>NC_138976.1:99768765-100968765 GCF_964341445.2 Mesoplodon mirus
CCTACCCAGAGCAAGGGAGAATGATGGGTTCTACAGCCTGCAGTCATAAAGCCACCTCCAAGGGCCAGAGTTGTTCTGTCAGGGAAAGGGAAGTCCGACACCAACATAGTTTGAAAAGTGTAAGGTTTGACGATGAGCAGCTGGGCCTAAGGTGCCTCCCATCCTTGTCCCCCAGGAAGAGTGTGTTTCCAGTTAGTACCTGCCAGTATGGGCCAAGGATTCCAGGTGCCCCAGCCCGCCATCAACACTGTCCAAGGCATTGTCATCTTTGGGGAGGTGTCTTGCCTGTTCGACAGTAAAATCCTTCTTTAGTCTTCCCTTTAGTAGGAAAACATGTCTCCAAGTAAAAATTCAGTCCATGTAGAGAAAATGATTTCCTCATTAGCACATCCAAGATATTTAATGTTCCCCAATACATATATATTTTTTTCTAATAAAAGCATAGTGTAATGGCAAAAAAAAAACAAATTTAAAACGGCATGGAAAAATGCTGAACATTAGGAATAATTAAAGATATGCAAATCCAAATTACAAAACCTATCCGCTCACACCAGTCAGAATGGCCATCAGCAAGAATTCTGCACAAAGTAAATGCTGAAGGGGTTTTAGAGAAATGCCTACCCTTGGTCCAAAGTGGGACATGGTAAGAGCCAGTAATGAAAACAAAAATGAGGTGCCTTGTAAAGGTAAATACTGAGCTACCATTCAATCAAGCATACCCACTGCTGGGCCTATCGCCTGAGGGGATGAGAATCAAAAAAAACACTGGCTAGGCTTCACTGTTGGCGCAGTGGTTGAGAGCCCGCCTGCCAATGCAGGGGACACGCGTTCATGCTCCGGGTCGGGAAGATCCCACGTGCCGCGGAGCGGCTTGTCCCGTGAGCTAGAGCTGCTGGGCCTGCGCGTCCGGAGCCTGTGCTCTGCAATGGGAGGGTCCACCGCAGTGAGAGGCCCACGTACCGCAAAAAAAAAAACAAAAAACTCAAAAAAAACACAGGCTGGCAATCCTCCACACCAGCAATATTTACCATAGCCAACACTTGGAAGCTACGAAAATGTCCATCATCAGAGGAATGCACAAAGAAGAAGTGGTCCATGTACACAATGGAATATGACTCCAATAAAAAGTATATATAAATACAATTTATAAAACAAACATAAGTAAGGAGACATCAGCTTTTGGGGGCACATTCCACTCTAATATATAACCGAGGAACACCACTGCCCGGATGGTCTGTTTCCCTAGTTCCCAGGTTGGGAAAAGCAGAAATGCTGCCGCCCTCTGGCCGTTACCTGCAACAGCAGCTTTAAGACCTGTGCTAAGGATCACTTCATATGCAGCAGTACTGGTGGGCTGTGAATGTAACCTGCCCTCAAAACGTCTTGAGGGAGGTAATGGCCAAAATATTTCTAAATGTCACACACACTTCATGAAGACAATTTGAAGAGGTAAGCTGTATTCACAGTTGAAGAAAAGAAGGACATGCCAGAAAGCTCAATTTCAAGGGATTATGAGACGCATGCAAATCCAGCCACAAAGTGGTATCGGCTCGCACTAGTCAGAACACACATCAGCAAAAAACTACAAACAAAAAATGCTGAAGGTGTTGTGGAGAAGTGCATACCCTCAACTTTAAGCGGGACGTAACCTGGAAAGAGCCACTAATGAGAACACACTGGAGGTGCCTCTACAAGGTAAACATTCCGCTACCATATGATCCAGCAGGCCCACTCCTGGGCCTATAACCTAAGAAGACAGAATTGGAAAGACACAGGCAGGCAAATGTGCATTGCCGCAGCATTACAATAGCCATGACGTGGAAGCAACCAAAAAGTCCATCAACAGATGAGTGGACAAAGAAGAACTGGTACATGTACAGACAGAATATTAGCCAAGGAAGAAAAGGACACCATGCCATTTGCAGCACCGTAGATGAGTCTAGAGGTGATCACGTGACTTGTAGTAAGTCAGAAAGAGAAAGACACGTATCGTATGATATCACTTATAGGTGTTACCTAGAAATTGATACCAGTGAAGATATTTCCACAGAGAAGGGCAATCCCAGATTCATTAAACAAACTTATGGTTCACCAACGGAAAGGTGTGAGGATTGGATACATTACGAGATTGGGGTGAACAGACATATACAAACACAGGTGAAATATATAATCACCAAAGGCCTACAGAATACCAAGAGAAGACTACTCAACATTCTGTCAAAGCGTACATGGGAAAAGGATCCCAGCAAGAACAGACATATGTATATGTGTAAAAGAACCACATCTTGCACACCTGCAACAAGCCAAACATTGTAATCAAACACGCTGTGATAAAAAAAAATAAAAAAATTAAATTAAAAAAACGAACAAGAAGTAGTGAGACAAACTTAAGGGGCCTTCTCCTGGCACATTCCATTCTAAATTACAACCTAGAACACAACTTCCAATGAGGCTCTGCTGCCCTAGTAACCAGATTTGGTAAGGGAGAACTGCTGCCCCCTTGTGGCCGTTTCACACAACAGCACCTTTAATCCCAGCGCTAATGGTCAGTTGATATTCAAAATCATTGCAGGCCTGTAAATGACACCTGCCCTGAAA
Organism: Mesoplodon mirus; assembly: GCF_964341445.2. Classification (NCBI taxonomy): domain Eukaryota; kingdom Metazoa; phylum Chordata; class Mammalia; order Artiodactyla; family Ziphiidae; genus Mesoplodon; species Mesoplodon mirus. Next base: position 99,771,364 of record NC_138976.1, read on the forward strand.
ACAAATCCTGGGGTCATATATCGACCAAAAAATTCAAAAGACGTCCATATTTCAAAACGACACTTTCAAGAGGCATATTTTGATCTGCATATTTGTTCTGCACTTTAGGGTTCTGCTTCTTTTTCTTTCTTTCTTTCATTGTTAAAAAAAAAACGGGAATGGAAAAAGGCAACCCTCAGAATGGGAGAAAATATTTGCAAACGAATCCACGGACAAAGGTTTAATCTCCAATATATATAACAGCTCATGCAGCTTAATATTAAAAAAAAACCAAGCAACCCAATACAAAAATGGGCAGAAGATCTAAATAGACGTTTCTTCAAAGAAGACACAGAGATGGCCAAGACGCACATGAAAAGCTGCTCAACATCACTCATCATTAGAGAAATGCACATCAAAACTACAGTGAGGTATCACCTCACACCTGTTAGAATGGGCATCATCAGAAAATGTACAAACAACAAATGCTGGGGAGGGTGTGGACCAAAGGAACCCTCTTCCACTATTGGTGGGAATGTAAATTGATACAGTCACTATGGCGAACAGCATGGAGGTTCCTTAACAAACTAAAAATAGAATTACCATAGGATCCAGCAATCCCACTTCTGGGCATATAGCCAGAGAAAACCATAAATCAAAAAGACACATTCACCACAATGTTCATTGCAGCACTATTTACAATAGCCAGGTAATGGAAGCAACCTAAATGCCCACAGACAGACGAACGGATAATGATGTGGTCCATCTATAAAACGGAATATTACTCAGCCATAAAAAGGAACGAAACTGGGTCATCTGTGGAGACGTCGACGGATCTAGAGACTGTCATACAGAGTGAAGTAAGTCAGAAGGAGAAAAACAAATATTGTATATTAATGCATATATGTGGAACCTAGAAAGATGGTACAGATGACCCGGTTTGCAGGGCAGAAATAGAGACACAGAGGTAGAGAACAAACGTATGGACACCAAGAGGGGGGAAGCCATGGGTTGTTGGTGGTGGGATGAGTCGGGAGATTGGGATTGTCCTGTATACATGTATATGCATAAAATAGATAACTAATAATAATCCTGCTGAATAAAAAAATAAACTTAAATTTCAAAATTTTTAAAAATAAATAAAATTTTAAAATAAAACGGAAAAAAAGTTCTTCCCTTCACACAGATGTATTTATAGGAATGAATTATTTCCATGCTTATATCTATAAATACATAGAAGAGGAATAAAATCTAACTTGAACCAAAAAAGAAAAAAAAAAAAAAAACAGAACCCACCAGTTATACACAGGAAAACCCTATTAGGGCACTGGCTCCAGCGGCAAACAATTCTGAAGTTGGTCAGAGGTGGGGAATCATCTCCGGTGCAGCCAGTAGCCCCCACACCCCCACAAGGAGCGTCCTCATTGCAAAGCTGGGGGACCGTGCCGAGGCGTCTGTGAGTAAACGTGAGCCGAGCCCCAGGCCAGCTGCTGCTGAACTGTTCCCACCCTTCCCAGGTAAAACACCTGAATATGTCCAAGGACTTGAAAGCCTAGAGGAAGGGCCATGGAGCCACAGCAGCGACAGCACGCAGGCCGACTTGGTGCCTGCAGGCCAGCCAGGATGGTCCTGGCCCCGGGCGCTCTTCTGGAAGCTTTCCATTTCCCTGCCTGAGATACTCCTCCTGTCCCGGCCCCCTCTGCTTTTTTCCTTCCTTACCTCTGCCCGGGGAGAAATTCCAACGGAAGGTATGGGTGACACATCCTCTTCTTTAGCAGGTGGCAGCCCGGCAACTCCTGCAGAAAGTCCAGCAGAGCCCCACTCACACCAGGCCACCCACAGAGCCGTGGCCCCTCACTCCCTCCCACCAGCACAGCCCCGAGACTGCTGACGGGGCAGAGAATATGGCGGCAGGCACAGCTGCAGGGGCTCTTGCTGCCTGGAGCCGTGTTTATATGGACCTCAACCCAGGCACACCTGGGGAGGGCTGGCCGGCAGGGTCAGGCTGCCCAGGTCAGCCCATCCTCACCCCTCAGGGACTCACATTGCAGAAAATGGACCTCGCTGAACCGGCCAGGTCCAAGGAACAGGTGTGGGCTCCTGAGAGTCTGGATAGACAAGGGGCTGCAGCTCCGGCTTGTTTTCTAATCCTTTTATCTGGCCCATGAGTGGGAGACAACTTCAAGAAGACCCTCTCCTAATGAGAGGAACCCAGGAGTCAGGGAGAGGAGGGGTGATGGGTGGAGACAGAGGCCTGGTGCCCTGGCTGCGGTGGAAGCCTCTGGAAGACCAGGCAGAGGGAGGCCGCACAGAGTGATGCCCAGGGTCACAGACCTGTCGGAGCTGCTGTTTGTTAGCTCAAGTCCTGCTCTGAGGTGCTCTGTGTCAGCTCTGAGGGACAGGTGATCTGGGCTGCTCTGCAATGAGGGCTACGTGCACGGTACCTGTGTGCCCAGCCCTGCCGGGGTACCTGCCCAGGGCAGCTCCATATCCTGGGAGGGCCCTGACCACGAGAGCGCCATGGGCTGCTGGGGATGGGGGACCTGCCCAGGTGAGCTCCGTATCCTGGGATTGCCCTGACCACGAGGACCCCGTGGGCTGCTGGGGACCTGGTAAACGATGTCGGGACAGTCAGTGAAGCCACCGAGGATATACATCCGGTAGTTCCTAATTCCTACACCCTGCTGGTCATTCTACCATCCACCAGGACACGGTATTCTGTATTAGACTTCAGTGATGCCTTCTTCTGTATTGCATTGGTCCCCGAAATGCTCTGCTGCCCTAGTAACCAGATTTGGGAATGGAGAAATGCTGCCGCCTTGTGGCCGTTTGCCACAACAGCAGCTTTAAACCCAGTGCTCATGGTCACTAAATATTCACACTCATTGCAGCCTGTAAATGGCACCTGCCCTGAAAAACAATCCTGGGGTCGAAAATGGACCCAAAACTTCTAAAGAGGGCAACCATGCAAGAGGACAATTTCAAGAGGTTAATTGTACTCTCCGTTTTTTTCTGTTTTTCTGTACCAGAAATTTAAAACGGCCCCTCCGCCACGCCGCGGTACCCGAGGCCTCGGTTGCCCTGCCTGGGCGGGCGGCGGGGCGCTGCCGGTTCGGGCTGGCCGCGGGGATGGCGGTAAGGCGCAAGGACAAGTGAAGCTGGGCCTCAAGAGGCAGCCCGCGGTCCCCGCCCTCGTCTACGGCCATACCACCCTGAACGCGCCCGATCTCGTCTGATCTCGGAAGCTAAGCAGGGTTGGGCCTGGTTAGTACTTGGATGGGAGACCGCCTGGGAATACCGGGTGCTGTAGTCTTTGGGCCTCCCGCTCCGGCTCCGCCTTTTCCTTTAGTCGCCCGCGGTGGTGGCCGCCAGCTCCGCCCCCCGCCGGGCACCGCTGCAGGCCCCACCTCCTCCGCGCCCCCCCACCACCAACACAGAGCGCCAGAGGGGCCGCTCCATGCGGCCCGAAGGCGGCCCTGGAAGGCAGCGGCACACCCAACGCTCCGGGGGTGGCTGGCCCGGACCCAGACTCCGCCGCGGGCCCGTGGGCCGTCCGTGCGGCCCGCGAGCCCCTCCAACTGCACCTGGCCTGCCCCACGGGCGCCCAGCCCCGGCGCCGCCACCTGCCCGCCAGTGTGGCTCTCCGCAGCTCTCTCCGGATAAAGCTGGATAAAGGTCTGGATGGGAAGGAGGGGCAGTGATTCAGCCTATTGCTCTTAGTGCCCCTCCCCCACACTCAGGAGCCCTTTGTGACAAGCCCACAGCTCTGTGATGCAGGCCTGGGGTTCTGCCATCAAGTGAACTCCCAGGGCTCTGTTGCCTGTGGGCGGCAATGCAGTTCAGAAGACGGAGAATCTCTTTTCTTTGAAAAACACTGTTGCTATCTGGCTGAGATCCAGCCCAACTTCCTGGGTGATTGATATCATCCTTGGCTTCCTGTGTGGACTGGGGCTCTTCCTCGTGTTACTCCCCTGCTTCCAGAGTAATCCATTCTTAGCACCACCTAGGAAACCTAGAAACATCAGGAAGCATCAAGTAGAGCTGAAGGGGAGGAGCAGGAGTAGGAAGAAAAGTCGATCTTTGAAAGCTTGCAGAGATTGCCTGGAAGAACTGGAGGGGACTCACAACCTGGCTTCACCTCTGCGGAGCTGCCTGGGGAGGCTTCCTGGCAAGGGCAACTTTCATCAGCTCTCATGGCAAGACCCTCCTGGTGAGATGTGCAAAGCAGTGCCTGCTGGAGCCTGTGGAGGATACTGCTTGAAGGGTTGGGAACCCTGCAGGAACACCTCCTGTAGGGTTTCCTTCCTGGTTCAAGACACTCGAGAGGTGCTGGAAGCACATATTACAAGGTTTTGGGTAAAGCACGGGTGGACCCTACCCCTCAAGGTCCTCAAGCCCATCAATCTCTTGAAGTGGACAAAGTTCCAACCCTCCACCACCCTGCGGTTAGCCTCGTCCCCTTCAGCCACCTGTGTATCTGGGTCCCACTCAACAGTCACGTTTGCTGAGTTCCCGGAGAAACCTCCTCAGGCTCATTCAGGAGAGAAGGTGAGAACAGAAGGGTCCGTTCCTGCCCTGAAGAGGCCTCTCCTTGTCCCCTCCACTGTGTGTAAGGAAATCCAGAGTGCCCTGGGAGCGATTCCACCTGGTGACTACCATGGGCCCTCAAAGGCTTCTCTGACTGCACAGCAGGGCAGGCCACCTTCTCAGTCCCTCACACTCAGCCTTGTGGGCAGAACCTGGAAGAGTGAGACTGTGGAATGGGTCAAGAGGGACAGCCTAGAGCCAGGTCCAAGTTCAGCAATGGTCAGGAACGAGCCAAGAGAGGAGAGTGGTGGTCAGGCCTCAGGAGACCCCTGCCATAGGGTAACAATGATGGAGGTGAACTTAGGATCCCAATCTTTGAGAGGTGAAGAGGCCAGGGAGGCTGTGGAGGCCAAGGAGTCTCCTGCTCTTCAACCACAGTCTAGTGTTATCTTGGAAACCAAAGTGTTGACAAAATCCCAAACCACAAATGTACCTATGAGGAGTTTAGAGGTGCCAGGGGCCAGTAAAAGTTTCCTACTACCTAGAATGTCTGTTTTCCAACATCTAGGTGAGCCATGCCTTAACATGGAGGTTGCTAGTGAGTTTAACTCCAAAGTAAAGGAACAGTCAGACAACCAGCTTCAGGACTTTCTCAAACACAGGTTCCTTGCTGCAGACAACTTGGCTTCTCAGGTGCCTCAGTGCCATCCCCAGAGAGTCCCCACCAGAGACACGTTAGCTTCCCAGGAGCCAAGTGGCCTTATGGAAGGCCAAAGGAGCAACCTAGGGCAGCAGGAGCCCCAAACTTCCAAACTCCAAGACTCATGGAAGAGCCAGAGCAAGATGATTGCCCCTTCTTACAAAAGAGAGGACCGTAGGAGGCATAAACCAGGAGAGCATGAAGAGAGGTTTAAAGAATGAGGGACCCCTCAAGCTGGAAGTATGAGCCGCCCTGCCCAGGTCAGGGGAATAACAGACTCTATTGGAAGCAGATGTCTCCAGCTCATGCCAGAGAAGAAATAGAGCCCTCCAGAAAGCCTCTTCAGAAAAAGGATGAGGCTATTTTTAAAGTGGATTTTCCCCAATAAAAAAGTCAATGGTCGAGATGCTCTGCAAAGAAAAATAAAAAGCCCATATCAGCCACTGCCCGGAGTCACGGATCAGTCAAAAACAGATCAATCTAGAAGAGTGAGACTGCTGAGGGTCAGGCACTCATGACAGCTGTTGGACAGATCGTAGAAGAAAAAAGAGCAATTCACCATGGACTTCATGCCACAGAGTTAAATGAGCACAGAGTGGAATTCCAAGTCCCAGTATGTGGGGGTTTCTGCTACCATAGGCTTACCTCCTACCCAGAGCAAGGGAGAATGATGGGTTCTACAGCCTGCAGTCATAAAGCCACCTCCAAGGGCCAGAGTTGTTCTGTCAGGGAAAGGGAAGTCCGACACCAACATAGTTTGAAAAGTGTAAGGTTTGACGATGAGCAGCTGGGCCTAAGGTGCCTCCCATCCTTGTCCCCCAGGAAGAGTGTGTTTCCAGTTAGTACCTGCCAGTATGGGCCAAGGATTCCAGGTGCCCCAGCCCGCCATCAACACTGTCCAAGGCATTGTCATCTTTGGGGAGGTGTCTTGCCTGGTCGACAGTAAAATCCTTCTTTAGTCTTCCCTTTAGTAGGAAAACATGTCTCCAAGTAAAAATTCAGTCCATGTAGAGAAAATGATTTCCTCATTAGCACATCCAAGATATTTAATGTTCCCCAATACATATATATTTTTTTCTAATAAAAGCATAGTGTAATGGCAAAAAAAAAACAAATTTAAAACGGCATGGAAAAATGCTGAACATTAGGAATAATTAAAGATATGCAAATCCAAATTACAAAAACCTATCCGCTCACACCAGTCAGAATGGCCATCAGCAAGAATTCTGCACAAAGTAAATGCTGAAGGGGTTTTAGAGAAATGCCTACCCTTGGTCCAAAGTGGGACATGGTAAGAGCCAGTAATGAAAACAAAAATGAGGTGCCTTGTAAAGGTAAATACTGAGCTACCATTCAATCAAGCATACCCACTGCTGGGCCTATCGCCTGAGGGGATGAGAATCAAAAAAAACACTGGCTAGGCTTCACTGTTGGCGCAGTGGTTGAGAGCCCGCCTGCCAATGCAGGGGACACGCGTTCATGCTCCGGGTCGGGAAGATCCCACGTGCCGCGGAGCGGCTTGTCCCGTGAGCTAGAGCTGCTGGGCCTGCGCGTCCGGAGCCTGTGCTCTGCAATGGGAGGGTCCACCGCAGTGAGAGGCCCACGTACCGCAAAAAAAAAAACAAAAAACTCAAAAAAAACACAGGCTGGCAATCCTCCACACCAGCAATATTTACCATAGCCAACATTTGGAAGCTACGAAAATGTCCATCATCAGAGGAATGCACAAAGAAGAAGTGGTCCATGTACACAATGGAATATGACTCCAATAAAAAGTATATATAAATACAATTTATAAAACAAACATAAGTAAGGAGACATCAGCTTTTGGGGGCACATTCCACTCTAATATATAACCGAGGAACACCACTGCCCGGATGGTCTGTTTCCCTAGTTCCCAGGTTGGGAAAAGCAGAAATGCTGCCGCCCTCTGGCCGTTACCTGCAACAGCAGCTTTAAGACCTGTGCTAAGGATCACTTCATATGCAGCAGTACTGGTGGGCTGTGAATGTAACCTGCCCTCAAAACGTCTTGAGGGAGGTAATGGCCAAAATATTTCTAAATGTCACACACACTTCATGAAGACAATTTGAAGAGGTAAGCTGTATTCACAGTTGAAGAAAAGAAGGACATGCCAGAAAGCTCAATTTCAAGGGATTATGAGACGCATGCAAATCCAGCCACAAAGTGGTATCGGCTCGCACTAGTCAGAACACACATCAGCAAAAAACTACAAACAAAAAATGCTGAAGGTGTTGTGGAGAAGTGCATACCCTCAACTTTAAGCGGGACGTAACCTGGAAAGAGCCACTAATGAGAACACACTGGAGGTGCCTCTACAAGGTAAACATTCCGCTACCATATGATCCAGCAGGCCCACTCCTGGGCCTATAACCTAAGAAGACAGAATTGGAAAGACACAGGCAGGCAAATGTGCATTGCCGCAGCATTACAATAGCCATGACGTGGAAGCAACCAAAAAGTCCATCAACAGATGAGTGGACAAAGAAGAACTGGTACATGTACAGACAGAATATTAGCCAAGGAAGAAAAGGACACCATGCCATTTGCAGCACCGTAGATGAGTCTAGAGGTGATCACGTGACTTGTAGTAAGTCAGAAAGAGAAAGACACGTATCGTATGATATCACTTATAGGTGTTACCTAGAAATTGATACCAGTGAAGATATTTCCACAGAGAAGGGCAATCCCAGATTCATTAAACAAACTTATGGTTCACCAACGGAAAGGTGTGAGGATTGGATACATTACGAGATTGGGGTGAACAGACATATACAAACACAGGTGAAATATATAATCACCAAAGGCCTACAGAATACCAAGAGAAGACTACTCAACATTCTGTCAAAGCGTACATGGGAAAAGGATCCCAGCAAGAACAGACATATGTATATGTGTAAAAGAACCACATCTTGCACACCTGCAACAAGCCAAACATTGTAATCAAACACGCTGTGATAAAAAAAAATAAAAAAATTAAATTAAAAAAACGAACAAGAAGTAGTGAGACAAACTTAAGGGGCCTTCTCCTGGCACATTCCATTCTAAATTACAACCTAGAACACAACTTCCAATGAGGCTCTGCTGCCCTAGTAACCAGATTTGGTAAGGGAGAACTGCTGCCCCCTTGTGGCCGTTTCACACAACAGCACCTTTAATCCCAGCGCTAATGGTCAGTTGATATTCAAAATCATTGCAGGCCTGTAAATGACACCTGCCCTGAAAACAAATCCTGGGGTCATATATCGACCAAAAAATTCAAAAGACGTCCATATTTCAAAACGACACTTTCAAGAGGCATATTTTGATCTGCATATTTGTTCTGCACTTTAGGGTTCTGCTTCTTTTTCTTTCTTTCTTTCATTGTTAAAAAAAAAACGGGAATGGAAAAAGGCAACCCTCAGAATGGGAGAAAATATTTGCAAACGAATCCACGGACAAAGGTTTAATCTCCAATATATATAACAGCTCATGCAGCTTAATATTAAAAAAAAACCAAGCAACCCAATACAAAAATGGGCAGAAGATCTAAATAGACGTTTCTTCAAAGAAGACACAGAGATGGCCAAGACGCACATGAAAAGCTGCTCAACATCACTCATCATTAGAGAAATGCACATCAAAACTACAGTGAGGTATCACCTCACACCTGTTAGAATGGGCATCATCAGAAAATGTACAAACAACAAATGCTGGGGAGGGTGTGGACCAAAGGAACCCTCTTCCACTATTGGTGGGAATGTAAATTGATACAGTCACTATGGCGAACAGCATGGAGGTTCCTTAACAAACTAAAAATAGAATTACCATAGGATCCAGCAATCCCACTTCTGGGCATATAGCCAGAGAAAACCATAAATCAAAAAGACACATTCACCACAATGTTCATTGCAGCACTATTTACAATAGCCAGGTAATGGAAGCAACCTAAATGCCCACAGACAGACGAACGGATAATGATGTGGTCCATCTATAAAACGGAATATTACTCAGCCATAAAAAGGAACGAAACTGGGTCATCTGTGGAGACGTCGACGGATCTAGAGACTGTCATACAGAGTGAAGTAAGTCAGAAGGAGAAAAACAAATATTGTATATTAATGCATATATGTGGAACCTAGAAAGATGGTACAGATGACCCGGTTTGCAGGGCAGAAATAGAGACACAGAGGTAGAGAACAAACGTATGGACACCAAGAGGGGGGAAGCCATGGGTTGTTGGTGGTGGGATGAGTCGGGAGATTGGGATTGTCCTGTATACATGTATATGCATAAAATAGATAACTAATAATAATCCTGCTGAATAAAAAAATAAACTTAAATTTCAAAATTTTTAAAAATAAATAAAATTTTAAAATAAAACGGAAAAAAAGTTCTTCCCTTCACACAGATGTATTTATAGGAATGAATTATTTCCATGCTTATATCTATAAATACATAGAAGAGGAATAAAATCTAACTTGAACCAAAAAAGAAAAAAAAAAAAAAACAGAACCCACCAGTTATACACAGGAAAACCCTATTAGGGCACTGGCTCCAGCGGCAAACAATTCTGAAGTTGGTCAGAGGTGGGGAATCATCTCCGGTGCAGCCAGTAGCCCCCACACCCCCACAAGGAGCGTCCTCATTGCAAAGCTGGGGGACCGTGCCGAGGCGTCTGTGAGTAAACGTGAGCCGAGCCCCAGGCCAGCTGCTGCTGAACTGTTCCCACCCTTCCCAGGTAAAACACCTGAATATGTCCAAGGACTTGAAAGCCTAGAGGAAGGGCCATGGAGCCACAGCAGCGACAGCACGCAGGCCGACTTGGTGCCTGCAGGCCAGCCAGGATGGTCCTGGCCCCGGGCGCTCTTCTGGAAGCTTTCCATTTCCCTGCCTGAGATACTCCTCCTGTCCCGGCCCCCTCTGCTTTTTTCCTTCCTTACCTCTGCCCGGGGAGAAATTCCAACGGAAGGTATGGGTGACACATCCTCTTCTTTAGCAGGTGGCAGCCCGGCAACTCCTGCAGAAAGTCCAGCAGAGCCCCACTCACACCAGGCCACCCACAGAGCCGTGGCCCCTCACTCCCTCCCACCAGCACAGCCCCGAGACTGCTGACGGGGCAGAGAATATGGCGGCAGGCACAGCTGCAGGGGCTCTTGCTGCCTGGAGCCGTGTTTATATGGACCTCAACCCAGGCACACCTGGGGAGGGCTGGCCGGCAGGGTCAGGCTGCCCAGGTCAGCCCATCCTCACCCCTCAGGGACTCACATTGCAGAAAATGGACCTCGCTGAACCGGCCAGGTCCAAGGAACAGGTGTGGGCTCCTGAGAGTCTGGATAGACAAGGGGCTGCAGCTCCGGCTTGTTTTCTAATCCTTTTATCTGGCCCATGAGTGGGAGACAACTTCAAGAAGACCCTCTCCTAATGAGAGGAACCCAGGAGTCAGGGAGAGGAGGGGTGATGGGTGGAGACAGAGGCCTGGTGCCCTGGCTGCGGTGGAAGCCTCTGGAAGACCAGGCAGAGGGAGGCCGCACAGAGTGATGCCCAGGGTCACAGACCTGTCGGAGCTGCTGTTTGTTAGCTCAAGTCCTGCTCTGAGGTGCTCTGTGTCAGCTCTGAGGGACAGGTGATCTGGGCTGCTCTGCAATGAGGGCTACGTGCACGGTACCTGTGTGCCCAGCCCTGCCGGGGTACCTGCCCAGGGCAGCTCCATATCCTGGGAGGGCCCTGACCACGAGAGCGCCATGGGCTGCTGGGGATGGGGGACCTGCCCAGGTGAGCTCCGTATCCTGGGATTGCCCTGACCACGAGGACCCCGTGGGCTGCTGGGGACCTGGTAAACGATGTCGGGACAGTCAGTGAAGCCACCGAGGATATACATCCGGTAGTTCCTAATTCCTACACCCTGCTGGTCATTCTACCATCCACCAGGACACGGTATTCTGTATGAGACTTCAGTGATGCCTTCTTCTGTATTGCATTGGTCCCCGAAATGCTCTGCTGCCCTAGTAACCAGATTTGGGAATGGAGAAATGCTGCCGCCTTGTGGCCGTTTGCCACAACAGCAGCTTTAAACCCAGTGCTCATGGTCACTAAATATTCACACTCATTGCAGCCTGTAAATGGCACCTGCCCTGAAAAACAATCCTGGGGTCGAAAATGGACCCAAAACTTCTAAAGAGGGCAACCATGCAAGAGGACAATTTCAAGAGGTTAATTGTACTCTCCGTTTTTTTCTGTTTTTCTGTACCAGAAATTTAAAACGGCCCCTCCGCCACGCCGCGGTACCCGAGGCCTCGGTTGCCCTGCCTGGGCGGGCGGCGGGGCGCTGCCGGTTCGGGCTGGCCGCGGGGATGGCGGTAAGGCGCAAGGACAAGTGAAGCTGGGCCTCAAGAGGCAGCCCGCGGTCCCCGCCCTCGTCTACGGCCATACCACCCTGAACGCGCCCGATCTCGTCTGATCTCGGAAGCTAAGCAGGGTTGGGCCTGGTTAGTACTTGGATGGGAGACCGCCTGGGAATACCGGGTGCTGTAGTCTTTGGGCCTCCCGCTCCGGCTCCGCCTTTTCCTTTAGTCGCCCGCGGTGGTGGCCGCCAGCTCCGCCCCCCGCCGGGCACCGCTGCAGGCCCCACCTCCTCCGCGCCCCCCCACCACCACCACAGAGCGCCAGAGGGGCCGCTCCATGCGGCCCGAAGGCGGCCCTGGAAGGCAGCGGCACACCCAACGCTCCGGGGGTGGCTGGCCCGGACCCAGACTCCGCCGCGGGCCCGTGGGCCGTCCGTGCGGCCCGCGAGCCCCTCCAACTGCACCTGGCCTGCCCCACGGGCGCCCAGCCCCGGCGCCGCCACCTGCCCGCCAGTGTGGCTCTCCGCAGCTCTCTCCGGATAAAGCTGGATAAAGGTCTGGATGGGAAGGAGGGGCAGTGATTCAGCCTATTGCTCTTAGTGCCCCTCCCCCACACTCAGGAGCCCTTTGTGACAAGCCCACAGCTCTGTGATGCAGGCCTGGGGTTCTGCCATCAAGTGAACTCCCAGGGCTCTGTTGCCTGTGGGCGGCAATGCAGTTCAGAAGACGGAGAATCTCTTTTCTTTGAAAAACACTGTTGCTATCTGGCTGAGATCCAGCCCAACTTCCTGGGTGATTGATATCATCCTTGGCTTCCTGTGTGGACTGGGGCTCTTCCTCGTGTTACTCCCCTGCTTCCAGAGTAATCCATTCTTAGCACCACCTAGGAAACCTAGAAACATCAGGAAGCATCAAGTAGAGCTGAAGGGGAGGAGCAGGAGTAGGAAGAAAAGTCGATCTTTGAAAGCTTGCAGAGATTGCCTGGAAGAACTGGAGGGGACTCACAACCTGGCTTCACCTCTGCGGAGCTGCCTGGGGAGGCTTCCTGGCAAGGGCAACTTTCATCAGCTCTCATGGCAAGACCCTCCTGGTGAGATGTGCAAAGCAGTGCCTGCTGGAGCCTGTGGAGGATACTGCTTGAAGGGTTGGGAACCCTGCAGGAACACCTCCTGTAGGGTTTCCTTCCTGGTTCAAGACACTCGAGAGGTGCTGGAAGCACATATTACAAGGTTTTGGGTAAAGCACGGGTGGACCCTACCCCTCAAGGTCCTCAAGCCCATCAATCTCTTGAAGTCGACAAAGTTCCAACCCTCCACCACCCTGCGGTTAGCCTCGTCCCCTTCAGCCACCTGTGTATCTGGGTCCCACTCAACAGTCACGTTTGCTGAGTTCCCGGAGAAACCTCCTCAGGCTCATTCAGGAGAGAAGGTGAGAACAGAAGGGTCCGTTCCTGCCCTGAAGAGGCCTCTCCTTGTCCCCTCCACTGTGTGTAAGGAAATCCAGAGGGCCCTGGGAGCGATTCCACCTGGTGACTACCATGGGCCCTCAAAGGCTTCTCTGACTGCACAGCAGGGCAGGCCACCTTCTCAGTCCCTCACACTCAGCCTTGTGGGCAGAACCTGGAAGAGTGAGACTGTGGAATGGGTCAAGAGGGACAGCCTAGAGCCAGGTCCAAGTTCAGCAATGGTCAGGAACGAGCCAAGAGAGGAGAGTGGTGGTCAGGCCTCAGGAGACCCCTGCCATAGTGTAACAGTGATAGAGGTGAACTTAGGATCCCAATCTTTGAGAGGTGAAGAGGCCAGGGAGGCTGTGGAGGCCAAGGAGTCTCCTGCTCTTCAACCACAGTCTAGTGTTATCTTGGAAACCAAAGTGTTGACAAAATCCCAAACCACAAATGTACCTATGAGGAGTTTAGAGGTGCCAGGGGCCAGTAAAAGTTTCCTACTACCTAGAATGTCTGTTTTCCAACATCTAGGTGAGCCATGCCTTAACATGGAGGTTGCTAGTGAGTTTAACTCCAAAGTAAAGGAACAGTCAGACAACCAGCTTCAGGACTTTCTCAAACACAGGTTCCTTGCTGCAGACAACTTGGCTTCTCAGGTGCCTCAGTGCCATCCCCAGAGAGTCCCCACCAGAGACACGTTAGCTTCCCAGGAGCCAAGTGGCCTTATGGAAGGCCAAAGGAGCAACCTAGGGCAGCAGGAGCCCCAAACTTCCAAACTCCAAGACTCATGGAAGAGCCAGAGCAAGATGATTGCCCCTACTTACAAAAGAGAGGACCGTAGGAGGCATAAACCAGGAGAGCACGAAGAGAGGTTTAAAGAATGAGGGAGCCCTCAAGCTGGAAGTATGAGCCGCCCTGCCCAGGTCAGGGGAATAACAGACTCTATTGGAAGCAGATGTCTCCAGCTCATGCCAGAGAAGAAATAGAGCCCTCCAGAAAGCCTCTTCAGAAAAAGGATGAGGCTATTTTTAAAGTGGATTTTCCCCAATAAAAAAGTCAATGGTCGAGATGCTCTGCAAAGAAAAATAAAAAGCCCATATCAGCCACTGCCCGGAGTCACGGATCAGTCAAAAACAGATCAATCTAGAAGAGTGAGACTGCTGAGGGTCAGGCACTCATGACAGCTGTTGGACAGATCGTAGAAGAAAAAAGAGCAATTCACCATGGACTTCATGCCACAGAGTTAAATGAGCACAGAGTGGAATTCCAAGTCCCAGTATGTGGGGGTTTCTGCTACCATAGGCTTACCTCCTACCCAGAGCAAGGGAGAATGATGGGTTCTACAGCCTGCAGTCATAAAGCCACCTCCAAGGGCCAGAGTTGTTCTGTCAGGGAAAGGGAAGTCAGACACCAACATAGTTTGAAAAGTGTAAGGTTCGACGATGAGCAGCTGGGCCTAAGGTGCCTCCCATCCTTGTCCCCCAGGAAGAGTGTGTTTCCAGTTAGTACCTGCCAGTATGGGCCAAGGATTCCAGGTGCCCCAGCCCGCCATAAACACTGTCCAAGGCATTGTCATCTTTGGGGAGGTGTCTTGCCTGGTCGACAGTAAAATCCTTCTTTAGTCTTCCCTTTAGTAGGAAAACATGTCTCCAAGTAAAAATTCAGTCCATGTAGAGAAAATGATTTCCTCATTAGCACATCCAAGATATTTAATGTTCCCCAATACATATATATTTTTTTCTAATAAAAGCATAGTGTAATGGCAAAAAAAAAACAAATTTAAAACGGCATGGAAAAATGCTGAACATTAGGAATAATTAAAGATATGCAAATCCAAATTACAAAAACCTATCCGCTCACACCAGTCAGAACGGCCATCAGCAAGAATTCTGCACAAAGTAAATGCTGAAGGGGTTTTAGAGAAATGCCTACCCTTGGTCCAAAGTGGGACATGGTAAGAGCCAGGAATGAAAACAAAAATGAGGTGCCTTGTAAAGGTAAATACTGAGCTACCATTCAATCAAGCATACCCACTGCTGGGCCTATCGCCTGAGGGGATGAGAATCAAAAAAAACACTGGCTAGGCTTCACTGTTGGCGCAGTGGTTGAGAGCCCGCCTGCCAATGCAGGGGACACGCGTTCATGCTCCGGGTCGGGAAGATCCCACGTGCCGCGGAGCGGCTTGTCCCGTGAGCTAGAGCTGCTGGGCCTGCGCGTCCGGAGCCTGTGCTCTGCAATGGGAGGGTCCACCGCAGTGAGAGGCCCACGTACCGCAAAAAAAAAAACAAAAAACTCAAAAAAAACACAGGCTGGCAATCCTCCACACCAGCAATATTTACCATAGCCAACACTTGGAAGCTACGAAAATGTCCATCATCAGAGGAATGCACAAAGAAGAAGTGGTCCATGTACACAATGGAATATGACTCCAATAAAAAGTATATATAAATACAATTTATAAAACAAACATAAGTAAGGAGACATTAGCTTTTGTGGGCACATTCCACTCTAATATATAACCGAGGAACACCACTGCCCGGATGGTCTGTTTCCCTAGTTCCCAGGTTGGGAAAAGCAGAAATGCTGCCGCCCTCTGGCCGTTACCTGCAACAGCAGCTTTAAGACCTGTGCTAAGGATCACTTCATATGCAGCAGTACTGGTGGGCTGTGAATGTAACCTGCCCTCAAAACGTCTTGAGGGAGGTAATGGCCAAAATATTTCTAAATGTCACACACACTTCATGAAGAAAATTTGAAGAGGTAAGCTCTATTCACAGTTGAAGAAAAGAAGGACATGCCAGAAAGCTCAATTTCAAGGGATTATGAGACGCATGCAAATCCAGCCACAAAGTGGTATCGGCTCGCACTAGTCAGAACACACATCAGCAAAAAACTACAAACAAAAAATGCTGAAGGTGTTGTGGAGAAGTGCATACCCTCAACTTTAAGCGGGACGTAACCTGGAAAGAGCCACTAATGAGAACAGACTGGAGGTGCCTCTACAAGGTAAACATTCCGCTACCATATGATCCAGCAGGCCCACTCCTGGGCCTATAACCTAAGAAGACAGAATTGGAAAGACACAGGCAGGCAAATGTGCATTGCCGCAGCATTACAATAGCCATGACGTGGAAGCAACCAAAAAGTCCATCAACAGATGAGTGGACAAAGAAGAACTGGTACATGTACAGACAGAATATTAGCCAAGGAAGAAAAGGACACCATGCCATTTGCAGCAGCGTAGATGAGTCTAGAGGTGATCACGTGACTTGTAGTAAGTCAGAAAGAGAAAGACACGTATCGTATGATATCACTTATAGGTGTTACCTAGAAATTGATACCAGTGAAGATATTTCCACAGAGAAGGGCAATCCCAGATTCATTAAACAAACTTATGGTTCACCAACGGAAAGGTGTGAGGATTGGATACATTACGAGATTGGGGTGAACAGACATATACAAACACAGGTGAAATATATAATCACCAAAGACCTACAGAATACCAAGTGAAGACTACTCAACATTCTGTCATAACGTACATGGGAAAAGGATCCCAGCAAGAACAGACATATGTATATGTGTAAAAGAACCACATCTTGCACACCTGCAACAAGCCAAACATTGTAATCAAACACGCTGTGATAAAAAAAAAATAAAAAAATTAAATTAAAAAAACGAACAAGAAGTAGTGAGACAAACTTAAGGGGCCTTCTCCTGGCACATTCCATTCTAAATTACAACCTAGAACACAACTTCCAATGAGGCTCTGCTGCCCTAGTAAGCAGATTTGGTAAGGGAGAACTGCTGCCCCCTTGTGGCCGTTTCACACAACAGCACCTTTAATCCCAGCGCTAATGGTCAGTTGATATTCAAAATCATTGCAGGCCTGTAAATGACACCTGCCCTGAAAACAAATCCTGGGGTCATATATCGACCAAAAAATTCAAAAGACGTCCATATTTCAAAACGACACTTTCAAGAGGCATATTTTGATCTGCATATTTGTTCTGCACTTTAGGGTTCTGCTTCTTTTTCTTTCTTTCTTTCATTGTTAAAAAAAAAACGGGAATGGAAAAAGGCAACCCTCAGAATGGGAGAAAATATTTGCAAACGAATCCACGGACAAAGGTTTAATCTCCAATATATATAACAGCTCATGCAGCTTAATATTAAAAAAAAACCAAGCAACCCAATACAAAAATGGGCAGAAGATCTAAATAGACGTTTCTTCAAAGAAGACACAGAGATGGCCAAGACGCACATGAAAAGCTGCTCAACATCACTCATCATTAGAGAAATGCACATCAAAACTACAGTGAGGTATCACCTCACACCTGTTAGAATGGGCATCATCAGAAAATGTACAAACAACAAATGCTGGGGAGGGTGTGGACCAAAGGAACCCTCTTCCACTATTGGTGGGAATGTAAATTGATACAGTCACTATGGAGAACAGCATGGAGGTTCCTTAAAAAACTAAAAATAGAATTACCATAGGATCCAGCAATCCCACTTCTGGGCATATAGCCAGAGAAAACCATAAATCAAAAAGACACATTCGGGCCTCCCTGGTGGCGCAGTGGTTGAGAGTCCGCCTGCCGATGCAGGGGATACGGGTTCGTGCCCCAGTCTGGGAGGATCCCATATGCCCCGGAGCGGCTGGGCCCGTGAGCCATGGCCGCTGAGCCTGTGCGTCCGGAGCCTGTGCTCCGCAACTGGAGAGGCCACAACAGTGAGAGGCCCGCGTACAGCAAAAAAAAAAAAAAAAAAAAAAAAAAAAGACACATTCACCACAATGTTCATTGCAGCACTATTTACAATAGCCAGGTAATGGAAGCAACCTAAATGCCCACAGACAGACGAACGGATAATGATGTGGTCCATCTATAAAACGGAATATTACTCAGGCATAAAAAGGAACGAAACTTGGTCATCTGTGGAGACGTCGACGGACCTAGAGACTGTCATACAGAGTGAAGTAAGTCAGAAGGAGAAAAACAAATATTGTATATTAATGCATATATGTGGAACCTAGAAAGATGGTACAGATGACCCGGTTTGCAGGGCAGAAATAGAGACACAGAGGTAGAGAACAAACGTATGGACACCAAGAGGGGGGAAGCCATGGGTTGTTGGTGGTGGGATGAGTCGGGAGATTGGGATTGTCCTGTATACATGTATATGCATAAAATAGATAACTAATAATAATCCTGCTGAATAAAAAAATAAACTTAAATTTCAAAATTTTTAAAAATAAATAAAATTTTAAAATAAAACGGAAAAAAATTTCTTCCCTTCACACAGATGTATTTATAGGAATGAATTATTTCCATGCTTATATCTATAAATACATAGAAGAGGAATAAAATCTCACTTGAACCAAAAAAGAAAATAAAAAAACAGAACACACCTGTTATACACAGGAAAACACTATCAGGGCACTGGCTCCAGCGGCAAACAATTCTGAAGTTGGTCAGAGGTGGGGAATCATCTCCCATGCAGCCAGCAGCCCCCCCATCCCCGCAAGGAGCGTCCTCATTGCAAAGCTGGGGGACCGTGCCGAGGCGTCTGTGAGTCAACGTGAGCCGAGCCCCAGGCCAGCTGCTGCTGAACTGTTCCCACCCTTCCCAGGTAAAACACCTGAATATGTCCAAGGACTTGAAAGCCTAGAGGAAGGGCCGTGGAGCCACAGCAGCGACAGCACGCAGGCCGACTTGGTGCCTGCAGGCCAGCCAGGATGGTCCTGGCCCCGGGCGCTCTTCTGGAAGCTTTCCATTTCCCTGCCTGAGATACTCCTCCTGTCCCGGCCCCCACTGCTTTTTTCCTTCCTCACCTCTGCCCGGGGAGAAATTCCAACGGAAGGTATGGGTGACACATCCTCTTCTTTAGCAGGTGGCAGCCCGGCAACTCCTGCAGAAAGTCCAGCAGAGCCCCAATCACACCGGGCCACCCACAGAGCCGTGGCCCCTCACTCCCTCCCACCAGCACAGCCCCGAGACTGCTGACGGGGCAGAGAATATGGCGTCAGGCACAGCTGCAGGGGCTCTTGCTGCCTGGAGCCGTGTTTATATGGACCTCAAGCCAGGCACACCTGGGGAGGGCTGGCCGGCAGGGTCAGGCTGCCCAGGTCAGCCCATCCTCACCCCTCAGGGACTCACATTGCAGAAAATGGACCTCGCTGAACTGGCCAGGTCCAAGGAACAGGTGTGGGCTCCTGAGAGTCTGGATAGACAAGGGGCTGCAGCTCCGGCTTGTTTTCTAATCCTTTTATCTGGCCCATGAGTGGGAGACAACTTCAAGAAGACCCTCTCCTAATGAGAGGAACCCAGGAGTCAGGGAGAGGAGGGGTGATGGGTGGAGACAGAGGCCTGGTGCCCCGGCTGCGGTGGAAGCCTCTGGAAGACCAGGCAGAGGGAGGCCGCACAGAGTGATGCCCAGGGTCACAGACCTGTCGGAGCTGCTGTTTGTTAGCTCAAGTCCTGCTCCGAGGTGCTCTGTGTCAGCTCTGAGTGACAGGTGATCTGGGCTGCTCTGCAATGAGGGCTACGTGCACGGTACCTGTGTGCCCAGCCCTGCCGGGGTACCTGCCCAGGGCAGCTCCGTATCCTGGGAGGGGCCTGACCACGAGAGCGCCATGGGCTGCTGGGGAGGGGGGGCCTGCCCAGGTGAGATCCATATCCTGGGATTGCCCTGACCACGAGAGCCCCGTGGGCTGCTGGGGACCTGGTAAACGATGTCGGGACAGTCAGTGAAGCCACCGAGGATATACATCCGGTAGTTCCTAATTCCTACACCCTGCTGGTCATTCTACCATCCACCAGGACACGGTATTCTGTATTAGACTTCAGTGATGCCTTCTTCTGTATTGCATTGGTCCCCGAAATGCTCTTCTGCCCTAGTAACCAGATTTGGGAATGGAGAAATGCTGCCGCCTTGTGGCCGTTTGCCACAACAGCAGCTTTAAACCCAGTGCTCATGGTCACTAAATATTCACACTCATTGCAGCCTGTAAATGGCACCTGCCCTGAAAAACAATCCTGGGGTCGAAAATGGACCCAAAACTTCTAAAGAGGGCAACCATGCAAGAGGACAATTTCAAGAGGTTAATTGTACTCTCCGTTTTTTTCTGTTTTTCTGTACCAGAAAATTAAAATGGCCCCTCCGCCACGCCGCGGTACCCGAGGCCTCCGTTGCCCTGCCTGGGCGGGCGGCGGGGCGCTGCCGGGGCGGGCTGGCCGCGGGGATGGCGGTAAGGCGCAAGGACAAGCGAAGCTGGGCCTCAAGAGGCAGCCCGCGGTCCCCGCCCCCGCCTACGGCCATACAACCCTGAACGCGCCCGATCTCGTCTGATCTCGGAAGCGAAGCAGGGTCGGGCCTGGTTAGTACTTGGATGGGAGACCGCCTGGGAATACCGGGTGCTGTAGGCTTTTGGCCTCCCGCTGCGGCTCCACCTTCTCCTTTAGTCGCCCGCGGCGGTGGCCGCCAGCTCTGCCCCCCGCCGGGCACCGCTGCAGGCCCCACCTCCTCCGCCACCCCCCCCCCCCGCCTCCACCACCACAGAGCGCCAGAGGGGCCGCTCCATGCGGCCCGAAGGCGGCCCTGGAAGGCAGCGGCACACCCGACGCTCCGGGGGTGGCTGGCCCGGACCCAAACTCCGCCGCGGGCCCCGGGGCCGTCCGTGCGGCCCGCGAGCCCCTCCACCTGCACCTGGCCGGCCCCACCGGCGCCCAGCCCCGGCGCCGCCACCTGTCCACCGCTGTGGCTCTCCGCAGCTCTCTCCGGATAAAGCTGGATAAAGGTCTGGATGGGAAGGAGGGGCAGTGATTCAGCCTATTGCTCTTAGTGCCCCTCCCCCACACTCAGGAGCCCTTTTTGACAAGGCCACAGCTCTGTGATGCAGGCCTGGCGTTCTGCCATCAAGTGAACTCCCAGGGCTCTGTTGCCTGAGGGCGGCAATGCAGTTCAGAAGACGGAGAATCTCTTTTCTTTGAAAAACACTGTTGCTATCTGGCTGAGATCCAGCCCATCTTCCTCGGTGATTGATATCATCCTTGGCTTCCTGTGTGGACTGGGGCTCTTCCTCACGTTACTCCCCTGCTTCCAGAGTAATCCATTCTTAGCACCACCTAGGAAACCTAGAAACATCAGGAAGCATCAAGTAGAGCTGAAGTGGAAGAGCAGGAGTAGGAAGAAAAGTCGATATTTGAACGCTTGCAGAGATTGCCTGGAAGAACTGGAGGGGACTCACAACCTGGCTTCACCTCTGCGGAGCTGCCTGGGGAGGCTTCCTGGCAAGGGCAACTTTCATCAGCTCTCATGGCAAGACCCTCCTGGTGAGATGTGCAAAGCAGTGCCTGCTGGAGCCTGTGGAGGATACTGCTTGAAGGGTTGGGAACCCTGCAGGAACACCTCCTGTAGGGTTTCCTTCCTGGTTCAAGACACTCGAGAGGTGCTGGAAGCACATATTACAAGGTTTTGGGTAAAGCACGGGTGGACCCTACCCCTCAAGGTCCTCAAGCCCATCAATCTCTTGAAGTCGACAAAGTTCCAAGCCTCCACCACCCTGCGGTTAGCCTCGTCCCCTTCAGCCACCTGTGTATCTGGGTCCCACTCAACAGTCACGTTTGCTGAGTTCCCGGAGAAACCTCCTCAGGCTCATTCAGGAGAGAAGGTGAGAACAGAAGAGTCCGTTCCTGCCCTGAAGAGGCCTCTCCTTGTCCCCTCCACTGTGTGTAAGGAAATCCAGAGTGCCCTGGGAGCGATTCCACCTGGTGACTACCATGGGCCCTCAAAGGCTTCTCTGACTGCACAGTAGGGCAGGCCACCTTCTCAGTCCCTCACACTCAGCCTTGTGGGCAGAACCTGGAAGAGTGAGACTGTGGAATGGGTCAAGAGGGACAGCCTAGAGCCAGGTCCAAGTTCAGCAATGGTCAGGAACGAGCCAAGAGAGGAGAGTGGTGGTCAGGCCTCAGGAGACCCCTGCCATAGGGTAACAGTGATGGAGGTGAACTTAGGATTCCAATCTTTGAGAGGTGAAGAGGCCAGGGAGGCTGTGGAGGCCAAGGAGTCTCCTGCTCTTCAACCACAGTCTAGTGTTATCTTGGAAACCAAAGTGTTGACAAAATCCCAAACCACAAATGTACCTATGAGGAGTTTAGAGGTGCCAGGGGCCAGTAAAAGTTTCCTACTACCTAGAATGTCTGTTTTCCAACCTCTAGGTGAGCCATGCCTTAACATGGAGGTTGCTAGTGAGTTTAAATCTAAAGTAAAGGTACAGTCAGACAACCAGCTTCAGGACTTTCCCAAACACAGGTTCCTTGCTGCAGACAACTTGGCTTCTCAGGTGCCTCAGTGCCATCCCCAGAGAGTCCCCACCAGAGACACGTTAGCTTCCCAGGAGCCAAGTGGCCTTATGGAAGGCCAAAGGAGCAACCTAGGGCAGCAGGAGCCCCAAACTTCAAAACTCCAAGACTCATGGAAGAGCCAGAGCAAGATGATTGCCCCTACTTACAAAAGAGAGGACCGTAGGAGGCATAAACCAGGAGAGCACGAAGAGAGGTTTAAAGAACGAGGGACCCCTCAAGCTGGAAGTATGAGCCGCCCTGCCCAGGTCAGGGGCATAACAGACTCTATTGGGAGCAGATGTCTCCAGCTCATGCCAGAGAAGAAATAGAGCCCTCCAGAAAGCCTCTTCAGAAAAAGGATGAGGCTATGTTTAAAGTGGATTTTCCCCAATAAAAAAGTCAATGGTCGAGATGCTCTGCAAAGAAAAAAAAAAAAAAAAGCCCATATCAGCCACTGCCCGGAGTCACAGATCAGTCAAAAGCAGATCAATCTTGAAGAGTGAGACTGCTGAGGGTCAGGCACTCATGACAGCTGTTGGACAGATCGTAGAAGAAAAAAGAGCAATTCACCATGGACTTCATGCCACAGAGTTAAATGAGCACTGACTGGAATTCCAAGTCCCAGTATGTGGGGGTTTCTGCTACCATAGGCTTACCTCCTACCCAGAGCAAGGGAGAATGATGGGTTCTACAGCCTGCAGTCATAAAGCCACCTCCAAGGGCCAGAGTTGTTCTGTCAGGGAAAGGGAAGTCAGACACCAACATAGTTTGAAAAGTGTAAGGTTTGACGATGAGCAGCTGGGCCTAAGGTGCCTCCCATCCTTGTCCCCCAGGAAGAGTGTGTTTCCAGTTAGTACCTGCCAGTATGGGCCAAGGATTCCAGGTGCCCCAGCCCGCCATCAACACTGTCCAAGGCATTGTCATCTTTGGGGAGGTGTCTTGCCTGGTCGACAGTAAAATCCTTCTTTAGTCTTCCCTTTAGTAGGAAAACATGTCTCCAAGTAAAAATTCAGTCCATGTAGACAAAATGATTTTCTCATTAGCACATCCAAGATATTTAATGTTCCCCAATACATATATATATATATATATTTTTTTTTCTAATAAAAGCATAGTGTAATGGCAAAAAAAGAGAAATTTAAAACGGCATGGAAAAATGCTGAACATTAGGAATAATTAAAGCTATGCAAATCCAAATTACAAAAACCTATCCGCTCACACCAGTCAGAATGGCCATCAGCAAGAATTCTGCAAAAAGTAAATGCTGAAGGGGTTTTAGAGAAATGCCTACCCTTGGTCCAAAGTGGGACATGGTAAGAGCCAGGAATGAAAACAAAAATGAGGTGCCTTGTAAAGGTAAATACTGAGCTACCATTCAATCAAGCATACCCACTGCTGGGCCTATCGCCTGAGGGGATGAGAATCAAAAAAACACAGGCTGGGCTTCACTGGTGGCGCAGTGGTTGAGAGCCCGCCTGCCAATGCAGGGGACACGCGTTCATGCTCCGGGTCGGGAAGATCCCACGTGCCGCGGAGCGGCTTGTCCCGTGAGCTAGGGCTGCTGGGCCTGCGCGTCCGGAGCCTGTGCTCTGCAATGGGAGGGTCCACCGCAGTGAGAGGCCCACGTACCGCAAAAAAAAAAAAAAAAAAAACAAACAAAAAACAAAAAAAAACACAGGCTGGCAATCCTCCACTCCAGCAATATTTACCATAGCCAACACTTGGAAGCTACGAAAATGTCCATCAACAGAGGAATGCACAAAGAAGAAGTGGTCCCTGTACACAATGGAATATGACTCCAATAAAAAATCTATATAAATACAATTTATAAAACAAACATAATTAAGGAGACATCAGCTCTTGGGGGCACATTCCACTCTAATATTTAACCGAGGAACACCACTGCCCGGATGGTCTGTTTCCCTAGTTCCCAGGTTGGGAAAAGCAGAAATGCTGCCGCCCTCTGGCCATTACCTGCAACAGCAGCTTTAAGACCTGTGCTAAGGGTCACTTCATATGCAGCAGTACTGGTGGGCTGTAAATGAAACCTGCCCTCCAAACGTCTTGAGGGAGGTAATGGCCAAAATATTTCTAAATGTCACACACACTTCACGAAGACAATTTGAAGAGGTAAGCTGTACTCACAGTTGAAGAAAAGAAGGACATGCCAGAAAGCTCAATTTCAAGGGATTATGAGACGCATGCAAATCCAGCCACAAAGTGGTATCGGCTCACACTAGTCAGAACACACATCAGCAAAAAAACTACAAACAAAAAATGCTGAAGGTGTTGTGGAGAAGCGCATACCCTCAACTTTAAGCGGGACGTAACCTGGTAAGAGCCACTAATGAGAACAGACTGGAGGTGCCTCTACAAGGTAAACATTCCGCTACCATATGATCCAGCAGGCCCACTCCTGGGCCTATAACCTAAGAAGACAGAATTGGAAAGACACAGGCAGGCAAATGTGCATTGCCGCAGCATTACAATAGCCATGACGTGGAAGCAACCAAAAAGTCCATCAACAGATGAGGGGACAAAGAAGAACTGGTACATGTACAGACAGAATATTAGCCAAGGAAGAAAAGGACACCATGCCATTTGCAGCACCGTAGATGAGTCTAGAGGTGATCACGTGACTTGTAGTAAGTCAGAAAGAGAAAGACACGTATCGTATGATATCACTTATAGGTGTTACCTAAAAATTGATACCAGTGAAGATATTTCCACAGAGAAGGGCAATCCCAGATTCATTAAACAAACTTATGGTTCACCAACGGAAAGGTGTGAGGATTGGATACATTACGAGATTGGGGTGAACAGACATATACAAACACAGGTGAAATATATAATCACCAAAGACCTACAGAATACCAAGAGAAGACTACTCAACATTCTGTCATAACGTACATGGGAAAAGGATCCCAGCAAGAACAGACATATGTATATGTGTAAAAGAACCACATCTTGCACACCTGCAACAAGCCAAACATTGTAATCAAACACGCTGTGATAAAATAAAAAATAAAAAAATTAAATTAAAAAAACGAACAAGACGTAGTGAGACAAACTTAAGGGGCCTTCTCCTGGCACATTCCATTCTAAATTACAACCTAGAGCACGACTCCCATTGAGGCTCTGCTGCCCTAGTAACCAGATTTGGTAAGGGAGAACTGCTGCCCCCTTGTGGCCGTTTCACACAACAGCACTTTAAATCCCAACGCTAATGTCAGTTGATATTCAAAATCATTGCAGGCCTGTAAATGACACCTGCCCTGAAAACAAATCCTGGGGTCATATATCGACCAAAAATTTCAAAAGACGTCCATATTTCAAAACGACACTTTCAAGAGGCATATTTTGTTCTGCATATTTGTTCTGCACATTAGGGTTCTGCTTCTTTTTCTTTCTTTCTTTCTTTGTTAAAAAAAAAACGGGAATGGAAAAAGGCAACCCTCAGAATGGGAGAAAATATTTGCAAACGAATCCACGGACAAAGGTTTAATCTCCAATATATATAACAGCTCATGCAGCTTAATATTAAAAAAAACAAACAACCCAATACAAAAATGGGCAGAAGATCTAAATAGACGTTTCTTCAAAGAAGACACAGAGATGGCCAAGACGCACATGAAAAGCTGCTCAACATCACTCATCATTAGAGAAATGCACATCAAAACTACAGTGAGGTATCACCTCACACCTGTTAGAATGGGCATCATCAGAAAATGTACAAACAACAAATGCTGGGGAGGGTGTGGACCAAAGGAACCTTCTTCCACTATTGGTGGGAATGTAAATTGATACAGTCACTATGGAGAACAGCATGGAGGTTCCTTAACAAACTAAAAATAGAATTACCATAGGATCCAGCAATCCCACTTCTGGGCATATAGCCAGAGAAAACCATAAATCAAAAAGACACATTCACCACAATGTTCATTGCAGCACTATTTACAATAGCCAGGTAATGGAAGCAACCTAAATGCCCACAGACAGACGAACGGATAATGATGTGGTCCATCTATAAAACGGAATATTACTCAGCCATAAAAAGGAACGAAACTGGGTCATCTGTGGAGACGTCGACGGATCTAGAGACTGTCATACAGAGTGAAGTAAGTCAGAAGGAGAAAAACAAATATTGTATATTAATGCATATATGTGGAACCTAGAAAGATGGTACAGATGACCCGGTTTGCAGGGCAGAAATAGAGACACAGAGGTAGAGAACAAACGTATGGACACCAAGAGGGGGGAAGCCATGGGTTGTTGGTGGTGGGATGAGTCGGGAGATTGGGATTGTCCTGTATACATGTATATGCATAAAATAGATAACTAATAATAATCCTGCTGAATAAAAAAATAAACTTAAATTTCAAAATTTTTAAAAATAAATAAAATTTTAAAATAAAACGGAAAAAAAGTTCTTCCCTTCACACAGATGTATTTATAGGAATGAATTATTTCCATGCTTATATCTATAAATACATAGAAGAGGAATAAAATCTGACTTGAACCAAAAAAGAAAAAAAAAACAGAACCCACCAGTTATACACAGGAAAACCCTATCAGGGCACTGGCTCCAGCGGCAAACAATTCTGAAGTTGGTCAGAGGTGGGGAATCATCTCCCATGCAGCCAGCAGCCCCCCCAACCCCCACAAGGAGCGTCGTCATTGCAAAGCTGGGGGACCGTGCCGAGGCGTCTGTGAGTCAACGTGAGCCGAGCCCCAGGCCAGCTGCTGCTGAACTGTTCCCACCCTTCCCAGGTAAAACACCTGAATATGTCCAAGGACTTGAAAGCCTAGAGGAAGGGCCGTGGAGCCACAGCAGCGACAGCACGCAGGCCGACTTGGTGCCTGCAGGCCAGCCAGGATGGTCCTGGCCCCGGGCGCTCTTCTGGAAGCTTTCCATTTCCCTGCCTGAGATACTCCTCCTGTCCCGGCCCCCACTGCTTTTTTCCTTCCTCACCTCTGCCCGGGGAGAAATTCCAACGGAAGGTATGGGTGACACATCCTCTTCTTTAGCAGGTGGCAGCCTGGCAACTCCTGCAGAAAGTCCAGCAGAGCCCCACTCACACCGGGCCACCCACAGAGCCGTGGCCCCTCACTCCCTCCCACCAGCACAGCCCCGAGACTGCTGACGGGGCAGAGAATATGGCGTCAGGCACAGCTGCAGGGGCTCTTGCTGCCTGGAGCCGTGTTTATATGGACCTCAAGCCAGGCACACCTGGGGAGGGCTGGCCGGCAGGGTCAGGCTGCCCAGGTCAGCCCATCCTCACCCCTCAGGGACTCACATTGCAGAAAATGGACCTCGCTGAACCGGCCAGGTCCAAGGAACAGGTGTGGGCTCCTGAGAGTCTGGATAGACAAGGGGCTGCAGCTCCGGCTTGTTTTCTAATCCTTTTATCTGGCCCATGAGTGGGAGACAACTTCAAGAAGACCCTCTCCTAATGAGAGGAACCCAGGGGTCAGGGAGAGGAGGGGTGATGGGTGGAGACAGAGGCCTGGTGCCCCGGCTGCGGTGGAAGCCTCTGGAAGACCAGGCAGAGGGAGGCCGCACAGAGTGATGCCCAGGGTCACAGACCTGTCGGAGCTGCTGTTTGTTAGCTCAAGTCCTGCTCTGAGGTGCTCTGTGTCAGCTCTGAGTGACAGGTGATCTGGGCTGCTCTGCAATGAGGGCTACGTGCACGGTACCTGTGTGCCCAGCCCTGCCGGGGTACCTGCCCAGGGCAGCTCCGTATCCTGGGAGGGGCCTGACCACGAGAGCACCATGGGCTGCTGGGGAGGGGGGGCCTGCCCAGGTGAGCTCCATATCCTGGGATTGCCCTGACCACGAGAGCCCCGTGGGCTGCTGGGGACCTGGTAAACGATGTCGGGACAGTCAGTGAAGCCACCGAGGATATACATCCGGTAGTTCCTAATTCCTACACCCTGCTGGTCATTCTACCATCCACCAGGACACGGTATTCTGTATTAGACTTCAGTGATGCCTTCTTCTGTATTGCATTGTTCCCCGAAAGGCTCTGCTGCCCTAGTAACCAGATTTGGGAATGGAGAAATGCTGCCGCCTTGTGGCCGTTTGCCACAAAAGCAGCTTTAAACCCAGTGCTCATGGTCACTAAATATTCACACTCATTGCAGCCAGTAAATGGCACCTGCCCTGAAAAACAATCCTGGGGTCGAAAATGGACCCAAAACTTCTAAAGAGGGCAACCATGCAAGAGGACAATTTCAAGAGGTTAATTGTACTCTCCGTTTTTTTCTGTTTTTCTGTACCAGAAAATTAAAATGGCCCCTCCGCCACACCGCGGTACCCGAGGCCTCCGTTGCCCTGCCTGGGCGGGCGGCGGGGCGCTGCCGGGGCGGGCTGGCCGCGAGGATGGCGGTAAGGCGCAAGGACAAGCGAAGCTGGGCCTCAAGAGGCAGCCCGCGGTCCCGGCCCCCGCCTACGGCCATACCACCCTGAACGCGCCCGATCTCGTCTGATCTCGGAAGCTAAGCAGGGTCGGGCCTGGTTAGTACTTGGATGGGAGACCGCCTGGGAATACCGGGTGCTGTAGGCTTTTGGCCTCCCGCTGCGGCTCCACCTTCTCCTTTAGTCGCCCGCGGCGGTGGCCGCCAGCTCCGCCCCCCGCCGGGCACCGCTGCAGGCCCCACCTCCTCCGCCACCCCCCCCCCCGCCTCCACCACCACAGAGCGCCAGTGGGGCCGCTCCATGCGGCCCGAAGGCGGCCCTGGAAGGCAGCGGCACACCCGACGCTCCGGGGGTGGCTGGCCCGGACCCAGACTCCGCCGCGGGCCCAGGGGCCGTCCGTGCGGCCCGCGAGCCCCTCCACCTGCACCTGGCCGGCCCCACCGGCGCCCAGCCCCGGCGCCGCCACCTGTCCACCGCTGTGGCTCTCCGCAGCTCTCTCCGGATAAAGCTGGATAAAGGTCTGGATGGGAAGGAGGGGCAGTGATTCAGCCTATTGCTCTTAGTGCCCCTCCCCCACACTCAGGAGCCCTTTGTGACAAGGCCACAGCTCTGTGATAGAAGCCTGGGGTTCTGCCATCAAGTGAACTCCCAGGGCTCTGTTGCCTGAGGGCGGCAATGCAGTTCAGAAGACGGAGAATCTCTTTTCTTTGAAAAACACTGTTGCTATCTGGCTGAGATCCAGCCCATCTTCCTGGGTGATTGATATCATCCTTGGCTTCCTGTGTGGACTGGGGCTCTTCCTCACGTTACTCCCCTGCTTCCAGAGTAATCCATTCTTAGCACCACCTAGGAAACCTAGAAACATCAGGAAGCATCAAGTAGAGCTGAAGGGGAAGAGCAGGAGTAGGAAGAAAAGTCGATATTTGAACGCTTGCAGAGCTTGCCTGGAAGAACTGGAGGGGACTCACAACCTGGCTTCACCTCTGCGGAGCTGCCTGGGGAGGCTTCCTGGCAAGGGCAACTTTCATCAGCTCTCATGTCAAGACCCTCCTGGTGAGATGTGCAAAGCAGTGCCTGCTGGAGCCTGTGGAGGATACTGCTTGAAGGGTTGGGAACCCTGCAGGAACACCTCCTGTAGGGTTTCCTTCCTGGTTCAAGACACTCGAGAGGTGCTGGAAGCACATATTACAAGGTTTTGGGTAAAGCACGGGTGGACCCTCCCCCTCAAGCTCCTCAAGCCCATCAATCTCTTGAAGTCGACAAAGTTCCAACCCTCCACCACCCTGCGGTTAGCCTCGTCCCCTTCAGCCACCTGTGTATCTGGGTCCCACTCAACAGTCACGTTTGCTGAGTTCCCGGAGAAACCTCCTCAGTCTCATTCAGGAGAGAAGGTGAGAACAGAAGAGTCCGTTCCTGCCCTGAAGAGGCCTCTCCTTGTCCCCTCCACTGTGTGTAAGGAAATCCAGAGTGCCCTGGGAGCGATTCCACCTGGTGACTACCATGGGCCCTCAAAGGCTTCTCTGACTGCACAGCAGGGCAGGCCACCTTCTCAGTCCCTCACACTCAGCCTTGTGGGCAGAACCTGGAAGAGTGAGACTGTGGAATGGGTCAAGAGGGACAGCCTAGAGCCAGGTCCAAGTTCAGCAATGGTCAGGAACGAGCCAAGAGAGGAGAGTGGTGGTCAGGCCTCAGGAGACCCCTGCCATAGGGTAACAGTGATAGAGGTGAACTTAGGATCCCAATCTTTGAGAGGTGAAGAGGCCAGGGAGGCTGTGGAGGCCAAGGAGTCTCCTGCTCTTCAACCACAGTCTAGTGTTATCTTGGAAACCAAAGTGTTGACAAAATCCCAAACCACAAATGTACCTATGAGGAGTTTAGAGGTGCCAGGGGCCAGTAAAAGTTTCCTACTACCTAGAATGTCTGTTTTCCAACCTCTAGGTGAGCCATGCCTTAACATGGAGGTTGCTAGTGAGTTTAACTCCAAAGTAAAGGTACAGTCAGACAACCAGCTTCAGGACTTTCCCAAACACAGGTTCCTTGCTGCAGACAACTTGGCTTCTCAGGTGCCTCAGTGCCATCCCCAGAGAGTCCCCACCAGAGACACGTTAGCTTCCCAGGAGACAAGTGGCCTTATGGAAGGCCAAAGGAGCAACCTAGGGCAGCAGGAGCCCCAAACTTCAAAACTCCAAGACTCATGGAAGAGCCAGAGCAAGATGATTGCCCCTACTTACAAAAGAGAGGACCGTAGGAGGCATAAACCAGGAGAGCACGAAGAGAGGTTTAAAGAACGAGGGACCCCTCAAGCTGGAAGTATGAGCCGCCCTGCCCAGGTCAGGGGCATAACAGACTCTATTGGGAGCAGATGTCTCCAGCTCATGCCAGAGAAGAAATAGAGCCCTCCAGAAAGCCTCTTCAGAAAAAGGATGAGGCTATTTTTAAAGTGGATTTTCCCCAATAAAAAAGTCAATGGTCGAGATGCTCTGCAAAGAAAAAAAAAAAAAGCCCATATCAGCCACTGCCCGGAGTCACAGATCAGTCAGAAGCAGATCAATCTTGAAGAGTGAGACTGCTGAGGGTCAGGCACTCATGACAGCTGTTGGACAGATCGTAGAAGAAAAAAGAGCAATTCACCATGGACTTCATGCCACAGAGTTAAATGAGCACAGAGTGGAATTCCAAGTCCCAGTATGTGGGGGTTTCTGCTACCATAGGCTTACCTCCTACCCAGAGCAAGGGAGAATGATGGGTTCTACAGCCTGCAGTCATAAAGCCACCTCCAAGGGCCAGAGTTGTTCTGTCAGGGAAAGGGAAGTCAGACACCAACATAGTTTGAAAAGTGTAAGGTTTGACGATGAGCAGCTGGGCCTAAGGTGCCTCCCATCCTTGTCCCCCAGGAAGAGTGTGTTTCCAGTTAGTACCTGCCAGTATGGGCCAAGGATTCCAGGTGCCCCAGCCCGCCATCAACACTGTCCAAGGCATTGTCATCTTTGGGGAGGTGTCTTGCCTGGTCGACAGTAAAATCCTTCTTTAGTCTTCCCTTTAGTAGGAAAACATGTCTCCAAGTAAAAATTCAGTCCATGTAGACAAAATGATTTTCTCATTAGCACATCCAAGATATTTAATGTTCCCCAATACATATATATATATATATTTTTTTTCTAATAAAAGCATAGTGTAATGGCAAAAAAAGAGAAATTTAAAACGGCATGGAAAAATGCTGAACATTAGGAATAATTAAAGCTATGCAAATCCAAATTACAAAAACCTATCCGCTCACACCAGTCAGAATGGCCATCAGCAAGAATTCTGCAAAAAGTAAATGCTGAAGGGGTTTTAGAGAAATGCCTACCCTTGGTCCAAAGTGGGACATGGTAAGAGCCAGGAATGAAAACAAAAATGAGGTGCCTTTTAAAGGTAAATACTGAGCTACCATTCAATCAAGCATACCCACTGCTGGGCCTATCGCCTGAGGGGATGAGAATCAAAAAAACACAGGCTGGGCTTCACTGGTGGCGCAGTGGTTGAGAGCCCGCCTGCCAATGCAGGGGACACGCGTTCATGCTCCGGGTCGGGAAGATCCCACGTGCCGTGGAGCGGCTTGTCCCGTGAGCTAGGGCTGCTGGGCCTGCGCGTCCGGAGCCTGTGCTCTGCAATGGGAGGGTCCACTGCAGTGAGAGGCCCACGTACCGCAAAAAAAAAAAAAAAAAAAAAACAAAAAACAAAAAACAAAAAAAACACAGGCTGGCAATCCTCCACTCCAGCAATATTTACCATAGCCAACACTTGGAAGCTACGAAAATGTCCATCAACAGAGGAATGCACAAAGAAGAAGTGGTCCCTGTACACAATGGAATATGACTCCAATAAAAAATCTATATAAATACAATTTATAAAACAAACATAATTAAGGAGACATCAGCTCTTGGGGGCACATTCCACTCTAATATTTAACCGAGGAACACCACTGCCCGGATGGTCTGTTTCCCTAGTTCCCAGGTTGGGAAAAGCAGAAATGCTGCCGCCCTCTGGCCATTACCTGCAACAGCAGCTTTAAGACCTGTGCTAAGGGTCACTTCATATGCAGCAGTACTGGTGGGCTGTAAATGAAACCTGCCCTCCAAACGTCTTGAGGGAGGTAATGGCCAAAATATTTCTAAATGTCACACACACTTCACGAAGACAATTTGAAGAGGTAAGCTGTACTCACAGTTGAAGAAAAGAAGGACATGCCAGAAAGCTCAATTTCAAGGGATTATGAGACGCATGCAAATCCAGCCACAAAGTGGTATCGGCTCACACTAGTCAGAACACACATCAGCAAAAAAACTACAAACAAAAAATGCTGAAGGTGTTGTGGAGAAGCGCATACCCTCAACTTTAAGCGGGACGTAACCTGGTAAGAGCCACTAATGAGAACAGACTGGAGGTGCCTCTACAAGGTAAACATTCCGCTACCATATGATCCAGCAGGCCCACTCCTGGGCCTATAACCTAAGAAGACAGAATTGGAAAGACACAGGCAGGCAAATGTGCATTGCCGCAGCATTACAATAGCCATGACGTGGAAGCAACCAAAAAGTCCATCAACAGATGAGGGGACAAAGAAGAACTGGTACATGTACAGACAGAATATTAGCCAAGGAAGAAAAGGACACCATGCCATTTGCAGCACCGTAGATGAGTCTAGAGGTGATCACGTGACTTGTAGTAAGACAGAAAGAGAAAGACACGTATCGTATGATATCACTTATAGGTGTTACCTAAAAATTGATACCAGTGAAGATATTTCCACAGAGAAGGGCAATCCCAGATTCATTAAACAAACTTATGGTTCACCAACGGAAAGGTGTGAGGATTGGATACATTACGAGATTGGGGTGAACAGACATATACAAACACAGGTGAAATATATAATCACCAAAGACCTACAGAATACCAAGAGAAGACTACTCAACATTCTGTCATAACGTACATGGGAAAAGGATCCCAGCAAGAACAGACATATGTATATGTGTAAAAGAACCACATCTTGCACACCTGCAACAAGCCAAACATTGTAATCAAACACGGTGTGATAAAATAAAAAATAAAAAAATTAAATTAAAAAAACGAACAAGACGTAGTGAGACAAACTTAAGGGGCCTTCTCCTGGCACATTCCATTCTAAATTACAACCTAGAGCACGACTCCCATTGAGGCTCTGCTGCCCTAGTAACCAGATTTGGTAAGGGAGAACTGCTGCCCCCTTGTGGCCGTTTCACACAACAGCACCTTTAATCCCAACACTAATGTCAGTTGATATTCAAAATCATTGCAGGCCTGTAAATGACACCTGCCCTGAAAACAAATCCTGGGGTCATATATCGACCAAAAAATTCAAAAGACGTCCGTATTTCAAAACGACACTTTCAAGAGGCATATTTTGTTCTGCATATTTGTTCTGCACATTAGGGTTCTGCTTCTTTTTCTTTCTTTCTTTCTTTGTTAAAAAAAAAAAAACGGGAATGGAAAAAGGCAACCCTCAAAATGGGAGAAAATATTTGCAAACGAATCGACGGACAAAGGTTTAATCTCCAATATATATAACAGCTCATGCAGCTTAATATTAAAAAAAAACAAACAACCCAATACAAAAATGGGCAGAAGATCTAAATAGACGTTTCTTCAAAGAAGACACAGAGATGGCCAAGACGCACATGAAAAGCTGCTCAACATCACTCATCATTAGAGAAATGCACATCAAAACTACAGTGAGGTATCACCTCACACCTGTTAGAATGGGCATCATCAGAAAATGTACAAACAACAAATGCTGGGGAGGGTGTGGACCAAAGGAACCTTCTTCCACTATTGGTGGGAATGTAAATTGATACAGTCACTATGGAGAACAGCATGGAGGTTCCTTAAAAAACTAAAAATAGAATTACCATAGGATCCAGCAATCCCACTTCTGGGCATATAGCCAGAGAAAACCATAAATCAAAAAGACACATTCACCACAATGTTCATTGCAGCACTATTTACAATAGCCAGGTAATGGAAGCAACCTAAATGCCCACAGACAGACGAACGGATAATGATGTGGTCCATCTATAAAACGGAATATTACTCAGCCATAAAAAGGAACGAAACTGGGTCATCTGTGGAGACGTCGACGGATCTAGAGACTGTCATACAGAGTGAAGTAAGTCAGAAGGAGAAAAACAAATATTGTATATTAATGCATATATGTGGAACCTAGAAAGATGGTACAGATGACCCGGTTTGCAGGGCAGAAATAGAGACACAGAGGTAGAGAACAAACGTATGGACACCAAGAGGGGGGAAGCCATGGGTTGTTGGTGGTGGGATGAGTCGGGAGATTGGGATTGTCCTGTATACATGTATATGCATAAAATAGATAACTAATAATAATCCTGCTGAATAAAAAAATAAACTTAAATTTCAAAATTTTAAAAAATAAATAAAATTTTAAAATAAAACGGAAAAAAAGTTCTTCCCTTCACACAGATGTATTTATAGGAATGAATTATTTCCATGCTTATATCTATAAATACATAGAAGAGGAATAAAATCTCACTTGAACCAAAAAAGAAAAAAAAAACAGAACCCACCAGTTATACACAGGAAAACCCTATCAGGGCACTGGCTCCAGCGGCAAACAATTCTGAAGTTGGTCAGAGGTGGGGAATCATCTCCCATGCAGCCAGCAGCCCCCCCAACCCCCGCAAGGAGCGTCGTCATTGCAAAGCTGGGGGACCGTGCCGAGGCGTCTGTGAGTCAACGTGAGCCGAGCCCCAGGCCAGCTGCTGCTGAACTGTTCCCACCCTTCCCAGGTAAAACACCTGAATATGTCCAAGGACTTGAAAGCCTAGAGGAAGGGCCGTGGAGCCACAGCAGCGACAGCACGCAGGCCGACTTGGTGCCTGCAGGCCAGCCAGGATGGTCCTGGCCCCGGGCGCTCTTCTGGAAGCTTTCCATTTCCCTGCCTGAGATACTCCTCCTGTCCCGGCCCCCACTGCTTTTTTCCTTCCTCACCTCTGCCCGGGGAGAAATTCCAACGGAAGGTATGGGTGACACATCCTCTTCTTTAGCAGGTGGCAGCCCGGCAACTCCTGCAGAAAGTCCAGCAGAGCCCCACTCACACCGGGCCACCCACAGAGCCGTGGCCCCTCACTCCCTCCCACCAGCACAGCCCCGAGACTGCTGACGGGGCAGAGAATATGGCGTCAGGCACAGCTGCAGGGGCTCTTGCTGCCTGGAGCCGTGTTTATATGGACCTCAACCCAGGCACACCTGGGGAGGGCTGGCCGGCAGGGTCAGGCTGCCCAGGTCAGCCCATCCTCACCCCTCAGGGACTCACATTGCAGAAAATGGACCTCGCTGAACCGGCCAGGTCCAAGGAACAGGTGTGGGCTCCTGAGAGTCTGGATAGACAAGGGGCTGCAGCTCCGGCTTGTTTTCTAATCCTTTTATCTGGCCCATGAGTGGGAGACAACTTCAAGAAGACCCTCTCCTAATGAGAGGAACCCAGGAGTCAGGGAGAGGAGGGGTGATGGGTGGAGACAGAGGCCTGGTGCCCCGGCTGCGGTGGAAGCCTCTGGAAGACCAGGCAGAGGGAGGCCGCACAGAGTGATGCCCAGGGTCACAGACCTGTCGGAGCTGCTGTTTGTTAGCTCAAGTCCTGCTCTGAGGTGCTCTGTGTCAGCTCTGAGTGACAGGTGATCTGGGCTGCTCTGCAATGAGGGCTACGTGCACGGTACCTGTGTGCCCAGCCCTGCCGGGGTACCTGCCCAGGGCAGCTCCGTATCCTGGGAGGGGCCTGACCACGAGAGCACCATGGGCTGCTGGGGAGGGGGGGCCTGCCCAGGTGAGCTCCATATCCTGGGATTGCCCTGACCACGAGAGCCCCGTGGGCTGCTGGGGACCTGGTAAATGATGTCGGGACAGTCAGTGAAGCCACCGAGGATATACATCCGGTAGTTCCTAATTCCTACACCCTGCTGGTCATTCTACCATCCACCAGGACACGGTATTCTGTATGAGACTTCAGTGATGCCTTCTTCTGTATTGCATTGTTCCCCGAAAGGCTCTGCTGCCCTAGTAACCAGATTTGGGAATGGAGAAATGCTGCCGCCTTGTGGCCGTTTGCCACAAAAGCAGCTTTAAACCCAGTGCTCATGGTCACTAAATATTCACACTCATTGCAGCCAGTAAATGGCACCTGCCCTGAAAAACAATCCTGGGGTCGAAAATGGACCCAAAACTTCTAAAGAGGGCAACCATGCAAGAGGACAATTTCAAGAGGTTAATTGTACTCTCCGTTTTTTTCTGTTTTTCTGTACCAGAAAATTAAAACGGCCCCTCCGCCACGCCGCGGTACCCGAGGCCTCCGTTGCCCTGCCTGGGCGGGCGGCGGGGCGCTGCCGGGGCGGGCTGGCCGCGGGGATGGCGGTAAGGCGCAAGGACAAGCGAAGCTGGGCCTCAAGAGGCAGCCCGCGGTCCCCGCCCCCGCCTACGGCCATACCACCCTGAACGCGCCCGATCTCGTCTGATCTCGGAAGCTAAGCAGGGTCGGGCCTGGTTAGTACTTGGATGGGAGACCGCCTGGGAATACCGGGTGCTGTAGGCTTTTGGCCTCCCGCTGTGGCTCCGCCTTCTCCTTTAGTCGCCCGCGGCGGTGGCCGCCAGCTCCGCCCCCCGCCGGGCACCGCTGCAGGCCCCACCTCCTCCGCCACCCCCCCCCACGCCACCACCACCACAGAGCGCCAGAGGGGCCGCTCCATGCGGCCCGAAGGCGGCCCTGGAAGGCAGCTGCACACCCGACGCTCCGGGGGTTGCTGGCCCGGACCCAGACTCCGCCGCGGGCCCGGGGGCCGTCCGTGCGGCCCGCGAGCCCCTCCACCTGCACCTGGCCGGCCCCACCGGCGCCCAGCCCCGGCGCCGCCACCTGTCCGCCGGTGTGGCTCTCCTCAGCTCTCTCCGGATAAAGCTGGATAAAGGTCTGGACGCGAAGGAGGGGCAGTGATTCAGCCTATTGCTCTTAGTGCCCCTCCCCCACACTCAGGTGCCCTTTGTGACAAGGCCACAGCTCTGTGATGCAGGCCTGGGGTTCTGCCATCAAGTGAACTCCCAGGGCTCTGTTGCCTGAGGGCGGCAATGCAGTTCAGAAGACGGAGAATCTCTTTTCTTTGAAAAACACTGTTGCTATCTGGCTGAGATCCAGCCCATCTTCCTGGGTGATTGATATCATCCTTGGCTTCCTGTGTGGACTGAGGCTCTTCCTCACGTTACTCCCCTGCTTCCAGAGTAATCCATTCTTAGCACCACCTAGGAAACCTAGAAACATCAGGAAGCATCAAGTAGAGCTGAAGGGGAGGAGCAGGAGTAGGAAGAATAGTCGATCTTTGAACGCTTGCAGAGATTGCCTGGAAGAACTGGAGGGGACTCACAACCTGGCTTCACCTCTGCGGAGCTGCCTGGGGAGGCTTCCTGGCAAGGGCAACTTTCATCAGCTCTCATGGCAAGACCCTCCTGGTGAGATGTGCAAAGCAGTGCCTGCTGGAGCCTGTGGAGGATACTGCTTGAAGGGTTGGGAACCCTGCAGGAACACCTCCTGTAGGGTTTCCTTCCTGGTTCAAGACACTCGAGAGGTGCTGGAAGCACATATTACAAGGTTTTGGGTAAAGCACGGGTGGACCCTCCCCCTCAAGCTCCTCAAGCCCATCAATCTCTTGAAGTCGACAAAGTTCCAACCCTCCACCACCCTGCGGTTAGCCTCGTCCCCTTCAGCCACCTGTGTATCTGGGTCCCACTCAACAGTCACGTTTGCTGAGTTCCCGGAGAAACCTCCTCAGGCTCATTCAGGAGAGAAGGTGAGAACAGAAGAGTCCGTTCCTGCCCTGAAGAGGCCTCTCCTTGTCCCCTCCACTGTGTGTAAGGAAATCCAGAGTGCCCTGGGAGCGATTCCACCTGGTGACTACCATGGGCCCTCAAAGGCTTCTCTGACTGCACAGCAGGGCAGGCCACCTTCTCAGTCCCTCACACTCAGCCTTGTGGGCAGAACCTGGAAGAGTGAGACTGTGGAATGGGTCAAGAGGGACAGCCTAGAGCCAGGTCCAAGTTCAGCAATGGTCAGGAACGAGCCAAGAGAGGAGAGTGGTGGTCAGGCCTCAGGAGACCCCTGCCATAGGGTAACAGTGATAGAGGTGAACTTAGGATCCCAATCTTTGAGAGGTGAAGAGGCCAGGGAGGCTGTGGAGGCCAAGGAGTCTCCTGCTCTTCAACCACAGTCTAGTGTTATCTTGGAAACCAAAGTGTTGACAAAATCCCAAACCACAAATGTACCTATGAGGAGTTTAGAGGTGCCAGGGGCCAGTAAAAGTTTCCTACTACCTAGAATGTCTGTTTTCCAACCTCTAGGTGAGCCATGCCTTAACATGGAGGTTGCTAGTGAGTTTAACTCCAAAGTAAAGGTACAGTCAGACAACCAGCTTCAGGACTTTCCCAAACACAGGTTCCTTGCTGCAGACAACTTGGCTTCTCAGGTGCCTCAGTGCCATCCCCAGAGAGTCCCCACCAGAGACACGTTAGCTTCCCAGGAGCCAAGTGGCCTTATGGAAGGCCAAAGGAGCAACCTAGGGCAGCAGGAGCCCCAAACTTCAAAACTCCAAGACTCATGGAAGAGCCAGAGCAAGATGATTGCCCCTACTTACAAAAGAGAGGACCGTAGGAGGCATAAACCAGGAGAGCACGAAGAGAGGTTTAAAGAACGAGGGACCCCTCAAGCTGGAAGTATGAGCCGCCCTGCCCAGGTCAGGGGCATAACAGACTCTATTGGGAGCAGATGTCTCCAGCTCATGCCAGAGAAGAAATAGAGCCCTCCAGAAAGCCTCTTCAGAAAAAGGATGAGGCTATTTTTAAAGTGGATTTTCCCCAATAAAAAAGTCAATGGTCGAGATGCTCTGCAAAGAAAAAAAAAAAAAAAGCCCATATCAGCCACTGCCCGGAGTCACGGATCAGTCAAAAGCAGATCAATCTTGAAGAGTGAGACTGCTGAGGGTCAGGCACTCATGACAGCTGTTGGACAGATCGTAGAAGAAAAAAGAGCAATTCACCATGGACTTCATGCCACAGAGTTAAATGAGCACAGAGTGGAATTCCAAGTCCCAGTATGTGGGGTTTTCTGCTACCATAGGCTTACCTCCTACCCAGAGCAAGGGAGAATGATGGGTTCTACAGCCTGCAGTCATAAAGCCACCTCCAAGGGCCAGAGTTGTTCTGTCAGGGAAAGGGAAGTCAGACACCAACATAGTTTGAAAAGTGTAAGGTTTGACGATGAGCAGCTGGGCCTAAGGTGCCTCCCATCCTTGTCCCCCAGGAAGAGTGTGTTTCCAGTTAGTACCTGCCAGTATGGGCCAAGGATTCCAGGTGCCCCAGCCCGCCATCAACACTGTCCAAGGCATTGTCATCTTTGGGGAGGTGTCTTGCCTGGTCGACAGTAAAATCCTTCTTTAGTCTTCCATTTAGTAGGAAAACATGTCTCCAAGTAACAATTCAGTCCATGTAGAGAAAATGATTTTCTTATTAGCACATCCAAGATATTTAATGTTCCCCAATACATGTATATATATATATTTTTTTCTAATAAAAGCATAGTGTAATAGCAAAAAAAAAGAAATTTAAAACGGCATGGAAAAATGCTGAACATTAGGAATAATTAAAGCTATGCAAATCCAAATTACAAAAACCTATCCGCTCACACCAGTCAGAATGGCCATCAGCAAGAATTCTGCAAAAAGTAAATGCTGAAGGGGTTTTAGAGAAATGCCTACCCTTGGTCCAAAGTGGGACATGGTAAGAGCCAGGAATGAAAACAAAAATGAGGTGCCTTGTAAAGGTAAATACTGAGCTACCATTCAATCAAGCATACCCACTGCTGGGCCTATCGCCTGAGGGGATGAGAATCAAAAAAAAAACACAGGCTGGGCTTCACTGGTGGCGCAGTGGTTGAGAGCCCGCCTGCCAATGCAGGGGACACGCGTTCATGCTCCGGGTCGGGAAGATCCCACGTGCCACGGAGCGGCTTGTCCCGTGAGCTAGGGCTGCTGGGCCTGCACATCCGGAGCCTGTGCTCTGCAATGGGAGGGTCCACCGCAGTGAGAGGCCCACGTACCGCAAAAGAAAAAAAAAAAAAAAACAAACAAAAAACAAAAAAAACACAGGCTGGCAATCCTCCACTCCAGCAATATTTACCATAGCCAACACTTGGAAGCTACGAAAATGTCCATCAACAGAGGAATGCACAAAGAAGAAGTGGTCCCTGTACACAATGGAATATGACTCCAATAAAAAATCTATATAAATACAATTTATAAAACAAACATAATTAAGGAGACATCAGCTCTTGGGGGCACATTCCACTCTAATATTTAACCGAGGAACACCACTGCCCGGATGGTCTGTTTCCCTAGTTCCCAGGTTGGGAAAAGCAGAAATGCTGCCGCCCTCTGGCCATTACCTGCAACAGCAGCTTTAAGACCTGTGCTAAGGGTCACTTCATATGCAGCAGTACTGGTGGGCTGTAAATGAAACCTGCCCTCCAAACGTCTTGAGGGAGGTAATGGCCAAAATATTTCTAAATGTCACACACACTTCACGAAGACAATTTGAAGAGGTAAGCTGTACTCACAGTTGAAGAAAAGAAGGACATGCCAGAAAGCTCAATTTCAAGGGATTATGAGACGCATGCAAATCCAGCCACAAAGTGGTATCGGCTCACACTAGTCAGAACACACATCAGCAAAAAAACTACAAACAAAAAATGCTGAAGGTGTTGTGGAGAAGCGCATACCCTCAACTTTAAGCGGGACGTAACCTGGTAAGAGCCACTAATGAGAACAGACTGGAGGTGCCTCTACAAGGTAAACATTCCGCTACCATATGATCCAGCAGGCCCACTCCTGGGCCTATAACCTAAGAAGACAGAATTGGAAAGACACAGGCAGGCAAATGTGCATTGCCGCAGCATTACAATAGCCATGACGTGGAAGCAACCAAAAAGTCCATCAACAGATGAGGGGACAAAGAGGAACTGGTACATGTACAGACAGAATATTAGCCAAGGAAGAAAAGGACACCATGCCATTTGCAGCACCGTAGATGAGTCTAGAGGTGATCACGTGACTTGTAGTAAGTCAGAAAGAGAAAGACACGTATCGTATGATATCACTTATAGGTGTTACCTAAAAATTGATACCAGTGAAGATATTTCCACAGAGAAGGGCAATCCCAGATTCATTAAACAAACTTATGGTTCACCAACGGAAAGGTGTGAGGATTGGATACATTACGAGATTGGGGTGAACAGACATATACAAACACAGGTGAAATATATAATCACCAAAGACCTACAGAATACCAAGAGAAGACTACTCAACATTCTGTCATAACGTACATGGGAAAAGGATCCCAGCAAGAACAGACATATGTATATGTGTAAAAGAACCACATCTTGCACACCTGCAACAAGCCAAACATTGTAATCAAACACGGTGTGATAAAATAAAAAATAAAAAAATTAAATTAAAAAAACGAACAAGACGTAGTGAGACAAACTTAAGGGGCCTTCTCCTGGCACATTCCATTCTAAATTACAACCTAGAGCACGACTCCCATTGAGGCTCTGCTGCCCTAGTAACCAGATTTGGTAAGGGAGAACTGCTGCCCCCTTGTGGCCGTTTCACACAACAGCACCTTTAATCCCAACGCTAATGTCAGTTGATATTCAAAATCATTGCAGGCCTGTAAATGACACCTGCCCTGAAAACAAATCCTGGGGTCATATATCGACCAAAATATTCAAAAGACGTCCGTATTTCAAAACGACACTTTCAAGAGGCATATTTTGTTCTGCATATTTGTTCTGCACATTAGGGTTCTGCTTCTTTTTCTTTCTTTCTTTCTTTGTTAAAAAAAAAAACGGGAATGGAAAAAGGCAACCCTCAGAATGGGAGAAAATATTTGCAAACGAATCCACGGACAAAGGTTTAATCTCCAATATATATAACAGCTCATGCAGCTTAATATTAAAAAAAAAACAAACAACCCAATACAAAAATGGGCAGAAGATCTAAATAGACGTTTCTTCAAAGAAGACACAGAGATGGCCAAGACGCACATGAAAAGCTGCTCAACATCACTCATCATTAGAGAAATGCACATCAAAACTACAGTGAGGTATCACCTCACACCTGTTAGAATGGGCATCATCAGAAAATGTACAAACAACAAATGCTGGGGAGGGTGTGGACCAAAGGAACCTTCTTCCACTATTGGTGGGAATGTAAATTGATACAGTCACTATGGAGAACAGCATGGAGGTTCCTTAAAAAACTAAAAATAGAATTACCATAGGATCCAGCAATCCCACTTCTGGGCATATAGCCAGAGAAAACCATAAATCAAAAAGACACATTCACCACAATGTTCATTGCAGCACTATTTACAATAGCCAGGTAATGGAAGCAACCTAAATGCCCACAGACAGACGAACGGATAATGATGTGGTCCATCTATAAAACGGAATATTACTCAGCCATAAAAAGGAACGAAACTGGGTCATCTGTGGAGACGTCGACGGATCTAGAGACTGTCATACAGAGTGAAGTAAGTCAGAAGGAGAAAAACAAATATTGTATATTAATGCATATATGTGGAACCTAGAAAGATGGTACAGATGACCCGGTTTGCAGGGCAGAAATAGAGACACAGAGGTAGAGAACAAACGTATGGACACCAAGAGGGGGGAAGCCATGGGTTGTTGGTGGTGGGTTGAGTCGGGAGATTGGGATTGTCCTGTATACATGTATATGCATAAAATAGATAACTAATAATAATCCTGCTGAATAAAAAAATAAACTTAAATTTCAAAATTTTAAAAAATAAATAAAATTTTAAAATAAAACGGAAAAAAAGTTCTTCCCTTCACACAGATGTATTTATAGGAATGAATTATTTCCATGCTTATATCTATAAATACATAGAAGAGGAATAAAATCTCACTTGAACCAAAAAAGAAAAAAAAAACAGAACCCACCAGTTATACACAGGAAAACCCTATCAGGGCACTGGCTCCAGCGGCAAACAATTCTGAAGTTGGTCAGAGGTGGGGAATCATCTCCCATGCAGCCAGCAGCCCCCCCAACCCCCGCAAGGAGC
This sequence comes from Mesoplodon mirus, assembly GCF_964341445.2. NCBI lineage: Eukaryota > Metazoa > Chordata > Mammalia > Artiodactyla > Ziphiidae > Mesoplodon > Mesoplodon mirus. The sequence continues at coordinate 99,815,339 of NC_138976.1, forward strand.
GTCGTCATTGCAAAGCTGGGGGACCGTGCCGAGGCGTCTGTGAGTCACCGTGAGCCGAGCCCCAGGCCAGCTGCTGCTGAACTGTTCCCACCCTTCCCAGGTAAAACACCTGAATATGTCCAAGGACTTGAAAGCCTAGAGGAAGGGCCGTGGAGCCACAGCAGCGACAGCACACAGGCCGACTTGGTGCCTGCAGGCCAGCCGGGATGGTCCTGGCCCCGGGCGCTCTTCTGGAAGCTTTCCATTTCCCTGCCTGAGATACTCCTCCTGTCCCGGCCCCCACTGCTTTTTTCCTTCCTCACCTCTGCCCGGGGAGAAATTCCAACGGAAGGTATGGGTGACACATCCTCTTCTTTAGCAGGTGGCAGCCCGGCAACTCCTGCAGAAAGTCCAGCAGAGCCCCACTCACACCGGGCCACCCACAGAGCCGTGGCCCCTCACTCCCTCCCACCAGCACAGCCCCGAGACTGCTGACGGGGCAGAGAATATGGCGTCAGGCACAGCTGCAGGGGCTCTTGCTGCCTGGAGCCGTGTTTATATGGACCTCAACCCAGGCACACCTGGGGAGGGCTGGCCGGCAGGGTCAGGCTGCCCAGGTCAGCCCATCCTCACCCCTCAGGGACTCACATTGCAGAAAATGGACCTCGCTGAACCGGCCAGGTCCAAGGAACAGGTGTGGGCTCCTGAGAGTCTGGATAGACAAGGGGCTGCAGCTCCGGCTTGTTTTCTAATCCTTTTATCTGGCCCATGAGTGGGAGACAACTTCAAGAAGACCCTCTCCTAATGAGAGGAACCCAGGAGTCAGGGAGAGGAGGGGTGATGGGTGGAGACAGAGGCCTGGTGCCCCGGCTGCGGTGGAAGCCTCTGGAAGACCAGGCAGAGGGAGGCCGCACAGAGTGATGCCCAGGGTCACAGACCTGTCGGAGCTGCTGTTTGTTAGCTCAAGTCCTGCTCTGAGGTGCTCTGTGTCAGCTCTGAGTGACAGGTGATCTGGGCTGCTCTGCAATGAGGGCTACGTGCACGGTACCTGTGTGCCCAGCCCTGCCGGGGTACCTGCCCAGGGCAGCTCCGTATCCTGGGAGGGGCCTGACCACGAGAGCACCATGGGCTGCTGGGGAGGGGGGGCCTGCCCAGGTGAGCTCCATATCCTGGGATTGCCCTGACCACGAGAGCCCCGTGGGCTGCTGGGGACCTGGTAAACGATGTCGGGACAGTCAGTGAAGCCACCGAGGATATACATCCGGTAGTTCCTAATTCCTACACCCTGCTGGTCATTCTACCATCCACCAGGACACGGTATTCTGTATGAGACTTCAGTGATGCCTTCTTCTGTATTGCATTGTTCCCCGAAAGGCTCTGCTGCCCTAGTAACCAGATTTGGGAATGGAGAAATGCTGCCGCCTTGTGGCCGTTTGCCACAAAAGCAGCTTTAAACCCAGTGCTCATGGTCACTAAATATTCACACTCATTGCAGCCAGTAAATGGCACCTGCCCTGAAAAACAATCCTGGGGTCGAAAATGGACCCAAAACTTCTACAGAGAGCAACCATGCAAGAGGACAATTTCAAGAGGTTAATTGTACTCTCCGTTTTTTTCTGTTTTTCTGTACCAGAAAATTAAAATGGCCCCTCCGCCACGCCGCGGTACCCGAGGCCTCCGTTGCCCTGCCTGGGCGGGCGGCGGGGCGCTGCCGGGGCGGGCTGGCCGCGGGGATGGCGGTAAGGCGCAAGGACAAGCGAAGCTGGGCCTCAAGAGGCAGCCCGCGGTCCCCGCCCCCGCCTACGGCCATACCACCCTGAACGTGCCCGATCTCGTCTGATCTCGGAAGCTAAGCAGGGTCGGGTCTGGTTAGTACTTGGATGGGAGACCGCCTGGGAATACCGGGTGCTGTAGGCTTTTGGCTTCCCGCTGCGGCTCCACCTTCTCCTTTAGTCGCCCGCGGCGGTGGCCGCCAGCTCTGCCCCCCGCCGGGCACCGCTGCAGGCCCTACCTCCTCCGCCACCCCCCCCCCCCGCCACCACCACCACAGAGGGCCAGAGGGGCCGCTCCATGCGGCCCGAAGGCGGCCCTGGAAGGCAGTGGCACACCCGACGCTCCGGGGGTTGCTGGCCCGGACCCAGACTCCGCCGCGGGCCCGGGGGCCGTCCGTGCGGCCCGCGAGCCCCTCCACCTGCACCTGGCCGGCCCCACCGGCGCCCAGCCCCGGCGCCGCCACCTGTCCGCCGGTGTGGCTCTCCGCAGCTCTCTCCGGATAAAGCTGGATAAAGGTCTGGACGCGAAGGAGGGGCAGTGATTCAGCCTATTGCTCTTAGTGCCCCTCCCCCACACTCAGGTGCCCTTTGTGACAAGGCCACAGCTCTGTGATGCAGGCCTGGGGTTCTGCCATCAAGTGAACTCCCAGGGCTCTGTTGCCTGAGGGCGGCAATGCAGTTCAGAAGACGGAGAATCTCTTTTCTTTGAAAAACACTGTTGCTATATGGCTGAGATCCAGCCCAACTTCCTGGGTGATTGATATCATCCTTGGCTTCCTGTGTGGACTGAGGCTCTTCCTCACGTTACTCCCCTGCTTCCAGAGTAATCCATTCTTAGCACCACCTAGGAAACCTAGAAACATCAGGAAGCATCAAGTAGAGCTGAAGGGGAGGAGCAGGAGTAGGAAGAATAGTCGATCTTTGAACGCTTGCAGAGATTGCCTGGAAGAACTGGAGGGGACTCACAACCTGGCTTCACCTCTGCGGAGCTGCCTGGGGAGGCTTCCTGGCAAGGGCAACTTTCATCAGCTCTCATGGCAAGACCCTCCTGGTGAGATGTGCAAAGCAGTGCCTGCTGGAGCCTGTGGAGGATACTGCTTGAAGGGTTGGGAACCCTGCAGGAACACCTCCTGTAGGGTTTCCTTCCTGGTTCAAGACACTCGAGAGGTGCTGGAAGCACATATTACAAGGTTTTGGGTAAAGCACGGGTGGACCCTCCCCCTCAAGCTCCTCAAGCCCATCAATCTCTTGAAGTCGACAAAGTTCCAACCCTCCACCACCCTGCGGTTAGCCTCGTCCCCTTCAGCCACCTGTGTATCTGGGTCCCACTCAACAGTCACGTTTGCTGAGTTCCCGGAGAAACCTCCTCAGGCTCATTCAGGAGAGAAGGTGAGAACAGAAGAGTCCGTTCCTGCCCTGAAGAGGCCTCTCCTTGTCCCCTCCACTGTGTGTAAGGAAATCCAGAGTGCCCTGGGAGCGATTCCACCTGGTGACTACCATGGGCCCTCAAAGGCTTCTCTGACTGCACAGCAGGGCAGGCCACCTTCTCAGTCCCTCACACTCAGCCTTGTGGGCAGAACCTGGAAGAGTGAGACTGTGGAATGGGTCAAGAGGGACAGCCTAGAGCCAGGTCCAAGTTCAGCAATGGTCAGGAACGAGCCAAGAGAGGAGAGTGGTGGTCAGGCCTCAGGAGACCCCTGCCATAGGGTAACAGTGATAGAGGTGAACTTAGGATCCCAATCTTTGAGAGGTGAAGAGGCCAGGGAGGCTGTGGAGGCCAAGGAGTCTCCTGCTCTTCAACCACAGTCTAGTGTTATCTTGGAAACCAAAGTGTTGACAAAATCCCAAACCACAAATGTACCTATGAGGAGTTTAGAGGTGCCAGGGGCCAGTAAAAGTTTCCTACTACCTAGAATGTCTGTTTTCCAACCTCTAGGTGAGCCATGCCTTAACATGGAGGTTGCTAGTGAGTTTAACTCCAAAGTAAAGGTACAGTCAGACAACCAGCTTCAGGACTTTCCCAAACACAGGTTCCTTGCTGCAGACAACTTGGCTTCTCAGGTGCCTCAGTGCCATCCCCAGAGAGTCCCCACCAGAGACACGTTAGCTTCCCAGGAGACAAGTGGCCTTATGGAAGGCCAAAGGAGCAACCTAGGGCAGCAGGAGCCCCAAACTTCAAAACTCCAAGACTCATGGAAGAGCCAGAGCAAGATGATTGCCCCTACTTACAAAAGAGAGGACCGTAGGAGGCATAAACCAGGAGAGCACGAAGAGAGGTTTAAAGAACGAGGGACCCCTCAAGCTGGAAGTATGAGCCGCCCTGCCCAGGTCAGGGGCATAACAGACTCTATTGGGAGCAGATGTCTCCAGCTCATGCCAGAGAAGAAATAGAGCCCTCCAGAAAGCCTCTTCAGAAAAAGGATGAGGCTATTTTTAAAGTGGATTTTCCCCAATAAAAAAGTCAATGGTCGAGATGCTCTGCAAAGAAAAAAAAAAAAAAAGCCCATATCAGCCACTGCCCGGAGTCACGGATCAGTCAAAAGCAGATCAATCTTGAAGAGTGAGACTGCTGAGGGTCAGGCACTCATGACAGCTGTTGGACAGATCGTAGAAGAAAAAAGAGCAATTCACCATGGACTTCATGCCACAGAGTTAAATGAGCACAGAGTGGAATTCCAAGTCCCAGTATGTGGGGTTTTCTGCTACCATAGGCTTACCTCCTACCCAGAGCAAGGGAGAATGATGGGTTCTACAGCCTGCAGTCATAAAGCCACCTCCAAGGGCCAGAGTTGTTCTGTCAGGGAAAGGGAAGTCAGACACCAACATAGTTTGAAAAGTGTAAGGTTTGACGATGAGCAGCTGGGCCTAAGGTGCCTCCCATCCTTGTCCCCCAGGAAGAGTGTGTTTCCAGTTAGTACCTGCCTGTATGGGCCAAGGATTCCAGGTGCCCCAGCCCGCCATCAACACTGTCCAAGGCATTGTCATCTTTGGGGAGGTGTCTTGCCTGGTCGACAGTAAAATCCTTCTTTAGTCTTCCCTTTAGTAGGAAAACATGTCTCCAAGTAACAATTCAGTCCATGTAGAGAAAATGATTTTCTCATTAGCACATCCAAGATATTTAATGTTCCCCAATACATGTATATATATATATTTTTTTCTAATAAAAGCATAGTGTAATAGCAAAAAAAAAGAAATTTAAAACGGCATGGAAAAATGCTGAACATTAGGAATAATTAAAGCTATGCAAATCCAAATTACAAAAACCTATCCGCTCACACCAGTCAGAATGGCCATCAGCAAGAATTCTGCAAAAAGTAAATGCTGAAGGGGTTTTAGAGAAATGCCTACCCTTGGTCCAAAGTGGGACATGGTAAGAGCCAGGAATGAAAACAAAAATGAGGTGCCTTGTAAAGGTAAATACTGAGCTACCATTCAATCAAGCATACCCACTGCTGGGCCTATCGCCTGAGGGGATGAGAATCAAAAAAAAACACAGGCTGGGCTTCACTGGTGGCGCAGTGGTTGAGAGCCCGCCTGCCAATGCAGGGGACACGCGTTCATGCTCCGGGTTCGGAAGATCCCACGTGCCACGGAGCGGCTTGTCCCGTGAGCTAGGGCTGCTGGGCCTGCACATCCGGAGCCTGTGCTCTGCAATGGGAGGGTCCACCGCAGTGAGAGGCCCACGTACCGCAAAAGAAAAAAAAAAAAAAAACAAACAAAAAACAAAAAAAACACAGGCTGGCAATCCTCCACTCCAGCAATATTTACCATAGCCAACACTTGGAAGCTACGAAAATGTCCATCAACAGAGGAATGCACAAAGAAGAAGTGGTCCCTGTACACAATGGAATATGACTCCAATAAAAAATCTATATAAATACAATTTATAAAACAAACATAATTAAGGAGACATCAGCTCTTGGGGGCACATTCCACTCTAATATTTAACCGAGGAACACCACTGCCCGGATGGTCTGTTTCCCTAGTTCCCAGGTTGGGAAAAGCAGAAATGCTGCCGCCCTCTGGCCATTACCTGCAACAGCAGCTTTAAGACCTGTGCTAAGGGTCACTTCATATGCAGCAGTACTGGTGGGCTGTAAATGAAACCTGCCCTCAAAACGTCTTGAGGGAGGTAATGGCCAAAATATTTCTAAATGTCACACACACTTCACGAAGACAATTTGAAGAGGTAAGCTGTACTCACAGTTGAAGAAAAGAAGGACATGCCAGAAAGCTCAATTTCAAGGGATTATGAGACGCATGCAAATCCAGCCACAAAGTGGTATCGGCTCACACTAGTCAGAACACACATCAGCAAAAAAACTACAAACAAAAAATGCTGAAGGTGTTGTGGAGAAGCGCATACCCTCAACTTTAAGCGGGACGTAACCTGGTAAGAGCCACTAATGAGAACAGACTGGAGGTGCCTCTACAAGGTAAACATTCCGCTACCATATGATCCAGCAGGCCCACTCCTGGGCCTATAACCTAAGAAGACAGAATTGGAAAGACACAGGCAGGCAAATGTGCATTGCCGCAGCATTACAATAGCCATGACGTGGAAGCAACCAAAAAGTCCATCAACAGATGAGGGGACAAAGAGGAACTGGTACATGTACAGACAGAATATTAGCCAAGGAAGAAAAGGACACCATGCCATTTGCAGCACCGTAGATGAGTCTAGAGGTGATCACGTGACTTGTAGTAAGTCAGAAAGAGAAAGACACGTATCGTATGATATCACTTATAGGTGTTACCTAAAAATTGATACCAGTGAAGATATTTCCACAGAGAAGGGCAATCCCAGATTCATTAAACAAACTTATGGTTCACCAACGGAAAGGTGTGAGGATTGGATACATTACGAGATTGGGGTGAACAGACATATACAAACACAGGTGAAATATATAATCACCAAAGACCTACAGAATACCAAGAGAAGACTACTCAACATTCTGTCATAACGTACATGGGAAAAGGATCCCAGCAAGAACAGACATATGTATATGTGTAAAAGAACCACATCTTGCACACCTGCAACAAGCCAAACATTGTAATCAAACACGGTGTGATAAAATAAAAAATAAAAAAATTAAATTAAAAAAACGAACAAGACGTAGTGAGACAAACTTAAGGGGCCTTCTCCTGGCACATTCCATTCTAAATTACAACCTAGAGCACGACTCCCATTGAGGCTCTGCTGCCCTAGTAACCAGATTTGGTAAGGGAGAACTGCTGCCCCCTTGTGGCCGTTTCACACAACAGCACCTTTAATCCCAACGCTAATGTCAGTTGATATTCAAAATCATTGCAGGCCTGTAAATGACACCTGCCCTGAAAACAAATCCTGGGGTCATATATCGACCAAAATATTCAAAAGACGTCCGTATTTCAAAACGACACTTTCAAGAGGCATATTTTGTTCTGCATATTTGTTCTGCACATTAGGGTTCTGCTTCTTTTTCTTTCTTTCTTTCTTTGTTAAAAGAAAAACGGGAATGGAAAAAGGCAACCCTCAGAATGGGAGAAAATATTTGCAAACGAATCGACGGACAAAGGTTTAATCTCCAATATATATAACAGCTCATGCAGCTTAATATTAAAAAAAAAACAAACAACCCAATACAAAAATGGGCAGAAGATCTAAATAGACGTTTCTTCAAAGAAGACACAGAGATGGCCAAGACGCACATGAAAAGCTGCTCAACATCACTCATCATTAGAGAAATGCACATCAAAACTACAGTGAGGTATCACCTCACACCTGTTAGAATGGGCATCATCAGAAAATGTACAAACAACAAATGCTGGGGAGGGTGTGGACCAAAGGAACCTTCTTCCACTATTGGTGGGAATGTAAATTGATACAGTCACTATGGAGAACAGCATGGAGGTTCCTTAACAAACTAAAAATAGAATTACCATAGGATCCAGCAATCCCACTTCTGGGCATATAGCCAGAGAAAACCATAAATCAAAAAGACACATTCACCACAATGTTCATTGCAGCACTATTTACAATAGCCAGGTAATGGAAGCAACCTAAATGCCCACAGACAGACGAACGGATAATGATGTGGTCCATCTATAAAACGGAATATTACTCAGCCATAAAAAGGAACGAAACTGGGTCATCTGTGGAGACGTCGACGGATCTAGAGACTGTCATACAGAGTGAAGTAAGTCAGAAGGAGAAAAACAAATATTGTATATTAATGCATATATGTGGAACCTAGAAAGATGGTACAGATGACCCGGTTTGCAGGGCAGAAATAGAGACACAGAGGTAGAGAACAAACGTATGGACACCAAGAGGGGGGAAGCCATGGGTTGTTGGTGGTGGGATGAGTCGGGAGATTGGGATTGTCCTGTATACATGTATATGCATAAAATAGATAACTAATAATAATCCTGCTGAATAAAAAAATAAACTTAAATTTCAAAATTTTTAAAAATAAATAAAATTTTAAAATAAAACGGAAAAAAAGTTCTTCCCTTCACACAGATGTATTTATAGGAATGAATTATTTCCATGCTTATATCTATAAATACATAGAAGAGGAATAAAATCTCACTTGAACCAAAAAAGAAAAAAAAAACAGAACCCACCAGTTATACACAGGAAAACCCTATCAGGGCACTGGCTCCAGCGGCAAACAATTCTGAAGTTGGTCAGAGGTGGGGAATCATCTCCCATGCAGCCAGCAGCCCCCCCAACCCCCGCAAGGAGCGTCGTCATTGCAAAGCTGGGGGACCGTGCCGAGGCGTCTGTGAGTCAACGTGAGCCGAGCCCCAGGCCAGCTGCTGCTGAACTGTTCCCACCCTTCCCAGGTAAAACACCTGAATATGTCCAAGGACTTGAAAGCCTAGAGGAAGGGCCGTGGAGCCACAGCAGCGACAGCACACAGGCCGACTTGGTGCCTGCAGGCCAGCCGGGATAGTCCTGGCCCCGGGCGCTCTTCTGGAAGCTTTCCATTTCCCTGCCTGAGATACTCCTCCTGTCCCGGCCCCCACTGCTTTTTTCCTTCCTCACCTCTGCCCGGGGAGAAATTCCAACGGAAGGTATGGGTGACACATCCTCTTCTTTAGCAGGTGGCAGCCCGGCAACTCCTGCAGAAAGTCCAGCAGAGCCCCACTCACACCGGGCCACCCACAGAGCCGTGGCCCCTCACTCCCTCCCACCAGCACAGCCCCGAGACTGCTGACGGGGCAGAGAATATGGCGTCAGGCACAGCTGCAGGGGCTCTTGCTGCCTGGAGCCGTGTTTATATGGACCTCAACCCAGGCACACCTGGGGAGGGCTGGCCGGCAGGGTCAGGCTGCCCAGGTCAGCCCATCCTCACCCCTCAGGGACTCACATTGCAGAAAATGGACCTCGCTGAACCGGCCAGGTCCAAGGAACAGGTGTGGGCTCCTGAGAGTCTGGATAGACAAGGGGCTGCAGCTCCGGCTTGTTTTCTAATCCTTTTATCTGGCCCATGAGTGGGAGACAACTTCAAGAAGACCCTCTCCTAATGAGAGGAACCCAGGAGTCAGGGAGAGGAGGGGTGATGGGTGGAGACAGAGGCCTGGTGCCCCGGCTGCGGTGGAAGCCTCTGGAAGACCAGGCAGAGGGAGGCCGCACAGAGTGATGCCCAGGGTCACAGACCTGTCGGAGCTGCTGTTTGTTAGCTCAAGTCCTGCTCTGAGGTGCTCTGTGTCAGCTCTGAGTGACAGGTGATCTGGGCTGCTCTGCAATGAGGGCTACGTGCACGGTACCTGTGTGCCCAGCCCTGCCAGGGTACCTGCCCAGGGCAGCTCCGTATCCTGGGAGGGGCCTGACCACGAGAGCACCATGGGCTGCTGGGGAGGGGGGGCCTGCCCAGGTGAGCTCCATATCCTGGGATTGCCCTGACCACGAGAGCCCCGTGGGCTGCTGGGGACCTGGTAAACGATGTCGGGACAGTCAGTGAAGCCACCGAGGATATACATCCGGTAGTTCCTAATTCCTACACCCTGCTGGTCATTCTACCATCCACCAGGACACGGTATTCTGTATGAGACTTCAGTGATGCCTTCTTCTGTATTGCATTGTTCCCCGAAAGGCTCTGCTGCCCTAGTAACCAGATTTGGGAATGGAGAAATGCTGCCGCCTTGTGGCCGTTTGCCACAAAAGCACCTTTAAACCCAGTGCTCATGGTCACTAAATATTCAAACTCATTGCAGCCAGTAAATGGCACCTGCCCTGAAAAACAATCCTGGGGTCGAAAATGGACCCAAAACTTCTACAGAGGGCAACCATGCAAGAGGACAATTTCAAGAGGTTAATTGTACTCTCCGTTTTTTTCTGTTTTTCTGTACCAGAAAATTAAAACGGCCCCTCCGCCACGCCGCGGTACCCGAGGCCTCCGTTGCCCTGCCTGGGCGGGCGGCGGGGCGCTGCCGGGGCGGGCTGGCCGCGGGGATGGCGGTAAGGCGCAAGGACAAGCGAAGCTGGGCCTCAAGAGGCAGCCCGCGGTCCCCGCCCCCGCCTACGGCCATACCACCCTGAACGTGCCCGATCTCGTCTGATCTCGGAAGCTAAGCAGGGTCGGGCCTGGTTAGTACTTGGATGGGAGACCGCCTGGGAATACCGGGTGCTGTAGGCTTTTGGCCTCCCGCTGCGGCTCCACCTTCTCCTTTAGTCGCCCGCGGCGGTGGCCGCCAGCTCTGCCCCCCGCCGGGCACCGCTGCAGGCCCCACCTCCTCCGCCACCCCCCCCCCGCCACCACCACCACAGAGGGCCAGAGGGGCCGCTCCATGCGGCCCGAAGGCGGCCCTGGAAGGCAGTGGCACACCCGACGCTCCGGGCGTTGCTGGCCCGGACCCAGACTCCGCCGCGGGCCCGGGGGCCGTCCATGCGGCCCGCGAGCCCCTCCACCTGCACCTGGCCGGCCCCACCGGCGCCCAGCCCCGGCGCCGCCACCTGTCCGCCGGTGTGGCTCTCCGCAGCTCTCTCCGGATAAAGCTGGATAAAGGTCTGGACGCGAAGGAGGGGCAGTGATTCAGCCTATTGCTCTTAGTGCCCCTCCCCCACACTCAGGTGCCCTTTGTGACAAGGCCACAGCTCTGTGATGCAGGCCTGGGGTTCTGCCATCAAGTGAACTCCCAGGGCTCAGTTGCCTGAGGGCGGCAATGCAGTTCAGAAGACGGAGAATCTCTTTTCTTTGAAAAACACTGTTGCTATATGGCTGAGATCCAGCCCAACTTCCTGGGTGATTGATATCATCCTTGGCTTCCTGTGTGGACTGAGGCTCTTCCTCACGTTACTCCCCTGCTTCCAGAGTAATCCATTCTTAGCACCACCTAGGAAACCTAGAAACATCAGGAAGCATCAAGTAGAGCTGAAGGGGAGGAGCAGGAGTAGGAAGAATAGTCGATCTTTGAACGCTTGCAGAGATTGCCTGGAAGAACTGGAGGGGACTCACAACCTGGCTTCACCTCTGCGGAGCTGCCTGGGGAGGCTTCCTGGCAAGGGCAACTTTCATCAGCTCTCATGGCAAGACCCTCCTGGTGAGATGTGCAAAGCAGTGCCTGCTGGAGCCTGTGGAGGATACTGCTTGAAGGGTTGGGAACCCTGCAGGAACACCTCCTGTAGGGTTTCCTTCCTGGTTCAAGACACTCGAGAGGTGCTGGAAGCACATATTACAAGGTTTTGGGTAAAGCACGGGTGGACCCTCCCCCTCAAGCTCCTCAAGCCCATCAATCTCTTGAAGTCGACAAAGTTCCAACCCTCCACCACCCTGCGGTTAGCCTCGTCCCCTTCAGCCACCTGTGTATCTGGGTCCCACTCAACAGTCACGTTTGCTGAGTTCCCGGAGAAACCTCCTCAGGCCCATTCACGAGAGAAGGTGAGAACAGAAGAGTCCGTTCCTGCCCTGAAGAGGCCTCTCCTTGTCCCCTCCACTGTGTGTAAGGAAATCCAGAGTGCCCTGGGAGCGATTCCACCTGGTGACTACCATGGGCCCTCAAAGGCTTCTCTGACTGCACAGCAGGGCAGGCCACCTTCTCAGTCCCTCACACTCAGCCTTGTGGGCAGAACCTGGAAGAGTGAGACTGTGGAATGGGTCAAGAGGGACAGCCTAGAGCCAGGTCCAAGTTCAGCAATGGTCAGGAACGAGCCAAGAGAGGAGAGTGGTGGTCAGGCCTCAGGAGACCCCTGCCATAGGGTAACAGTGATAGAGGTGAACTTAGGATCCCAATCTTTGAGAGGTGAAGAGGCCAGGGAGGCTGTGGAGGCCAAGGAGTCTCCTGCTCTTCAACCACAGTCTAGTGTTATCTTGGAAACCAAAGTGTTGACAAAATCCCAAACCACAAATGTACCTATGAGGAGTTTAGAGGTGCCAGGGGCCAGTAAAAGTTTCCTACTACCTAGAATGTCTGTTTTCCAACATCTAGGTGAGCCATGCCTTAACATGGAGGTTGCTAGTGAGTTTAACTCCAAAGTAAAGGTACAGTCAGACAACCAGCTTCAGGACTTTCCCAAACACAGGTTCCTTGCTGCAGACAACTTGGCTTCTCAGGTGCCTCAGTGCCATCCCCAGAGAGTCCCCACCAGAGACACGTTAGCTTCCCAGGAGACAAGTGGCCTTATGGAAGGCCAAAGGAGCAACCTAGGGCAGCAGGAGCCCCAAACTTCAAAACTCCAAGACTCATGGAAGAGCCAGAGCAAGATGATTGCCCCTACTTACAAAAGAGAGGACCGTAGGAGGCATAAACCAGGAGAGCACGAAGAGAGGTTTAAAGAACGAGGGACCCCTCAAGCTGGAAGTATGAGCCGCCCTGCCCAGGTCAGGGGCATAACAGACTCTATTGGGAGCAGATGTCTCCAGCTCATGCCAGAGAAGAAATAGAGCCCTCCAGAAAGCCTCTTCAGAAAAAGGATGAGGCTATTTTTAAAGTGGATTTTCCCCAATAAAAAAGTCAATGGTCGAGATGCTCTGCAAAGAAGAAAAAAAAAAAAGCCCATATCAGCCACTGCCCGGAGTCACGGATCAGTCAAAAGCAGATCAATCTTGAAGAGTGAGACTGCTGAGGGTCAGGCACTCATGACAGCTGTTGGACAGATCGTAGAAGAAAAAAGAGCAATTCACCATGGACTTCATGCCACAAAGTTAAATGAGCACAGAGTGGAATTCCAAGTCCCAGTATGTGGGGTTTTCTGCTACCATAGGCTTACCTCCTACCCAGAGCAAGGGAGAATGATGGGTTCTACAGCCTGCAGTCATAAAGCCACCTCCAAGGGCCAGAGTTGTTCTGTCAGGGAAAGGGAAGTCAGACACCAACATAGTTTGAAAAGTGTAAGGTTTGACGATGAGCAGCTGGGCCTAAGGTGCCTCCCATCCTTGTCCCCCAGGAAGAGTGTGTTTCCAGTTAGTACCTGCCAGTATGGGCCAAGGATTCCAGGTGCCCCAGCCCGCCATCAACACTGTCCAAGGCATTGTCATCTTTGGGGAGGTGTCTTGCCTGGTCGACAGTAAAATCCTTCTTTAGTCTTCCCTTTAGTAGGAAAACATGTCTCCAAGTAACAATTCAGTCCATGTAGAGAAAATGATTTTCTCATTAGCACATCCAAGATATTTAATGTTCCCCAATACATGTATATATATATATTTTTTTCTAATAAAAGCATAGTGTAATAGCAAAAAAAAAGAAATTTAAAACGGCATGGAAAAATGCTGAACATTAGGAATAATTAAAGCTATGCAAATCCAAATTACAAAAACCTATCCGCTCACACCAGTCAGAATGGCCATCAGCAAGAATTCTGCAAAAAGTAAATGCTGAAGGGGTTTTAGAGAAATGCCTACCCTTGGTCCAAAGTGGGACATGGTAAGAGCCAGGAATGAAAACAAAAATGAGGTGCCTTGTAAAGGTAAATACTGAGCTACCATTCAATCAAGCATACCCACTGCTGGGCCTATCGCCTGAGGGGATGAGAATCAAAAAAAAACACAGGCTGGGCTTCACTGGTGGCGCAGTGGTTGAGAGCCCGCCTGCCAATGCAGGGGACACGCGTTCATGCTCCGGGTCGGGAAGATCCCACGTGCCACGGAGCGGCTTGTCCCGTGAGCTAGGGCTGCTGGGCCTGCGCATCCGGAGCCTGTGCTCTGCAATGGGAGGGTCCACCGCAGTGAGAGGCCCACGTACCGCAAAAGAAAAAAAAAAAAAACAAACAAAAAACAAAAAAAACACAGGCTGGCAATCCTCCACTCCAGCAATATTTACCATAGCCAACACTTGGAAGCTACGAAAATGTCCATCAACAGAGGAATGCACAAAGAAGAAGTGGTCCCTGTACACAATGGAATATGACTCCAATAAAAAATCTATATAAATACAATTTATAAAACAAACATAATTAAGGAGACATCAGCTCTTGGGGGCACATTCCACTCTAATATTTAACCGAGGAACACCACTGCCCGGATGGTCTGTTTCCCTAGTTCCCAGGTTGGGAAAAGCAGAAATGCTGCCGCCCTCTGGCCATTACCTGCAACAGCAGCTTTAAGACCTGTGCTAAGGGTCACTTCATATGCAGCAGTACTGGTGGGCTGTAAATGAAACCTGCCCTCCAAACGTCTTGAGGGAGGTAATGGCCAAAATATTTCTAAATGTCACACACACTTCACGAAGACAATTTGAAGAGGTAAGCTGTACTCACAGTTGAAGAAAAGAAGGACATGCCAGAAAGCTCAATTTCAAGGGATTATGAGACGCATGCAAATCCAGCCACAAAGTGGTATCGGCTCACACTAGTCAGAACACACATCAGCAAAAAAACTACAAACAAAAAATGCTGAAGGTGTTGTGGAGAAGCGCATACCCTCAACTTTAAGCGGGACGTAACCTGGTAAGAGCCACTAATGAGAACAGACTGGAGGTGCCTCTACAAGGTAAACATTCCGCTACCATATGATCCAGCAGGCCCACTCCTGGGCCTATAACCTAAGAAGACAGAATTGGAAAGACACAGGCAGGCAAATGTGCATTGCCGCAGCATTACAATAGCCATGACGTGGAAGCAACCAAAAAGTCCATCAACAGATGAGGGGACAAAGAGGAACTGGTACATGTACAGACAGAATATTAGCCAAGGAAGAAAAGGACACCATGCCATTTGCAGCACCGTAGATGAGTCTAGAGGTGATCACGTGACTTGTAGTAAGTCAGAAAGAGAAAGACACGTATCGTATGATATCACTTATAGGTGTTACCTAAAAATTGATACCAGTGAAGATATTTCCACAGAGAAGGGCAATCCCAGATTCATTAAACAAACTTATGGTTCACCAACGGAAAGGTGTGAGGATTGGATACATTACGAGATTGGGGTGAACAGACATATACAAACACAGGTGAAATATATAATCACCAAAGACCTACAGAATACCAAGAGAAGACTACTCAACATTCTGTCATAACGTACATGGGAAAAGGATCCCAGCAAGAACAGACATATGTATATGTGTAAAAGAACCACATCTTGCACACCTGCAACAAGCCAAACATTGTAATCAAACACGGTGTGATAAAATAAAAAATAAAAAAATTAAATTAAAAAAACGAACAAGACGTAGTGAGACAAACTTAAGGGGCCTTCTCCTGGCACATTCCATTCTAAATTACAACCTAGAGCACGACTCCCATTGAGGCTCTGCTGCCCTAGTAACCAGATTTGGTAAGGGAGAACTGCTGCCCCCTTGTGGCCGTTTCACACAACAGCACTTTAAATCCCAACGCTAATGTCAGTTGATATTCAAAATCATTGCAGGCCTGTAAATGACACCTGCCCTGAAAACAAATCCTGGGGTCATATATCGACCAAAAAATTCAAAAGACGTCCGTATTTCAAAACGACACTTTCAAGAGGCATATTTTGTTCTGCATATTTGTTCTGCACATTAGGGTTCTGCTTCTTTTTCTTTCTTTCTTTCTTTGTTAAAAAAAAACGGGAATGGAAAAAGGCAACCCTCAGAATGGGAGAAAATATTTGCAAACGAATCCACGGACAAAGGTTTAATCTCCAATATATATAACAGCTCATGCAGCTTAATATTAAAAAAAAAACAAACAACCCAATACAAAAATGGGCAGAAGATCTAAATAGACGTTTCTTCAAAGAAGACACAGAGATGGCCAAGACGCACATGAAAAGCTGCTCAACATCACTCATCATTAGAGAAATGCACATCAAAACTACAGTGAGGTATCACCTCACACCTGTTAGAATGGGCATCATCAGAAAATGTACAAACAACAAATGCTGGGGAGGGTGTGGACCAAAGGAACTTTCTTCCACTATTGGTGGGAATGTAAATTGATACAGTCACTATGGAGAACAGCATGGAGGTTCCTTAAAAAACTAAAAATAGAATTACCATAGGATCCAGCAATCCCACTTCTGGGCATATAGCCAGAGAAAACCATAAATCAAAAAGACACATTCACCACAATGTTCATTGCAGCACTATTTACAATAGCCAGGTAATGGAAGCAACCTAAATGCCCACAGACAGACGAACGGATAATGATGTGGTCCATCTATAAAACGGAATATTACTCAGCCATAAAAAGGAACGAAACTGGGTCATCTGTGGAGACGTCGACGGATCTAGAGACTGTCATACAGAGTGAAGTAAGTCAGAAGGAGAAAAACAAATATTGTATATTAATGCATATATGTGGAACCTAGAAAGATGGTACAGATGACCCGGTTTGCAGGGCAGAAATAGAGACACAGAGGTAGAGAACAAACGTATGGACACCAAGAGGGGGGAAGCCATGGGTTGTTGGTGGTGGGTTGAGTCGGGAGATTGGGATTGTCCTGTATACATGTATATGCATAAAATAGATAACTAATAATAATCCTGCTGAATAAAAAAATAAACTTAAATTTCAAAATTTTAAAAAATAAATAAAATTTTAAAATAAAACGGAAAAAAAGTTCTTCCCTTCACACAGATGTATTTATAGGAATGAATTATTTCCATGCTTATATCTATAAATACATAGAAGAGGAATAAAATCTCACTTGAACCAAAAAAGAAAAAAAAAACAGAACCCACCAGTTATACACAGGAAAACCCTATCAGGGCACTGGCTCCAGCGGCAAACAATTCTGAAGTTGGTCAGAGGTGGGGAATCATCTCCCATGCAGCCAGCAGCCCCCCCAACCCCCGCAAGGAGCGTCGTCATTGCAAAGCTGGGGGACAGTGCCGAGGCGTCTGTGAGTCACCGTGAGCCGAGCCCCAGGCCAGCTGCTGCTGAACTGTTCCCACCCTTCCCAGGTAAAACACCTGAATATGTCCAAGGACTTGAAAGCCTAGAGGAAGGGCCGTGGAGCCACAGCAGCGACAGCACGCAGGCCGACTTGGTGCCTGCAGGCCAGCCAGGATGGTCCTGGCCCCGGGCGCTCTTCTGGAAGCTTTCCATTTCCCTGCCTGAGATACTCCTCCTGTCCCGGCCCCCACTGCTTTTTTCCTTCCTCACCTCTGCCCGGGGAGAAATTCCAACGGAAGGTATGGGTGACACATCCTCTTCTTTAGCAGGTGGCAGCCCGGCAACTCCTGCAGAAAGTCCAGCAGAGCCCCACTCACACCGGGCCACCCACAGAGCCGTGGCCCCTCACTCCCTCCCACCAGCACAGCCCCGAGACTGCTGACGGGGCAGAGAATATGGCGTCAGGCACAGCTGCAGGGGCTCTTGCTGCCTGGAGCCGTGTTTATATGGACCTCAACCCAGGCACACCTGGGGAGGGCTGGCCGGCAGGGTCAGGCTGCCCAGGTCAGCCCATCCTCACCCCTCAGGGACTCACATTGCAGAAAATGGACCTCGCTGAACCGGCCAGGTCCAAGGAACAGGTGTGGGCTCCTGAGAGTCTGGATAGACAAGGGGCTGCAGCTCCGGCTTGTTTTCTAATCCTTTTATCTGGCCCATGAGTGGGAGACAACTTCAAGAAGACCCTCTCCTAATGAGAGGAACCCAGGAGTCAGGGAGAGGAGGGGTGATGGGTGGAGACAGAGGCCTGGTGCCCCGGCTGCGGTGGAAGCCTCTGGAAGACCAGGCAGAGGGAGGCCGCACAGAGTGATGCCCAGGGTCACAGACCTGTCGGAGCTGCTGTTTGTTAGCTCAAGTCCTGCTCTGAGGTGCTCTGTGTCAGCTCTGAGTGACAGGTGATCTGGGCTGCTCTGCAATGAGGGCTACGTGCACGGTACCTGTGTGCCCAGCCCTGCCGGGGTACCTGCCCAGGGCAGCTCCGTATCCTGGGAGGGGCCTGACCACGAGAGCACCATGGGCTGCTGGGGAGGGGGGGCCTGCCCAGGTGAGCTCCATATCCTGGGATTGCCCTGACCACGAGAGCCCCGTGGGCTGCTGGGGACCTGGTAAACGATGTCGGAACAGTCAGTGAAGCCACCGAGGATATACATCCGGTAGTTCCTAATTCCTACACCCTGCTGGTCATTCTACCATCCACCAGGACACGGTATTCTGTATGAGACTTCAGTGATGCCTTCTTCTGTATTGCATTGTTCCCCGAAAGGCTCTGCTGCCCTAGTAACCAGATTTGGGAATGGAGAAATGCTGCCGCCTTGTGGCCGTTTGCCACAAAAGCAGCTTTAAACCCAGTGCTCATGGTCACTAAATATTCACACTCATTGCAGCCAGTAAATGGCACCTGCCCTGAAAAACAATCCTGGGGTCGAAAATGGACCCAAAACTTCTAAAGAGGGCAACCATGCAAGAGGACAATTTCAAGAGGTTAATTGTACTCTCCGTTTTTTTCTGTTTTTCTGTACCAGAAAATTAAAATGGCCCCTCCGCCACGCCGCGGTACCCGAGGCCTCCGTTGTCCAGCCTGGGCGGGCGGCGGGGCGCTGCCGGGGCGGGCTGGCCGCGGGGATGGCGGTAAGGCGCAAGGACAAGCGAAGCTGGGCCTCAAGAGGCAGCCCGCGGTCCCCGCCCCCGCCTACGGCCATACCACCCTGAACGCGCCCGATCTCGTCTGATCTCGGAAGCTAAGCAGGGTCGGGCCTGGTTAGTACTTGGATGGGAGACCGCCTGGGAATAGCGGGTGCTGTAGGCTTTTGGCCTCCCGCTGCGGCTCCACCTTCTCCTTTAGTCGCCCGCGGCGGAGGCCGCCAGCTCCGCCCCCCGCCGGGCACTGCTGCAGGCCCCACCTACTCCTCCACCCCCCCCCCCCGCCACCACCACCACAGAGCGCCAGAGGGGCCGCTCCATGCGGCCCGAAGGCGGCCCTGGAAGGCAGTGGCACACCCGACGCTCCGGGGGTTGCTGGCCCGGACCCAGACTCCGCCGCGGGCCCGGGGGCCGTCCGTGCGGCCCGCGAGCCCCTCCACCTGCACCTGGCCGGCCCCACCGGCGCCCAGCCCCGGCGCCGCCACCTGTCTGCCGTTGTGGCTCTCCTCAGCTCTCTCCGGATAAAGCTGGATAAAGGTCTGGACGCGAAGGAGGGGCAGTGATTCAGCCTATTGCTCTTAGTGCCCCTCCCCCACACTCAGGTGCCCTTTGTGACAAGGCCACAGCTCTGTGATGCAGGCCTGGGGTTCTGCCATCAAGTGAACTCCCAGGGCTCTGTTGCCTGAGGGCGGCAATGCAGTTCAGAAGACGGAGAATCTCTTTTCTTTGAAAAACACTGCTGCTATCTGGCTGAGATCCAGCCCAACTTCCTGGGTGATTGATATCATCCTTGGCTTCCTGTGTGGACTGAGGCTCTTCCTCACGTTACTCCCCTGCTTCCAGAGTAATCCATTCTTAGCACCACCTAGGAAACCTAGAAACATCAGGAAGCATCAAGTAGAGCTGAAGGGGAGGAGCAGGAGTAGGAAGAATAGTCGATCTTTGAACGCTTGCAGAGATTGCCTGGAAGAACTGGAGGGGACTCACAACCTGGCTTCACCTCTGCGGAGCTGCCTGGGGAGGCTTCCTGGCAAGGGCAACTTTCATCAGCTCTCATGGCAAGACCCTCCTGGTGAGATGTGCAAAGCAGTGCCTGCTGGAGCCTGTGGAGGATACTGCTTGAAGGGTTGGGAACCCTGCAGGAACACCTCCTGTAGGGTTTCCTTCCTGGTTCAAGACACTCGAGAGGTGCTGGAAGCACATATTACAAGGTTTTGGGTAAAGCACGGGTGGACCCTCCCCCTCAAGCTCCTCAAGCCCATCAATCTCTTGAAGTCGACAAAGTTCCAACCCTCCACCACCCTGCGGTTAGCCTCGTCCCCTTCAGCCACCTGTGTATCTGGGTCCCACTCAACAGTCACGTTTGCTGAGTTCCCGGAGAAACCTCCTCAGGCTCATTCAGGAGAGAAGGTGAGAACAGAAGAGTCCGTTCCTGCCCTGAAGAGGCCTCTCCTTGTCCCCTCCACTGTGTGTAAGGAAATCCAGAGTGCCCTGGGAGCGATTCCACCTGGTGACTACCATGGGCCCTCAAAGGCTTCTCTGACTGCACAGCAGGGCAGGCCACCTTCTCAGTCCCTCACACTCAGCCTTGTGGGCAGAACCTGGAAGAGTGAGACTGTGGAATGGGTCAAGAGGGACAGCCTAGAGCCAGGTCCAAGTTCAGCAATGGTCAGGAACGAGCCAAGAGAGGAGAGTGGTGGTCAGGCCTCAGGAGACCCCTGCCATAGGGTAACAGTGATAGAGGTGAACTTAGGATCCCAATCTTTGAGAGGTGAAGAGGCCAGGGAGGCTGTGGAGGCCAAGGAGTCTCCTGCTCTTCAACCACAGTCTAGTGTTATCTTGGAAACCAAAGTGTTGACAAAATCCCAAACCACAAATGTACCTATGAGGAGTTTAGAGGTGCCAGGGGCCAGTAAAAGTTTCCTACTACCTAGAATGTCTGTTTTCCAACATCTAGGTGAGCCATGCCTTAACATGGAGGTTGCTAGTGAGTTTAACTCCAAAGTAAAGGTACAGTCAGACAACCAGCTTCAGGACTTTCCCAAACACAGGTTCCTTGCTGCAGACAACTTGGCTTCTCAGGTGCCTCAGTGCCATCCCCAGAGAGTCCCCACCAGAGACACGTTAGCTTCCCAGGAGCCAAGTGGCCTTATGGAAGGCCAAAGGAGCAACCTAGGGCAGCAGGAGCCCCAAACTTCAAAACTCCAAGACTCATGGAAGAGCCAGAGCAAGATGATTGCCCCTACTTACAAAAGAGAGGACCGTAGGAGGCATAAACCAGGAGAGCACGAAGAGAGGTTTAAAGAACGAGGGACCCCTCAAGCTGGAAGTATGAGCCGCCCTGCCCAGGTCAGGGGCATAACAGACTCTATTGGGAGCAGATGTCTCCAGCTCATGCCAGAGAAGAAATAGAGCCCTCCAGAAAGCCTCTTCAGAAAAAGGATGAGGCTATTTTTAAAGTGGATTTTCCCCAATAAAAAAGTCAATGGTCGAGATGCTCTGCAAAGAAGAAAAAAAAAAAAGCCCATATCAGCCACTGCCCGGAGTCACGGATCAGTCAAAAGCAGATCAATCTTGAAGAGTGAGACTGCTGAGGGTCAGGCACTCATGACAGCTGTTGGACAGATCGTAGAAGAAAAAAGAGCAATTCACCATGGACTTCATGCCACAAAGTTAAATGAGCACAGAGTGGAATTCCAAGTCCCAGTATGTGGGGTTTTCTGCTACCATAGGCTTACCTCCTACCCAGAGCAAGGGAGAATGATGGGTTCTACAGCCTGCAGTCATAAAGCCACCTCCAAGGGCCAGAGTTGTTCTGTCAGGGAAAGGGAAGTCAGACACCAACATAGTTTGAAAAGTGTAAGGTTTGACGATGAGCAGCTGGGCCTAAGGTGCCTCCCATCCTTGTCCCCCAGGAAGAGTGTGTTTCCAGTTAGTACCTGCCAGTATGGGCCAAGGATTCCAGGTGCCCCAGCCCGCCATCAACACTGTCCAAGGCATTGTCATCTTTGGGGAGGTGTCTTGCCTGGTCGACAGTAAAATCCTTCTTTAGTCTTCCCTTTAGTAGGAAAACATGTCTCCAAGTAAAAATTCAGTCCATGTAGAGAAAATGATTTTCTCATTAGCACATCCAAGATATTTAAAGTTCCCCAATACATGTATATATATATATATATATTTTCTAATAAAAGCATAGTGTAATAGCAAAAAAAAAGAAATTTAAAACGGCATGGAAAAATGCTGAACATTAGGAATAATTAAAGCTATGCAAATCCAAATTACAAAAACCTATCCGCTCACACCAGTCAGAATGGCCATCAGCAAGAATTCTGCAAAAAGTAAATGCTGAAGGGGTTTTAGAGAAATGCCTACCCTTGGTCCAAAGTGGGACATGGTAAGAGCCAGGAATGAAAACAAAAATGAGGTGCCTTGTAAAGGTAAATACTGAGCTACCATTCAATCAAGCATACCCACTGCTGGGCCTATCGCTTGAGGGGATGAGAATCAAAAAAACACAGGCTGGGCTTCACTGGTGGCGCAGTGGTTGAGAGCCCGCCTGCCAATGCAGGGGACACGCGTTCATGCTCCGGGTCGGGAAGATCCCACGTGCCGCGGAGCGGCTTGTCCCGTGAGCTAGGGCTGCTGGGCCTGCGCGTCCGGAGCCTGTGCTCTGCAATGGGAGGGTCCACCGCAGTGAGAGGCCCACGTACCGCAAAAAAAAAAAAAAAACACAAAAAAAACACAGGCTGGCAATCCTCCACAACAGCAATATTTACCATAGCCAACACTTGGAAGCTACGAAAATGTCCATCATCAGAGGAATGCACAAAGAAGAAGTGGTCCATGTACACAATGGAATATGACTCCAATAAAAAGTATATATAAATACAATTTATAAAACAAACATAAGTAAGGAGACATTAGCTTTTGTGGGCATATTCCACTCTAATATTTAACTGAGGAACACCACTGCCCGGATGGTCTGTTTCCCTAGTTCCCAGGTTGGGAAAAGCAGAAATGCTGCCGCCCTCTGGCCGTTACCTGCAACAGCAGCTTTAAGACCTGTGCTAAGGATCACTTCATATGCAGCAGTACTGGTGGGCTGTGAATGAAACCTGCCCTCAAAACGTCTTGAGGGAGGTAATGGCCAAAATATTTCTAAATGTCACACACACTTCATGAAGACAATTTGAAGAGGTAAGCTGTATTCACAGTTGAAGAAAAGAAGGACATGCCAGAAAGCTCAATTTCAAGGGATTATGAGACGCATGCAAATCTAGCCACAAAGTGGTATCGGCTCACACTAGTCAGAACACACATCAGCAAAAAACTATAAACAAAAAATGCTGAAGGTGTTGTGGAGAAGTGCATACCCTCAACTTTAAGCGGGATGTAACCTGGTAAGAGCCACTAATGAGAACAGACTGGAGGTGCCTCTACAAGGTAAACATTCTGCTACCATATGATCCAGCAGGCCCACTCCTGGGCCTATAACCTAAGAAGACAGAAGTGGAAAGACACAGGCAGGCAAATGTGCATTGCCGCAGCATTATAATAGCCATGATGTGGAAGCAACCAAAAAGTCCATCAACAGATGAGTGGACAAAGAAGAACTGGTACATGTACAGACACAATGTTAGCCAAGGAAGAAAAGGACACCATGCCATTTGAAGCACCGTAGATGAGTCTAGAGGTGATCACGTGACTTGTAGTAAGTCAGAAAGAGAAAGACACGTATCGTATGATATCACTTATAGGTGTTATCTAGAAATTGATACCAGTGAAGATATTTCCACAGAGAAGGGCAATCCCAGATTCATTAAACAAACTTATGGTTCACCAACGGAAAGGTGTGAGGATTGGATACATTACGAGATTGGGGTGAACAGACATATACAAACACAGGTGAAATATATAATCACCAAAGACCTACAGAATACCAAGAGAAGACTACTCAACATTCTGTCATAACGTACATGGGAAAAGGATCCCAGCAAGAACAGACATATGTATATGTGTAAAAGAACCACATCTTGCACACCTGCAACAAGCCAAACATTGTAATCAAACTCGCTGTGATAAAAAAAAAATAAAAAAAATTAAATTAAAACAACGAACAAGAAGTAGTGAGACAAACTTAAGGGGCCTTCTCCTGGCACATTCCATTCTAAATTACAACCTAGAGCACGACTTCCATTGAGGCTCTGCTGCCCTAGTAACCAGGTTTGGTAAGGGAGAACTGCTGCCCCCTTGTGGCCGTTTCACACAACAGCACCTTTAATCCCAGCGCTAATGGTCAGTTGATATTCAAAATCATTGCAGGCCTGTAAATGACACCTGCCCTGAAAACAAATCCTGGGGTCATATATCGACCAAAAAATTCAAAAGACGTCCATATTTCAAAACGACACTTTCAAGAGGCATATTTTGATCTGCATATTTGTTCTGCACATTAGGGTACTGCTTCTTTTTCTTTCTTTCTTTCATTGTTAAAAAAAAAACGGGAATGGAAAAAGGCAACCCTCAGAATGGGAGAAAATATTTGCAAACGAATCCACGGACAAAGTTTTAATCTCCAATATATATAACAGCTCATGCAGCTTAATATTAAAAAAAAAACAAACAACCCAATACAAAAATGGGCAGAAGATCTAAATAGACGTTTCTTCAAAGAAGACACAGAGATGGCCAAGACGCACATGAAAAGCTGCTCAACATCACTCATCATTAGAGAAATGCACATCAAAACTACAGTGAGGTATCACCTCACACCTGTTAGAATGGGCATCATCAGAAAATGTACAAACAACAAATGCTGGGGAGGGTGTGGACCAAAGGAACCCTCTTCCACTATTGGTGGGAATGTAAATTGATACAGTCACTATGGAGAACAGCATGGAGGTTCCTTAACAAACTAAAAATAGAATTACCATAGGATCCAGCAATCCCACTTCTGGGCATATAGCCAGAGAAAACCATAAATCAAAAAGACATTCACCACAATGTTCATTGCAGCACTATTTACAATAGCCAGGTAATGGAAGCAACCTAAATGCCCACAGACAGACGAACGGATAATGATGTGGTCCATCTATAAAACGGAATATTACTCAGCCATAAAAAGGAACGAAACTGGGTCATCTGTGGAGACGTCGACGGATCTAGAGACTGTCATACAGAGTGAAGTAAGTCAGAAGGAGAAAAACAAATATTGTATATTAATGCATATATGTGGAACCTAGAAAGATGGTACAGATGACCCGGTTTGCAGGGCAGAAATAGAGACACAGAGGTAGAGAACAAACGTATGGACACCAAGAGGGGGGAAGCCATGGGTTGTTGGTGGTGGGATGAGTCGGGAGATTGGGATTGTCCTGTATACATGTATATGCATAAAATAGATAACTAATAATAATCCTGCTGAATAAAAAAATAAACTTAAATTTCAAAATTTTAAAAAATAAATAAAATTTTAAAATAAAACGGAAAAAAAGTTCTTCCCTTCACACAGATGTATTTATAGGAATGAATTATTTCCATGCTTATATCTATAAATACATAGAAGAGGAATAAAATCTCACTTGAACCAAAAAAGAAAAAAAAAAACAGAACCCACCAGTTATACACAGGAAAACCCTATCAGGGCACTGGCTCCAGCGGCAAACAATTCTGAAGTTGGTCAGAGGTGGGGAATCATCTCCCATGCAGCCAGCAGCCCCCCCAACCCCCGCAAGGAGCGTCGTCATTGCAAAGCTGGGGGACCGTGCCGAGGCGTCTGTGAGTCAACGTGAGCCGAGCCCCAGGCCAGCTGCTGCTGAACTGTTCCCACCCTTCCCAGGTAAAACACCTGAATATGTCCAAGGACTTGAAAGCCTAGAGGAAGGGCCGTGGAGCCACAGCAGCGACAGCACGCAGGCCGACTTGGTGCCTGCAGGCCAGCCAGGATGGTCCTGGCCCCGGGCGCTCTTCTGGAAGCTTTCCATTTCCCTGCCTGAGATACTCCTCCTGTCCCGGCCCCCTCTGATTTTTTCCTTCCTCACCTCTGCCCGGGGAGAAATTCCAACGGAAGGTATGGGTGACACATCCTCTTCTTTAGCAGGTGGCAGCCCGGCAACTCCTGCAGAAAGTCCAGCAGAGCCCCACTCACACCGGGCCACCCACAGAGCCGTGGCCCCTCACTCCCTCCCACCAGCACAGCCCCGAGACTGCTGACGGGGCAGAGAATATGGCGTCAGGCACAGCTGCAGGGGCTCTTGCTGCCTGGAGCCGTGTTTATATGGACCTCAACCCAGGCACACCTGGGGAGGGCTGGCCGGCAGTGTCAGGCTGCCCAGGTCAGCCCATCCTCACCCCTCAGGGACTCACATTGCAGAAAATGGACCTCGCTGAACCGGCCAGGTCCAAGGAACAGGTGTGGGCTCCTGAGAGTCTGGATAGACAAGGGGCTGCAGCTCCGGCTTGTTTTCTAATCCTTTTATCTGGCCCATGAGTGGGAGACAACTTCAAGAAGACCCTCTCCTAATGAGAGGAACCCAGGAGTCAGGGAGAGGAGGGGTGATGGGAGGAGACAGAGGCCTGGTGCCCTGGCTGCGGTGGAAGCCTCTGGAAGACCAGGCAGAGGGAGGCCGCACAGAGTGATGCCCAGGGTCACAGACCTGTCGGAGCTGCTGTTTGTTAGCTCAAGTCCTGCTCTGAGGTGCTCTGTGTCAGCTCTGAGGGACAGGTGATCTGGGCTGCTCTGCAATGAGGGCTACGTTCACGGTACCTGTGTGCCCAGCCCTGCCGGGGTACCTGCCCAGGGCAGCTCCGTATCCTGGGAGGGCCCTGACCACGAGAGCGCCATGGGCTGCTGGGGATGGGGGACCTGCCCAGGTGAGCTCCGTATCCTGGGATTGCCCTGACCACGAGGACCCCGTGGGCTGCTGGGGACCTGGTAAACGATGTCGGGACAGTCAGTGAAGCCACCGAGGATATACATCCGGTAGTTCCTAATTCCTACACCCTGTTGGTCATTCTACCATCCACCAGGACACGGTATTCTGTATTAGACTTCAGTGATGCCTTCTTCTGTATTGCATTGGTCCCCGAAATGCTCTGCTGCCCTAGTAACCAGATTTGGGAATGGAGAAATGCTGCCGCCTTGTGGCCGTTTGCCACAACAGCAGCTTTAAACCCAGTGCTCATGGTCACTAAATATTCACACTCATTGCAGCCTGTAAATGGCACCTGCCCTGAAAAACAATCCTGGGGTCGAAAATGGACCCAAAACTTCTAAAGAGGGCAACCATGCAAGAGGACAATTTCAAGAGGTTAATTGTACTCTCCGTTTTTTTCTGTTTTTCTGTACCAGAAATTTAAAACGGCCCCTCCGCCACGCCGCGGTACCCAAGGCCTCCGTTGCCCTGCCTGGGCGGGCGGCGGGGCGCTGCCTGTTCGGGCTGGCCGCGGGGATGGCGGTAAGGCGCAAGGACAAGTGAAGCTGGGCCTCAAGAGGCAGCCCGCGGTCCCCGCCCTCGTCTACGGCCATACCACCCTGAACGCGCCCGATCTCGTCTGATCACGGAAGCTAAGCAGGGTCGGGCCTGGTTAGTACTTGGATGGGAGACCGCCTGGGAATACCGGGTGCTGTAGGCTTTGGGCCTCCCGCTGCGGCTCCGCCTTTTCCTTTAGTCGCCCGCGGTGGTGGCCGCCAGCTCCGCCCCCCGCCGGGCACCGCTGCAGGCCCCACCTCCTCCGCGCCCCCCCACCACCACCACAGAGCGCCAGAGGGGCCGCTCCATGCGGCCCGAAGGCGGCCCTGGAAGGCAGCGGCACACCCGACGCTCCGGGGGTGGCTGGCCCGGACCCAGACTCCGCCGCGGGCCCGTGGGCCGTCCGTGCGGCCCGCGAGCCCCTTCAACTGCACCTGGCCTGCCCCACGGGCGCCCAGCCCCGGCGCCGCCACCTGCCCACCAGTGTGGCTCTCCGCAGCTCTCTCCGGATAAAGCTGGATAAAGGTCTGGATGGGAAGGAGGGGCAGTGATTCAGCCTATTGCTCTTAGTGCCCCTCCCCCACACTCAGGAGCCCTTTGTGACAAGGCCACAGCTCTGTGATGCAGGCCTGGGGTTCTGCCATCAAGTGAACTCCCAGGGCTCTGTTGCCTGTGGGCGGCAATGCAGTTCAGAAGACGGAGAATCTCTTTTCTTTGAAAAACACTGTTGCTATCTGGCTGAGATCCAGCCCAACTTCCTGGGTGATTGATATCATCCTTGGCTTCCTGTGTGGACTGGGGCTCTTCCTCACGTTACTCCCCTGCTTCCAGAGTAATCCATTCTTAGCACCACCTAGGAAACCTAGAAACATCAGGAAGCATCAAGTAGAGCTGAAGGGGAGGAGCAGGAGTAGGAAGAAAAGTCGATCTTTGAAAGCTTGCAGAGATTGCCTGGAAGAACTGGAGGGGACTCACAACCTGGCTTCACCTCTGCGGAGCTGCCTGGGGAGGCTTCCTGGCAAGGGCAACTTTCATCAGCTCTCATGGCAAGACCCTCCTGGTGAGATGTGCAAAGCAGTGCCTGCTGGAGCCTGTGGAGGATACTGCTTGAAGGGTTGGGAACCCTGCAGGAACACCTCCTGTAGGGTTTCCTTCCTGGTTCAAGACACTCGAGAGGTGCTGGAAGCACATATTACAAGGTTTTGGGTAAAGCACGGGTGGACCCTACCCCTCAAGGTCCTCAAGCCCATCAATCTCTTGAAGTCGACAAAGTTCCAACCCTCCACCACCCTGCGGTTAGCCTCGTCCCCTTCAGCCACCTGTGTATCTGGGTCCCACTCAACAGTCACGTTTGCTGAGTTCCCGGAGAAACCTCCTCAGGCTCATTCAGGAGAGAAGGTGAGAACAGAAGAGTCCGTTCCTGCCCTGAAGAGGCCTCTCCTTGTCCCCTCCACTGTGTGTAAGGAAATCCAGAGTGCCCTGGGAGCGATTCCACCTGGTGACTACCATGGGCCCTCAAAGGCTTCTCTGACTGCACAGCAGGGCAGGCCACCTTCTCAGTCCCTCACACTCAGCCTTGTGGGCAGAACCTGGAAGAGTGAGACTGTGGAATGGGTCAAGAGGGACAGCCTAGAGCCAGGTCCATGTTCAGCAATGGTCAGGAACGAGCCAAGAGAGGAGAGTGGTGGTCAGGCCTCAGGAGACCCCTGCCATAGGGTAACAATGATGGAGGTGAACTTAGGATCCCAATCTTTGAGAGGTGAAGAGGCCAGGGAGGCTGTGGAGGCCAAGGAGTCTCCTGCTCTTCAACCACAGTCTAGTGTTATCTTGGAAACCAAAGTGTTGACAAAATCCCAAACCACAAATGTAGCTATGAGGAGTTTAGAGGTGCCAGGGGCCAGTAAAAGTTTCCTACTACCTAGAATGTCTGTTTTCCAACATCTAGGTGAGCCATGCCTTAACATGGAGGTTGCTAGTGAGTTTAACTCCAAAGTAAAGGAACAGTCAGACAACCAGCTTCAGGACTTTCTCAAACACAGGTTCCTTGCTGCAGACAACTTGGCTTCTCAGGTGCCTCAGTGCCATCCCCAGAGAGTCCCCACCAGAGACACGTTAGCTTCCCAGGAGCCAAGTGGCCTTATGGAAGGCCAAAGGAGCAACCTAGGGCAGCAGGAGCCCCAAACTTCAAAACTCCAAGACTCATGGAAGAGCCAGAGCAAGATGATTGCCCCTACTTACAAAAGAGAGGACCGTAGGAGGCATAAACCAGGAGAGCACGAAGAGAGGTTTAAAGAATGAGGGACCCCTCAAGCTGGAAGTATGAGCCGCCCTGCCCAGGTCAGGGGAATAACAGACTCTATTGGAAGCAGATGTCTCCAGCTCATGCCAGAGAAGAAATAGAGCCCTCCAGAAAGCCTCTTCAGAAAAAGGATGAGGCTATTTTTAAAGTGGATTTTCCCCAATAAAAAAGTCAATGGTCGAGATGCTCTGCAAAGAAAAATAAAAAGCCCATATCAGCCACTGCCCGGAGTCACGGATCAGTCAAAAACAGATCAATCTAGAAGAGTGAGACTGCTGAGGGTCAGGCACTCATGACAGCTGTTGGACAGATCGTAGAAGAAAAAAGAGCAATTCACCATGGACTTCATGCCACACAGTTAAATGAGCACAGACTGGAATTCCAAGTCCCAGTATGTGGGGGTTTCTGCTACCATAGGCTTACCTCCTACCCAGAGCAAGGGAGAATGATGGGTTCTACAGCCTGCAGTCATAAAGCCACCTCCAAGGGCCACAGTTGTTCTGTCAGGGAAAGGGAAGTCAGACACCAACATAGTTTGAAAAGTGTAAGGTTCGACGATGAGCAGCTGGGCCTAAGGTGCCTCCCATCCTTGTCCACCAGGAAGAGTGTGTTTCCAGTTAGTACCTGCCAGTATGGGCCAAGGATTCCAGGTGCCCCAGCCCGCCATCAACACTGTCCAAGGCATTGTCATCTTTGGGGAGGTGTCTTGCCTGGTCGACAGTAAAATCCTTCTTTAGTCTTCCCTTTAGTAGGAAAACATGTCTCCAAGTAAAAATTCAGTCCATGTAGAGGAAATGATTTTCTCATTAGCACATCCAAGATATTTAATGTTCCCCAATACATATATATTTTTTTCTAATAAAAGCATAGTGTAATGGCAAAAAAAAAACAAATTTAAAACGGCATGGAAAAATGCTGAACATTAGGAATAATTAAAGATATGCAAATCCAAATTACAAAAACCTATCCGCTCACACCAGACAGAATGGCCATCAGCAAGAATTCTGCACAAAGTAAATGCTGAAGGGGTTTTAGAGAAATGCCTACCCTTGGTCCAAAGTGGGACATGGTAAGAGCCAGTAATGAAAACAAAAATGAGGTGCCTTGTAAAGGTAAATACTGAGCTACCATTCAATCAAGCATACCAACTGCTGGGCCTATCGCCTGAGGGGATGAGAATCAAAAAAAACACTGGCTAGGCTTCACTGTTGGCGCAGTGGTTGAGAGCCCGCCTGCCAATGCAGGGGACACGCGTTCATGCTCCGGGTCGGGAAGATCCCACGTGCGGCGGAGCGGCTTGTCCCATGAGCTAGAGCTGCTGGGCCTGCGCGTCCGGAGCCTGTGCTCTGCAATGGGAGGGTCCACCGCAGTGAGAGGCCCACGTACCGCAAAAAAAAAAAAAGAAAAAACTCAAAAAAAACACAGGCTGGCAATCCTCCACACCAGCAATATTTACCATAGCCAACACTTGGAAGCTACGAAAATGTCCATCATCAGAGGAATGTACAAAGAAGAAGTGGTCCATGTACACAATGGAATATGACTCCAATAAAAAGTATATATAAATACAATTTATAAAACAAACATAAGTAAGGAGACATTAGCTTTTGTGGGCACATTCCACTCTAATATATAACCGAGGAACACCACTGCCCGGATGGTCTGTTTCCCTAGTTCCCAGGTTGGGAAACGCAGAAATGCTGCCGCCCTCTGGCCGTTACCTGCAACAGCAGCTTTAAGACCTGTGCTAAGGGTCACTTCATATGCAGCAGTACTGGTGGGCTGTGAATGAAACCTGCCCTCAAAACGTCTTGAGGGAGGTAATGGCCAAAATATTTCTAAATGTCACACACACTTCATGAAGACAATTTGAAGAGGTAAGCTGTATTCACAGTTGAAGAAAAGAAGGACATGCCAGAAAGCTCAATTTCAAGGGATTATGAGACGCATGCAAATCCAGCCACAAAGTGGTATCGGCTCACACTAGTCAGAACACACATCAGCAAAAAACTACAAACAAAAAATGCTGAAGGTGTTGTGGAGAAGTGCATACCCTCAACTTTAAGCGGGACGTAACCTGGAAAGAGCCACTAATGAGAACAGACTGGAGGTGCCTCTACAAGGTAAACATTCCGCTACCATATGATCCAGCAGGCCCACTCCTGGGCCTATAACCTAAGAAGACAGAATTGGAAAGACACAGGCAGGCAAATGTGCATTGCCGCAGCATTACAATAGCCATGACGTGGAAGCAACCAAAAAGTCCATCAACAGATGAGTGGACAAAGAAGAACTGGTACATGTACAGACAGAATATTAGCCAAGGAAGAAAAGGACACCATGCCATTTGCAGCACCGTAGATGAGTCTAGAGGTGATCACGTGACTTGTAGTAAGTCAGAAAGAGAAAGACACGTATCGTATGATATCACTTATAGGTGTTACCTAGAAATTGATACCAGTGAAGATATTTCCACAGAGAAGGGCAATCCCAGATTCATTAAACAAACTTATGGTTCACCAACGGAAAGGTGTGAGGATTGGATACATTACGAGATTGGGGTGAACAGACATATACAAACACAGGTGAAATATATAATCACCAAAGGCCTACAGAATACCAAGAGAAGACTACTCAACATTCTGTCATAACGTACATGGGAAAAGGATCCCAGCAAGAACAGACATATGTATATGTGTAAAAGAACCACATCTTGCACACCTGCAACAAGCCAAACATTGTAATCAAACACGCTGTGATAAAAAAAAATATATATTAAATTAAAAAAACGAACAAGAAGTAGTGAGACAAACTTAAGGGGCCTTCTCCTGGCACATTCCATTCTAAATTACAACCTAGAACACAACTTCCAATGAGGCTCTGCTGCCCTAGTAACCAGATTTGGTAAGGGAGAACTGCTGCCCCCTTGTGGCCGTTTCACACAACAGCACCTTTAATCCCAGCGCTAATGGTCAGTTGATATTCAAAATCATTGCAGGCCTGTAAATGACACCTGCCCTGAAAACAAATCCTGGGGTCATATATCGACCAAAAAATTCAAAAGACGTCCATATTTCAAAACGACACTTTCAAGAGGCATATTTTGATCTGCATATTTGTTCTGCACTTTAGGGTTCTGCTTCTTTTTCTTTCTTTCTTTCATTGTTAAAAAAAAAACGGGAATGGAAAAAGGCAACCCTCAGAATGGGAGAAAATATTTGCAAACGAATCCACGGACAAAGGTTTAATCTCCAATATATATAACAGCTCATGCAGCTTAATATTAAAAAAAAACCAAGCAACCCAATACAAAAATGGGCAGAAGATCTAAATAGACGTTTCTTCAAAGAAGACACAGAGATGGCCAAGACGCACATGAAAAGCTGCTCAACATCACTCATCATTAGAGAAATGCACATCAAAACTACAGTGAGGTATCACCTCACACCTGTTAGAATGGGCATCATCAGAAAATGTACAAACAACAAATGCTGGGGAGGGTGTGGACCAAAGGAACCCTCTTCCACTATTGGTGGGAATGTAAATTGATACAGTCACTATGGAGAACAGCATGGAGGTTCCTTAACAAACTAAAAATAGAATTACCATAGGATCCAGCAATCCCACTTCTGGGCATATAGCCAGAGAAAACCATAAATCAAAAAGACACATTCACCACAATGTT
Source organism: Mesoplodon mirus (assembly GCF_964341445.2). Classification (NCBI taxonomy): domain Eukaryota; kingdom Metazoa; phylum Chordata; class Mammalia; order Artiodactyla; family Ziphiidae; genus Mesoplodon; species Mesoplodon mirus. The sequence continues at coordinate 99,848,483 of NC_138976.1, forward strand.
CATTGCAGCACTATTTACAATAGCCAGGTAATGGAAGCAACCTAAATGCCCACAGACAGACGAACGGATAATGATGTGGTCCATCTATAAAACGGAATATTACTCAGCCATAAAAAGGAACGAAACTGGGTCATCTGTGGAGACGTCGACGGATCTAGAGACTGTCATACAGAGTGAAGTAAGTCAGAAGGAGAAAAACAAATATTGTATATTAATGCATATATGTGGAACCTAGAAAGATGGTACAGATGACCCGGTTTGCAGGGCAGAAATAGAGACACAGAGGTAGAGAACAAACGTATGGACACCAAGAGGGGGGAAGCCATGGGTTGTTGGTGGTGGGATGAGTCGGGAGATTGGGATTGTCCTGTATACATGTATATGCATAAAATAGATAACTAATAATAATCCTGCTGAATAAAAAAATAAACTTAAATTTCAAAATTTTAAAAAATAAATAAAATTTTAAAATAAAACGGAAAAAATGTTCTTCCCTTCACACAGATGTATTTATAGGAATGAATTATTTCCATGCTTATATCTATAAATACATAGAAGCGGAATAAAATCTCACTTGAACCAAAAAAGAAAAAAAAAACAGAACCCACCAGTTATACACAGGAAAACCCTATCAGGGCACTGGCTCCAGCGGCAAACAATTCTGAAGTTGGTCAGAGGTGGGGAATCATCTCCCATGCAGCCAGCAGCCCCCCCACCCCCGCAAGGAGCGTCCTCATTGCAAAGCTGGGGGACCGTGCCGAGGCGTCTGTGAGTCAACGTGAGCCGAGCCCCAGGCCAGCTGCTGCTGAACTGTTCCCACCCTTCCCAGGTAAAACACCTGAATACGTCCAAGGATTTGAAAGCCTAGAGGAAGGGCCGTGGAGCCACAGCAGCGACAGCACGCAGGCCGACTTGATGCCTGCAGGCCAGCCAGGATGGTCCTGGCCCCGGGCGCTCTTCTGGAAGCTTTCCATTTCCCTGCCTGAGATACTCCTCCTGTCCCGGCCCCCACTGCTTTTTTCCTTCCTCACCTCTGCCCGGGGAGAAATTCCAACGGAAGGTATGGGTGACACATCCTCTTCTTTAGCAGGTGGCAGCCCGGCAACTCCTGCAGAAAGTCCAGCAGAGCCCCACTCACACCGGGCCACCCACAGAGCCGTGGCCCCTCACTCCCTCCCACCAGCACAGCCCCGAGACTGCTGACGGGGCAGAGAATATGGCGTCAGGCACAGCTGCAGGGGCTCTTGCTGCCTGGAGCCGTGTTTATATGGACCTCAACCCAGGCACACCTGGGGAGGGCTGGCCGGCAGGGTCAGGCTGCCCAGGTCAGCCCATCCTCACCCCTCAGGGACTCACATTGCAGAAAATGGACCTCGCTGAACCGGCCGGGTCCCAGGAACAGGTGTGGGCTCCTGAGAGTCTGGATACACAAGGGGCTGCAGCTCCGGCTTGTTTTCTAATCCTTTTATCTGGCCCATGAGTGGGAGACAACTTCAAGAAGACCCTCTCCTAATGAGAGGAACCCAGGAGTCAGGGAGAGGAGTGGTGATGGGTGGAGACAGAGGCCTGCTGCCCTGGCTGCGGTGGAAGCCTCTGGAAGACCAGGCAGAGGGAGGCCGCACAGAGTGATGCCCAGGGTCACAGACCTGTCGGAGCTTCTGTTTGTTAGCTCAAGTCCTGCTCTGAGGTGCTCTGTGTCAGCTCTGAGTGGCAGGTGATCTGGGCTGCTCTGCAATGAGGGCTACGTGCACGGTACCTGTGTGCCCAGCCCTGCCGGGGTACCTGCCCAGGGCAGCTCCGTATCCTGGGAGGGCCCTGACCACGAGAGCGCCATGGGCTGCTGGGGAGGGGAGGCCTGCCCAGGTGAGCTCCATATCCTGGGATTGCTCTGACCACGAGGACCCCGTGGGCTGCTGGGGACCTGGTAAACGATGTCGGGACAGTCAGTGAAGCCACCGAGGATATACATCCGGTAGTTCCTAATTCCTACACCCTGCTGGTCATTCTACCATCCACCAGGACACGGTATTCTGTATTAGACTTCAGTGATGCCTTCTTCTGTATTGCATTGGTCCCCGAAAGGCTCTGCTGCCCTAGTAACCAGATTTGGCAATGGAGAAATGCTGCCGCCTTGTGGCCGTTTGCCACAACAGCAGCTTTAAACCAAGTGCTCATGGTCACTAAATATTCACACTCATTGCAGCCTGTAAACGGCACCTGCCCTGAAAAACAATCCTGGGGTCGAAAATGGACCCAAAACTTCTAAAGAGGGCAACCATGCAAGAGGACAATTTCAAGAGGTTAAGTGTACTCTCCGTTTTTTTCTGTTATTCTGTACCAGAAATTTAAAACCGCCCCTCCGCCACGCCGCAGTACCCGAGGCCTCGGTTGCCCTGCCTGGGCGGGCGGCGGGGCGCTGCCGGGGCGGGCTGGCCGCGGGGATGGCGGTAAGGCGCAAGGACAAGCGAAGCTGGGCCTCAGGAGGCAGCCCGCAGTCCCCGCCCCCGTCTTCGGCCATACCACCCTGAACGCTCCCGATCTCGTCTGATCTCGGAAGCTAAGCAGGGTCGGGCCTGGTTAGTACTTGGATGGGAGACCGCCTGGGAATACCGGGTGCTGTAGGCTTTTGGCCTCCCGCTGCGGCTCCGCCTTCTCCTTTAGTCGCCCGCGGCGGAGGCCGCCAGCTCCGCCCCCCGCCGGGCACCGCTGCAGGCCCCACCTCCTCCTCCACCCCCCCCCCCGCCACCACCACCACAGAGCGCCAGAGGGGCCGCTCCATGCGGCCCGAAGGCGGCCCTGGAAGGCAGTGGCACACCCGACGCTCCGGGGGTTGCTGGCCCGGACCCAGACTCCGCCGCGGGCCCGGGGGCCGTCCGTGCGGCCCGCGAGCCCCTCCACCTGCACCTGGCCGGCCCCACCGGCGCCCAGCCCCGGCGCCGCCACCTGTCTGCCGTTGTGGCTCTCCTCAGCTCTCTCCGGATAAAGCTGGATAAAGGTCTGGACGCGAAGGAGGGGCAGTGATTCAGCCTATTGCTCTTAGTGCCCCTCCCCCACACTCAGGTGCCCTTTGTGACAAGGCCACAGCTCTGTGATGCAGGCCTGGGGTTCTGCCATCAAGTGAACTCCCAGGGCTCTGTTGCCTGAGGGCGGCAATGCAGTTCAGAAGACGGAGAATCTCTTTTCTTTGAAAAACACTGCTGCTATCTGGCTGAGATCCAGCCCAACTTCCTGGGTGATTGATATCATCCTTGGCTTCCTGTGTGGACTGAGGCTCTTCCTCACGTTACTCCCCTGCTTCCAGAGTAATCCATTCTTAGCACCACCTAGGAAACCTAGAAACATCAGGAAGCATCAAGTAGAGCTGAAGGGGAGGAGCAGGAGTAGGAAGAATAGTCGATCTTTGAAAGCTTGCAGAGATTGCCTGGAAGAACTGGAGGGGACTCACAACCTGGCTTCACCTCTGCGGAGCTGCCTGGGGAGGCTTCCTGGCAAGGGCAACTTTCATCAGCTCTCATGGCAAGACCCTCCTGGTGAGATGTGCAAAGCAGTGCCTGCTGGAGCCTGTGGAGGATACTGCTTGAAGGGTTGGGAACCCTGCAGGAACACCTCCTGTAGGGTTTCCTTCCTGGTTCAAGACACTCGAGAGGTGCTGGAAGCACATATTACAAGGTTTTGGGTAAAGCACGGGTGGACCCTCCCCCTCAAGCTCCTCAAGCCCATCAATCTCTTGAAGTCGACAAAGTTCCAACCCTCCACCACCCTGCGGTTAGCCTCGTCCCCTTCAGCCACCTGTGTATCTGGGTCCCACTCAACAGTCACGTTTGCTGAGTTCCCGGAGAAACCTCCTCAGGCTCATTCAGGAGAGAAGGTGAGAACAGAAGAGTCCGTTCCTGCCCTGAAGAGGCCTCTCCTTGTCCCCTCCACTGTGTGTAAGGAAATCCAGAGTGCCCTGGGAGCGATTCCACCTGGTGACTACCATGGGCCCTCAAAGGCTTCTCTGACTGCACAGCAGGGCAGGCCACCTTCTCAGTCCCTCACACTCAGCCTTGTGGGCAGAACCTGGAAGAGTGAGACTGTGGAATGGGTCAAGAGGGACAGCCTAGAGCCAGGTCCATGTTCAGCAATGGTCAGGAACGAGCCAAGAGAGGAGAGTGGTGGTCAGGCCTCAGGAGACCCCTGCCATAGGGTAACAATGATGGAGGTGAACTTAGGATCCCAATCTTTGAGAGGTGAAGAGGCCAGGGAGGCTGTGGAGGCCAAGGAGTCTCCTGCTCTTCAACCACAGTCTAGTGTTATCTTGGAAACCAAAGTGTTGACAAAATCCCAAACCACAAATGTAGCTATGAGGAGTTTAGAGGTGCCAGGGGCCAGTAAAAGTTTCCTACTACCTAGAATGTCTGTTTTCCAACATCTAGGTGAGCCATGCCTTAACATGGAGGTTGCTAGTGAGTTTAACTCCAAAGTAAAGGAACAGTCAGACAACCAGCTTCAGGACTTTCTCAAACACAGGTTCCTTGCTGCAGACAACTTGGCTTCTCAGGTGCCTCAGTGCCATCCCCAGAGAGTCCCCACCAGAGACACGTTAGCTTCCCAGGAGCCAAGTGGCCTTATGGAAGGCCAAAGGAGCAACCTAGGGCAGCAGGAGCCCCAAACTTCAAAACTCCAAGACTCATGGAAGAGCCAGAGCAAGATGATTGCCCCTACTTACAAAAGAGAGGACCGTAGGAGGCATAAACCAGGAGAGCACGAAGAGAGGTTTAAAGAATGAGGGACCCCTCAAGCTGGAAGTATGAGCCGCCCTGCCCAGGTCAGGGGAATAACAGACTCTATTGGAAGCAGATGTCTCCAGCTCATGCCAGAGAAGAAATAGAGCCCTCCAGAAAGCCTCTTCAGAAAAAGGATGAGGCTATTTTTAAAGTGGATTTTCCCCAATAAAAAAGTCAATGGTCGAGATGCTCTGCAAAGAAAAATAAAAAGCCCATATCAGCCACTGCCCGGAGTCACGGATCAGTCAAAAACAGATCAATCTAGAAGAGTGAGACTGCTGAGGGTCAGGCACTCATGACAGCTGTTGGACAGATCGTAGAAGAAAAAAGAGCAATTCACCATGGACTTCATGCCACACAGTTAAATGAGCACAGACTGGAATTCCAAGTCCCAGTATGTGGGGGTTTCTGCTACCATAGGCTTACCTCCTACCCAGAGCAAGGGAGAATGATGGGTTCTACAGCCTGCAGTCATAAAGCCACCTCCAAGGGCCACAGTTGTTCTGTCAGGGAAAGGGAAGTCAGACACCAACATAGTTTGAAAAGTGTAAGGTTCGACGATGAGCAGCTGGGCCTAAGGTGCCTCCCATCCTTGTCCACCAGGAAGAGTGTGTTTCCAGTTAGTACCTGCCAGTATGGGCCAAGGATTCCAGGTGCCCCAGCCCGCCATCAACACTGTCCAAGGCATTGTCATCTTTGGGGAGGTGTCTTGCCTGGTCGACAGTAAAATCCTTCTTTAGTCTTCCCTTTAGTAGGAAAACATGTCTCCAAGTAAAAATTCAGTCCATGTAGAGGAAATGATTTTCTCATTAGCACATCCAAGATATTTAATGTTCCCCAATACATATATATTTTTTTCTAATAAAAGCATAGTGTAATGGCAAAAAAAAAACAAATTTAAAACGGCATGGAAAAATGCTGAACATTAGGAATAATTAAAGATATGCAAATCCAAATTACAAAAACCTATCCGCTCACACCAGACAGAATGGCCATCAGCAAGAATTCTGCACAAAGTAAATGCTGAAGGGGTTTTAGAGAAATGCCTACCCTTGGTCCAAAGTGGGACATGGTAAGAGCCAGTAATGAAAACAAAAATGAGGTGCCTTGTAAAGGTAAATACTGAGCTACCATTCAATCAAGCATACCAACTGCTGGGCCTATCGCCTGAGGGGATGAGAATCAAAAAAAACACTGGCTAGGCTTCACTGTTGGCGCAGTGGTTGAGAGCCCGCCTGCCAATGCAGGGGACACGCGTTCATGCTCCGGGTCGGGAAGATCCCACGTGCGGCGGAGCGGCTTGTCCCATGAGCTAGAGCTGCTGGGCCTGCGCGTCCGGAGCCTGTGCTCTGCAATGGGAGGGTCCACCGCAGTGAGAGGCCCACGTACCGCAAAAAAAAAAAAAGAAAAAACTCAAAAAAAACACAGGCTGGCAATCCTCCACACCAGCAATATTTACCATAGCCAACACTTGGAAGCTACGAAAATGTCCATCATCAGAGGAATGTACAAAGAAGAAGTGGTCCATGTACACAATGGAATATGACTCCAATAAAAAGTATATATAAATACAATTTATAAAACAAACATAAGTAAGGAGACATTAGCTTTTGTGGGCACATTCCACTCTAATATATAACCGAGGAACACCACTGCCCGGATGGTCTGTTTCCCTAGTTCCCAGGTTGGGAAACGCAGAAATGCTGCCGCCCTCTGGCCGTTACCTGCAACAGCAGCTTTAAGACCTGTGCTAAGGGTCACTTCATATGCAGCAGTACTGGTGGGCTGTGAATGAAACCTGCCCTCAAAACGTCTTGAGGGAGGTAATGGCCAAAATATTTCTAAATGTCACACACACTTCATGAAGACAATTTGAAGAGGTAAGCTGTATTCACAGTTGAAGAAAAGAAGGACATGCCAGAAAGCTCAATTTCAAGGGATTATGAGACGCATGCAAATCCAGCCACAAAGTGGTATCGGCTCACACTAGTCAGAACACACATCAGCAAAAAACTACAAACAAAAAATGCTGAAGGTGTTGTGGAGAAGTGCATACCCTCAACTTTAAGCGGGACGTAACCTGGAAAGAGCCACTAATGAGAACAGACTGGAGGTGCCTCTACAAGGTAAACATTCCGCTACCATATGATCCAGCAGGCCCACTCCTGGGCCTATAACCTAAGAAGACAGAATTGGAAAGACACAGGCAGGCAAATGTGCATTGCCGCAGCATTACAATAGCCATGACGTGGAAGCAACCAAAAAGTCCATCAACAGATGAGTGGACAAAGAAGAACTGGTACATGTACAGACAGAATATTAGCCAAGGAAGAAAAGGACACCATGCCATTTGCAGCACCGTAGATGAGTCTAGAGGTGATCACGTGACTTGTAGTAAGTCAGAAAGAGAAAGACACGTATCGTATGATATCACTTATAGGTGTTACCTAGAAATTGATACCAGTGAAGATATTTCCACAGAGAAGGGCAATCCCAGATTCATTAAACAAACTTATGGTTCACCAACGGAAAGGTGTGAGGATTGGATACATTACGAGATTGGGGTGAACAGACATATACAAACACAGGTGAAATATATAATCACCAAAGGCCTACAGAATACCAAGAGAAGACTACTCAACATTCTGTCATAACGTACATGGGAAAAGGATCCCAGCAAGAACAGACATATGTATATGTGTAAAAGAACCACATCTTGCACACCTGCAACAAGCCAAACATTGTAATCAAACACGCTGTGATAAAAAAAAATATATATTAAATTAAAAAAACGAACAAGAAGTAGTGAGACAAACTTAAGGGGCCTTCTCCTGGCACATTCCATTCTAAATTACAACCTAGAACACAACTTCCAATGAGGCTCTGCTGCCCTAGTAACCAGATTTGGTAAGGGAGAACTGCTGCCCCCTTGTGGCCGTTTCACACAACAGCACCTTTAATCCCAGCGCTAATGGTCAGTTGATATTCAAAATCATTGCAGGCCTGTAAATGACACCTGCCCTGAAAACAAATCCTGGGGTCATATATCGACCAAAAAATTCAAAAGACGTCCATATTTCAAAACGACACTTTCAAGAGGCATATTTTGATCTGCATATTTGTTCTGCACTTTAGGGTTCTGCTTCTTTTTCTTTCTTTCTTTCATTGTTAAAAAAAAAACGGGAATGGAAAAAGGCAACCCTCAGAATGGGAGAAAATATTTGCAAACGAATCCACGGACAAAGGTTTAATCTCCAATATATATAACAGCTCATGCAGCTTAATATTAAAAAAAAACCAAGCAACCCAATACAAAAATGGGCAGAAGATCTAAATAGACGTTTCTTCAAAGAAGACACAGAGATGGCCAAGACGCACATGAAAAGCTGCTCAACATCACTCATCATTAGAGAAATGCACATCAAAACTACAGTGAGGTATCACCTCACACCTGTTAGAATGGGCATCATCAGAAAATGTACAAACAACAAATGCTGGGGAGGGTGTGGACCAAAGGAACCCTCTTCCACTATTGGTGGGAATGTAAATTGATACAGTCACTATGGAGAACAGCATGGAGGTTCCTTAACAAACTAAAAATAGAATTACCATAGGATCCAGCAATCCCACTTCTGGGCATATAGCCAGAGAAAACCATAAATCAAAAAGACACATTCACCACAATGTTCATTGCAGCACTATTTACAATAGCCAGGTAATGGAAGCAACCTAAATGCCCACAGACAGACGAACGGATAATGATGTGGTCCATCTATAAAACGGAATATTACTCAGCCATAAAAAGGAACGAAACTGGGTCATCTGTGGAGACGTCGACGGATCTAGAGACTGTCATACAGAGTGAAGTAAGTCAGAAGGAGAAAAACAAATATTGTATATTAATGCATATATGTGGAACCTAGAAAGATGGTACAGATGACCCGGTTTGCAGGGCAGAAATAGAGACACAGAGGTAGAGAACAAACGTATGGACACCAAGAGGGGGGAAGCCATGGGTTGTTGGTGGTGGGATGAGTCGGGAGATTGGGATTGTCCTGTATACATGTATATGCATAAAATAGATAACTAATAATAATCCTGCTGAATAAAAAAATAAACTTAAATTTCAAAATTTTAAAAAATAAATAAAATTTTAAAATAAAACGGAAAAAATGTTCTTCCCTTCACACAGATGTATTTATAGGAATGAATTATTTCCATGCTTATATCTATAAATACATAGAAGCGGAATAAAATCTCACTTGAACCAAAAAAGAAAAAAAAAACAGAACCCACCAGTTATACACAGGAAAACCCTATCAGGGCACTGGCTCCAGCGGCAAACAATTCTGAAGTTGGTCAGAGGTGGGGAATCATCTCCCATGCAGCCAGCAGCCCCCCCACCCCCGCAAGGAGCGTCCTCATTGCAAAGCTGGGGGACCGTGCCGAGGCGTCTGTGAGTCAACGTGAGCTGAGCCCCAGGCCAGCTGCTGCTGAACTGTTCCCACCCTTCCCAGGTAAAACACCTGAATACGTCCAAGGATTTGAAAGCCTAGAGGAAGGGCCGTGGAGCCACAGCAGCGACAGCACGCAGGCCGACTTGATGCCTGCAGGCCAGCCAGGATGGTCCTGGCCCCGGGCGCTCTTCTGGAAGCTTTCCATTTCCCTGCCTGAGATACTCCTCCTGTCCCGGCCCCCACTGCTTTTTTCCTTCCTCACCTCTGCCCGGGGAGAAATTCCAACGGAAGGTATGGGTGACACATCCTCTTCTTTAGCAGGTGGCAGCCCGGCAACTCCTGCAGAAAGTCCAGCAGAGCCCCACTCACACCGGGCCACCCACAGAGCCGTGGCCCCTCACTCCCTCCCACCAGCACAGCCCCGAGACTGCTGACGGGGCAGAGAATATGGCGTCAGGCACAGCTGCAGGGGCTCTTGCTGCCTGGAGCCGTGTTTATATGGACCTCAACCCAGGCACACCTGGGGAGGGCTGGCCGGCAGGGTCAGGCTGCCCAGGTCAGCCCATCCTCACCCCTCAGGGACTCACATTGCAGAAAATGGACCTCGCTGAACCGGCCGGGTCCCAGGAACAGGTGTGGGCTCCTGAGAGTCTGGATACACAAGGGGCTGCAGCTCCGGCTTGTTTTCTAATCCTTTTATCTGGCCCATGAGTGGGAGACAACTTCAAGAAGACCCTCTCCTAATGAGAGGAACCCAGGAGTCAGGGAGAGGAGTGGTGATGGGTGGAGACAGAGGCCTGCTGCCCTGGCTGCGGTGGAAGCCTCTGGAAGACCAGGCAGAGGGAGGCCGCACAGAGTGATGCCCAGGGTCACAGACCTGTCGGAGCTTCTGTTTGTTAGCTCAAGTCCTGCTCTGAGGTGCTCTGTGTCAGCTCTGAGTGGCAGGTGATCTGGGCTGCTCTGCAATGAGGGCTACGTGCACGGTACCTGTGTGCCCAGCCCTGCCGGGGTACCTGCCCAGGGCAGCTCCGTATCCTGGGAGGGCCCTGACCACGAGAGCGCCATGGGCTGCTGGGGAGGGGAGGCCTGCCCAGGTGAGCTCCATATCCTGGGATTGCTCTGACCACGAGGACCCCGTGGGCTGCTGGGGACCTGGTAAACGATGTCGGGACAGTCAGTGAAGCCACCGAGGATATACATCCGGTAGTTCCTAATTCCTACACCCTGCTGGTCATTCTACCATCCACCAGGACACGGTATTCTGTATTAGACTTCAGTGATGCCTTCTTCTGTATTGCATTGGTCCCCGAAAGGCTCTGCTGCCCTAGTAACCAGATTTGGCAATGGAGAAATGCTGCCGCCTTGTGGCCGTTTGCCACAACAGCAGCTTTAAACCAAGTGCTCATGGTCACTAAATATTCACACTCATTGCAGCCTGTAAACGGCACCTGCCCTGAAAAACAATCCTGGGGTCGAAAATGGACCCAAAACTTCTAAAGAGGGCAACCATGCAAGAGGACAATTTCAAGAGGTTAAGTGTACTCTCCGTTTTTTTCTGTTATTCTGTACCAGAAATTTAAAACCGCCCCTCCGCCACGCCGCAGTACCCGAGGCCTCGGTTGCCCTGCCTGGGCGGGCGGCGGGGCGCTGCCGGGGCGGGCTGGCCGCGGGGATGGCGGTAAGGCGCAAGGACAAGCGAAGCTGGGCCTCAGGAGGCAGCCCGCAGTCCCCGCCCCCGTCTTCGGCCATACCACCCTGAACGCTCCCGATCTCGTCTGATCTCGGAAGCTAAGCAGGGTCGGGCCTGGTTAGTACTTGGATGGGAGACCGCCTGGGAATACCGGGTGCTGTAGGCTTTTGGCCTCCCGCTGCGGCTCCGCCTTCTCCTTTAGTCGCCCGCGGCGGAGGCCGCCAGCTCCGCCCCCCGCCGGGCACCGCTGCAGGCCCCACCTCCTCCTCCACCCCCCCCCCCGCCACCACCACCACAGAGCGCCAGAGGGGCCGCTCCATGCGGCCCGAAGGCGGCCCTGGAAGGCAGTGGCACACCCGACGCTCCGGGGGTTGCTGGCCCGGACCCAGACTCCGCCGCGGGCCCGGGGGCCGTCCGTGCGGCCCGCGAGCCCCTCCACCTGCACCTGGCCGGCCCCACCGGCGCCCAGCCCCGGCGCCGCCACCTGTCTGCCGTTGTGGCTCTCCTCAGCTCTCTCCGGATAAAGCTGGATAAAGGTCTGGACGCGAAGGAGGGGCAGTGATTCAGCCTATTGCTCTTAGTGCCCCTCCCCCACACTCAGGTGCCCTTTGTGACAAGGCCACAGCTCTGTGATGCAGGCCTGGGGTTCTGCCATCAAGTGAACTCCCAGGGCTCTGTTGCCTGAGGGCGGCAATGCAGTTCAGAAGACGGAGAATCTCTTTTCTTTGAAAAACACTGCTGCTATCTGGCTGAGATCCAGCCCAACTTCCTGGGTGATTGATATCATCCTTGGCTTCCTGTGTGGACTGAGGCTCTTCCTCACGTTACTCCCCTGCTTCCAGAGTAATCCATTCTTAGCACCACCTAGGAAACCTAGAAACATCAGGAAGCATCAAGTAGAGCTGAAGGGGAGGAGCAGGAGTAGGAAGAATAGTCGATCTTTGAACGCTTGCAGAGATTGCCTGGAAGAACTGGAGGGGACTCACAACCTGGCTTCACCTCTGCGGAGCTGCCTGGGGAGGCTTCCTGGCAAGGGCAACTTTCATCAGCTCTCATGGCAAGACCCTCCTGGTGAGATGTGCAAAGCAGTGCCTGCTGGAGCCTGTGGAGGATACTGCTTGAAGGGTTGGGAACCCTGCAGGAACACCTCCTGTAGGGTTTCCTTCCTGGTTCAAGACACTCGAGAGGTGCTGGAAGCACATATTACAAGGTTTTGGGTAAAGCACGGGTGGACCCTCCCCCTCAAGCTCCTCAAGCCCATCAATCTCTTGAAGTCGACAAAGTTCCAACCCTCCACCACCCTGCGGTTAGCCTCGTCCCCTTCAGCCACCTGTGTATCTGGGTCCCACTCAACAGTCACGTTTGCTGAGTTCCCGGAGAAACCTCCTCAGGCTCATTCAGGAGAGAAGGTGAGAACAGAAGAGTCCGTTCCTGCCCTGAAGAGGCCTCTCCTTGTCCCCTCCACTGTGTGTAAGGAAATCCAGAGTGCCCTGGGAGCGATTCCACCTGGTGACTACCATGGGCCCTCAAAGGCTTCTCTGACTGCACAGCAGGGCAGGCCACCTTCTCAGTCCCTCACACTCAGCCTTGTGGGCAGAACCTGGAAGAGTGAGACTGTGGAATGGGTCAAGAGGGACAGCCTAGAGCCAGGTCCAAGTTCAGCAATGGTCAGGAACGAGCCAAGAGAGGAGAGTGGTGGTCAGGCCTCAGGAGACCCCTGCCATAGGGTAACAGTGATAGAGGTGAACTTAGGATCCCAATCTTTGAGAGGTGAAGAGGCCAGGGAGGCTGTGGAGGCCAAGGAGTCTCCTGCTCTTCAACCACAGTCTAGTGTTATCTTGGAAACCAAAGTGTTGACAAAATCCCAAACCACAAATGTACCTATGAGGAGTTTAGAGGTGCCAGGGGCCAGTAAAAGTTTCCTACTACCTAGAATGTCTGTTTTCCAACATCTAGGTGAGCCATGCCTTAACATGGAGGTTGCTAGTGAGTTTAACTCCAAAGTAAAGGTACAGTCAGACAACCAGCTTCAGGACTTTCCCAAACACAGGTTCCTTGCTGCAGACAACTTGGCTTCTCAGGTGCCTCAGTGCCATCCCCAGAGAGTCCCCACCAGAGACACGTTAGCTTCCCAGGAGCCAAGTGGCCTTATGGAAGGCCAAAGGAGCAACCTAGGGCAGCAGGAGCCCCAAACTTCAAAACTCCAAGACTCATGGAAGAGCCAGAGCAAGATGATTGCCCCTACTTACAAAAGAGAGGACCGTAGGAGGCATAAACCAGGAGAGCACGAAGAGAGGTTTAAAGAACGAGGGACCCCTCAAGCTGGAAGTATGAGCCGCCCTGCCCAGGTCAGGGGCATAACAGACTCTATTGGGAGCAGATGTCTCCAGCTCATGCCAGAGAAGAAATAGAGCCCTCCAGAAAGCCTCTTCAGAAAAAGGATGAGGCTATTTTTAAAGTGGATTTTCCCCAATAAAAAAGTCAATGGTCGAGATGCTCTGCAAAGAAGAAAAAAAAAAAAGCCCATATCAGCCACTGCCCGGAGTCACGGATCAGTCAAAAACAGATCAATCTAGAAGAGTGAGACTGCTGAGGGTCAGGCACTCATGACAGCTGTTGGACAGATCGTAGAAGAAAAAAGAGCAATTCACCATGGACTTCATGCCACACAGTTAAATGAGCACAGACTGGAATTCCAAGTCCCAGTATGTGGGGGTTTCTGCTACCATAGGCTTACCTCCTACCCAGAGCGAGGGAGAATGATGGGTTCTACAGCCTGCAGTCATAAAGCCACCTCCAAGGGCCACAGTTGTTCTGTCAGGGAAAGGGAAGTCAGACACCAACATAGTTTGAAAAGTGTAAGGTTCGACGATGAGCAGCTGGGCCTAAGGTGCCTCCCATCCTTGTCCACCAGGAAGAGTGTGTTTCCAGTTAGTACCTGCCAGTATGGGCCAAGGATTCCAGGTGCCCCAGCCCGCCATCAACACTGTCCAAGGCATTGTCATCTTTGGGGAGGTGTCTTGCCTGGTCGACAGTAAAATCCTTCTTTAGTCTTCCCTTTAGTAGGAAAACATGTCTCCAAGTAAAAATTCAGTCCATGTAGAGAAAATGATTTTCTCATTAGCACATCCAAGATATTTAAAGTTCCCCAATACATGTATATATATATATATATATTTTCTAATAAAAGCATAGTGTAATAGCAAAAAAAAAGAAATTTAAAACGGCATGGAAAAATGCTGAACATTAGGAATAATTAAAGCTATGCAAATCCAAATTACAAAAACCTATCCGCTCACACCAGTCAGAATGGCCATCAGCAAGAATTCTGCAAAAAGTAAATGCTGAAGGGGTTTTAGAGAAATGCCTACCCTTGGTCCAAAGTGGGACATGGTAAGAGCCAGGAATGAAAACAAAAATGAGGTGCCTTGTAAAGGTAAATACTGAGCTACCATTCAATCAAGCATACCCACTGCTGGGCCTATCGCTTGAGGGGATGAGAATCAAAAAAACACAGGCTGGGCTTCACTGGTGGCGCAGTGGTTGAGAGCCCGCCTGCCAATGCAGGGGACACGCGTTCATGCTCCGGGTCGGGAAGATCCCACGTGCCGCGGAGCGGCTTGTCCCGTGAGCTAGGGCTGCTGGGCCTGCGCGTCCGGAGCCTGTGCTCTGCAATGGGAGGGTCCACCGCAGTGAGAGGCCCACGTACCGCAAAAAAAAAAAAAAAACACAAAAAAAACACAGGCTGGCAATCCTCCACAACAGCAATATTTACCATAGCCAACACTTGGAAGCTACGAAAATGTCCATCATCAGAGGAATGCACAAAGAAGAAGTGGTCCATGTACACAATGGAATATGACTCCAATAAAAAGTATATATAAATACAATTTATAAAACAAACATAAGTAAGGAGACATTAGCTTTTGTGGGCATATTCCACTCTAATATTTAACTGAGGAACACCACTGCCCGGATGGTCTGTTTCCCTAGTTCCCAGGTTGGGAAAAGCAGAAATGCTGCCGCTCTCTGGCCGTTACCTGCAACAGCAGCTTTAAGACCTGTGCTAAGGATCACTTCATATGCAGCAGTACTGGTGGGCTGTGAATGAAACCTGCCCTCAAAACGTCTTGAGGGAGGTAATGGCCAAAATATTTCTAAATGTCACACACACTTCATGAAGACAATTTGAAGAGGTAAGCTGTATTCACAGTTGAAGAAAAGAAGGACATGCCAGAAAGCTCAATTTCAAGGGATTATGAGACGCATGCAAATCTAGCCACAAAGTGGTATCGGCTCACACTAGTCAGAACACACATCAGCAAAAAACTATAAACAAAAAATGCTGAAGGTGTTGTGGAGAAGTGCATACCCTCAACTTTAAGCGGGATGTAACCTGGTAAGAGCCACTAATGAGAACAGACTGGAGGTGCCTCTACAAGGTAAATATTCTGCTACCATATGATCCAGCAGGCCCACTCCTGGGCCTATAACCTAAGAAGACAGAAGTGGAAAGACACAGGCAGGCAAATGTGCATTGCCGCAGCATTACAATAGCCATGATGTGGAAGCAACCAAAAAGTCCATCAACAGATGAGTGGACAAAGAAGAACTGGTACATGTACAGACACAATGTTAGCCAAGGAAGAAAAGGACACCATGCCATTTGAAGCACCGTAGATGAGTCTAGAGGTGATCACGTGACTTGTAGTAAGTCAGAAAGAGAAAGACACGTATCGTATGATATCACTTATAGGTGTTATCTAGAAATTGATACCAGTGAAGATATTTCCACAGAGAAGGGCAATCCCAGATTCATTAAACAAACTTATGGTTCACCAACGGAAAGGTGTGAGGATTGGATACATTACGAGATTGGGGTGAACAGACATATACAAACACAGGTGAAATATATAATCACCAAAGGCCTACAGAATACCAAGAGAAGACTACTCAACATTCTGTCATAACGTACATGGGAAAAGGATCCCAGCAAGAACAGACATATGTATATGTGTAAAAGAACCACATCTTGCACACCTGCAACAAGCCAAACATTGTAATCAAACACGCTGTGATAAAAAAAAAATATATTAAATTAAAAAAACGAACAAGAAGTAGTGAGACAAACTTAAGGGGCCTTCTCCTGGCACATTCCATTCTAAATTACAACCTAGAACACAACTTCCAATGAGGCTCTGCTGCCCTAGTAACCAGATTTGGTAAGGGAGAACTGCTGCCCCCTTGTGGCCGTTTCACACAACAGCACCTTTAATCCCAGCGCTAATGGTCAGTTGATATTCAAAATCATTGCAGGCCTGTAAATGACACCTGCCCTGAAAACAAATCCTGGGGTCATATATCGACCAAAAAATTCAAAAGACGTCCATATTTCAAAACGACACTTTCAAGAGGCATATTTTGATCTGCATATTTGTTCTGAACTTTAGGGTTCTGCTTCTTTTTCTTTCTTTCTTTCATTGTTAAAAAAAAAACGGGAATGGAAAAAGGCAACCCTCAGAATGGGAGAAAATATTTGCAAACGAATCCACGGACAAAGGTTTAATCTCCAATATATATAACAGCTCATGCAGCTTAATATTAAAAAAAAACCAAGCAACCCAATACAAAAATGGGCAGAAGATCTAAATAGACGTTTCTTCAAAGAAGACACAGAGATGGCCAAGACGCACATGAAAAGCTGCTCAACATCACTCATCATTAGAGAAATGCACATCAAAACTACAGTGAGGTATCACCTCACACCTGTTAGAATGGGCATCATCAGAAAATGTACAAACAACAAATGCTGGGGAGGGTGTGGACCAAAGGAACCCTCTTCCACTATTGGTGGGAATGTAAATTGATACAGTCACTATGGAGAACAGCATGGAGGTTCCTTAACAAACTAAAAATAGAATTACCATAGGATCCAGCAATCCCACTTCTGGGCATATAGCCAGAGAAAACCATAAATCAAAAAGACACATTCACCACAATGTTCATTGCAGCACTATTTACAATAGCCAGGTAATGGAAGCAACCTAAATGCCCACAGACAGACGAACGGATAATGATGTGGTCCATCTATAAAACGGAATATTACTCAGCCATAAAAAGGAACGAAACTGGGTCATCTGTGGAGACGTCGACGGATCTAGAGACTGTCATACAGAGTGAAGTAAGTCAGAAGGAGAAAAACAAATATTGTATATTAATGCATATATGTGGAACCTAGAAAGATGGTACAGATGACCCGGTTTGCAGGGCAGAAATAGAGACACAGAGGTAGAGAACAAACGTATGGACACCAAGAGGGGGGAAGCCATGGGTTGTTGGTGGTGGGATGAGTCGGGAGATTGGGATTGTCCTGTATACATGTATATGCATAAAATAGATAACTAATAATAATCCTGCTGAATAAAAAAATAAACTTAAATTTCAAAATTTTAAAAAATAAATAAAATTTTAAAATAAAACGGAAAAAATGTTCTTCCCTTCACACAGATGTATTTATAGGAATGAATTATTTCCATGCTTATATCTATAAATACATAGAAGCGGAATAAAATCTCACTTGAACCAAAAAAGAAAAAAAAAACAGAACCCACCAGTTATACACAGGAAAACCCTATCAGGGCACTGGCTCCAGCGGCAAACAATTCTGAAGTTGGTCAGAGGTGGGGAATCATCTCCCATGCAGCCAGCAGCCCCCCCACCCCCGCAAGGAGCGTCCTCATTGCAAAGCTGGGGGACCGTGCCGAGGCGTCTGTGAGTCAACGTGAGCCGAGCCCCAGGCCAGCTGCTGCTGAACTGTTCCCACCCTTCCCAGGTAAAACACCTGAATACGTCCAAGGATTTGAAAGCCTAGAGGAAGGGCCGTGGAGCCACAGCAGCGACAGCACGCAGGCCGACTTGGTGCCTGCAGGCCAGCCAGGATGGTCCTGGCCCCGGGCGCTCTTCTGGAAGCTTTCCATTTCCCTGCCTGAGATACTCCTCCTGTCCCGGCCCCCACTGCTTTTTTCCTTCCTCACCTCTGCCCGGGGAGAAATTCCAACGGAAGGTATGGGTGACACATCCTCTTCTTTAGCAGGTGGCAGCCCGGCAACTCCTGCAGAAAGTCCAGCAGAGCCCCACTCACACCGGGCCACCCACAGAGCCGTGGCCCCTCACTCCCTCCCACCAGCACAGCCCCGAGACTGCTGACGGGGCAGAGAATATGGCGGCAGGCACAGCTGCAGGGGCTCTTGCTGCCTGGAGCCGTGTTTATATGGACCTCAACCCAGGCACACCTGGGGAGGGCTGGCCGGCAGGGTCAGGCTGCCCAGGTCAGCCCATCCTCACCCCTCAGGGACTCACATTGCAGAAAATGGACCTCGCTGAACCGGCCGGGTCCCAGGAACAGGTGTGGGCTCCTGAGAGTCTGGATACACAAGGGGCTGCAGCTCCGGCTTGTTTTCTAATCCTTTTATCTGGCCCATGAGTGGGAGACAACTTCAAGAAGACCCTCTCCTAATGAGAGGAACCCAGGAGTCAGGGAGAGGAGTGGTGATGGGTGGAGACAGAGGCCTGCTGCCCTGGCTGCGGTGGAAGCCTCTGGAAGACCAGGCAGAGGGAGGCCGCACAGAGTGATGCCCAGGGTCACAGACCTGTCGGAGCTTCTGTTTGTTAGCTCAAGTCCTGCTCTGAGGTGCTCTGTGTCAGCTCTGAGTGGCAGGTGATCTGGGCTGCTCTGCAATGAGGGCTACGTGCACGGTACCTGTGTGCCCAGCCCTGCCGGGGTACCTGCCCAGGGCAGCTCCGTATCCTGGGAGGGCCCTGACCACGAGAGCGCCATGGGCTGCTGGGGAGGGGAGGCCTGCCCAGGTGAGCTCCATATCCTGGGATTGCTCTGACCACGAGGACCCCGTGGGCTGCTGGGGACCTGGTAAACGATGTCGGGACAGTCAGTGAAGCCACCGAGGATATACATCCGGTAGTTCCTAATTCCTACACCCTGCTGGTCATTCTACCATCCACCAGGACACGGTATTCTGTATTAGACTTCAGTGATGCCTTCTTCTGTATTGCATTGGTCCCCGAAAGGCTCTGCTGCCCTAGTAACCAGATTTGGCAATGGAGAAATGCTGCCGCCTTGTGGCCGTTTGCCACAACAGCAGCTTTAAACCAAGTGCTCATGGTCACTAAATATTCACACTCATTGCAGCCTGTAAACGGCACCTGCCCTGAAAAACAATCCTGGGGTCGAAAATGGACCCAAAACTTCTAAAGAGGGCAACCATGCAAGAGGACAATTTCAAGAGGTTAAGTGTACTCTCCGTTTTTTTCTGTTATTCTGTACCAGAAATTTAAAACGGCCCCTCCGCCACGCCGCAGTACCCGAGGCCTCGGTTGCCCTGCCTGGGCGGGCGGCGGGGCGCTGCCGGGGCGGGCTGGCCGCGGGGATGGCGGTAAGGCGCAAGGACAAGCGAAGCTGGGCCTCAGGAGGCAGCCCGCGGTCCCCGTCCCCGTCTTCGGCCATACCACCCTGAACGCTCCCGATCTCGTCTGATCTCGGAAGCTAAGCAGGGTCGGGCCTGGTTAGTACTTGGATGGGAGACCGCCTGGGAATACCGGGTGCTGTAGGCTTTTGGCCTCCCGCTGCGGCTCCGCCTTCTCCTTTAGTCGCCCGCGGCGGTGGCCGCCAGCTCCGCCCCCCGCCGGGCACCGCTGCAGGCCCCACCTCATCCGCGCCCCCACCACCACCACCACAGAGCGCCAGAGGCCCGCTCCATGCGGCCCGAAGGCGGCCCTGGAAGGCAGCGGCACACCCGACGCTCCGGGGGTGGCTGGCCCGGACCCAGACTCTGCCGCGGGCCTGGGGGCCGTCCGTGCGGCCCGCGAGCCCCTCCACCTGCACCTGGCCGGCCCCACCGGCGCCCAGCCCCGGCGCCGCCACCTGTCCGCCGCTGTGGCTCTCCGCAGCTCTCTCCGGATAAAGCTGGATAAAGGTCTGGATGGGAAGGAGGGGCAGTGATTCAGCCTGTTGCTCTTAGTGCCCCTCCCCCACACTCAGGAGCCCTTTGTGACAAGGCCACAGCTCTGTGATGCAGGCCTGGGGTTCTGCCATCAAGTGAACTCCCAGGGCTCTGTTGCCTGAGGGCGGCAATGCAGTTCAGAAGACGGAGAATCTCTTTTCTTTGAAAAACACTGTTGCTATCTGGCTGAGATCCAGCCCAACTTCCTGGGTGATTGATATCATCCTTGGCTTCCTGTGTGGACTGGGGCTCTTCCTCGTGTTACTCCCCTGCTTCCAGAGTAATCCATTCTTAGCACCACCTAGGAAACCTAGAAACATCAGGAAGCATCAAGTAGAGCTGAAGGGGAGGAGCAGGAGTAGGAAGAAAAGTCGATCTTTGAAAGCTTGCAGAGATTGCCTGGAAGAACTGGAGGGGACTCACAACCTGGCTTCACCTCTGCGGAGCTGCCTGGGGAGGCTTCCTGGCAAGGGCAACTTTCATCAGCTCTCATGGCAAGACCCTCCTGGTGAGATGTGCAAAGCAGTGCCTGCTGGAGCCTGTGGAGGATACTGCTTGAAGGGTTGGGAACCCTGCAGGAACACCTCCTGTAGGGTTTCCTTCCTGGTTCAAGACACTCGAGAGGTGCTGGAAGCACATATTACAAGGTTTTGGGTAAAGCACGGGTGGACCCTACCCCTCAAGGTCCTCAAGCCCATCAATCTCTTGAAGTGGACAAAGTTCCAACCCTCCACCACCCTGCGGTTAGCCTCGTCCCCTTCAGCCACCTGTGTATCTGGGTCCCACTCAACAGTCACGTTTGCTGAGTTCCCGGAGAAACCTCCTCAGGCTCATTCAGGAGAGAAGGTGAGAACAGAAGAGTCCGTTCCTGCCCTGAAGAGGCCTCTCCTTGTCCCCTCCACTGTGTGTAAGGAAATCCAGAGTGCCCTGGGAGCGATTCCACCTGGTGACTACCATGGGCCCTCAAAGGCTTCTCTGACTGCACAGCAGGGCAGGCCACCTTCTCAGTCCCTCACACTCAGCCTTGTGGGCAGAACCTGGAAGAGTGAGACTGTGGAATGGGTCAAGAGGGACAGCCTAGAGCCAGGTCCAAGTTCAGCAATGGTCAGGAACGAGCCAAGAGTGGAGAGTGGTGGTCAGGCCTCAGGAGACCCCTGCCATAGGGTAACAATGATGGAGGTGAACTTAGGATCCCAATCTTTGAGAGGTGAAGAGGCCAGGGAGGCTGTGGAGGCCAAGGAGTCTCCTGCTCTTCAACCACAGTCTAGTGTTATCTTGGAAACCAAAGTGTTGACAAAATCCCAAACCACAAATGTAGCTATGAGGAGTTTAGAGGTGCCAGGGGCCTGTAAAAGTTTCCTACTACCTAGAATGTCTGTTTTCCAACATCTAGGTGAGCCATGCCTTAACATGGAGGTTGCTAGTGAGTTTAACTCCAAAGTAAAGGAACAGTCAGACAACCAGCTTCAGGACTTTCTCAAACACAGGTTCCTTGCTGCAGACAACTTGGCTTCTCAGGTGCCTCAGTGCCATCCCCAGAGAGTCCCCACCAGAGACACGTTAGCTTCCCAGGAGCCAAGTGGCCTTATGGAAGGCCAAAGGAGCAACCTAGGGCAGCAGGAGCCCCAAACTTCAAAACTCCAAGACTCATGGAAGAGCCAGAGCAAGATGATTGCCCCTACTTACAAAAGAGAGGACCGTAGGAGGCATAAACCAGGAGAGCACGAAGAGAGGTTTAAAGAATGAGGGACCCCTCAAGCTGGAAGTATGAGCCGCCCTGCCCAGGTCAGGGGAATAACAGACTCTATTGGAAGCAGATGTCTCCAGCTCATGCCAGAGAAGAAATAGAGCCCTCCAGAAAGCCTCTTCAGAAAAAGGATGAGGCTATTTTTAAAGTGGATTTTCCCCAATAAAAAAGTCAATGGTCGAGATGCTCTGCAAAGAAAAAAAAAAAAAAGCCCATATCAGCCACTGCGCAGAGTCACGGATCAGTCAAAAGCAGATCAATCTTGAAGAGTGAGACTGCTGAGGGTCAGGTACTCATGACAGCTGTTGGACAGATCGTAGAAGAAAAAAGAGCAATTCACCATGGACTTAATGCCACAGAGTTAAATGAGCACAGAGTGGCATTCCAAGTCCCAGTATGTGGGGGTTTCTGCTACCATAGGCTTACCTCCTACCCAGAGCGAGGGAGAATGATGGGTTCTACAGCCTGCAGTCATAAAGCCACCTCCAAGGGCCAGAGTTGTTCTGTCAGGGAAAGGGAAGTCAGACACCAACATAGTTTGAAAAGTGTAAGGTTCGACGATGAGCAGCTGGGCCTAAGGTGCCTCCCATCCTTGTCCCCCAGGAAGAGTGTGTTTCCAGTTAGTACCTGCCAGTATGGGCCAAGGATTCCACGTGCCCCAGCCCACCATAAACACTGTCCAAGGCATTGTCATCTTTGGGGAGGTGTCTTGCCTGGTCGACAGTAAAATCCTTCTTTAGTCTTCCCTTTAGTAGGAAAACATGTCTCCAAGTAAAAATTCTGTCCATGTAGAGAAAATGATTTTCTCATTAGCACATCCAAGATATTTAATGTTCCGCAATACATATATATATATTTTTTTCTAATAAAAGCAAAGTGTAATGGCCAAAAAAAGAAATTTAAAACGACATGGAAAAATGCTGAACATTAGGAATAATTAAAGATATGCAAATCCAAATTACAAAAACCTATCTGCTCACACCAGTCAGAATGGCCATCAGCAAGAATTCTGCACAAAGTAAATGCTGAAGGCGTTTTAGAGAAATGCCTACACTTGGTCGAAAGTGGGACATGGTAAGAGCCAGTAATGAAAAGAAAAATGAGGTGCCTTGTAAAGGTAAATACTGAGCTACCATTCAATCAAGCATACCCACTGCTGGGCCTATCGCCTGAGGGGATGAGAATCAAAAAAACACAGGCTGGGCTTCACTGGTGGTGCAGTGGTTGAGAGCCCGCCTGCCAATGCAGGGGACACGCGTTCATGCTCCGGGTCGGGAAGATCCCACGTGCCGCGGAGCGGCTTGTCCCGTGAGCTAGGGCTGCTGAGCCTGCACATCCGGAGCCTGTGCTGTGCAATGGGAGGGTCCACCGCAGTGAGAGGCCCACGTACCGCAAAAAAAAAAAAAAATAACAAAAAAGAAAAAAAAAACACAGGCTGGCAATCCTCCACTCCAGCAATATTTACCATAGCCAACACTTGGAAGCTACGAAAATGTCCATCGTCAGAGGAATGCACAAAGAAGAAGTGGTCCATGTACACAATGGAATATGACTCCAATAAAAATATATATAAATACAATTTATAAAACAAACATAAGTAAGGAGACATCAGCTTTTGGGGGCACATTCCACTCTAATATATAACCGAGGAACACCACTGCCCGGATGGTCTGTTTCCCTAGTTCCCAGGTTGGGAAAAGCAGAAATGCTGCCGCCCTCTGGCCGTTACCTGCAACAGCAGCTTTAAGACCTGTGCTAAGGGTCACTTCATATGCAGCAGTACTGGTGGGCTGTAAATGAAACCTGCCCTCCAAACGTCTTGAGGGAGGTAATGGCCAAAATATTTCTAAATGTCACACACACTTCACGAAGACAATTTGAAGAGGTAAGCTGTACTCACAGTTGAAGAAAAGAAGGACATGCCAGAAAGCTCAATTTCAAGGGATTATGAGACGCATGCAAATCCAGCCACAAAGTGGTATCGGCTCACACTAGTCAGAACACACATCAGCAAAAAAACTACAAACAAAAAATGCTGAAGGTGTTGTGGAGAAGTGCATACCCTCAACTTTAAGCGGGACGTAACCTGGTAAGAGCCACTAATGAGAACAGACTGGAGGTGCCTCTACAAGGTAAACATTCTGCTACCATATGATCCAGCAGGCCCACTCCTGGGCCTATAACCTAAGAAGACAGAATTGGAAAGACACAGGCAGGCAAATGTGCATTGCCGCAGCATTACAATAGCCATGACGTGGAAGCAACCAAAAAGTCCATCAACAGATGAGTGGACAAAGAAGAACTGGTACATGTACAGACAGAATATTAGCCAAGGAAGAAAAGGACACCATGCCATTTGCAGCACCGTAGATGAGTCTAGAGGTGATCACGTGACTTGTAGTAAGTCAGAAAGAGAAAGACACGTATCGTATGATATCACTTATAGGTGTTACCTAAAAATTGATACCAGTGAAGATATTTCCACAGAGAAGGGCAATCCCAGATTCATTAAACAAACTTATGGTTCACCAACGGAAAGGTGTGAGGATTGGATACATTACGAGACTGGGGTGAACAGACATATACAAACACAGGTGAAATATATAATCACCAAAGACCTACAGAATACCAAGAGAAGACTACTCAACATTC
The DNA here is from genome assembly GCF_964341445.2 of Mesoplodon mirus. Taxonomy (NCBI): domain Eukaryota; kingdom Metazoa; phylum Chordata; class Mammalia; order Artiodactyla; family Ziphiidae; genus Mesoplodon; species Mesoplodon mirus. Next base: position 99,872,812 of record NC_138976.1, read on the forward strand.
TGTCATAACGTACATTGGAAAAGGATCCCAGCAAGAACAGACATATGTATACGTGTAAAATAACCACATCTTGCACACCTGCAACAAGCCAAACATTGTAATCAAACACGCTGTGATAAAAAAAAATAAAAAAAAAATAAATTAAAAAAACGAACAAAAGTAGTGAGACAAACTTAAGGGGCCTTCTCCTGGCACATTCCATTCTAAATTACAACCTCGGACACGACTTCCATTGAGGCTCTGCTGCCCTAGTAACCAGATTTGGTAAGGGAGAACTGCTGCCCCCTTGTGGCCGTTTCACACAACAGCACCTTTAATCCCAGCGCTAATGGTCAGTTGATATTCAAAATCATTGCAGGCCTGTAAATGACACCTGCCCTGAAAACAAATCCTGGGGTCATATATCGACCAAAAAATTCAAAAGACGTCCATATTTCAAAACGACACTTTCAAGAGGCATATTTTGTTCTGCATATTTGTTCTGCACATTAGGGTTCTGCTTCTTTTTCTTTCTTTCTTTCTTTGTTAAAAAAAAAAAAAACGGGAATGGAAAAAGGCAACCCTCAGAATGGGAGAAAATATTTGCAAACGAATCCACGGACAAAGGTTTAATCTGCAATATATATAACAGCTCATGCAGCTTAATATTAAAAAAAAATAACAAACAACCCAATACAAAAATGGGCAGAAGGTCTAAATAGACGTTTCTTCAAAGAAGACACAGAGATGGCCAAGACGCACATGAAAAGCTGCTCAACATCACTCATCATTAGAGAAATGCACATCAAAACTACAGTGAGGTATCACCTCACACCTGTTAGAATGGACATCATCAGAAAATGTACAAACAACAAATGCTGGGGAGGGTGTGGACCAAAGGAACCCTCTTCCACTATTGGTGGGAATGTAAATTGATACAGTCACTATGGAGAACAGCATGGAGGTTCCTTAACAAACTAAAAATAGAATTACCATAGGATCCAGCAATCCCACTTCTGGGCATATAGCCAGAGAAAACCATAAATCAAAAAGACACATTCGGGCCTCCCTGGTGGCGCAGTGGTTGAGAGTCCGCCTGCCGATGCAGGGGATACGGGTTCGTGCCCCAGTCTGGGAGGATCCCATATGCCCCGGAGCGGCTGGGCCCGTGAGCCATGGCCGCTGAGCCTGTGCGTCCGGAGCCTGTGCTCCACAACTGGAGAGGCCACAACACTGAGAGGCCCGCGTACAGCAAAAAAAAAAAAAAAAAAAAAAAAAAGACACATTCACCACAATGTTCATTGCAGCACTATTTACAATAGCCAGGTAATGGAAGCAACCTAAATGCCCACAGACAGACGAACGGATAATGATGTGGTCCATCTATAAAACGGAATATTACTCAGGCATAAAAAGGAACGAAACTGGGTCATCTGTGGAGACGTCGACGGATCTAGAGACTGTCATACAGAGTGAAGTAAGTCAGAAGGAGAAAAACAAATATTGTATATTAATGCATATATGTGGAACCTAGAAAAATGGTACAGATGACCCGGTTTGCAGGGCAGAATTAGAGACACAGATGTAGAGAACAAACGTATGGACACCAAGAGGGGGGAAGCCATGGGTTGTTGGTGGTGGGATGAGTCGGGAGATTGGGATTGTCCTGTATACATGTATATGCATAAAATAGATAACTAATAATAATCCTGCTGAATAAAAAAATAAACTTAAATTTCAAAATTTTAAAAAATAAATAAAATTTTAAAATAAAACGGAAAAAAAGTTCTTCCCTTCACACAGATGTATTTATAGGAATGAATTATTTCCATGCTTATATCTATAAATACATAGAAGAGGAATAAATTCTAACTTGAACCAAAAAAGAAAAAAAAAAAAAACAGAACCCACCAGTTATACACAGGAAAACCCTATCAGGGCACTGGCTCCAGCGGCAAACAATTCTGAAGTTGGTCAGAGGTGGGGAATCATCTCCCATGCAGCCAGCAGCCCCCCCACCCCCGCAAGGAGCGTCCTCATTGCAAAGCTGGGGGACCGTGCCGAGGCGTCTGTGAGTCAACGTGAGCCGAGCCCCAGGCCAGCTGCTGCTGAACTGTTCCCACCCTTCCCAGGTAAAACACCTGAATATGTCCAAGGACTTGAAAGCCTAGAGGAAGGGCCGTGGAGCCACAGCAGCGACAGCACGCAGGCCGACTTGGTGCCTGCAGGCCAGCCAGGATGGTCCTGGCCCCGGGCGCTCTTCTGGAAGCTTTCCATTTCCCTGCCTGAGATACTCCTCCTGTCCCGGCCCCCACTGCTTTTTTCCTTCCTCACCTCTGCCCGGGGAGAAATTCCAACGGAAGGTATGGGTGACACATCCTCTTCTTTAGCAGGTGGCAGCCCGGCAACTCCTGCAGAAAGTCCAGCAGAGCCCCACTCACACCGGGCCACCCACAGAGCCGTGGCCCCTCACTCCCTCCCACCAGCACAGCCCCGAGACTGCTGACGGGGCAGAGAATATGGCGTCAGGCACAGCTGCAGGGGCTCTTGCTGCCTGGAGCCGTGTTTATATGGACCTCAACCCAGGCACACCTGGGGAGGGCTGGCCGGCAGGGTCAGGCTGCCCAGGTCAGCCCATCCTCACCCCTCAGGGACTCACATTGCAGAAAATGGACCTCGCTGAACTGGCCAGGTCCAAGGAACAGGTGTGGGCTCCTGAGAGTCTGGATAGACAAGGGGCTGCAGCTCCGGCTTGTTTTCTAATCCTTTTATCTGGCCCATGAGTGGGAGACAACTTCAAGAAGACCCTCTCCTAATGAGAGGAACCCAGGAGTCAGGGAGAGGAGGGGTGATGGGTGGAGACAGAGGCCTGGTGCCCCGGCTGCGGTGGAAGCCTCTGGAAGACCAGGCAGAGGGAGGCCGCACAGAGTGATGCCCAGGGTCACAGACCTGTCGGAGCTGCTGTTTGTTAGTTCAAGTCCTGCTCCGAGGTGCTCTGTGTCAGCTCTGAGTGACAGGTGATCTGGGCTGCTCTGCAATGAGGGCTACGTGCACGGTACCTGTGTGCCCAGCCCTGCCGGGGTACCTGCCCAGGGCAGCTCCGTATCCTGGGAGGGGCCTGACCACGAGAGCGCCATGGGCTGCTGGGGAGGGGGGGCCTGCCCAGGTGAGATCCATATCCTGGGATTGCCCTGACCACGAGAGCCCCGTGGGCTGCTGGGGACCTGGTAAACGATGTCGGGACAGTCAGTGAAGCCACCGAGGATATACATCCGGTAGTTCCTAATTCCTACACCCTGCTGGTCATTCTACCATCCACCAGGACACGGTATTCTGTATTAGACTTCAGTGATGCCTTCTTCTCTATTCCATTCGTCCCCAAAAGGCTCTGCTGCCCTAGTAACCAGATTTGGGAATGGAGAAATGCTGCCGCCTTGTGGCCGTTTGCCACAACAGCAGCTTTAAACCCAGTGCTCATGGTCACTAAATATTCACACTCATTGCAGCCTGTAAATGGCACCTGCCCTGAAAAACAATCCTGGGGTCGAAAATGGACCCAAAACTTCTAAAGAGGGCAACCATGCAAGAGGACAATTTCAAGTGGTTAATTGTACTCTCCGTTTTTTTCTGTTTTTCTGTACCAGAAAATTAAAATGGCCCCTCCGCCACGCCGCGGTACCCGAGGCCTCCGTTGCCCTGCCTGGGCGGGCGGCGGGGCGCTGCCGGGGCGGGCTGGCCGCGGGGATGGCGGTAAGGCGCAAGGACAAGCGAAGCTGGGCCTCAAGAGGCAGCCCGCGGTCCCCGCCCCCGCCTACGGCCATACCAGCCTGAACGCGCCCGATCTCGTCTGATCTCGGAAGCGAAGCAGGGTCGGGCCTGGTTAGTACTTGGATGGGAGACCGCCTGGGAATACCGGGTGCTGTAGGCTTTTGGCCTCCCGCTGCGGCTCCGCCTTCTCTTTAGTCGCCCGCGGCGGTGGCCGCCAGCTCCGCCCCCCGCCGGGCACCGCTGCAGGCCCCACCTCATCCGCGCCCCCACCACCACCACCACAGAGCGCCAGAGGCCCGCTCCATGCGGCCCGAAGGCGGCCCTGGAAGGCAGCGGCACACCCGACGCTCCGGGGGTGGCTGGCCCGGACCCAGACTCTGCCGCGGGCCCGGGGGCCGTCCGTGCGGCCCGCGAGCCCCTCCACCTGCACCTGGCCGGCCCCACCGGCGCCCAGCACCGGAGCCGCCACCTGTCCGCCGCTGTGGCTCTCCGCAGCTCTCTCTGGATAAAGCTGGATAAAGGTCTGGATGGGAAGGAGGGGCAGTGATTCAGCCTGTTGCTCTTAGTGCCCCTCCCCCACACTCAGGAGCCCTTTGTGACAAGGCCACAGCTCTGTGATGCAGGCCTGGGGTTCTGCCATCAAGTGAACTCCCAGGGCTCTGTTGCCTGAGGGCGGCAATGCAGTTCAGAAGACGGAGAATCTCTTTTCTTTGAAAAACACTGTTGCTATCTGGCTGAGATCCAGCCCAACTTCCTGGGTGATTGATATCATCCTTGGCTTCCTGTGTGGACTGGGGCTCTTCCTCGTGTTACTCCCCTGCTTCCAGAGTAATCCATTCTTAGCACCACCTAGGAAACCTAGAAACATCAGGAAGCATCAAGTAGAGCTGAAGGGGAGGAGCAGGAGTAGGAAGAAAAGTCGATCTTTGAAAGCTTGCAGAGATTGCCTGGAAGAACTGGAGGGGACTCACAACCTGGCTTCACCTCTGCGGAGCTGCCTGGGGAGGCTTCCTGGCAAGGGCAACTTTCATCAGCTCTCATGGCAAGACCCTCCTGGTGAGATGTGCAAAGCAGTGCCTGCTGGAGCCTGTGGAGGATACTGCTTGAAGGGTTGGGAACCCTGCAGGAACACCTCCTGTAGGGTTTCCTTCCTGGTTCAAGACACTCGAGAGGTGCTGGAAGCACATATTACAAGGTTTTGGGTAAAGCACGGGTGGACCCTACCCCTCAAGCTCCTCAAGCCCATCAATCTCTTGAAGTCGACAAAGTTCCAACACTCCACCACCCTGCGGTTAGCCTCGTCCCCTTCAGCCACCTGTGTATCTGGGTCCCACTCAACAGTCACGTTTGCTGAGTTCCCGGAGAAACCTCCTCAGGCTCATTCAGGAGAGAAGGTGAGAACAGAAGGGTCCGTTCCTGCCCTGAAGAGGCCTCTCCTTGTCCCCTCCACTGTGTGTAAGGAAATCCAGAGTGCCCTGGGAGCGATTCCACCTGGTGACTACCATGGGCCCTCAAAGGCTTCTCTGACTGCACAGCAGGGCAGGCCACCTTCTCAGTCCCTCACACTCAGCCTTGTGGGCAGAACCTGGAAGAGTGAGACTGTGGAATGGGTCAAGAGGGACAGCCTAGAGCCAGGTCCAAGTTCAGCAATGGTCAGGAACGAGCCAAGAGAGGAGAGTGGTGGTCAGGCCTCAGGAGACCCCTGCCATAGGGTAACAGTGATAGAGGTGAACTTAGGATCCCAATCTTTGAGAGGTGAAGAGGCCAGGGAGGCTGTGGAGGCCAAGGAGTCTCCTGCTCTTCAACCACAGTCTAGTGTTATCTTGGAAACCAAAGTGTTGACAAAATCCCAAACCACAAATGTACCTATGAGGAGTTTAGAGGTGCCAGGGGCCAGTAAAAGTTTCCTACTACCTAGAATGTCTGTTTTCCAACATCTAGGTGAGCCATGCCTTAACATGGAGGTTGCTAGTGAGTTTAACTCCAAAGTAAAGGAACAGTCAGACAACCAGCTTCAGGACTTTCTCAAACACAGGTTCCTTGCTGCAGACAACTTGGCTTCTCAGGTGCCTCAGTGCCATCCCCAGAGAGTCCCCACCAGAGACACGTTAGCTTCCCAGGAGCCAAGTGGCCTTATGGAAGGCCAAAGGAGCAACCTAGGGCAGCAGGAGCCCCAAACTTCAAAACTCCAAGACTCATGGAAGAGCCAGAGCAAGATGATTGCCCCTACTTACAAAAGAGAGGACCGTAGGAGGCATAAACCAGGAGAGCACGACGAGAGGTTTAAAGAATGAGGGACACCTCAAGCTGGAAGTATGAGCCGCCCTGCCCAGGTCAGGGGCATAACAGACTCTATTGGGAGCAGATGTCTCCAGCTCATGCCAGAGAAGAAATAGAGCCCTCCAGAAAGCCTCTTCAGAAAAAGGATGAGGCTATTTTTAAAGTGGATTTTCCCCAATAAAAAAGTCAATGGTCGAGATGCTCTGCAAAGAAAAAAAAAAAAAGCCCATATCAGCCACTGCGCAGAGTCACGGATCAGTCAAAAGCAGATCAATCTTGAAGAGTGAGACTGCTGAGGGTCAGGTACTCATGACAGCTGTTGGACAGATCGTAGAAGAAAAAAGAGCAATTCACCATGGACTTAATGCCACAGAGTTAAATGAGCACAGAGTGGCATTCCAAGTCCCAGTATGTGGGGGTTTCTGCTACCATAGGCTTACCTCCTACCCAGAGCGAGGGAGAATGATGGGTTCTACAGCCTGCAGTCATAAAGCCACCTCCAAGGGCCAGAGTTGTTCTGTCAGGGAAAGGGAAGTCAGACACCAACATAGTTTGAAAAGTGTAAGGTTCGACGATGAGCAGCTGGGCCTAAGGTGCCTCCCATCCTTGTCCCCCAGGAAGAGTGTGTTTCCAGTTAGTACCTGCCAGTATGGGCCAAGGATTCCACGTGCCCCAGCCCACCATAAACACTGTCCAAGGCATTGTCATCTTTGGGGAGGTGTCTTGCCTGGTCGACAGTAAAATCCTTCTTTAGTCTTCCCTTTAGTAGGAAAACATGTCTCCAAGTAAAAATTCTGTCCATGTAGAGAAAATGATTTTCTCATTAGCACATCCAAGATATTTAATGTTCCCCAATACATATATATATATTTTTTTCTAATAAAAGCATAGTGTATTGGCCAAAAAAAGAAATTTAAAACGACATGGAAAAATGCTGAACATTAGGAATAATTAAAGATATGCAAATCCAAATTACAAAAACCTATCTGCTCACACCAGTCAGAATGGCCATCAGCAAGAATTCTGCACAAAGTAAATGCTGAAGGGGTTTTAGAGAAATGCCTACACTTGGTCGAAAGTGGGACATGGTAAGAGCCAGTAATGAAAAGAAAAATGAGGTGCCTTGTAAAGGTAAATACTGAGCTACCATTCAATCAAGCATACCCACTGCTGGGCCTATCGCCTGAGGGGATGAGAATCAAAAAAACACAGGCTGGGCTTCACTGGTGGTGCAGTGGTTGAGAGCCCGCCTGCCAATGCAGGGGACACGCGTTCATGCTCCGGGTCGGGAAGATCCCACGTGCCGCGGAGCGGCTTGTCCCGTGAGCTAGGGCTGCTGAGCCTGCACATCCGGAGCCTGTGCTGTGCAATGGGAGGGTCCACCGCAGTGAGAGGCCCACGTACCGCAAAAAAAAAAAAAAATAACAAAAAAGAAAAAAAAAAAACACAGGCTGGCAATCCTCCACTCCAGCAATATTTACCATAGCCAACACTTGGAAGCTACGAAAATGTCCATCGTCAGAGGAATGCACAAAGAAGAAGTGGTCCATGTACACAATGGAATATGACTCCAATAAAAATATATATAAATACAATTTATAAAACAAACATAAGTAAGGAGACATTAGCTTTTGGGGGCACATTCCACTCTAATATATAACCGAGGAACACCACTGCCCGGATGGTCTGTTTCCCTAGTTCCCAGGTTGGGAAAAGCAGAAATGCTGCCGCCCTCTGGCCGTTACCTGCAACAGCAGCTTTAAGACCTGTGCTAAGGGTCACTTCATATGCAGCAGTACTGGTGGGCTGTGAATGAAACCTGCCCTCAAAACGTCTTGAGGGAGGTAATGGCCAAAATATTTCTAAATGTCACACACACTTCACAAAGACAATTTGAAGAGGTAAGCTGTACTCACAGTTGAAGAAAAGAAGGACGTGCCAGAAAGCTCAATTTCAAGGGATTATGAGACGCATGCAAATCCAGCCACAAAGTGGTATCGGCTCACACTAGTCAGAACACACATCAGCAAAAAAACTACAAACAAAAAATGCTGAAGGTGTTGTGGAGAAGTGCATACCCTCAACTTTAAGCGGGACATAACCTGGTAAGAGCCACTAATGAGAACAGACTGGAGGTGCCTCTACAAGGTAAACATTCCGCTACCATATGATCCAGCAGGCCCACTCCTGGGCCTATAACCTAAGAAGACAGAATTGGAAAGACACAGGCAGGCAAATGTGCATTGCCGCAGCATTACAATAGCCATGACGTGGAAGCAACCAAAAAGTCCATCAACAGATGAGTGGACAAAGAAGAACTGGTACATGTACAGACAGAATATTAGCCAAGGAAGAAAAGGACACCATGCCATTTGCAGCACCGTAGATGAGTCTAGAGGTGATCACGTGACTTGTAGTAAGTCAGAAAGAGAAAAACACGTATCGTATGATATCACTTATAGGTGTTACCTAAAAATTGATACCAGTGAAGATATTTCCACAGAGAAGGGCAATCCCAGATTCATTAAACAAACTTATGGTTCACCAACGGAAAGGTGTGAGGATTGGATACATTACGAGACTGGGGTGAACAGACATATACAAACACAGGTGAAATATATAATCACCAAAGACCTACAGAATACCAAGAGAAGACTACTCAACATTCTGTCATAACGTACATGGGAAAAGGATCCCAGCAAGAACAGACATATGTATACGTGTAAAATAACCACATCTTGCACACCTGCAACAAGCCAAACATTGTAATCAAACACGCTGTGATAAAAAAAAATAAAAAAAAATAAATTAAAAAAACGAACAAAAGTAGTGAGACAAACTTAAGGGGCCTTCTCCTGGCACATTCCATTCTAAATTACAACCTAGGACACGACTTCCATTGAGGCTCTGCTGCCCTAGTAACCAGATTTGGTAAGGGAGAACTGCTGCCCCCTTGTGGCCGTTTCACACAACAGCACCTTTAATCCCAGCGCTAATGGTCAGTTGATATTCAAAATCATTGCAGGCCTGTAAATGACACCTGCCCTGAAAACAAATCCTGGGGTCATATATCGACCAAAAAATTCAAAAGACGTCCATATTTCAAAACGACACTTTCAAGAGGCATATTTTGTTCTGCATATTTTTTCTGCACATTAGGGTTCTGCTTCTTTTTCTTTCTTTCTTTCTTTGTTAAAAAAAAAAAACGGGAATGGAAAAAGGCAACCCTCAGAATGGGAGAAAATATTTGCAAACGAATCCACGGACAAAGGTTTAATCTGCAATATATATAACAGCTCATGCAGCTTAATATTAAAAAAAAATAACAAACAACCCAATACAAAAATGGGCAGAAGGTCTAAATAGACGTTTCTTCAAAGAAGACACAGAGATGGCCAAGACGCACATGAAAAGCTGCTCAACATCACTCATCATTAGAGAAATGCACATCAAAACTACAGTGAGGTATCACCTCACACCTGTTAGAATGGACATCATCAGAAAATGTACAAACAACAAATGCTGGGGAGGGTGTGGACCAAAGGAACCCTCTTCCACTATTGGTGGGAATGTAAATTGATACAGTCACTATGGAGAACAGCATGGAGGTTCCTTAAAAAACTAAAAATAGAATTACCATAGGATCCAGCAATCCCACTTCTGGGCATATAGCCAGAGAAAACCATAAATCAAAAAGACACATTCGGGCCTCCCTGGTGGCGCAGTGGTTGAGAGTCCGCCTGCCGATGCAGGGGATACGGGTTCGTGCCCCAGTCTGGGAGGATCCCATATGCCCCGGAGCGGCTGGGCCCGTGAGCCATGGCCGCTGAGCCTGTGCGTCCGGAGCCTGTGCTCCGCAACTGGAGAGGCCACAACAGTGAGAGGCCCGCGTACAGCAAAAAAAAAAAAAAAAAAAAAAAAAAAAAAGACACATTCACCACAATGTTCATTGCAGCACTATTTACAATAGCCAGGTAATGGAAGCAACCTAAATGCCCACAGACAGACAAACGGATAATGATGTGGTCCATCTATAAAACGGAATATTACTCAGCCATAAAAAGGAACGAAACTGGGTCATCTGTGGAGACGTCGACGGATCTAGAGACTGTCATACAGAGTGAAGTAAGTCAGAAGGAGAAAAACAAATATTGTATATTAATGCATATATGTGGAACCTAGAAAAATGGTACAGATGACCCGGTTTGCAGGGCAGAATTAGAGACACAGATGTAGAGAACAAACGTATGGACACCAAGAGGGGGGAAGCCATGGGTTGTTGGTGGTGGGATGAGTCGGGAGATTGGGATTGTCCTGTATACATGTATATGCATAAAATAGATAACTAATAATAATCCTGCTGAATAAAAAAATAAACTTAAATTTCAAAATTTTAAAAAATAAATAAAATTTTAAAATAAAACGGAAAAAAAGTTCTTCCCTTCACACAGATGTATTTATAGGAATGAATTATTTCCATGCTTATATCTATAAATACATAGAAGAGGAATAAATTCTAACTTGAACCAAAAAAGAAAAAAAAAAAAAAACAGAACCCACCAGTTATACACAGGAAAACCCTATCAGGGCACTGGCTCCAGCGGCAAACAATTCTGAAGTTGGTCAGAGGTGGGGAATCATCTCCCATGCAGCCAGCAGCCCCCCCACCCCCGCAAGGAGCGTCCTCATTGCAAAGCTGGGGGACCGTGCCGAGGCGTCTGTGAGTCAACGTGAGCCGAGCCCCAGGCCAGCTGCTGCTGAACTGTTCCCACCCTTCCCAGGTAAAACACCTGAATATGTCCAAGGACTTGAAAGCCTAGAGGAAGGGCCGTGGAGCCACAGCAGCGACAGCACGCAGGCCGACTTGGTGCCTGCAGGCCAGCCAGGATGGTCCTGGCCCCGGGCGCTCTTCTGGAAGCTTTCCATTTCCCTGCCTGAGATACTCCTCCTGTCCCGGCCCCCACTGCTTTTTTCCTTCCTCACCTCTGCCCGGGGAGAAATTCCAACGGAAGGTATGGGTGACACATCCTCTTCTTTAGCAGGTGGCAGCCCGGCAACTCCTGCAGAAAGTCCAGCAGAGCCCCACTCACACCGGGCCACCCACAGAGCCGTGGCCCCTCACTCCCTCCCACCAGCACAGCCCCGAGACTGCTGACGGGGCAGAGAATATGGCGTCAGGCACAGCTGCAGGGGCTCTTGCTGCCTGGAGCCGTGTTTATATGGACCTCAACCCAGGCACACCTGGGGAGGGCTGGCCGGCAGGGTCAGGCTGCCCAGGTCAGCCCATCCTCACCCCTCAGGGACTCACATTGCAGAAAATGGACCTCGCTGAACTGGCCAGGTCCAAGGAACAGGTGTGGGCTCCTGAGAGTCTGGATAGACAAGGGGCTGCAGCTCCGGCTTGTTTTCTAATCCTTTTATCTGGCCCATGAGTGGGAGACAACTTCAAGAAGACCCTCTCCTAATGAGAGGAACCCAGGAGTCAGGGAGAGGAGGGGTGATGGGTGGAGACAGAGGCCTGGTGCCCCGGCTGCGGTGGAAGCCTCTGGAAGACCAGGCAGAGGGAGGCCGCACAGAGTGATGCCCAGGGTCACAGACCTGTCGGAGCTGCTGTTTGTTAGTTCAAGTCCTGCTCCGAGGTGCTCTGTGTCAGCTCTGAGTGACAGGTGATCTGGGCTGCTCTGCAATGAGGGCTACGTGCACGGTACCTGTGTGCCCAGCCCTGCCGGGGTACCTGCCCAGGGCAGCTCCGTATCCTGGGAGGGGCCTGACCACGAGAGCGCCATGGGCTGCTGGGGAGGGGGGGCCTGCCCAGGTGAGATCCATATCCTGGGATTGCCCTGACCACGAGAGCCCCGTGGGCTGCTGGGGACCTGGTAAACGATGTCGGGACAGTCAGTGAAGCCACCGAGGATATACATCCGGTAGTTCCTAATTCCTACACCCTGCTGGTCATTCTACCATCCACCAGGACACGGTATTCTGTATTAGACTTCAGTGATGCCTTCTTCTCTATTCCATTCGTCCCCAAAAGGCTCTGCTGCCCTAGTAACCAGATTTGGGAATGGAGAAATGCTGCCGCCTTGTGGCCGTTTGCCACAACAGCAGCTTTAAACCCAGTGCTCATGGTCACTAAATATTCACACTCATTGCAGCCTGTAAATGGCACCTGCCCTGAAAAACAATCCTGGGGTCGAAAATGGACCCAAAACTTCTAAAGAGGGCAACCATGCAAGAGGACAATTTCAAGTGGTTAATTGTACTCTCCGTTTTTTTCTGTTTTTCTGTACCAGAAAATTAAAATGGCCCCTCCGCCACGCCGCGGTACCCGAGGCCTCCGTTGCCCTGCCTGGGCGGGCGGCGGGGCGCTGCCGGGGCGGGCTGGCCGCGGGGATGGCGGTAAGGCGCAAGGACAAGCGAAGCTGGGCCTCAAGAGGCAGCCCGCGGTCCCCGCCCCCGCCTACGGCCATACCAGCCTGAACGCGCCCGATCTCGTCTGATCTCGGAAGCGAAGCAGGGTCGGGCCTGGTTAGTACTTGGATGGGAGACCGCCTGGGAATACCGGGTGCTGTAGGCTTTTGGCCTCCCGCTGCGGCTCCGCCTTCTCTTTAGTCGCCCGCGGCGGTGGCCGCCAGCTCCGCCCCCCGCCGGGCACCGCTGCAGGCCCCACCTCATCCGCGCCCCCACCACCACCACCACAGAGCGCCAGAGGCCCGCTCCATGCGGCCCGAAGGCGGCCCTGGAAGGCAGCGGCACACCCGACGCTCCGGGGGTGGCTGGCCCGGACCCAGACTCTGCCGCGGGCCCGGGGGCCGTCCGTGCGGCCCGCGAGCCCCTCCACCTGCACCTGGCCGGCCCCACCGGCGCCCAGCCCCGGAGCCGCCACCTGTCCGCCGCTGTGGCTCTCCGCAGCTCTCTCTGGATAAAGCTGGATAAAGGTCTGGATGGGAAGGAGGGGCAGTGATTCAGCCTGTTGCTCTTAGTGCCCCTCCCCCACACTCAGGAGCCCTTTGTGACAAGGCCACAGCTCTGTGATGCAGGCCTGGGGTTCTGCCATCAAGTGAACTCCCAGGGCTCTGTTGCCTGAGGGCGGCAATGCAGTTCAGAAGACGGAGAATCTCTTTTCTTTGAAAAACACTGTTGCTATCTGGCTGAGATCCAGCCCAACTTCCTGGGTGATTGATATCATCCTTGGCTTCCTGTGTGGACTGGGGCTCTTCCTCGTGTTACTCCCCTGCTTCCAGAGTAATCCATTCTTAGCACCACCTAGGAAACCTAGAAACATCAGGAAGCATCAAGTAGAGCTGAAGGGGAGGAGCAGGAGTAGGAAGAAAAGTCGATCTTTGAAAGCTTGCAGAGATTGCCTGGAAGAACTGGAGGGGACTCACAACCTGGCTTCACCTCTGCGGAGCTGCCTGGGGAGGCTTCCTGGCAAGGGCAACTTTCATCAGCTCTCATGGCAAGACCCTCCTGGTGAGATGTGCAAAGCAGTGCCTGCTGGAGCCTGTGGAGGATACTGCTTGAAGGGTTGGGAACCCTGCAGGAACACCTCCTGTAGGGTTTCCTTCCTGGTTCAAGACACTCGAGAGGTGCTGGAAGCACATATTACAAGGTTTTGGGTAAAGCACGGGTGGACCCTACCCCTCAAGCTCCTCAAGCCCATCAATCTCTTGAAGTCGACAAAGTTCCAACCCTCCACCACCCTGCGGTTAGCCTCGTCCCCTTCAGCCACCTGTGTATCTGGGTCCCACTCAACAGTCACGTTTGCTGAGTTCCCGGAGAAACCTCCTCAGGCTCATTCAGGAGAGAAGGTGAGAACAGAAGGGTCCGTTCCTGCCCTGAAGAGGCCTCTCCTTGTCCCCTCCACTGTGTGTAAGGAAATCCAGAGTGCCCTGGGAGCGATTCCACCTGGTGACTACCATGGGCCCTCAAAGGCTTCTCTGACTGCACAGCAGGGCAGGCCACCTTCTCAGTCCCTCACACTCAGCCTTGTGGGCAGAACCTGGAAGAGTGAGACTGTGGAATGGGTCAAGAGGGACAGCCTAGAGCCAGGTCCAAGTTCAGCAATGGTCAGGAACGAGCCAAGAGAGGAGAGTGGTGGTCAGGCCTCAGGAGACCCCTGCCATAGGGTAACAGTGATAGAGGTGAACTTAGGATCCCAATCTTTGAGAGGTGAAGAGGCCAGGGAGGCTGTGGAGGCCAAGGAGTCTCCTGCTCTTCAACCACAGTCTAGTGTTATCTTGGAAACCAAAGTGTTGACAAAATCCCAAACCACAAATGTAGCTATGAGGAGTTTAGAGGTGCCAGGGGCCAGTAAAAGTTTCCTACTACCTAGAATGTCTGTTTTCCAACATCTAGGTGAGCCATGCCTTAACATGGAGGTTGCTAGTGAGTTTAACTCCAAAGTAAAGGAACAGTCAGACAACCAGCTTCAGGACTTTCTCAAACACAGGTTCCTTGCTGCAGACAACTTGGCTTCTCAGGTGCCTCAGTGCCATCCCCAGAGAGTCCCCACCAGAGACACGTTAGCTTCCCAGGAGCCAAGTGGCCTTATGGAAGGCCAAAGGAGCAACCTAGGGCAGCAGGAGCCCCAAACTTCAAAACTCCAAGACTCATGGAAGAGCCAGAGCAAGATGATTGCCCCTACTTACAAAAGAGAGGACCGTAGGAGGCATAAACCAGGAGAGCACGACGAGAGGTTTAAAGAATGAGGGACACCTCAAGCTGGAAGTATGAGCCGCCCTGCCCAGGTCAGGGGCATAACAGACTCTATTGGGAGCAGATGTCTCCAGCTCATGCCAGAGAAGAAATAGAGCCCTCCAGAAAGCCTCTTCAGAAAAAGGATGAGGCTATTTTTAAAGTGGATTTTCCCCAATAAAAAAGTCAATGGTCGAGATGCTCTGCAAAGAAAAAAAAAAAAAGCCCATATCAGCCACTGCGCAGAGTCACGGATCAGTCAAAAGCAGATCAATCTTGAAGAGTGAGACTGCTGAGGGTCAGGTACTCATGACAGCTGTTGGACAGATCGTAGAAGAAAAAAGAGCAATTCACCATGGACTTAATGCCACAGAGTTAAATGAGCACAGAGTGGCATTCCAAGTCCCAGTATGTGGGGGTTTCTGCTACCATAGGCTTACCTCCTACCCAGAGCGAGGGAGAATGATGGGTTCTACAGCCTGCAGTCATAAAGCCACCTCCAAGGGCCAGAGTTGTTCTGTCAGGGAAAGGGAAGTCAGACACCAACATAGTTTGAAAAGTGTAAGGTTCGACGATGAGCAGCTGGGCCTAAGGTGCCTCCCATCCTTGTCCCCCAGGAAGAGTGTGTTTCCAGTTAGTACCTGCCAGTATGGGCCAAGGATTCCACGTGCCCCAGCCCACCATAAACACTGTCCAAGGCATTGTCATCTTTGGGGAGGTGTCTTGCCTGGTCGACAGTAAAATCCTTCTTTAGTCTTCCCTTTAGTAGGAAAACATGTCTCCAAGTAAAAATTCTGTCCATGTAGAGAAAATGATTTTCTCATTAGCACATCCAAGATATTTAATGTTCCGCAATACATATATATATATATTTTTCTAATAAAAGCATAGTGTATTGGCCAAAAAAAGAAATTTAAAACGACATGGAAAAATGCTGAACATTAGGAATAATTAAAGATATGCAAATCCAAATTACAAAAACCTATCTGCTCACACCAGTCAGAATGGCCATCAGCAAGAATTCTGCACAAAGTAAATGCTGAAGGGGTTTTAGAGAAATGCCTACACTTGGTCGAAAGTGGGACATGGTAAGAGCCAGTAATGAAAAGAAAAATGAGGTGCCTTGTAAAGGTAAATACTGAGCTACCATTCAATCAAGCATACCCACTGCTGGGCCTATCGCCTGAGGGGATGAGAATCAAAAAAACACAGGCTGGGCTTCACTGGTGGTGCAGTGGTTGAGAGCCCGCCTGCCAATGCAGGGGACACGCGTTCATGCTCCGGGTCGGGAAGATCCCACGTGCCGCGGAGCGGCTTGTCCCGTGAGCTAGGGCTGCTGAGCCTGCACATCCGGAGCCTGTGCTGTGCAATGGGAGGGTCCACCGCAGTGAGAGGCCCACGTACCGCAAAAAAAAAAAAAAATAACAAAAAAGAAAAAAAAAAAACACAGGCTGGCAATCCTCCACTCCAGCAATATTTACCATAGCCAACACTTGGAAGCTACGAAAATGTCCATCGTCAGAGGAATGCACAAAGAAGAAGTGGTCCATGTACACAATGGAATATGACTCCAATAAAAATATATATAAATACAATTTATAAAACAAACATAAGTAAGGAGACATTAGCTTTTGGGGGCACATTCCACTCTAATATATAACCGAGGAACACCACTGCCCGGATGGTCTGTTTCCCTAGTTCCCAGGTTGGGAAAAGCAGAAATGCTGCCGCCCTCTGGCCGTTACCTGCAACAGCAGCTTTAAGACCTGTGCTAAGGGTCACTTCATATGCAGCAGTACTGGTGGGCTGTGAATGAAACCTGCCCTCAAAACGTCTTGAGGGAGGTAATGGCCAAAATATTTCTAAATGTCACACACACTTCACAAAGACAATTTGAAGAGGTAAGCTGTACTCACAGTTGAAGAAAAGAAGGACGTGCCAGAAAGCTCAATTTCAAGGGATTATGAGACGCATGCAAATCCAGCCACAAAGTGGTATCGGCTCACACTAGTCAGAACACACATCAGCAAAAAAACTACAAACAAAAAATGCTGAAGGTGTTGTGGAGAAGTGCATACCCTCAACTTTAAGCGGGAGATAACCTGGTAAGAGCCACTAATGAGAACAGACTGGAGGTGCCTCTACAAGGTAAACATTCCGCTACCATATGATCCAGCAGGCCCACTCCTGGGCCTATAACCTAAGAAGACAGAATTGGAAAGACACAGGCAGGCAAATGTGCATTGCCGCAGCATTACAATAGCCATGACGTGGAAGCAACCAAAAAGTCCATCAACAGATGAGTGGACAAAGAAGAACTGGTACATGTACAGACAGAATATTAGCCAAGGAAGAAAAGGACACCATGCCATTTGCAGCACCGTAGATGAGTCTAGAGGTGATCACGTGACTTGTAGTAAGTCAGAAAGAGAAAAACACGTATCGTATGATATCACTTATAGGTGTTACCTAAAAATTGATACCAGTGAAGATATTTCCACAGAGAAGGGCAATCCCAGATTCATTAAACAAACTTATGGTTCACCAACGGAAAGGTGTGAGGATTGGATACATTACGAGACTGGGGTGAACAGACATATACAAACACAGGTGAAATATATAATCACCAAAGACCTACAGAATACCAAGAGAAGACTACTCAACATTCTGTCATAACGTACATGGGAAAAGGATCCCAGCAAGAACAGACATATGTATACGTGTAAAATAACCACATCTTGCACACCTGCAACAAGCCAAACATTGTAATCAAACACGCTGTGATAAAAAAAAATAAAAAAAAATAAATTAAAAAAACGAACAAAAGTAGTGAGACAAACTTAAGGGGCCTTCTCCTGGCACATTCCATTCTAAATTACAACCTAGGACACGACTTCCATTGAGGCTCTGCTGCCCTAGTAACCAGATTTGGTAAGGGAGAACTGCTGCCCCCTTGTGGCCGTTTCACACAACAGCACCTTTAATCCCAGCGCTAATGGTCAGTTGATATTCAAAATCATTGCAGGCCTGTAAATGACACCTGCCCTGAAAACAAATCCTGGGGTCATATATCGACCAAAAAATTCAAAAGACGTCCATATTTCAAAACGACACTTTCAAGAGGCATATTTTGTTCTGCATATTTTTTCTGCACATTAGGGTTCTGCTTCTTTTTCTTTCTTTCTTTCTTTGTTAAAAAAAAAAAAACGGGAATGGAAAAAGGCAACCCTCAGAATGGGAGAAAATATTTGCAAACGAATCCACGGACAAAGGTTTAATCTGCAATATATATAACAGCTCATGCAGCTTAATATTAAAAAAAAATAACAAACAACCCAATACAAAAATGGGCAGAAGGTCTAAATAGACGTTTCTTCAAAGAAGACACAGAGATGGCCAAGACGCACATGAAAAGCTGCTCAACATCACTCATCATTAGAGAAATGCACATCAAAACTACAGTGAGGTATCACCTCACACCTGTTAGAATGGACATCATCAGAAAATGTACAAACAACAAATGCTGGGGAGGGTGTGGACCAAAGGAACCCTCTTCCACTATTGGTGGGAATGTAAATTGATACAGTCACTATGGAGAACAGCATGGAGGTTCCTTAAAAAACTAAAAATAGAATTACCATATGATCCAGCAATCCCACTTCTGGGCATATAGCCAGAGAAAACCATAAATCAAAAAGACACATTCGGGCCTCCCTGGTGGCGCAGTGGTTGAGAGTCCGCCTGCCGATGCAGGGGATACGGGTTCGTGCCCCAGTCTGGGAGGATCCCATATGCCCCGGAGCGGCTGGGCCCGTGAGCCATGGCCGCTGAGCCTGTGCGTCCGGAGCCTGTGCTCCGCAACTGGAGAGGCCACAACAGTGAGAGGCCCGCGTACAGCAAAAAAAAAAAAAAAAAAAAAAAAAAAAAAGACACATTCACCACAATGTTCATTGCAGCACTATTTACAATAGCCAGGTAATGGAAGCAACCTAAATGCCCACAGACAGACGAACGGATAATGATGTGGTCCATCTATAAAACGGAATATTACTCAGCCATAAAAAGGAACGAAACTGGGTCATCTGTGGAGACGTCGACGGATCTAGAGACTGTCATACAGAGTGAAGTAAGTCAGAAGGAGAAAAACAAATATTGTATATTAATGCATATATGTGGAACCTAGAAAAATGGTACAGATGACCCGGTTTGCAGGGCAGAATTAGAGACACAGATGTAGAGAACAAACGTATGGACACCAAGAGGGGGGAAGCCATGGGTTGTTGGTGGTGGGATGAGTCGGGAGATTGGGATTGTCCTGTATACATGTATATGCATAAAATAGATAACTAATAATAATCCTGCTGAATAAAAAAATAAACTTAAATTTCAAAATTTTTAAAAATAAATAAAATTTTAAAATAAAACGGAAAAAAATTTCTTCCCTTCACACAGATGTATTTATAGGAATGAATTATTTCCATGCTTATATCTATAAATACATAGAAGAGGAATAAAATCTAACTTGAACCAAAAAAGAAAATAAAAAAACAGAACACACCTGTTATACACAGGAAAACTCTATCAGGGCACTGGCTCCAGCGGCAAACAATTCTGAAGTTGGTCAGAGGTGGGGAATCATCTCCCATGCAGCCAGCAGCCCCCCCACCCCCACAAGGAGCGTCCTCATTGCAAAGCTGGGGGACCGTGCCGAGGCGTCTGTGAGTCAACGTGAGCTGAGCCCCAGGCCAGCTGCTGCTGAACTGTTCCCACCCTTCCCAGGTAAAACACCTGAATATGTCCAAGGACTTGAAAGCCTAGAGGAAGGGCCGTGGAGCCACAGCAGCGACAGCACGCAGGCCGACTTGGTGCCTGCAGGCCAGCCAGGATGGTCCTGGCCCCGGGCGCTCTTCTGGAAGCTTTCCATTTCCCTGCCTGAGATACTCCTCCTGTCCCGGCCCCCACTGCTTTTTTCCTTCCTCACCTCTGCCCGGGGAGAAATTCCAACGGAAGGTATGGGTGACACATCCTCTTCTTTAGCAGGTGGCAGCCCGGCAACTCCTGCAGAAAGTCCAGCAGAGCCCCACTCACACCGGGCCACCCACAGAGCCGTGGCCCCTCACTCCCTCCCACCAGCACAGCCCCGAGACTGCTGACGGGGCAGAGAATATGGCGTCAGGCACAGCTGCAGGGGCTCTTGCTGCCTGGAGCCGTGTTTATATGGACCTCAACCCAGGCACACCTGGGGAGGGCTGGCCGGCAGGGTCAGGCTGCCCAGGTCAGCCCATCCTCACCCCTCAGGGACTCACATTGCAGAAAATGGACCTCGCTGAACTGGCCAGGTCCAAGGAACAGGTGTGGGCTCCTGAGAGTCTGGATAGACAAGGGGCTGCAGCTCCGGCTTGTTTTCTAATCCTTTTATCTGGCCCATGAGTGGGAGACAACTTCAAGAAGACCCTCTCCTAATGAGAGGAACCCAGGAGTCAGGGAGAGGAGGGGTGATGGGTGGAGACAGAGGCCTGGTGCCCCGGCTGCGGTGGAAGCCTCTGGAAGACCAGGCAGAGGGAGGCCGCACAGAGTGATGCCCAGGGTCACAGACCTGTCGGAGCTGCTGTTTGTTAGCTCAAGTCCTGCTCCGAGGTGCTCTGTGTCAGCTCTGAGTGACAGGTGATCTGGGCTGCTCTGCAATGAGGGCTACGTGCACGGTACCTGTGTGCCCAGCCCTGCCGGGGTACCTGCCCAGGGCAGCTCCGTATCCTGGGAGGGGCCTGACCACGAGAGCGCCATGGGCTGCTGGGGAGGGGGTGCCTGCCCAGGTGAGATCCATATCCTGGGATTGCCCTGACCACGAGAGCCCCATGGGCTGCTGGGGACCTGGTAAAAGATGTCGGGACAGTCAGTGAAGCCACCGAGGATATACATCCGGTAGTTCCTAATTCCTACACCCTGCTGGTCATTCTACCATCCACCAGGACACGGTATTCTGTATTAGACTTCAGTGATGCCTTCTTCTGTATTGCATTGGTCCCCGAAATGCTCTGCTGCCCTAGTAACCAGATTTGGGAATGGAGAAATGCTGCCGCCTTGTGGCCGTTTGCCACAACAGCAGCTTTAAACCCAGTGCTCATGGTCACTAAATATTCACACTCATTGCAGCCTGTAAATGGCACCTGCCCTGAAAAACAATCCTGGGGTCGAAAATGGACCCAAAACTTCTAAAGAGGGCAACCATGCAAGAGGACAATTTCAAGAGGTTAATTGTACTCTCCGTTTTTTTCTGTTTTTCTGTACCAGAAATTTAAAATGGCCCCTCCGCCACGCCGCGGTACCCGAGGCCTCCGTTGCCCTGCCTGGGCGGGCGGCGGGGCGCTGCCGGGGCGGGCTGGCCGTGGGGATGGCGGTAAGGCGCAAGGACAAGCGAAGCTGGGCCTCAAGAGGCAGCCCGCGGTCCCCGCCCCCGCCTACGGCCATACCAGCCTGAACGCGCCCGATCTCGTCTGATCTCGGAAGCGAAGCAGGGTCGGGCCTGGTTAGTACTTGGATGCGAGACCGCCTGGGAATACCGGGTGCTGTAGGCTTTTGGCCTCCCGCTGCGGCTCCGCCTTCTCCTTAGGTCGCCCGCGGCGTGGGCCGCCAGCTCCGCCCCCCGCCGGGCACTGCTGCAGGCCCCACCTCCTCCGCCCCCCCCCCCGCCACCACCACCACAGAGCGCCAGAGGGGCCGCTCAATGAGGCCCGAAGGCGGCCCTGGAAGGCAGTGGCACACCCGACGCTCCGGGGGTTGCTGGCCCGGACCCAGACTCCGCCGCGGGCCCGGGGGCCGTCCGTGCGGCCCGCGAGCCCCTCCACCTGCACCTGGCCGGCCCCACCGGCGCCCAGCCCCGGCGCCGCCACCTGTCCGCAGGTGTGGCTCTCCGCAGCTCTCTCCGGATAAAGCTGGATAAAGGTCTGGACGCGAAGGAGGGGCAGTGATTCAGCCTATTGCTCTTAGTGCCCCTCCCCCACACTCAGGTGCCCTTTGTGACAAGGCCACAGCTCTGTGATGCAGGCCTGGGGTTCTGCCATCAAGTGAACTCCCAGGGCTCTGTTGCCTGAGGGCGGCAATGCAGTTCAGAAAACGGAGAATCTCTTTTCTTTGAAAAACACTGTTGCTATCTGGCTGAGATCCAGCCCAACTTCCTGGGTGATTGATATCATCCTTGGCTTCCTGTGTGGACTGAGGCTCTTCCTCACGTTACTCCCCTGCTTCCAGAGTAATCCATTCTTAACACCACCTAGGAAACCTAGAAACATCAGGAAGCATCAAGTAGAGCTGAAGGGGAGGAGCAGGAGTAGGAAGAATAGTCGATCTTGGAACGCTTGCAGAGATTGCCTGGAAGAACTGGAGGGGACTCACAACCTGGCTTCACCTCTGCGGAGCTGCCTGGGGAGGCTTCCTGGCAAGGGCAACTTTCATCAGCTCTCATGGCAAGACCCTCCTGGTGAGATGTGCAAAGCAGTGCCTGCTGGAGCCTGTGGAGGATACTGCTTGAAGGGTTGGGAACCCTGCAGGAACACCTCCTGTAGGGTTTCCTTCCTGGTTCAAGACACTCGAGAGGTGCTGGAAGCACATATTACAAGGTTTTGGGTAAAGCACGGGTGGACCCTCCCCCTCAAGTTCCTCAAGCCCATCAATCTCTTGAAGTCGAAAAAGTTCCAACCCTCCACCACCCTGCGGTTAGCCTCGTCCCCTTCAGCCACCTGTGTATCTGGGTCCCACTCAACAGTCACGTTTGCTGAGTTCCCGGAGAAACCTCCTCAGGCTCATTCAGGAGAAAAGGTGAGAACAGAAGAGTCCGTTCCTGCCCTGAAGAGGCCTCTCCTTGTCCCCTCCACTGTGTGTAAGGAAATCCAGAGTGCCCTGGGAGCGATTCCACCTGGTGACTACCATGGGCCCTCAAAGGCTTCTCTGACTGCACAGCAGGGCAGGCCACCTTCTCAGTCCCTCACACTCAGCCTTGTGGGCAGAACCTGGAAGAGTGAGACTGTGGAATGGGTCAAGAGGGACAGCCTAGAGCCAGGTCCAAGTTCAGCAATGGTCAGGAACGAGCCAAGAGAGGAGAGTGGTGGTCAGGCCTCAGGAGACCCCTGCCATAGGGTAACAGTGATAGAGGTGAACTTAGGATCCCAATCTTTGAGAGGTGAAGAGGCCAGGGAGGCTGTGGAGGCCAAGGAGTCTCCTGCTCTTCAACCACAGTCTAGTGTTATCTTGGAAACCAAAGTGTTGACAAAATCCCAAACCACAAATGTACCTATGAGGAGTTTAGAGGTGCCAGGGGCCAGTAAAAGTTTCCTACTACCTAGAATGTCTGTTTTCCAACATCTAGGTGAGCCATGCCTTAACATGGAGGTTGCTAGTGAGTTTAACTCCAAAGTAAAGGTACAGTCAGACAACCAGCTTCAGGACTTTCCCAAACACAGGTTCCTTGCTGCAGACAACTTGGCTTCTCAGGTGCCTCAGTGCCATCCCCAGAGAGTCCCCACCAGAGACACGTTAGCTTCCCAGGAGCCAAGTGGCCTTATGGAAGGCCAAAGGAGCAACCTAGGGCAGCAGGAGCCCCAAACTTCAAAACTCCAAGACTCATGGAAGAGCCAGAGCAAGATGATTGCCCCTACTTACAAAAGAGAGGACCGTAGGAGGCATAAACCAGGAGAGCACGAAGAGAGGTTTAAAGAACGAGGGACCCCTCAAGCTGGAAGTATGAGCCGCCCTGCCCAGGTCAGGGGCATAACAGACTCTATTGGGAGCAGATGTCTCCAGCTCATGCCAGAGAAGAAATATAGCCCTCCAGAAAGCCTCTTCAGAAAAAGGATGAGGCTATTTTTAAAGTGGATTTTCCCCAATAAAAAAGTCAATGGTCGAGATGCTCTGCAAAGAAAAAAAAAAAAGCCCATATCAGCCACTGCCCGGAGTCACGGATCAGTCAAAAGCAGATCAATCTTGAAGAGTGAGACTGCTGAGGGTCAGGCACTCATGACAGCTATTGGACAGATCGTAGAAGAAAAAAGAGCAATTCACCATGGACTTCATGCCACAGAGTTAAATGAGCACAGACTGGAATTCCAAGTCCCAGTATGTGGGGGTTTCTGCTACCATAGGCTTACCTCCTACCCAGAGCAAGGGAGAATGATGGGTTCTACAGCCTGCAGTCATAAAGCCACCTCCAAGGGCCAGAGTTGTTCTGTCAGGGAAAGGGAAGTCAGACACCAACATAGTTTGAAAAGTGTAAGGTTTGACGATGAGCAGCTGGGCCTAAGGTGCCTCCCATCCTTGTCCCCCAGGAAGAGTGTGTTTCCAGTTAGTACCTGCCAGTATGGGCCAAGGATTCCAGGTGCCCCAGCCCGCCATCAACACTGTCCAAGGCATTGTCATCTTTGGGGAGGTGTCTTGCCTGGTCGACAGTAAAATCCTTCTTTAGTCTTCCCTTTAGTAGGAAAACATGTCTCCAAGTAAAAATTCAGTCCATGTAGAGAAAATGATTTCCTCATTAGCACATCCAAGATATTTAATGTTCCCCAATACATATATATTTTTTTCTAATAAAAGCATAGTGAAATGGCAAAAAAAAACAAATTTAAAACGGCATGGAAAAATGCTGAACATTAGGAATAATTAAAGATATGCAAATCCAAATTACAAAAACCTATCCGCTCACACCAGTCAGAATGGCCATCAGCAAGAATTCTGCACAAAGTAAATGCTGAAGGGGTTTTAGAGAAATGCCTACCCTTGGTCCAAAGTGGGACATGGTAAGAGCCAGTAATGAAAACAAAAATGAGGTGCCTTGTAAAGGTAAATACTGAGCTACCATTCAATCAAGCATACCCACTGCTGGGCCTATCGCCTGAGGGGATGAGAATCAAAAAAAACACAGGCTGGGTTTCACTGGTGGCGCAGTGGTTGAGAGCCCGCCTGCCAATGCAGGGGACACGCGTTCATGCTCCGGGTCGGGAAGATCCCACGTGCCGCGGAGCGGCTTGTCCCGTGAGCTAGGGCTGCTGGGCCTGCGCGTCCGGAGCCTGTGCTCTGCAATGGGAGGGTCCACCGCAGTGAGAGGCCCACGTACCGCAAAAAAAAAAAAAAAACACAAAAAAACACAGGTTGGCAATCCTCCACACCAGCAATATTTACCATAGCCAACACTTGGAAGCTACGAAAATGTCCATCATCAGAGGAATGCACAAAGAAGAAGTGGTCCATGTACACAATGGAATATGACTCCAATAAAAAGTATATATAAATACAATTTATAAAACAAACATAAGTAAGGAGACATTAGCTTTTGTGGGCATATTCCACTCTAATATTTAACCGAGGAACACCACTGCCCGGATGGTCTGTTTCCCTAGTTCCCAGGTTGGGAAAAGCAGAAATGCTGCCGCCCTCTGGCCGTTACCTGCAACAGCAGCTTTAAGACCTGTGCTAAGGATCACTTCATATGCAGCAGTACTGGTGGGCTGTGAATGAAACCTGCCCTCAAAACGTCTTGAGGGAGGTAATGGCCAAAATATTTCTAAATGTCACACACACTTCATGAAGACAATTTGAAGAGGTAAGCTGTATTCACAGTTGAAGAAAAGAAGGACATGCCAGAAAGCTCAATTTCAAGGGATTATGAGACGCATGCAAATCCAGCCACAAAGTGGTATCGGCTCACACTAGTCAGAACACACATCAGCAAAAAACTATAAACAAAAAATGCTGAAGGTGTTGTGGAGAAGTGCATACCCTCAACTTTAAGCGGGATGTAACCTGGTAAGAGCCACTAAGGAGAACAGACTGGAGGTGCCTCTACAAGGTAAACATTCCGCTACCATATGATCCAGCAGGCCCACTCCTGGGCCTATAACCTAAGAAGACAGAATTGGAAAGACACAGGCAGGCAAATGTGCATTGCCGCAGCATTACAATAGCCATGACGTGGAAGCAACCAAAAAGTCCATCAACAGATGAGTGGACAAAGAAGAACTGGTACATGTACAGACACAATGTTAGCCAAGGAAGAAAAGGACACCATGCCATTTGAAGCACCGTAGATGAGTCTAGAGGTGATCACGTGACTTGTAGTAAGTCAGAAACAGAAAGACACGTATCGTATGATATCACTTATAGGTGTTATCTAGAAATTGATACAAGTGAAGATATTTCCACAGAGAAGGGCAATCCCAGATTCATTAAACAAACTTATGGTTCACCAACGGAAAGGTGTGAGGATTGGATACATTACGAGATTGGGGTGAACAGACATATACAAACACAGGTGAAATATATAATCACCAAAGACCTACAGAATACCAAGAGAAGACTACTCAACATTCTGTCATAACGTACATGGGAAAAGGATCCCAGCAAGAACAGACATATGTATATGTGTAAAAGAACCACATCTTGCACACCTGCATCAAGCCAAACATTGTAATCAAACTCGCTGTGATAAAAAAAAAATAAAAAAAATTAAATTAAAACAACGAACAAGAAGTAGTGAGACAAACTTAAGGGGCCTTCTCCTGGCACATTCCATTCTAAATTACAACCTATAACACGACTTCCATTGAGGCTCTGCTGCCCTAGTAAGCAGATTTTGTAAGGGAGAACTGCTGCCCCCTTGTGGCCGTTTCACACAACAGCACCTTTAATCCCAGCGCTAATGGTCAGTTGATATTCAAAATCATTGCAGGCCTGTAAATGACACCTGCCCTGAAAACAAATCCTGGGGTCATATATCGACCAAAAAATTCAAAAGACGTCCATATTTCAAAACGACACTTTCAAGAGGCATATTTTGATCTGCATATTTGTTCTGCACATTAGGGTACTGCTTCTTTTTCTTTCTTTCTTTCATTGTTAAAAAAAAAACGGGAATGGAAAAAGGCAACCCTCAGAATGGGAGAAAATATTTGCAAACGAATCCACGGACAAAGGTTTAATCTCCAATATATATAACAGCTCATGCAGCTTAATATTAAAAAAAAAACAAACAACCCAATACAAAAATGGGCAGAAGATCTAAATAGACGTTTCTTCAAAGAAGACACAGAGATGGCCAAGACGCACATGAAAAGCTGCTCAACATCACTCATCATTAGAGAAATGCACATCAAAACTACAGTGAGGTATCACCTCACACCTGTTAGAATGGGCATCATCAGAAAATGTACAAACAACAAATGCTGGGGAGGGTGTGGACCAAAGGAACCCTCTTCCACTATTGGTGGGAATGTAAATTGATACAGTCACTATGGAGAACAGCATGGAGGTTCCTTAACAAACTAAAAATAGAATTACCATAGGATCCAGCAATCCCACTTCTGGGCATATAGCCAGAGAAAACCATAAATCAAAAAGACACATTCACCACAATGTTCATTGCAGCACTATTTACAATAGCCAGGTAATGGAAGCAACCTAAATGCCCACAGACAGACGAACGGATAATGATGTGGTCCATCTATAAAACGGAATATTACTCAGCCATAAAAAGGAACGAAACTGGGTCATCTGTGGAGACGTCGACGGATCTAGAGACTGTCATACAGAGTGAAGTAAGTCAGAAGGAGAAAAACAAATATTGTATATTAATGCATATATGTGGAACCTAGAAAGATGGTACAGATGACCCGGTTTGCAGGGCAGAAATAGAGACACAGAGGTAGAGAACAAACGTATGGACACCAAGAGGGGGGAAGCCATGGGTTGTTGGTGGTGGGATGAGTCGGGAGATTGGGATTGTCCTGTATACATGTATATGCATAAAATAGATAACTAATAATAATCCTGCTGAATAAAAAAATAAACTTAAATTTCAAAATTTTAAAAAATAAATAAAATTTTAAAATAAAACGGAAAAAAAGTTCTTCCCTTCACACAGATGTATTTATAGGAATGAATTATTTCCATGCTTATATCTATAAATACATAGAAGAGGAATAAAATCTCACTTGAACCAAAAAAGAAAAAAAAAACAGAACCCACCAGTTATACACAGGAAAACCCTATCAGGGCACTGGCTCCAGCGGCAAACAATTCTGAAGTTGGTCAGAGGTGGGGAATCATCTCCCATGCAGCCAGCAGCCCCCCCAACCCCCGCAAGGAGCGTCGTCATTGCAAAGCTGGGGGACCGTGCCGAGGCGTCTGTGAGTCAACGTGAGCCGAGCCCCAGGCCAGCTGCTGCTGAACTGTTCCCACCCTTCCCAGGTAAAACACCTGAATATGTCCAAGGACTTGAAAGCCTAGAGGAAGGGCCGTGGAGCCACAGCAGCGACAGCACGCAGGCCGACTTGGTGCCTGCAGGCCAGCCAGGATGGTCCTGGCCCCGGGCGCTCTTCTGGAAGCTTTCCATTTCCCTGCCTGAGATACTCCTCCTGTCCCGGCCCCCACTGCTTTTTTCCTTCCTCACCTCTGCCCGGGGAGAAATTCCAACGGAAGGTATGGGTGACACATCCTCTTCTTTAGCAGGTGGCAGCCCGGCAACTCCTGCAGAAAGTCCAGCAGAGCCCCACTCACACCGGGCCACCCACAGAGCCGTGGCCCCTCACTCCCTCCCACCAGCACAGCCCCGAGACTGCTGACGGGGCAGAGAATATGGCGTCAGGCACAGCTGCAGGGGCTCTTGCTGCCTGGAGCCGTGTTTATATGGACCTCAACCCAGGCACACCTGGGGAGGGCTGGCCGGCAGGGTCAGGCTGCCCAGGTCAGCCCATCCTCACCCCTCAGGGACTCCCATTGCAGAAAATGGACCTCGCTGAACCGGCCAGGTCCAAGGAACAGGTGTGGGCTCCTGAGAGTCTGGATAGACAAGGGGCTGCAGCTCCGGCTTGTTTTCTAATCCTTTTATCTGGCCCATGAGTGGGAGACAACTTCAAGAAGACCCTCTCCTAATGAGAGGAACCCAGGAGTCAGGGAGAGGAGGGGTGATGGGAGGAGACAGAGGCCTGGTGCCCTGGCTGCGGTGGAAGCCTCTGGAAGACCAGGCAGAGGGCGGCCGCACAGAGTGATGCCCAGGGTCACAGACCTGTCGGAGCTGCTGTTTGTTAGCTCAAGTCCTGCTCTGAGGTGCTCTGTGTCAGCTCTGAGGGACAGGTGATCTGGGCTGCTCTGCAATGAGGGCTACGTGCACGGTACCTGTGTGCCCAGCCCTGCCGGGGTACCTGCCCAGGGCAGCTCCGTATCCTGGGAGGGCCCTGACCACGAGAGCGCCATGGGCTGCTGGGGATGGGGGACCTGCCCAGGTGAGCTCCGTATCCTGGGATTGCCCTGACCACGAGGACCCCGTGGGCTGCTGGGGACCTGGTAAACGATGTCGGGACAGTCAGTGAAGCCACCGAGGATATACATCCGGTAGTTCCTAATTCCTACACCCTGCTGGTCATTCTACCATCCACCAGGACACGGTATTCTGTATTAGACTTCAGTGATGCCTTCTTCTGTATTGCATTGGTCCCCGAAATGCTCTGCTGCCCTAGTAACCAGATTTGGGAATGGAGAAATGCTGCCGCCTTGTGGCCGTTTGCCACAACAGCAGCTTTAAACCCAGTGCTCATGGTCACTAAATATTCACACTCATTGCAGCCTGTAAATGGCACCTGCCCTGAAAAACAATCCTGGGGTCGAAAATGGACCCAAAACTTCTAAAGAGGGCAACCATGCAAGAGGACAATTTCAAGAGGTTAATTGTACTCTCCGTTTTTTTCTGTTTTTCTGTACCAGAAATTTAAAACGGCCCCTCCGCCACGCCGCGGTACCCAAGGCCTCCGTTGCCCTGCCTGGGCGGGCGGCGGGGCGCTGCCTGTTCGGGCTGGCCGCGGGGATGGCGGTAAGGCGCAAGGACAAGTGAAGCTGGGCCTCAAGAGGCAGCCCGCGGTCCCCGCCCTCGTCTACGGCCATACCACCCTGAACGCGCCCGATCTCGTCTGATCTCGGAAGCTAAGCAGGGTCGGGCCTGGTTAGTACTTGGATGGGAGACCGCCTGGGAATACCGGGTGCTGTAGGCTTTGGGCCTCCCGCTGCGGCTCCGCCTTTTCCTTTAGTCGCCCGCGGTGGTGGCCGCCAGCTCCGCCCCCCGCCGGGCACCGCTGCAGGCCCCACCTCCTCCGCGCCCCCCCACCACCACCACAGAGCGCCAGAGGGGCCGCTCCATGCGGCCCGAAGGCGGCCCTGGAAGGCAGCGGCACACCCGACGCTCCGGGAGTGGCTGGCCCGGACCCAGACTCCGCCGCGGGCCCGTGGGCAGTCCGTGCGGCCCGCGAGCTCCTTCAACTGCACCTGGCCTGCCCCACGGGCGCCCAGCCCCGGCGCCGCCACCTGCCCGCCAGTGTGGCTCTCCGCAGCTCTCTCCGGATAAAGCTGGATAAAGTTCTGGATGGGAAGGAGGGGCAGTGATTCAGCCTATTGCTCTTAGTGCCCCTCCCCCACACTCAGGAGCCTTTTGTGACAAGCCCACAGCTCTGTGATGCAGGCCTGGGGTTCTGCCATCAAGTGAACTCCCAGGGCTCTGTTGCCTGTGGGCGGCAATGCAGTTCAGAAGACGGAGAATCTCTTTTCTTTGAAAAACACTGTTGCTATCTGGCTGAGATCCAGCCCAACTTCCTGGGTGATTGATATCATCCTTGGCTTCCTGTGTGGACTGGGGCTCTTCCTCGTGTTACTCCCCTGCTTCCAGAGTAATCCATTCTTAGCACCACCTAGGAAACCTAGAAACATCAGGAAGCATCAAGTAGAGCTGAAGGGGAGGAGCAGGAGTAGGAAGAAAAGTCGATCTTTGAAAGCTTGCAGAGATTGCCTGGAAGAACTGGAGGGGACTCACAACCTGGCTTCACCTCTGCGGAGCTGCCTGGGGAGGCTTCCTGGCAAGGGCAACTTTCATCAGCTCTCATGGCAAGACCCTCCTGGTGAGATGTGCAAAGCAGTGCCTGCTGGAGCCTGTGGAGGATACTGCTTGAAGGGTTGGGAACCCTGCAGGAACACCTCCTGTAGGGTTTCCTTCCTGGTTCAAGACACTCGAGAGGTGCTGGAAGCACATATTACAAGGTTTTGGGTAAAGCACGGGTGGACCCTACCCCTCAAGGTCCTCAAGCCCATCAATCTCTTGAAGTGGACAAAGTTCCAACCCTCCACCACCCTGCGGTTAGCCTCGTCCCCTTCAGCCACCTGTGTATCTGGGTCCCACTCAACAGTCACGTTTGCTGAGTTCCCGGAGAAACCTCCTCAGGCTCATTCAGGAGAGAAGGTGAGAACAGAAGGGTCCGTTCCTGCCCTGAAGAGGCCTCTCCTTGTCCCCTCCACTGTGTGTAAGGAAATCCAGAGTGCCCTGGGAGCGATTCCACCTGGTGACTACCATGGGCCCTCAAAGGCTTCTCTGACTGCACAGCAGGGCAGGCCACCTTCTCAGTCCCTCACACTCAGCCTTGTGGGCAGAACCTGGAAGAGTGAGACTGTGGAATGGGTCAAGAGGGACAGCCTAGAGCCAGGTCCATGTTCAGCAATGGTCAGGAACGAGCCAAGAGAGGAGAGTGGTGGTCAGGCCTCAGGAGACCCCTGCCATAGGGTAACAATGATGGAGGTGAACTTAGGATCCCAATCTTTGAGAGGTGAAGAGGCCAGGGAGGCTGTGGAGGCCAAGGAGTCTCCTGCTCTTCAACCACAGTCTAGTGTTATCTTGGAAACCAAAGTGTTGACAAAATCCCAAACCACAAATGTACCTATGAGGAGTTTAGAGGTGCCAGGGGCCAGTAAAAGTTTCCTACTACCTAGAATGTCTGTTTTCCAACATCTAGGTGAGCCATGCCTTAACATGGAGGTTGCTAGTGAGTTTAACTCCAAAGTAAAGGAACAGTCAGACAACCAGCTTCAGGACTTTCTCAAACACAGGTTCCTTGCTGCAGACAACTTGGCTTCTCAGGTGCCTCAGTGCCATCCCCAGAGAGTCCCCACC
This sequence comes from Mesoplodon mirus, assembly GCF_964341445.2. NCBI lineage: Eukaryota > Metazoa > Chordata > Mammalia > Artiodactyla > Ziphiidae > Mesoplodon > Mesoplodon mirus. The sequence continues at coordinate 99,904,502 of NC_138976.1, forward strand.
AGAGACACGTTAGCTTCCCAGGAGCCAAGTGGCCTTATGGAAGGCCAAAGGAGCAACCTAGGGCAGCAGGAGCCCCAAACTTCAAAACTCCAAGACTCATGGAAGAGCCAGAGCAAGATGATTGCCCCTACTTACAAAAGAGAGGACCGTAGGAGGCATAAACCAGGAGAGCACGAAGAGAGGTTTAAAGAATGAGGGACCCCTCAAGCTGGAAATATGAGCCGCCCTGCCCAGGTCAGGGGAATAACAGACTCTATTGGAAGCAGATGTCTCCAGCTCATGCCAGAGAAGAAATAGAGCCCTCCAGAAAGCCTCTTCAGAAAAAGGATGAGGCTATTTTTAAAGTGGATTTTCCCCAATAAAAAAGTCAATGGTCGAGATGCTCTGCAAAGAAAAATAAAAAGCCCATATCAGCCACTGCCCGGAGTCACGGATCAGTCAAAAACAGATCAATCTAGAAGAGTGAGACTGCTGAGGGTCAGGCACTCATGACAGCTGTTGGACAGATCGTAGAAGAAAAAAGAGCAATTCACCATGGACTTCATGCCACACAGTTAAATGAGCACAGACTGGAATTCCAAGTCCCAGTATGTGGGGGTTTCTGCTACCATAGGCTTACCTCCTACCCAGAGCGAGGGAGAATGATGGGTTCTACAGCCTGCAGTCATAAAGCCACCTCCAAGGGCCAGAGTTGTTCTGTCAGGGAAAGGGAAGTCAGACACCAACATAGTTTGAAAAGTGTAAGGTTCGACGATGAGCAGCTGGGCCTAAGGTGCCTCCCATCCTTGTCCCCCAGGAAGAGTGTGTTTCCAGTTAGTACCTGCCAGTATGGGCCAAGGATTCCAGGTGCCCCAGCCCGCCATCAACACTGTCCAAGGCATTGTCATCTTTGGGGAGGTGTCTTGCCTGGTCGACAGTAAAATCCTTCTTTAGTCTTCCCTTTAGTAGGAAAACATGTCTCCAAGTAAAAATTCAGTCCATGTAGAGAAAATGATTTCCTCATTAGCACATCCAAGATATTTAATGTTCCCCAATCCATATATATATTTTTCTAATAAAAGCATAGTGTAATGGCAAAAAAAAAACAAATTTAAAACGGCATGGAAAAATGCTGAACATTAGGAATAATTAAAGATATGCAAATCCAAATTACAAAAACCTATCCGCTCACACCAGTCAGAATGGCCATCAGCAAGAATTCTGCACAAACTAAATGCTGAAGGGGTTTTAGATAAATGCCTACCCTTGGTCCAAAGTGGGACATGGTAAGAGCCAGTAATGAAAACAAAAATGAGGTGCCTTGTAAAGGTAAATACTGAGCTACCATTCAATCAAGCATACCCACTGCTGGGCCTATCGCCTGAGGGGATGAGAATCAAAAAAAACACTGGCTAGGCTTCACTGTTGGCGCAGTGGTTGAGAGCCCGCCTGCCAATGCAGGGGACACGCGTTCATGCTCCAGGTCGGGAAGATCCCACGTGCCGCGGAGCGGCTTGTCCCATGAGCTAGAGCTGCTGGGCCTGCGCGTCCGGAGCCTGTGCTCTGCAATGGGAGGGTCCACCGCAGTGAGAGGCCCACGTACCGCAAAAAAAAAAACAAAAAACTCAAAAAAAACACAGGCTGGCAATCCTCCACACCAGCAATATTTACCATAGCCAACACTTGGAAGCTACGAAAATGTCCATCATCAGAGGAATGCACAAAGAAGAAGTGGTCCATGTACACAATGGAATATGACTCCAATAAAAAGTATATATAAATACAATTTATAAAACAAACAAAAGTAAGGAGACATTAGCTTTTGTGGGCACATTCCACTCTAATATATAACCGAGGAACACCACTGCCCGGATGGTCTGTTTCCCTAGTTCCCAGGTTGGGAAACGCAGAAATGCTGCCGCCCTCTGGCCATTACCTGCAACAGCAGCTTTAAGACCTGTGCTAAGGATCACTTCATATGCAGCAGTACTGGTGGGCTGTGAATGAAACCTGCCCTCAAAACGTCTTGAGGGAGGTAATGGCCAAAATATTTCTAAATGTCACACACACTTCATGAAGACAATTTGAAGAGGTAAGCTGTATTCACAGTTGAAGAAAAGAAGGACATGCCAGAAAGCTCAATTTCAAGGGATTATGAGACGCATGCAAATCCAGCCACAAAGTGGTATCGGCTCACACTAGTCAGAACACACATCAGCAAAAAACTACAAACAAAAAATGCTGAAGGTGTTGTGGAGAAGTGCATACCCTCAACTTTAAGCGGGACGTAACCTGGAAAGAGCCACTAATGAGAACAGACTGGAGGTGCCTCTACAAGGTAAACATTCCGCTACCATATGATCCAGCAGGCCCACTCCTGGGCCTATAACCTAAGAAGACAGAATTGGAAAGACACAGGCAGGCAAATGTGCATTGCCGCAGCATTACAATAGCCATGACGTGGAAGCAACCAAAAAGTCCATCAACAGATGAGTGGACAAAGAAGAACTGGTACATGTACAGACAGAATATTAGCCAAGGAAGAAAAGGACACCATGCCATTTGCAGCACCGTAGATGAGTCTAGAGGTGATCACGTGACTTGTAGTAAGTCAGAAAGAGAAAGACACGTATCGTATGATATCACTTATAGGTGTTACCTAGAAATTGATACCAGTGAAGATATTTCCACAGAGAAGGGCAATCCCAGATTCATTAAACAAACTTATGGTTCACCAATGGAAAGGTGTGAGGATTGGATACATTACGAGATTGGGGTGAACAGACATATACAAACACAGGTGAAATATATAATCACCAAAGACCTACAGAATACCAAGAGAAGACTACTCAACATTCTGTCATAACGTACATGGGAAAAGGATCCCAGCAAGAACAGACATATGTATATGTGTAAAAGAACCACATCTTGCACACCTGCAACAAGCCAAACATTGTAATCAAACACGCTGTGATAAAAAAAAAATAAAAATATTAAATTAAAAAAACGAACAAGAAGTAGTGAGACAAACTTAAGGGGCCTTCTCCTGGCACATTCCATTCTAAATTACAACCTAGAGCACGACTCCCATTGAGGCTCTGCTGCCCTAGTAACCAGATTTGGTAAGGGAGAACTGCTGCCCCCTTGTGGCCGTTTCACACAACAGCACCTTTAATCCCAGCGCTAATGGTCAGTTGATATTCAAAATCATTGCAGGCCTGTAAATGACACCTGCCCTGAAAACAAATCCTGGGGTCATATATCGACCAAAAAATTCAAAAGACGTCCATATTTCAAAACGACACTTTCAAGAGGCATATTTTGATCTGCATATTTGTTCTGCACTTTAGGGTTCTGCTTCTTTTTCTTTCTATCTTTCATTGTTAAAAAAAAAAACGGGAATGGAAAAAGGCAACCCTCAGAATGGGAGAAAATATTTGCAAACGAATCCACGGACAAAGGTTTAATCTCCAATATATATAACAGCTCATGCAGCTTAATATTAAAAAAAAACCAAGCAACCCAATACAAAAATGGGCAGAAGATCTAAATAGACGTTTCTTCAAAGAAGACACAGAGATGGCCAAGACGCACATGAAAAGCTGCTCAACATCACTCATCATTAGAGAAATGCACATCAAAACTACAGTGAGGTATCACCTCACACCTGTTAGAATGGGCATCATCAGAAAATGTACAAACAACAAATGCTGGGGAGGGTGTGGACCAAAGGAACCCTCTTCCACTACTGGTGGGAATGTAAATTGATACAGTCACAATGGAGAACAGCATGGAGGTTCCTTAAAAAACTAAAAATAGAATTACCATAGGATCCAGCAATCCCACTTCTGGGCATATAGCCAGAGAAAACCATAAATCAAAAAGACACATTCACCACAATGTTCATTGCAGCACTATTTACAATAGCCAGGTAATGGAAGCAACCTAAATGCCCACAGACAGACGAACGGATAATGATGTGGTCCATCTATAAAACGGAATATTACTCAGCCATAAAAAGGAACGAAACTGGGTCATCTGTGGAGACGTCGACGGATCTAGAGACTGTCATACAGAGTGAAGTAAGTCAGAAGGAGAAAAACAAATATTGTATATTAATGCATATATGTGGAACCTAGAAAGATGGTACAGATGACCCGGTTTGCAGGGCAGAAATAGAGACACAGAGGTAGAGAACAAACGTATGGACACCAAGAGGGGGGAAGCCATGGGTTGTTGGTGGTGGGATGAGTCGGGAGATTGGGATTGTCCTGTATACATGTATATGCATAAAATAGATAACTAATAATAATCCTGCTGAATAAAAAAATAAACTTAAATTTCAAAATTTTTAAAAATAAATAAAATTTTAAAATAAAACGGAAAAAAAGTTCTTCCCTTCACACAGATGTATTTATAGGAATGAATTATTTCCATGCTTATATCTATAAATACATAGAAGAGGAATAAAATCTCACTTGAACCAAAAAAGAAAAAAAAAACAGAACCCACCAGTTATACACAGGAAAACCCTATCAGGGCACTGGCTCCAGCGGCAAACAATTCTGAAGTTGGTCAGAGGTGGGGAATCATCTCCCATGCAGCCAGCAGCCCCCCCAACCCCCGCAAGGAGCGTCGTCATTGCAAAGCTGGGGGACCGTGCCGAGGCGTCTGTGAGTCAACGTGAGCCGAGCCCCAGGCCAGCTGCTGCTGAACTGTTCCCACCCTTCCCAGGTAAAACACCTGAATATGTCCAAGGACTTGAAAGCCTAGAGGAAGGGCCGTGGAGCCACAGCAGCGACAGCACGCAGGCCGACTTGGTGCCTGCAGGCCAGCCAGGATGGTCCTGGCCCCGGGCGCTCTTCTGGAAGCTTTCCATTTCCCTGCCTGAGATACTCCTCCTGTCCCGGCCCCCTCTGATTTTTTCCTTCCTCACCTCTGCCCGGGGAGAAATTCCAACGGAAGGTATGGGTGACACATCCTCTTCTTTAGCAGGTGGCAGCCCGGCAACTCCTGCAGAAAGTCCAGCAGAGCCCCACTCACACCGGGCCACCCACAGAGCCGTGGCCCCTCACTCCCTCCCACCAGCACAGCCCCGAGACTGCTGACGGGGCAGAGAATATGGCGGCAGGCACAGCTGCAGGGGCTCTTGCTGCCTGGAGCCGTGTTTATATGGACCTCAACCCAGGCACACCTGGGGAGGGCTGGCCGGCAGGGTCAGGCTGCCCAGGTCAGCCCATCCTCACCCCTCAGGGACTCCCATTGCAGAAAATGGACCTCGCTGAACCGGCCAGGTCCAAGGAACAGGTGTGGGCTCCTGAGAGTCTGGATAGACAAGGGGCTGCAGCTCCGGCTTGTTTTCTAATCCTTTTATCTGGCCCATGAGTGGGAGACAACTTCAAGAAGACCCTCTCCTAATGAGAGGAACCCAGGAGTCAGGGAGAGGAGGGGTGATGGGAGGAGACAGAGGCCTGGTGCCCTGGCTGCGGTGGAAGCCTCTGGAAGACCAGGCAGAGGGCGGCCGCACAGAGTGATGCCCAGGGTCACAGACCTGTCGGAGCTGCTGTTTGTTAGCTCAAGTCCTGCTCTGAGGTGCTCTGTGTCAGCTCTGAGGGACAGGTGATCTGGGCTGCTCTGCAATGAGGGCTACGTGCACGGTACCTGTGTGCCCAGCCCTGCCGGGGTACCTGCCCAGGGCAGCTCCGTATCCTGGGAGGGCCCTGACCACGAGAGCGCCATGGGCTGCTGGGGATGGGGGACCTGCCCAGGTGAGCTCCGTATCCTGGGATTGCCCTGACCACGAGGACCCCGTGGGCTGCTGGGGACCTGGTAAACGATGTCGGGACAGTCAGTGAAGCCACCGAGGATATACATCCGGTAGTTCCTAATTCCTACACCCTGCTGGTCATTCTACCATCCACCAGGACACGGTATTCTGTATTAGACTTCAGTGATGCCTTCTTCTGTATTGCATTGGTCCCCGAAATGCTCTGCTGCCCTAGTAACCAGATTTGGGAATGGAGAAATGCTGCCGCCTTGTGGCCGTTTGCCACAACAGCAGCTTTAAACCCAGTGCTCATGGTCACTAAATATTCACACTCATTGCAGCCTGTAAATGGCACCTGCCCTGAAAAACAATCCTGGGGTCGAAAATGGACCCAAAACTTCTAAAGAGGGCAACCATGCAAGAGGACAATTTCAAGAGGTTAATTGTACTCTCCGTTTTTTTCTGTTTTTCTGTACCAGAAATTTAAAACGGCCCCTCCGCCACGCCGCGGTACCCAAGGCCTCCGTTGCCCTGCCTGGGCGGGCGGCGGGGCGCTGCCTGTTCGGGCTGGCCGCGGGGATGGCGGTAAGGCGCAAGGACAAGTGAAGCTGGGCCTCAAGAGGCAGCCCGCGGTCCCCGCCCTCGTCTACGGCCATACCACCCTGAACGCGCCCGATCTCGTCTGATCTCGGAAGCTAAGCAGGGTCGGGCCTGGTTAGTACTTGGATGGGAGACCGCCTGGGAATACCGGGTGCTGTAGGCTTTGGGCCTCCCGCTGCGGCTCCGCCTTTTCCTTTAGTCGCCCGCGGTGGTGGCCGCCAGCTCCGCCCCCCGCCGGGCACCGCTGCAGGCCCCACCTCCTCCGCGCCCCCCCACCACCACCACAGAGCGCCAGAGGGGCCGCTCCTTGCGGCCCGAAGGCGGCCCTGGAAGGCAGCGGCACACCCGACGCTCCGGGAGTGGCTGGCCCGGACCCAGACTCCGCCGCGGGCCCGTGGGCAGTCCGTGCGGCCCGCGAGCTCCTTCAACTGCACCTGGCCTGCCCCACGGGCGCCCAGCCCCGGCGCCGCCACCTGCCCGCCAGTGTGGCTCTCCGCAGCTCTCTCCGGATAAAGCTGGATAAAGTTCTGGATGGGAAGGAGGGGCAGTGATTCAGCCTATTGCTCTTAGTGCCCCTCCCCCACACTCAGGAGCCTTTTGTGACAAGCCCACAGCTCTGTGATGCAGGCCTGGGGTTCTGCCATCAAGTGAACTCCCAGGGCTCTGTTGCCTGTGGGCGGCAATGCAGTTCAGAAGACGGAGAATCTCTTTTCTTTGAAAAACACTGTTGCTATCTGGCTGAGATCCAGCCCAACTTCCTGGGTGATTGATATCATCCTTGGCTTCCTGTGTGGACTGGGGCTCTTCCTCGTGTTACTCCCCTGCTTCCAGAGTAATCCATTCTTAGCACCACCTAGGAAACCTAGAAACATCAGGAAGCATCAAGTAGAGCTGAAGGGGAGGAGCAGGAGTAGGAAGAAAAGTCGATCTTTGAAAGCTTGCAGAGATTGCCTGGAAGAACTGGAGGGGACTCACAACCTGGCTTCACCTCTGCGGAGCTGCCTGGGGAGGCTTCCTGGCAAGGGCAACTTTCATCAGCTCTCATGGCAAGACCCTCCTGGTGAGATGTGCAAAGCAGTGCCTGCTGGAGCCTGTGGAGGATACTGCTTGAAGGGTTGGGAACCCTGCAGGAACACCTCCTGTAGGGTTTCCTTCCTGGTTCAAGACACTCGAGAGGTGCTGGAAGCACATATTACAAGGTTTTGGGTAAAGCACGGGTGGACCCTACCCCTCAAGGTCCTCAAGCCCATCAATCTCTTGAAGTGGACAAAGTTCCAACCCTCCACCACCCTGCGGTTAGCCTCGTCCCCTTCAGCCACCTGTGTATCTGGGTCCCACTCAACAGTCACGTTTGCTGAGTTCCCGGAGAAACCTCCTCAGGCTCATTCAGGAGAGAAGGTGAGAACAGAAGGGTCCGTTCCTGCCCTGAAGAGGCCTCTCCTTGTCCCCTCCACTGTGTGTAAGGAAATCCAGAGTGCCCTGGGAGCGATTCCACCTGGTGACTACCATGGGCCCTCAAAGGCTTCTCTGACTGCACAGCAGGGCAGGCCACCTTCTCAGTCCCTCACACTCAGCCTTGTGGGCAGAACCTGGAAGAGTGAGACTGTGGAATGGGTCAAGAGGGACAGCCTAGAGCCAGGTCCATGTTCAGCAATGGTCAGGAACGAGCCAAGAGAGGAGAGTGGTGGTCAGGCCTCAGGAGACCCCTGCCATAGGGTAACAATGATGGAGGTGAACTTAGGATCCCAATCTTTGAGAGGTGAAGAGGCCAGGGAGGCTGTGGAGGCCAAGGAGTCTCCTGCTCTTCAACCACAGTCTAGTGTTATCTTGGAAACCAAAGTGTTGACAAAATCCCAAACCACAAATGTACCTATGAGGAGTTTAGAGGTGCCAGGGGCCAGTAAAAGTTTCCTACTACCTAGAATGTCTGTTTTCCAACATCTAGGTGAGCCATGCCTTAACATGGAGGTTGCTAGTGAGTTTAACTCCAAAGTAAAGGAACAGTCAGACAACCAGCTTCAGGACTTTCTCAAACACAGGTTCCTTGCTGCAGACAACTTGGCTTCTCAGGTGCCTCAGTGCCATCCCCAGAGAGTCCCCACCAGAGACACGTTAGCTTCCCAGGAGCCAAGTGGCCTTATGGAAGGCCAAAGGAGCAACCTAGGGCAGCAGGAGCCCCAAACTTCAAAACTCCAAGACTCATGGAAGAGCCAGAGCAAGATGATTGCCCCTACTTACAAAAGAGAGGACCGTAGGAGGCATAAACCAGGAGAGCACGAAGAGAGGTTTAAAGAATGAGGGACCCCTCAAGCTGGAAGTATGAGCCGCCCTGCCCAGGTCAGGGGAATAACAGACTCTATTGGAAGCAGATGTCTCCAGCTCATGCCAGAGAAGAAATAGAGCCCTCCAGAAAGCCTCTTCAGAAAAAGGATGAGGCTATTTTTAAAGTGGATTTTCCCCAATAAAAAAGTCAATGGTCGAGATGCTCTGCAAAGAAAAATAAAAAGCCCATATCAGCCACTGCCCGGAGTCACGGATCAGTCAAAAACAGATCAATCTAGAAGAGTGAGACTGCTGAGGGTCAGGCACTCATGACAGCTGTTGGACAGATCGTAGAAGAAAAAAGAGCAATTCACCATGGACTTCATGCCACACAGTTAAATGAGCACAGACTGGAATTCCAAGTCCCAGTATGTGGGGGTTTCTGCTACCATAGGCTTACCTCCTACCCAGAGCGAGGGAGAATGATGGGTTCTACAGCCTGCAGTCATAAAGCCACCTCCAAGGGCCAGAGTTGTTCTGTCAGGGAAAGGGAAGTCAGACACCAACATAGTTTGAAAAGTGTAAGGTTCGACGATGAGCAGCTGGGCCTAAGGTGCCTCCCATCCTTGTCCCCCAGGAAGAGTGTGTTTCCAGTTAGTACCTGCCAGTATGGGCCAAGGATTCCAGGTGCCCCAGCCCGCCATCAACACTGTCCAAGGCATTGTCATCTTTGGGGAGGTGTCTTGCCTGGTCGACAGTAAAATCCTTCTTTAGTCTTCCCTTTAGTAGGAAAACATGTCTCCAAGTAAAAATTCAGTCCATGTAGAGAAAATGATTTCCTCATTAGCACATCCAAGATATTTAATGTTCCCCAATCCATATATATATTTTTCTAATAAAAGCATAGTGTAATGGCAAAAAAAAAACAAATTTAAAACGGCATGGAAAAATGCTGAACATTAGGAATAATTAAAGATATGCAAATCCAAATTACAAAAACCTATCCGCTCACACCAGTCAGAATGGCCATCAGCAAGAATTCTGCACAAACTAAATGCTGAAGGGGTTTTAGATAAATGCCTACCCTTGGTCCAAAGTGGGACATGGTAAGAGCCAGTAATGAAAACAAAAATGAGGTGCCTTGTAAAGGTAAATACTGAGCTACCATTCAATCAAGCATACCCACTGCTGGGCCTATCGCCTGAGGGGATGAGAATCAAAAAAAACACTGGCTAGGCTTCACTGTTGGCGCAGTGGTTGAGAGCCCGCCTGCCAATGCAGGGGACACGCGTTCATGCTCCGGGTCGGGAAGATCCCACGTGCCGCGGAGCGGCTTGTCCCATGAGCTAGAGCTGCTGGGCCTGCGCGTCCGGAGCCTGTGCTCTGCAATGGGAGGGTCCACCGCAGTGAGAGGCCCACGTACCGCAAAAAAAAAAAACAAAAAACTCAAAAAAAACACAGGCTGGCAATCCTCCACACCAGCAATATTTACCATAGCCAACACTTGGAAGCTACGAAAATGTCCATCATCAGAGGAATGCACAAAGAAGAAGTGGTCCATGTACACAATGGAATATGACTCCAATAAAAAGTATATATAAATACAATTTATAAAACAAACAAAAGTAAGGAGACATTAGCTTTTGTGGGCACATTCCACTCTAATATATAACCGAGGAACACCACTGCCCGGATGGTCTGTTTCCCTAGTTCCCAGGTTGGGAAACGCAGAAATGCTGCCGCCCTCTGGCCATTACCTGCAACAGCAGCTTTAAGACCTGTGCTAAGGATCACTTCATATGCAGCAGTACTGGTGGGCTGTGAATGTAACCTGCCCTCAAAACGTCTTGAGGGAGGTAATGGCCAAAATATTTCTAAATGTCACACACACTTCATGAAGACAATTTGAAGAGGTAAGCTGTATTCACAGTTGAAGAAAAGAAGGACATGCCAGAAAGCTCAATTTCAAGGGATTATGAGACGCATGCAAATCCAGCCACAAAGTGGTATCGGCTCACACTAGTCAGAACACACATCAGCAAAAAACTACAAACAAAAAATGCTGAAGGTGTTGTGGAGAAGTGCATACCCTCAACTTTAAGCGGGACGTAACCTGGAAAGAGCCACTAATGAGAACAGACTGGAGGTGCCTCTACAAGGTAAACATTCCGCTACCATATGATCCAGCAGGCCCACTCCTGGGCCTATAACCTAAGAAGACAGAATTGGAAAGACACAGGCAGGCAAATGTGCATTGCCGCAGCATTACAATAGCCATGACGTGGAAGCAACCAAAAAGTCCATCAACAGATGAGTGGACAAAGAAGAACTGGTACATGTACAGACAGAATATTAGCCAAGGAAGAAAAGGACACCATGCCATTTGCAGCACCGTAGATGAGTCTAGAGGTGATCACGTGACTTGTAGTAAGTCAGAAAGAGAAAGACACGTATCGTATGATATCACTTATAGGTGTTACCTAGAAATTGATACCAGTGAAGATATTTCCACAGAGAAGGGCAATCCCAGATTCATTAAACAAACTTATGGTTCACCAATGGAAAGGTGTGAGGATTGGATACATTACGAGATTGGGGTGAACAGACATATACAAACACAGGTGAAATATATAATCACCAAAGACCTACAGAATACCAAGAGAAGACTACTCAACATTCTGTCATAACGTACATGGGAAAAGGATCCCAGCAAGAACAGACATATGTATATGTGTAAAAGAACCACATCTTGCACACCTGCAACAAGCCAAACATTGTAATCAAACACGCTGTGATAAAAAAAAAAATAAAAATATTAAATTAAAAAAACGAACAAGAAGTAGTGAGACAAACTTAAGGGGCCTTCTCCTGGCACATTCCATTCTAAATTACAACCTAGAACACAACTTCCAATGAGGCTCTGCTGCCCTAGTAACCAGATTTGGTAAGGGAGAACTGCTGCCCCCTTGTGGCCTTTTCACACAACAGCACCTTTAATCCCAGCGCTAATGGTCAGTTGATATTCAAAATCATTGCAGGCCTGTAAATGACACCTGCCCTGAAAACAAATCCTGGGGTCATATATCGACCAAAAAATTCAAAAGACGTCCATATTTCAAAACGACACTTTCAAGAGGCATATTTTGATCTGCATATTTGTTCTGCACTTTAGGGTTCTGCTTCTTTTTCTTTCTATCTTTCATTGTTAAAAAAAAAACGGGAATGGAAAAAGGCAACCCTCAGAATGGGAGAAAATATTTGCAAACGAATCCACGGACAAAGGTTTAATCTGCAATATATATAACAGCTCATGCAGCTTAATATTAAAAAAAAACCAAGCAACCCAATACAAAAATGGGCAGAAGATCTAAATAGACGTTTCTTCAAAGAAGACACAGAGATGGCCAAGACGCACATGAAAAGCTGCTCAACATCACTCATCATTAGAGAAATGCACATCAAAACTACAGTGAGGTATCACCTCACACCTGTTAGAATGGGCATCATCAGAAAATGTACAAACAACAAATGCTGGGGAGGGTGTGGACCAAAGGAACCCTCTTCCACTACTGGTGGGAATGTAAATTGATACAGTCACAATGGAGAACAGCATGGAGGTTCCTTAACAAACTAAAAATAGAATTACCATATGATCCAGCAATCCCACTTCTGGGCATATAGCCAGAGAAAACCATAAATCAAAAAGACACATTCACCACAATGTTCATTGCAGCACTATTTACAATAGCCAGGTAATGGAAGCAACCTAAATGCCCACAGACAGACGAACGGATAATGATGTGGTCCATCTATAAAACGGAATATTACTCAGCCATAAAAAGGAACGAAACTGGGTCATCTGTGGAGACATCGACGGACCTAGAGACTGTCATACAGAGTGAAGTAAGTCAGAAGGAGAAAAACAAATATTGTATATTAATGCATATATGTGGAACCTAGAAAGATGGTACAGATGATCCGGTTTGCAGGGCAGAAATAGAGACACAGAGGTAGAGAACAAACGTATGGACACCAAGAGGGGGGAAGCCATGGGTTGTTGGTGGTGGGATGAGTCGGGAGATTGGGATTGTCCTGTATACATGTATATGCATAAAATAGATAACTAATAATAATCCTGCTGAATAAAAAAATAAACTTAAATTTCAAAATTTTTAAAAATAAATAAAATTTTAAAATAAAACGGAAAAAATTTCTTCCCTTCACACAGATGTATTTATAGGAATGAATTATTTCCATGCTTATATCTATAAATACATAGAAGAGGAATAAATTCTAACTTGAACCAAAAAAGAAAAAAAAAAAAAACAGAACCCACCAGTTATACACAGGAAAACCCTATCAGGACACTGGCTCCAGCGGCAAACAATTCTGAAGTTGGTCAGAGGTGGGGAATCATCTCCCATGCAGCCAGCAGCCCCCCCACCCCCGCAAGGAGCGTCCTCATTGCAAAGCTGGGGGACCGTGCCGAGGCGTCTGTGAGTCAACGTGAGCCGAGCCCCAGGCCAGCTGCTGCTGAACTGTTCCCACCCTTCCCAGGTAAAACACCTGAATATGTCCAAGGACTTGAAAGCCTAGAGGAAGGGCCGTGGAGCCACAGCAGCGACAGCACGCAGGCCGACTTGGTGCCTGCAGGCCAGCCAGGATGGTCCTGGCCCCGGGCGCTCTTCTGGAAGCTTTCCATTTCCCTGCCTGAGATACTCCTCCTGTCCCGGCCCCCACTGCTTTTTTCCTTCCTCACCTCTGCCCGGGGAGAAATTCCAACGGAAGGTATGGGTGACACATCCTCTTCTTTAGCAGGTGGCAGCCCGGCAACTCCTGCAGAAAGTCCAGCAGAGCCCCTCTCACACCGGGCCACCCACAGAGCCGTGGCCCCTCACTCCCTCCCACCAGCACAGCCCCGAGACTGCTGACGGGGCAGAGAATATGGTGTCAGGCACAGCTGCAGGGGCTCTTGCTGCCTGGAGCCGTGTTTATATGGACCTCAACCCAGGCACACCTGGGGAGGCCTGGCCGGCAGGGTCAGGCTGCCCAGGTCAGCCCATCCTCACCCCTCAGGGACTCACATTGCAGAAAATGGACCACGCTGAACCGGCCGGGTCCAAGGAACAGGTGTGGGCTCCTGAGAGTCTGGATACACAAGGGGCTGCAGCTCCGGCTTGTTTTCTAATCCTTTTATCTGGCCCATGAGTGGGAGACAACTTCAAGAAGACCCTCTCCTAATGAGAGGAACCCAGGAGTCAGGGAGAGGAGGGGTGATGGGTGGAGACAGAGGCCTGGTGCCCTGGCTGCGGTGGAAGCCTCTGGAAGACCAGGCAGAGGGAGGCCGCACAGAGTGATGCCCAGGGTCACAGACCTGTCGGAGCTGCTGTTAGTTAGCTCAAGTCCTGCTCTGAGGTGCTCTGTGTCAGCTCTGAGTGACAGGTGATCTGGGCTGGTCTGCAATGAGGGCTACGTGCACGGTACCTGTGTGCCCGCCCTGCCGGGGTACCTGCCCAGGGCAGCTCCGTATCCTGGGAGGGCCCTGACCACGAGAGCGCCATGGGCTGCTGGGGAGGGGAGGCCTGCCCAGGTGAGCTCCATATCCTGGGATTGCTCTGACCACGAGGACCCCGTGGGCTGCTGGGGACCTGGTAAACGATGTCGGGACAGTCAGTGAAGCCACCGAGGATATACATCCGGTAGTTCCTAATTCCTACACCCTGCTGGTCATTCTACCATCCACCAGGACACGGTATTCTGTATTAGACTTCAGTGATGCCTTCTTCTGTATTCCTTTCGTCCCCAAAAGGCTCTGCTGCCCTAGTAACCAGATTTGGGAATGGAGAAATGCTGCCGCCTTGTGGCCGTTTGCCACAACAGCAGCTTTAAACCAAGTGCTCATGGTCACTAAATATTCACACTCATTGCAGCCTGTAAACGGCACCTGCCCTGAAAAACAATCCTGGGGTCGAAAATGGACCCAAAACTTCTAAAGAGGGCAAACATGCAAGAGGACAATTTCAAGAGGTTAAGTGTACTCTCCGTTTTTTTCTGTTTTTCTGTACCAGAAATTTAAAACGGCCCCTCCGCCACGCCGCGGTACCCGAGGCCTCGGTTGCCCTGCCTGGGCGGGCGGCGGGGCGCAGCCGGGGCGGCCTGGCCGCGGGGATGGCGGTAAGGCGCAAGGACAAGCGAAGCTGGGCCTCAGGAGGCAGCCCGCGGTCCCCGCCCCCGTCTACGGCCATACCACCCTGAACGCGCCCGATCTCGTCTGATCTCGGAAGCTAAGCAGGGTCGGGCCTGGTTAGTACTTGGATGGGAGACCGCCTGGGAATACCGGGTGCTGTAGGCTTTTGGCCTCCCGCTGCGGCTCCGCCTTCTCCTTTAGTCGCCCGCGGCGGTGGCCGCCAGCTCCGCCCCCCGCCGGGCACCGCTGCAGGCCCCACCTCATCCGCGCCCCCCCCCACCACCACCACAGAGCGCCAGAGGCCCGCTCCATGCGGCCCGAAGGCGGCCCTGGAAGGCAGTGGCACACCCGACGCTCCGGGGGTGGCTGGCCCGGACCCAGACTCCGCCGCGGGCCCGGGGGCCGTCCGTGCGGCCCGCGAGCCCCTCCACCTGCACCTGGCCGGCCCCACCGGCGCCCAGCCCCGGCGCCGCCACCTGTCCGCCGCTGTGGCTCTCCGCAGCTCTCTCCGGATAAAGCTGGATAAAGGTCTGGATGGGAAGGAGGAGCAGTGATTCAGCCTGTTGCTCTTAGTGCCCCTCCCCCACACTCAGGAGCCCTTTGTGACAAGGCCACAGCTCTGTGATGCAGGCCTGGGGTTCTGCCATCAAGTGAACTCCCAGGGCTCTGTTGCCTGAGGGCGGCAATGCAGTTCAGAAGACGGAGAATCTCTTTTCTTTGAAAAACACTGTTGCTATCTGGCTGAGATCCAGCCCAACTTCCTGGGTGATTGATATCATCCTTGGCTTCCTGTGTGGACTGGGGCTCTTCCTCGTGTTACTCCCCTGCTTCCAGAGTAATCCATTCTTAGCACCACCTAGGAAACCTAGAAACATCAGGAAGCATCAAGTAGAGCTGAAGGGGAGGAGCAGGAGTAGGAAGAAAAGTCGATCTTTGAAAGCTTGCAGAGATTGCCTGGAAGAACTGGAGGGGACTCACAACCTGGCTTCACCTCTGCGGAGCTGCCTGGGGAGGCTTCCTGGCAAGGGCAACTTTCATCAGCTCTCATGGCAAGACCCTCCTGGTGAGATGTGCAAAGCAGTGCCTGCTGGAGCCTGTGGAGGATACTGCTTGAAGGGTTGGGAACCCTGCAGGAACACCTCCTGTAGGGTTTCCTTCCTGGTTCAAGACACTCGAGAGGTGCTGGAAGCACATATTACAAGGTTTTGGGTAAAGCACGGGTGGACCCTACCCCTCAAGCTCCTCAAGCCCATCAATCTCTTGAAGTGGACAAAGTTCCAACCCTCCACCACCCTGCGGTTAGCCTCGTCCCCTTCAGCCACCTGTGTATCTGGGTCCCACTCAACAGTCACGTTTGCTGAGTTCCCGGAGAAACCTCCTCAGGCTCATTCAGGAGAGAAGGTGAGAACAGAAGGGTCCGTTCCTGCCCTGAAGAGGCCTCTCCTTGTCCCCTCCACTGTGTGTAAGGAAATCCAGAGTGCCCTGGGAGCGATTCCACCTGGTGACTACCATGGGCCCTCAAAGGCTTCTCTGACTGCACAGCAGGGCAGGCCACCTTCTCAGTCCCTCACACTCAGCCTTGTGGGCAGAACCTGGAAGAGTGAGACTGTGGAATGGGTCAAGAGGGACAGCCTAGAGCCAGGTCCAAGTTCAGCAATGGTCAGGAACGAGCCAAGAGAGGAGAGTGGTGGTCAGGCCTCAGGAGACACCTGCCATAGGGTAACAATGATGGAGGTGAACTTTGGATCCCAATCTTTGAGAGGTGAAGAGGCCAGGGAGGCTGTGGAGGCCAAGGAGTCTCCTGCTCTTCAACCACAGTCTAGTGTTATCTTGGAAACCAAAGTGTTGACAAAATCCCAAACCACAAATGTAGCTATGAGGAGTTTAGAGTTGCCAGGGGCCAGTAAAAGTTTCCTACTACCTAGAATGTCTGTTTTCCAACATCTAGGTGAGCCATGCCTTAACATGGAGGTTGCTAGTGAGTTTAACTCCAAAGTAAAGGAACAGTCAGACAACCAGCTTCAGGACTTTCTCAAACACAGGTTCCTTGCTGCAGACAACTTGGCTTCTCAGGTGCCTCAGTGCCATCCCCAGAGAGTCCCCACCAGAGACACGTTAGCTTCCCAGGAGCCAAGTGGCCTTATGGAAGGCCAAAGGAGCAACCTAGGGCAGCAGGAGCCCCAAACTTCAAAACTCCAAGACTCATGGAAGAGCCAGAGCAAGATGATTGCCCCTACTTACAAAAGAGAGGACCGTAGGAGGCATAAACCAGGAGAGCACGAAGAGAGGTTTAAAGAATGAGGGACCCCTCAAGCTGGAAGTATGAGCCGCCCTGCCCAGGTCAGGGGAATAACAGACTCTATTGGAAGCAGATGTCTCCAGCTCATGACAGAGAAGAAATAGAGCCCTCCAGAAAGCCTCTTCAGAAAAAGGATGAGGCTATTTTTAAAGTGGATTTTCCCCAATAAAAAAGTCAATGGTCGAGATGCTCTGCAAAGAAAAAAAAAAAAAGCCCATATCAGCCACTGCGCAGAGTCACGGATCAGTCAAAAGCAGATCAATCTTGAAGAGTGAGACTGCTGAGGGTCAGGTACTCATGACAGCTGTTGGACAGATCGTAGAAGACAAAAGAGCAATTCACCATGGACTTAATGCCACAGAGTTAAATGAGCACAGAGTGGCATTCCAAGTCCCAGTATGTGGGGGTTTCTGCTACCATAGGCTTACCTCCTACCCAGAGCGAGGGAGAATGATGGGTTCTACAGCCTGCAGTCATAAAGCCACCTCCAAGGGCCAGAGTTGTTCTGTCAGGGAAAGGGAAGTCAGACACCAACATAGTTTGAAAAGTGTAAGGTTCGACGATGAGCAGCTGGGCCTAAGGTGCCTCCCATCCTTGTCCCCCAGGAAGAGTGTGTTTCCAGTTAGTACCTGCCAGTATGGGCCAAGGATTCCACGTGCCCCAGCCCACCATAAACACTGTCCAAGGCATTGTCATCTTTGGGGAGGTGTCTTGCCTGGTCGACAGTAAAATCCTTCTTTAGTCTTCCCTTTAGTAGGAAAACATGTCTCCAAGTAAAAATTCTGTCCATGTAGAGAAAATGATTTTCTCATTAGCACATCCAAGATATTTAATGTTCCGCAATACATATATATATATTTTTTTCTAATAAAAGCATAGTGTAATGGCCAAAAAAAGAAATTTAAAACGACATGGAAAAATGCTGAACATTAGGAATAATTAAAGATATGCAAATCCAAATTACAAAAACCTATCTGCTCACACCAGTCAGAATGGCCATCAGCAAGAATTCTGCACAAAGTAAATGCTGAAGGGGTTTTAGAGAAATGCCTACACTTGGTCCAAAGTGGGACATGGTAAGAGCCAGTAATGAAAAGAAAAATGAGGTGCCTTGTAAAGGTAAATACTGAGCTACCATTCAATCAAGCATACCCACTGCTGGGCCTATCGCCTGAGGGGATGAGAATCAAAAAAACACAGGCTGGGCTTCACTGGTGGTGCAGTGGTTTAGAGCCCGCCTGCCAATGCAGGGGACACGCGTTCATGCTCCGGGTCGGGAAGATCCCACGTGCCGCGGAGCGGCTTGTCCCGTGAGCTAGGGCTGCTGAGCCTGCACATCCGGAGCCTGTGCTGTGCAATGGGAGGGTCCACCGCAGTGAGAGGCCCACGTACCGCAAAAAAAAAAAAAAATAACAAAAAAGAAAAAAAAAACACAGGCTGGCAATCCTCCACTCCAGCAATATTTACCATAGCCAACACTTGGAAGCTACGAAAATGTCCATCGTCAGAGGAATGCACAAAGTAGAAGTGGTCCATGTACACAATGGAATATGACTCCAATAAAAATATATATAAATACAATTTATAAAACAAACATAAGTAAGGAGACATCAGCTTTTGGGGGCACATTCCACTCTAATATATAACCGAGGAACACCACTGCCCGGATGGTCTGTTTCCCTAGTTCCCAGGTTGGGGAAAGCAGAAATGCTGCCGCCCTCTGGCCGTTACCTGCAACAGCAGCTTTAAGACCTGTGCTAAGGGTCACTTCATATGCAGCAGTACTGGTGGGCTGTGAATGAAACCTGCCCTCAAAACGTCTTGAGGGAGGTAATGGCCAAAATATTTCTAAATGTCACACACACTTCACGAAGACAATTTGAAGAGGTAAGCTGTACTCACAGTTGAAGAAAAGAAGGACATGCCAGAAAGCTCAATTTCAAGGGATTATGAGACGCATGCAAATCCAGCCACAAAGTGGTATCGGCTCACACTAGTCAGAACACACATCAGCAAAAAAACTACAAACAAAAAATGCTGAAGGTGTTGTGGAGAAGCGCATACCCTCAACTTTAAGCGGGACGTAACCTGGTAAGAGCCACTAATGAGAACAGACTGGAGGTGCCTCTACAAGGTAAACATTCCGCTACCATATGATCCAGCAGGCCCACTCCTGGGCCTATAACCTAAGAAGACAGAATTGGAAAGACACAGGCAGGCAAATGTGCATTGCCGCAGCATTACAATAGCCATGACGTGGAAGCAACCAAAAAGTCCATCAACAGATGAGTGGACAAAGAAGAACTGGTACATGTACAGACAGAATATTAGCCAAGGAAGAAAAGGACACCATGCCATTTGCAGCACCGTAGATGAGTCTAGAGGTGATCACGTGACTTGTAGTAAGTCAGAAAGAGAAAGACACGTATCGTATGATATCACTTATAGGTGTTACCTAAAAATTGATACCAGTGAAGATATTTCCACAGAGAAGGGCAATCCCAGATTCATTAAACAAACTTATGGTTCACCAACGGAAAGGTGTGAGGATTGGATACATTACGAGACTGGGGTGAACAGACATATACAAACACAGGTGAAATATATAATCACCAAAGACCTACAGAATACCAAGAGAAGACTACTCAACATTCTGTCATAACGTACATGGGAAAAGGATCCCAGCAAGAACAGACATATGTATACGTGTAAAATAACCACATCTTGCACACCTGCAACAAGCCAAACATTGTAATCAAACACGCTGTGATAAAAAAAAATAAAAAAAAATAAATTAAAAAAACGAACAAAAGTAGTGAGACAAACTTAAGGGGCCTTCTCCTGGCACATTCCATTCTAAATTACAACCTAGGACACGACTTCCATTGAGGCTCTGCTGCCCTAGTAACCAGATTTGGTAAGGGAGAACTGCTGCCCCCTTGTGGCCGTTTCACACAACAGCACCTTTAATCCCAGCGCTAATGGTCAGTTGATATTCAAAATCATTGCAGGCCTGTAAATGACACCTGCCCTGAAAACAAATCCTGGGGTCATATATCGACCAAAAAATTCAAAAGACGTCCATATTTCAAAACGACACTTTCAAGAGGCATATTTTGTTCTGCATATTTGTTCTGCACATTAGGGTTCTGCTTCTTTTTCTTTCTTTCTTTCTTTCTTAAAAAAAAAACGGGAATGGAAAAAGGCAACCCTCAGAATGGGAGAAAATATTTGCAAACGAATCCACGGACAAAGGTTTAATCTGCAATATATATAACAGCTCATGCAGCTTAATATTAAAAAAAAAATAACAAACAACCCAATACAAAAATGGGCAGGTCTAAATAGACGTTTCTTCAAAGAAGACACAGAGATGGCCAAGACGCACATGAAAAGCTGCTCAACATCACTCATCATTAGAGAAATGCACATCAAAACTACAGTGAGGTATCACCTCACACCTGTTAGAATGGACATCATCAGAAAATGTACAAACAACAAATGCTGGGGAGGGTGTGGACCAAAGGAACCCTCTTCCACTATTGGTGGGAATGTAAATTGATACAGTCACTATGGAGAACAGCATGGAGGTTCCTTAAAAAACTAAAAATAGAATTACCATAGGATCCAGCAATCCCACTTCTGGGCATATAGCCAGAGAAAACCATAAATCAAAAAGACACATTCGGGCCTCCCTGGTGGCGCAGTGGTTGAGAGTCCGCCTGCCGATGCAGGGGATACGGGTTCGTGCCCCAGTCTGGGAGGATCCCATATGCCCCGGAGCGGCTGGGCCCGTGAGCCATGGCCGCTGAGCCTGTGCGTCCGGAGCCTGTGCTCCGCAACTGGAGAGGCCACAACAGTGAGAGGCCCGCGTACAGCAAAAAAAAAAAAAAAAAAAAAAAAAAAAAGACACATTCACCACAATGTTCATTGCAGCACTATTTACAATAGCCAGGTAATGGAAGCAACCTAAATGCCCACAGACAGACAAACGGATAATGATGTGGTCCATCTATAAAACGGAATATTACTCAGGCATAAAAAGGAACGAAACTGGGTCATCTGTGGAGACGTCGACGGATCTAGAGACTGTCATACAGAGTGAAGTAAGTCAGAAGGAGAAAAACAAATATTGTATATTAATGCATATATGTGGAACCTAGAAAAATGGTACAGATGACCCGGTTTGCAGGGCAGAATTAGAGACACAGATGTAGAGAACAAACGTATGGACACCAAGAGGGGGGAAGCCATGGGTTGTTGGTGGTGGGATGAGTCGGGAGATTGGGATTGTCCTGTATACATGTATATGCATAAAATAGATAACTAATAATAATCCTGCTGAATAAAAAAATAAACTTAAATTTCAAAATTTTTAAAAATAAATAAAATTTTAAAATAAAACGGAAAAAAAGTTCTTCCCTTCACACAGATGTATTTATAGGAATGAATTATTTCCATGCTTATATCTATAAATACATAGAAGAGGAATAAAATCTCACTTGAACCAAAAAAGAAAATAAAAAAACAGAACACACCTGTTATACACAGGAAAACTCTATCAGGGCACTGGCTCCAGCGGCAAACAATTCTGAAGTTGGTCAGAGGTGGGGAATCATCTCCCATGCAGCCAGCAGCCCCCCCACCCCCGCAAGGAGCGTCCTCATTGCAAAGCTGGGGGACCGTGCCGAGGCGTCTGTGAGTCAACGTGAGCTGAGCCCCAGGCCAGCTGCTGCTGAACTGTTCCCACCCTTCCCAGGTAAAACACCTGAATATGTCCAAGGACTTGAAAGCCTAGAGGAAGGGCCGTGGAGCCACAGCAGCGACAGCACGCAGGCCGACATGGTGCCTGCAGGCCAGCCAGGATGGTCCTGGCCCCGGGCGCTCTTCTGGAAGCTTCCCATTTCCCTGCCTGAGATACTCCTCCTGTCTCGGTCCCCACTCCTTTTTTCCTTCCTCACCTCTGCCCGGGGAGAAATTCCAACGGAAGGTATGGGTGACACATCCTCTTCTTTAGCAGGTGGCAGCCCGGCAACTCCTGCAGAAAGTCCAGCAGAGCCCCACTCACACCGGGCCACCCACAGAGCCGTGGCCCCTCACTCCCTCCCACCAGCACAGCCCCGAGACTGCTGACGGGGCAGAGAATATGGCGTCAGGCACAGCTGCAGGGGCTCTTGCTGCCTGGAGCCGTGTTTATATGGACCTCAAACCAGGCACACCTGGGGAGGGCTGGCCGGCAGGGTCAGGCTGCCCAGGTCAGCCCATCCTCACCCCTCAGGGACTCACATTGCAGAAAATGGACCTCGCTGAACTGGCCAGGTCCAAGGAACAGGTGTGGGCTCCTGAGAGTCTGGATAGACAAGGGGCTGCAGCTCCGGCTTGTTTTCTAATCCTTTTATCTGGCCCATGAGTGGGAGACAACTTCAAGAAGACCCTCTCCTAATGAGAGGAACCCAGGAGTCAGGGAGAGGAGGGGTGATGGGTGGAGACAGAGGCCTGGTGCCCCGGCTGCGGTGGAAGCCTCTGGAAGACCAGGCAGAGGGAGGCCGCACAGAGTGATGCCCAGGGTCACAGACCTGTCGGAGCTGCTGTTTGTTAGCTCAAGTCCTGCTCCGAGGTGCTCTGTGTCAGCTCTGAGTGACAGGTGATCTGGGCTGCTCTGCAATGAGGGCTACGTGCACGGTACCTGTGTGCCCAGCCCTGCCGGGGTACCTGCCCAGGGCAGCTCCGTATCCTGGGAGGGGCCTGACCACGAGAGCGCCATGGGCTGCTGGGGAGGGGGGGCCTGCCCAGGTGAGATCCATATCCTGGGATTGCCCTGACCACGAGAGCCCCGTGGGCTGCTGGGGACCTGGTAAACGATGTCGGGACAGTCAGTGAAGCCACCGAGGATATACATCCGGTAGTTCCTAATTCCTACACCCTGCTGGTCATTCTACCATCCACCAGGACACGGTATTCTGTATTAGACTTCAGTGATGCCTTCTTCTGTATTGCATTGGTCCCCGAAATGCTCTGCTGCCCTAGTAACCAGATTTGGGAATGGAGAAATGCTGCCGCCTTGTGGCCGTTTGCCACAACAGCAGCTTTAAACCCAGTGCTCATGGTCACTAAATATTCACACTCATTGCAGCCTGTAAATGGCACCTGCCCTGAAAAACAATCCTGGGGTCGAAAATGGACCCAAAACTTCTAAAGAGGGCAACCATGCAAGAGGACAATTTCAAGAGGTTAATTGTACTCTCCGTTTTTTTCTGTTTTTCTGTACCAGAAAATTAAAATGGCCCCTCCGCCACGCCGCGGTACCCGAGGCCTCCGTTGCCCTGCCTGGGCGGGCGGCGGGGCGCTGCCGGGGCGGGCTGGCCGCGGGGATGGCGGTAAGGCGCAAGGACAAGCGAAGCTGGGCCTCAAGAGGCAGCCCGCGGTCCCCGCCCCCGCCTACGGCCATACCAGCCTGAACGCGCCCGATCTCGTCTGATCTCGGAAGCGAAGCAGGGTCGGGCCTGGTTAGTACTTGAATGGGAGACCGCCTGGGAATACCGGGTGCTGTAGGCTTTTGGCCTCCCGCTGCGGCTCCGCCTTCTCCTTAGGTCGCCCGCGGCGTGGGCCGCCAGCTCCGCCCCCCGCCGGGCACTGCTGCAGGCCCCACCTCCTCCGCCCCCCCCCCCCCCGCCACCACCACCACAGAGCGCCAGAGGGGCCGCTCAATGAGGCCCGAAGGCGGCACTGGAAGGCAGTGGCACACCCGACGCTCCGGGGGTTGCTGGCCCGGACCCAGACTCCGCCGCGGGCCCGGGGGCCGTCCGTGCGGCCCGCGAGCCCCTCCACCTGCACCTGGCCGGCCCCACCGGCGCCCAGCCCCGGCGCCGCCACCTGTCCGCCGGTGTGGCTCTCCGCAGCTCTCTCCGGATAAAGCTGGATAAAGGTCTGGACGCGAAGGAGGGGCAGTGATTCAGCCTATTGCTCTTAGTGCCCCTCCCCCACACTCAGGTGCCCTTTGTGACAAGGCCACAGCTCTGTGATGCAGGCCTGGGGTTCTGCCATCAAGTGAACTCCCAGGGCTCTGTTGCCTGAGGGCGGCAATGCAGTTCAGAAAACGGAGAATCTCTTTTCTTTGAAAAACACTGTTGCTATCTGGCTGAGATCCAGCCCAACTTCCTGGGTGACTGATATCATCCTTGGCTTCCTGTGTGGACTGAGGCTCTTCCTCACGTTACTCCCCTGCTTCCAGAGTAATCCATTCTTAACACCACCTAGGAAACCTAGAAACATCAGGAAGCATCAAGTAGAGCTGAAGGGGAGGAGCAGGAGTAGGAAGAATAGTCGATCTTTGAACGCTTGCAGAGATTGCCTGGAAGAACTGGAGGGGACTCACAACCTGGCTTCACCTCTGCGGAGCTGCCTGGGGAGGCTTCCTGGCAAGGGCAACTTTCATCAGCTCTCATGGCAAGACCCTCCTGGTGAGATGTGCAAAGCAGTGCCTGCTGGAGCCTGTGGAGGATACTGCTTGAAGGGTTGGGAACCCTGCAGGAACACCTCCTGTAGGGTTTCCTTCCTGGTTCAAGACACTCGAGAGGTGCTGGAAGCACATATTACAAGGTTTTGGGTAAAGCACGGGTGGACCCTCCCCCTCAAGTTCCTCAAGCCCATCAATCTCTTGAAGTCGACAAAGTTCCAACCCTCCACCACCCTGCGGTTAGCCTCGTCCCCTTCAGCCACCTGTGTATCTGGGTCCCACTCAACAGTCACGTTTGCTGAGTTCCCGGAGAAACCTCCTCAGGCTCATTCAGGAGAAAAGGTGAGAACAGAAGAGTCCGTTCCTGCCCTGAAGAGGCCTCTCCTTGTCCCCTCCACTGTGTGTAAGGAAATCCAGAGTGCCCTGGGAGCGATTCCACCTGGTGACTACCATGGGCCCTCAAAGGCTTCTCTGACTGCACAGCAGGGCAGGCCACCTTCTCAGTCCCTCACACTCAGCCTTGTGGGCAGAACCTGGAAGAGTGAGACTGTGGAATGGGTCAAGAGGGACAGCCTAGAGCCAGGTCCAAGTTCAGCAATGGTCAGGAACGAGCCAAGAGAGGAGAGTGGTGGTCAGGCCTCAGGAGACCCCTGCCATAGGGTAACAGTGATAGAGGTGAACTTAGGATCCCAATCTTTGAGAGGTGAAGAGGCCAGGGAGGCTGTGGAGGCCAAGGAGTCTCCTGCTCTTCAACCACAGTCTAGTGTTATCTTGGAAACCAAAGTGTTGACAAAATCCCAAACCACAAATGTACCTATGAGGAGTTTAGAGGTGCCAGGGGCCAGTAAAAGTTTCCTACTACCTAGAATGTCTGTTTTCCAACATCTAGGTGAGCCATGCCTTAACATGGAGGTTGCTAGTGAGTTTAACTCCAAAGTAAAGGTACAGTCAGACAACCAGCTTCAGGACTTTCCCAAACACAGGTTCCTTGCTGCAGACAACTTGGCTTCTCAGGTGCCTCAGTGCCATCCCCAGAGAGTCCCCACCAGAGACACGTTAGCTTCCCAGGAGCCAAGTGGCCTTATGGAAGGCCAAAGGAGCAACCTAGGGCAGCAGGAGCCCCAAACTTCAAAACTCCAAGACTCATGGAAGAGCCAGAGCAAGATGATTGCCCCTACTTACAAAAGAGAGGACCGTAGGAGGCATAAACCAGGAGAGCACGAAGAGAGGTTTAAAGAACGAGGGACCCCTCAAGCTGGAAGTATGAGCCGCCCTGCCCAGGTCAGGGGCATAACAGACTCTATTGGGAGCAGATGTCTCCAGCTCATGCCAGAGAAGAAATATAGCCCTCCAGAAAGCCTCTTCAGAAAAAGGATGAGGCTATTTTTAAAGTGGATTTTCCCCAATAAAAAAGTCAATGGTCGAGATGCTCTGCAAAGAAAAAAAAAAAAGCCCATATCAGCCACTGCCCGGAGTCACGGATCAGTCAAAAGCAGATCAATCTTGAAGAGTGAGACTGCTGAGGGTCAGGCACTCATGACAGCTGTTGGACAGATCGTAGAAGAAAAAAGAGCAATTCACCATGGACTTCATGCCACACAGTTAAATGAGCACAGACTGGAATTCCAAGTCCCAGTATGTGGGGTTTTCTGCTACCATAGGCTTACCTCCTACCCAGAGCAAGGGAGAATGATGGGTTCTACAGCCTGCAGTCATTAAGCCACCTCCAAGGGCCAGAGTTGTTCTGTCAGGGAAAGGGAAGTCAGACACCAACATAGTTTGAAAAGTGTAAGGTTTGACGATGAGCAGCTGGGCCTAAGGTGCCTCCCATCCTTGTCCCCCAGGAAGAGTGTGTTTCCAGTTAGTACCTGCCAGTATGGGCCAAGGATTCCAGGTGCCCCAGCCCGCCATCAACACTGTCCAAGGCATTGTCATCTTTGGGGAGGTGTCTTGCCTGGTCGACAGTAAAATCCTTCTTTAGTCTTCCCTTTAGTAGGAAAACATGTCTCCAAGTAAAAATTCAGTCCATGTAGAGAAAATGATTTCCTCATTAGCACATCCAAGATATTTAATGTTCCCCAATACATGTATATATATATATTTTTTTTCTAATAAAAGCATAGTGTAATAGCAAAAAAAAAAGAAATTTAAAACGGCATGGAAAAATGCTGAACATTAGGAATAATTAAAGCTATGCAAATCCAAATTACAAAAACCTATCCGCTCACACCAGTCAGAATTGCCATCAGCAAGAATTCTGCAAAAAGTAAATGCTGAAGGGGTTTTAGAGAAATGCCTACCCTTGGTCCAAAGTGGGACATGGTAAGAGCCAGTAATGAAAACAAAAATGAGGTGCCTTGTAAAGGTAAATACTGAGCTACCATTCAATCAAGCATACCCACTGCTGGGCCTATCGCCTGAGGGGATGAGAATCAAAAAAACACAGGCTGGGCTTCACTGGTGGCGCAGTGGTTGAGAGCCCGCCTGCCAATGCAGGGGACACGCGTTCATGCTCCGGGTCGGGAAGATCCCACGTGCCGCGGAGCGGCTTGTCCCGTGAGCTAGGGCTGCTGGGCCTGCGCGTCCGGAGCCTGTGCTCTGCAATGGGAGGGTCCACCGCAGTGAGAGGCCCACGTACCGCAAAAAAAAAAAAAAAAAAACAAACAAAAAACAAAAAAAACACAGGCTGGCAATCCTCCACTCCAGCAATATTTACCATAGCCAACACTTGGAAGCTACGAAAATGTCCATCAACAGAGGAATGCACAAAGAAGAAGTGGTCCCTGTACACAATGGAATATGACTCCAATAAAATATCTATATAAATACAATTTATAAAACAAACATAATTAAGGAGACATCAGCTCTTGGGGGCACATTCCACTCTAATATTTAACCGAGGAACACCACTGCCCGGATGGTCTGTTTCCCTAGTTCCCAGGTTGGGAAAAGCAGAATTGCTGCCGCCCTCTGGCCATTACCTGCAACAGCAGCTTTAAGACCTGTGCTAAGGGTCACTTCATATGCAGCAGTACTGGTGGGCTGTAAATGAAACCTGCCCTCCAAACGTCTTGAGGGAGGTAATGGCCAAAATATTTCTAAATGTCACACACACTTCACGAAGACAATTTGAAGAGGTAAGCTGTACTCACAGTTGAAGAAAAGAAGGACATGCCAGAAAGCTCAATTTCAAGGGATTATGAGACGCATGCAAATCCAGCCACAAAGTGGTATCGGCTCACACTAGTCAGAACACACATCAGCAAAAAAACTACAAACAAAAAATGCTGAAGGTGTTGTGGAGAAGCGCATACCCTCAACTTTAAGCGGGACGTAACCTGGTAAGAGCCACTAATGAGAACAGACTGGAGGTGCCTCTACAAGGTAAACATTCCGCTACCATATGATCCAGCAGGCCCACTCCTGGGCCTATAACCTAAGAAGACAGAATTGGAAAGACACAGGCAGGCAAATGTGCATTGCCGCAGCATTACAATAGCCATGACGTGGAAGCAACCAAAAAGTCCATCAACAGATGAGGGGACAAAGAAGAACTGGTACATGTACAGACAGAATATTAGCCAAGGAAGAAAAGGACACAATGCCATTTGCAGCACCGTAGATGAGTCTAGAGGTGATCACGTGACTTGTAGTAAGTCAGAAAGAGAAAGACACGTATCGTATGATATCACTTATAGGTGTTACCTAAAAATTGATACCAGTGAAGATATTTCCACAGAGAAGGGCAATCCCAGATTCATTAAACAAACTTATGGTTCACCAACGGAAAGGTGTGAGGATTGGATACATTACGAGATTGGGGTGAACAGACATATACAAACACAGGTGAAATATATAATCACCAAAGACCTACAGAATACCAAGAGAAGACTACTCAACATTCTGTCATAACGTACATGGGAAAAGGATCCCAGCAAGAACAGACATATGTATATGTGTAAAAGAACCACATCTTGCACACCTGCAACAAGCCAAACATTGTAATCAAACACGGTGTGATAAAATAAAAAATAAAAAAATTAAATTAAAAAAACGAACAAGACGTAGTGAGACAAACTTAAGGGACCTTCTCCTGGCACATTCCATTCTAAATTACAACCTAGAGCACGACTCCCATTGAGGCTCTGCTGCCCTAGTAACCAGATTTGGTAAGGGAGAACTGCTGCCCCCTTGTGGCCGTTTCACACAACAGCACCTTTAATCCCAACGCTAATGTCAGTTGATATTCAAAATCATTGCAGGCCTGTAAATGACACCTGCCCTGAAAACAAATCCTGGGGTCATATATCGACCAAAAAGTTCAAAAGACGTCCGTATTTCAAAACGACACTTTCAAGAGGCATATTTTGTTCTGCATATTTGTTCTGCACATTAGGGTTCTGCTTCTTTTTCTTTCTTTCTTTCTTTCTTAAAAAAAAAACGGGAATGGAAAAAGGCAACCCTCAGAATGGGAGAAAATATTTGCAAACGAATCCACGGACAAAGGTTTAATCTCCAATATATATAACAGCTCATGCAGCTTAATATTAAAAAAAAACAAACAACCCAATACAAAAATGGGCAGAAGATCTAAATAGACGTTTCTTCAAAGAAGACACAGAGATGGCCAAGACGCACATGAAAAGCTGCTCAACATCACTCATCATTAGAGAAATGCACATCAAAACTACAGTGAGGTATCACCTCACACCTGTTAGAATGGGCATCATCAGAAAATGTACAAACAACAAATGCTGGGGAGGGTGTGGACCAAAGGAACCTTCTTCCACTATTGGTGGGAATGTAAATTGATACAGTCACTATGGAGAACAGCATGGAGGTTCCTTAAAAAACTAAAAATAGAATTACCATAGGATCCAGCAATCCCACTTCTGGGCATATAGCCAGAGAAAACCATAAATCAAAAAGACACATTCACCACAATGTTCATTGCAGCACTATTTACAATAGCCAGGTAATGGAAGCAACCTAAATGCCCACAGACAGACGAACGGATAATGATGTGGTCCATCTATAAAACGGAATATTACTCAGCCATAAAAAGGAACGAAACTGGGTCATCTGTGGAGACGTCGACGGATCTAGAGACTGTCATACAGAGTGAAGTAAGTCAGAAGGAGAAAAACAAATATTGTATATTAATGCATATATGTGGAACCTAGAAAGATGGTACAGATGACCCGGTTTGCAGGGCAGAAATAGAGACACAGAGGTAGAGAACAAACGTATGGACACCAAGAGGGGGGAAGCCATGGGTTGTTGGTGGTGGGATGAGTCGGGAGATTGGGATTGTCCTGTATACATGTATATGCATAAAATAGATAACTAATAATAATCCTGCTGAATAAAAAAATAAACTTAAATTTCAAAATTTTAAAAAATAAATAAAATTTTAAAATAAAACGGAAAAAAAGTTCTTCCCTTCACACAGATGTATTTATAGGAATGAATTATTTCCATGCTTATATCTATAAATACATAGAAGAGGAATAAAATCTCACTTGAACCAAAAAAGAAAAAAAAAACAGAACCCACCAGTTATACACAGGAAAACCCTATCAGGGCACTGGCTCCAGCGGCAAACAATTCTGAAGTTGGTCAGAGGTGGGGAATCATCTCCCATGCAGCCAGCAGCCCCCCCAACCCCCGCAAGGAGCGTCGTCATTGCAAAGCTGGGGGACCGTGCCGAGGCGTCTGTGAGTCAACGTGAGCCGAGCCCCAGGCCAGCTGCTGCTGAACTGTTCCCACCCTTCCCAGGTAAAACACCTGAATATGTCCAAGGACTTGAAAGCCTAGAGGAAGGGCCGTGGAGCCACAGCAGCGACAGCACGCAGGCCGACTTGGTGCCTGCAGGCCAGCCAGGATGGTCCTGGCCCCGGGCGCTCTTCTGGAAGCTTTCCATTTCCCTGCCTGAGATACTCCTCCTGTCCCGGCCCCCACTGCTTTTTTCCTTCCTCACCTCTGCCCGGGGAGAAATTCCAACGGAAGGTATGGGTGACACATCCTCTTCTTTAGCAGGTGGCAGCCCGGCAACTCCTGCAGAAAGTCCAGCAGAGCCCCACTCACACCGGGCCACCCACAGAGCCGTGGCCCCTCACTCCCTCCCACCAGCACAGCCCCGAGACTGCTGACGGGGCAGAGAATATGGCGTCAGGCACAGCTGCAGGGGCTCTTGCTGCCTGGAGCCGTGTTTATATGGACCTCAAGCCAGGCACACCTGGGGAGGGCTGGCCGGCAGGGTCAGGCTGCCCAGGTCAGCCCATCCTCACCCCTCAGGGACTCACATTGCAGAAAATGGACCTCGCTGAACCGGCCAGGTCCAAGGAACAGGTGTGGGCTCCTGAGAGTCTGGATAGACAAGGGGCTGCAGCTCCGGCTTGTTTTCTAATCCTTTTATCTGGCCCATGAGTGGGAGACAACTTCAAGAAGACCCTCTCCTAATGAGAGGAACCCAGGAGTCAGGGAGAGGAGGGGTGATGGGTGGAGACAGAGGCCTGGTGCCCCGGCTGCGGTGGAAGCCTCTGGAAGACCAGGCAGAGGGAGGCCGCACAGAGTGATGCCCAGGGTCACAGACCTGTCGGAGCTGCTGTTTGTTAGCTCAAGTCCTGCTCTGAGGTGCTCTGTGTCAGCTCTGAGTGACAGGTGATCTGGGCTGCTCTGCAATGAGGGCTACGTGCACGGTACCTGTGTGCCCAGCCCTGCCGGGGTACCTGCCCAGGGCAGCTCCGTATCCTGGGAGGGGCCTGACCACGAGAGCACCATGGGCTGCTGGGGAGGGGGGGCCTGCCCAGGTGAGCTCCATATCCTGGGATTGCCCTGACCACGAGAGCCCCGTGGGCTGCTGGGGACCTGGTAAACGGTGTCGGGACAGTCAGTGAAGCCACCGAGGATATACATCCGGTAGTTCCTAATTCCTACACCCTGCTGGTCATTCTACCATCCACCAGGACACGGTATTCTGTATGAGACTTCAGTGATGCCTTCTTCTGTATTGCATTGTTCCCCGAAAGGCTCTGCTGCCCTAGTAACCAGATTTGGGAATGGAGAAATGCTGCCGCCTTGTGGCCGTTTGCCACAAAAGCAGCTTTAAACCCAGTGCTCATGGTCACTAAATATTCACACTCATTGCAGCCAGTAAATGGCCCCTGCCCTGAAAAACAATCCTGGGGTCGAAAATGGACCCAAAACTTCTAAAGAGGGCAACCATGCAAGAGGACAATTTCAAGAGGTTAATTGTACTCTCCGTTTTTTTCTGTTTTTCTGTACCAGAAAATTAAAATGGCCCCTCCGCCATGCCGCGGTACCCGAGGCCTCCGTTGCCCTGCCTGGGCGGGCGGCGGGGCGCTGCCGGGGCGGGCTGGCCGCGGGGATGGCGGTAAGGCGCAAGGACAAGCGAAGCTGGGCCTCAAGAGGCAGCCCGCGGTCCCCGCCCCCGCCTACGGCCATACCAGCCTGAACGCGCCCGATCTCGTCTGATCTCGGAAGCGAAGCAGGGTCGGGCCTGGTTAGTACTTGGATGGGAGACCGCCTGGGAATACCGGGTGCTGTAGGCTTTTGGCCTCCCGCTGCGGCTCCGCCTTCTCCTTTAGTCGCCCGCGGCGTGGGCCGCCAGCTCCGCCCCCCGCCGGGCACTGCTGCAGGCCCTACCTCCTCCGCCACCACCCCCCCGCCACCACCACCACAGAGCGCCAGAGGGGCCGCTCCATGCGGCCCGAAGGCGGCCCTGGAAGGCAGTGGCACACCCGACGCTCCGGGGGTTGCTGGCCCGGACCCAGACTCCGCCGCGGGCCCGGGGGCCGTCCGTGCGGCCCGCGAGCCCCTCCACCTGCACCTGGCCGGCCCCACCGGCGCCCAGCCCCGGCGCCGCCACCTGTCCGCCAGTGTGGCTCTCCGCAGCTCTCTCCGGATAAAGCTGGATAAAGGTCTGGACGCGAAGGAGGGGCAGTGATTCAGCCTATTGCTCTTAGTGCCCCTCCCCCACACTCAGGTGCCCTTTGTGACAAGGCCACAGCTCTGTGATGCAGGCCTGGGGTTCTGCCATCAAGTGAACTCCCAGGGCTCTGTTGCCTGAGGGCGGCAATGCAGTTCAGAAGACGGAAAATCTCTTTTCTTTGAAAAACACTGTTGCTATCTGGCTGAGATCCAGCCCAACTTCCTGGGTGATTGATATCATCCTTGGCTTCCTGTGTGGACTGAGGCTCTTCCTCACGTTACTCCCCTGCTTCCAGAGTAATCCATTCTTAGCACCACCTAGGAAACCTAGAAACATCAGGAAGCATCAAGTAGAGCTGAAGGGGAGGAGCAGGAGTAGGAAGAATAGTCGATCTTTGAACGCTTGCAGAGATTGCCTGGAAGAACTGGAGGGGACTCACAACCTGGCTTCACCTCTGCGGAGCTGCCTGGGGAGGCTTCCTGGCAAGGGCAACTTTCATCAGCTCTCATGGCAAGACCCTCCTGGCGAGATGTGCAAAGCAGTGCCTGCTGGAGCCTGTGGAGGATACTGCTTGAAGGGTTGGGAACCCTGCAGGAACACCTCCTGTAGGGTTTCCTTCCTGGTTCAAGACACTCGAGAGGTGCTGGAAGCACATATTACAAGGTTTTGGGTAAAGCACGGGTGGACCCTCCCCCTCAAGCTCCTCAAGCCCATCAATCTCTTGAAGTCGACAAAGTTCCAACCCTCCACCA
Organism: Mesoplodon mirus; assembly: GCF_964341445.2. Lineage (NCBI taxonomy): Eukaryota > Metazoa > Chordata > Mammalia > Artiodactyla > Ziphiidae > Mesoplodon > Mesoplodon mirus. Next base: position 99,937,758 of record NC_138976.1, read on the forward strand.
CCCTGCGGTTAGCCTCGTCCCCTTCAGCCACCTGTGTATCTGGGTCCCACTCAACAGTCACGTTTGCTGAGTTCCCGGAGAAACCTCCTCAGGCTCATTCAGGAGAGAAGGTGAGAACAGAAGAGTCCGTTCCTGCCCTGAAGAGGCCTCTCCTTGTCCCCTCCACTGTGTGTAAGGAAATCCAGAGTGCCCTGGGAGCGATTCCACCTGGTGACTACCATGGGCCCTCAAAGGCTTCTCTGACTGCACAGCAGGGCAGGCCACCTTCTCAGTCCCTCACACTCAGCCTTGTGGGCAGAACCTGGAAGAGTGAGACTGTGGAATGGGTCAAGAGGGACAGCCTAGAGCCAGGTCCAAGTTCAGCAATGGTCAGGAACGAGCCAAGAGAGGAGAGTGGTGGTCAGGCCTCAGGAGACCCCTGCCATAGGGTAACAGTGATAGAGGTGAACTTAGGATCCCAAGCTTTGAGAGGTGAAGAGGCCAGGGAGGCTGTGGAGGCCAAGGAGTCTCCTGCTCTTCAACCACAGTCTAGTGTTATCTTGGAAACCAAAGTGTTGACAAAATCCCAAACCACAAATGTACCTATGAGGAGTTTAGAGGTGCCAGGGGCCAGTAAAAGTTTCCTACTACCTAGAATGTCTGTTTTCCAACCTCTAGGTGAGCCATGCCTTAACATGGAGGTTGCTAGTGAGTTTAACTCCAAAGTAAAGGTACAGTCAGACAACCAGCTTCAGGACTTTCCCAAACACAGGTTCCTTGCTGCAGACAACTTGGCTTCTCAGGTGCCTCAGTGCCATCCCCAGAGAGTCCCCACCAGAGACACGTTAGCTTCCCAGGAGCCAAGTGGCCTTATGGAAGGCCAAAGGAGCAACCTAGGGCAGCAGGAGCCCCAAACTTCAAAACTCCAAGACTCATGGAAGAGCCAGAGCAAGATGATTGCCCCTACTTACAAAAGAGAGGACCGTAGGAGGCATAAACCAGGAGAGCACGAAGAGAGGTTTAAAGAACGAGGGACCCCTCAAGCTGGAAGTATGAGCCGCCCTGCCCAGGTCAGGGGCATAACAGACTCTATTGGGAGCAGATGTCTCCAGCTCATGCCAGAGAAGAAATATAGCCCTCCAGAAAGCCTCTTCAGAAAAAGGATGAGGCTATTTTTAAAGTGGATTTTCCCCAATAAAAAAGTCAATGGTCGAGATGCTCTGCAAAGAAAAAAAAAAAAAGCCCATATCAGCCACTGCCCGGAGTCACGGATCAGTCAAAAGCAGATCAATCTTGAAGAGTGAGACTGCTGAGGGTCAGGCACTCATGACAGCTGTTGGACAGATCGTAGAAGAAAAAAGAGCAATTCACCATGGACTTCATGCCACAGAGTTAAATGAGCACAGAGTGGAATTCCAAGTCCCAGTATGTGGGGTTTTCTGCTACCATAGGCTTACCTCCTACCCAGAGCAAGGGAGAATGATGGGTTCTACAGCCTGCAGTCATAAAGCCACCTCCAAGGGCCAGAGTTGTTCTGTCAGGGAAAGGGAAGTCAGACACCAACATAGTTTGAAAAGTGTAAGGTTTGACGATGAGCAGCTGGGCCTAAGGTGCCTCCCATCCTTGTCCCCCAGGAAGAGTGTGTTTCCAGTTAGTACCTGCCAGTATGGGCCAAGGATTCCAGGTGCCCCAGCCCGCCATCAACACTGTCCAAGGCATTGTCATCTTTGGGGAGGTGTCTTGCCTGGTCGACAGTAAAATCCTTCTTTAGTCTTCCCTTTAGTAGGAAAGCATGTCTCCAAGTAAAAATTCAGTCCATGTAGAGAAAATGATTTTCTCATTAGCACATCCAAGATATTTAATGTTCCCCAATACATGTATATATATATATATATTTTTTTCTAATAAAAGCATAGTGTAATAGCAAAAAAAAAGAAATTTAAAACGGCATGGAAAAATGCTGAACATTAGGAATAATTAAAGCTATGCAAATCCAAATTACAAAAACCTATCCGCTCACACCAGTCAGAATGGCCATCAGCAAGAATTCTGCAAAAAGTAAATGCTGAAGGGGTTTTAGAGAAATGCCTACCCTTGGTCCAAAGTGGGACATGGTAAGAGCCAGTAATGAAAACAAAAATGAGGTGCCTTGTAAAGGTAAATACTGAGCTACCATTCAATCAAGCATACCCACTGCTGGGCCTATCGCCTGAGGGGATGAGAATCAAAAAAAACACAGGCTGGGCTTCACTGGTGGCGCAGTGGTTGAGAGCCCGCCTGCCAATGCAGGGGACACGCGTTCATGCTCCGGGTCGGGAAGATCCCACGTGCCGCGGAGCGGCTTGTCCCGTGAGCTAGGGCTGCTGGGCCTGCGCGTCCGGAGCCTGTGCTCTGCAATGGGAGGGTCCACCGCAGTGAGAGGCCCACGTACCGCAAAAAAAAAAAAAAAACAAAAAACAAATAACAAAAAAAACACAGGCTGGCAATCCTCCACTCCAGCAATATTTACCATAGCCAACACTTGGAAGCTACGAAAATGTCCATCAACAGAGGAATGCACAAAGAAGAAGTGGTCCCTGTACACAATGGAATATGACTCCAATAAAAAATCTATATAAATACAATTTATAAAACAAACATAATTAAGGAGACATCAGCTCTTGGGGGCACATTCCACTCTAATATTTAACCGAGGAACACCACTGCCCGGATGGTCTGTTTCCCTAGTTCCCAGGTTGGGAAAAGCAGAAATGCTGCCGCCCTCTGGCCATTACCTGCAACAGCAGCTTTAAGACCTGTGCTAAGGGTCACTTCATATGCAGCAGTACTGGTGGGCTGTAAATGAAACCTGCCCTCCAAACGTCTTGAGGGAGGTAATGGCCAAAATATTTCTAAATGTCACACACACTTCACGAAGACAATTTGAAGAGGTAAGCTGTACTCACAGTTGAAGAAAAGAAGGACATGCCAGAAAGCTCAATTTCAAGGGATTATGAGACGCATGCAAATCCAGCCACAAAGTGGTATCGGCTCACACTAGTCAGAACACACATCAGCAAAAAAACTACAAACAAAAAATGCTGAAGGTGTTGTGGAGAAGCGCATACCCTCAACTTTAAGCGGGACGTAACCTGGTAAGAGCCACTAATGAGAACAGACTGGAGGTGCCTCTACAAGGTAAACATTCTGCTACCATATGATCCAGCAGGCCCACTCCTGGGCCTATAACCTAAGAAGACAGAATTGGAAAGACACAGGCAGGCAAATGTGCATTGCCGCAGCATTACAATAGCCATGACGTGGAAGCAACCAAAAAGTCCATCAACAGATGAGGGGACAAAGAAGAACTGGTACATGTACAGACAGAATATTAGCCAAGGAAGAAAAGGACACCATGCCATTTGCAGCAGCGTAGATGAGTCTAGAGGTGATCACGTGACTTGTAGTAAGTCAGAAAGAGAAAGACACGTATCGTATGATATCACTTATAGGTGTTACGTAAAAATTGATACCAGTGAAGATATTTCCACAGAGAAGGGCAATCCCAGATTCATTAAACAAACTTATGGTTCACCAACGGAAAGGTGTGAGGATTGGATACATTACGAGATTGGGGTGAACAGACATATACAAACACAGGTGAAATATATAATCACCAAAGACCTACAGAATACCAAGAGAAGACTACTCAACATTCTGTCATAACGTACATGGGAAAAGGATCCCAGCAAGAACAGACATATGTATATGTGTAAAAGAACCACATCTTGCACACCTGCAACAAGCCAAACATTGTAATCAAACACGGTGTGATAAAATAAAAAATAAAAAAATTAAATTAAAAAAACGAACAAGACGTAGTGAGACAAACATAAGGGGCCTTCTCCTGGCACATTCCATTCTAAATTACAACCTAGAGCACGACTCCCATTGAGGCTCTGCTGCCCTAGTAACCAGATTTGGTAAGGGAGAACTGCTGCCCCCTTGTGGCCGTTTCACACAACAGCACCTTTAATCCCAACGCTAATGTCAGTTGATATTCAAAATCATTGCAGGCCTGTAAATGACACCTGCCCTGAAAACAAATCCTGGGGTCATATATCGACCAAAAAATTCAAAAGACGTCCGTATTTCAAAACGACACTTTCAAGAGGCATATTTTGTTCTGCATATTTGTTCTGCACATTAGGGTTCTGCTTCTTTTTCTTTCTTTCTTTCTTTGTTAAAAAAAAAACGGGAATGGAAAAAGGCAACCCTCAGAATGGGAGAAAATATTTGCAAACGAATCCACGGACAAAGGTTTAATCTCCAATATATATAACAGCTCATGCAGCTTAATATTAAAAAAAAAAACAAACAACCCAATACAAAAATGGGCAGAAGATCTAAATAGACGTTTCTTCAAAGAAGACACAGAGATGGCCAAGACGCACATGAAAAGCTGCTCAACATCACTCATCATTAGAGAAATGCACATCAAAACTACAGTGAGGTATCACCTCACACCTGTTAGAATGGGCATCATCAGAAAATGTACAAACAACAAATGCTGGGGAGGGTGTGGACCAAAGGAACCTTCTTCCACTATTGGTGGGAATGTAAATTGATACAGTCACTATGGAGAACAGCATGGAGGTTCCTTAAAAAACTAAAAATAGAATTACCATAGGATCCAGCAATCCCACTTCTGGGCATATAGCCAGAGAAAACCATAAATCAAAAAGACACATTCACCACAATGTTCATTGCAGCACTATTTACAATAGCCAGGTAATGGAAGCAACCTAAATGCCCACAGACAGACGAACGGATAATGATGTGGTCCATCTATAAAACGGAATATTACTCAGCCATAAAAAGGAACGAAACTGGGTCATCTGTGGAGACGTCGACGGATCTAGAGACTGTCATACAGAGTGAAGTAAGTCAGAAGGAGAAAAACAAATATTGTATATTAATGCATATAGGTGGAACCTAGAAAGATGGTACAGATGACCCGGTTTGCAGGGCAGAAATAGAGACACAGAGGTAGAGAACAAACGTATGGACACCAAGAGGGGGGAAGCCATGGGTTGTTGGTGGTGGGATGAGTCGGGAGATTGGGATTGTCCTGTATACATGTATATGCATAAAATAGATAACTAATAATAATCCTGCTGAATAAAAAAATAAACTTAAATTTCAAAATTTTAAAAAATAAATAAAATTTTAAAATAAAACGGAAAAAAAGTTCTTCCCTTCACACAGATGTATTTATAGGAATGAATTATTTCCATGCTTATATCTATAAATACATAGAAGAGGAATAAAATCTCACTTGAACCAAAAAAGAAAAAAAAAACAGAACCCACCAGTTATACACAGGAAAACCCTATCAGGGCACTGGCTCCAGCGGCAAACAATTCTGAAGTTGGTCAGAGGTGGGGAATCATCTCCCATGCAGCCAGCAGCCCCCCCAACCCCCGCAAGGAGCGTCGTCATTGCAAAGCTGGGGGACCGTTCCGAGGCGTCTGTGAGTCAACGTGAGCCGAGCCCCAGGCCAGCTGCTGCTGAACTGTTCCCACCCTTCCCAGGTAAAACACCTGAATATGTCCAAGGACTTGAAAGCCTAGAGGAAGGGCCGTGGAGCCACAGCAGCGACAGCACGCAGGCCGACTTGGTGCCTGCAGGCCAGCCAGGATGGTCCTGGCCCCGGGCGCTCTTCTGGAAGCTTTCCATTTCCCTGCCTGAGATACTCCACCTGTCCCGGCCCCCACTGCTTTTTTCCTTCCTCACCTCTGCCCGGGGAGAAATTCCAACGGAAGGTATGGGTGACACATCCTCTTCTTTAGCAGGTGGCAGCCCGGCAACTCCTGCAGAAAGTCCAGCAGAGCCCCACTCACACCGGGCCACCCACAGAGCCGTGGCCCCTCACTCCCTCCCACCAGCACAGCCCCGAGACTGCTGACGGGGCAGAGAATATGGCGTCAGGCACAGCTGCAGGGGCTCTTGCTGCCTGGAGCCGTGTTTATATGGACCTCAACCCAGGCACACCTGGGGAGGGCTGGCCGGCAGGGTCAGGCTGCCCAGGTCAGCCCATCCTCACCCCTCAGGGACTCACATTGCAGAAAATGGACCTCGCTGAACCGGCCAGGTCCAAGGAACAGGTGTGGGCTCCTGAGAGTCTGGATAGACAAGGGGCTGCAGCTCCGGCTTGTTTTCTAATCCTTTTATCTGGCCCATGAGTGGGAGACAACTTCAAGAAGACCCTCTCCTAATGAGAGGAACCCAGGAGTCAGGGAGAGGAGGGGTGATGGTTGGAGACAGAGGCCTGGTGCCCCGGCTGCGGTGGAAGCCTCTGGAAGACCAGGCAGAGGGAGGCCGCACAGAGTGATGCCCAGGGTCACAGACCTGTCGGAGCTGCTGTTTGTTAGCTCAAGTCCTGCTCTGAGGTGCTCTGTGTCAGCTCTGAGTGACAGGTGATCTGGGCTGCTCTGCAATGAGGGCTACGTGCACGGTACCTGTGTGCCCAGCCCTGCCGGGGTACCTGCCCAGGGCAGCTCCGTATCCTGGGAGGGGCCTGACCACGAGAGCACCATGGGCTGCTGGGGAGGGGGGGCCTGCCCAGGTGAGCTCCATATCCTGGGATTGCCCTGACCACGAGAGCCCCGTGGGCTGCTGGGGACCTGGTAAACGATGTCGGAACAGTCAGTGAAGCCACCGAGGATATACATCCGGTAGTTCCTAATTCCTACACCCTGCTGGTCATTCTACCATCCACCAGGACACGGTATTCTGTATGAGACTTCAGTGATGCCTTCTTCTCTATTGCATTGTTCCCCGAAAGGCTCTGCTGCCCTAGTAACCAGATTTGGGAATGGAGAAATGCTGCCGCCTTGTGGCCGTTTGCCACAAAAGCAGCTTTAAACCCAGTGCTCATGGTCACTAAATATTCACACTCATTGCAGCCAGTAAATGGCACCTGCCCTGAAAAACAATCCTGGGGTCGAAAATGGACCCAAAACTTCTAAAGAGGGCAACCATGCAAGAGGACAATTTCAAGAGGTTAATTGTACTCTCCGTTTTTTTCTGTTTTTCTGTACCAGAAAATTAAAATGGCCCCTCCGCCATGCCGCGGTACCCGAGGCCTCCGTTGCCCTGCCTGGGCGGGCGGCGGGGCGCTGCCGGGGCGGGCTGGCCGCGGGGATGGCGGTAAGGCGCAAGGACAAGCGAAGCTGGGCCTCAAGAGGCAGCCCGCGGTCCCCGCCCCCGCCTACGGCCATACCACCCTGAACGCGCCCGATCGTCTGATCTCGGAAGCTAAGCAGGGTCGGGCCTGGTTAGTACTTGGATGGGAGACCGCCTGGGAATACCGGGTGCTGTAGGCTTTTGGCCTCCCGCTGCTGCGGCTCCGCCTTCTCCTTTAGTCGCCCGCGGCGTGGGCCGCCAGCTCCGCCCCCCGCCGGGCACTGCTGCAGGCCCCACCTCCTCCGCCACCCCCCCCCCCCGCCACCACCACCACAGAGCGCCAGAGGGACCGCTCCATGCGGCCCGAAGGCGGCCCTGGAAGGCAGTGGCACACCCGACGCTCCGGGGGTTGCTGGCCCGGACCCAGACTCCGCCGCGGGCCCGGGGGCCGTCCATGCGGCCCGCGAGCCCCTCCACCTGCACCTGGCCGGCCCCACTGGCGCCCAGCCTCGGCGCCGCCACCTGTCCGCCAGTGTGGCTCTCCGCAGCTCTCTCCGGATAAAGCTGGATAAAGGTCTGGACGCGAAGGAGGGGCAGTGATTCAGCCTATTGCTCTTAGTGCCCCTCCCCCACACTCAGGTGCCCTTGGTGACAAGGCCACAGCTCTGTGATGCAGGCCTGGGGTTCTGCCATCAAGTGAACTCCCAGGGCTCTGTTGCCTGAGGGCGGCAATGCAGTTCAGAAGACGGAGAATCTCTTTTCTTTGAAAAACACTGTTGCTATCTGGCTGAGATCCAGCCCAACTTCCTGGGTGATTGATATCATCCTTGGCTTCCTGTGTGGACTGGGGCTCTTCCTCACGTTACTCCCCTGCTTCCAGAGTAATCCATTCTTAGCACCACCTAGGAAACCTAGAAACATCAGGAAGCATCAAGTAGAGCTGAAGGGGAGGAGCAGGAGTAGGAAGAAAAGTCGATCTTTGAAAGCTTGCAGAGATTGCCTGGAAGAACTGGAGGGGACTCACAACCTGGCTTCACCTCTGCGGAGCTGCCTGGGGAGGCTTCCTGGCAAGGGCAACTTTCATCAGCTCTCATGGCAAGACCCTCCTGGTGAGATGTGCAAAGCAGTGCCTGCTGGAGCCTGTGCAGGATACTGCTTGAAGGGTTGGGAACCCTGCAGGAACACCTCCTGTAGGGTTTCCTTCCTGGTTCAAGACACTCGAGAGGTGCTGGAAGCACATATTACAAGGTTTTGGGTAAAGCACGGGTGGACCCTCCCCCTCAAGGTCCTCAAGCCCATCAATCTCTTGAAGTCGACAAAGTTCCAACCCTCCACCACCCTGCGGTTAGCCTCGTCCCCTTCAGCCACCTGTGTATCTGGGTCCCACTCAACAGTCACGTTTGCTGAGTTCCCGGAGAAACCTCCTCAGGCTCATTCAGGAGAGAAGGTGAGAACAGAAGAGTCCATTCCTGCCCTGAAGAGGCCTCTCCTTGTCCCCTCCACTGTGTGTAAGGAAATCCAGAGTGCCCTGGGAGCGATTCCACCTGGTGACTACCATGGGCCCTCAAAGGCTTCTCTGACTGCACAGCAGGGCAGGCCACCTTCTCAGTCCCTCACACTCAGCCTTGTGGGCAGAACCTGGAAGAGTGAGACTGTGGAATGGGTCAAGAGGGACAGCCTAGAGCCAGGTCCAAGTTCAGCAATGGTCAGGAACGAGCCAAGAGAGGAGAGTGGTGGTCAGGCCTCAGGAGACCCCTGCCATAGGGTAACAGTGATAGAGGTGAACTTAGGATCCCAATCTTTGAGAGGTGAAGAGGCCAGGGAGGCTGTGGAGGCCAAGGAGTCTCCTGCTCTTCAACCACAGTCTAGTGTTATCTTGGAAACCAAAGTGTTGACAAAATCCCAAACCACAAATGTACCTATGAGGAGTTTAGAGGTGCCAGGGGCCAGTAAAAGTTTCCTACTACCTAGAATGTCTGTTTTCCAACCTCTAGGTGAGCCATGCCTTAACATGGAGGTTGCTAGTGAGTTTAACTCCAAAGTAAAGGTACAGTCAGACAACCAGCTTCAGGACTTTCCCAAACACAGGTTCCTTGCTGCAGACAACTTGGCTTCTCAGGTGCCTCAGTGCCATCCCCAGAGAGTCCCCGCCAGAGACACGTTAGCTTCCCAGGAGCCAAGTGGCCTTATGGAAGGCCAAAGGAGCAACCTAGGGCAGCAGGAGCCCCAAACTTCAAAACTCCAAGACTCATGGAAGAGCCAGAGCAAGATGATTGCCCCTACTTACAAAAGAGAGGACCGTAGGAGGCATAAACCAGGAGAGCACGAAGAGAGGTTTAAAGAACGAGGGACCCCTCAAGCTGGAAGTATGAGCCGCCCTGCCCAGGTCAGGGGCATAACAGACTCTATTGGGAGCAGATGTCTCCAGCTCATGCCAGAGAAGAAATATAGCCCTCCAGAAAGCCTCTTCAGAAAAAGGATGAGGCTATTTTTAAAGTGGATTTTCCCCAATAAAAAAGTCAATGGTCGAGATGCTCTGCAAAGAAAAAAAAAAAAAGCCCATATCAGCCACTGCCCGGAGTCACGGATCAGTCAAAAGCAGATCAATCTTGAAGAGTGAGACTGCTGAGGGTCAGGCACTCATGACAGCTGTTGGACAGATCGTAGAAGAAAAAAGAGCAATTCACCATGGACTTCATGCCACAGAGTTAAATGAGCACAGAGTGGAATTCCAAGTCCCAGTATGTGGGGTTTTCTGCTACCATAGGCTTACCTCCTACCCAGAGCAAGGGAGAATGATGGGTTCTACAGCCTGCAGTCATAAAGCCACCTCCAAGGGCCAGAGTTGTTCTGTCAGGGAAAGGGAAGTCAGACACCAACATAGTTTGAAAAGTGTAAGGTTTGACGATGAGCAGCTGGGCCTAAGGTGCCTCCCATCCTTGTCCCCCAGGAAGAGTGTGTTTCCAGTTAGTACCTGCCAGTATGGGCCAAGGATTCCAGGTGCCCCAGCCCGCCATCAACACTGTCCAAGGCATTGTCATCTTTGGGGAGGTGTCTTGCCTGGTCGACAGTAAAATCCTTCTTTAGTCTTCCCTTTAGTAGGAAAACATGTCTCCAAGTAAAAATTCAGTCCATGTAGAGAAAATGATTTTCTCATTAGCACATCCAAGATATTTAATGTTCCCCAATACATGTATATATATATATATATATATATATATATAAAAAAAAGCATAGTGTAATAGCAAAAAAAAAGAAATTTAAAACGGCATGGAAAAATGCTGAACATTAGGAATAATTAAAGCTATGCAAATCCAAATTACAAAAACCTATCCGCTCACACCAGTCAGAATGGCCATCAGCAAGAATTCTGCAAAAAGTAAATGCTGAAGGGGTTTTAGAGAAATGCCTACCCTTGGTCCAAAGTGGGACATGGTAAGAGCCAGTAATGAAAACAAAAATGAGGTGCCTTGTAAAGGTAAATACTGAGCTACCATTCAATCAAGCATACCCACTGCTGGGCCTATCGCCTGAGGGGATGAGAATCAAAAAAAACACAGGCTGGGCTTCACTGGTGGCGCAGTGGTTGAGAGCCCGCCTGCCAATGCAGGGGACACGCGTTCATGCTCCGGGTCGGGAAGATCCCACGTGCCGCGGAGCGGCTTGTCCCGTGAGCTGGGGCTGCTGGGCCTGCGCGTCCGGAGCCTGTGCTCTGCAATGGGAGGGTCCACCGCAGTGAGAGGCCCACGTACCGCAAAAAAAAAAAAAAACAAAAAAACAAAAAAAAAAAACACAGGCTGGCAATCCTCCACTCCAGCAATATTTACCATAGCCAACACTTGGAAGCTACGAAAATGTCCATCAACAGAGGAATGCACAAAGAAGAAGTGGTCCCTGTACACAATGGAATATGACTCCAATAAAAAATCTATATAAATACAATTTATAAAACAAACATAATTAAGGAGACATCAGCTCTTGGGGGCACATTCCACTCTAATATTTAACCGAGGAACACCACTGCCCGGATGGTCTGTTTCCCTAGTTCCCAGGTTGGGAAAAGCAGAAATGCTGCCGCCCTCTGGCCATTACCTGCAACAGCAGCTTTAAGACCTGTGCTAAGGGTCACTTCATATGCAGCAGTACTGGTGGGCTGTAAATGAAACCTGCCCTCCAAACGTCTTGAGGGAGGTAATGGCCAAAATATTTCTAAATGTCACACACACTTCACGAAGACAATTTGAAGAGGTAAGCTGTACTCACAGTTGAAGAAAAGAAGGACATGCCAGAAAGCTCAATTTCAAGGGATTATGAGACGCATGCAAATCCAGCCACAAAGTGGTATCGGCTCACACTAGTCAGAACACACATCAGCAAAAAAACTACAAACAAAAAATGCTGAAGGTGTTGTGGAGAAGCGCATACCCTCAACTTTAAGCGGGACGTAACCTGGTAAGAGCCACTAATGAGAACAGACTGGAGGTGCCTCTACAAGGTAAACATTCCGCTACCATATGATCCAGCAGGCCCACTCCTGGTCCTATAACCTAAGAAGACAGAATTGGAAAGACACAGGCAGGCAAATGTGCATTGCCGCAGCATTACAATAGCCATGACGTGGAAGCAACCAAAAAGTCCATCAACAGATGAGGGGACAAAGAAGAACTGGTACATGTACAGACAGAATATTAGCCAAGGAAGAAAAGGACACCATGCCATTTGCAGCAGCGTAGATGAGTCTAGAGGTGATCACGTGACTTGTAGTAAGTCAGAAAGAGAAAGACACGTATCGTATGATATCACTTATAGGTGTTACGTAAAAATTGATACCAGTGAAGATATTTCCACAGAGAAGGGCAATCCCAGATTCATTAAACAAACTTATGGTTCACCAACGGAAAGGTGTGAGGATTGGATACATTACGAGATTCGGGTGAACAGACATATACAAACACAGGTGAAATATATAATCACCAAAGACCTACAGAATACCAAGAGAAGACTACTCAACATTCTGTCATAACGTACATGGGAAAAGGATCCCAGCAAGAACAGACATATGTATATGTGTAAAAGAACCACATCTTGCACACCTGCAACAAGCCAAACATTGTAATCAAACACGGTGTGATAAAATAAAAAATAAAAAAATTAAATTAAAAAAACGAACAAGACGTAGTGAGACAAACATAAGGGACCTTCTCCTGGCTCATTCCATTCTAAATTACAACCTAGAGCACGACTCCCATTGAGGCTCTGCTGCCCTAGTAACCAGATTTGGTAAGGGAGAACTGCTGCCCCCTTGTGGCCGTTTCACACAACAGCACCTTTAATCCCAACGCTAATGTCAGTTGATATTCAAAATCATTGCAGGCCTGTAAATGACACCTGCCCTGAAAACAAATCCTGGGGTCATATATCGACCAAAAAATTCAAAAGACGTCCGTATTTCAAAACGACACTTTCAAGAGGCATATTTTGTTCTGCATATTTGTTCTGCACATTAGGGTTCTGCTTCTTTTTCTTTCTTTCTTTCTTTGTTAAAAAAAAAAAAACGGGAATGGAAAAAGGCAACCCTCAGAATGGGAGAAAATATTTGCAAACGAATCCACGGACAAAGGTTTAATCTCCAATATATATAACAGCTCATGCAGCTTAATATTAAAAAAAAAAAAACAAACAACCCAATACAAAAATGGGCAGAAGATCTAAATAGACGTTTCTTCAAAGAAGACACAGAGATGGCCAAGACGCACATGAAAAGCTGCTCAACATCACTCATCATTAGAGAAATGCACATCAAAACTACAGTGAGGTATCACCTCACACCTGTTAGAATGGGCATCATCAGAAAATGTACAAACAACAAATGCTGGGGAGGGTGTGGACCAAAGGAACCTTCTTCCACTATTGGTGGGAATGTAAATTGATACAGTCACTATGGAGAACAGCATGGAGGTTCCTTAAAAAACTAAAAATAGAATTACCATAGGATCCAGCAATCCCACTTCTGGGCATATAGCCAGAGAAAACCATAAATCAAAAAGACACATTCACCACAATGTTCATTGCAGCACTATTTACAATAGCCAGGTAATGGAAGCAACCTAAATGCCCACAGACAGACGAACGGATAATGATGTGGTCCATCTATAAAACGGAATATTACTCAGCCATAAAAAGGAACGAAACTGGGTCATCTGTGGAGACGTCGACGGATCTAGAGACTGTCATACAGAGTGAAGTAAGTCAGAAGGAGAAAAACAAATATTGTATATTAATGCATATATGTGGAACCTAGAAAGATGGTACAGATGACCCGGTTTGCAGGGCAGAAATAGAGACACAGAGGTAGAGAACAAACGTATGGACACCAAGAGGGGGGAAGCCATGGGTTGTTGGTGGTGGGATGAGTCGGGAGATTGGGATTGTCCTGTATACATGTATATGCATAAAATAGATAACTAATAATAATCCTGCTGAATAAAAAAATAAACTTAAATTTCAAAATTTTAAAAAATAAATAAAATTTTAAAATAAAACGGAAAAAAAGTTCTTCCCTTCACACAGATGTATTTATAGGAATGAATTATTTCCATGCTTATATCTATAAATACATAGAAGAGGAATAAAATCTCACTTGAACCAAAAAAGAAAAAAAAAACAGAACCCACCAGTTATACACAGGAAAACCCTATCAGGGCACTGGCTCCAGCGGCAAACAATTCTGAAGTTGGTCAGAGGTGGGGAATCATCTCCCATGCAGCCAGCAGCCCCCCCAACCCCCGCAAGGAGCGTCGTCATTGCAAAGCTGGGGGACCGTGCCGAGGCGTCTGTGAGTCAACGTGAGCCGAGCCCCAGGCCAGCTGCTGCTGAACTGTTCCCACCCTTCCCAGGTAAAACACCTGAATATGTCCAAGGACTTGAAAGCCTAGAGGAAGGGCCGTGGAGCCACAGCAGCGACAGCACGCAGGCCGACTTGGTGCCTGCAGGCCAGCCAGGATGGTCCTGGCCCCGGGCGCTCTTCTGGAAGCTTTCCATTTCCCTGCCTGAGATACTCCTCCTGTCCCGGCCCCCACTGCTTTTTTCCTTCCTCACCTCTGCCCGGGGAGAAATTCCAACGGAAGGTATGGGTGACACATCCTCTTCTTTAGCAGGTGGCAGCCCGGCAACTCCTGCAGAAAGTCCAGCAGAGCCCCACTCACACCGGGCCACCCACAGAGCCGTGGCCCCTCACTCCCTCCCACCAGCACAGCCCCGAGACTGCTGACGGGGCAGAGAATATGGCGTCAGGCACAGCAGCAGGGGCTCTTGCTGCCTGGAGCCGTGTTTATATGGACCTCAACCCAGGCACACCTGGGGAGGGCTGGCCGGCAGGGTCAGGCTGCCCAGGTCAGCCCATCCTCACCCCTCAGGGACTCACATTGCAGAAAATGGACCTCGCTGAACCGGCCAGGTCCAAGGAACAGGTGTGGGCTCCTGAGAGTCTGGATAGACAAGGGGCTGCAGCTCCGGCTTGTTTTCTAATCCTTTTATCTGGCCCATGAGTGGGAGACAACTTCAAGAAGACCCTCTCCTAATGAGAGGAACCCAGGAGTCAGGGAGAGGAGGGGTGATGGTTGGAGACAGAGGCCTGGTGCCCCGGCTGCGGTGGAAGCCTCTGGAAGACCAGGCAGAGGGAGGCCGCACAGAGTGATGCCCAGGGTCACAGACCTGTCGGAGCTGCTGTTTGTTAGCTCAAGTCCTGCTCTGAGGTGCTCTGTGTCAGCTCTGAGTGACAGGTGATCTGGGCTGCTCTGCAATGAGGGCTACGTGCACGGTACCTGTGTGCCCAGCCCTGCCGGGGTACCTGCCCAGGGCAGCTCCGTATCCTGGGAGGGGCCTGACCACGAGAGCACCATGGGCTGCTGGGGAGGGGGGGCCTGCCCAGGTGAGCTCCATATCCTGGGATTGCCCTGACCACGAGAGCCCCGTGGGCTGCTGGGGACCTGGTAAACGATGTCGGAACAGTCAGTGAAGCCACCGAGGATATACATCCGGTAGTTCCTAATTCCTACACCCTGCTGGTCATTCTACCATCCACCAGGACACGGTATTCTGTATGAGACTTCAGTGATGCCTTCTTCTCTATTGCATTGTTCCCCGAAAGGCTCTGCTGCCCTAGTAACCAGATTTGGGAATGGAGAAATGCTGCCGCCTTGTGGCCGTTTGCCACAAAAGCAGCTTTAAACCCAGTGCTCATGGTCACTAAATATTCACACTCATTGCAGCCAGTAAATGGCACCTGCCCTGAAAAACAATCCTGGGGTCGAAAATGGACCCAAAACTTCTAAAGAGGGCAACCATGCAAGAGGACAATTTCAAGAGGTTAATTGTACTCTCCGTTTTTTTCTGTTTTTCTGTACCAGAAAATTAAAATGGCCCCTCCGCCACGCCGCGGTACCCGAGGCCTCCGTTGCCCTGCCTGGGCGGGCGGCGGGGCGCTGCCGGGGCGGGCTGGCCGCGGGGATGGCGGTAAGGCGCAAGGACAAGCGAAGCTGGGCCTCAAGAGGCAGCCCGCGGTCCCCGCCCCCGCCTACGGCCATACCACCCTGAACGCGCCCGATCTCGTCTGATCTCGGAAGCTAAGCAGGGTCGGGCCTGGTTAGTACTTGGATGGGAGACCGCCTGGGAATACCGGGTGCTGTAGGCTTTTGGCCTCCCGCTGCTGCGGCTCCGCCTTCTCCTTTAGTCGCCCGCGGCGTGGGCCGCCAGCTCCGCCCCCCGCCGGGCACTGCTGCAGGCCCCACCTCCTCCGCCACACCCCCCCCGCCACCACCACCACAGAGCGCCAGAGGGGCCGCTCCATGCGGCCCGAAGGCGGCCCTGGAAGGCAGTGGCACACCCGACGCTCCGGGCGTTGCTGGCCCGTACCCAGACTCCGCCGCGGGCCCGGGGGCCGTCCGTGCGGCCCGCGAGCCCCTCCACCTGCACCTGGCCGGCCCCACTGGCGCCCAGCCCCGGCGCCTCCACCTGTCCGCCAGTGTGGCTCTCCGCAGCTCTCTCCGGATAAAGCTGGATAAAGGTCTGGACGCGAAGGAGGGGCAGTGATTCAGCCTATTGCTCTTAGTGCCCCTCCCCCACACTCAGGTGCCCTTTGTGACAAGGCCACAGCTCTGTGATGCAGGCCTGGGGTTCTGCCATCAAGTGAACTCCCAGGGCTCTGTTGCCTGAGGGCGGCAATGCAGTTCAGAAGACGGAGAATCTCTTTTCTTTGAAAAACACTGTTGCTATCTGGCTGAGATCCAGCCCAACTTCCTGGGTGATTGATATCATCCTTGGCTTCCTGTGTGGACTGGGGCTCTTCCTCACGTTACTCCCCTGCTTCCAGAGTAATCTATTCTTAGCACCACCTAGGAAACCTAGAAACATCAGGAAGCATCAAGTAGAGCTGAAGGGGAGGAGCAGGAGTAGGAAGAAAAGTCGATCTTTGAAAGCTTGCAGAGATTGCCTGGAAGAACTGGAGGGGACTCACAACCTGGCTTCACCTCTGCGGAGCTGCCTGGGGAGGCTTCCTGGCAAGGGCAACTTTCATCAGCTCTCATGGCAAGACCCTCCTGGTGAGATGTGCAAAGCAGTGCCTGCTGGAGCCTGTGGAGGATACTGCTTGAAGGGTTGGGAACCCTGCAGGAACACCTCCTGTAGGGTTTCCTTCCTGGTTCAAGACACTCGAGAGGTGCTGGAAGCACATATTACAAGGTTTTGGGTAAAGCACGGGTGGACCCTCCCCCTCAAGGTCCTCAAGCCCATCAATCTCTTGAAGTCGACAAAGTTCCAACCCTCCACCACCCTGCGGTTAGCCTCGTCCCCTTCAGCCACCTGTGTATCTGGGTCCCACTCAACAGTCACGTTTGCTGAGTTCCCGGAGAAACCTCCTCAGGCTCATTCAGGAGAGAAGGTGAGAACAGAAGAGTCCATTCCTGCCCTGAAGAGGCCTCTCCTTGTCCCCTCCACTGTGTGTAAGGAAATCCAGAGTGCCCTGGGAGCGATTCCACCTGGTGACTACCATGGGCCCTCAAAGGCTTCTCTGACTGCACAGCAGGGCAGGCCACCTTCTCAGTCCCTCACACTCAGCCTTGTGGGCAGAACCTGGAAGAGTGAGACTGTGGAATGGGTCAAGAGGGACAGCCTAGAGCCAGGTCCAAGTTCAGCAATGGTCAGGAACGAGCCAAGAGAGGAGAGTGGTGGTCAGGCCTCAGGAGACCCCTGCCATAGGGTAACAGTGATAGAGGTGAACTTAGGATCCCAATCTTTGAGAGGTGAAGAGGCCAGGGAGGCTGTGGAGGCCAAGGAGTCTCCTGCTCTTCAACCACAGTCTAGTGTTATCTTGGAAACCAAAGTGTTGACAAAATCCCAAGCCACAAATGTACCTATGAGGAGTTTAGAGGTGCCAGGGGCCAGTAAAAGTTTCCTACTACCTAGAATGTCTGTTTTCCAACCTCTAGGTGAGCCATGCCTTAACATGGAGGTTGCTAGTGAGTTTAACTCCAAAGTAAAGGTACAGTCAGACAACCAGCTTCAGGACTTTCCCAAACACAGGTTCCTTGCTGCAGACAACTTGGCTTCTCAGGTGCCTCAATGCCATCCCCAGAGAGTCCCCACCAGAGACACGTTAGCTTCCCAGGAGCCAAGTGGCCTTATGGAAGGCCAAAGGAGCAACCTAGGGCAGCAGGAGCCCCAAACTTCAAAACTCCAAGACTCATGGAAGAGCCAGAGCAAGATGATTGCCCCTACTTACAAAAGAGAGGACCGTAGGAGGCATAAACCAGGAGAGCACGAAGAGAGGTTTAAAGAACGAGGGACCCCTCAAGCTGGAAGTATGAGCCGCCCTGCCCAGGTCAGGGGCATAACAGACTCTATTGGGAGCAGATGTCTCCAGCTCATGCCAGAGAAGAAATATAGCCCTCCAGAAAGCCTCTTCAGAAAAAGGATGAGGCTATTTTTAAAGTGGATTTTCCCCAATAAAAAAGTCAATGGTCGAGATGCTCTGCAAAGAAAAAAAAAAAAAGCCCATATCAGCCACTGCCCGGAGTCACGGTTCAGTCAAAAGCAGATCAATCTTGAAGAGTGAGACTGCTGAGGGTCAGGCACTCATGACAGCTGTTGGACAGATCGTAGAAGAAAAAAGAGCAATTCACCATGGACTTCATGCCACAGAGTTAAATGAGCACAGAGTGGAATTCCAAGTCCCAGTATGTGGGGGTTTCTGCTACCATAGGCTTACCTCCTACCCAGAGCAAGGGAGAATGATGGGTTCTACAGCCTGCAGTCATAAAGCCACCTCCAAGGGCCAGAGTTGTTCTGTCAGGGAAAGGGAAGTCAGACACCAACATAGTTTGAAAAGTGTAAGGTTTGACGATGAGCAGCTGGGCCTAAGGTGCCTCCCATCCTTGTCCCCCAGGAAGAGTGTGTTTCCAGTTAGTACCTGCCAGTATGGGCCAAGGATTCCAGGTGCCCCAGCCCGCCATCAACACTGTCCAAGGCATTGTCATCTTTGGGGAGGTGTCTTGCCTGGTCGACAGTAAAATCCTTCTTTAGTCTTCCCTTTAGTAGGAAAGCATGTCTCCAAGTAAAAATTCAGTCCATGTAGAGAAAATGATTTTCTCATTAGCACATCCAAGATATTTAATGTTCCCCAATACATGTATATATATATATATTTTTTTTTCTAATAAAAGCATAGTGTAATAGCAAAAAAAAAGAAATTTAAAACGGCATGGAAAAATGCTGAACATTAGGAATAATTAAAGCTATGCAAATCCAAATTACAAAAACCTATCCGCTCACACCAGTCAGAATGGCCATCAGCAAGAATTCTGCAAAAAGTAAATGCTGAAGGGGTTTTAGAGAAATGCCTACCCTTGGTCCAAAGTGGGACATGGTAAGAGCCAGTAATGAAAACAAAAATGAGGTGCCTTGTAAAGGTAAATACTGAGCTACCATTCAATCAAGCATACCCACTGCTGGGCCTATCGCCTGAGGGGATGAGAATCAAAAAAAACACAGGCTGGGCTTCACTGGTGGCGCAGTGGTTGAGAGCCCGCCTGCCAATGCAGGGGACACGCGTTCATGCTCCGGGTCGGGAAGATCCCACGTGCCGCGGAGCGGCTTGTCCCGTGAGCTAGGGCTGCTGGGCCTGCGCGTCCGGAGCCTGTGCTCTGCAATGGGAGGGTCCACCGCAGTGAGAGGCCCACGTACCGCAAAAAAAAAAAAAAAAAAAAAAAAAAAAAAACACAGGCTGGCAATCCTCCACTCCAGCAATATTTACCATAGCCAACACTTGGAAGCTACGAAAATGTCCATCAACAGAGGAATGCACAAAGAAGAAGTGGTCCCTGTACACAATGGAATATGACTCCAATAAAAAATCTATATAAATACAATTTATAAAACAAACATAATTAAGGAGACATCAGCTCTTGGGGGCACATTCCACTCTAATATTTAACCGAGGAACACCACTGCCCGGATGGTCTGTTTCCCTAGTTCCCAGGTTGGGAAAAGCAGAAATGCTGCCGCCCTCTGGCCATTACCTGCAACAGCAGCTTTAAGACCTGTGCTAAGGGTCACTTCATATGCAGCAGTACTGGTGGGCTGTAAATGAAACCTGCCCTCCAAACGTCTTGAGGGAGGTAATGGCCAAAATATTTCTAAATGTCACACACACTTCACGAAGACAATTTGAAGAGGTAAGCTGTACTCACAGTTGAAGAAAAGAAGGACATGCCAGAAAGCTCAATTTCAAGGGATTATGAGACGCATGCAAATCCAGCCACAAAGTGGTATCGGCTCACACTAGTCAGAACACACATCAGCAAAAAAACTACAAACAAAAAATGCTGAAGGTGTTGTGGAGAAGCGCATACCCTCAACTTTAAGCGGGACGTAACCTGGTAAGAGCCACTAATGAGAACAGACTGGAGGTGCCTCTACAAGGTAAACATTCCGCTACCATATGATCCAGCAGGCCCACTCCTGGTCCTATAACCTAAGAAGACAGAATTGGAAAGACACAGGCAGGCAAATGTGCATTGCCGCAGCATTACAATAGCCATGACGTGGAAGCAACCAAAAAGTCCATCAACAGATGAGGGGACAAAGAAGAACTGGTACATGTACAGACAGAATATTAGCCAAGGAAGAAAAGGACCCCATGCCATTTGCAGCAGCGTAGATGAGTCTAGAGGTGATCACGTGACTTGTAGTAAGTCAGAAAGAGAAAGACACGTATCGTATGATATCACTTATAGGTGTTACCTAAAAATTGATACCAGTGAAGATATTTCCACAGAGAAGGGCAATCCCAGATTCATTAAACAAACTTATGGTTCACCAACGGAAAGGTGTGAGGATTGGATACATTACGAGATTGGGGTGAACAGACATATACAAACACAGGTGAAATATATAATCACCAAAGACCTACAGAATACCAAGAGAAGACTACTCAACATTCTGTCATAATGTACATGGGAAAAGGATCCCAGCAAGAACAGACATATGTATATGTGTAAAAGAACCACATCTTGCACACCTGCAACAAGCCAAACATTGTAATCAAACACGCTGTGATAAAATAAAAAATAAAAAAATTAAATTAAAAAAACGAACAAGACGTAGTGAGACAAACATAAGGGGCCTTCTCCTGGCACATTCCATTCTAAATTACAACCTAGAGCACGACTCCCATTGAGGCTCTGCTGCCCTAGTAACCAGATTTGGTAAGGGAGAACTGCTGCCGCCTTGTGGCCGTTTCACACAACAGCACCTTTAATCCCAACGCTAATGTCAGTTGATATTCAAAATCATTGCAGGCCTGTAAATGACACCTGCCCTGAAAACAAATCCTGGGGTCATATATCGACCAAAAAATTCAAAAGACGTCCGTATTTCAAAACGACACTTTCAAGAGGCATATTTTGTTCTGCATATTTGTTCTGCACATTAGGGTTCTGCTTCTTTTTCTTTCTTTCTTTCTTTGTTAAAAAAAAAAAACGGGAATGGAAAAAGGCAACCCTCAGAATGGGAGAAAATATTTGCAAACGAATCCACGGACAAAGGTTTAATCTCCAATATATATAACAGCTCATGCAGCTTAATATTAAAAAAAAAAACAAACAACCCAATACAAAAATGGGCAGAAGATCTAAATAGACGTTTCTTCAAAGAAGACACAGAGATGGCCAAGACGCACATGAAAAGCTGCTCAACATCACTCATCATTAGAGAAATGCACATCAAAACTACAGTGAGGTATCACCTCACACCTGTTAGAATGGGCATCATCAGAAAATGTACAAACAACAAATGCTGGGGAGGGTGTGGACCAAAGGAACCCTCTTCCACTATTGGTGGGAATGTAAATTGATACAGTCACTATGGAGAACAGCATGGAGGTTCCTTAAAAAACTAAAAATAGAATTACCATAGGATCCAGCAATCCCACTTCTGGGCATATAGCCAGAGAAAACCATAAATCAAAAAGACACATTCACCACAATGTTCATTGCAGCACTATTTACAATAGCCAGGTAATGGAAGCAACCTAAATGCCCACAGACAGACGAACGGATAATGATGTGGTCCATCTATAAAACGGAATATTACTCAGCCATAAAAAGGAACGAAACTGGGTCATCTGTGGAGACGTCGACGGATCTAGAGACTGTCATACAGAGTGAAGTAAGTCAGAAGGAGAAAAACAAATATTGTATATTAATGCATATATGTGGAACCTAGAAAGATGGTACAGATGACCCGGTTTGCAGGGCAGAAATAGAGACACAGAGGTAGAGAACAAACGTATGGACACCAAGAGGGGGGAAGCCATGGGTTGTTGGTGGTGGGATGAGTCGGGAGATTGGGATTGTCCTGTATACATGTATATGCATAAAATAGATAACTAATAATAATCCTGCTGAATAAAAAAATAAACTTAAATTTCAAAATTTTAAAAAATAAATAAAATTTTAAAATAAAACGGAAAAAAAGTTCTTCCCTTCACACAGATGTATTTATAGGAATGAATTATTTCCATGCTTATATCTATAAATACATAGAAGAGGAATAAAATCTCACTTGAACCAAAAAAGAAAAAAAAAAACAGAACCCACCAGTTATACACAGGAAAACCCTATCAGGGCACTGGCTCCAGCGGCAAACAATTCTGAAGTTGGTCAGAGGTGGGGAATCATCTCCCATGCAGCCAGCAGCCCCCCCAACCCCCGCAAGGAGCGTCGTCATTGCAAAGCTGGGGGACCGTGCCGAGGCGTCTGTGAGTCAACGTGAGCCGAGCCCCAGGCCAGCTGCTGCTGAACTGTTCCCACCCTTCCCAGGTAAAACACCTGAATATGTCCAAGGACTTGAAAGCCTAGAGGAAGGGCCGTGGAGCCACAGCAGCGACAGCACGCAGGCCGACTTGGTGCCTGCAGGCCAGCCAGGATGGTCCTGGCCCCGGGCGCTCTTCTGGAAGCTTTCCATTTCCCTGCCTGAGATACTCCTCCTGTCCCGGCCCCCACTGCTTTTTTCCTTCCTCACCTCTGCCCAGGGAGAAATTCCAACGGAAGGTATGGGTGACACATCCTCTTCTTTAGCAGGTGGCAGCCCGGCAACTCCTGCAGAAAGTCCAGCAGAGCCCCGCTCACACCGGGCCACCCACAGAGCCGTGGCCCCTCACTCCCTCCCACCAGCACAGCCCCGAGACTGCTGACGGGGCAGAGAATATGGCGTCAGGCACAGCTGCAGGGGCTCTTGCTGCCTGGAGCCGTGTTTATATGGACCTCAACCCAGGCACACCTGGGGAGGGCTGGCCGGCAGGGTCAGGCTGCCCAGGTCAGCCCATCCTCACCCCTCAGGGACTCACATTGCAGAAAATGGACCTCGCTGAACCGGCCAGGTCCAAGGAACAGGTGTGGGCTCCTGAGAGTCTGGATAGACAAGGGGCTGCAGCTCCGGCTTGTTTTCTAATCCTTTTATCTGGCCCATGAGTGGGAGACAACTTCAAGAAGACCCTCTCCTAATGAGAGGAACCCAGGAGTCAGGGAGAGGAGGGGGGATGGGTGGAGACAGAGGCCTGGTGCCCCGGCTGCGGTGGAAGCCTCTGGAAGACCAGGCAGAGGGAGGCCGCACAGAGTGATGCCCAGGGTCTCAGACCTGTCGGAGCTGCTGTTTGTTAGCTCAAGTCCTGCTCTGAGGTGCTCTGTGTCAGCTCTGAGTGACAGGTGATCTGGGCTGCTCTGCAATGAGGGCTACGTGCACGGTACCTGTGTGCCCAGCCCTGCCGGGGTACCTGCCCAGGGCAGCTCCGTATCCTGGGAGGGGCCTGACCACGAGAGCACCATGGGCTGCTGGGGAGGGGGGGCCTGCCCAGGTGAGCTCCATATCCTGGGATTGCCCTGACCACGAGAGCCCCGTGGGCTGCTGGGGACCTGGTAAACGATGTCGGGACAGTCAGTGAAGCCACCGAGGATATACATCCGGTAGTTCCTAATTCCTACACCCTGCTGGTCATTCTACCATCACCAGGACACGGTATTCTGTATGAGACTTCAGTGATGCCTTCTTCTGTATTGCATTGTTCCCCGAAAGGCTCTGCTGCCCTAGTAACCAGATTTGGGAATGGAGAAATGCTGCCGCCTTGTGGCCGTTTGCCACAAAAGCAGCTTTAAACCCAGTGCTCATGGTCACTAAATATTCACACTCATTGCAGCCAGTAAATGGCCCCTGCCCTGAAAAACAATCCTGGGGTCGAAAATGGACCCAAAACTTCTAAAGAGGGCAACCATGCAAGAGGACAATTTCAAGAGGTTAATTGTACTCTCCGTTTTTTTCTGTTTTTCTGTACCAGAAAATTAAAATGGCCCCTCCGCCACGCCGCGGTACCCGAGGCCTCCGTTGCCCTGCCTGGGCGGGCGGCGGGGCGCTGCCGGGGCGGGCTGGCCGCGGGGATGGCGGTAAGGCGCAAGGACAAGCGAAGCTGGGCCTCAAGAGGCAGCCCGCGGTCCCCGCCCCCGCCTACGGCCATACCACCCTGAACGCGCCCGATCTCGTCTGATCTCGGAAGCTAAGCAGGGTCGGGCCTGGTTAGTACTTGGATGGGAGACCGCCTGGGAATACCGGGTGCTGTAGGCTTTTGGCCTCCCGCTGCGGCTCCGCCTTCTCCTTTAGTCGCCCGCGGCGTGGGCCGCCAGCTCCGCCCCCCGCCGGGCACTGCTGCAGGCCGCACCTCCTCCGCCACCCCCCCCCCGCCACCACCACCACAGAGCGCCAGAGGGGCCGCTCCATGCGGCCCGAAGGCGGCCCTGGAAGGCAGTGGCACACCCGACGCTCCGGGGGTTGCCGGCCCGGACCCAGACTCCGCCGCGGGCCCGGGGGCCGTCCGTGCGGCCCGCGAGCCCCTCCACCTGCACCTGGCCGGCCCCACCGGCGCCCAGCCCCGGCGCCGCCACCTGTCCGCCAGTGTGGCTCTCCGCAGCTCTCTCCGGATAAAGCTGGATAAAGGTCTGGACGCGAAGGAGGGGCAGTGATTCAGCCTATTGCTCTTAGTGCCCCTCCCCCACACTCAGGAGCCCTTTGTGACAAGGCCACAGCTCTGTGATGCAGGCCTGGGGTTCTGCCATCAAGTGAACTCCCAGGGCTCTGTTGCCTGAGGGCGGCAATGCAGTTCAGAAGACGGAGAATCTCTTTTCTTTGAAAAACACTGTTGCTATCTGGCTGAGATCCAGCCCAACTTCCTGGGTGATTGATATCATCCTTGGCTTCCTGTGTGGACTGGGGCTCTTCCTCACGTTACTCCCCTGCTTCCAGAGTAATCCATTCTTAGCACCACCTAGGAAACCTAGAAACATCAGGAAGCATCAAGTAGAGCTGAAGGGGAGGAGCAGGAGTAGGAAGAAAAGTCGATCTTTGAAAGCTTGCAGAGATTGCCTGGAAGAACTGGAGGGGACTCACAACCTGGCTTCACCTCTGCGGAGCTGCCTGGGGAGGCTTCCTGGCAAGGGCAACTTTCATCAGCTCTCATGGCAAGACCCTCCTGGTGAGATGTGCAAAGCAGTGCCTGCTGGAGCCTGTGGAGGATACTGCTTGAAGGGTTGGGAACCCTGCAGGAACACCTCCTGTAGGGTTTCCTTCCTGGTTCAAGACACTCGAGAGGTGCTGGAAGCACATATTACAAGGTTTTGGGTAAAGCACGGGTGGACCCTCCCCCTCAAGCTCCTCAAGCCCATCAATCTCTTGAAGTCGACAAAGTTCCAACCCTCCACCACCCTGCGGTTAGCCTCGTCCCCTTCAGCCACCTGTGTATCTGGGTCCCACTCAACAGTCACGTTTGCTGAGTTCCTGGAGAAACCTCCTCAGGCTCATTCAGGAGAGAAGGTGAGAACAGAAGAGTCCGTTCCTGCCCTGAAGAGGCCTCTCCTTGTCCCCTCCACTGTGTGTAAGGAAATCCAGAGTGCCCTGGGAGCGATTCCACCTGGTGACTACCATGGGCCCTCAAAGGCTTCTCTGACTGCACAGCAGGGCAGGCCACCTTCTCAGTCCCTCACACTCAGCCTTGTGGGCAGAACCTGGAAGAGTGAGACTGTGGAATGGGTCAAGAGGGACAGCCTAGAGCCAGGTCCAAGTTCAGCAATGGTCAGGAACGAGCCAAGAGAGGAGAGTGGTGGTCAGGCCTCAGGAGACCCCTGCCATAGGGTAACAGTGATAGAGGTGAACTTAGGATCCCAATCTTTGAGAGGTGAAGAGGCCAGGGAGGCTGTGGAGGCCAAGGAGTCTCCTGCTCTTCAACCACAGTCTAGTGTTATCTTGGAAACCAAAGTGTTGACAAAATCCCAAACCACAAATGTACCTATGAGGAGTTTAGAGGTGCCAGGGGCCAGTAAAAGTTTCCTACTACCTAGAATGTCTGTTTTCCAACCTCTAGGTGAGCCATGCCTTAACATGGAGGTTGCTAGTGAGTTTAACTCCAAAGTAAAGGTACAGTCAGACAACCAGCTTCAGGACTTTCCCAAACACAGGTTCCTTGCTGCAGACAACTTGGCTTCTCAGGTGCCTCAGTGCCATCCCCAGAGAGTCCCCACCAGAGACACGTTAGCTTCCCAGGAGCCAAGTGG
Source organism: Mesoplodon mirus (assembly GCF_964341445.2). Classification (NCBI taxonomy): domain Eukaryota; kingdom Metazoa; phylum Chordata; class Mammalia; order Artiodactyla; family Ziphiidae; genus Mesoplodon; species Mesoplodon mirus. The sequence goes on from NC_138976.1 coordinate 99,964,052, forward strand.
CCTTATGGAAGGCCAAAGGAGCAACCTAGGGCAGCAGGAGCCCCAAACTTCAAAACTCCAAGACTCATGGAAGAGCCAGAGCAAGATGATTGCCCCTACTTACAAAAGAGAGGACCGTAGGAGGCATAAACCAGGAGAGCACGAAGAGAGGTTTAAAGAACGAGGGACCCCTCAAGCTGGAAGTATGAGCCGCCCTGCCCAGGTCAGGGGCATAACAGACTCTATTGGGAGCAGATGTCTCCAGCTCATGCCAGAGAAGAAATATAGCCCTCCAGAAAGCCTCTTCAGAAAAAGGATGAGGCTATTTTTAAAGTGGATTTTCCCCAATAAAAAAGTCAATGGTCGAGATGCTCTGCAAAGAAAAAAAAAAAAAAGCCCATATCAGCCACTGCCCGGAGTCACGGATCAGTCAAAAGCAGATCAATCTTGAAGAGTGAGACTGCTGAGGGTCAGGCACTCATGACAGCTGTTGGACAGATCGTAGAAGAAAAAAGAGCAATTCACCATGGACTTCATGCCACACAGTTAAATGAGCACAGACTGGAATTCCAAGTCCCAGTATGTGGGGTTTTCTGCTACCATAGGCTTACCTCCTACCCAGAGCAAGGGAGAATGATGGGTTCTACAGCCTGCAGTCATAAAGCCACCTCCAAGGGCCAGAGTTGTTCTGTCAGGGAAAGGGAAGTCAGACACCAACATAGTTTGAAAAGTGTAAGGTTTGACGATGAGCAGCTGGGCCTAAGGTGCCTCCCATCCTTGTCCCCCAGGAAGAGTGTGTTTCCAGTTAGTACCTGCCAGTATGGGCCAAGGATTCCAGGTGCCCCAGCCCGCCATCAACACTGTCCAAGGCATTGTCATCTTTGGGGAGGTGTCTTGCCTGGTCGACAGTAAAATCCTTCTTTAGTCTTCCCTTTAGTAGGAAAACATGTCTCCAAGTAAAAATTCAGTCCATGTAGAGAAAATGATTTTCTCATTAGCACATCCAAGATATTTAATGTTCCCCAATACATGTATATATATATATTTTTTTTTCTAATAAAAGCATAGTGTAATAGCAAAAAAAAAGAAATTTAAAACGGCATGGAAAAATGCTGAACATTAGGAATAATTAAAGCTATGCAAATCCAAATTACAAAAACCTATCCGCTCACACCAGTCAGAATGGCCATCAGCAAGAATTCTGCAAAAAGTAAATGCTGAAGGGGTTTTAGAGAAATGCCTACCCTTGGTCCAAAGTGGGACATGGTAAGAGCCAGTAATGAAAACAAAAATGAGGTGCCTTGTAAAGGTAAATACTGAGCTACCATTCAATCAAGCATACCCACTGCTGGGCCTATCGCCTGAGGGGATGAGAATCAAAAAAAACACAGGCTGGGCTTCACTGGTGGCGCAGTGGTTGAGAGCCCGCCTGCCAATGCAGGGGACACGCGTTCATGCTCCGGGTCGGGAAGATCCCACGTGCCGCGGAGCGGCTTGTCCCGTGAGCTAGGGCTGCTGGGCCTGCGCATCCGGAGCCTGTGCTGTGCAATGGGAGGGTCCACCGCAGTGAGAGGCCCACGTACCGCAAAAACAAAAAAAAAAAACAATAAACAAAAAAAACACAGGCTGGCAATCCTCCACTCCAGCAATATTTACCATAGCCAACACTTGGAAGCTACGAAAATGTCCATCAACAGAGGAATGCACAAAGAAGAAGTGGTCCCTGTACACAATGGAATATGACTCCAATAAAAAATCTATATAAATACAATTTATAAAACAAACATAATTAAGGAGACATCAGCTCTTGGGGGCACATTCCACTCTAATATTTAACCGAGGAACACCACTGCCCGGATGGTCTGTTTCCCTAGTTCCCAGGTTGGGAAAAGCAGAAATGCTGCCGCCCTCTGGCCATTACCTGCAACAGCAGCTTTAAGACCTGTGCTAAGGGTCACTTCATATGCAGCAGTACTGGTGGGCTGTAAATGAAACCTGCCCTCCAAACGTCTTGAGGGAGGTAATGGCCAAAATATTTCTAAATGTCACACACACTTCACGAAGACAATTTGAAGAGGTAAGCTGTACTCACAGTTGAAGAAAAGAAGGACATGCCAGAAAGCTCAATTTCAAGGGATTATGAGACGCATGCAAATCCAGCCACAAAGTGGTATCGGCTCACACTAGTCAGAACACACATCAGCAAAAAAACTACAAACAAAAAATGCTGAAGGTGTTGTGGAGAAGCGCATACCCTCAACTTTAAGCGGGACGTAACCTGGTAAGAGCCACTAATGAGAACAGACTGGAGGTGCCTCTACAAGGTAAACATTCCGCTACCATATGATCCAGCAGGCCCACTCCTGGGCCTATAACCTAAGAAGACAGAATTGGAAAGACACAGGCAGGCAAATGTGCATTGCCGCAGCATTACAACAGCCATGACGTGGAAGCAACCAAAAAGTCCATCAACAGATGAGGGGACAAAGAAGAACTGGTACATGTACAGACAGAATATTAGCCAAGGAAGAAAAGGACACCATGCCATTTGCAGCACCGTAGATGAGTCTAGAGGTGATCACGTGACTTGTAGTAAGTCAGAAAGAGAAAGACACGTATCGTATGATATCACTTATAGGTGTTACCTAAAAATTGATACCAGTGAAGATATTTCCACAGAGAAGGGCAATCCCAGATTCATTAAACAAACTTATGGTTCACCAACGGAAAGGTGTGAGGATTGGATACATTACGAGATTGGGGTGAACAGACATATACAAACACAGGTGAAATATATAATCACCAAAGACCTACAGAATACCAAGAGAAGACTACTCAACATTCTGTCATAACGTACATGGGAAAAGGATCCCAGCAAGAACAGACATATGTATATGTGTAAAAGAACCACATCTTGCACACCTGCAACAAGCCAAACATTGTAATCAAACACGCTGTGATAAAATAAAAAATAAAAAAATTAAATTAAAAAAACGAACAAGACGTAGTGAGACAAACATAAGGGGCCTTCTCCTGGCACATTCCATTCTAAATTACAACCTAGAGCACGACTCCCATTGAGGCTCTGCTGCCCTAGTAACCAGATTTGGTAAGGGAGAACTGCTGCCCCCTTGTGGCCGTCTCACACAACAGCACCTTTAATCCCAACGCTAATGTCAGTTGATATTCAAAATCATTGCAGGCCTGTAAATGACACCTGCCCTGAAAACAAATCCTGGGGTCATATATCGACCAAAAAATTCAAAAGACGTCCGTATTTCAAAACGACAATTTCAAGAGGCATATTTTGTTCTGCATATTTGTTCTGCACATTAGGGTTCTGCTTCTTTTTCTTTCTTTCTTTCTTTGTTAAAAAAAAAAAAAACGGGAATGGAAAAAGGCAACCCTCAGAATGGGAGAAAATATTTGCAAACGAATCCACGGACAAAGGTTTAATCTCCAATATATATAACAGCTCATGCAGCTTAATATTAAAAAAAAAAAAAACAAACAACCCAATACAAAAATGGGCAGAAGATCTAAATAGACGTTTCTTCAAAGAAGACACAGAGATGGCCAAGACGCACATGAAAAGCTGCTCAACATCACTCATCATTAGAGAAATGCACATCAAAACTACAGTGAGGTATCACCTCACACCTGTTAGAATGGGCATCATCAGAAAATGTACAAACAACAAATGCTGGGGAGGGTGTGGACCAAAGGAACCTTCTTCCACTATTGGTGGGAATGTAAATTGATACAGTCACTATGGAGAACAGCATGGAGGTTCCTTAAAAAACTAAAAATAGAATTACCATAGGATCCAGCAATCCCACTTCTGGGCATATAGCCAGAGAAAACCATAAATCAAAAAGACACATTCACCACAATGTTCATTGCAGCACTATTTACAATAGCCAGGTAATGGAAGCAACCTAAATGCCCACAGACAGACGAACGGATAATGATGTGGTCCATCTATAAAACGGAATATTACTCAGCCATAAAAAGGAACGAAACTGGGTCATCTGTGGAGACGTCGACGGATCTAGAGACTGTCATACAGAGTGAAGTAAGTCAGAAGGAGAAAAACAAATATTGTATATTAATGCATATATGTGGAACCTAGAAAGATGGTACAGATGACCCGGTTTGCAGGGCAGAAATAGAGACACAGAGGTAGAGAACAAACGTATGGACACCAAGAGGGGGGAAGCCATGGGTTGTTGGTGGTGGGATGAGTCGGGAGATTGGGATTGTCCTGTATACATGTATATGCATAAAATAGATAACTAATAATAATCCTGCTGAATAATAAAATAAACTTAAATTTCAAAATTTTAAAAAATAAATAAAATTTTAAAATAAAACGGAAAAAAAGTTCTTCCCTTCACACAGATGTATTTATAGGAATGAATTATTTCCATGCTTATATCTATAAATACATAGAAGAGGAATAAAATCTCACTTGAACCAAAAAAGAAAAAAAAAAACAGAACCCACCAGTTATACACAGGAAAACCCTATCAGGGCACTGGCTCCAGCGGCAAACAATTCTGAAGTTGGTCAGAGGTGGGGAATCATCTCCCATGCAGCCAGCAGCCCCCCCAACCCTCGCAAGGAGCGTCGTCATTGCAAAGCTGGGGGACCGTGCCGAGGCGTCTGTGAGTCAACGTGAGCCGAGCCCCAGGCCAGCTGCTGCTGAACTGTTCCCACCCTTCCCAGGTAAAACACCTGAATATGTCCAAGGACTTGAAAGCCTAGAGGAAGGGCCGTGGAGCCACAGCAGCGACAGCACGCAGGCCGACTTGGTGCCTGCAGGCCAGCCAGGATGGTCCTGGCCCCGGGCGCTCTTCTGGAAGCTTTCCATTTCCCTGCCTGAGATACTCCTCCTGTCCCGGCCCCCACTGCTTTTTTCCTTCCTCACCTCTGCCCGGGGAGAAATTCCAACGGAAGGTATGGGTGACACATCCTCTTCTTTAGCAGGTGGCAGCCCGGCAACTCCTGCAGAAAGTCCAGCAGAGCCCCACTCACACCGGGCCACCCACAGAGCCGTGGCCCCTCACTCCCTCCCACCAGCACAGCCCCGAGACTGCTGACGGGGCAGAGAATATGGCGTCAGGCACAGCTGCAGGGGCTCTTGCTGCCTGGAGCCGTGTTTATATGGACCTCAACCCAGGCACACCTGGGGAGGGCTGGCCGGCAGGGTCAGGCTGCCCAGGTCAGCCCATCCTCACCCCTCAGGGACTCACATTGCAGAAAATGGACCTCGCTGAACCGGCCAGGTCCAAGGAACAGGTGTGGGCTCCTGAGAGTCTGGATAGACAAGGGGCTGCAGCTCCGGCTTGTTTTCTAATCCTTTTATCTGGCCCATGAGTGGGAGACAACTTCAAGAAGACCCTCTCCTAATGAGAGGAACCCAGGAGTCAGGGAGAGGAGGGGTGATGGGTGGAGACAGAGGCCTGGTGCCCCGGCTGCGGTGGAAGCCTCTGGAAGACCAGGCAGAGGGAGGCCGCACAGAGTGATGCCCAGGGTCACAGACCTGTCGGAGCTGCTGTTTGTTAGCTCAAGTCCTGCTCTGAGGTGCTCTGTGTCAGCTCTGAGTGACAGGTGATCTGGGCTGCTCTGCAATGAGGGCTACGTGCACGGTACCTGTGTGCCCAGCCCTGCCGGGGTACCTGCCCAGGGCAGCTCCGTATCCTGGGAGGGGCCTGACCACGAGAGCACCATGGGCTGCTGGGGAGGGGGGGCCTGCCCAGGTGAGCTCCATATCCTGGGATTGCCCTGACCACGAGAGCCCCGTGGGCTGCTGGGGACCTGGTAAACGGTGTCGGGACAGTCAGTGAAGCCACCGAGGATATACATCCGGTAGTTCCTAATTCCTACACCCTGCTGGTCATTCTACCATCCACCAGGACACGGTATTCTGTATGAGACTTCAGTGATGCCTTCTTCTGTATTGCATTGTTCCCCGAAAGGCTCTGCTGCCCTAGTAACCAGATTTGGGAATGGAGAAATGCTGCCGCCTTGTGGCCGTTTGCCACAAAAGCAGCTTTAAACCCAGTGCTCATGGTCACTAAATATTCACACTCATTGCAGCCAGTAAATGGCCCCTGCCCTGAAAAACAATCCTGGGGTCGAAAATGGACCCAAAACTTCTAAAGAGGGCAACCATGCAAGAGGACAATTTCAAGAGGTTAATTGTACTCTCCGTTTTTTTCTGTTTTTCTGTACCAGAAAATTAAAATGGCCCCTCCGCCACGCCGCGGTACCCGAGGCCTCCGTTGCCCTGCCTGGGCGGGCGGCGGGGCGCTGCCGGGGCGGGCTGGCCGCGGGGATGGCGGTAAGGCGCAAGGACAAGCGAAGCTGGGCCTCAAGAGGCAGCCCGCGGTCCCCGCCCCCGCCTACGGCCATACCAGCCTGAACGCGCCCGATCTCGTCTGATCTCGGAAGCGAAGCAGGGTCGGGCCTGGTTAGTACTTGGATGGGAGACCGCCTGGGAATACCGGGTGCTGTAGGCTTTTGGCCTCCCGCTGCGGCTCCGCCTTCTCCTTTAGTCGCCCGCGGCGTGGGCCGCCAGCTCCGCCCCCCGCCGGGCACCGCCGCAGGCCCTACCTCCTCCGCCACCCCCCCCCCCCCGCCACCACCACCACAGAGCGCCAGAGGGGCCGCTCCATGCGGCCCGAAGGCGGCCCTGGAAGGCAGTGGCACACCCGACGCTCCGGGGGTTGCTGGCCCGGACCCAGACTCCGCCGCGGGCCCGGGGGCCGTCCGTGCGGCCCGCGAGCCCCTCCACCTGCACCTGGCCGGCCCCACCGGCGCCCAGCCCCGGCGCCGCCACCTGTCCGCCGGTGTGGCTCTCCGCAGCTCTCTCCGGATAAAGCTGGATAAAGGTCTGGACGCGAAGGAGGGGCAGTGATTCAGCCTATTGCTCTTAGTGCCCCTCCCCCACACTCAGGTGCCCTTTGTGACAAGGCCACAGCTCTGTGATGCAGGCCTGGGGTTCTGCCATCAAGTGAACTCCCAGGGCTCTGTTGCCTGAGGGCGGCAATGCAGTTCAGAAGACGGAGAATCTCTTTTCTTTGAAAAACACTGTTGCTATCTGGCTGAGATCCAGCCCAACTTCCTGGGTGATTGATATCATCCTTGGCTTCCTGTGTGGACTGAGGCTCTTCCTCACGTTACTCCCCTGCTTCCAGAGTAATCCATTCTTAGCACCACCTAGGAAACCTAGAAACATCAGGAAGCATCAAGTAGAGCTGAAGGGGAGGAGCAGGAGTAGGAAGAATAGTCGATCTTTGAACGCTTGCAGAGATTGCCTGGAAGAACTGGAGGGGACTCACAACCTGGCTTCACCTCTGCGGAGCTGCCTGGGGAGGCTTCCTGGCAAGGGCAACTTTCATCAGCTCTCATGGCAAGACCCTCCTGGTGAGATGTGCAAAGCAGTGCCTGCTGGAGCCTGTGGAGGATACTGCTTGAAGGGTTGGGAACCCTGCAGGAACACCTCCTGTAGGGTTTCCTTCCTGGTTCAAGACACTCGAGAGGTGCTGGAAGCACATATTACAAGGTTTTGGGTAAAGCACGGGTGGACCCTCCCCCTCAAGGTCCTCAAGCCCATCAATCTCTTGAAGTCGACAAAGTTCCAACCCTCCACCACCCTGCGGTTAGCCTCGTCCCCTTCAGCCACCTGTGTATCTGGGTCCCACTCAACAGTCACGTTTGCTGAGTTCCCCGAGAAACCTCCTCAGGCTCATTCAGGAGAGAAGGTGAGAACAGAAGAGTCCGTTCCTGCCCTGAAGAGGCCTCTCCTTGTCCCCTCCACTGTGTGTAAGGAAATCCAGAGTGCCCTGGGAGCGATTCCACCTGGTGACTACCATGGGCCCTCAAAGGCTTCTCTGACTGCACAGCAGGGCAGGCCACCTTCTCAGTCCCTCACACTCAGCCTTGTGGGCAGAACCTGGAAGAGTGAGACTGTGGAATGGGTCAAGAGGGACAGCCTAGAGCCAGGTCCAAGTTCAGCAATGGTCAGGAACGAGCCAAGAGAGGAGAGTGGTGGTCAGGCCTCAGGAGACCCCTGCCATAGGGTAACAGTGATAGAGGTGAACTTAGGATCCCAATCTTTGAGAGGTGAAGAGGCCAGGGAGGCTGTGGAGGCCAAGGAGTCTCCTGCTCTTCAACCACAGTCTAGTGTTATCTTGGAAACCAAAGTGTTGACAAAATCCCAAACCACAAATGTACCTATGAGGAGTTTAGAGGTGCCAGGGGCCAGTAAAAGTTTCCTACTACCTAGAATGTCTGTTTTCCAACCTCTAGGTGAGCCATGCCTTAACATGGAGGTTGCTAGTGAGTTTAACTCCAAAGTAAAGGTACAGTCAGACAACCAGCTTCAGGACTTTCCCAAACACAGGTTCCTTGCTGCAGACAACTTGGCTTCTCAGGTGCCTCAGTGCCATCCCCAGAGAGTCCCCACCAGAGACACGTTAGCTTCCCAGGAGCCAAGTGGCCTTATGGAAGGCCAAAGGAGCAACCTAGGGCAGCAGGAGCCCCAAACTTCAAAACTCCAAGACTCATGGAAGAGCCAGAGCAAGATGATTGCCCCTACTTACAAAAGAGAGGACCGTAGGAGGCATAAACCAGGAGAGCACGAAGAGAGGTTTAAAGAACGAGGGACCCCTCAAGCTGGAAGTATGAGCCGCCCTGCCCAGGTCAGGGGCATAACAGACTCTATTGGGAGCAGATGTCTCCAGCTCATGCCAGAGAAGAAATATAGCCCTCCAGAAAGCCTCTTCAGAAAAAGGATGAGGCTATTTTTAAAGTGGATTTTCCCCAATAAAAAAGTCAATGGTCGAGATGCTCTGCAAAGAAAAAAAAAAAAAGCCCATATCAGCCACTGCCCGGAGTCACGGATCAGTCAAAAGCAGATCAATCTTGAAGAGTGAGACTGCTGAGGGTCAGGCACTCATGACAGCTGTTGGACAGATCGTAGAAGAAAAAAGAGCAATTCACCATGGACTTCATGCCACAGAGTTAAATGAGCACAGAGTGGAATTCCAAGTCCCAGTATGTGGGGGTTTCTGCTACCATAGGCTTACCTCCTACCCAGAGCAAGGGAGAATGATGGGTTCTACAGCCTGCAGTCATAAAGCCACCTCCAAGGGCCAGAGTTGTTCTGTCAGGGAAAGGGAAGTCAGACACCAACATAGTTTGAAAAGTGTAAGGTTTGACGATGAGCAGCTGGGCCTAAGGTGCCTCCCATCCTTGTCCCCCAGGAAGAGTGTGTTTCCAGTTAGTACCTGCCAGTATGGGCCAAGGATTCCAGGTGCCCCAGCCCGCCATCAACACTGTCCAAGGCATTGTCATCTTTGGGGAGGTGTCTTGCCTGGTCGACAGTAAAATCCTTCTTTAGTCTTCCCTTTAGTAGGAAAACATGTCTCCAAGTAAAAATTCAGTCCATGTAGAGAAAATGATTTTCTCATTAGCACATCCAAGATATTTAATGTTCCCCAATACATGTATATATATATATATATTTTTTTTTTTCTAATAAAAGCATAGTGTAATAGCAAAAAAAAAGAAATTTAAAACGGCATGGAAAAATGCTGAACATTAGGAATAATTAAAGCTATGCAAATCCAAATTACAAAAACCTATCCGCTCACACCAGTCAGAATGGCCATCAGCAAGAATTCTGCAAAAAGTAAATGCTGAAGGGGTTTTAGAGAAATGCCTACCCTTGGTCCAAAGTGGGACATGGTAAGAGCCAGTAATGAAAACAAAAATGAGGTGCCTTGTAAAGGTAAATACTGAGCTACCATTCAATCAAGCATACCCACTGCTGGGCCTATCGCCTGAGGGGATGAGAATCAAAAAAAACACAGGCTGGGCTTCACTGGTGGCGCAGTGGTTGAGAGCCCGCCTGCCAATGCAGGGGACACGCGTTCATGCTCCGGGTCGGGAAGATCCCACGTGCCGCGGAGCGGCTTGTCCCGTGAGCTAGGGCTGCTGGGCCTGCGCGTCCGGAGCCTGTGCTCTGCAATGGGAGGGTCCACCGCAGTGAGAGGCCCACGTACCGCAAAAAAAAAAAAAAAAAAAAAAACAAAAAAAAAAAAAACACAGGCTGGCAATCCTCCACTCCAGCAATATTTACCATAGCCAACACTTGGAAGCTACGAAAATGTCCATCAACAGAGGAATGCACAAAGAAGAAGTGGTCCCTGTACACAATGGAATATGACTCCAATAAAAAATCTATATAAATACAATTTATAAAACAAACATAATTAAGGAGACATCAGCTCTTGGGGGCACATTCCACTCTAATATTTAACCGAGGAACACCACTGCCCGGATGGTCTGTTTCCCTAGTTCCCAGGTTGGGAAAAGCAGAAATGCTGCCGCCCTCTGGCCATTACCTGCAACAGCAGCTTTAAGACCTGTGCTAAGGGTCACTTCATATGCAGCAGTACTGGTGGGCTGTAAATGAAACCTGCCCTCCAAACGTCTTGAGGGAGGTAATGGCCAAAATATTTCTAAATGTCACACACACTTCACGAAGACAATTTGAAGAGGTAAGCTGTACTCACAGTTGAAGAAAAGAAGGACATGCCAGAAAGCTCAATTTCAAGGGATTATGAGACGCATGCAAATCCAGCCACAAAGTGGTATCGGCTCACACTAGTCAGAACACACATCAGCAAAAAAACTACAAACAAAAAATGCTGAAGGTGTTGTGGAGAAGCGCATACCCTCAACTTTAAGCGGGACGTAACCTGGTAAGAGCCACTAATGAGAACAGACTGGAGGTGCCTCTACAAGGTAAACATTCCGCTACCATATGATCCAGCAGGCCCACTCCTGGGCCTATAACCTAAGAAGACAGAATTGGAAAGACACAGGCAGGCAAATGTGCATTGCCGCAGCATTACAATAGCCATGACGTGGAAGCAACCAAAAAGCCCATCAACAGATGAGGGGACAAAGAAGAACTGGTACATGTACAGACAGAATATTAGCCAAGGAAGAAAAGGACACCATGCCATTTGCAGCAGCGTAGATGAGTCTAGAGGTGATCACGTGACTTGTAGTAAGTCAGAAAGAGAAAGACACGTATCGTATGATATCACTTATAGGTGTTACGTAAAAATTGATACCAGTGAAGATATTTCCACAGAGAAGGGCAATCCCAGATTCATTAAACAAACTTATGGTTCACCAACGGAAAGGTGTGAGGATTGGATACATTACGAGATTGGGGTGAACAGACATATACAAACACAGGTGAAATATATAATCACCAAAGACCTACAGAATACCAAGAGAAGACTACTCAACATTCTGTCATAACGTACATGGGAAAAGGATCCCAGCAAGAACAGACATATGTATATGTGTAAAAGAACCACATCTTGCACACCTGCAACAAGCCAAACATTGTAATCAAACACGGTGTGATAAAATAAAAAATAAAAAAATTAAATTAAAAAAACGAACAAGACGTAGTGAGACAAACATAAGGGGCCTTCTCCTGGCACATTCCATTCTAAATTACAACCTAGAGCACGACTCCCATTGAGGCTCTGCTGCCCTAGTAACCAGATTTGGTAAGGGAGAACTGCTGCCCCCTTGTGGCCGTTTCACACAACAGCACCTTTAATCCCAACGCTAATGTCAGTTGATATTCAAAATCATTGCAGGCCTGTAAATGACACCTGCCCTGAAAACAAATCCTGGGGTCATATATCGACCAAAAAATTCAAAAGACGTCCGTATTTCAAAACGACACTTTCAAGAGGCATATTTTGTTCTGCATATTTGTTCTGCACATTAGGGTTCTGCTTCTTTTTCTTTCTTTCTTTCTTTGTTAAAAAAAAAAAAAACGGGAATGGAAAAAGGCAACCCTCAGAATGGGAGAAAATATTTGCAAACGAATCCACGGACAAAGGTTTAATCTCCAATATATATAACAGCTCATGCAGCTTAATATTAAAAAAAAAACAAACAAACAACCCAATACAAAAATGGGCAGAAGATCTAAATAGACGTTTCTTCAAAGAAGACACAGAGATGGCCAAGACGCACATGAAAAGCTGCTCAACATCACTCATCATTAGAGAAATGCACATCAAAACTACAGTGAGGTATCACCTCACACCTGTTAGAATGGGCATCATCAGAAAATGTACAAACAACAAATGCTGGGGAGGGTGTGGACCAAAGGAACCTTCTTCCACTATTGGTGGGAATGTAAATTGATACAGTCACTATGGAGAACAGCATGGAGGTTCCTTAAAAAACTAAAAATAGAATTACCATAGGATCCAGCAATCCCACTTCTGGGCATATAGCCAGAGAAAACCATAAATCAAAAAGACACATTCACCACAATGTTCATTGCAGCACTATTTACAATAGCCAGGTAATGGAAGCAACCTAAATGCCCACAGACAGACGAACGGATAATGATGTGGTCCATCTATAAAACGGAATATTACTCAGCCATAAAAAGGAACGAAACTGGGTCATCTGTGGAGACGTCGACGGATCTAGAGACTGTCATACAGAGTGAAGTAAGTCAGAAGGAGAAAAACAAATATTGTATATTAATGCATATATGTGGAACCTAGAAAGATGGTACAGATGACCCGGTTTGCAGGGCAGAAATAGAGACACAGAGGTAGAGAACAAACGTATGGACACCAAGAGGGGGGAAGCCATGGGTTGTTGGTGGTGGGATGAGTCGGGAGATTGGGATTGTCCTGTATACATGTATATGCATAAAATAGATAACTAATAATAATCCTGCTGAATAAAAAAATAAACTTAAATTTCAAAATTTTAAAAAATAAATAAAATTTTAAAATAAAACGGAAAAAAAGTTCTTCCCTTCACACAGATGTATTTATAGGAATGAATTATTTCCATGCTTATATCTATAAATACATAGAAGAGGAATAAAATCTCACTTGAACCAAAAAAGAAAAAAAAAAACAGAACCCACCAGTTATACACAGGAAAACCCTATCAGGGCACTGGCTCCAGCGGCAAACAATTCTGAAGTTGGTCAGAGGTGGGGAATCATCTCCCATGCAGCCAGCAGCCCCCCCAACCCCCGCAAGGAGCGTCGTCATTGCAAAGCTGGGGGACCGTGCCGAGGCGTCTGTGAGTCAACGTGAGCCGAGCCCCAGGCCAGCTGCTGCTGAACTGTTCCCACCCTTCCCAGGTAAAACACCTGAATATGTCCAAGGACTTGAAAGCCTAGAGGAAGGGCCGTGGAGCCACAGCAGCGACAGCACGCAGGCCGACTTGGTGCCTGCAGGCCAGCCAGGATGGTCCTGGCCCCGGGCGCTCTTCTGGAAGCTTTCCATTTCCCTGCCTGAGATACTCCTCCTGTCCCGGCCCCCACTGCTTTTTTCCTTCCTCACCTCTGCCCGGGGAGAAATTCCAACGGAAGGTATGGGTGACACATCCTCTTCTTTAGCAGGTGGCAGCCCGGCAACTCCTGCAGAAAGTCCAGCAGAGCCCCACTCACACCGGGCCACCCACAGAGCCGTGGCCCCTCACTCCCTCCCACCAGCACAGCCCCGAGACTGCTGACGGGGCAGAGAATATGGCGTCAGGCACAGCTGCAGGGGCTCTTGCTGCCTGGAGCCGTGTTTATATGGACCTCAACCCAGGCACACCTGGGGAGGGCTGGCCGGCAGGGTCAGGCTGCCCAGGTCAGCCCATCCTCACCCCTCAGGGACTCACATTGCAGAAAATGGACCTCGCTGAACCGGCCAGGTCCAAGGAACAGGTGTGGGCCCCTGAGAGTCTGGATAGACAAGGGGCTGCAGCTCCGGCTTGTTTTCTAATCCTTTTATCTGGCCCATGAGTGGGAGACAACTTCAAGAAGACCCTCTCCTAATGAGAGGAACCCAGGAGTCAGGGAGAGGAGGGGTGATGGGTGGAGACAGAGGCCTGGTGCCCCGGCTGCGGTGGAAGCCTCTGGAAGACCAGGCAGAGGGAGGCCGCACAGAGTGATGCCCAGGGTCACAGACCTGTCGGAGCTGCTGTTTGTTAGCTCAAGTCCTGCTCTGAGGTGCTCTGTGTCAGCTCTGAGTGACAGGTGATCTGGGCTGCTCTGCAATGAGGGCTACGTGCACGGTACCTGTGTGCCCAGCCCTGCCGGGGTACCTGCCCAGGGCAGCTCCGTATCCTGGGAGGGGCCTGACCACGAGAGCACCATGGGCTGCTGGGGAGGGGGGGCCTGCCCAGGTGAGCTCCATATCCTGGGATTGCCCTGACCACGAGAGCCCCGTGGGCTGCTGGGGACCTGGTAAACGATGTCGGGACAGTCAGTGAAGCCACCGAGGATATACATCCGGTAGTTCCTAATTCCTACACCCTGCTGGTCATTCTACCATCCACCAGGACACGGTATTCTGTATGAGACTTCAGTGATGCCTTCTTCTGTATTGCATTGGTCCCCGAAAGGCTCTGCTGCCCTAGTAACCAGATTTGGGAATGGAGAAATGCTGCCGCCTTGTGGCCGTTTGCCACAAAAGCAGCTTTAAACCCAGTGCTCATGGTCACTAAATATTCACACTCATTGCAGCCAGTAAATGGCACCTGCCCTGAAAAACAATCCTGGGGTCGAAAATGGACCCAAAACTTCTAAAGAGGGCAACCATGCAAGAGGACAATTTCAAGAGGTTAATTGTACTCTCCGTTTTTTTCTGTTTTTCTGTACCAGAAAATTAAAATGGCCCCTCCGCCACGCCGCGGTACCCGAGGCCTCCGTTGCCCTGCCTGGGCGGGCGGCGGGGCGCTGCCGGGGCGGGCTGGCCGCGGGGATGGCGGTAAGGCGCAAGGACAAGCGAAGCTGGGCCTCAAGAGGCAGCCCGCGGTCCCCGCCCCCGCCTACGGCCATACCACCCTGAACGCGCCCGATCTCGTCTGATCTCGGAAGCTAAGCAGGGTCGGGCCTGGTTAGTACTTGGATGGGAGACCGCCTGGGAATACCGGGTGCTGTAGGCTTTTGGCCTCCCGCTGCGGCTGCGCCTTCTCCTTTAGTCGCCCGCGGCGTGGGCCGCCAGCTCCGCCCCCCGCCGGGCACTGCTGCAGGCCCCACCTCCTCCGCCACCCCCGCCCCCGCCACCACCACCACAGAGCGCCAGAGGGGCCGCTCCATGCGGCCCGAAGGCGGCCCTGGAAGGCAGTGGCACACCCGACGCTCCGGGGGTTGCTGGCCCGGACCCACACTCCGCCGCGGGCCCGGGGGCCGTCCGTGCGGCCCGCGAGCCCCTCCACCTGCACCTGGCCGGCCCCAACGGCGCCCAGCCCCGGCGCCGCCACCTGTCCGCCAGTGTGGCTCTCCGCAGCTCTCTCCGGATAAAGCTGGATAAAGGTCTGGACGCGAAGGAGGGGCAGTGATTCAGCCTATTGCTCTTAGTGCCCCTCCCCCACTCTCAGGAGCCCTTTGTGACAAGGCCACAGCTCTGTGATGCAGGCCTGGGGTTCTGCCATCAAGTGAACTCCCAGGGCTCTGTTGCCTGAGGGCGGCAATGCAGTTCAGAAGACGGAGAATCTCTTTTCTTTGAAAAACACTGTTGCTATCTGGCTGAGATCCAGCCCAACTTCCTGGGTGATTGATATCATCCTTGGCTTCCTGTGTGGACTGGGGCTCTTCCTCACGTTACTCCCCTGCTTCCAGAGTAATCCATTCTTAGCACCACCTAGGAAACCTAGAAACATCAGGAAGCATCAAGTAGAGCTGAAGGGGAGGAGCAGGAGTAGGAAGAAAAGTCGATCTTTGAAAGCTTGCAGAGATTGCCTGGAAGAACTGGAGGGGACTCACAACCTGGCTTCACCTCTGCGGAGCTGCCTGGGGAGGCTTCCTGGCAAGGGCAACTTTCATCAGCTCTCATGGCAAGACCCTCCTGGTGAGATGTGCAAAGCAGTGCCTGCTGGAGCCTGTGGAGGATACTGCTTGAAGGGTTGGGAACCCTGCAGGAACACCTCCTGTAGGGTTTCCTTCCTGGTTCAAGACACTCGAGAGGTGCTGGAAGCACATATTACAAGGTTTTGGGTAAAGCACGGGTGGACCCTACCCCTCAAGGTCCTCAAGCCCATCAATCTCTTGAAGTCGACAAAGTTCCAACCCTCCACCACCCTGCGGTTAGCCTCGTCCCCTTCAGCCACCTGTGTATCTGGGTCCCACTCAACAGTCACGTTTGCTGAGTTCCCGGAGAAACCTCCTCAGGCTCATTCAGGAGAGAAGGTGAGAACAGAAGAGTCCATTCCTGCCCTGAAGAGGCCTCTCCTTGTCCCCTCCACTGTGTGTAAGGAAATCCAGAGTGCCCTGGGAGCGATTCCACCTGGTGACTACCATGGGCCCTCAAAGGCTTCTCTGACTGCACAGCAGGGCAGGCCACCTTCTCAGTCCCTCACACTCAGCCTTGTGGGCAGAACCTGGAAGAGTGAGACTGTGGAATGGGTCAAGAGGGACAGCCTAGAGCCAGGTCCAAGTTCAGCAATGGTCAGGAACGAGCCAAGAGAGGAGAGTGGTGGTCAGGCCTCAGGAGACCCCTGCCATAGGGTAACAGTGATAGAGGTGAACTTAGGATCCCAATCTTTGAGAGGTGAAGAGGCCAGGGAGGCTGTGGAGGCCAAGGAGTCTCCTGCTCTTCAACCACAGTCTAGTGTTATCTTGGAAACCAAAGTGTTGACAAAATCCCAAACCACAAATGTACCTATGAGGAGTTTAGAGGTGCCAGGGGCCAGTAAAAGTTTCCTACTACCTAGAATGTCTGTTTTCCAACCTCTAGGTGAGCCATGCCTTAACATGGAGGTTGCTAGTGAGTTTAACTCCAAAGTAAAGGTACAGTCAGACAACCAGCTTCAGGACTTTCCCAAACACAGGTTCCTTGCTGCAGACAACTTGGCTTCTCAGGTGCCTCAGTGCCATCCCCAGAGAGTCCCCACCAGAGACACGTTAGCTTCCCAGGAGCCAAGTGGCCTTATGGAAGGCCAAAGGAGCAACCTAGGGCAGCAGGAGCCCCAAACTTCAAAACTCCAAGACTCATGGAAGAGCCAGAGCAAGATGATTGCCCCTACTTACAAAAGAGAGGACCGTAGGAGGCATAAACCAGGAGAGCACGAAGAGAGGTTTAAAGAACGAGGGAGCCCTCAAGCTGGAAGTATGAGCCGCCCTGCCCAGGTCAGGGGCATAACAGACTCTATTGGGAGCAGATGTCTCCAGCTCATGCCAGAGAAGAAATAGAGCCCTCCAGAAAGCCTCTTCAGAAAAAGGATGAGGCTATTTTTAAAGTGGATTTTCCCCAATAAAAAAGTCAATGGTCGAGATGCTCTGCAAAGAAAAAAAAAAAAGCCCATATCAGCCACTGCCCGGAGTCACGGATCAGTCAAAAGCAGATCAATCTTGAAGAGTGAGACTGCTGAGGGTCAGGCACTCATGACAGCTGTTGGACAGATCGTAGAAGAAAAAAGAGCAATTCACCATGGACTTCATGCCACAGAGTTAAATGAGCACAGAGTGGAATTCCAAGTCCCAGTATGTGGGGTTTTCTGCTACCATAGGCTTACCTCCTACCCAGAGCAAGGGAGAATGATGGGTTCTACAGCCTGCAGTCATAAAGCCACCTCCAAGGGCCAGAGTTGTTCTGTCAGGGAAAGGGAAGTCAGACACCAACATAGTTTGAAAAGTGTAAGGTTTGACGATGAGCAGCTGGGCCTAAGGTGCCTCCCATCCTTGTCCCCCAGGAAGAGTGTGTTTCCAGTTAGTACCTGCCAGTATGGGCCAAGGATTCCAGGTGCCCCAGCCCGCCATCAACACTGTCCAAGGCATTGCCATCTTTGGGGAGGTGTCTTGCCTGGTCGACAGTAAAATCCTTCTTTAGTCTTCCCTTTAGTAGGAAAACATGTCTCCAAGTAAAAATTCAGTCCATGTAGAGAAAATGATTTTCTCATTAGCACATCCAAGATATTTAATGTTCCCCAATACATGTATATATATATTTTTTTTTTCTAATAAAAGCATAGTGTAATGGCAAAAAAAAAGAAATTTAAAACGGCATGGAAAAATGCTGAACATTAGGAATAATTAAAGCTATGCAAATCCAAATTACAAAAACCTATCCGCTCACACCAGTCAGAATGGCCATCAGCAAGAATTCTGCACAAAGTAAATGCTGAAGGGGTTTTAGAGAAATGCCTACCCTTGGTCCAAAGTGGGACATGGTAAGAGCCAGTAATGAAAACAAAAATGAGGTGCCTTGTAAAGGTAAATACTGAGCTACCATTCAATCAAGCATACCCACTGCTGGGCCTATCGCCTGAGGGGATGAGAATCAAAAAAAAACACAGGCTGGGCTTCACTGGTGGCGCAGTGGTTGAGAGCCCGCCTGCCAATGCAGGGGACACGCGTTCATGCTCCGGGTCGGGAAGATCACACGTGCCGCGGAGCGGCTTGTCCCGTGAGCTAGGGCTGCTGGGCCTGCGCGTCCAGAGCCTGTGCTCTGCAATGGGAGGGTCCACCGCAGTGAGAGGCCCACGTACCGCAAAAAAAAAAAAAAAAAAAAAAAAAAAAAAAAAAAAAACAAAAAAAACACAGGCTGGCAATCCTCCACTCCAGCAATATTTACCATAGCCAACACTTGGAAGCTACGAAAATGTCCATCAACAGAGGAATGCACAAAGAAGAAGTGGTCCCTGTACACAATGGAATATGACTCCAATAAAAAATCTATATAAATACAATTTATAAAACAAACATAATTAAGGAGACATCAGCTCTTGGGGGCACATTCCACTCTAATATTTAACCGAGGAACACCACTGCCCGGATGGTCTGTTTCCCTAGTTCCCAGGTTGGGAAAAGCAGAAATGCTGCCGCCCTCTGGCCATTACCTGCAACAGCAGCTTTAAGACCTGTGCTAAGGGTCACTTCATATGCAGCAGTACTGGTGGGCTGTAAATGAAACCTGCCCTCCAAACGTCTTGAGGGAGGTAATGGCCAAAATATTTCTAAATGTCACACACACTTCACGAAGACAATTTGAAGAGGTAAGCTGTACTCACAGTTGAAGAAAAGAAGGACATGCCAGAAAGCTCAATTTCAAGGGATTATGAGACGCATGCAAATCCAGCCACAAAGTGGTATCGGCTCACACTAGTCAGAACACACATCAGCAAAAAAACTACAAACAAAAAATGCTGAAGGTGTTGTGGAGAAGCGCATACCCTCAACTTTAAGCGGGACGTAACCTGGTAAGAGCCACTAATGAGAACAGACTGGAGGTGCCTCTACAAGGTAAACATTCCGCTACCATATGATCCAGCAGGCCCACTCCTGGGCCTATAACCTAAGAAGACAGAATTGGAAAGACACAGGCAGGCAAATGTGCATTGCCGCAGCATTACAATAGCCATGACGTGGAAGCAACCAAAAAGTCCATCAACAGATGAGGGGACAAAGAAGAACTGGTACATGTACAGACAGAATATTAGCCAAGGAAGAAAAGGACACCATGCCATTTGCAGCACCGTAGATGAGTCTAGAGGTGATCACGTGACTTGTAGTAAGTCAGAAAGAGAAAGACACGTATCGTATGATATCACTTATAGGTGTTACCTAAAAATTGATACCAGTGAAGATATTTCCACAGAGAAGGGCAATCCCAGATTCATTAAACAAACTTATGGTTCACCAACGGAAAGGTGTGAGGATTGGATACATTACGAGATTGGGGTGAACAGACATATACAAACACAGGTGAAATATATAATCACCAAAGACCTACAGAATACCAAGAGAAGACTACTCAACATTCTGTCATAACGTACATGGGAAAAGGATCCCAGCAAGAACAGACATATGTATATGTGTAAAAGAACCACATCTTGCACACCTGCAACAAGCCAAACATTGTAATCAAACACGCTGTGATAAAATAAAAAATAAAAAAATTAAATTAAAAAAACGAACAAGACGTAGTGAGACAAACTTAAGGGGCCTTCTCCTGGCACATTCCATTCTAAATTACAACCTAGAGCACGACTCCCATTGAGGCTCTGCTGCCCTAGTAACCAGATTTGGTAAGGGAGAACTGCTGCCCCCTTGTGGCCGTTTCACACAACAGCACCTTTAATCCCAACGCTAATGTCAGTTGATATTCAAAATCATTGCAGGCCTGTAAATGACACCTGCCCTGAAAACAAATCCTGGGGTCATATATCGACCAAAAAATTCAAAAGACGTCCGTATTTCAAAACGACACTTTCAAGAGGCATATTTTGTTCTGCATATTTGTTCTGCACATTAGGGTTCTGCTTCTTTTTCTTTCTTTCTTTCTTTGTTAAAAAAAAAACGGGAATGGAAAAAGGCAACCCTCAGAATGGGAGAAAATATTTGCAAACGAATCCACGGACAAAGGTTTAATCTCCAATATATATAACAGCTCATGCAGCTTAATATTAAAAAAAAAAAAAAACAAACAACCCAATACAAAAATGGGCAGAAGATCTAAATAGACGTTTCTTCAAAGAAGACACAGAGATGGCCAAGACGCACATGAAAAGCTGCTCAACATCACTCATCATTAGAGAAATGCACATCAAAACTACAGTGAGGTATCACCTCACACCTGTTAGAATGGGCATCATCAGAAAATGTACAAACAACAAATGCTGGGGAGGGTGTGGACCAAAGGAACCTTCTTCCACTATTGGTGGGAATGTAAATTGATACAGTCACTATGGAGAACAGCATGGAGGTTCCTTAAAAAACTAAAAATAGAATTACCATAGGATCCAGCAATCCCACTTCTGGGCATATAGCCAGAGAAAACCATAAATGAAAAAGACACATTCACCACAATGTTCATTGCAGCACTATTTACAATAGCCAGGTAATGGAAGCAACCTAAATGCCCACAGACAGACGAACGGATAATGATGTGGTCCATCTATAAAACGGAATATTACTCAGCCATAAAAAGGAACGAAACTGGGTCATCTGTGGAGACGTCGACGGATCTAGAGACTGTCATACAGAGTGAAGTAAGTCAGAAGGAGAAAAACAAATATTGTATATTAATGCATATATGTGGAACCTAGAAAGATGGTACAGATGACCCGGTTTGCAGGGCAGAAATAGAGACACAGAGGTAGAGAACAAACGTATGGACACCAAGAGGGGGGAAGCCATGGGTTGTTGGTGGTGGGATGAGTCGGGAGATTGGGATTGTCCTGTATACATGTATATGCATAAAATAGATAACTAATAATAATCCTGCTGAATAAAAAAATAAACTTAAATTTCAAAATTTTAAAAAATAAATAAAATTTTAAAATAAAACGGAAAAAAAGTTCTTCCCTTCACACAGATGTATTTATAGGAATGAATTATTTCCATGCTTATATCTATAAATACATAGAAGAGGAATAAAATCTCACTTGAACCAAAAAAGAAAAAAAAAAAACAGAACCCACCAGTTATACACAGGAAAACCCTATCAGGGCACTGGCTCCAGCGGCAAACAATTCTGAAGTTGGTCAGAGGTGGGGAATCATCTCCCATGCAGCCAGCAGCCCCCCCAACCCCCGCAAGGAGCGTCGTCATTGCAAAGCTGGGGGACCGTGCCGAGGCGTCTGTGAGTCAACGTGAGCCGAGCCCCAGGCCAGCTGCTGCTGAACTGTTCCCACCCTTCCCAGGTAAAACACCTGAATATGTCCAAGGACTTGAAAGCCTAGAGGAAGGGCCGTGGAGCCACAGCAGCGACAGCACGCAGGCCGACTTGGTGCCTGCAGGCCAGCCAGGATGGTCCTGGCCCCGGGCGCTCTTCTGGAAGCTTTCCATTTCCCTGCCTGAGATACTCCTCCTGTCCCGGCCCCCACTGCTTTTTTCCTTCCTCACCTCTGCCCGGGGAGAAATTCCAACGGAAGGTATGGGTGACACATCCTCTTCTTTAGCAGGTGGCAGCCCGGCAACTCCTGCAGAAAGTCCAGCAGAGCCCCACTCACACCGGGCCACCCACAGAGCCGTGGCCCCTCACTCCCTCCCACCAGCACAGCCCCGAGACTGCTGACGGGGCAGAGAATATGGCGTCAGGCACAGCTGCAGGGGCTCTTGCTGCCTGGAGCCGTGTTTATATGGACCTCAACCCAGGCACACCTGGGGAGGGCTGGCCGGCAGGGTCAGGCTGCCCAGGTCAGCCCATCCTCACCCCTCAGGGACTCACATTGCAGAAAATGGACCTCGCTGAACCGGCCAGGTCCAAGGAACAGGTGTGGGCTCCTGAGAGTCTGGATAGACAAGGGGCTGCAGCTCCGGCTTGTTTTCTAATCCTTTTATCTGGCCCATGAGTGGGAGACAACTTCAAGAAGACCCTCTCCTAATGAGAGGAACCCAGGAGTCAGGGAGAGGAGGGGGGATGGGTGGAGACAGAGGCCTGGTGCCCCGGCTGCGGTGGAAGCCTCTGGAAGACCAGGCAGAGGGAGGCCGCACAGAGTGATGCCCAGGGTCACAGACCTGTCGGAGCTGCTGTTTGTTAGCTCAAGTCCTGCTCTGAGGTGCTCTGTGTCAGCTCTGAGTGACAGGTGATCTGGGCTGCTCTGCAATGAGGGCTACGTGCACGGTACCTGTGTGCCCAGCCCTGCCGGGGTACCTGCCCAGGGCAGCTCCGTATCCTGGGAGGGGCCTGACCACGAGAGCACCATGGGCTGCTGGGGAGGGGTGGCCTGCCCAGGTGAGCTCCATATCCTGGGATTGCCCTGACCACGAGAGGCCCGTGGGCTGCTGGGGACCTGGTAAACGATGTCGGGACAGTCAGTGAAGCCACCGAGGATATACATCCAGTAGTTCCTAATTCCTACACCCTGCTGGTCATTCTACCATCCACCAGGACATGGTATTCTGTATGAGACTTCAGTGATGCCTTCTTCTGTATTGCATTGGTCCCCGAAAGGCTCTGCTGCCCTAGTAACCAGATTTGGGAATGGAGAAATGCTGCCGCCTTGTGGCCGTTTGCCACAACAGCAGCTTTAAACCCAGTGCTCATGGTCACTAAATATTCACACTCATTGCAGCCTGTAAACGGCACCTGCCCTGAAAAACAATCCTGGGGTCGAAAATGGACCCAAAACTTCTAAAGAGGGCAACCATGCAAGAGGACAATTTCAAGAGGTTAATTGTACTCTCCGTTTTTTTCTGTTTTTCTGTACCAGAAATTTAAAACGGCCCCTCCGCCATGCCGCGGTACCCGAGGCCTCCGTTGCCCTGCCTGGGCGGGCGGCGGGGCGCTGCCGGGGCGGGCTGGCCGCGGGGATGGCGGTAAGGCGCAAGGACAAGCGAAGCTGGGCCTCAAGAGGCAGCCCGCGGTCCCCGCCCCCGTCTACGGCCATACCACCCTGAACGCGCCCGATCTCGTCTGATCTCGGAAGCTAAGCAGGGTCGGGCCTGGTTAGTACTTGGATGGGAGACCGCCTGGGAATACCGGGTGCTGTAGGCTTTTGGCCTCCCGCTGCGGCTCCGCCTTCTCCTTTAGTCGCCCGCGGCGGTGGCCGCCAGCTCCGCCCCCCGCCGGGCACCGCTGCAGGCCCCACCTCCTCCGCCCACCCCCACCACCACCACAAAGCGCCAGAGGGGTCGCTCCATGCGGCCCGAAGGCGGCCCTGGAAAGCAGCAGCACACCCGACGCTCCGGGGGTGGCTGGCCCGGACCCAGACTCCGCCACGGGCCCGGGGGCCGTCCGTGCGGCCCGCGAGCCCCTCCACCTGCACCTGGCCGGCCCCAACGGCGCCCTGCCCCGGCGCCGCCACCTGTCCGCCAGTGTGGCTCTCCGCAGCTCTCTCCGGATAAAGCTGGATAAAGGTCTGGACGCGAAGGAGGGGCAGTGATTCAGCCTATTGCTCTTAGTGCCCCTCCCCCACTCTCAGGAGCCCTTTGTGACAAGGCCACAGCTCTGTGATGCAGGCCTGGCGTTCTGCCATCAAGTGAACTCCCAGGGCTCTGTTGCCTGAGGGCGGCAATGCAGTTCAGAAGACGGAGAATCTTCTTTTCTTTGAAAAACACTGTTGCTATCTGGCTGAGATCCAGCCCAACTTCCTGGGTGATTGATATCATCCTTGGCTTCCTGTGTGGACTGGGGCTCTTCCTCACGTTACTCCCCTGCTTCCAGAGTAATCCATTCTTAGCACCACCTAGGAAACCTAGAAACATCAGGAAGCATCAAGTAGAGCTGAAGGGGAGGAGCAGGAGTAGGAAGAAAAGTCGATCTTTGAAAGCTTGCAGAGATTGCCTGGAAGAACTGGAGGGGACTCACAACCTGGCTTCACCTCTGCGGAGCTGCCTGGGGAGGCTTCCTGGCAAGGGCAACTTTCATCAGCTCTCATGGCAAGACCCTCCTGGTGAGATGTGCAAAGCAGTGCCTGCTGGAGCCTGTGGAGGATACTGCTTGAAGGGTTGGGAACCCTGCAGGAACACCTCCTGTAGGGTTTCCTTCCTGGTTCAAGACACTCGAGAGGTGCTGGAAGCACATATTACAAGGTTTTGGGTAAAGCACGGGTGGACCCTACCCCTCAAGGTCCTCAAGCCCATCAATCTCTTGAAGTCGACAAAGTTCCAACCCTCCACCACCCTGCGGTTAGCCTCGTCCCCTTCAGCCACCTGTGTATCTGGGTCCCACTCAACAGTCACGTTTGCTGAGTTCCTGGAGAAACCTCCTCAGGCTCATTCAGGAGAGAAGGTGAGAACAGAAGAGTCCGTTCCTGCCCTGAAGAGGCCTCTCCTTGTCCCCTCCACTGTGTGTAAGGAAATCCAGAGTGCCCTGGGAGCGATTCCACCTGGTGACTACCATGGGCCCTCAAAGGCTTCTCTGACTGCACAGCAGGGCAGGCCACCTTCTCAGTCCCTCACACTCAGCCTTGTGGGCAGAACCTGGAAGAGTGAGACTGTGGAATGGGTCAAGAGGGACAGCCTAGAGCCAGGTCCAAGTTCAGCAATGGTCAGGAACGAGCCAAGAGAGGAGAGTGGTGGTCAGGCCTCAGGAGACCCCTGCCATAGGGTAACAGTGATAGAGGTGAACTTAGGATCCCAATCTTTGAGAGGTGAAGAGGCCAGGGAGGCTGTGGAGGCCAAGGAGTCTCCTGCTCTTCAACCACAGTCTAGTGTTATCTTGGAAACCAAAGTGTTGACAAAATCCCAAACCACAAATGTACCTATGAGGAGTTTAGAGGTGCCAGGGGCCAGTAAAAGTTTCCTACTACCTAGAATGTCTGTTTTCCAACCTCTAGGTGAGCCATGCCTTAACATGGAGGTTGCTAGTGAGTTTAACTCCAAAGTAAAGGTACAGTCAGACAACCAGCTTCAGGACTTTCCCAAACACAGGTTCCTTGCTGCAGACAACTTGGCTTCTCAGGTGCCTCAGTGCCATCCCCAGAGAGTCCCCACCAGAGACACGTTAGCTTCCCAGGAGCCAAGTGGCCTTATGGAAGGCCAAAGGAGCAACCTAGGGCAGCAGGAGCCCCAAACTTCAAAACTCCAAGACTCATGGAAGAGCCAGAGCAAGATGATTGCCCCTACTTACAAAAGAGAGGACCGTAGGAGGCATAAACCAGGAGAGCACGAAGAGAGGTTTAAAGAACGAGGGAGCCCTCAAGCTGGAAGTATGAGCCGCCCTGCCCAGGTCAGGGGCATAACAGACTCTATTGGGAGCAGATGTCTCCAGCTCATGCCAGAGAAGAAATAGAGCCCTCCAGAAAGCCTCTTCAGAAAAAGGATGAGGCTATTTTTAAAGTGGATTTTCCCCAATAAAAAAGTCAATGGTCGAGATGCTCTGCAAAGAAAAAAAAAAAAAAGCCCATATCAGCCACTGCCCGGAGTCACGGATCAGTCAAATCAGATCAATCTTGAAGAGTGAGACTGCTGAGGGTCAGGCACTCATGACAGCTGTTGGACAGATCGTAGAAGAAAAAAGAGCAATTCACCATGGACTTCATGCCACAGAGTTAAATGAGCACAGAGTGGAATTCCAAGTCCCAGTATGTGGGGGTTTCTGCTACCATAGGCTTACCTCCTACCCAGAGCAAGGGAGAATGATGGGTTCTACAGCCTGCAGTCATAAAGCCACCTCCAAGGGCCAGAGTTGTTCTGTCAGGGAAAGGGAAGTCCGACACCAACATAGTTTGAAAAGTGTAAGGTTTGACGATGAGCAGCTGGGCCTAAGGTGCCTCCCATCCTTGTCCCCCAGGAAGAGTGTGTTTCCAGTTAGTACCTGCCAGTATGGGCCAAGGATTCCAGGTGCCCCAGCCCGCCATCAACACTGTCCAAGGCATTGTCATCTTTGGGGAGGTGTCTTGCCTGGTCGACAGTAAAATCCTTCTTTAGTCTTCCCTTTAGTAGGAAAACATGTCTCCAAGTAAAAATTCAGTCCATGTAGAGAAAATGATTTTCTCATTAGCACATCCAAGATATTTAATGTTCCCCAATACATGTATATATATATATATATTTTTTTTCTAATAAAAGCATAGTGTAATGGCAAAAAAAAAAGAAATTTAAAACGGCATGGAAAAATGCTGAACATTAGGAATAATTAAAGCTATGCAAATCCAAATTACAAAAACCTATCCGCTCACACCAGTCAGAATGGCCATCAGCAAGAATTCTGCACAAAGTAAATGCTGAAGGGGTTTTAGAGAAATGCCTACCCTTGGTCCAAAGTGGGACATGGTAAGAGCCAGTAATGGAAACAAAAATGAGGTGCCTTGTAAAGGTAAATACTGAGCTACCATTCAATCAAGCATACCCACTGCTGGGCCTATCGCCTGAGGGGATGAGAATCAAAAAAAAACACAGGCTGGGCTTCACTGGTGGCGCAGTGGTTGAGAGCCCGCCTGCCAATGCAGGGGACACGCGTTCATGCTCCGGGTCGGGAAGATCACACGTGCCGCGGAGCGGCTTGTCCCGTGAGCTAGGGCTGCTGGGCCTGCGCGTCCAGAGCCTGTGCTCTGCAATGGGAGGGTCCACCGCAGTGAGAGGCCCACGTACCGCAAAAAAAAAAAAAAAAAAAAAAAAAAAAAACAAAAAAAACAAAAAAAACACAGGCTGGCAATCCTCCACTCCAGCAATATTTACCATAGCCAACACTTGGAAGCTACGAAAATGTCCATCAACAGAGGAATGCACAAAGAAGAAGTGGTCCCTGTACACAATGGAATATGACTCCAATAAAAAATCTATATAAATACAATTTATAAAACAAACATAATTAAGGAGACATCAGCTCTTGGGGGCACATTCCACTCTAATATTTAACCGAGGAACACCACTGCCCGGATGGTCTGTTTCCCTAGTTCCCAGGTTGGGAAAAGCAGAAATGCTGCCGCCCTCTGGCCATTACCTGCAACAGCAGCTTTAAGACCTGTGCTAAGGGTCACTTCATATGCAGCAGTACTGGTGGGCTGTAAATGAAACCTGCCCTCCAAACGTCTTGAGGGAGGTAATGGCCAAAATATTTCTAAATGTCACACACACTTCACGAAGACAATTTGAAGAGGTAAGCTGTACTCACAGTTGAAGAAAAGAAGGACATGCCAGAAAGCTCAATTTCAAGGGATTATGAGACGCATGCAAATCCAGCCACAAAGTGGTATCGGCTCACACTAGTCAGAACACACATCAGCAAAAAAACTACAAACAAAAAATGCTGAAGGTGTTGTGGAGAAGCGCATACCCTCAACTTTAAGCGGGACGTAACCTGGTAAGAGCCACTAATGAGAACAGACTGGAGGTGCCTCTACAAGGTAAACATTCCGCTACCATATGATCCAGCAGGCCCACTCCTGGGCCTATAACCTAAGAAGACAGAATTGGAAAGACACAGGCAGGCAAATGTGCATTGCCGCAGCATTACAATAGCCATGACGTGGAAGCAACCAAAAAGTCCATCAACAGATGAGGGGACAAAGAAGAACTGGTACATGTACAGACAGAATATTAGCCAAGGAAGAAAAGGACACCATGCCATTTGCAGCACCGTAGATGAGTCTAGAGGTGATCACGTGACTTGTAGTAAGTCAGAAAGAGAAAGACACGTATCGTATGATATCACTTATAGGTGTTACCTAAAAATTGATACCAGTGAAGATATTTCCACAGAGAAGGGCAATCCCAGATTCATTAAACAAACTTATGGTTCACCAACGGAAAGGTGTGAGGATTGGATACATTACGAGATTGGGGTGAACAGACATATACAAACACAGGTGAAATATATAATCACCAAAGACCTACAGAATACCAAGAGAAGACTACTCAACATTCTGTCATAACGTACATGGGAAAAGGATCCCAGCAAGAACAGACATATGTATATGTGTAAAAGAACCACATCTTGCACACCTGCAACAAGCCAAACATTGTAATCAAACACGCTGTGATAAAATAAAAAATAAAAAAATTAAATTAAAAAAACGAACAAGACGTAGTGAGACAAACTTAAGGGGCCTTCTCCTGGCACATTCCATTCTAAATTACAACCTAGAGCACGACTCCCATTGAGGCTCTGCTGCCCTAGTAACCAGATTTGGTAAGGGAGAACTGCTGCCCCCTTGTGGCCGTTTCACACAACAGCACCTTTAATCCCAACGCTAATGTCAGTTGATATTCAAAATCATTGCAGGCCTGTAAATGACACCTGCCCTGAAAACAAATCCTGGGGTCATATATCGACCAAAAAATTCAAAAGACGTCCGTATTTCAAAACGACACTTTCAAGAGGCATATTTTGTTCTGCATATTTGTTCTGCACATTAGGGTTCTGCTTCTTTTTCTTTCTTTCTTTCTTTGTTAAAAAAAAAAAACGGGAATGGAAAAAGGCAACCCTCAGAATGGGAGAAAATATTTGCAAACGAATCCACGGACAAAGGTTTAATCTCCAATATATATAACAGCTCATGCAGCTTAATATTAAAAAAAAAACAAACAAACAACCCAATACAAAAATGGGCAGAAGATCTAAATAGACGTTTCTTCAAAGAAGACACAGAGATGGCCAAGACGCACATGAAAAGCTGCTCAACATCACTCATCATTAGAGAAATGCACATCAAAACTACAGTGAGGTATCACCTCACACCTGTTAGAATGGGCATCATCAGAAAATGTACAAACAACAAATGCTGGGGAGGGTGTGGACCAAAGGAACCTTCTTCCACTATTGGTGGGAATGTAAATTGATACAGTCACTATGGAGAACAGCATGGAGGTTCCTTAAAAAACTAAAAATAGAATTACCATAGGATCCAGCAATCCCACTTCTGGGCATATAGCCAGAGAAAACCATAAATCAAAAAGACACATTCACCACAATGTTCATTGCAGCACTATTTACAATAGCCAGGTAATGGAAGCAACCTAAATGCCCACAGACAGACGAACGGATAATGATGTGGTCCATCTATAAAACGGAATATTACTCAGCCATAAAAAGGAACGAAACTGGGTCATCTGTGGAGACGTCGACGGATCTAGAGACTGTCATACAGAGTGAAGTAAGTCAGAAGGAGAAAAACAAATATTGTATATTAATGCATATATGTGGAACCTAGAAAGATGGTACAGATGACCCGGTTTGCAGGGCAGAAATAGAGACACAGAGGTAGAGAACAAACGTATGGACACCAAGAGGGGGGAAGCCATGGGTTGTTGGTGGTGGGATGAGTCGGGAGATTGGGATTGTCCTGTATACATGTATATGCATAAAATAGATAACTAATAATAATCCTGCTGAATAAAAAAATAAACTTAAATTTCAAAATTTTAAAAAATAAATAAAATTTTAAAATAAAACGGAAAAAAAGTTCTTCCCTTCACACAGATGTATTTATAGGAATGAATTATTTCCATGCTTATATCTATAAATACATAGAAGAGGAATAAAATCTCACTTGAACCAAAAAAGAAAAAAAAAAAAACAGAACCCACCAGTTATACACAGGAAAACCCTATCAGGGCACTGGCTCCAGCGGCAAACAATTCTGAAGTTGGTCAGAGGTGGGGAATCATCTCCCATGCAGCCAGCAGCCCCCCCAACCCCCGCAAGGAGCGTCGTCATTGCAAAGCTGGGGGACCGTGCCGAGGCGTCTGTGAGTCAACGTGAGCCGAGCCCCAGGCCAGCTGCTGCTGAACTGTTCCCACCCTTCCCAGGTAAAACACCTGAATATGTCCAAGGACTTGAAAGCCCAGAGGAAGGGCCGTGGAGCCACAGCAGCGACAGCACGCAGGCCGACTTGGTGCCTGCAGGCCAGCCAGGATGGTCCTGGCCCCGGGCGCTCTTCTGGAAGCTTTCCATTTCCCTGCCTGAGATACTCCTCCTGTCCCGGCCCCCACTGCTTTTTTCCTTCCTCACCTCTGCCCGGGGAGAAATTCCAACGGAAGGTATGGGTGACACATCCTCTTCTTTAGCAGGTGGCAGCCCGGCAACTCCTGCAGAAAGTCCAGCAGAGCCCCACTCACACCGGGCCACCCACAGAGCCGTGGCCCCTCACTCCCTCCCACCAGCACAGCCCCGAGACTGCTGACGGGGCAGAGAATATGGCGTCAGGCACAGCTGCAGGGGCTCTTGCTGCCTGGAGCCGTGTTTATATGGACCTCAACCCAGGCACACCTGGGGAGGGCTGGCCGGCAGGGTCAGGCTGCCCAGGTCAGCCCATCCTCACCCCTCAGGGACTCCCATTGCAGAAAATGGACCTCGCTGAACCGGCCAGGTCCAAGGAACAGGTGTGGGCTCCTGAGAGTCTGGATAGACAAGGGGCTGCAGCTCCGGCTTGTTTTCTAATCCTTTTATCTGGCCCATGAGTGGGAGACAACTTCAAGAAGACCCTCTCCTAATGAGAGGAACCCAGGAGTCAGGGAGAGGAGGGGTGATGGGTGGAGACAGAGGCCTGGTGCCCCGGCTGCGGTGGAAGCCTCTGGAAGACCAGGCAGAGGGAGGCCACACAGAGTGATGCCCAGGGTCACAGACCTGTCGGAGCTGCTGTTTGTTAGCTCAAGTCCTGCTCTGAGGTGCTCTGTGTCAGCTCTGAGTGACAGGTGATCTGGGCTGCTCTGCAATGAGGGCTACGTGCACGGTACCTGTGTGCCCAGCCCTGCCGGGGTACCTGCCCAGGGCAGCTCCGTATCCTGGGAGGGGCCTGACCACGAGAGCCCCGTGGGCTGCTGGGGACCTGGTAAACGATGTCGGGACAGTCAGTGAAGCCACCGAGGATATACATCCGGTAGTTCCTAATTCCTACACCCTGCTGGTCATTCTACCATCCACCAGGACACGGTATTCTGTATGAGACTTCAGTGATGCCTTCTTCTGTATTGCATTGTTCCCCGAAAGGCTCTGCTGCCCTAGTAACCAGATTTGGGAATGGAGAAATGCTGCCGCCTTGTGGCCGTTTGCCACAAAAGCAGCTTTAAACCCAGTGCTCATGGTCACTAAATATTCACACTCATTGCAGCCAGTAAATGGCACCTGCCCTGAAAAACAATCCTGGGGTCGAAAATGGACCCAAAACTTCTAAAGAGGGCAACCATGCAAGAGGACAATTTCAAGAGGTTAATTGTACTCTCCGTTTTTTTCTGTTTTTCTGTACCAGAAAATTAAAATGGCCCCTCCGCCACGCCGCGGTACCCGAGGCCTCCGTTGCCCTGCCTGGGCGGGCGGCGGGGCGCTGCCGGGGCGGGCTGGCCGCGGGGATGGCGGTAAGGCGCAAGGACAAGCGAAGCTGGGCCTCAAGAGGCAGCCCGCGGTCCCCGCCCCCGCCTACGGCCATACCACCCTGAACGCGCCCGATCTCGTCTGATCTCGGAAGCTAAGCAGGGTCGGGCCTGGTTAGTACTTGGATGGGAGACCGCCTGGGAATACCGGGTGCTGTAGGCTTTTGGCCTCCCGCTGCGGCTGCGCCTTCTCCTTTAGTCGCCCGCGGCGTGGGCCGCCAGCTCCGCCCCCCGCCGGGCACTGCTGCAGGCCCCACCTCCTCCGCCACCCCCGCCCCCGCCACCACCACCACAGAGCGCCAGAGGGGCCGCTCCATGCGGCCCGAAGGCGGCCCTGGAAGGCAGTGGCACACCCGACGCTCCGGGGGTTGCTGGCCCGGACCCACACTCCGCCGCGGGCCCGGGGGCCGTCCGTGCGGCCCGCGAGCCCCTCCACCTGCACCTGGCCGGCCCCGAGGGCGCCCAGCCCCGGCGCCGCCACCTGTCCGCCAGTGTGGCTCTCCGCAGCTCTCTCCGGATAAAGCTGGATAAAGGTCTGGACGCGAAGGAGGGGCAGTGATTCAGCCTATTGCTCTTAGTGCCCCTCCCCCACTCTCAGGAGCCCTTTGTGACAAGGCCACAGCTCTGTGATGCAGGCCTGGGGTTCTGCCATCAAGTGAACTCCCAGGGCTCTGTTGCCTGAGGGCGGCAATGCAGTTCAGAAGACGGAGAATCACTTTTCTTTGAAAAACACTGTTGCTATCTGGCTGAGATCCAGCCCAACTTCCTGGGTGATTGATATCATCCTTGGCTTTTGTGTGGACTGGGGCTCTTCCTCACGTTACTCCCCTGCTTCCAGAGTAATCCATTCTTAGCACCACCTAGGAAACCTAGAAACATCAGGAAGCATCAAGTAGAGCTGAAGGGGAGGAGCAGGAGTAGGAAGAAAAGTCGATCTTTGAAAGCTTGCAGAGATTGCCTGGAAGAACTGGAGGGGACTCACAACCTGGCTTCACCTCTGCGGAGCTGCCTGGGGAGGCTTCCTGGCAAGGGCAACTTTCATCAGCTCTCATGGCAAGACCCTCCTGGTGAGATGTGCAAAGCAGTGCCTGCTGGAGCCTGTGGAGGATACTGCTTGAAGGGTTGGGAACCCTGCAGGAACACCTCCTGTAGGGTTTCCTTCCTGGTTCAAGACACTCGAGAGGTGCTGGAAGCACATATTACAAGGTTTTGGGTAAAGCACGGGTGGACCCTCCCCCTCAAGGTCCTCAAGCCCATCAATCTCTTGAAGTCGACAAAGTTCCAACCCTCCACCACCCTGCGGTTAGCCTCGTCCCCTTCAGCCACCTGTGTATCTGGGTCCCACTCAACAGTCACGTTTGCTGAGTTCCCGGAGAAACCTCCTCAGGCTCATTCAGGAGAGAAGGTGAGAACAGAAGAGTCCATTCCTGCCCTGAAGAGGCCTCTCCTTGTCCCCTCCACTGTGTGTAAGGAAATCCAGAGTGCCCTGGGAGCGATTCCACCTGGTGACTACCATGGGCCCTCAAAGGCTTCTCTGACTGCACAGCAGGGCAGGCCACCTTCTCAGTCCCTCACACTCAGCCTTGTGGGCAGAACCTGGAAGAGTGAGACTGTGGAATGGGTCAAGAGGGACAGCCTAGAGCCAGGTCCAAGTTCAGCAATGGTCAGGAACGAGCCAAGAGAGGAGAGTGGTGGTCAGGCCTCAGGAGACCCCTGCCATAGGGTAACAGTGATAGAGGTGAACTTAGGATCCCAATCTTTGAGAGGTGAAGAGGCCAGGGAGGCTGTGGAGGCCAAGGAGTCTCCTGCTCTTCAACCACAGTCTAGTGTTATCTTGGAAACCAAAGTGTTGACAAAATCCCAAACCACAAATGTACCTATGAGGAGTTTAGAGGTGCCAGGGGCCAGTAAAAGTTTCCTACTACCTAGAATGTCTGTTTTCCAACCTCTAGGTGAGCCATGCCTTAACATGGAGGTTGCTAGTGAGTTTAACTCCAAAGTAAAGGTACAGTCAGACAACCAGCTTCAGGACTTTCCCAAACACAGGTTCCTTGCTGCAGACAACTTGGCTTCTCAGGTGCCTCAGTGCCATCCCCAGAGAGTCCCCACCAGAGACACGTTAGCTTCCCAGGAGCCAAGTGGCCTTATGGAAGGCCAAAGGAGCAACCTAGGGCAGCAGGAGCCCCAAACTTCAAAACTCCAAGACTCATGGAAGAGCCAGAGCAAGATGATTGCCCCTACTTACAAAAGAGAGGACCGTAGGAGGCATAAACCAGGAGAGCACGAAGAGAGGTTTAAAGAACGAGGGACCCCTCAAGCTGGAAGTATGAGCCGCCCTGCCCAGGTCAGGGGCATAACAGACTCTATTGGGAGCAGATGTCTCCAGCTCATGCCAGAGAAGAAATAGAGCCCTCCAGAAAGCCTCTTCAGAAAAAGGATGAGGCTATTTTTAAAGTGGATTTTCCCCAATAAAAAAGTCAATGGTCGAGATGCTCTGCAAAGAAAAAAAAAAAAGCCCATATCAGCCACTGCCCGGAGTCACGGATCAGTCAAAAGCAGATCAATCTTGAAGAGTGAGACTGCTGAGGGTCAGGCACTCATGACAGCTGTTGGACAGATCGTAGAAGAAAAAAGAGCAATTCACCATGGACTTCATGCCACAGAGTTAAATGAGCACAGAGTGGAATTCCAAGTCCCAGTATGTGGGGGTTTCTGCTACCATAGGCTTACCTCCTACCCAGAGCAAGGGAGAATGATGGGTTCTACAGCCTGCAGTCATAAAGCCACCTCCAAGGGCCAGAGTTGTTCTGTCAGGGAAAGGGAAGTCAGACACCAACATAGTTTGAAAAGTGTAAGGTTTGACGATGAGCAGCTGGGCCTAAGGTGCCTCCCATCCTTGTCCCCCAGGAAGAGTGTGTTTCCAGTTAGTACCTGCCAGTATGGGCCAAGGATTCCAGGTGCCCCAGCCCGCCATCAACACTGTCCAAGGCATTGCCATCTTTGGGGAGGTGTCTTGCCTGGTCGACAGTAAAATCCTTCTTTAGTCTTCCCTTTAGTAGGAAAACATGTCTCCAAGTAAAAATTCAGTCCATGTAGAGAAAATGATTTTCTCATTAGCACATCCAAGATATTTAATGTTCCCCAATACATGTATATATATATATTTTTTTTTCTAATAAAAGCATAGTGTAATGGCAAAAAAAAAGAAATTTAAAACGGCATGGAAAAATGCTGAACATTAGGAATAATTAAAGCTATGCAAATCCAAATTACAAAAACCTATCCGCTCACACCAGTCAGAATGGCCATCAGCAAGAATTCTGCACAAAGTAAATGCTGAAGGGGTTTTAGAGAAATGCCTACCCTTGGTCCAAAGTGGGACATGGTAAGAGCCAGTAATGAAAACAAAAATGAGGTGCCTTGTAAAGGTAAATACTGAGCTACCATTCAATCAAGCATACCCACTGCTGGGCCTATCGCCTGAGGGGATGAGAATCAAAAAAAAACACAGGCTGGGCTTCACTGGTGGCGCAGTGGTTGAGAGCCCGCCTGCCAATGCAGGGGACACGCGTTCATGCTCCGGGTCGGGAAGATCACACGTGCCGCGGAGCGGCTTGTCCCGTGAGCTAGGGCTGCTGGGCCTGCGCGTCCAGAGCCTGTGCTCTGCAATGGGAGGGTCCACCGCAGTGAGAGGCCCACGTACCGCAAAAAAAAAAAAAAAAAAAAAAAAAAAAAAACAAAAAAAACAAAAAAAACACAGGCTGGCAATCCTCCACTCCAGCAATATTTACCATAGCCAACACTTGGAAGCTACGAAAATGTCCATCAACAGAGGAATGCACAAAGAAGAAGTGGTCCCTGTACACAATGGAATATGACTCCAATAAAAAATCTATATAAATACAATTTATAAAACAAACATAATTAAGGAGACATCAGCTCTTGGGGGCACATTCCACTCTAATATTTAACCGAGGAACACCACTGCCCGGATGGTCTGTTTCCCTAGTTCCCAGGTTGGGAAAAGCAGAAATGCTGCCGCCCTCTGGCCATTACCTGCAACAGCAGCTTTAAGACCTGTGCTAAGGGTCACTTCATATGCAGCAGTACTGGTGGGCTGTAAATGAAACCTGCCCTCCAAACGTCTTGAGGGAGGTAATGGCCAAAATATTTCTAAATGTCACACACACTTCACGAAGACAATTTGAAGAGGTAAGCTGTACTCACAGTTGAAGAAAAGAAGGACATGCCAGAAAGCTCAATTTCAAGGGATTATGAGACGCATGCAAATCCAGCCACAAAGTGGTATCGGCTCACACTAGTCAGAACACACATCAGCAAAAAAACTACAAACAAAAAATGCTGAAGGTGTTGTGGAGAAGCGCATACCCTCAACTTTAAGCGGGACGTAACCTGGTAAGAGCCACTAATGAGAACAGACTGGAGGTGCCTCTACAAGGTAAACATTCCGCTACCATATGATCCAGCAGGCCCACTCCTGGTCCTATAACCTAAGAAGACAGAATTGGAAAGACACAGGCAGGCAAATGTGCATTGCCGCAGCATTACAATAGCCATGACGTGGAAGCAACCAAAAAGTCCATCAACAGATGAGGGGACAAAGAAGAACTGGTACATGTACAGACAGAATATTAGCCAAGGAAGAAAAGGACACCATGCCATTTGCAGCACCGTAGATGAGTCTAGAGGTGATCACGTGACTTGTAGTAAGTCAGAAAGAGAAAGACACGTATCGTATGATATCACTTATAGGTGTTACCTAAAAATTGATACCAGTGAAGATATTTCCACAGAGAAGGGCAATCCCAGATTCATTAAACAAACTTATGGTTCACCAACGGAAAGGTGTGAGGATTGGATACATTACGAGATTGGGGTGAACAGACATATACAAACACAGGTGAAATATATAATCACCAAAGACCTACAGAATACCAAGAGAAGACTACTCAACATTCTGTCATAACGTACATGGGAAAAGGATCCCAGCAAGAACAGACATATGTATATGTGTAAAAGAACCACATCTTGCACACCTGCAACAAGCCAAACATTGTAATCAAACACGCTGTGATAAAATAAAAAATAAAAAAATTAAATTAAAAAAACGAACAAGACGTAGTGAGACAAACTTAAGGGGCCTTCTCCTGGCACATTCCATTCTAAATTACAACCTAGAGCACGACTCCCATTGAGGCTCTGCTGCCCTAGTAACCAGATTTGGTAAGGGAGAACTGCTGCCCCCTTGTGGCCGTTTCACACAACAGCACCTTTAATCCCAACGCTAATGTCAGTTGATATTCAAAATCATTGCAGGCCTGTAAATGACACCTGCCCTGAAAACAAATCCTGGGGTCATATATCGACCAAAAAATTCAAAAGACGTCCGTATTTCAAAACGACACTTTCAAGAGGCATATTTTGTTCTGCATATTTGTTCTGCACATTAGGGTTCTGCTTCTTTTTCTTTCTTTCTTTCTTTGTTAAAAAAAAAAACGGGAATGGAAAAAGGCAACCCTCAGAATGGGAGAAAATATTTGCAAACGAATCCACGGACAAAGGTTTAATCTCCAATATATATAACAGCTCATGCAGCTTAATATTAAAAAAAAAAAAAACAAACAACCCAATACAAAAATGGGCAGAAGATCTAAATAGACGTTTCTTCAAAGAAGACACAGAGATGGCCAAGACGCACATGAAAAGCTGCTCAACATCACTCATCATTAGAGAAATGCACATCAAAACTACAGTGAGGTATCACCTCACACCTGTTAGAATGGGCATCATCAGAAAATGTACAAACAACAAATGCTGGGGAGGGTGTGGACCAAAGGAACCTTCTTCCACTATTGGTGGGAATGAAAATTGATACAGTCACTATGGAGAACAGCATGGAGGTTCCTTAAAAAACTAAAAATAGAATTACCATAGGATCCAGCAATCCCACTTCTGGGCATATAGCCAGAGAAAACCATAAATGAAAAAGACACATTCACCACAATGTTCATTGCAGCACTATTTACAATAGCCAGGTAATGGAAGCAACCTAAATGCCCACAGACAGACGAACGGATAATGATGTGGTCCATCTATAAAACGGAATATTACTCAGCCATAAAAAGGAACGAAACTGGGTCATCTGTGGAGACGTCGACGGATCTAGAGACTGTCATACAGAGTGAAGTAAGTCAGAAGGAGAAAAACAAATATTGTATATTAATGCATATATGTGGAACCTAGAAAGATGGTACAGATGACCCGGTTTGCAGGGCAGAAATAGAGACACAGAGGTAGAGAACAAACGTATGGACACCAAGAGGGGGGAAGCCATGGGTTGTTGGTGGTGGGATGAGTCGGGAGATTGGGATTGTCCTGTATACATGTATATGCATAAAATAGATAACTAATAATAATCCTGCTGAATAAAAAAATAAACTTAAATTTCAAAATTTTAAAAAATAAATAAAATTTTAAAATAAAACGGAAAAAAAGTTCTTCCCTTCACACAGATGTATTTATAGGAATGAATTATTTCCATGCTTATATCTATAAATACATAGAAGAGGAATAAAATCTCACTTGAACCAAAAAAGAAAAAAAAAAAACAGAACCCACCAGTTATACACAGGAAAACCCTATCAGGGCACTGGCTCCAGCGGCAAACAATTCTGAAGTTGGTCAGAGGTGGGGAATCATCTCCCATGCAGCCAGCAGCCCCCCCAACCCCCGCAAGGAGCGTCGTCATTGCAAAGCTGGGGGACCGTGCCGAGGCGTCTGTGAGTCAACGTGAGCCGAGCCCCAGGCCAGCTGCTGCTGAACTGTTCCCACCCTTCCCAGGTAAAACACCTGAATATGTCCAAGGACTTGAAAGCCCAGAGGAAGGGCCGTGGAGCCACAGCAGCGACAGCACGCAGGCCGACTTGGTGCCTGCAGGCCAGCCAGGATGGTCCTGGCCCCGGGCGCTCTTCTGGAAGCTTTCCATTTCCCTGCCTGAGATACTCCTCCTGTCCCGGCCCCCACTGCTTTTTTCCTTCCTCACCTCTGCCCGGGGAGAAATTCCAACGGAAGGTATGGGTGACACATCCTCTTCTTTAGCAGGTGGCAGCCCGGCAACTCCTGCAGAAAGTCCAGCAGAGCCCCACTCACACCGGGCCACCCACAGAGCCGTGGCCCCTCACTCCCTCCCACCAGCACAGCCCCGAGACTGCTGACGGGGCAGAGAATATGGCGTCAGGCACAGCTGCAGGGGCTCTTGCTGCCTGGAGCCGTGTTTATATGGACCTCAACCCAGGCACACCTGGGGAGGGCTGGCCGGCAGGGTCAGGCTGCCCAGGTCAGCCCATCCTCACCCCTCAGGGACTCACATTGCAGAAAATGGACCTCGCTGAACCGGCCAGGTCCAAGGAACAGGTGTGGGCTCCTGAGAGTCTGGATAGACAAGGGGCTGCAGCTCCGGCTTGTTTTCTAATCCTTTTATCTGGCCCATGAGTGGGAGACAACTTCAAGAAGACCCTCTCCTAATGAGAGGAACCCAGGAGTCAGGGAGAGGAGGGGTGATGGTTGGAGACAGAGGCCTGGTGCCCCGGCTGCGGTGGAAGCCTCTGGAAGACCAGGCAGAGGGAGGCCACACAGAGTGATGCCCAGGGTCACAGACCTGTCGGAGCTGCTGTTTGTTAGCTCAAGTCCTGCTCTGAGGTGCTCTGTGTCAGCTCTGAGTGACAGGTGATCTGGGCTGCTCTGCAATGAGGGCTACGTGCACGGTACCTGTGTGCCCAGCCCTGCCGGGGTACCTGCCCAGGGCAGCTCCGTATCCTGGGAGGGGCCTGACCACGAGAGCACCATGGGCTGCTGGGGAGGGGTGGCCTGCCCAGGTGAGCTCCATATCCTGGGATTGCCCTGACCACGAGAGGCCCGTGGGCTGCTGGGTACCTGGTAAACGATGTCGGGACAGTCAGTGAAGCCACCGAGGATATACATCCAGTAGTTCCTAATTCCTACACCCTGCTGGTCATTCTACCATCCACCAGGACATGGTATTCTGTATGAGACTTCAGTGATGCCTTCTTCTGTATTGCATTGGTCCCCGAAAGGCTCTGCTGCCCTAGTAACCAGATTTGGGAATGGAGAAATGCTGCCGCCTTGTGGCCGTTTGCCACAACAGCAGCTTTAAACCCAGTGCTCATGGTCACTAAATATTCACACTCATTGCAGCCTGTAAACGGCACCTGCCCTGAAAAACAATCCTGGGGTCGAAAATGGACCCAAAACTTCTAAAGAGGGCAACCATGCAAGAGGACAATTTCAAGAGGTTAATTGTACTCTCCGTTTTTTTCTGTTTTTCTGTACCAGAAATTTAAAACGGCCCCTCCGCCATGCCGCGGTACCCGAGGCCTCCGTTGCCCTGCCTGGGCGGGCGGCGGGGCGCTGCCGGGGCGGGCTGGCCGCGGGGATGGCGGTAAGGCGCAAGGACAAGCGAAGCTGGGCCTCAAGAGGCAGCCCGCGGTCCCCGCCCCCGTCTACGGCCATACCACCCTGAACGCGCCCGATCTCGTCTGATCTCGGAAGCTAAGCAGGGTCGGGCCTGGTTAGTACTTGGATGGGAGACCGCCTGGGAATACCGGGTGCTGTAGGCTTTTGGCCTCCCGCTGCGGCTGCGCCTTCTCCTTTAGTCGCCCGCGGCGGTGGCCGCCAGCTCCGCCCCCCGCCGGGCACCGCTGCAGGCCCCACCTCCTCCGCCCACCCCCACCACCACC
This sequence comes from Mesoplodon mirus, assembly GCF_964341445.2. Taxonomy (NCBI): domain Eukaryota; kingdom Metazoa; phylum Chordata; class Mammalia; order Artiodactyla; family Ziphiidae; genus Mesoplodon; species Mesoplodon mirus. Next base: position 100,004,576 of record NC_138976.1, read on the forward strand.
ACAAAGCGCCAGAGGGGTCGCTCCATGCGGCCCGAAGGCGGCCCTGGAAAGCAGCAGCACACCCGACGCTCCGGGGGTGGCTGGCCCGGACCCAGACTCCGCCACGGGCCCGGGGGCCGTCCGTGCGGCCCGCGAGCCCCTCCACCTGCACCTGGCCGGCCCCAACGGCGCCCAGCCCCGGAGCCGCCACCTGTCCGCCAGTGTGGCTCTCCGCAGCTCTCTCCGGATAAAGCTGGATAAAGGTCTGGACGAGAAGGAGGGGCAGTGATTCAGCCTATTGCTCTTAGTGCCCCTCCCCCACACTCAGGAGCCCTTTGTGACAAGGCCACAGCTCTGTGATGCAGGCCTGGGGTTCTGCCATCAAGTGAACTCCCAGGGCTCTGTTGCCTGAGGGCGGCAATGCAGTTCAGAAGACGGAGAATCTCTTTTCTTTGAAAAACACTGTTGCTATCTGGCTGAGATCCAGCCCAACTTCCTGGGTGATTGATATCATCCTTGGCTTCCTGTGTGGACTGGGGCTCTTCCTCACGTTACTCCCCTGCTTCCAGAGTAATCCATTCTTAGCACCACCTAGGAAACCTAGAAACATCAGGAAGCATCAAGTAGAGCTGAAGGGGAGGAGCAGGAGTAGGAAGAAAAGTCGATCTTTGAAAGCTTGCAGAGATTGCCTGGAAGAACTGGAGGGGACTCACAACCTGGCTTCACCTCTGCGGAGCTGCCTGGGGAGGCTTCCTGGCAAGGGCAACTTTCATCAGCTCTCATGGCAAGACCCTCCTGGTGAGATGTGCAAAGCAGTGCCTGCTGGAGCCTGTGGAGGATACTGCTTGAAGGGTTGGGAACCCTGCAGGAACGCCTCCTGTAGGGTTTCCTTCCTGGTTCAAGACACTCGAGAGGTGCTGGAAGCACATATTACAAGGTTTTGGGTAAAGCACGGGTGGACCCTACCCCTCAAGGTCCTCAAGCCCATCAATCTCTTGAAGTCGACAAAGTTCCAACCCTCCACCACCCTGCGGTTAGCCTCGTCCCCTTCAGCCACCTGTGTATCTGGGTCCCACTCAACAGTCACGTTTGCTGAGTTCCTGGAGAAACCTCCTCAGGCTCATTCAGGAGAGAAGGTGAGAACAGAAGAGTCCGTTCCTGCCCTGAAGAGGCCTCTCCTTGTCCCCTCCACTGTGTGTAAGGAAATCCAGAGTGCCCTGGGAGCGATTCCACCTGGTGACTACCATGGGCCCTCAAAGGCTTCTCTGACTGCACAGCAGGGCAGGCCACCTTCTCAGTCCCTCACACTCAGCCTTGTGGGCAGAACCTGGAAGAGTGAGACTGTGGAATGGGTCAAGAGGGACAGCCTAGAGCCAGGTCCAAGTTCAGCAATGGTCAGGAACGAGCCAAGAGAGGAGAGTGGTGGTCAGGCCTCAGGAGACCCCTGCCATAGGGTAACAGTGATAGAGGTGAACTTAGGATCCCAATCTTTGAGAGGTGAAGAGGCCAGGGAGGCTGTGGAGGCCAAGGAGTCTCCTGCTCTTCAACCACAGTCTAGTGTTATCTTGGAAACCAAAGTGTTGACAAAATCCCAAACCACAAATGTACCTATGAGGAGTTTAGAGGTGCCAGGGGCCAGTAAAAGTTTCCTACTACCTAGAATGTCTGTTTTCCAACCTCTAGGTGAGCCATGCCTTAACATGGAGGTTGCTAGTGAGTTTAACTCCAAAGTAAAGGTACAGTCAGACAACCAGCTTCAGGACTTTCCCAAACACAGGTTCCTTGCTGCAGACAACTTGGCTTCTCAGGTGCCTCAGTGCCATCCCCAGAGAGTCCCCACCAGAGACACGTTAGCTTCCCAGGAGCCAAGTGGCCTTATGGAAGGCCAAAGGAGCAACCTAGGGCAGCAGGAGCCCCAAACTTCAAAACTCCAAGACTCATGGAAGAGCCAGAGCAAGATGATTGCCCCTACTTACAAAAGAGAGGACCGTAGGAGGCATAAACCAGGAGAGCACGAAGAGAGGTTTAAAGAACGAGGGAGCCCTCAAGCTGGAAGTATGAGCCGCCCTGCCCAGGTCAGGGGCATAACAGACTCTATTGGGAGCAGATGTCTCCAGCTCATGCCAGAGAAGAAATAGAGCCCTCCAGAAAGCCTCTTCAGAAAAAGGATGAGGCTATTTTTAAAGTGGATTTTCCCCAATAAAAAAGTCAATGGTCGAGATGCTCTGCAAAGAAAAAAAAAAAAAAGCCCATATCAGCCACTGCCCGGAGTCACGGATCAGTCAAATCAGATCAATCTTGAAGAGTGAGACTGCTGAGGGTCAGGCACTCATGACAGCTGTTGGACAGATCGTAGAAGAAAAAAGAGCAATTCACCATGGACTTCATGCCACAGAGTTAAATGAGCACAGAGTGGAATTCCAAGTCCCAGTATGTGGGGGTTTCTGCTACCATAGGCTTACCTCCTACCCAGAGCAAGGGAGAATGATGGGTTCTACAGCCTGCAGTCATAAAGCCACCTCCAAGGGCCAGAGTTGTTCTGTCAGGGAAAGGGAAGTCCGACACCAACATAGTTTGAAAAGTGTAAGGTTTGACGATGAGCAGCTGGGCCTAAGGTGCCTCCCATCCTTGTCCCCCAGGAAGAGTGTGTTTCCAGTTAGTACCTGCCAGTATGGGCCAAGGATTCCAGGTGCCCCAGCCCGCCATCAACACTGTCCAAGGCATTGTCATCTTTGGGGAGGTGTCTTGCCTGGTCGACAGTAAAATCCTTCTTTAGTCTTCCCTTTAGTAGGAAAACATGTCTCCAAGTAAAAATTCAGTCCATGTAGAGAAAATGATTTTCTCATTAGCACATCCAAGATATTTAATGTTCCCCAATACATGTATATATATATATATATTTTTTCTAATAAAAGCATAGTGTAATGGCAAAAAAAAAGAAATTTAAAACGGCATGGAAAAATGCTGAACATTAGGAATAATTAAAGCTATGCAAATCCAAATTACAAAAACCTATCCGCTCACACCAGTCAGAATGGCCATCAGCAAGAATTCTGCACAAATTAAATGCTGAAGGGGTTTTAGAGAAATGCCTACCCTTGGTCCAAAGTGGGACATGGTAAGAGCCAGTAATGAAAACAAAAATGAGGTGCCTTGTAAAGGTAAATACTGAGCTACCATTCAATCAAGCATACCCACTGCTGGGCCTATCGCCTGAGGGGATGAGAATCAAAAAAAAACACAGGCTGGGCTTCACTGGTGGCGCAGTGGTTGAGAGCCCGCCTGCCAATGCAGGGGACACGCGTTCATGCTCCGGGTCGGGAAGATCACACGTGCCGCGGAGCGGCTTGTCCCGTGAGCTAGGGCTGCTGGGCCTGCGCGTCCAGAGCCTGTGCTCTGCAATGGGAGGGTCCACCGCAGTGAGAGGCCCACGTACCGCAAAAAAAAAAAAAAAAAAAAAAAAAAAAAAAACAAAAAAAACAAAAAAAACACAGGCTGGCAATCCTCCACTCCAGCAATATTTACCATAGCCAACACTTGGAAGCTACGAAAATGTCCATCAACAGAGGAATGCACAAAGAAGAAGTGGTCCCTGTACACAATGGAATATGACTCCAATAAAAAATCTATATAAATACAATTTATAAAACAAACATAATTAAGGAGACATCAGCTCTTGGGGGCACATTCCACTCTAATATTTAACCGAGGAACACCACTGCCCGGATGGTCTGTTTCCCTAGTTCCCAGGTTGGGAAAAGCAGAAATGCTGCCGCCCTCTGGCCATTACCTGCAACAGCAGCTTTAAGACCTGTGCTAAGGGTCACTTCATATGCAGCAGTACTGGTGGGCTGTAAATGAAACCTGCCCTCCAAACGTCTTGAGGGAGGTAATGGCCAAAATATTTCTAAATGTCACACACACTTCACGAAGACAATTTGAAGAGGTAAGCTGTACTCACAGTTGAAGAAAAGAAGGACATGCCAGAAAGCTCAATTTCAAGGGATTATGAGACGCATGCAAATCCAGCCACAAAGTGGTATCGGCTCACACTAGTCAGAACACACATCAGCAAAAAAACTACAAACAAAAAATGCTGAAGGTGTTGTGGAGAAGCGCATACCCTCAACTTTAAGCGGGACGTAACCTGGTAAGAGCCACTAATGAGAACAGACTGGAGGTGCCTCTACAAGGTAAACATTCCGCTACCATATGATCCAGCAGGCCCACTCCTGGGCCTATAACCTAAGAAGACAGAATTGGAAAGACACAGGCAGGCAAATGTGCATTGCCGCAGCATTACAATAGCCATGACGTGGAAGCAACCAAAAAGTCCATCAACAGATGAGGGGACAAAGAAGAACTGGTACATGTACAGACAGAATATTAGCCAAGGAAGAAAAGGACACCATGCCATTTGCAGCAGCGTAGATGAGTCTAGAGGTGATCACGTGACTTGTAGTAAGTCAGAAAGAGAAAGACACGTATCGTATGATATCACTTATAGGTGTTACGTAAAAATTGATACCAGTGAAGATATTTCCACAGAGAAGGGCAATCCCAGATTCATTAAACAAACTTATGGTTCACCAACGGAAAGGTGTGAGGATTGGATACATTACGAGATTGGGGTGAACAGACATATACAAACACAGGTGAAATATATAATCACCAAAGACCTACAGAATACCAAGAGAAGACTACTCAACATTCTGTCATAACGTACATGGGAAAAGGATCCCAGCAAGAACAGACATATGTATATGTGTAAAAGAACCACATCTTGCACACCTGCAACAAGCCAAACATTGTAATCAAACACGGTGTGATAAAATAAAAAATAAAAAAATTAATTAAAAAAACGAACAAGACGTAGTGAGACAAAGTTAAGGGGCCTTCTCCTGGCACATTCCATTCTAAATTACAACCTAGAGCACGACTCCCATTGAGGCTCTGCTGCCCTAGTAACCAGATTTGGTAAGGGAGAACTGCTGCCCCCTTGTGGCCGTTTCACACAACAGCACCTTTAATCCCAACGCTAATGTCAGTTGATATTCAAAATCATTGCAGGCCTGTAAATGACACCTGCCCTGAAAACAAATCCTGGGGTCATATATCGACCAAAAAATTCAAAAGACGTCCGTATTTCAAAACGACACTTTCAAGAGGCATATTTTGTTCTGCATATTTGTTCTGCACATTAGGGTTCTGCTTCTTTATCTTTCTTTCTTTCTTTGTTAAAAAAAAAACGGGAATGGAAAAAGGCAACCCTCAGAATGGGAGAAAATATTTGCAAACGAATCCACGGACAAAGGTTTAATCTCCAATATATATAACAGCTCATGCAGCTTAATATTAAAAAAAAAAAAAAACAAACATCCCAATACAAAAATGGGCAGAAGATCTAAATAGACGTTTCTTCAAAGAAGACACAGAGATGGCCAAGACGCACATGAAAAGCTGCTCAACATCACTCATCATTAGAGAAATGCACATCAAAACTACAGTGAGGTATCACCTCACACCTGTTAGAATGGGCATCATCAGAAAATGTACAAACAACAAATGCTGGGGAGGGTGTGGACCAAAGGAACCTTCTTCCACTATTGGTGGGAATGTAAATTGATACAGTCACTATGGAGAACAGCATGGAGGTTCCTTAAAAAACTAAAAATAGAATTACCATAGGATCCAGCAATCCCACTTCTGGGCATATAGCCAGAGAAAACCATAAATGAAAAAGACACATTCACCACAATGTTCATTGCAGCACTATTTACAATAGCCAGGTAATGGAAGCAACCTAAATGCCCACAGACAGACGAACGGATAATGATGTGGTCCATCTATAAAACGGAATATTACTCAGCCATAAAAAGGAACGAAACTGGGTCATCTGTGGAGACATCGACGGATCTAGAGACTGTCATACAGAGTGAAGTAAGTCAGAAGGAGAAAAACAAATATTGTATATTAATGCATATATGTGGAACCTAGAAAGATGGTACAGATGACCCGGTTTGCAGGGCAGAAATAGAGACACAGAGGTAGAGAACAAACGTATGGACACCAAGAGGGGGGAAGCCATGGGTTGTTGGTGGTGGGATGAGTCGGGAGATTGGGATTGTCCTGTATACATGTATATGCATAAAATAGATAACTAATAATAATCCTGCTGAATAAAAAAATAAACTTAAATTTCAAAATTTTAAAAAATAAATAAAATTTTAAAATAAAACGGAAAAAAAGTTCTTCCCTTCACACAGATGTATTTATAGGAATGAATTATTTCCATGCTTATATCTATAAATACATAGAAGAGGAATAAAATCTCACTTGAACCAAAAAAGAAAAAAAAAAAAACAGAACCCACCAGTTATACACAGGAAAACCCTATCAGGGCACTGGCTCCAGCGGCAAACAATTCTGAAGTTGGTCAGAGGTGGGGAATCATCTCCCATGCAGCCAGCAGCCCCCCCAACCCCCGCAAGGAGCGTCGTCATTGCAAAGCTGGGGGACCATGCCGAGGCGTCTGTGAGTCAACGTGAGCCGAGCCCCAGGCCAGCTGCTGCTGAACTGTTCCCACCCTTCCCAGGTAAAACACCTGAATATGTCCAAGGACTTGAAAGCCCAGAGGAAGGGCCGTGGAGCCACAGCAGCGACAGCACGCAGGCCGACTTGGTGCCTGCAGGCCAGCCAGGATGGTCCTGGCCCCGGGCGCTCTTCTGGAAGCTTTCCATTTCCCTGCCTGAGATACTCCTCCTGTCCCGGCCCCCACTGCTTTTTTCCTTCCTCACCTCTGCCCGGGGAGAAATTCCAACGGAAGGTATGGGTGACACATCCTCTTCTTTAGCAGGTGGCAGCCCGGCAACTCCTGCAGAAAGTCCAGCAGAGCCCCACTCACACCGGGCCACCCACAGAGCCGTGGCCCCTCACTCCCTCCCACCAGCACAGCCCCGAGACTGCTGACGGGGCAGAGAATATGGCGTCAGGCACAGCTGCAGGGGCTCTTGCTGCCTGGAGCCGTGTTTATATGGACCTCAACCCAGGCACACCTGGGGAGGGCTGGCCGGCAGGGTCAGGCTGCCCAGGTCAGCCCATCCTCACCCCTCAGGGACTCACATTGCAGAAAATGGACCTCGCTGAACCGGCCAGGTCCAAGGAACAGGTGTGGGCTCCTGAGAGTCTGGATAGACAAGGGGCTGCAGCTCCGGCTTGTTTTCTAATCCTTTTATCTGGCCCATGAGTGGGAGACAACTTCAAGAAGACCCTCTCCTAATGAGAGGAACCCAGGAGTCAGGGAGAGGAGGGGTGATGGTTGGAGACAGAGGCCTGGTGCCCCGGCTGCGGTGGAAGCCTCTGGAAGACCAGGCAGAGGGAGGCCACACAGAGTGATGCCCAGGGTCACAGACCTGTCGGAGCTGCTGTTTGTTAGCTCAAGTCCTGCTCTGAGGTGCTCTGTGTCAGCTCTGAGTGACAGGTGATCTGGGCTGCTCTGCAATGAGGGCTACGTGCACGGTACCTGTGTGCCCAGCCCTGCCGGGGTACCTGCCCAGGGCAGCTCCGTATCCTGGGAGGGGCCTGACCACGAGAGCACCATGGGCTGCTGGGGAGGGGTGGCCTGCCCAGGTGAGCTCCATATCCTGGGATTGCCCTGACCACGAGAGGCCCGTGGGCTGCTGGGTACCTGGTAAACGATGTCGGGACAGTCAGTGAAGCCACCGAGGATATACATCCAGTAGTTCCTAATTCCTACACCCTGCTGGTCATTCTACCATCCACCAGGACATGGTATTCTGTATGAGACTTCAGTGATGCCTTCTTCTGTATTGCATTGGTCCCCGAAAGGCTCTGCTGCCCTAGTAACCAGATTTGGGAATGGAGAAATGCTGCCGCCTTGTGGCCGTTTGCCACAACAGCAGCTTTAAACCCAGTGCTCATGGTCACTAAATATTCACACTCATTGCAGCCTGTAAACGGCACCTGCCCTGAAAAACAATCCTGGGGTCGAAAATGGACCCAAAACTTCTAAAGAGGGCAACCATGCAAGAGGACAATTTCAAGAGGTTAATTGTACTCTCCGTTTTTTTCTGTTTTTCTGTACCAGAAATTTAAAACGGCCCCTCCGCCATGCCGCGGTACCCGAGGCCTCCGTTGCCCTGCCTGGGCGGGCGGCGGGGCGCTGCCGGGGCGGGCTGGCCGCGGGGATGGCGGTAAGGCGCAAGGACAAGCGAAGCTGGGCCTCAAGAGGCAGCCCGCGGTCCCCGCCCCCGTCTACGGCCATACCACCCTGAACGCGCCCGATCTCGTCTGATCTCGGAAGCTAAGCAGGGTCGGGCCTGGTTAGTACTTGGATGGGAGACCGCCTGGGAATACCGGGTGCTGTAGGCTTTTGGCCTCCCGCTGCGGCTGCGCCTTCTCCTTTAGTCGCCCGCGGCGGTGGCCGCCAGCTCCGCCCCCCGCCGGGCACCGCTGCAGGCCCCACCTCCTCCGCCCACCCCCACCACCACCACAAAGCGCCAGAGGGGTCGCTCCATGCGGCCCGAAGGCGGCCCTGGAAAGCAGCAGCACACCCGACGCTCCGGGGGTGGCTGGCCCGGACCCAGACTCCGCCACGGGCCCGGGGGCCGTCCGTGCGGCCCGCGAGCCCCTCCACCTGCACCTGGCCGGCCCCAACGGCGCCCAGCCCCGGCTCCGCCACCTGTCCGCCAGTGTGGCTCTCCGCAGCTCTCTCCGGATAAAGCTGGATAAAGGTCTGGACGAGAAGGAGGGGCAGTGATTCAGCCTATTGCTCTTAGTGCCCCTCCCCCACACTCAGGAGCCCTTTGTGACAAGGCCACAGCTCTGTGATGCAGGCCTGGGGTTCTGCCATCAAGTGAACTCCCAGGGCTCTGTTGCCTGAGGGCGGCAATGCAGTTCAGAAGACGGAGAATCTCTTTTCTTTGAAAAACACTGTTGCTATCTGGCTGAGATCCAGCCCAACTTCCTGGGTGATTGATATCATCCTTGGCTTCCTGTGTGGACTGGGGCTCTTCCTCACGTTACTCCCCTGCTTCCAGAGTAATCCATTCTTAGCACCACCTAGGAAACCTAGAAACATCAGGAAGCATCAAGTAGAGCTGAAGGGGAGGAGCAGGAGTAGGAAGAAAAGTCGATCTTTGAAAGCTTGCAGAGATTGCCTGGAAGAACTGGAGGGGACTCACAACCTGGCTTCACCTCTGCGGAGCTGCCTGGGGAGGCTTCCTGGCAAGGGCAACTTTCATCAGCTCTCATGGCAAGACCCTCCTGGTGAGATGTGCAAAGCAGTGCCTGCTGGAGCCTGTGGAGGATACTGCTTGAAGGGTTGGGAACCCTGCAGGAACACCTCCTGTAGGGTTTCCTTCCTGGTTCAAGACACTCGAGAGGTGCTGGAAGCACATATTACAAGGTTTTGGGTAAAGCACGGGTGGACCCTACCCCTCAAGGTCCTCAAGCCCATCAATCTCTTGAAGTCGACAAAGTTCCAACCCTCCACCACCCTGCGGTTAGCCTCGTCCCCTTCAGCCACCTGTGTATCTGGGTCCCACTCAACAGTCACGTTTGCTGAGTTCCTGGAGAAACCTCCTCAGGCTCATTCAGGAGAGAAGGTGAGAACAGAAGAGTCCGTTCCTGCCCTGAAGAGGCCTCTCCTTGTCCCCTCCACTGTGTGTAAGGAAATCCAGAGTGCCCTGGGAGCGATTCCACCTGGTGACTACCATGGGCCCTCAAAGGCTTCTCTGACTGCACAGCAGGGCAGGCCACCTTCTCAGTCCCTCACACTCAGCCTTGTGGGCAGAACCTGGAAGAGTGAGACTGTGGAATGGGTCAAGAGGGACAGCCTAGAGCCAGGTCCAAGTTCAGCAATGGTCAGGAACGAGCCAAGAGAGGAGAGTGGTGGTCAGGCCTCAGGAGACCCCTGCCATAGGGTAACAGTGATAGAGGTGAACTTAGGATCCCAATCTTTGAGAGGTGAAGAGGCCAGGGAGGCTGTGGAGGCCAAGGAGTCTCCTGCTCTTCAACCACAGTCTAGTGTTATCTTGGAAACCAAAGTGTTGACAAAATCCCAAACCACAAATGTACCTATGAGGAGTTTAGAGGTGCCAGGGGCCAGTAAAAGTTTCCTACTACCTAGAATGTCTGTTTTCCAACCTCTAGGTGAGCCATGCCTTAACATGGAGGTTGCTAGTGAGTTTAACTCCAAAGTAAAGGTACAGTCAGACAACCAGCTTCAGGACTTTCCCAAACACAGGTTCCTTGCTGCAGACAACTTGGCTTCTCAGGTGCCTCAGTGCCATCCCCAGAGAGTCCCCACCAGAGACACGTTAGCTTCCCAGGAGCCAAGTGGCCTTATGGAAGGCCAAAGGAGCAACCTAGGGCAGCAGGAGCCCCAAACTTCAAAACTCCAAGACTCATGGAAGAGCCAGAGCAAGATGATTGCCCCTACTTACAAAAGAGAGGACCGTAGGAGGCATAAACCAGGAGAGCACGAAGAGAGGTTTAAAGAACGAGGGAGCCCTCAAGCTGGAAGTATGAGCCGCCCTGCCCAGGTCAGGGGCATAACAGACTCTATTGGGAGCAGATGTCTCCAGCTCATGCCAGAGAAGAAATAGAGCCCTCCAGAAAGCCTCTTCAGAAAAAGGATGAGGCTATTTTTAAAGTGGATTTTCCCCAATAAAAAAGTCAATGGTCGAGATGCTCTGCAAAGAAAAAAAAAAAAAAGCCCATATCAGCCACTGCCCGGAGTCACGGATCAGTCAAATCAGATCAATCTTGAAGAGTGAGACTGCTGAGGGTCAGGCACTCATGACAGCTGTTGGACAGATCGTAGAAGAAAAAAGAGCAATTCACCATGGACTTCATGCCACAGAGTTAAATGAGCACAGAGTGGAATTCCAAGTCCCAGTATGTGGGGGTTTCTGCTACCATAGGCTTACCTCCTACCCAGAGCAAGGGAGAATGATGGGTTCTACAGCCTGCAGTCATAAAGCCACCTCCAAGGGCCAGAGTTGTTCTGTCAGGGAAAGGGAAGTCCGACACCAACATAGTTTGAAAAGTGTAAGGTTTGACGATGAGCAGCTGGGCCTAAGGTGCCTCCCATCCTTGTCCCCCAGGAAGAGTGTGTTTCCAGTTAGTACCTGCCAGTATGGGCCAAGGATTCCAGGTGCCCCAGCCCGCCATCAACACTGTCCAAGGCATTGTCATCTTTGGGGAGGTGTCTTGCCTGGTCGACAGTAAAATCCTTCTTTAGTCTTCCCTTTAGTAGGAAAACATGTCTCCAAGTAAAAATTCAGTCCATGTAGAGAAAATGATTTTCTCATTAGCACATCCAAGATATTTAATGTTCCCCAATACATATATATATATATATATATATATATATATATATATATATATATATATATATATATTTTCTAATAAAAGCATACTGTAATGGCAAAAAAAAGAGAAATTTAAAACGGCATGGAAAAATGCTGAACATTAGGAATAATTAAAGCTATGCAAATCCAAATTACAAAAACCTATCCGCTCACACCAGTCAGAATGGCCATCAGCAAGAATTCTGCAAAAAGTAAATGCTGAAGGGGTTTTAGAGAAATGCCTACCCTTGGTCCAAAGTGGGACATGGTAAGAGCCAGTAATGAAAACAAAAATGAGGTGCCTTGTAAAGGTAAATACTGAGCTACCATTCAATCAAGCATACCCACTGCTGGGCCTATCGCCTGAGGGGATGAGAATCAAAAAAACACAGGCTGGGCTTCACTGGTGGCGCAGTGGTTGAGAGCCCGCCTGCCAATGCAGGGGACACGCGTTCATGCTCCGGGTCGGGAAGATCCCACGTGCCGCGGAGCGGCTTGTCCCGTGAGCTAGGGCTGCTGGGCCTGCGCGTCCGGAGCCTGTGCTCTGCAATGGGAGGGTCCACCGCAGTGAGAGGCCCACGTACCGCAAAAAAAAAAAAAAAAAAAAAAAAACAAACAAAAAACAAAAAAACACAGGCTGGCAATCCTCCACTCCAGCAATATTTACCATAGCCAACACTTGGAAGCTACGAAAATGTCCATCAACAGAGGAATGCACAAAGAAGAAGTGGTCCCTGTACACAATGGAATATGACTCCAATAAAAAATCTATATAAATACAATTTATAAAACAAACATAATTAAGGAGACATCAGCTCTTGGGGGCACATTCCACTCTAATATTTAACCGAGGAACACCACTGCCCGGATGGTCTGTTTCCCTAGTTCCCAGGTTGGGAAAAGCAGAAATGCTGCCGCCCTCTGGCCATTACCTGCAACAGCAGCTTTAAGACCTGTGCTAAGGGTCACTTCATATGCAGCAGTACTGGTGGGCTGTAAATGAAACCTGCCCTCCAAACGTCTTGAGGGAGGTAATGGCCAAAATATTTCTAAATGTCACACACACTTCACGAAGACAATTTGAAGAGGTAAGCTGTACTCACAGTTGAAGAAAAGAAGGACATGCCAGAAAGCTCAATTTCAAGGGATTATGAGATGCATGCAAATCCAGCCACAAAGTGGTATCGGCTCACACTAGTCAGAACACACATCAGCAAAAAAACTACAAACAAAAAATGCTGAAGGTGTTGTGGAGAAGCGCATACCCTCAACTTTAAGCGGGACGTAACCTGGTAAGAGCCACTAATGAGAACAGACTGGAGGTGCCTCTACAAGGTAAACATTCTGCTACCATATGATCCAGCAGGCCCACTCCTGGGCCTATAACCTAAGAAGACAGAATTGGAAAGACACAGGCAGGCAAATGTGCATTGCCGCAGCATTACAATAGCCATGACGTGGAAGCAACCAAAAAGTCCATCAACAGATGAGGGGACAAAGAAGAACTGGTACATGTACAGACAGAATATTAGCCAAGGAAGAAAAGGACACCATGCCATTTGCAGCACCGTAGATGAGTCTAGAGGTGATCACGTGACTTGTAGTAAGTCAGAAAGAGAAAGACACGTATCGTATGATATCACTTATAGGTGTTACCTAAAAATTGATACCAGTGAAGATATTTCCACAGAGAAGGGCAATCCCAGATTCATTAAACAAACTTATGGTTCACCAACGGAAAGGTGTGAGGATTGGATACATTACGAGATTGGGGTGAACAGACATATACAAACACAGGTGAAATATATAATCACCAAAGACCTACAGAATACCAAGAGAAGACTACTCAACATTCTGTCATAACGTACATGGGAAAAGGATCCCAGCAAGAACAGACATATGTATATGTGTAAAAGAACCACATCTTGCACACCTGCAACAAGCCAAACATTGTAATCAAACACGCTGTGATAAAATAAAAAATAAAAAAATTAAATTAAAAAAACGAACAAGAAGTAGTGAGACAAACTTAAGGGGCCTTCTCCTGGCACATTCCATTCTAAATTACAACCTAGAGCACGACTCCCATTGAGGCTCTGCTGCCCTAGTAACCAGATTTGGTAAGGGAGAACTGCTGCCCCCTTGTGGCCGTTTCACACAACAGCACCTTTAATCCCAACGCTAATGTCAGTTGATATTCAAAATCATTGCAGGCCTGTAAATGACACCTGCCCTGAAAACAAATCCTGGGGTCATATATCGACCAAAAAATTCAAAAGACGTCCGTATTTCAAAACGACACTTTCAAGAGGCATATTTTGTTCTGCATATTTGTTCTGCACATTAGGGTTCTGCTTCTTTATCTTTCTTTCTTTCTTTGTTAAAAAAAAAACGGGAATGGAAAAAGGCAACCCTCAGAATGGGAGAAAATATTTGCAAACGAATCCACGGACAAAGGTTTAATCTCCAATATATATAACAGCTCATGCAGCTTAATATTAAAAAAAAACAAACAACCCAATACAAAAATGGGCAGAAGATCTAAATAGACGTTTCTTCAAAGAAGACACAGAGATGGCCAAGACGCACATGAAAAGCTGCTCAACATCACTCATCATTAGAGAAATGCACATCAAAACTACAGTGAGGTATCACCTCACACCTGTTAGAATGGGCATCATCAGAAAATGTACAAACAACAAATGCTGGGGAGGGTGTGGACCAAAGGAACCTTCTTCCACTATTGGTGGGAATGTAAATTGATACAGTCACTATGGAGAACAGCATGGAGGTTCCTTAAAAAACTAAAAATAGAATTACCATAGGATCCAGCAATCCCACTTCTGGGCATATAGCCAGAGAAAACCATAAATCAAAAAGACACATTCACCACAATGTTCATTGCAGCACTATTTACAATAGCCAGGTAATGGAAGCAACCTAAATGCCCACAGACAGACGAACGGATAATGATGTGGTCCATCTATAAAACGGAATATTACTCAGCCATAAAAAGGAACGAAACTGGGTCATCTGTGGAGACGTCGACGGATCTAGAGACTGTCATACAGAGTGAAGTAAGTCAGAAGGAGAAAAACAAATATTGTATATTAATGCATATATGTGGAACCTAGAAAGATGGTACAGATGACCCGGTTTGCAGGGCAGAAATAGAGACACAGAGGTAGAGAACAAACGTATGGACACCAAGAGGGGGGAAGCCATGGGTTGTTGGTGGTGGGATGAGTCGGGAGATTGGGATTGTCCTGTATACATGTATATGCATAAAATAGATAACTAATAATAATCCTGCTGAATAAAAAAATAAACTTAAATTTCAAAATTTTAAAAAATAAATAAAATTTTAAAATAAAACGGAAAAAAAGTTCTTCCCTTCACACAGATGTATTTATAGGAATGAATTATTTCCATGCTTATATCTATAAATACATAGAAGAGGAATAAAATCTCACTTGAACCAAAAAAGAAAAAAAAAACAGAACCCACCAGTTATACACAGGAAAACCCTATCAGGGCACTGGCTCCAGCGGCAAACAATTCTGAAGTTGGTCAGAGGTGGGGAATCATCTCCCATGCAGCCAGCAGCCCCCCCAACCCCCGCAAGGAGCGTCGTCATTGCAAAGCTGGGGGACCGTGCCGAGGCGTCTGTGAGTCAACGTGAGCCGAGCCCCAGGCCAGCTGCTGCTGAACTGTTCCCACCCTTCCCAGGTAAAACACCTGAATATGTCCAAGGACTTGAAAGCCCAGAGGAAGGGCCGTGGAGCCACAGCAGCGACAGCACGCAGGCCGACTTGGTGCCTGCAGGCCAGCCAGGATGGTCCTGGCCCCGGGCGCTCTTCTGGAAGCTTTCCATTTCCCTGCCTGAGATACTCCTCCTGTCCCGGCCCCCACTGCTTTTTTCCTTCCTCACCTCTGCCCGGGGAGAAATTCCAACGGAAGGTATGGGTGACACATCCTCTTCTTTAGCAGGTGGCAGCCCGGCAACTCCTGCAGAAAGTCCAGCAGAGCCCCACTCACACCGGGCCACCCACAGAGCCGTGGCCCCTCACTCCCTCCCACCAGCACAGCCCCGAGACTGCTGACGGGGCAGAGAATATGGCGTCAGGCACAGCTGCAGGGGCTCTTGCTGCCTGGAGCCGTGTTTATATGGACCTCAACCCAGGCACACCTGGGGAGGGCTGGCCGGCAGGGTCAGGCTGCCCAGGTCAGCCCATCCTCATCCCTCAGGGACTCCCATTGCAGAAAATGGACCTCGCTGAACCGGCCAGGTCCAAGGAACAGGTGTGGGCTCCTGAGAGTCTGGATAGACAAGGGGCTGCAGCTCCGGCTTGTTTTCTAATCCTTTTATCTGGCCCATGAGTGGGAGACAACTTCAAGAAGACCCTCTCCTAATGAGAGGAACCCAGGAGTCAGGGAGAGGAGGGGTGATGGGTGGAGACAGAGGCCTGGTGCCCCGGCTGCGGTGGAAGCCTCTGGAAGACCAGGCAGAGGGAGGCCGCACAGAGTGATGCCCAGGGTCACAGACCTGTCGGAGCTGCTGTTTGTTAGCTCAAGTCCTGCTCTGAGGTGCTCTGTGTCAGCTCTGAGTGACAGGTGATCTGGGCTGCTCTGCAATGAGGGCTACGTGCACGGTACCTGTGTGCCCAGCCCTGCCGGGGTACCTGCCCAGGGCAGCTCCGTATCCTGGGAGGGGCCTGACCACGAGAGCACCATGGGCTGCTGGGGAGGGGGGGCCTGCCCAGGTGAGCTCCATATCCTGGGATTGCCCTGACCACGAGAGCCCCGTGGGCTGCTGGGGACCTGGTAAACGATGTCGGGACAGTCAGTGAAGCCACCGAGGATATACATCCAGTAGTTCCTAATTCCTACACCCTGCTGGTCATTCTACCATCCACCAGGACACGGTATTCTGTATGAGACTTCAGTGATGCCTTCTTCTGTATTGCATTGGTCCCCGAAAGGCTCTGCTGCCCTAGTAACCAGATTTGGGAATGGAGAAATGCTGCCGCCTTGTGGCCGTTTGCCACAACAGCAGCTTTAAACCCAGTGCTCATGGTCGCTAAATATCCACACTCATTGCAGCCTGTAAACGGCACCTGCCCTGGAAAACAACCCTGGGGTCGAAAATGGACCCAAAACTTCTAAAGAGGGCAACCATGCAAGAGGACAATTTCAAGAGGTTAATTGTACTCTCCGTTTTTTTCTGTTTTTCTGTACCAGAAATTTAAAACGGCCCCTCCGCCACGCCCCGGTACCCGAGGCCTCCGTTGCCCTGCCTGGGCGGGCGGCGGGGCGCTGCCGGGGCGGGCTGGCCGCGGGGATGGCGGTAAGGCGCAAGGACAAGCGAAGCTGGGCCTCAAGAGGCAGCCCGCGGTCCCCGCCCCCGTCTACGGCCATACCACCCTGAACGCGCCCGATCTCGTCTGATCTCGGAAGCTAAGCAGGGTCGGGCCTGGTTAGTACTTGGATGGGAGACCGCTTGGGAATACCGGGTGCTGTAGGCTTTTGGCCTCCCGCTGCGGCTCCGCCTTCTCCTTTAGTCGCCCGCGGCGGTGGCCGCCAGCTCCGCCCCCCGCCGGGCACCGCTGCAGGCCCCACCTCCTCCGCCCCCCCCACCACCACCACAAAGCGCCAGAGGGGTCGCTCCATGCGGCCCGAAGGCGGCCCTGGAAAGCAGCAGCACACCCGACGCTCCGGGGGTGGCTGGCCCGGACCCAGACTCCGCCACGGGCCCGGGGGCCGTCCGTGCGGCCCGCGAGCCCCTCCACCTGCACCTGGCCGGCCCCAACGGCGCCCAGCCCCGGCGCCGCCACCTGTCCGCCAGTGTGGCTCTCCGCAGCTCTCTCCGGATAAAGCTGGATAAAGGTCTGGACGCGAAGGAGGGGCAGTGATTCAGCCTATTGCTCTTAGTGCCCCTCCCCCACACTCAGGAGCCCTTTGTGACAAGGCCACAGCTCTGTGATGCAGGCCTGGGGTTCTGCCATCAAGTGAACTCCCAGGGCTCTGTTGCCTGAGGGCGGCAATGCAGTTCAGAAGACGGAGAATCTCTTTTCTTTGAAAAACACTGTTGCTATCTGGCTGAGATCCAGCCCAACTTCCTGGGTGATTGATATCATCCTTGGCTTCCTGTGTGGACTGGGGCTCTTCCTCACGTTACTCCCCTGCTTCCAGAGTAATCCATTCTTAGCACCACCTAGGAAACCTAGAAACATCAGGAAGCATCAAGTAGAGCTGAAGGGGAGGAGCAGGAGTAGGAAGAAAAGTCGATCTTTGAAAGCTTGCAGAGATTGCCTGGAAGAACTGGAGGGGACTCACAACCTGGCTTCACCTCTGCGGAGCTGCCTGGGGAGGCTTCCTGGCAAGGGCAACTTTCATCAGCTCTCATGGCAAGACCCTCCTGGTGAGATGTGCAAAGCAGTGCCTGCTGGAGCCTGTGGAGGATACTGCTTGAAGGGTTGGGAACCCTGCAGGAACACCTCCTGTAGGGTTTCCTTCCTGGTTCAAGACACTCGAGAGGTGCTGGAAGCACATATTACAAGGTTTTGGGTAAAGCACGGGTGGACCCTACCCCTCAAGCTCCTCAAGCCCATCAATCTCTTGAAGTCGACAAAGTTCCAACCCTCCACCACCCTGCGGTTAGCCTCGTCCCCTTCAGCCACCTGTGTATCTGGGTCCCACTCAACAGTCACGTTTGCTGAGTTCCCGGAGAAACCTCCTCAGGCTCATTCAGGAGAGAAGGTGAGAACAGAAGAGTCCGTTCCTGCCCTGAAGAGGCCTCTCCTTGTCCCCTCCACTGTGTGTAAGGAAATCCAGAGTGCCCTGGGAGCGATTCCACCTGGTGACTACCATGGGCCCTCAAAGGCTTCTCTGACTGCACAGCAGGGCAGGCCACCTTCTCAGTCCCTCACACTCAGCCTTGTGGGCAGAACCTGGAAGAGTGAGACTGTGGAATGGGTCAAGAGGGACAGCCTAGAGCCAGGTCCAAGTTCAGCAATGGTCAGGAACGAGCCAAGAGAGGAGAGTGGTGGTCAGGCCTCAGGAGACCCCTGCCATAGGGTAACAGTGATAGAGGTGAACTTAGGATCCCAATCTTTGAGAGGTGAAGAGGCCAGGGAGGCTGTGGAGGCCAAGGAGTCTCCTGCTCTTCAACCACAGTCTAGTGTTATCTTGGAAAGCAAAGTGTTGACAAAATCCCAAACCACAAATGTACCTATGAGGAGTTTAGAGGTGCCAGGGGCCAGTAAAAGTTTCCTACTACCTAGAATGTCTGTTTTCCAACCTCTAGGTGAGCCATGCCTTAACATGGAGGTTGCTAGTGAGTTTAACTCCAAAGTAAAGGTACAGTCAGACAACCAGCTTCAGGACTTTCCCAAACACAGGTTCCTTGCTGCAGACAACTTGGCTTCTCAGGTGCCTCAGTGCCATCCCCAGAGAGTCCCCACCAGAGACACGTTAGCTTCCCAGGAGCCAAGTGGACTTATGGAAGGCCAAAGGAGCAACCTAGGGCAGCAGGAGCCCCAAACTTCAAAACTCCAAGACTCATGGAAGAGCCAGAGCAAGATGATTGCCCCTACTTACAAAAGAGAGGACCGTAGGAGGCATAAACCAGGAGAGCACGAAGAGAGGTTTAAAGAACGAGGGAGCCCTCAAGCTGGAAGTATGAGCCGCCCTGCCCAGGTCAGGGGCATAACAGACTCTATTGGGAGCAGATGTCTCCAGCTCATGCCAGAGAAGAAATAGAGCCCTCCAGAAAGCCTCTTCAGAAAAAGGATGAGGCTATTTTTAAAGTGGATTTTCCCCAATAAAAAAGTCAATGGTCGAGATGCTCTGCAAAGAAAAAAAAAAAAAAGCCCATATCAGCCACTGCCCGGAGTCACGGATCAGTCAAATCAGATCAGTCTTGAAGAGTGAGACTGCTGAGGGTCAGGCACTCATGACAGCTGTTGGACAGATCGTAGAAGAAAAAAGAGCAATTCACCATGGACTTCATGCCACAGAGTTAAATGAGCACAGAGTGGAATTCCAAGTCCCAGTATGTGGGGGTTTCTGCTACCATAGGCTTACCTCCTACCCAGAGCAAGGGAGAATGATGGGTTCTACAGCCTGCAGTCATAAAGCCACCTCCAAGGGCCAGAGTTGTTCTGTCAGGGAAAGGGAAGTCCGACACCAACATAGTTTGAAAAGTGTAAGGTTTGACGATGAGCAGCTGGGCCTAAGGTGCCTCCCATCCTTGTCCCCCAGGAAGAGTGTGTTTCCAGTTAGTACCTGCCAGTATGGGCCAAGGATTCCAGGTGCCCCAGCCCGCCATCAACACTGTCCAAGGCATTGTCATCTTTGGGGAGGTGTCTTGCCTGGTCGACAGTAAAATCCTTCTTTAGTCTTCCCTTTAGTAGGAAAACATGTCTCCAAGTAAAAATTCAGTCCATGTAGAGAAAATGATTTTCTCATTAGCACATCCAAGATATTTAATGTTCCCCAATACATATATATATATATATATATATATATATATATATATATATATATATATATATATATATATATTCTAATAAAAGCATACTGTAATGGCAAAAAAAGAGAAATTTAAAACGGCATGGAAAAATGCTGAACATTAGGAATAATTAAAGCTATGCAAATCCAAATTACAAAAACCTATCCGCTCACACCAGTCAGAATGGCCATCAGCAAGAATTCTGCACAAAGTAAATGCTGAAGGGGTTTTAGAGAAATGCCTACCCTTGGTCCAAAGTGGGACATGGTAAGAGCCAGTAATGAAAACAAAAATGAGGTGCCTTGTAAAGGTAAATACTGAGCTACCATTCAATCAAGCATACCCACTGCTGGGCCTATCGCCTGAGGGGATGAGAATCAAAAAAACACAGGCTGGGCTTCACTGGTGGCGCAGTGGTTGAGAGCCCGCCTGCCAATGCAGGGGACACGCGTTCATGCTCCGGGTCGGGAAGATCCCACGTGCCGCGGAGCGGCTTGTCCCGTGAGCTAGGGCTGCTGGGCCTGCGCGTCTGGAGCCTGTGCTCTGCAATGGGAGGGTCCACCGCAGTGAGAGGCCCACGTACCGCAAAAAAAAAAAAAAAAAAAAAAAAAAAACAAAAAACAAAAAAACACAGGCTGGCAATCCTCCACTCCAGCAATATTTACCATAGCCAACACTTGGAAGCTACGAAAATGTCCATCAACAGAGGAATGCACAAAGAAGAAGTGGTCCCTGTACACAATGGAATATGACTCCAATAAAAAATCTATATAAATACAATTTATAAAACAAACATAATTAAGGAGACATCAGCTCTTGGGGGCACATTCCACTCTAATATTTAACCGAGGAACACCACTGCCCGGATGGTCTGTTTCCCTAGTTCCCAGGTTGGGAAAAGCAGAAATGCTGCCGCCCTCTGGCCATTACCTGCAACAGCAGCTTTAAGACCTGTGCTAAGGGTCACTTCATATGCAGCAGTACTGGTGGGCTGTAAATGAA
Organism: Mesoplodon mirus; assembly: GCF_964341445.2. Classification (NCBI taxonomy): domain Eukaryota; kingdom Metazoa; phylum Chordata; class Mammalia; order Artiodactyla; family Ziphiidae; genus Mesoplodon; species Mesoplodon mirus. Next base: position 100,025,444 of record NC_138976.1, read on the forward strand.
ACCTGCCCTCCAAACGTCTTGAGGGAGGTAATGGCCAAAATATTTCTAAATGTCACACACACTTCACGAAGACAATTTGAAGAGGTAAGCTGTACTCACAGTTGAAGAAAAGAAGGACATGCCAGAAAGCTCAATTTCAAGGGATTATGAGACGCATGCAAATCCAGCCACAAAGTGGTATCAGCTCACACTAGTCAGAACACACATCAGCAAAAAAACTACAAACAAAAAATGCTGAAGGTGTTGTGGAGAAGTGCATACCCTCAACTTTAAGCGGGACGTAACCTGGTAAGAGCCACTAATGAGAACAGACTGGAGGTGCCTCTACAAGGTAAACATTCCGCTACCATATGATCCAGCAGGCCCACTCCTGGGCCTATAACCTAAGAAGACAGAATTGGAAAGACACAGGCAGGCAAATGTGCATTGCCGCAGCATTACAATAGCCATGACGTGGAAGCAACCAAAAAGTCCATCAACAGATGAGGGGACAAAGAAGAACTGGTACATGTACAGACAGAATATTAGCCAAGGAAGAAAAGGACACCATGCCATTTGCAGCACCGTAGATGAGTCTAGAGGTGATCACGTGACTTGTAGTAAGTCAGAAAGAGAAAGACATGTATCGTATGATATCACTTATAGGTGTTACCTAAAAATTGATACCAGTGAAGATATTTCCACAGAGAAGGGCAATCCCAGATTCATTAAACAAACTTATGGTTCACCAACGGAAAGGTGTGAGGATTGGATACATTACGAGATTGGGGTGAACAGACATATACAAACACAGGTGAAATATATAATCACCAAAGACCTACAGAATACCAAGAGAAGACTACTCAACATTCTGTCATAACGTACATGGGAAAAGGATCCCAGCAAGAACAGACATATGTATATGTGTAAAAGAACCACATCTTGCACACCTGCAACAAGCCAAACATTGTAATCAAACACGCTGTGATAAAATAAAAAATAAAAAAATTAAATTAAAAAAACGAACAAGAAGTAGTGAGACAAACTTAAGGGGCCTTCTCCTGGCACATTCCATTCTAAATTACAACCTAGAGCACGACTCCCATTGAGGCTCTGCTGCCCTAGTAACCAGATTTGGTAAGGGAGAACTGCTGCCCCCTTGTGGCCGTTTCACACAACAGCACCTTTAATCCCAACGCTAATGTCAGTTGATATTCAAAATCATTGCAGGCCTGTAAATGACACCTGCCCTGAAAACAAATCCTGGGGTCATATATCGACCAAAAAATTCAAAAGGCGTCCGTATTTCAAAACGACACTTTCAAGAGGCATATTTTGTTCTGCATATTTGTTCTGCACATTAGGGTTCTGCTTCTTTATCTTTCTTTCTTTCTTTGTTAAAAAAAAAACGGGAATGGAAAAAGGCAACCCTCAGAATGGGAGAAAATATTTGCAAACGAATCCACGGACAAAGGTTTAATCTCCAATATATATAACAGCTCATGCAGCTTAATATTAAAAAAAAACAAACAACCCAATACAAAAATGGGCAGAAGATCTAAATAGACGTTTCTTCAAAGAAGACACAGAGATGGCCAAGACGCACATGAAAAGCTGCTCAACATCACTCATCATTAGAGAAATGCACATCAAAACTACAGTGAGGTATCACCTCACACCTGTTAGAATGGGCATCATCAGAAAATGTACAAACAACAAATGCTGGGGAGGGTGTGGACCAAAGGAACCTTCTTCCACTATTGGTGGGAATGTAAATTGATACAGTCACTATGGAGAACAGCATGGAGGTTCCTTAAAAAACTAAAAATAGAATTACCATAGGATCCAGCAATCCCACTTCTGGGCATATAGCCAGAGAAAACCATAAATGAAAAAGACACATTCACCACAATGTTCATTGCAGCACTATTTACAATAGCCAGGTAATGGAAGCAACCTAAATGCCCACAGACAGACGAACGGATAATGATGTGGTCCATCTATAAAACGGAATATTACTCAGCCATAAAAAGGAACGAAACTGGGTCATCTGTGGAGACGTCGACGGATCTAGAGACTGTCATACAGAGTGAAGTAAGTCAGAAGGAGAAAAACAAATATTGTATATTAATGCATATATGTGGAACCTAGAAAGATGGTACAGATGACCCGGTTTGCAGGGCAGAAATAGAGACACAGAGGTAGAGAACAAACGTATGGACACCAAGAGGGGGGAAGCCATGGGTTGTTGGTGGTGGGATGAGTCGGGAGATTGGGATTGTCCTGTATACATGTATATGCATAAAATAGATAACTAATAATAATCCTGCTGAATAAAAAAATAAACTTAAATTTCAAAATTTTAAAAAATAAATAAAATTTTAAAATAAAACGGAAAAAAAGTTCTTCCCTTCACACAGATGTATTTATAGGAATGAATTATTTCCATGCTTATATCTATAAATACATAGAAGAGGAATAAAATCTCACTTGAACCAAAAAAGAAAAAAAAAACAGAACCCACCAGTTATACACAGGAAAACCCTATCAGGGCACTGGCTCCAGCGGCAAACAATTCTGAAGTTGGTCAGAGGTGGGGAATCATCTCCCATGCAGCCAGCAGCCCCCCCAACCCCCGCAAGGAGCGTCCTCATTGCAAAGCTGGGGGACCGTGCCGAGGCGTCTGTGAGTCAACGTGAGCCGAGCCCCAGGCCAGCTGCTGCTGAACTGTTCCCACCCTTCCCAGGTAAAACACCTGAATATGTCCAAGGACTTGAAAGCCTAGAGGAAGGGCCGTGGAGCCACAGCAGCGACAGCACGCAGGCCGACTTGGTGCCTGCAGGCCAGCCAGGATGGTCCTGGCCCCGGGCGCTCTTCTGGAAGCTTTCCATTTCCCTGCCTGAGATACTCCTCCTGTCCCGGCCCCCACTGCTTTTTTCCTTCCTCACCTCTGCCCGGGGAGAAATTCCAACGGAAGGTATGGGTGACACATCCTCTTCTTTAGCAGGTGGCAGCCCGGCAACTCCTGCAGAAAGTCCAGCAGAGCCCCACTCACACCGGGCCACCCACAGAGCCGTGGCCCCTCACTCCCTCCCACCAGCACAGCCCCGAGACTGCTGACGGGGCAGAGAATATGGCGTCAGGCACAGCAGCAGGGGCTCTTGCTGCCTGGAGCCGTGTTTATATGGACCTCAACCCAGGCACACCTGGGGAGGGCTGGCCGGCAGGGTCAGGCTGCCCAGGTCAGCCCATCCTCACCCCTCAGGGACTCCCATTGCAGAAAATGGACCTCGCTGAACCGGCCAGGTCCAAGGAACAGGTGTGGGCTCCTGAGAGTCTGGATAGACAAGGGGCTGCAGCTCCGGCTTGTTTTCTAATCCTTTTATCTGGCCCATGAGTGGGAGACAACTTCAAGAAGACCCTCTCCTAATGAGAGGAATCCAGGAGTCAGGGAGAGGAGGGGTGATGGGTGGAGACAGAGGCCTGGTGCCCCGGCTGCGGTGGAAGCCTCTGGAAGACCAGGCAGAGGGAGGCTGCACAGAGTGATGCCCAGGGTCACAGACCTGTCGGAGCTGCTGTTTGTTAGCTCAAGTCCTGCTCTGAGGTGCTCTGTGTCAGCTCTGAGTGACAGGTGATCTGGGCTGCTCTGCAATGAGGGCTACGTGCACGGTACCTGTGTGCCCAGCCCTGCCGGGGTACCTGCCCAGGGCAGCTCCGTATCCTGGGAGGGGCCTGACCACGAGAGCACCATGGGCTGCTGGGGAGGGGGGGCCTGCCCAGGTGAGCTCCATATCCTGGGATTGCCCTGACCACGAGAGCCCCGTGGGCTGCTGGGGACCTGGTAAACGATGTCGGGACAGTCAGTGAAGCCACCGAGGATATACATCCAGTAGTTCCTAATTCCTGCACCCTGCTGGTCATTCTACCATCCACCAGGACACGGTATTCTGTATGAGACTTCAGTGATGCCTTCTTCTCTATTGCATTGGTCCCAGAAAAGCTCTGCTGCCCTAGTAACCAGATTTGGGAATGGAGAAATGCTGCCGCCTTGTGGCCGTTTGCCACAACAGCAGCTTTAAACCCAGTGCTCATGGTCGCTAAATATCCACACTCATTGCAGCCTGTAAACGGCACCTGCCCTGAAAAACAACCCTGGGGTCGAAAATGGACCCAAAACTTCTAAAGAGGGCAACCATGCAAGAGGACAATTTCAAGAGGTTAATTGTACTCTCCGTTTTTTTCTGTTTTTCTGTACCAGAAATTTAAAACGGCCCCTCCGCCACGCCGCGGTACCCGAGGCCTCCGTTGCCCTGCCTGGGCGGGCGGCGGGGCGCTGCCGGGGCGGGCTGGCCGCGGGGATGGCGGTAAGGCGCAAGGACAAGCGAAGCTGGGCCTCAAGAGGCAGCCCGCGGTCCCCGCCCCCGTCTACGGCCATACCACCCTGAACGCGCCCGATCTCGTCTGATCTCGGAAGCTAAGCAGGGTCGGGCCTGGTTAGTACTTGGATGGGAGACCGCCTGGGAATACCGGGTGCTGTAGGCTTTTGGCCTCCCGCTGCGGCTCCGCCTTCTCCTTTAGTCGCCCGCGGCGGTGGCCGCCAGCTCCGCCCCCCGCCGGGCACCGCTGCAGGCCCCACCTCCTCCGCCCCCCCCACCACCACCACAGAGTGCCATAGGGGCCGCTCCATGCGGCCCGAAGGCGGCCCTGGAAAGCAGCAGCACACCCGACGCTCCGGGGGTGGCTGGCCCGGACCCAGACTCCGCCACGGGCCCGGGGGCCGTCCGTGCGGCCCGCGAGCCCCTCCACCTGCACCTGGCCGGCCCCAACGGCGCCCAGCCCCGGCGCCGCCACCTGTCCGCCAGTGTGGCTCTCCGCAGCTCTCTCCGGATAAAGCTGGATAAGGGTCTGGACGCGAAGGAGGGGCAGTGATTCAGCCTATTGCTCTTAGTGCCCCTCCCCCACACTCAGGAGCCCTTTGTGACAAGGCCACAGCTCTGTGATGCAGGCCTGGGGTTCTGCCATCAAGTGAACTCCCAGGGCTCTGTTGCCTGAGGGCGGCAATGCAGTTCAGAAGACGTAGAATCTCTTTTCTTTGAAAAACACTGTTGCTATCTGGCTGAGATCCAGCCCAACTTCCTGGGTGATTGATATCATCCTTGGCTTCCTGTGTGGACTGGGGCTCTTCCTCACGTTACTCCCCTGCTTCCAGAGTAATCCATTCTTAGCACCACCTAGGAAACCTAGAAACATCAGGAAGCATCAAGTAGAGCTGAAGGGGAGGAGCAGGAGTAGGAAGAAAAGTCGATCTTTGAAAGCTTGCAGAGATTGCCTGGAAGAACTGGAGGGGACTCACAACCTGGCTTCACCTCTGCGGAGCTGCCTGGGGAGGCTTCCTGGCAAGGGCAACTTTCATCAGCTCTCATGGCAAGACCCTCCTGGTGAGATGTGCAAAGCAGTGCCTGCTGGAGCCTGTGGAGGATACTGCTTGAAGGGTTGGGAACCCTGCAGGAACACCTCCTGTAGGGTTTCCTTCCTGGTTCAAGACACTCGAGAGGTGCTGGAAGCACATATTACAAGGTTTTGGGTAAAGCACGGGTGGACCCTACCCCTCAAGGTCCTCAAGCCCATCAATCTCTTGAAGTCGACAAAGTTCCAACCCTCCACCACCCTGCGGTTAGCCTCGTCCCCTTCAGCCACCTGTGTATCTGGGTCCCACTCAACAGTCACGTTTGCTGAGTTCCCGGAGAAACCTCCTCAGGCTCATTCAGGAGAGAAGGTGAGAACAGAAGAGTCCATTCCTGCCCTGAAGAGGCCTCTCCTTGTCCCCTCCACTGTGTGTAAGGAAATCCAGAGTGCCCTGGGAGCGATTCCACCTGGTGACTACCATGGGCCCTCAAAGGCTTCTCTGACTGCACAGCAGGGCAGGCCACCTTCTCAGTCCCTCACACTCAGCCTTGTGGGCAGAACCTGGAAGAGTGAGACTGTGGAATGGGTCAAGAGGGACAGCCTAGAGCCAGGTCCAAGTTCAGCAATGGTCAGGAACGAGCCAAGAGAGGAGAGTGGTGGTCAGGCCTCAGGAGACCCCTGCCATAGGGTAACAGTGATAGAGGTGAACTTAGGATCCCAATCTTTGAGAGGTGAAGAGGCCAGGGAGGCTGTGGAGGCCAAGGAGTCTCCTGCTCTTCAACCACAGTCTAGTGTTATCTTGGAAACCAAAGTGTTGACAAAATCCCAAACCACAAATGTACCTATGAGGAGTTTAGAGGTGCCAGGGGCCAGTAAAAGTTTCCTACTACCTAGAATGTCTGTTTTCCAACCTCTAGGTGAGCCATGCCTTAACATGGAGGTTGCTAGTGAGTTTAACTCCAAAGTAAAGGTACAGTCAGACAACCAGCTTCAGGACTTTCCCAAACACAGGTTCCTTGCTGCAGACAACTTGGCTTCTCAGGTGCCTCAGTGCCATCCCCAGAGAGTCCCCACCAGAGACACGTTAGCTTCCCAGGAGCCAAGTGGCCTTATGGAAGGCCAAAGGAGCAACCTAGGGCAGCAGGAGCCCCAAACTTCAAAACTCCAAGACTCATGGAAGAGCCAGAGCAAGATGATTGCCCCTACTTACAAAAGAGAGGACCGTAGGAGGCATAAACCAGGAGAGCACGAAGAGAGGTTTAAAGAACGAGGGAGCCCTCAAGCTGGAAGTATGAGCCGCCCTGCCCAGGTCAGGGGCATAACAGACTCTATTGGGAGCAGATGTCTCCAGCTCATGCCAGAGAAGAAATAGAGCCCTCCAGAAAGCCTCTTCAGAAAAAGGATGAGGCTATTTTTAAAGTGGATTTTCCCCAATAAAAAAGTCAATGGTCGAGATGCTCTGCAAAGAAAAAAAAAAAAAAAAAGCCCATATCAGCCACTGCCCGGAGTCACGGATCAGTCAAATCAGATCAATCTTGAAGAGTGAGACTGCTGAGGGTCAGGCACTCATGACAGCTGTTGGACAGATCGTAGAAGAAAAAAGAGCAATTCACCATGGACTTCATGCCACAGAGTTAAATGAGCACAGAGTGGAATTCCAAGTCCCAGTATGTGGGGGTTTCTGCTACCATAGGCTTACCTCCTACCCAGAGCAAGGGAGAATGATGGGTTCTACAGCCTGCAGTCATAAAGCCACCTCCAAGGGCCAGAGTTGTTCTGTCAGGGAAAGGGAAGTCAGACACCAACATAGTTTGAAAAGTGTAAGGTTTGACGATGAGCAGCTGGGCCTAAGGTGCCTCCCATCCTTGTCCCCCAGGAAGAGTGTGTTTCCAGTTAGTACCTGCCAGTATGGGCCAAGGATTCCAGGTGCCCCAGCCCGCCATCAACACTGTCCAAGGCATTGTCATCTTTGGGGAGGTGTCTTGCCTGGTCGACAGTAAAATCCTTCTTTAGTCTTCCCTTTAGTAGGAAAACATGTCTCCAAGTAAAAATTCAGTCCATGTAGACAAAATGATTTTCTCATTAGCACATCCAAGATATTTAATGTTCCCCAATACATATATATATATATTTTTTTTTTTCTAATAAAAGCATACTGTAATGGCAAAAAAAAAGAAATTTAAAACGGCATGGAAAAATGCTGAACATTAGGAATAATTAAAGCTATGCAAATCCAAATTACAAAAACCTATCTGCTCACACCAGTCAGAATGGCCATCAGCAAGAATTCTGCACAAAGTAAATGCTGAAGGGGTTTTAGAGAAATGCCTACACTTGGTCCAAAGTGGGACATGGTAAGAGCCAGTAATGAAAACAAAAATGAGGTGCCTTGTAAAGGTAAATACTGAGCTACCATTCAATCAAGCATACCCACTGCTGGGCCTATCGCCTGAGGGGATGAGAATCAAAAAAACACAGGCTGGGCTTCACTGGTGGCGCAGTGGTTGAGAGCCCGCCTGCCAATGCAGGGGACACGCATTCATGCTCCGGGTCGGGAAGGTCCCACGTGCCACGGAGCGGCTTGTCCCGTGAGCTAGGGCTGCTGGGCCTGCGCGTCCGGAGCCTGTGCTCTGCAATGGGAGGGTCCACCGCAGTGAGAGGCCCACGTACCGCAAAAAAAAAACAAACAAAACAAACAAAAAACAAAAAAAACACAGGCTGGCAATCCTCCACTCCAGCAATATTTACCATAGCCAACACTTGGAAGCTACGAAAATGTCCATCAACAGAGGAATGCACAAAGAAGAAGTGGTCCCTGTACACAATGGAATATGACTCCAATAAAAAATCTATATAAATACAATTTATAAAACAAACATAATTAAGGAGACATCAGCTCTTGGGGGCACATTCCACTCTAATATTTAACCGAGGAACACCACTGCCCGGATGGTCTGTTTCCCTATTTCCCAGGTTGGGAAAAGCAGAAATGCTGCCGCCCTCTGGCCATTACCTGCAACAGCAGCTTTAAGACCTGTGCTAAGGGTCACTTCATATGCAGCAGTACTGGTGGGCTGTAAATGAAACCTGCCCTCCAAACGTCTTGAGGGAGGTAATGGCCAAAATATTTCTAAATGTCACACACACTTCACGAAGACAATTTGAAGAGGTAAGCTGTACTCACAGTTGAAGAAAAGAAGGACATGCCAGAAAGCTCAATTTCAAGGGATTATGAGACGCATGCAAATCCAGCCACAAAGTGGTATCGGCTCACACTAGTCAGAACACACATCAGCAAAAAAACTACAAACAAAAAATGCTGAAGGTGTTGTGGAGAAGCGCATACCCTCAACTTTAAGCGGGACGTAACCTGGTAAGAGCCACTAATGAGAACAGACTGGAGGTACCTCTACAAGGTAAACATTCCGCTACCATATGATCCAGCAGGCCCACTCCTGGGCCTATAACCTAAGAAGACAGAATTGGAAAGACACAGGCAGGCAAATGTGCATTGCCGCAGCATTACAATAGCCATGACGTGGAAGCAACCAAAAAGCCCATCAACAGATGAGGGGACAAAGAAGAACTGGTACATGTACAGACAGAATATTAGCCAAGGAAGAAAAGGACACCATGCCATTTGCAGCACCGTAGATGAGTCTAGAGGTGATCACGTGACTTGTAGTAAGTCAGAAAGAGAAAGACACGTATCGTATGATATCACTTATAGGTGTTACGTAAAAATTGATACCAGTGAAGATATTTCCACAGAGAAGGGCAATCCCAGATTCATTAAACAAACTTATGGTTCACCAACGGAAAGGTGTGAGGATTGGATACATTACGAGATTGGGGTGAACAGACATATACAAACACAGGTGAAATATATAATCACCAAAGACCTACAGAATACCAAGAGAAGACTACTCAACATTCTGTCATAACGTACATGGGAAAAGGATCCCAGCAAGAACAGACATATGTATATGTGTAAAAGAACCACATCTTGCACACCTGCAACAAGCCAAACATTGTAATCAAACACGCTGTGATAAAATAAAAAATTAAAAAATTAAATTAAAAAAACGAACAAGAAGTAGTGAGACAAACTTAAGGGGCCTTCTCCTGGCACATTCCATTCTAAATTACAACCTAGAGCACGACTCCCATTGAGGCTCTGCTGCCCTAGTAACCAGATTTGGTAAGGGAGAACTGCTGCCCCCTTGTGGCCGTTTCACACAACAGCACCTTTAATCCCAACGCTAATGTCAGTTGATATTCAAAATCATTGCAGGCCTGTAAATGACACCTGCCCTGAAAACAAATCCTGGGGTCATATATCGACCAAAAAATTCAAAAGACGTCCATATTTCAAAACGACACTTTCAAGAGGCATATTTTGTTCTGCATATTTGTTCTGCACATTAGGGTTCTACTTCTTTATCTTTCTTTCTTTCTTTGTTAAAAAAAAACGGGAATGGAAAAAGGCAACCCTCAGAATGGGAGAAAATATTTGCAAACGAATCCACGGACAAAGGTTTAATCTCCAATATATATAACAGCTCATGCAGCTTAATATTAAAAAAAAACAAACAACCCAATACAAAAATGGGCAGAAGATCTAAATAGACGTTTCTTCAAAGAAGACACAGAGATGGCCAAGACGCACATGAAAAGCTGCTCAACATCACTCATCATTAGAGAAATGCACATCAAAACTACAGTGAGGTATCACCTCACACCTGTTAGAATGGGCATCATCAGAAAATGTACAAACAACAAATGCTGGGGAGGGTGTGGACCAAAGGAACCTTCTTCCACTATTGGTGGGAATGTAAATTGATACAGTCACTATGGAGAACAGCATGGAGGTTCCTTAAAAAACTAAAAATAGTATTACCATAGGATCCAGCAATCCCACTTCTGGGCATATAGCCAGAGAAAACCATAAATCAAAAAGACACATTCACCACAATGTTCATTGCAACACTATTTACAATAGCCAGGTAATGGAAGCAACCTAAATGCCCACAGACAGACGAACGGATAATGATGTGGTCCATCTATAAAACGGAATATTACTCAGCCATAAAAAGGAACGAAACTGGGTCATCTGTGGAGACGTCGACGGATCTAGAGACTGTCATACAGAGTGAAGTAAGTCAGAAGGAGAAAAACAAATATTGTATATTAATGCATATATGTGGAACCTAGAAAGATGGTACAGATGACCCGGTTTGCAGGGCAGAAATAGAGACACAGAGGTAGAGAACAAACGTATGGACACCAAGAGGGGGGAAGCCATGGGTTGTTGGTGGTGGGATGAGTCGGGAGATTGGGATTGTCCTGTATACATGTATATGCATAAAATAGATAACTAATAATAATCCTGCTGAATAAAAAAATAAACTTAAATTTCAAAATTTTAAAAAATAAATAAAATTTTAAAATAAAACAGAAAAAAAGTTCTTCCCTTCACACAGATGTATTTATAGGAATGAATTATTTCCATGCTTATATCTATAAATACATAGAAGAGGAATAAAATCTCACTTGAACCAAAAAAGAAAAAAAAAACAGAACCCACCAGTTATACACAGGAAAACCCTATCAGGGCACTGGCTCCAGCGGCAAACAATTCTGAAGTTGGTCAGAGGTGGGGAATCATCTCCCATGCAGCCAGCAGCCCCCCCCAACCCCCACAAGGAGCGTCGTCATTGCAAAGCTGGGGGACCGTGCCGAGGCGTCTGTGAGTCAACGTGAGCCGAGCCCCAGGCCAGCTGCTGCTGAACTGTTCCCACCCTTCCCAGGTAAAACACCTGAATATGTCCAAGGACTTGAAAGCCTAGAGGAAGGGCCGTGGAGCCACAGCAGCGACAGCACGCAGGCCGACTTGGTGCCTGCAGGCCAGCCAGGATGGTCCTGGCCCCGGGCGCTCTTCTGGAAGCTTTTCATTTCCCTGCCTGAGATACTCCTCATGTCCCGGCCCCCACTGCTTTTTTCCTTCCTCACCTCTGCCCGGGGAGAAATTCCAACGGAAGGTATGGGTGACACATCCTCTTCTTTAGCAGGTGGCAGCCCGGCAACTCCTGCAGAAAGTCCAGCAGAGCCCCACTCACACTGGGCCACCCACAGAGCCGTGGCCCCTCACTCCCTCCCACCAGCACAGCCCCGAGACTGCTGACGGGGCAGAGAATATGGCGTCAGGCACAGCTGCAGGGGCTCTTGCTGCCTGGAGCCGTGTTTATATGGACCTCAACCCAGGCACACCTGGGGAGGGCTGGCCGGCAGGGTCAGGCTGCCCAGGTCAGCCCATCCTCACCCCTCAGGGACTCACATTGCAGAAAATGGACCTCGCTGAACCGGCCAGGTCCAAGGAACAGGTGTGGGCTCCTGAGAGTCTGGATAGACAAGGGGCTGCAGCTCCGGCTTGTTTTCTAATCCTTTTATCTGGCCCATGAGTGGGAGACAACTTCAAGAAGACCCTCTCCTAATGAGAGGAACCCAGGAGTCAGGGAGAGGAGGGGTGATGGGTGGAGACAGAGGCCTGGTGCCCCGGCTGCGGTGGAAGCCTCTGGAAGACCAGAGGGAGGCCGCACAGAGTGATGCCCAGGGTCACAGACCTGTCGGAGCTGCTGTTTGTTAGCTCAAGTCCTGCTCTGAGGTGCTCTGTGTCAGCTCTGAGTGACAGGTGATCTGGGCTGCTCTGCAATGAGGGCTACGTGCACGGTACCTGTGTGCCCAGCCCTGCCGGGGTACCTGCCCAGGGCAGCTCCGTATCCTTGGGGGGGCCTGACCACGAGAGCACCATGGGCTGCTGGGTAAGGGGGGCCTGCCCAGGTGAGCTCCATATCCTGGGATTGCCCTGACCACGAGAGCCCCGTGGGCTGCTGGGGACCTGGTAAACGATGTCGGGACAGTCAGTGAAGCCACCGAGGATATACATCCAGTAGTTCCTAATTCCTACACCCTGCTGGTCATTCTACCATCCACCAGGACACGGTATTCTGTATGAGACTTCAGTGATGCCTTCTTCTGTATTGCATTGGTCCCCGAAAAGCTCTGCTGCCCTAGTAACCAGATTTGGGAATGGAGAAATGCTGCCGCCTTGTGGCCGTTTGCCACAACAGCAGCTTTAAACCCAGTGCTCATGGTCGCTAAATATCCACACTCATTGCAGCCTGTAAACGGCACCTGCCCTGAAAAACAACCCAGGGGTCGAAAATGGACCCAAAACTTCTAAAGAGGGCAACCATGCAAGAGGACAATTTCAAGAGGTTAATTGTACTCTCCGTTTTTTTCTGTTTTTCTGTACCAGAAATTTAAAACGGCCCCTCCGCCACGCCCCGGGACCCGAGGCCTCCGTTGCCCTGCCTGGGCGGGCGGCGGGGCGCTGCCGGGGCGGCCTGGCCGCGGGGATGGCGGTAAGGCGCAAGGACAAGCGAAGCTGGGCCTCAGGAGGCAGCCCGCGGTCCCCGCCCCCGTCTACGGCCATACCACCCTGAACGCGCCCGATCTCGTCTGATCTCGGAAGCTAAGCAGGGTCGGGCCTGGTTAGTACTTGGATGGGAGACCGCCTGGGAATACCGGGTGCTGTAGGCTTTTGGCCTCCCGCTGCGGCTCCGCCTTCTCCTTTAGTCGCCCGCGGCGGTGGCCGCCAGCTCCGCCCCCCGCCGGGCACCGCCGCAGGCCCCACCTCCTCCGCCCCCCCCACCACCACCACAAAGCGCCAGAGGGGTCGCTCCATGCGGCCCGAAGGCAGCCCTGGAAAGCAGCAGCACACCCGACGCTCCGGGGGTGGCTGGCCCGGACCCAGACTCCGCCACGGGCCCAGGGGCCGTCCGTGCGGCCCGCGAGCCCCTCCACCTGCACCTGGCCGGCCCCAACGGCGCCCAGCCCCGGCGCCGCCACCTGTCCGCCAGTGTGGCTCTCCGCAGCTCTCTCCGGATAAAGCTGGATAAAGGTCTGGACGCGAAGGAGGGGCAGTGATTCAGCCTATTGCTCTTAGTGCCCCTCCCCCACTCTCAGGAGCCCTTTGTGACAAGGCCACAGCTCTGTGATGCAGGCCTGGGGTTCTGCCATCAAGTGAACTCCCAGGGCTCTGTTGCCTGAGGGCGGCAATGCAGTTCAGAAGACGGAGAATCTCTTTTCTTTGAAAAACACTGTTGCTATCTGGCTGAGATCCAGCCCAACTTCCTGGGTGATTGATATCATCCTTGGCTTCCTGTGTGGACTGGGGCTCTTCCTCACGTTACTCCCCTGCTTCCAGAGTAATCCATTCTTAGCACCACGTAGGAAACCTAGAAACATCAGGAAGCATCAAGTAGAGCTGAAGGGGAGGAGCAGGAGTAGGAAGAAAAGTCGATCTTTGAAAGCTTGCAGAGATTGCCTGGAAGAACTGGAGGGGACTCACAACCTGGCTTCACCTCTGCGGAGCTGCCTGGGGAGGCTTCCTGGCAAGGGCAACTTTCATCAGCTCTCATGGCAAGACCCTCCTGGTGAGATGTGCAAAGCAGTGCCTGCTGGAGCCTGTGGAGGATACTGCTTGAAGGGTTGGGAACCCTGCAGGAACACCTCCTGTAGGGTTTCCTTCCTGGTTCAAGACACTCGAGAGGTGCTGGAAGCACATATTACAAGGTTTTGGGTAAAGCACGGGTGGACCCTACCCCTCAAGCTCCTCAAGCCCATCAATCTCTTGAAGTCGACAAAGTTCCAACCCTCCACCACCCTGCGGTTAGCCTCGTCCCCTTCAGCCACCTGTGTATCTGGGTCCCACTCAACAGTCACGTTTGCTGAGTTCCCGGAGAAACCTCCTCAGGCTCATTCAGGAGAGAAGGTGAGAACAGAAGAGTCCGTTCCTGCCCTGAAGAGGCCTCTCCTTGTCCCCTCCACTGTGTGTAAGGAAATCCAGAGTGCCCTGGGAGCGATTCCACCTGGTGACTACCATGGGCCCTCAAAGGCTTCTCTGACTGCACAGCAGGGCAGGCCACCTTCTCAGTCCCTCACACTCAGCCTTGTGGGCAGAACCTGGAAGAGTGAAACTGTGGAATGGGTCAAGAGGGACAGCCTAGAGCCAGGTCCAAGTTCAGCAATGGTCAGGAACGAGCCAAGAGAGGAGAGTGGTGGTCAGGCCTCAGGAGACACCTGCCATAGGGTAACAGTGATAGAGGTGAACTTAGGATCCCAATCTTTGAGAGGTGAAGAGGCCAGGGAGGCTGTGGAGGCCAAGGAGTCTCCTGCTCTTCAACCACAGTCTAGTGTTATCTTGGAAACCAAAGTGTTGACAAAATCCCAAACCACAAATGTACCTATGAGGAGTTTAGAGGTGCCAGGGGCCAGTAAAAGTTTCCTACTACCTAGAATGTCTGTTTTCCAACCTCTAGGTGAGCCATGCCTTAACATGGAGGTTGCTAGTGAGTTTAACTCCAAAGTACAGGTACAGTCAGACAACCAGCTTCAGGACTTTCCCAAACACAGGTTCCTTGCTGCAGACAACTTGGCTTCTCAGGTGCCTCAGTGCCATCCCCAGAGAGTCCCCACCAGAGACACGTTAGCTTCCCAGGAGCCAAGTGGCCTTATGGAAGGCCAAAGGAGCAACCTAGGGCAGCAGGAGCCCCAAACTTCAAAACTCCAAGACTCATGGAAGAGCCAGAGCAAGATGATTGCCCCTACTTACAAAAGAGAGGACCGTAGGAGGCATAAACCAGGAGAGCACGAAGAGAGGTTTAAAGAACGAGGGACCCCTCAAGCTGGAAGTATGAGCCGCCCTGCCCAGGTCAGGGGCATAACAGACTCTATTGGGAGCAGATGTCTCCAGCTCATGCCAGAGAAGAAATAGAGCCCTCCAGAAAGCCTCTTCAGAAAAAGGATGAGGCTATTTTTAAAGTGGATTTTCCCCAATAAAAAAGTCAATGGTCGAGATGCTCTGCAAAGAAAAAAAAAAAAAAGCCCATATCAGCCACTGCCCGGAGTCCCGGATCAGTCAAATCAGATCAATCTTGAAGAGTGAGACTGCTGAGGGTCAGGCACTCATGACAGCTGTTGGACAGATCGTAGAAGAAAAAAGAGCAATTCACCATGGACTTCATGCCACAGAGTTAAATGAGCACAGAGTGGAATTCCAAGTCCCAGTATGTGGGGGTTTCTGCTACCATAGGCTTACCTCCTACCCAGAGCAAGGGAGAATGATGGGTTCTACAGCCTGCAGTCATAAAGCCACCTCCAAGGGCCAGAGTTGTTCTGTCAGGGAAAGGGAAGTCCGACACCAACATAGTTTGAAAAGTGTAAGGTTTGACGATGAGCAGCTGGGCCTAAGGTGCCTCCCATCCTTGTCCCCCAGGAAGAGTGTGTTTCCAGTTAGTACCTGCCAGTATGGGCCAAGGATTCCAGGTGCCCCAGCCCGCCATCAACACTGTCCAAGGCATTGTCATCTTTGGGGAGGTGTCTTGCCTGGTCGACAGTAAAATCCTTCTTTAGTCTTCCCTTTAGTAGGAAAACATGTCTCCAAGTAAAAATTCAGTCCATGTAGAGAAAATGATTTTCTCATTAGCACATCCAAGATATTTAATGTTCCCCAATACATATATATATTTTTTTTTTCTAATAAAAGCATACTGTAATGGCAAAAAAAAAGAAATTTAAAACGGCATGGAAAAATGCTGAACATTAGGAATAATTAAAGCTATGCAAATCCAAATTACAAAAACCTATCCGCTCACACCAGTCAGAATGGCCATCAGCAAGAATTCTGCACAAAGTAAATGCTGAAGGGGTTTTAGAGAAATGCCTACCCTTGGTCCAAAGTGGGACATGGTAAGAGCCAGTAATGAAAACAAAAATGAGGTGCCTTGTAAAGGTAAATACTGAGCTACCATTCAATCAAGCATACCCACTGCTGGGCCTATCGCCTGAGGGGATGAGAATCAAAAAAACACAGGCTGGGCTTCACTGGTGGCGCAGTGGTTGAGAGCCCGCCTGCCAATGCAGGGGACACGCGTTCATGCTCCGGGTCGGGAAGATCCCACGTGCCGCGGAGCGGCTTGTCCCGTGAGCTAGGGCTGCTGGGCCTGCGCGTCCGGAGCCTGTGCTCTGCAATGGGAGGGTCCACCGCAGTGAGAGGCCCACGTACCGCAAAAAAAAAAAAAAACAAAAAACAAAAAACAAAAAACAAAAAAAAAACACAGGCTAGCAATCCTCCACTCCAGCAATATTTACCATAGCCAACACTTGGAAGCTACGAAAATGTCCATCAACAGAGGAATGCACAAAGAAGAAGTGGTCCCTGTACACAATGGAATATGACTCCAATAAAAAATCTATATAAATACAATTTATAAAACAAACATAATTAAGGAGACATCAGCTCTTGGGGGCACATTCCACTCTAATATTTAACCGAGGAACACCACTGCCCGGATGGTCTGTTTCCCTAGTTCCCAGGTTGGGAAAAGCAGAAATGCTGCCGCCCTCTGGCCATTACCTGCAACAGCAGCTTTAAGACCTGTGCTAAGGGTCACTTCATATGCAGCAGTACTGGTGGGCTGTAAATGAAACCTGCCCTCCAAACGTCTTGAGGGAGGTAATGGCCAAAATATTTCTAAATGTCACACACACTTCACGAAGACAATTTGAAGAGGTAAGCTGTACTCACAGTTGAAGAAAAGAAGGACATGCCAGAAAGCTCAATTTCAAGGGATTATGAGACGCATGCAAATCCAGCCACAAAGTGGTATCGGCTCACACTAGTCAGAACACACATCAGCAAAAAAACTACAAACAAAAAATGCTGAAGGTGTTGTGGAGAAGTGCATACCCTCAACTTTAAGCGGGACGTAACCTGGTAAGAGCCACTAATGAGAACAGACTGGAGGTGCCTCTACAAGGTAAACATTCCGCTACCATATGATCCAGCAGGCCCACTCCTGGGCCTATAACCTAAGAAGACAGAATTGGAAAGACACAGGCAGGCAAATGTGCATTGCCGCAGCATTACAATAGCCATGACGTGGAAGCAACCAAAAAGCCCATCAACAGATGAGGGGACAAAGAAGAACTGGTACATGTACAGACAGAATATTAGCCAAGGAAGAAAAGGACACAATGCCATTTGCAGCACCGTAGATGAGTCTAGAGGTGATCACGTGACTTGTAGTAAGTCAGAAAGAGAAAGACATGTATCGTATGATATCACTTATAGGTGTTACCTAAAAATTGATACCAGTGAAGATATTTCCACAGAGAAGGGCAATCCCAGATTCATTAAACAAACTTATGGTTCACCAACGGAAAGGTGTGAGGATTGGATACATTACGAGATTGGGGTGAACAGACATATACAAACACAGGTGAAATATATAATCACCAAAGACCTACAGAATACCAAGAGAAGACTACTCAACATTCTGTCATAACGTACATGGGAGAAGGATCCCAGCAAGAACAGACATATGTATATGTGTAAAAGAACCACATCTTGCACACCTGCAACAAGCCAAACATTGTAATCAAACACGCTGTGATAAAATAAAAAATAAAAAAATTAAATTAAAAAAACGAACAAGAAGTAGTGAGACAAACTTAAGGGGCCTTCTCCTGGCACATTCCATTCTAAATTACAACCTAGAGCACGACTCCCATTGAGGCTCTGCTGCCCTAGTAACCAGATTTGGTAAGGGATAACTGCTGCCCCCTTGTGGCCGTTTCACACAACAGCACCTTTAATCCCAACGCTAATGTCAGTTGATATTCAAAATCATTGCAGGCCTGTAAATGACACCTGCCCTGAAAACAAATCCTGGGGTCATATATCGACCAAAAAATTCAAAAGACGTCCATATTTCAAAACGACACTTTCAAGAGGCATATTTTGTTCTGCATATTTGTTCTGCACATTAGGGTTCTGCTTCTTTATCTTTCTTTCTTTCTTTGTTAAAAAAAAAACGGGAATGGAAAAAGGCAACCCTCAGAATGGGAGAAAATATTTGCAAACGAATCCACAGACAAAGGTTTAATCTCCAATATATATAACAGCTCATGCAGCTTAATATTAAAAAGAAACAAACAACCCAATACAAAAATGGGCAGAAGATCTAAATAGACGTTTCTTCAAAGAAGACACAGAGATGGCCAAGACGCACATGAAAAGCTGCTCAACATCACTCATCATTAGAGAAATGCACATCAAAACTACAGTGAGGTATCACCTCACACCTGTTAGAATGGGCATCATCAGAAAATGTACAAACAACAAATGCTGGGGAGGGTGTGGACCAAAGGAACCTTCTTCCACTAATGGTGGGAATGTAAATTGATACAGTCACTATGGAGAACAGCATGGAGGTTCCTTAAAAAACTAAAAATAGAATTACCATAGGATCCAGCAATCCCACTTCTGGGCATATAGCCAGAGAAAACCATAAATCAAAAAGACACATTCACCACAATGTTCATTGCAACACTATTTACAATAGCCAGGTAATGGAAGCAACCTAAATGCCCACAGACAGACGAACGGATAATGATGTGGTCCATCTATAAAACGGAATATTACTCAGCCATAAAAAGGAACGAAACTGGGTCATCTGTGGAGACGTCGACGGATCTAGAGACTGTCATACAGAGTGAAGTAAGTCAGAAGGAGAAAAACAAATATTGTATATTAATGCATATATGTGGAACCTAGAAAGATGGTACAGATGACCCGGTTTGCAGGGCAGAAATAGAGACACAGAGGTAGAGAACAAACGTATGGACACCAAGAGGGGGGAAGCCATGGGTTGTTGGTGGTGGGATGAGTCGGGAGATTGGGATTGTCCTGTATACATGTATATGCATAAAATAGATAACTAATAATAATCCTGCTGAATAAAAAAATAAACTTAAATTTCAAAATTTTAAAAAATAAATAAAATTTTAAAATAAAACAGAAAAAAAGTTCTTCCCTTCACACAGATGTATTTATAGGAATGAATTATTTCCATGCTTATATCTATAAATACATAGAAGAGGAATAAAATCTCACTTGAACCAAAAAAGAAAAAAAAAACAGAACCCACCAGTTATACACAGGAAAACCCTATCAGGGCACTGGCTCCAGCGGCAAACAATTCTGAAGTTGGTCAGAGGTGGGGAATCATCTCCCATGCAGCCAGCAGCCCCCCCAACCCCCGCAAGGAGCGTCGTCATTGCAAAGCTGGGGGACCGTGCCGAGGCGTCTGTGAGTCAACGTGAGCCGAGCCCCAGGCCAGCTGCTGCTGAACTGTTCCCACCCTTCCCAGGTAAAACACCTGAATATGTCCAAGGACTTGAAAGCCTAGAGGAAGGGCGGTGGAGCCACAGCAGCGACAGCACGCAGGCCGACTTGGTGCCTGCAGGCCAGCCAGGATGGTCCTGGCCCCAGGCGCTCTTCTGGAAGCTTTCCATTTCCCTGCCTGAGATACTCCTCCTGTCCCGGCCCCCACTGCTTTTTTCCTTCCTCACCTCTGCCCGGGGAGAAATTCCAACGGAAGGTATGGGTGACACATCCTCTTCTTTAGCAGGTGGCAGCCCGGCAACTCCTGCAGAAAGTCCAGCAGAGCCCCACTCACACCGGGCCACCCACAGAGCCGTGGCCCCTCACTCCCTCCCACCAGCACAGCCCCGAGACTGCTGACGGGGCAGAGAATATGGCGGCAGGCACAGCAGCAGGGGCTCTTGCTGCCTGGAGCCGTGTTTATATGGACCTCAACCCAGGCACACCTGGGGAGGGCTGGCCGGCAGGGTCAGGCTGCCCAGGTCAGCCCATCCTCACCCCTCAGGGACTCCCATTGCAGAAAATGGACCTCGCTGAACCGGCCAGGTCCAAGGAACAGGTGTGGGCTCCTGAGAGTCTGGATAGACAAGGGGCTGCAGCTCCGGCTTGTTTTCTAATCCTTTTATCTGGCCCATGAGTGGGAGACAACTTCAAGAAGACCCTCTCCTAATGAGAGGAACCCAGGAGTCAGGGAGAGGAGGGGTGATGGGTGGAGACAGAGGCCTGGTGCCCCGGCTGCGGTGGAAGCCTCTGGAAGACCAGGCAGAGGGAGGCCGCACAGAGTGATGCCCAGGGTCACAGACCTGTCGGAGCTGCTGTTTGTTAGCTCAAGTCCTGCTCTGAGGTGCTCTGTGTCAGCTCTGAGTGACAGGTGATCTGGGCTGCTCTGCAATGAGGGCTACGTGCACGGTACCTGTGTGCCCAGCCCTGCCGGGGTACCTGCCCAGGGCAGCTCCGTATCCTGGGAGGGGCCTGACCACGAGAGCACCATGGGCTGCTGGGGAGGGGGGGCCTGCCCAGGTGAGCTCCATATCCTGGGATTGCCCTGACCACGAGAGCCCCGTGGGCTGCTGGGGACCTGGTAAACGATGTCGGGACAGTCAGTGAAGCCACCGAGGATATACATCCAGTAGTTCCTAATTCCTGCACCCTGCTGGTCATTCTACCATCCACCAGGACACGGTATTCTGTATGAGACTTCAGTGATGCTTTCTTCTGTATTGCATTGGTCCCCGAAAAGCTCTGCTGCCCTAGTAACCAGATTTGGGAATGGAGAAATGCTGCCGCCTTGTGGCCGTTTGCCACAACAGCAGCTTTAAACCCAGTGCTCATGGTCGCTAAATATCCACACTCATTGCAGCCTGTAAACGGCACCTGCCCTGAAAAACAACCCTGGGGTCGAAAATGGACCCAAAACTTCTAAAGAGGGAAACCATGCAAGAGGACAATTTCAAGAGGTTAATTGTACTCTCCGTTTTTTTCTGTTTTTCTGTACCAGAAATTTAAAACGGCCCCTCCGCCACGCCCCGGTACCCGAGGTCTCCGTTGCCCTGCCTGGGCGGGCGGCGGGGCGCTGCCGGGGCGGCCTGGCCGCGGGGATGGCGGTAAGGCGCAAGGACAAGCGAAGCTGGGCCTCAGGAGGCAGCCCGCGGTCCCCGCCCCCGTCTACGGCCATACCACCCTGAACGCGCCCGATCTCGTCTGATCTCGGAAGCTAAGCAGGGTCGGGCCTGGTTAGTACTTGGATGGGAGACCGCCTGGGAATACCGGGTGCTGTAGGCTTTTGGCCTCCCGCTGCGGCTCCGCCTTCTCCTTTAGTCGCCCGCGGCGGTGGCCGCCAGCTCCGACCCCGCCGGGCACCGCTGCAGGCCCCACCTCCTCCGCCCCCCCCACCACCACCACAAAGCGCCAGAGGGGTCGCTCCATGCGGCCCGAAGGCGGCCCTGGAAAGCAGCAGCACACCCGACGCTCCGGGTTTGGCTGGCCCGGACCCAGACTCCGCCACGGGCCCAGGGGCCGTCCGTGCGG
This sequence comes from Mesoplodon mirus, assembly GCF_964341445.2. Classification (NCBI taxonomy): domain Eukaryota; kingdom Metazoa; phylum Chordata; class Mammalia; order Artiodactyla; family Ziphiidae; genus Mesoplodon; species Mesoplodon mirus. The sequence goes on from NC_138976.1 coordinate 100,047,147, forward strand.
CCCGCGAGCCCCTCCACCTGCACCTGGCCGGCCCCAACGGCGCCCAGCCCCGGCGCCGCCACCTGTCCGCCAGTGTGGCTCTCCGCAGCTCTCTCCGGATAAAGCTGGATAAAGGTCTGGACGCGAAGGAGGGGCAGTGATTCAGCCTATTGCTCTTAGTGCCCCTCCCCCACTCTCAGGAGCCCTTTGTGACAAGGCCACAGCTCTGTGATGCAGGCCTGGGGTTCTGCCATCAAGTGAACTCCCAGGGATCTGTTGCCTGAGGGCGGCAATGCAGTTCAGAAGACGGAGAATCTCTTTTCTTTGAAAAACACTGTTGCTATCTGGCTGAGATCCAGCCCAACTTCCTGGGTGATTGATATCATCCTTGGCTTCCTGTGTGGACTGGGGCTCTTCCTCACGTTACTCCCCTGCTTCCAGAGTAATCCATTCTTAGCACCACCTAGGAAACCTAGAAACATCAGGAAGCATTAAGTAGATCTGAAGGGGAGGAGCAGGAGTAGGAAGAAAAGTCGATCTTTGAAAGCTTGCAGAGATTGCCTGGAAGAACTGGAGGGGACTCACAACCTGGCTTCACCTCTGCGGAGCTGCCTGGGGAGGCTTCCTGGCAAGGGCAACTTTCATCAGCTCTCATGGCAAGACCCTCCTGGTGAGATGTGCAAAGCAGTGCCTGCTGGAGCCTGTGGATGATACTGCTTGAAGGGTTGGGAACCCTGCAGGAACACCTCCTGTAGGGTTTCCTTCCTGGTTCAAGACACTCGAGAGGTGCTGGAAGCACATATTACAAGGTTTTGGGTAAAGCACGGGTGGACCCTACCCCTCAAGCTCCTCAAGCCCATCAATCTCTTGAAGTCGACAAAGTTCCAACCCTCCACCACCCTGCGGTTAGCCTCGTCCCCTTCAGCCACCTGTGTATCTGGGTCCCACTCAACAGTCACGTTTGCTGAGTTCCCGGAGAAACCTCCTCAGGCTCATTCAGGAGAGAAGGTGAGAACAGAAGAGTCCGTTCCTGCCCTGAAGAGGCCTCTCCTTGTCCCCTCCACTGTGTGTAAGGAAATCCAGAGTGCCCTAGGAGCGATTCCACCTGGTGACTACCATGGGCCCTCAAAGGCTTCTCTGACTGCACAGCAGGGCAGGCCACCTTCTCAGTCCCTCACACTCAGCCTTGTGGGCAGAACCTGGAAGAGTGAGACTGTGGAATGGGTCAAGAGGGACAGCCTAGAGCCAGGTCCAAGTTCAGCAATGGTCAGGAACGAGCCAAGAGAGGAGAGTGGTGGTCAGGCCTCAGGAGACACCTGCCATAGGGTAACAGTGATAGAGGTGAACTTAGGATCCCAATCTTTGAGAGGTGAAGAGGCCAGGGAGGCTGTGGAGGCCAAGGAGTCTCCTGCTCTTCAACCACAGTCTAGTGTTATCTTGGAAACCAAAGTGTTGACAAAATCCCAAACCACAAATGTACCTATGAGGAGTTTAGAGGTGCCAGGGGCCAGTAAAAGTTTCCTACTACCTAGAATGTCTGTTTTCCAACCTCTAGGTGAGCCATGCCTTAACATGGAGGTTGCTAGTGAGTTTAACTCCAAAGTAAAGGTACAGTCAGACAACCAGCTTCAGGACTTTCCCAAACACAGGTTCCTTGCTGCAGACAACTTGGCTTCTCAGGTGCCTCAGTGCCATCCCCAGAGAGTCCCCACCAGAGACACGTTAGCTTCCCAGGAGCCAAGTGGCCTTATGGAAGGCCAAAGGAGCAACCTAGGGCAGCAGGAGCCCAAAACTTCAAAACTCCAAGACTCATGGAAGAGCCAGAGCAAGATGATTGCCCCTACTTACAAAAGAGAGGACCGTAGGAGGCATAAACCAGGAGAGCACGAAGAGAGGTTTAAAGAACGAGGGACCCCTCAAGCTGGAAGTATGAGCCGCCCTGCCCAGGTCAGGGGCATAACAGACTCTATTGGGAGCAGATGTCTCCAGCTCATGCCAGAGAAGAAATATAGCCCTCCAGAAAGCCTCTTCAGAAAAAGGATGAGGCTATTTTTAAAGTGGATTTTCCCCAATAAAAAAGTCAATGGTCGAGATGCTCTGCAAAGAAAAAAAAAAAAAAAGCCCATATCAGCCACTGCCCGGAGTCACGGATCAGTCAAATCAGGTCAATCTTGAAGAGTGAGACTGCTGAGGGTCAGGCACTCATGACAGCTGTTGGACAGATCGTAGAAGAAAAAAGAGCAATTCACCATGGACTTCATGCCACAGAGTTAAATGAGCACAGAGTGGAATTCCAAGTCCCAGTATGTGGGGGTTTCTGCTACCATAGGCTTACCTCCTACCCAGAGCAAGGGAGAATGATGGGTTCTACAGCCTGCAGTCATAAAGCCACCTCCAAGGGCCAGAGTTGTTCTGTCAGGGAAAGGGAAGTCCGACACCAACATAGTTTGAAAAGTGTAAGGTTTGACGATGAGCAGCTGGGCCTAAGGTGCCTCCCATCCTTGTCCCCCAGGAAGAGTGTGTTTCCAGTTAGTACCTGCCAGTATGGGCCAAGGATTCCAGGTGCCCCAGCCCGCCATCAACACTGTCCAAGGCATTGTCATCTTTGGGGAGGTGTCTTGCCTGGTCGACAGTAAAATCCTTCTTTAGTCTTCCCTTTAGTAGGAAAACATGTCTCCAAGTAAAAATTCAGTCCATGTAGAGGAAATGATTTTCTCATTAGCACATCCAAGATATTTAATGTTCCCCAATACATATATATATATATATTTTTTCTAATAAAAGCATACTGTAATGGCAAAAAAAAAGAAATTTAAAACGGCATGGAAAAATGCTGAACATTAGGAATAATTAAAGCTATGCAAATCCAAATTACAAAAACCTATCCGCTCACACCAGTCAGAATGGCCATCAGCAAGAATTCTGCACAAAGTAAATGCTGAAGTTGTTTTAGAGAAATGCCTACCCTTGGTCCAAAGTGGGACATGGTAAGAGCCAGTAATGAAAACAAAAATGAGGTGCCTTGTAAAGGTAAATACTGAGCTACCATTCAATCAAGCATACCCACTGCTGGGCCTATCGCCTGAGGGGATGAGAATCAAAAAAACACAGGCTGGGCTTCACTGGTGGCGCAGTGGTTGAGAGCCCGCCTGCCAATGCAGGGGACACGCGTTCATGCTCCGGGTCGGGAAGATCCCACGTGCCGCGGAGCGGCTTGTCCCGTGAGCTAGGGCTGCTGGGCCTGCGCGTCCGGAGCCTGTGCTCTGCAATGGGAGGGTCCACCGCAGTTAGAGGCCCACGTACCGCAAAAAAAAAAAAAAAAAAAAAAAACAAAAAACAAAAAAAACACAGGCTGGCAATCCTCCACTCCAGCAATATTTACCATAGCCAACACTTGGAAGCTACGAAAATGTCCATCAACAGAGGAATGCACAAAGAAGAAGTGGTCCCTGTACACAATGGAATATGACTCCAATAAAAAATCTATATAAATACAATTTATAAAACAAACATAATTAAGGAGACATCAGCTCTTGGGGGCACATTCCACTCTAATATTTAACCGAGGAACACCACTGCCCGGATGGTCTGTTTCCCTAGTTCCCAGGTTGGGAAAAGCAGAAATGCTGCCGCCCTCTGGCCATTACCTGCAACAGCAGCTTTAAGACCTGTGCTAAGGGTCACTTCATATGCAGCAGTACTGGTGGGCTGTAAATGAAACCTGCCCTCCAAACGTCTTGAGGGAGGTAATGGCCAAAATATTTCTAAATGTCACACACACTTCACGAAGACAATTTGAAGAGGTAAGCTGTACTCACAGTTGAAGAAAAGAAGGACATGCCAGAAAGCTCAATTTCAAGGGATTATGAGACGCATGCAAATCCAGCCACAAAGTGGTATCGGCTCACACTAGTCAGAACACACATCAGCAAAAAAACTACAAACAAAAAATGCTGAAGGTGTTGTGGAGAAGTGCATACCCTCAACTTTAAGCGGGACGTAACCTGGTAAGAGCCACTAATGAGAACAGACTGGAGGTGCCTCTACAAGGTAAACATTCCGCTACCATATGATCCAGCAGGCCCACTCCTGGGCCTATAACCTAAGAAGACAGAATTGGAAAGACACAGGCAGGCAAATGTGCATTGCCGCAGCATTACAATAGCCATGACGTGGAAGCAACCAAAAAGCCCATCAACAGATGAGGGGACAAAGAAGAACTGGTACATGTACAGACAGAATATTAGCCAAGGAAGAAAAGGACACAATGCCATTTGCAGCACCGTAGATGAGTCTAGAGGTGATCACGTGACTTGTAGTAAGTCAGAAAGAGAAAGACATGTATCGTATGATATCACTTATAGGTGTTACCTAAAAATTGATACCAGTGAAGATATTTCCACAGAGAAGGGCAATCCCAGATTCATTAAACAAACTTATGGTTCACCAACGGAAAGGTGTGAGGATTGGATACATTACGAGATTGGGGTGAACAGACATATACAAACACAGGTGAAATATATAATCACCAAAGACCTACAGAATACCAAGAGAAGACTACTCAACATTCTGTCATAACGTACATGGGAAAAGGATCCCAGCAAGAACAGACATATGTATATGTGTAAAAGAACCACATCTTGCACACCTGCAACAAGCCAAACATTGTAATCAAACACGCTGTGATAAAATAAAAAATAAAAAAATTAAATTAAAAAAACGAACAAGAAGTAGTGAGACAAACTTAAGGGGCCTTCTCCTGGCACATTCCATTCTAAATTACAACCTAGAGCACGACTCCCATTGAGGCTCTGCTGCCCTAGTAACCAGATTTGGTAAGGGAGAACTGCTGCCCCCTTGTGGCCGTTTCACACAACAGCACCTTTAATCCCAACGCTAATGTCAGTTGATATTCAAAATCATTGCAGGCCTGTAAATGACACCTGCCCTGAAAACAAATCCTGGGGTCATATATCGACCAAAAAATTCAAAAGACGTCCATATTTCAAAACGACACTTTCAAGAGGCATATTTTGTTCTGCATATTTGTTCTGCACATTAGGGTTCTGCTTCTTTTTCTTTCTTTCTTTCTTTGTTAAAAAAAAACGGGAATGGAAAAAGGCAACCCTCAGAATGGGAGAAAATATTTGCAAACGAATCCACGGACAAAGGTTTAATCTCCAATATATATAACAGCTCATGCAGCTTAATATTAAAAAAAAACAAACAACCCAATACAAAAATGGGCAGAAGATCTAAATAGACGTTTCTTCAAAGAAGACACAGAGATGGCCAAGACGCACATGAAAAGCTGCTCAACATCACTCATCATTAGAGAAATGCACATCAAAACTACAGTGAGGTATCACCTCACACCTGTTAGAATGGGCATCATCAGAAAATGTACAAACAACAAATGCTGGGGAGGGTGTGGACCAAAGGAACCTTCTTCCACTATTGGTGGGAATGTAAATTGATACAGTCACTATGGAGAACAGCATGGAGGTTCCTTAAAAAACTAAAAATAGAATTACCATAGGATCCAGCAATCCCACTTCTGGGCATATAGCCAGAGAAAACCATAAATCAAAAAGACACATTCACCACAATGTTCATTGCAGCACTATTTACAATAGCCAGGTAATGGAAGCAACCTAAATGCCCACAGACAGACGAACGGATAATGATGTGGTCCATCTATAAAACGGAATATTACTCAGCCATAAAAAGGAACGAAACTGGGTCATCTGTGGAGACGTCGACGGATCTAGAGACTGTCATACAGAGTGAAGTAAGTCAGAAGGAGAAAAACAAATATTGTATATTAATGCATATATGTGGAACCTAGAAAGATGGTACAGATGACCCGGTTTGCAGGGCAGAAATAGAGACACAGAGGTAGAGAACAAACGTATGGACACCAAGAGGGGGGAAGCCATGGGTTGTTGGTGGTGGGATGAGTCGGGAGATTGGGATTGTCCTGTATACATGTATATGCATAAAATAGATAACTAATAATAATCCTGCTGAATAAAAAAATAAACTTAAATTTCAAAATTTTAAAAAATAAATAAAATTTTAAAATAAAACGGAAAAAAAGTTCTTCCCTTCACACAGATGTATTTATAGGAATGAATTATTTCCATGCTTATATCTATAAATACATAGAAGAGGAATAAAATCTCACTTGAACCAAAAAAGAAAAAAAAAACAGAACCCACCAGTTATACACAGGAAAACCCTATCAGGGCACTGGCTCCAGCGGCAAACAATTCTGAAGTTGGTCAGAGGTGGGGAATCATCTCCCATGCAGCCAGCAGCCCCCCCAACCCCCGCAAGGAGCGTCGTCATTGCAAAGCTGGGGGACCGTGCCGAGGCGTCTGTGAGTCAACGTGAGCCGAGCCCCAGGCCAGCTGCTGCTGAACTGTTCCCACCCTTCCCAGGTAAAACACCTGAATATGTCCAAGGACTTGAAAGCCTAGAGGAAGGGCCGTGGAGCCACAGCAGCGACAGCACGCAGGCCGACTTGGTGCCTGCAGGCCAGCCAGGATGGTCCTGGCCCCGGGCGCTCTTCTGGAAGCTTTCCATTTCCCTGCCTGAGATACTCCTCCTGTCCCGGCCCCCACTGCTTTTTTCCTTCCTCACCTCTGCCCGGGGAGAAATTCCAACGGAAGGTATGGGTGACACATCCTCTTCTTTAGCAGGTGGCAGCCCGGCAACTCCTGCAGAAAGTCCAGCAGAGCCCCACTCACACCGGGCCACCCACAGAGCCGTGGCCCCTCACTCCCTCCCACCAGCACAGCCCCGAGACTGCTGACGGGGCAGAGAATATGGCGTCAGGCACAGCAGCAGGGGCTCTTGCTGCCTGGAGCCGTGTTTATATGGACCTCAACCCAGGCACACCTGGGGAGGGCTGGCCGGCAGGGTCAGGCTGCCCAGGTCAGCCCATCCTCACCCCTCAGGGACTCACATTGCAGAAAATGGACCTCGCTGAACCGGCCAGGTCCAAGGAACAGGTGTGGGCTCCTGAGAGTCTGGATAGACAAGGGGCTGCAGCTCCGGCTTGTTTTCTAATCCTTTTATCTGGCCCATGAGTGGGAGACAACTTCAAGAAGACCCTCTCCTAATGAGAGGAACCCAGGAGTCAGGGAGAGGAGGGGTGATGGGTGGAGACAGAGGCCTGGTGCCCCGGCTGCGGTGGAAGCCTCTGGAAGACCAGGCAGAGGGAGGCCGCACAGAGTGATGCCCAGGGTCACAGACCTGTCGGAGCTGCTGTTTGTTAGCTCAAGTCCTGCTCTGAGGTGCTCTGTGTCAGCTCTGAGTGACAGGTGATCTGGGCTGCTCTGCAATGAGGGCTAAGTGCACGGTACCTGTGTGCCCAGCCCTGCCGGGGTACCTGCCCAGGGCAGCTCCGTATCCTGGGAGGGGCCTGACCACGAGAGCACCATGGGCTGCTGGGGAAGGGGGGCCTGCCCAGGTGAGCTCCATATCCTGGGATTGCCCTGACCACGAGAGCCCCGTGGGCTGCTGGGGACCTGGTAAACGATGTCGGGACAGTCAGTGAAGCCACCGAGGATATACATCCAGTAGTTCCTAATTCCTACACCCTGCTGGTTATTCTACCATCCACCAGGACACGGTATTCTGTATGAGACTTCAGTGATGCCTTCTTCTGTATTGCATTGGTCCCCGAAAAGCTCTGCTGCCCTAGTAACCAGATTTGGGAATGGAGAAATGCTGCCGCCTTGTGGCCGTTTGCCACAACAGCAGCTTTAAACCCAGTGCTCATGGTCGCTAAATATCCACACTCATTGCAGCCTGTAAACGGCACCTGCCCTGAAAAACAACCCTGGGGTCGAAAATGGACCCAAAACTTCTAAAGAGGGCAACCATGCAAGAGGACAATTTCAAGAGGTTAATTGTACTCTCCGTTTTTTTCTGTTTTTCTGTACCAGAAATTTAAAACGGCCCCTCCGCCACGCCCCGGTACCCGAGGCCTCCGTTGCCCTGCCTGGGCGGGCGGCGCGGTGCTGCCGGGGCGGGCTGGCCGCGGGGATGGCGGTAAGGCGCAAGGACAAGCGAAGCTGGGCCTCAAGAGGCAGCCCGCGGTCCCCGCCCCCGTCTACGGCCATACCACCCTGAACGCGCCCGATCTCGTCTGATCTCGGAAGCTAAGCAGGGTCGGGCCTGGTTAGTACTTGGATGGGAGACCGCCTGGGAATACCGGGTGCTGTAGGCTTTTGGCCTCCCGCTGCGGCTCCGCATTCTCCTTTAGTCGCCCGCGGCGGTGGCCGCCAGCTCCGCCCCCCGCCGGGCACCGCTGCAGGCCCCACCTCCTCCGCCCCCCCCACCACCACCACAAAGCCCCAGAGGGGTCGCTCCATGCGGCCCGAAGGCGGCCCTGGAAAGCAGCAGCACACCCGACGCTCCGGGAGTGGCTGGCCCGGACCCAGACTCCGCCACGGGCCCGGGGGCCGTCCGTGCGGCCCGCGAGCCCCTCCACCTGCACCTGGCCGGCCCCAACGGCGCCCAGCCCAGGCGCCGCCACCTGTCCGCCAGTGTGGCTCTCCGCAGCTCTCTCCGGATAAAGCTGGATAAGGGTCTGGACGCGAAGGAGGGGCAGTGATTCAGCCTATTGCTCTTAGTGCCCCTCCCCCACACTCAGGAGCCCTTTGTGACAAGGCCACAGCTCTGTGATGCAGGCCTGGGGTTCTGCCATCAAGTGAACTCCCAGGGCTCTGTTGCCTGAGGGCGGCAATGCAGTTCAGAAGACGGAGAATCTCTTTTCTTTGAAAAACACTGTTGCTATCTGGCTGAGATCCAGCCCAACTTCCTGGGTGATTGATATCATCCTTGGCTTCCTGTGTGGACTGGGGCTCTTCCTCACGTTACTCCCCTGCTTCCAGAGTAATCCATTCTTAGCACCACCTAGGAAACCTAGAAACATCAGGAAGCATCAAGTAGAGCTGAAGGGGAGGAGCAGGAGTAGGAAGAAAAGTCGATCTTTGAAAGCTTGCAGAGATTGCCTGGAAGAACTGGAGGGGACTCACAACCTGGCTTCACCTCTGCGGAGCTGCCTGGGGAGGCTTCCTGGCAAGGGCAACTTTCATCAGCTCTCATGGCAAGACCCTCCTGGTGAGATGTGCAAAGCAGTGCCTGCTGGAGCCTGTGGATGATACTGCTTGAAGGGTTGGGAACCCTGCAGGAACACCTCCTGTAGGGTTTCCTTCCTGGTTCAAGACACTCGAGAGGTGCTGGAAGCACATATTACAAGGTTTTGGGTAAAGCACGGGTGGACCCTACCCCTCAAGCTCCTCAAGCCCATCAATCTCTTGAAGTCAACAAAGTTCCAACCCACCACCACCCTGCGGTTAGCCTCGTCCCCTTCAGCCACCTGTGTATCTGGGTCCCACTCAACAGTCACGTTTGCTGAGTTCCCGGAGAAACCTCCTCAGGCTCATTCAGGAGAGAAGGTGAGAACAGAAGAGTCCGTTCCTGCCCTGAAGAGGCCTCTCCTTGTCCCCTCCACTGTGTGTAAGGAAATCCAGAGTGCCCTGGGATCGATCCACCTGGTGACTACCATGGGCCCTCAAAGGCTTCTCTGACTGCACAGCAGGGCAGGCCACCTTCTCAGTCCCTCACACTCAGCCTTGTGGGCAGAACCTGGAAGAGTGAGACTGTGGAATGGGTCAAGAGGGACAGCCTAGAGCCAGGTCCAAGTTCAGCAATGGTCAGGAACGAGCCAAGAGAGGAGAGTGGTGGTCAGGCCTCAGGAGACCCCTGCCATAGGGTAACAGTGATAGAGGTGAACTTAGGATCCCAATCTTTGAGAGGTGAAGAGGCCAGGGAGGCTGTGGAGGCCAAGGAGTCTCCTGCTCTTCAACCACAGTCTAGTGTTATCTTGGAAACCAAAGTGTTGACAAAATCCCAAACCACAAATGTACCTATGAGGAGTTTAGAGGTGCCAGGGGCCAGTAAAAGTTTCCTACTACCTAGAATGTCTGTTTTCCAACCTCTAGGTGAGCCATGCCTTAACATGGAGGTTGCTAGTGAGTTTAACTCCAAAGTAAAGGTACAGTCAGACAACCAGCTTCAGGACTTTCCCAAACACAGGTTCCTTGCTGCAGACAACTTGGCTTCTCAGGTGCCTCAGTGCCATCCCCAGAGAGTCCCCACCAGAGACACGTTAGCTTCCCAGGAGCCAAGTGGCCTTATGGAAGGCCAAAGGAGCAACCTAGGGCAGCAGGAGCCCAAAACTTCAAAACTCCAAGACTCATGGAAGAGCCAGAGCAAGATGATTGCCCCTACTTACAAAAGAGAGGACCGTAGGAGGCATAAACCAGGAGAGCACGAAGAGAGGTTTAAAGAACGAGGGACCCCTCAAGCTGGAAGTATGAGCCGCCCTGCCCAGGTCAGGGGCATAACAGACTCTATTGGGAGCAGATGTCTCCAGCTCATGCCAGAGAAGAAATAGAGCCCTCCAGAAAGCCTCTTCAGAAAAAGGATGAGGCTATTTTTAAAGTGGATTTTCCCCAATAAAAAAGTCAATGGTCGAGATGCTCTGCAAAGAAAAAAAAAAAAAAGCCCATATCAGCCACTGCCCGGAGTCACGGATCAGTCAAATCAGATCAGTCTTGAAGAGTGAGACTGCTGAGGGTCAGGCACTCATGACAGCTGTTGGACAGATCGTAGAAGAAAAAAGAGCAATTCACCATGGACTTCATGCCACAGAGTTAAATGAGCACAGAGTGGAATTCCAAGTCCCAGTATGTGGGGGTTTCTGCTACCATAGGCTTACCTCCTACCCAGAGCAAGGGAGAATGATGGGTTCTACAGCCTGCAGTCATAAAGCCACCTCCAAGGGCCAGAGTTGTTCTGTCAGGGAAAGGGAAGTCCGACACCAACATAGTTTGAAAAGTGTAAGGTTTGACGATGAGCAGCTGGGCCTAAGGTGCCTCCCATCCTTGTCCCCCAGGAAGAGTGTGTTTCCAGTTAGTACCTGCCAGTATGGGCCAAGGATTCCAGGTGCCCCAGCCCGCCATCAACACTGTCCAAGGCATTGTCATCTTTGGGGAGGTGTCTTGCCTGGTCGACAGTAAAATCCTTCTTTAGTCTTCCCTTTAGTAGGAAAACATGTCTCCAAGTAAAAATTCAGTCCATGTAGACAAAATGATTTTCTCATTAGCACATCCAAGATATTTAATGTTCCCCAATACATATATATATATATATTTTTTCTAATAAAAGCATAGTGTAATGGCAAAAAAAAGAAATTTAAAACGGCATGGAAAAATGCTGAACATTAGGAATAATTAAAGCTATGCAAATCCAAATTACAAAAACCTATCCGCTCACACCAGTCAGAATGGCCATCAGCAAGAATTCTGCACAAAGTAAATGCTGAAGGGGTTTTAGAGAAATGCCTACCCTTGGTCCAAAGTGGGACATGGTAAGAGCCAGTAATGAAAACAAAAATGAGGTGCCTTGTAAAGGTAAATACTGAGCTACCATTCAATCAAGCATACCCACTGCTGGGCCTATCGCCTGAGGGGATGAGAATCAAAAAAACACAGGCTGGGCTTCACTGGTGGCGCAGTGGTTGAGAGCCCGCCTGCCAATGCAGGGGACACGCGTTCATGCTCCGGGTCGGGAAGATCCCACGTGCCGCGGAGCGGCTTGTCCCGTGAGCTAGGGCTGCTGGGCCTGCGCGTCCGGAGCCTGTGCTCTGCAATGGGAGGGTCCACCGCAGTGAGAGGCCCACGTACCGCAAAAAAAAACAAAAAAAAAAAAACAAAAAACAAAAAACAAAAAAAAAACACAGGCTAGCAATCCTCCACTCCAGCAATATTTACCATAGCCAACACTTGGAAGCTACGAAAATGTCCATCAACAGAGGAATGCACAAAGAAGAAGTGGTCCCTGTACACAATGGAATATGACTCCAATAAAAAATCTATATAAATACAATTTATAAAACAAACATAATTAAGGAGACATCAGCTCTTGGGGGCACATTCCACTCTAATATTTAACCGAGGAACACCACTGCCCGGATGGTCTGTTTCCCTAGTTCCCAGGTTGGGAAAAGCAGAAATGCTGCCGCCCTCTGGCCATTACCTGCAACAGCAGCTTTAAGACCTGTGCTAAGGGTCACTTCATATGCAGCAGTACTGGTGGGCTGTAAATGAAACCTGCCCTCCAAACGTCTTGAGGGAGGTAATGGCCAAAATATTTCTAAATGTCACACACACTTCACGAAGACAATTTGAAGAGGTAAGCTGTACTCACAGTTGAAGAAAAGAAGGACATGCCAGAAAGCTCAATTTCAAGGGATTATGAGACGCATGCAAATCCAGCCACAAAGTGGTATCGGCTCACACTAGTCAGAACACACATCAGCAAAAAAACTACAAACAAAAAATGCTGAAGGTGTTGTGGAGAAGTGCATACCCTCAACTTTAAGCGGGACGTAACCTGGTAAGAGCCACTAATGAGAACAGACTGGAGGTGCCTCTACAAGGTAAACATTCCGCTACCATATGATCCAGCAGGCCCACTCCTGGGCCTATAACCTAAGAAGACAGAATTGGAAAGACACAGGCAGGCAAATGTGCATTGCCGCAGCATTACAATAGCCATGACGTGGAAGCAACCAAAAAGCCCATCAACAGATGAGGGGACAAAGAAGAACTGGTACATGTACAGACAGAATATTAGCCAAGGAAGAAAAGGACACAATGCCATTTGCAGCACCGTAGATGAGTCTAGAGGTGATCACGTGACTTGTAGTAAGTCAGAAAGAGAAAGACATGTATCGTATGATATCACTTATAGGTGTTACCTAAAAATTGATACCAGTGAAGATATTTCCACAGAGAAGGGCAATCCCAGATTCATTAAACAAACTTATGGTTCACCAACGGAAAGGTGTGAGGATTGGATACATTACGAGATTGGGGTGAACAGACATATACAAACACAGGTGAAATATATAATCACCAAAGACCTACAGAATACCAAGAGAAGACTACTCAACATTCTGTCATAACGTACATGGGAAAAGGATCCCAGCAAGAACAGACATATGTATATGTGTAAAAGAACCACATCTTGCACACCTGCAACAAGCCAAACATTGTAATCAAACACGCTGTGATAAAATAAAAAATAAAAAAATTAAATTAAAAAAACGAACAAGAAGTAGTGAGACAAACTTAAGGGGCCTTCTCCTGGCACATTCCATTCTAAATTACAACCTAGAGCACGACTCCCATTGAGGCTCTGCTGCCCTAGTAACCAGATTTGGTAAGGGAGAACTGCTGCCCCCTTGTGGCCGTTTCACACAACAGCACCTTTAATCCCAACGCTAATGTCAGTTGATATTCAAAATCATTGCAGGCCTGTAAATGACACCTGCCCTGAAAACAAATCCTGGGGTCATATATCGACCAAAAAATTCAAAAGACGTCCATATTTCAAAACGACACTTTCAAGAGGCATATTTTGTTCTGCATATTTGTTCTGCACATTAGGGTTCTGCTTCTTTATCTTTCTTTCTTTCTTTGTTAAAAAAAAACGGGAATGGAAAAAGGCAACCCTCAGAATGGGAGAAAATATTTGCAAATGAATCCACGGACAAAGGTTTAATCTCCAATATATATAACAGCTCATGCAGCTTAATATTAAAAAAAAACAAACAACCCAATACAAAAATGGGCAGAAGATCTAAATAGACGTTTCTTCAAAGAAGACACAGAGATGGCCAAGACGCACATGAAAAGCTGCTCAACATCACTCATCATTAGAGAAATGCACATCAAACTACAGTGAGGTATCACCTCACACCTGTTAGAATGGGCATCATCAGAAAATGTACAAACAACAAATGCTGGGGAGGGTGTGGACCAAAGGAACCTTCTTCCACTATTGGTGGGAATGTAAATTGATACAGTCACTATGGAGAACAGCATGGAGGTTCCTTAAAAAACTAAAAATAGAATTACCATAGGATCCAGCAATCCCACTTCTGGGCATATAGCCAGAGAAAACCATAAATCAAAAAGACACATTCACCACAATGTTCATTGCAGCACTATTTACAATAGCCAGGTAATGGAAGCAACCTAAATGCCCACAGACAGACGAACGGATAATGATGTGGTCCATCTATAAAACGGAATATTACTCAGCCATAAAAAGGAACGAAACTGGGTCATCTGTGGAGACGTCGACGGATCTAGAGACTGTCATACAGAGTGAAGTAAGTCAGAAGGAGAAAAACAAATATTGTATATTAATGCATATATGTGGAACCTAGAAAGATGGTACAGATGACCCGGTTTGCAGGGCAGAAATAGAGACACAGAGGTAGAGAACAAACGTATGGACACCAAGAGGGGGGAAGCCATGGGTTGTTGGTGGTGGGATGAGTCGGGAGATTGGGATTGTCCTGTATACATGTATATGCATAAAATAGATAACTAATAATAATCCTGCTGAATAAAAAAATAAACTTAAATTTCAAAATTTTAAAAAATAAATAAAATTTTAAAATAAAACGGAAAAAAAGTTCTTCCCTTCACACAGATGTATTTATAGGAATGAATTATTTCCATGCTTATATCTATAAATACATAGAAGAGGAATAAAATCTCACTTGAACCAAAAAAGAAAAAAAAAACAGAACCCACCAGTTATACACAGGAAAACCCTATCAGGGCACTGGCTCCAGCGGCAAACAATTCTGAAGTTGGTCAGAGGTGGGGAATCATCTCCCATGCAGCCAGCAGCCCCCCCAACCCCCGCAAGGAGCGTCGTCATTGCAAAGCTGGGGGACCGTGCCGAGGCGTCTGTGAGTCAACGTGAGCCGAGCCCCAGGCCAGCTGCTGCTGAACTGTTCCCACCCTTCCCAGGTAAAACACCTGAATATGTCCAAGGACTTGAAAGCCTAGAGGAAGGGCCGTGGAGCCACAGCAGCGACAGCACGCAGGCCGACTTGGTGCCTGCAGGCCAGCCAGGATGGTCCTGGCCCCGGGCGCTCTTCTGGAAGCTTTCCATTTCCCTGCCTGAGATACTCCTCCTGTCCCGGCCCCCACTGCTTTTTTCCTTCCTCACCTCTGCCCGGGGAGAAATTCCAACGGAAGGTATGGGTGACACATCCTCTTCTTTAGCAGGTGGCAGCCCGGCAACTCCTGCAGAAAGTCCAGCAGAGCCCCACTCACACCGGGCCACCCACAGAGCCGTGGCCCCTCACTCCCTCCCACCAGCACAGCCCCGAGACTGCTGACGGGGCAGAGAATATGGCGTCAGGCACAGCTGCAGGGGCTCTTGCTGCCTGGAGCCGTGTTTATATGGACCTCAACCCAGGCACACCTGGGGAGGGCTGGCCGGCAGGGTCAGGCTGCCCAGGTCAGCCCATCCTCACCCCTCAAGGACTCACATTGCAGAAAATGGACCTCGCTGAACCGGCCAGGTCCAAGGAACAGGTGTGGGCTCCTGAGAGTCTGGATAGACAAGGGGCTGCAGCTCCGGCTTGTTTTCTAATCCTTTTATCTGGCCCATGAGTGGGAGACAACTTCAAGAAGACCCTCTCCTAATGAGAGGAACCCAGGAGTCAGGGAGAGGAGGGGTGATGGGTGGAGACAGAGGCCTGGTGCCCCGGCTGCGGTGGAAGCCTCTGGAAGACCAGGCAGAGGGAGGCCGCACAGAGTGATGCCCAGGGTCACAGACCTGTCGGAGCTGCTGTTTGTTAGCTCAAGTCCTGCTCTGAGGTGCTCTGTGTCAGCTCTGAGTGACAGGTGATCTGGGCTGCTCTGCAATGAGGGCTACGTGCACGGTAACTGTGTGCCCAGCCCTGCCGGGGTACCTGCCCAGGGCAGCTCCGTATCCTGGGAGGGGCCTGACCACGAGAGCACCATGGGCTGCTGGGGAGGGGGGGCCTGCCCAGGTGAGCTCCATATCCTGGGATTGCCCTGACCACGAGAGCCCCGTGGGCTGCTGGGGACCTGGTAAACGATGTCGGGACAGTCAGTGAAGCCACCGAGGATATACCTCCAGTAGTTCCTAATTCCTGCACCCTGCTGGTCATTCTACCATCCACCAGGACACGGTATTCTGTATGAGACTTCAGTGATGCTTTCTTCTGTATTGCATTGGTCCCCGAAAAGCTCTGCTGCCCTAGTAACCAGATTTGGGAATGGAGAAATGCTGCCGCCTTGTGGCCGTTTGCCACAACAGCAGCTTTAAACCCAGTGCTCATGGTCGCTAAATATCCACACTCATTGCAGCCTGTAAACGGCACCTGCCCTGAAAAACAACCCTGGGGTCGAAAATGGACCCAAAACTTCTAAAGAGGGCAACCATGCAAGAGGACAATTTCAAGAGGTTAATTGCACTCTCCGTTTTTTTCTGTTTTTCTGTACCAGAAATTTAAAACGGCCACTCCGCCACGCCGCGGTACCCGAGGCCTCCGTTGCCCTGCCTGGGCGGGCGGCGGGGCGCTGCCGGGGCGGGCTGGCCGCGGGGATGGCGGTAAGGCGCAAGGACAAGCGAAGCTGGGCCTCAAGAGGCAGCCCGCGGTCCCCGCCCCCGTCTACGGCCATACCACCCTGAACGCGCCCGATCTCGTCTGATCTCGGAAGCTAAGCAGGGTCGGGCCTGGTTAGTACTTGGATGGGAGACCGCCTGGGAATACCGGGTGCTGTAGGCTTTTGGCCTCCCGCTGCGGCTCCGCCTTCTCCTTTAGTCGCCCGCGGCGGTGGCCGCCAGCTCCGCCCCCCGCCGGGCACCGCTGCAGGCCCCACCTCCTCCGCCCCCACCACCACCACCACAAAGCGCCAGAGGGGTCGCTCCATGCGGCCCAAAGGCGGCCCTGGAAAGCAGCAGCACACCCGACGCTCCAGGGGTGGCTGGCCCGGACCCAGACTCCGCCACGGGCCCAGCGGCCGTCCGTGCGGCCCGCGAGCCCCTCCACCTGCACCTGGCCGGCCCCAACGGCGCCCAGCCCCGGCGCCGCCACCTGTCCGCCAGTGTGGCTCTCCGCAGCTCTCTCCGGATAAAGCTGGATAAAGGTCTGGACGCGAAGGAGGGGCAGTGATTCAGCCTATTGCTCTTAGTGCCCCTCCCCCACTCTCAGGAGCCCTTTTTGACAAGGCCACAGCTCTGTGATGCAGGCCTGGGGTTCTGCCATCAAGTGAACTCCCAGGGCTCTGTTGCCTGAGGGCGGCAATGCAGTTCAGAAGACGGAGAATCTCTTTTCTTTGAAAAACACTGTTGCTATCTGGCTGAGATCCAGCCCAACTTCCTGGGTGATTGATATCATCCTTGGCTTCCTGTGTGGACTGGGGCTCTTCCTCACGTTACTCCCCTGCTTCCAGAGTAATCCATTCTTAGCACCACCTAGGAAACCTAGAAACATCAGGAAGCATCAAGTAGAGCTGAAGGGGAGGAGCAGGAGTAGGAAGAAAAGTCGATCTTTGAAAGCTTGCAGAGATTGCCTGGAAGAACTGGAGGGGACTCACAACCTGGCTTCACCTCTGCGGAGCTGCCTGGGGAGGCTTCCTGGCAAGGGCCACTTTCAACAGCTCTCATGGCAAGACCCTCCTGGTGAGATGTGCAAAGCAGTGCCTGCTGGAGCCTGTGGAGGATACTGCTTGAAGGGTTGGGAACCCTGCAGGAACACCTCCTGTAGGGTTTCCTTCCTGGTTCAAGACACTCGAGAGGTGCTGGAAGCACATATTACGAGGTTTTGGGTAAAGCACGGGTGGACCCTACCCCTCAAGGTCCTCAAGCCCATCAATCTCTTGAAGTCGACAAAGTTCCAACCCTCCACCACCCTGCGGTTAGCCTCGTCCCCTTCAGCCACCTGTGTATCTGGGTCCCACTCAACAGTCACGTTTGCTGAGTTCCCGGAGAAACCTCCTCAGGCTCATTCAGGAGAGAAGGTGAGAACAGAAGAGTCCGTTCCTGCCCTGAAGAGGCCTCTCCTTGTCCCCTCCACTGTGTGTAAGGAAATCCAGAGTGCCCTAGGAGCGATTCCACCTGGTGACTACCATGGGCCCTCAAAGGCTTCTCTGACTGCACAGCAGGGCAGGCCACCTTCTCAGTCCCTCACACTCAGCCTTGTGGGCAGAACCTGGAAGAGTGAGACTGTGGAATGGGTCAAGAGGGACAGCCTAGAGCCAGGTCCAAGTTCAGCAATGGTCAGGAACGAGCCAAGAGAGGAGAGTGGTGGTCAGGCCTCAGGAGACACCTGCCATAGGGTAACAGTGATAGAGGTGAACTTAGGATCCCAATCTTTGAGAGGTGAAGAGGCCAGGGAGGCTGTGGAGGCCAAGGAGTCTCCTGCTCTTCAACCACAGTCTAGTGTTATCTTGGAAACCAAAGTGTTGACAAAATCCCAAACCACAAATGTACCTATGAGGAGTTTAGAGGTGCCAGGGGCCAGTAAAAGTTTCCTACTACCTAGAATGTCTGTTTTCCAACCTCTAGGTGAGCCATGCCTTAACATGGAGGTTGCTAGTGAGTTTAACTCCAAAGTAAAGGTACAGTCAGACAACCAGCTTCAGGACTTTCCCAAACACAGGTTCCTTGCTGCAGACAACTTGGCTTCTCAGGTGCCTCAGTGCCATCCCCAGAGAGTCCCCACCAGAGACACGTTAGCTTCCCAGGAGCCAAGTGGCCTTATGGAAGGCCAAAGGAGCAACCTAGGGCAGCAGGAGCCCAAAACTTCAAAACTCCAAGACTCATGGAAGAGCCAGAGCAAGATGATTGCCCCTACTTACAAAAGAGAGGACCGTAGGAGGCATAAACCAGGAGAGCACGAAGAGAGGTTTAAAGAACGAGGGACCCCTCAAGCTGGAAGTATGAGCCGCCCTGCCCAGGTCAGGGGCATAACAGACTCTATTGGGAGCAGATGTCTCCAGCTCATGCCAGAGAAGAAATAGAGCCCTCCAGAAAGCCTCTTCAGAAAAAGGATGAGGCTATTTTTAAAGTGGATTTTCCCCAATAAAAAAGTCAATGGTCGAGATGCTCTGCAAAGAAAAAAAAAAAAAAAGCCCATATCAGCCACTGCCCGGAGTCACGGATCAGTCAAATCAGGTCAATCTTGAAGAGTGAGACTGCTGAGGGTCAGGCACTCATGACAGCTGTTGGACAGATCGTAGAAGAAAAAAGAGCAATTCACCATGGACTTCATGCCACAGAGTTAAATGAGCACAGAGTGGAATTCCAAGTCCCAGTATGTGGGGGTTTCTGCTACCATAGGCTTACCTCCTACCCAGAGCAAGGGAGAATGATGGGTTCTACAGCCTGCAGTCATAAAGCCACCTCCAAGGGCCAGAGTTGTTCTGTCAGGGAAAGGGAAGTCAGACACCAACATAGTTTGAAAAGTGTAAGGTTTGACGATGAGCAGCTGGGCCTAAGGTGCCTCCCATCCTTGTCCCCCAGGAAGAGTGTGTTTCCAGTTAGTACCTGCCAGTATGGGCCAAGGATTCCAGGTGCCCCAGCCCGCCATCAACACTGTCCAAGGCATTGTCATCTTTGGGGAGGTGTCTTGCCTGGTCGACAGTAAAATCCTTCTTTAGTCTTCCCTTTAGTAGGAAAACATGTCTCCAAGTAAAAATTCAGTCCATGTAGAGAAAATGATTTTCTCATTAGCACATCCAAGATATTTAATGTTCCCCAATACATATATATATATATATTTTTTTTTCTAATAAAAGCATACTGTAATGGCAAAAAAAAAGAAACTTAAAACGGCATGGAAAAATGCTGAACATTAGGAATAATTAAAGCTATGCAAATCCAAATTACAAAAACCTATCCGCTCACACCAGTCAGAATGGCCATCAGCAAGAATTCTGCAAAAAGTAAATGCTGAAGGGGTTTTAGAGAAATGCCTACCCTTGGTCCAAAGTGGGACATGGTAAGAGCCAGTAATGAAAACAAAAATGAGGTGCCTTGTAAAGGTAAATACTGAGCTACCATTCAATCAAGCATACCCACTGCTGGGCCTATCGCCTGAGGGGATGAGAATCAAAAAAACACAGGCTGGGCTTCACTGGTGGCGCAGTGGTTGAGAGCCCGCCTGCCAATGCAGGGGACACGCGTTCATGCTCCGGGTCGGGAAGATCCCACGTGCCACGGAGCGGCTTGTCCCGTGAGCTAGGGCTGCTGGGCCTGCGCGTCCGGAGCCTGTGCTCTGCAATGGGAGGGTCCACCGCAGTGAGAGGCCCACGTACCGCAAAAAAAAAACAAACAAAACAAACAAAAAACAAAAAAAACACAGGCTGGCAATCCTCCACTCCAGCAATATTTACCATAGCCAACACTTGGAAGCTACGAAAATGTCCATCAACAGAGGAATGCACAAAGAAGAAGTGGTCCCTGTACACAATGGAATATGACTCCAATAAAAAATCTATATAAATACAATTTATAAAACAAACATAATTAAGGAGACATCAGCTCTTGGGGGCACATTCCACTCTAATATTTAACCGAGGAACACCACTGCCCGGATGGTCTGTTTCCCTAGTTCCCAGGTTGGGAAAAGCAGAAATGCTGCCGCCCTCTGGCCATTACCTGCAACAGCAGCTTTAAGACCTGTGCTAAGGGTCACTTCATATGCAGCAGTACTGGTGGGCTGTAAATGAAACCTGCCCTCCAAACGTCTTGAGGGAGGTAATGGCCAAAATATTTCTAAATGTCACACACACTTCACGAAGACAATTTGAAGAGGTAAGCTGTACTCACAGTTGAAGAAAAGAAGGACATGCCAGAAAGCTCAATTTCAAGGGATTATGAGACGCATGCAAATCCAGCCACAAAGTGGTATCGGCTCACACTAGTCAGAACACACATCAGCAAAAAAACTACAAACAAAAAATGCTGAAGGTGTTGTGGAGAAGCGCATACCCTCAACTTTAAGCGGGACGTAACCTGGTAAGAGCCACTAATGAGAACAGACTGGAGGTGCCTCTACAAGGTAAACATTCCGCTACCATATGATCCAGCAGGCCCACTCCTGGGCCTATAACCTAAGAAGACAGAATTGGAAAGACACAGGCAGGCAAATGTGCATTGCCGCAGCATTACAATAGCCATGACGTGGAAGCAACCAAAAAGCCCATCAACAGATGAGGGGACAAAGAAGAACTGGTACATGTACAGACAGAATATTAGCCAAGGAAGAAAAGGACACAATGCCATTTGCAGCACCGTAGATGAGTCTAGAGGTGATCACGTGACTTGTAGTAAGTCAGAAAGAGAAAGACACGTATCGTATGATATCACTTATAGGTGTTACCTAAAAATTGATACCAGTGAAGATATTTCCACAGAGAAGGGCAATCCCAGATTCATTAAACAAACTTATGGTTCACCAACGGAAAGGTGTGAGGATTGGATACATTACGAGATTGGGGTGAACAGACATATACAAACACAGGTGAAATATATAATCACCAAAGACCTACAGAATACCAAGAGAAGACTACTCAACATTCTGTCATAACGTACATGGGAAAAGGATCCCAGCAAGAACAGACATATGTATATGTGTAAAAGAACCACATCTTGCACACCTGCAACAAGCCAAACATTGTAATCAAACACGCTGTGATAAAATAAAAAATAAAAAAATTAAATTAAAAAAACGAACAAGAAGTAGTGAGACAAACTTAAGGGGCCTTCTCCTGGCACATTCCATTCTAAATTACAACCTAGAGCACGACTCCCATTGAGGCTCTGCTGCCCTAGTAACCAGATTTGGTAAGGGAGAACTGCTGCCCCCTTGTGGCCGTTTCACACAACAGCACCTTTAATCCCAACGCTAATGTCAGTTGATATTCAAAATCATTGCAGGCCTGTAAATGACACCTGCCCTGAAAACAAATCCTGGGGTCATATATCGACCAAAAAATTCAAAAGACGTCCATATTTCAAAACGACACTTTCAAGAGGCATATTTTGTTCTGCATATTTGTTCTGCACATTAGGGTTCTGCTTCTTTATCTTTCTTTCTTTCTTTGTTAAAAAAAAACGGGAATGGAAAAAGGCAACCCTCAGAATGGGAGAAAATATTTGCAAACGAATCCACGGACAAAGGTTTAATCTCCAATATATATAACAGCTCATGCAGCTTAATATTAAAAAAAAACAAACAACCCAATACAAAAATGGGCAGAAGATCTAAATAGACGTTTCTTCAAAGAAGACACAGAGATGGCCAAGACGCACATGAAAAGCTGCTCAACATCACTCATCATTAGAGAAATGCACATCAAAACTACAGTGAGGTATCACCTCACACCTGTTAGAATGGGCATCATCAGAAAATGTACAAACAACAAATGCTGGGGAGGGTGTGGACCAAAGGAACCTTCTTCCACTATTGGTGGGAATGTAAATTGATACAGTCACTATGGAGAACAGCATGGAGGTTCCTTAAAAAACTAAAAATAGAATTACCATAGGATCCAGCAATCCCACTTCTGGGCATATAGCCAGAGAAAACCATAAATCAAAAAGACACATTCACCACAATGTTCATTGCAGCACTATTTACAATAGCCAGGTAATGGAAGCAACCTAAATGCCCACAGACAGACGAACGGATAATGATGTGGTCCATCTATAAAACGGAATATTACTCAGCCATAAAAAGGAACGAAACTGGGTCATCTGTGGAGACGTCGACGGATCTAGAGACTGTCATACAGAGTGAAGTAAGTCAGAAGGAGAAAAACAAATATTGTATATTAATGCATATATGTGGAACCTAGAAAGATGGTACAGATGACCCGGTTTGCAGGGCAGAAATAGAGACACAGAGGTAGAGAACAAACGTATGGACACCAAGAGGGGGGAAGCCATGGGTTGTTGGTGGTGGGATGAGTCGGGAGATTGGGATTGTCCTGTATACATGTATATGCATAAAATAGATAACTAATAATAATCCTGCTGAATAAAAAAATAAACTTAAATTTCAAAATTTTAAAAAATAAATAAAATTTTAAAATAAAACGGAAAAAAAGTTCTTCCCTTCACACAGATGTATTTATAGGAATGAATTATTTCCATGCTTATATCTATAAATACATAGAAGAGGAATAAAATCTCACTTGAACCAAAAAAGAAAAAAAAAACAGAACCCACCAGTTATACACAGGAAAACCCTATCAGGGCACTGGCTCCAGCGGCAAACAATTCTGAAGTTGGTCAGAGGTGGGGAATCATCTCCCATGCAGCCAGCAGCCCGCCCAACCCCCGCAAGGAGCGTCCTCATTACAAAGCTGGGGGACCGTGCCGAGGCGTCTGTGAGTCAACGTGAGCCGAGCCCCAGGCCAGCTGCTGCTGAACTGTTCCCACCCTTCCCAGGTAAAACACCTGAATATGTCCAAGGACTTGAAAGCCTAGAGGAAGGGCCGTGGAGCCACAGCAGCGACAGCACGCAGGCCGACTTGGTGCCTGCAGGCCAGCCAGGATGGTCCTGGCCCCGGGCGCTCTTCTGGAAGCTTTCCATTTCCCTGCCTGAGATACTCCACCTGTCCCGGCCCCCACTGCTTTTTTCCTTCCTCACCTCTGCCCGGGGAGAAATTCCAACGGAAGGTATGGGTGACACATCCTCTTCTTTAGCAGGTGGCAGCCCGGCAACTCCTGCAGAAAGTCCAGCAGAGCCCCACTCACACCGGGCCACCCACAGAGCCGTGGCCCCTCACTCCCTCCCACCAGCACAGCCCCGAGACTGCTGACGGGGCAGAGAATATGGCGTCAGGCACAGCTGCAGGGGCTCTTGCTGCCTGGAGCCGTGTTTATATGGACCTCAACCCAGGCACACCTGGGGAGGGCTGGCCGGCAGGGTCAGGCTGCCCAGGTCAGCCCATCCTCACCCCTCAAGGACTCACATTGCAGAAAATGGACCTCGCTGAACCGGCCAGGTCCAAGGAACAGGTGTGGGCTCCTGAGAGTCTGGATAGACAAGGGGCTGCAGCTCCGGCTTGTTTTCTAATCCTTTTATCTGGCCCATGAGTGGGAGACAACTTCAAGAAGACCCTCTCCTAATGAGAGGAACCCAGGAGTCAGGGAGAGGAGGGGTGATGGGTGGAGACAGAGGCCTGGTGCCCCGGCTGCGGTGGAAGCCTCTGGAAGACCAGGCAGAGGGAGGCCGCACAGAGTGATGCCCAGGGTCACAGACCTGTCGGAGCTGCTGTTTGTTAGCTCAAGTCCTGCTCTGAGGTGCTCTGTGTCAGCTCTGAGTGACAGGTGATCTGGGCTGCTCTGCAATGAGGGCTACGTGCACGGTAACTGTGTGCCCAGCCCTGCCGGGGTACCTGCCCAGGGCAGCTCCGTATCCTGGGAGGGGCCTGACCACGAGAGCACCATGGGCTGCTGGGGAGGGGGGGCCTGCCCAGGTGAGCTCCATATCCTGGGATTGCCCTGACCACGAGAGCCCCGTGGGCTGCTGGGGACCTGGTAAACGATGTCGGGACAGTCAGTGAAGCCACCGAGGATATACCTCCAGTAGTTCCTAATTCCTGCACCCTGCTGGTCATTCTACCATCCACCAGGACACGGTATTCTGTATGAGACTTCAGTGATGCTTTCTTCTGTATTGCATTGGTCCCCGAAAAGCTCTGCTGCCCTAGTAACCAGATTTGGGAATGGAGAAATGCTGCCGCCTTGTGGCCGTTTGCCACAACAGCAGCTTTAAACCCAGTGCTCATGGTCGCTAAATATCCACACTCATTGCAGCCTGTAAACGGCACCTGCCCTGAAAAACAACCCTGGGGTCGAAAATGGACCCAAAACTTCTAAAGAGGGCAACCATGCAAGAGGACAATTTCAAGAGGTTAATTGCACTCTCCGTTTTTTTCTGTTTTTCTGTACCAGAAATTTAAAACGGCCACTCCGCCACGCCGCGGTACCCGAGGCCTCCGTTGCCCTGCCTGGGCGGGCGGCGGGGCGCTGCCGGGGCGGGCTGGCCGCGGGGATGGCGGTAAGGCGCAAGGACAAGCGAAGCTGGGCCTCAAGAGGCAGCCCGCGGTCCCCGCCCCCGTCTACGGCCATACCACCCTGAACGCGCCCGATCTCGTCTGATCTCGGAAGCTAAGCAGGGTCGGGCCTGGTTAGTACTTGGATGGGAGACCGCCTGGGAATACCGGGTGCTGTAGGCTTTTGGCCTCCCGCTGCGGCTCCGCCTTCTCCTTTAGTCGCCCGCGGCGGTGGCCGCCAGCTCCGCCCCCCGCCGGGCACCGCTGCAGGCCCCACCTCCTCCGCCCCCACCACCACCACCACAAAGCGCCAGAGGGGTCGCTCCATGCGGCCCAAAGGCGGCCCTGGAAAGCAGCAGCACACCCGACGCTCCAGGGGTGGCTGGCCCGGACCCAGACTCCGCCACGGGCCCAGCGGCCGTCCGTGCGGCCCGCGAGCCCCTCCACCTGCACCTGGCCGGCCCCAACGGCGCCCAGCCCCAGCGCCGCCACCTGTCCGCCAGTGTGGCTCTCCGCAGCTCTCTCCGGATAAAGCTGGATAAAGGTCTGGACGCGAAGGAGGGGCAGTGATTCAGCCTATTGCTCTTAGTGCCCCTCCCCCACTCTCAGGAGCCCTTTGTGACAAGGCCACAGCTCTGTGATGCAGGCCTGGGGTTCTGCCATCAAGTGAACTCCCAGGGCTCTGTTGCCTGAGGGCGGCAATGCAGTTCAGAAGACGGAGAATCTCTTTTCTTTGAAAAACACTGTTGCTATCTGGCTGAGATCCAGCCCAACTTCCTGGGTGATTGATATCATCCTTGGCTTCCTGTGTGGACTGGGGCTCTTCCTCACGTTACTCCCCTGCTTCCAGAGTAATCCATTCTTAGCACCACCTAGGAAACCTAGAAACATCAGGAAGCATCAAGTAGAGCTGAAGGGGAGGAGCAGGAGTAGGAAGAAAAGTCGATCTTTGAAAGCTTGCAGAGATTGCCTGGAAGAACTGGAGGGGACTCACAACCTGGCTTCACCTCTGCGGAGCTGCCTGGGGAGGCTTCCTGGCAAGGGCCACTTTCAACAGCTCTCATGGCAAGACCCTCCTGGTGAGATGTGCAAAGCAGTGCCTGCTGGAGCCTGTGGAGGATACTGCTTGAAGGGTTGGGAACCCTGCAGGAACACCTCCTGTAGGGTTTCCTTCCTGGTTCAAGACACTCGAGAGGTGCTGGAAGCACATATTACGAGGTTTTGGGTAAAGCACGGGTGGACCCTACCCCTCAAGGTCCTCAAGCCCATCAATCTCTTGAAGTCGACAAAGTTCCAACCCTCCACCACCCTGCGGTTAGCCTCGTCCCCTTCAGCCACCTGTGTATCTGGGTCCCACTCAACAGTCACGTTTGCTGAGTTCCCGGAGAAACCTCCTCAGGCTCATTCAGGAGAGAAGGTGAGAACAGAAGAGTCCGTTCCTGCCCTGAAGAGGCCTCTCCTTGTCCCCTCCACTGTGTGTAAGGAAATCCAGAGTGCCCTGGGAGCGATTCCACCTGGTGACTACCATGGGCCCTCAAAGGCTTCTCTGACTGCACAGCAGGGCAGGCCACCTTCTCAGTCCCTCACACTCAGCCTTGTGGGCAGAACCTGGAAGAGTGAGACTGTGGAATGGGTCAAGAGGGACAGCCTAGAGCCAGGTCCAAGTTCAGCAATGGTCAGGAACGAGCCAAGAGAGGAGAGTGGTGGTCAGGCCTCAGGAGACCCCTGCCATAGGGTAACAGTGATAGAGGTGAACTTAGGATCCCAATCTTTGAGAGGTGAAGAGGCCAGGGAGGCTGTGGAGGCCAAGGAGTCTCCTGCTCTTCAACCACAGTCTAGTGTTATCTTGGAAACCAAAGTGTTGACAAAATCCCAAACCACAAATGTACCTATGAGGAGTTTAGAGGTGCCAGGGGCCAGTAAAAGTTTCCTACTACCTAGAATGTCTGTTTTCCAACCTCTAGGTGAGCCATGCCTTAACATGGAGGTTGCTAGTGAGTTTAACTCCAAAGTAAAGGTACAGTCAGACAACCAGCTTCAGGACTTTCCCAAACACAGGTTCCTTGCTGCAGACAACTTGGCTTCTCAGGTGCCTCAGTGCCATCCCCAGAGAGTCCCCACCAGAGACACGTTAGCTTCCCAGGAGACAAGTGGCCTTATGGAAGGCCAAAGGAGCAACCTAGGGCAGCAGGAGCCCCAAACTTCAAAACTCCAAGACTCATGGAAGAGCCAGAGCAAGATGATTGCCCCTACTTACAAAAGAGAGGACCGTAGGAGGCATAAACCAGGAGAGCACGAAGAGAGGTTTAAAGAACGAGGGACCCCTCAAGCTGGAAGTATGAGCCGCCCTGCCCAGGTCAGGGGCATAACAGACTCTATTGGGAGCAGATGTCTCCAGCTCATGCCAGAGAAGAAATAGAGCCCTCCAGAAAGCCTCTTCAGAAAAAGGATGAGGCTATTTTTAAAGTGGATTTTCCCCAATAAAAACGTCAATGGTCGAGATGCTCTGCAAAGAAAAAAAAAAAAAAAGCCCATATCAGCCACTGCCCGGAGTCACGGATCAGTCAAATCAGGTCAATCTTGAAGAGTGAGACTGCTGAGGGTCAGGCACTCATGACAGCTGTTGGACAGATCGTAGAAGAAAAAAGAGCAATTCACCATGGACTTCATGCCACAGAGTTAAATGAGCACAGAGTGGAATTCCAAGTCCCAGTATGTGGGGGTTTCTGCTACCATAGGCTTACCTCCTACCCAGAGCAAGGGAGAATGATGGGTTCTACAGCCTGCAGTCATAAAGCCACCTCCAAGGGCCAGAGTTGTTCTGTCAGGGAAAGGGAAGTCAGACACCAACATAGTTTGAAAAGTGTAAGGTTTGACGATGAGCAGCTGGGCCTAAGGTGCCTCCCATCCTTGTCCCCCAGGAAGAGTGTGTTTCCAGTTAGTACCTGCCAGTATGGGCCAAGGATTCCAGGTGCCCCAGCCCGCCATCAACACTGTCCAAGGCATTGTCATCTTTGGGGAGGTGTCTTGCCTGGTCGACAGTAAAATCCTTCTTTAGTCTTCCCTTTAGTAGGAAAACATGTCTCCAAGTAAAAATTCAGTCCATGTAGACAAAATGATTTTCTCATTAGCACATCCAAGATATTTAATGTTCCCCAATACATATATATATATATTTTTTTTTTCTAATAAAAGCATACTGTAATGGCAAAAAAAAAGAAACTTAAAACGGCATGGAAAAATGCTGAACATTAGGAATAATTAAAGCTATGCAAATCCAAATTACAAAAACCTATCCGCTCACACCAGTCAGAATGGCCATCAGCAAGAATTCTGCAAAAAGTAAATGCTGAAGGGGTTTTAGAGAAATGCCTACCCTTGGTCCAAAGTGGGACATGGTAAGAGCCAGTAATGAAAACAAAAATGAGGTGCCTTGTAAAGGTAAATACTGAGCTACCATTCAATCAAGCATACCCACTGCTGGGCCTATCGCCTGAGGGGATGAGAATCAAAAAAACACAGGCTGGGCTTCACTGGTGGCGCAGTGGTTGAGAGCCCGCCTGCCAATGCAGGGGACACGCGTTCATGCTCCGGGTTGGGAAGATCCCACGTGCCACGGAGCGGCTTGTCCCGTGAGCTAGGGCTGCTGGGCCTGCGCGTCCGGAGCCTGTGCTCTGCAATGGGAGGGTCCACCGCAGTGAGAGGCCCACGTACCGCAAAAAAAAAACAAACAAAACAAACAAAAAACAAAAAAAACACAGGCTGGCAATCCTCCACTCCAGCAATATTTACCATAGCCAACACTTGGAAGCTACGAAAATGTCCATCAACAGAGGAATGCACAAAGAAGAAGTGGTCCCTGTACACAATGGAATATGACTCCAATAAAAAATCTATATAAATACAATTTATAAAACAAACATAATTAAGGAGACATCAGCTCTTGGGGGCACATTCCACTCTAATATTTAACCGAGGAACACCACTGCCCGGATGGTCTGTTTCCCTAGTTCCCAGGTTGGGAAAAGCAGAAATGCTGCCGCCCTCTGGCCATTACCTGCAACAGCAGCTTTAAGACCTGTGCTAAGGGTCACTTCATATGCAGCAGTACTGGTGGGCTGTAAATGAAACCTGCCCTCCAAACGTCTTGAGGGAGGTAATGGCCAAAATATTTCTAAATGTCACACACACTTCACGAAGACAATTTGAAGAGGTAAGCTGTACTCACAGTTGAAGAAAAGAAGGACATGCCAGAAAGCTCAATTTCAAGGGATTATGAGACGCATGCAAATCCAGCCACAAAGTGGTATCGGCTCACACTAGTCAGAACACACATCAGCAAAAAAACTACAAACAAAAAATGCTGAAGGTGTTGTGGAGAAGCGCATACCCTCAACTTTAAGCGGGACGTAACCTGGTAAGAGCCACTAATGAGAACAGACTGGAGGTGCCTCTACAAGGTAAACATTCCGCTACCATATGATCCAGCAGGCCCACTCCTGGGCCTATAACCTAAGAAGACAGAATTGGAAAGACACAGGCAGGCAAATGTGCATTGCCGCAGCATTACAATAGCCATGACGTGGAAGCAACCAAAAAGCCCATCAACAGATGAGGGGACAAAGAAGAACTGGTACATGTACAGACAGAATATTAGCCAAGGAAGAAAAGGACACAATGCCATTTGCAGCACCGTAGATGAGTCTAGAGGTGATCACGTGACTTGTAGTAAGTCAGAAAGAGAAAGACACGTATCGTATGATATCACTTATAGGTGTTACCTAAAAATTGATACCAGTGAAGATATTTCCACAGAGAAGGGCAATCCCAGATTCATTAAACAAACTTATGGTTCACCAACGGAAAGGTGTGAGGATTGGATACATTACGAGATTGGGGTGAACAGACATATACAAACACAGGTGAAATATATAATCACCAAAGACCTACAGAATACCAAGAGAAGACTACTCAACATTCTGTCATAACGTACATGGGAAAAGGATCCCAGCAAGAACAGACATATGTATATGTGTAAAAGAACCACATCTTGCACACCTGCAACAAGCCAAACATTGTAATCAAACACGCTGTGATAAAATAAAAAATTAAAAAATTAAATTAAAAAAACGAACAAGAAGTAGTGAGACAAACTTAAGGGGCCTTCTCCTGGCACATTCCATTCTAAATTACAACCTAGAGCACGACTCCCATTGAGGCTCTGCTGCCCTAGTAACCAGATTTGGTAAGGGAGAACTGCTGCCCCCTTGTGGCCGTTTCACACAACAGCACCTTTAATCCCAACGCTAATGTCAGTTGATATTCAAAATCATTGCAGGCCTGTAAATGACACCTGCCCTGAAAACAAATCCTGGGGTCATATATCGACCAAAAAATTCAAAAGACGTCCATATTTCAAAACGACACTTTCAAGAGGCATATTTTGTTCTGCATATTTGTTCTGCACATTAGGGTTCTGCTTCTTTATCTTTCTTTCTTTCTTTGTTAAAAAAAAACGGGAATGGAAAAAGGCAACCCTCAGAATGGGAGAAAATATTTGCAAACGAATCCACGGACAAAGGTTTAATCTCCAATATATATAACAGCTCATGCAGCTTAATATTAAAAAAAAACAAACAACCCAATACAAAAATGGGCAGAAGATCTAAATAGACGTTTCTTCAAAGAAGACACAGAGATGGCCAAGACGCACATGAAAAGCTGCTCAACATCACTCATCATTAGAGAAATGCACATCAAAACTACAGTGAGGTATCACCTCACACCTGTTAGAATGGGCATCATCAGAAAATGTACAAACAACAAATGCTGGGGAGGGTGTGGACCAAAGGAACCTTCTTCCACTATTGGTGGGAATGTAAATTGATACAGTCACTATGGAGAACAGCATGGAGGTTCCTTAAAAAACTAAAAATAGAATTACCATAGGATCCAGCAATCCCACTTCTGGGCATATAGCCAGAGAAAACCATAAATCAAAAAGACACATTCACCACAATGTTCATTGCAGCACTATTTACAATAGCCAGGTAATGGAAGCAACCTAAATGCCCACAGACAGACGAACGGATAATGATGTGGTCCATCTATAAAACGGAATATTACTCAGCCATAAAAAGGAACGAAACTGGGTCATCTGTGGAGACGTCGACGGATCTAGAGACTGTCATACAGAGTGAAGTAAGTCAGAAGGAGAAAAACAAATATTGTATATTAATGCATATATGTGGAACCTAGAAAGATGGTACAGATGACCCGGTTTGCAGGGCAGAAATAGAGACACAGAGGTAGAGAACAAACGTATGGACACCAAGAGGGGGGAAGCCATGGGTTGTTGGTGGTGGGATGAGTCGGGAGATTGGGATTGTCCTGTATACATGTATATGCATAAAATAGATAACTAATAATAATCCTGCTGAATAAAAAAATAAACTTAAATTTCAAAATTTTAAAAAATAAATAAAATTTTAAAATAAAACGGAAAAAAAGTTCTTCCCTTCACACAGATGTATTTATAGGAATGAATTATTTCCATGCTTATATCTATAAATACATAGAAGAGGAATAAAATCTCACTTGAACCAAAAAAGAAAAAAAAAACAGAACCCACCAGTTATACACAGGAAAACCCTATCAGGGCACTGGCTCCAGCGGCAAACAATTCTGAAGTTGGTCAGAGGTGGGGAATCATCTCCCATGCAGCCAGCAGCCCGCCCAACCCCCGCAAGGAGCGTCCTCATTACAAAGCTGGGGGACCGTGCCGAGGCGTCTGTGAGTCAACGTGAGCCGAGCCCCAGGCCAGCTGCTGCTGAACTGTTCCCACCCTTCCCAGGTAAAACACCTGAATATGTCCAAGGACTTGAAAGCCTAGAGGAAGGGCCGTGGAGCCACAGCAGCGACAGCACGCAGGCCGACTTGGTGCCTGCAGGCCAGCCAGGATGGTCCTGGCCCCGGGCGCTCTTCTGGAAGCTTTCCATTTCCCTGCCTGAGATACTCCACCTGTCCCGGCCCCCACTGCTTTTTTCCTTCCTCACCTCTGCCCGGGGAGAAATTCCAACGGAAGGTATGGGTGACACATCCTCTTCTTTAGCAGGTGGCAGCCCGGCAACTCCTGCAGAAAGTCCAGCAGAGCCCCACTCACACCGGGCCACCCACAGAGCCGTGGCCCCTCACTCCCTCCCACCAGCACAGCCCCGAGACTGCTGACGGGGCAGAGAATATGGCGTCAGGCACAGCTGCAGGGGCTCTTGCTGCCTGGAGCCGTGTTTATATGGACCTCAACCCAGGCACACCTGGGGAGGGCTGGCCGGCAGGGTCAGGCTGCCCAGGTCAGCCCATCCTCACCCCTCAAGGACTCACATTGCAGAAAATGGACCTCGCTGAACCGGCCAGGTCCAAGGAACAGGTGTGGGCTCCTGAGAGTCTGGATAGACAAGGGGCTGCAGCTCCGGCTTGTTTTCTAATCCTTTTATCTGGCCCATGAGTGGGAGACAACTTCAAGAAGACCCTCTCCTAATGAGAGGAACCCAGGAGTCAGGGAGAGGAGGGGTGATGGGTGGAGACAGAGGCCTGGTGCCCCGGCTGCGGTGGAAGCCTCTGGAAGACCAGGCAGAGGGAGGCCGCACAGAGTGATGCCCAGGGTCACAGACCTGTCGGAGCTGCTGTTTGTTAGCTCAAGTCCTGCTCTGAGGTGCTCTGTGTCAGCTCTGAGTGACAGGTGATCTGGGCTGCTCTGCAATGAGGGCTACGTGCACGGTAACTGTGTGCCCAGCCCTGCCGGGGTACCTGCCCAGGGCAGCTCCGTATCCTGGGAGGGGCCTGACCACGAGAGCACCATGGGCTGCTGGGGAGGGGGGGCCTGCCCAGGTGAGCTCCATATCCTGGGATTGCCCTGACCACGAGAGCCCCGTGGGCTGCTGGGGACCTGGTAAACGATGTCGGGACAGTCAGTGAAGCCACCGAGGATATACCTCCAGTAGTTCCTAATTCCTGCACCCTGCTGGTCATTCTACCATCCACCAGGACACGGTATTCTGTATGAGACTTCAGTGATGCTTTCTTCTGTATTGCATTGGTCCCCGAAAAGCTCTGCTGCCCTAGTAACCAGATTTGGGAATGGAGAAATGCTGCCGCCTTGTGGCCGTTTGCCACAACAGCAGCTTTAAACCCAGTGCTCATGGTCGCTAAATATCCACACTCATTGCAGCCTGTAAACGGCACCTGCCCTGAAAAACAACCCTGGGGTCGAAAATGGACCCAAAACTTCTAAAGAGGGCAACCATGCAAGAGGACAATTTCAAGAGGTTAATTGTACTCTCCGTTTTTTTCTGTTTTTCTGTACCAGAAATTTAAAACGGCCACTCCGCCACGCCGCGGTACCCGAGGCCTCCGTTGCCCTGCCTGGGCGGGCGGCGGGGCGCTGCCGGGGCGGGCTGGCCGCGGGGATGGCGGTAAGGCGCAAGGACAAGCGAAGCTGGGCCTCAAGAGGCAGCCCGCGGTCCCCGCCCCCGTCTACGGCCATACCACCCTGAACGCGCCCGATCTCGTCTGATCTCGGAAGCTAAGCAGGGTCGGGCCTGGTTAGTACTTGGATGGGAGACCGCCTGGGAATACCGGGTGCTGTAGGCTTTTGGCCTCCCGCTGCGGCTCCGCCTTCTCCTTTAGTCGCCCGCGGCGGTGGCCGCCAGCTCCGCCCCCCGCCGGGCACCGCTGCAGGCCCCACCTCCTCCGCCCCCACCACCACCACCACAAAGCGCCAGAGGGGTCGCTCCATGCGGCCCAAAGGCGGCCCTGGAAAGCAGCAGCACACCCGACGCTCCAGGGGTGGCTGGCCCGGACCCAGACTCCGCCACGGGCCCAGCGGCCGTCCGTGCGGCCCGCGAGCCCCTCCACCTGCACCTGGCCGGCCCCAACGGCGCCCAGCCCCAGCGCCGCCACCTGTCCGCCAGTGTGGCTCTCCGCAGCTCTCTCCGGATAAAGCTGGATAAAGGTCTGGACGCGAAGGAGGGGCAGTGATTCAGCCTATTGCTCTTAGTGCCCCTCCCCCACTCTCAGGAGCCCTTTGTGACAAGGCCACAGCTCTGTGATGCAGGCCTGGGGTTCTGCCATCAAGTGAACTCCCAGGGCTCTGTTGCCTGAGGGCGGCAATGCAGTTCAGAAGACGGAGAATCTCTTTTCTTTGAAAAACACTGTTGCTATCTGGCTGAGATCCAGCCCAACTTCCTGGGTGATTGATATCATCCTTGGCTTCCTGTGTGGACTGGGGCTCTTCCTCACGTTACTCCCCTGCTTCCAGAGTAATCCATTCTTAGCACCACCTAGGAAACCTAGAAACATCAGGAAGCATCAAGTAGAGCTGAAGGGGAGGAGCAGGAGTAGGAAGAAAAGTCGATCTTTGAAAGCTTGCAGAGATTGCCTGGAAGAACTGGAGGGGACTCACAACCTGGCTTCACCTCTGCGGAGCTGCCTGGGGAGGCTTCCTGGCAAGGGCCACTTTCAACAGCTCTCATGGCAAGACCCTCCTGGTGAGATGTGCAAAGCAGTGCCTGCTGGAGCCTGTGGAGGATACTGCTTGAAGGGTTGGGAACCCTGCAGGAACACCTCCTGTAGGGTTTCCTTCCTGGTTCAAGACACTCGAGAGGTGCTGGAAGCACATATTACGAGGTTTTGGGTAAAGCACGGGTGGACCCTACCCCTCAAGGTCCTCAAGCCCATCAATCTCTTGAAGTCGACAAAGTTCCAACCCTCCACCACCCTGCGGTTAGCCTCGTCCCCTTCAGCCACCTGTGTATCTGGGTCCCACTCAACAGTCACGTTTGCTGAGTTCCCGGAGAAACCTCCTCAGGCTCATTCAGGAGAGAAGGTGAGAACAGAAGAGTCCGTTCCTGCCCTGAAGAGGCCTCTCCTTGTCCCCTCCACTGTGTGTAAGGAAATCCAGAGTGCCCTGGGAGCGATTCCACCTGGTGACTACCATGGGCCCTCAAAGGCTTCTCTGACTGCACAGCAGGGCAGGCCACCTTCTCAGTCCCTCACACTCAGCCTTGTGGGCAGAACCTGGAAGAGTGAGACTGTGGAATGGGTCAAGAGGGACAGCCTAGAGCCAGGTCCAAGTTCAGCAATGGTCAGGAACGAGCCAAGAGAGGAGAGTGGTGGTCAGGCCTCAGGAGACCCCTGCCATAGGGTAACAGTGATAGAGGTGAACTTAGGATCCCAATCTTTGAGAGGTGAAGAGGCCAGGGAGGCTGTGGAGGCCAAGGAGTCTCCTGCTCTTCAACCACAGTCTAGTGTTATCTTGGAAACCAAAGTGTTGACAAAATCCCAAACCACAAATGTACCTATGAGGAGTTTAGAGGTGCCAGGGGCCAGTAAAAGTTTCCTACTACCTAGAATGTCTGTTTTCCAACCTCTAGGTGAGCCATGCCTTAACATGGAGGTTGCTAGTGAGTTTAACTCCAAAGTAAAGGTACAGTCAGACAACCAGCTTCAGGACTTTCCCAAACACAGGTTCCTTGCTGCAGACAACTTGGCTTCTCAGGTGCCTCAGTGCCATCCCCAGAGAGTCCCCACCAGAGACACGTTAGCTTCCCAGGAGACAAGTGGCCTTATGGAAGGCCAAAGGAGCAACCTAGGGCAGCAGGAGCCCCAAACTTCAAAACTCCAAGACTCATGGAAGAGCCAGAGCAAGATGATTGCCCCTACTTACAAAAGAGAGGACCGTAGGAGGCATAAACCAGGAGAGCACGAAGAGAGGTTTAAAGAACGAGGGACCCCTCAAGCTGGAAGTATGAGCCGCCCTGCCCAGGTCAGGGGCATAACAGACTCTATTGGGAGCAGATGTCTCCAGCTCATGCCAGAGAAGAAATAGAGCCCTCCAGAAAGCCTCTTCAGAAAAAGGATGAGGCTATTTTTAAAGTGGATTTTCCCCAATAAAAACGTCAATGGTCGAGATGGTCTGCAAAGAAAAAAAAAAAAAAGCCCATATCAGCCACTGCCCGGTGTCACGGATCAGTCAAATCAGATCAATCTTGAAGAGTGAGACTGCTGAGGGTCAGGCACTCATGACAGCTGTTGGACAGATCGTAGAAGAAAAAAGAGCAATTCACCATGGACTTCATGCCACAGAGTTAAATGAGCACAGAGTGGAATTCCAAGTCCCAGTATGTGGGGGTTTCTGCTACCATAGGCTTACCTCCTACCCAGAGCAAGGGAGAATGATGGGTTCTACAGCCTGCAGTCATAAAGCCACCTCCAAGGGCCAGAGTTGTTCTGTCAGGGAAAGGGAAGTCAGACACCAACATAGTTTGAAAAGTGTAAGGTTTGACGATGAGCAGCTGGGCCTAAGGTGCCTCCCATCCTTGTCCCCCAGGAAGAGTGTGTTTCCAGTTAGTACCTGCCAGTATGGGCCAAGGATTCCAGGTGCCCCAGCCCGCCATCAACACTGTCCAAGGCATTGTCATCTTTGGGGAGGTGTCTTGCCTGGTCGACAGTAAAATCCTTCTTTAGTCTTCCCTTTAGTAGGAAAACATGTCTCCAAGTAAAAATTCAGTCCATGTAGAGAAAATGATTTTCTCATTAGCACATCCAAGATATTTAATGTTCCCCAATACATATATATATATATTTTTTTTTTTTCTAATAAAAGCATACTGTAATGGCAAAAAAAAAGAAACTTAAAACGGCATGGAAAAATGCTGAACATTAGGAATAATTAAAGCTATGCAAATCCAAATTACAAAAACCTATCCGCTCACACCAGTCAGAATGGCCATCAGCAAGAATTCTGCAAAAAGTAAATGCTGAAGGGGTTTTAGAGAAATGCCTACCCTTGGTCCAAAGTGGGACATGGTAAGAGCCAGTAATGAAAACAAAAATGAGGTGCCTTGTAAAGGTAAATACTGAGCTACCATTCAATCAAGCATACCCACTGCTGGGCCTATCGCCTGAGGGGATGAGAATCAAAAAAACACAGGCTGGGCTTCACTGGTGGCGCAGTGGTTGAGAGCCCGCCTGCCAATGCAGGGGACACGCGTTCATGCTCCGGGTTGGGAAGATCCCACGTGCCACGGAGCGGCTTGTCCCGTGAGCTAGGGCTGCTGGGCCTGCGCGTCCGGAGCCTGTGCTCTGCAATGGGAGGGTCCACCGCAGTGAGAGGCCCACGTACCGCAAAAAAAAAACAAACAAAACAAACAAAAAACAAAAAAAACACAGGCTGGCAATCCTCCACTCCAGCAATATTTACCATAGCCAACACTTGGAAGCTACGAAAATGTCCATCAACAGAGGAATGCACAAAGAAGAAGTGGTCCCTGTACACAATGGAATATGACTCCAATAAAAAATCTATATAAATACAATTTATAAAACAAACATAATTAAGGAGACATCAGCTCTTGGGGGCACATTCCACTCTAATATTTAACCGAGGAACACCACTGCCCGGATGGTCTGTTTCCCTAGTTCCCAGGTTGGGAAAAGCAGAAATGCTGCCGCCCTCTGGCCATTACCTGCAACAGCAGCTTTAAGACCTGTGCTAAGGGTCACTTCATATGCAGCAGTACTGGTGGGCTGTAAATGAAACCTGCCCTCCAAACGTCTTGAGGGAGGTAATGGCCAAAATATTTCTAAATGTCACACACACTTCACGAAGACAATTTGAAGAGGTAAGCTGTACTCACAGTTGAAGAAAAGAAGGACATGCCAGAAAGCTCAATTTCAAGGGATTATGAGACGCATGCAAATCCAGCCACAAAGTGGTATCGGCTCACACTAGTCAGAACACACATCAGCAAAAAAACTACAAACAAAAAATGCTGAAGGTGTTGTGGAGAAGCGCATACCCTCAACTTTAAGCGGGACGTAACCTGGTAAGAGCCACTAATGAGAACAGACTGGAGGTGCCTCTACAAGGTAAACATTCCGCTACCATATGATCCAGCAGGCCCACTCCTGGTCCTATAACCTAAGAAGACAGAATTGGAAAGACACAGGCAGGCAAATGTGCATTGCCGCAGCATTACAATAGCCATGACGTGGAAGCAACCAAAAAGTCCATCAACAGATGAGGGGACAAAGAAGAACTGGTACATGTACAGACAGAATATTAGCCAAGGAAGAAAAGGACACCATGCCATTTGCAGCACCGTAGATGAGTCTAGAGGTGATCACGTGACTTGTAGTAAGTCAGAAAGAGAAAGACACGTATCGTATGATATCACTTATAGG
Source organism: Mesoplodon mirus (assembly GCF_964341445.2). NCBI lineage: Eukaryota > Metazoa > Chordata > Mammalia > Artiodactyla > Ziphiidae > Mesoplodon > Mesoplodon mirus. Next base: position 100,085,360 of record NC_138976.1, read on the forward strand.
TGTTACCTAAAAATTGATACCAGTGAAGATATTTCCACAGAGAAGGGCAATCCCAGATTCATTAAACAAACTTATGGTTCACCAACGGAAAGGTGTGAGGATTGGATACATTACGAGATTGGGGTGAACAGACATATACAAACACAGGTGAAATATATAATCACCAAAGACCTACAGAATACCAAGAGAAGACTACTCAACATTCTGTCATAACGTACATGGGAAAAGGATCCCAGCAAGAACAGACATATGTATATGTGTAAAAGAACCACATCTTGCACACCTGCAACAAGCCAAACATTGTAATCAAACACGCTGTGATAAAATAAAAAATTAAAAAATTAAATTAAAAAAACGAACAAGAAGTAGTGAGACAAACTTAAGGGGCCTTCTCCTGGCACATTCCATTCTAAATTACAACCTAGAGCACGACTCCCATTGAGGCTCTGCTGCCCTAGTAACCAGATTTGGTAAGGGAGAACTGCTGCCCCCTTGTGGCCGTTTCACACAACAGCACCTTTAATCCCAACGCTAATGTCAGTTGATATTCAAAATCATTGCAGGCCTGTAAATGACACCTGCCCTGAAAACAAATCCTGGGGTCATATATCGACCAAAAAATTCAAAAGACGTCCATATTTCAAAACGACACTTTCAAGAGGCATATTTTGTTCTGCATATTTGTTCTGCACATTAGGGTTCTGCTTCTTTATCTTTCTTTCTTTCTTTGTTAAAAAAAAACGGGAATGGAAAAAGGCAACCCTCAGAATGGGAGAAAATATTTGCAAACGAATCCACGGACAAAGGTTTAATCTCCAATATATATAACAGCTCATGCAGCTTAATATTAAAAAAAAACAAACAATCCAATACAAAAATGGGCAGAAGATCTAAATAGACGTTTCTTCAAAGAAGACACAGAGATGGCCAAGACGCACATGAAAAGCTGCTCAACATCACTCATCATTAGAGAAATGCACATCAAAACTACAGTGAGGTATCACCTCACACCTGTTAGAATGGGCATCATCAGAAAATGTACAAACAACAAATGCTGGGGAGGGTGTGGACCAAAGGAACCTTCTTCCACTATTGGTGGGAATGTAAATTGATACAGTGACTATGGAGAACAGCATGGAGGTTCCTTAAAAAACTAAAAATAGAATTACCATAGGATCCAGCAATCCCACTTCTGGGCATATAGCCAGAGAAAACCATAAATCAAAAAGACACATTCACCACAATGTTCATTGCAACACTATTTACAATAGCCAGGTAATGGAAGCAACCTAAATGCCCACAGACAGACGAACGGATAATGATGTGGTCCATCTATAAAACGGAATATTACTCAGCCATAAAAAGGAACGAAACTGGGTCATCTGTGGAGACGTCGACGGATCTAGAGACTGTCATACAGAGTGAAGTAAGTCAGAAGGAGAAAAACAAATATTGTATATTAATGCATATATGTGGAACCTAGAAAGATGGTACAGATGACCCGGTTTGCAGGGCAGAAATAGAGACACAGAGGTAGAGAACAAACGTATGGACACCAAGAGGGGGGAAGCCATGGGTTGTTGGTGGTGGGATGAGTCGGGAGATTGGGATTGTCCTGTATACATGTATATGCATAAAATAGATAACTAATAATAATCCTGCTGAATAAAAAAATAAACTTAAATTTCAAAATTTTAAAAAATAAATAAAATTTTAAAATAAAACGGAAAAAAAGTTCTTCCCTTCACACAGATGTATTTATAGGAATGAATTATTTCCATGCTTATATCTATAAATACATAGAAGAGGAATAAAATCTCACTTGAACCAAAAAAGAAAAAAAAAAACAGAACCCACCAGTTATACACAGGAAAACCCTATCAGGGCACTGGCTCCAGCGGCAAACAATTCTGAAGTTGGTCAGAGGTGGGGAATCATCTCCCATGCAGCCAGCAGCCCCCCCAACCCCCGCAAGGAGCGTCGTCATTGCAAAGCTGGGGGACCGTGCCGAGGCGTCTGTGAGTCAACGTGAGCCGAGCCCCAGGCCAGCTGCTGCTGAACTGTTCCCACCCTTCCCAGGTAAAACACCTGAATATGTCCAAGGACTTGAAAGCCTAGAGGAAGGGCCGTGGAGCCACAGCAGCGACAGCACGCAGGCCGACTTGGTGCCTGCAGGCCAGCCAGGATGGTCCTGGCCCCGGGCGCTCTTCTGGAAGCTTTCCATTTCCCTGCCTGAGATACTCCTCCTGTCCCGGCCCCCACTGCTTTTTTCCTTCCTCACCTCTGCCCGGGGAGAAATTCCAACGGAAGGTATGGGTGACACATCCTCTTCTTTAGCAGGTGGCAGCCCGGCAACTCCTGCAGAAAGTCCAGCAGAGCCCCACTCACACCGGGCCACCCACAGAGCCGTGGCCCCTCACTCCCTCCCACCAGCACAGCCCCGAGACTGCTGACGGGGCAGAGAATATGGCGTCAGGCACAGCTGCAGGGGCTCTTGCTGCCTGGAGCCGTGTTTATATGGACCTCAACCCAGGCACACCTGGGGAGGGCTGGCCGGCAGGGTCAGGCTGCCCAGGTCAGCCCATCCTCACCCCTCAGGGACTCACATTGCAGAAAATGGACCTCGCTGAACCGGCCAGGTCCAAGGAACAGGTGTGGGCTCCTGAGAGTCTGGATAGACAAGGGGCTGCAGCTCCGGCTTGTTTTCTAATCCTTTTATCTGGCCCATGAGTGGGAGACAACTTCAAGAAGACCCTCTCCTAATGAGAGGAACCCAGGAGTCAGGGAGAGGAGGGGTGATGGGTGGAGACAGAGGCCTGGTGCCCCGGCTGCGGTGGAAGCCTCTGGAAGACCAGGCAGAGGGAGGCCGCACAGAGTGATGCCCAGGGTCACAGACCTGTCGGAGCTGCTGTTTGTTAGCTCAAGTCCTGCTCTGAGGTGCTCTGTGTCAGCTCTGAGTGACAGGTGATCTGGGCTGCTCTGCAATGAGGGCTACGTGCACGGTACCTGTGTGCCCAGCCCTGCCGGGGTACCTGCCCAGGGCAGCTCCGTATCCTGGGAGGGGCCTGACCACGAGAGCACCATGGGCTGCTGGGGAGGGGGGGCCTGCCCAGGTGAGCTCCATATCCTGGGATTGCCCTGACCACGAGAGCCCCGTGGGCTGCTGGGGACCTGGTAAACGATGTCGGGACAGTCAGTGAAGCCACCGAGGATATACATCCAGTAGTTCCTAATTCCTACAACCTGCTGGTCATTCAACCATCCACCAGGACACGGTATTCTGTATGAGACTTCAGTGATGCCTTCTTCTGTATTGCATTGGTCCCCGAAAAGCTCTGCTGCCCTAGTAACCAGATTTGGGAATGGAGAAATGCTGCCGCCTTGTGGCCGTTTGCCACAACAGCAGCTTTAAACCCAGTGCTCATGGTCGCTAAATATCCACACTCATTGCAACCTGTAAACGGCACCTGCCCTGAAAAACAAACCTGGGGTCGAAAATGGACCCAAAACTTCTAAAGAGGGCAACCATGCACGATGACAATTTCAAGAGGTTAATTGTACTCTCCGTTTTTTTCTGTTTTTCTGTACCAGAAATTTAAAACGGCCCCTCCGCCACGCCCCGGTACCCGAGGCCTCCGTTGCCCTGCCTGGGCGGGCGGCGGGGCGCTGCCGCGGCGGGCTGGCCGCGGGGATGACGGTAAGGCGCAAGGACAAGCGAAGCTGGGCCTCAAGAGGCAGCCCGCGGTCCCCGCCCCCGTCTACGGCCATACCACCCTGAACGCGCCCGATCTCGTCTGATCTCGGAAGCTAAGCAGGGTCGGGCCTGGTTAGTACTTGGATGGGAGACCGCCTGGGAATACCGGGTGCTGTAGGCTTTTGGCCTCCCGCTGTGGCTCCGCCTTCTCCTTTAGTCGCCCGCGGCGGTGGCCGCCAGCTCCGCCCCCCGCCGGGCACCGCTTCAGGCCCCACCTCCTCCGCCCCCCCCCCCACCACCACAAAGCGCCAGAGGGGTCGCTCCATGCGGCCCGAAGGCGGCCCTGGAAAGCAGCAGCACACCCGACGCTCCGCGGGTGGCTGGCCCGGACCCAGACTCCGCCACGGGCCCGGGGGCCGTCCGTGCGGCCCGCGAGCCCCTCCACCTGCACCTGGCCGGCCCCAACGGCGCCCAGCCCCGGCGCCGCCACCTGTCCGCCAGTGTGGCTCTCCGCAGCTCTCTCCGGATAAAGCTGGATAAGGGTCTGGACTCGAAGGAGGGGCAGTGATTCAGCCTATTGCTCTTAGTGCCCCTCCCCCACACTCAGGAGCCCTTTGTGACAAGGCCACAGCTCTGTGATGCAGGCCTGGGGTTCTGCCATCAAGTGAACTCCCAGGGCTCTGTTGCCTGAGGGCAGCAATGCAGTTCAGAAGACGGAGAATCTCTTTTCTTTGAAAAACACTGTTGCTATCTGGCTGAGATCCAGCCCAACTTCCTGGGTGATTGATATCATCCTTGGCTTCCTGTGTGGACTGGGGCTCTTCCTCACGTTACTCCCCTGCTTCCAGAGTAATCCATTCTTAGCACCACCTAGGAAACCTAGAAACATCAGGAAGCATCAAGTAGAGCTGAAGGGGAGGAGCAGGAGTAGGAAGAATAGTCGATCTTTGAAAGCTTGCAGAGATTGCCTGGAAGAACTGGAGGGGACTCACAACCTGGCTTCACCTCTGCGGAGCTGCCTGGGGAGGCTTCCTGGCAAGGGCAACTTTCATCAGCTCTCATGGCAAGACCCTCCTGGTGAGATGTGCAAAGCAGTGCCTGCTGGAGCCTGTGGAGGATACTGCTTGAAGGGTTGGGAACCCTGCAGGAACACCTCCTGTAGGGTTTCCTTCCTGGTTCAAGACACTCGAGAGGTGCTGGAAGCACATATTACAAGGTTTTGGGTAAAGCACGGGTGGACCCTACCCCTCAAGGTCCTCAAGCCCATCAATCTCTTGAAGTCGACAAAGTTCCAACCCTCCAATACCCTGCGGTTAGCCTCGTTCCCTTCAGCCACCTGTGTATCTGGGTCCCACTCAACAGTCACGTTTGCTGAGTTCCCGGAGAAACCTCCTCAGGCTCATTCAGGAGAGAAGGTGAGAACAGAAGAGTCCGTTCCTGCCCTGAAGAGGCCTCTCCTTGTCCCCTCCACTGTGTGTAAGGAAATCCAGAGTGCCCTGGGAGCGATTCCACCTGGTGACTACCATGGGCCCTCAAAGGCTTCTCTGACTGCACAGCAGGGCAGGCCACCTTCTCAGTCCCTCACACTCAGCCTTGTGGGCAGAACCTGGAAGAGTGAGACTGTGGAATGGGTCAAGAGGGACAGCCTAGAGCCAGGTCCAAGTTCAGCAATGGTCAGGAACGAGCCAAGAGAGGAGAGTGGTGGTCAGGCCTCAGGAGACCCCTGCCATAGGGTAACAGTGATAGAGGTGAACTTAGGATCCCAATCTTTGAGAGGTGAAGAGGCCAGGGAGGCTGTGGAGGCCAAGGAGTCTCCTGCTCTTCAACCACAGTCTAGTGTTATCTTGGAAACCAAAGTGTTGACAAAATCCCAAACCACAAATGTACCTATGAGGAGTTTAGAGGTGCCAGGGGCCAGTAAAAGTTTCCTACTACCTAGAATGTCTGTTTTCCAACCTCTAGGTGAGCCATGCCTTAACATGGAGGTTGCTAGTGAGTTTAACTCCAAAGTAAAGGTACAGTCAGACAACCAGCTTCAGGACTTTCCCAAACACAGGTTCCTTGCTGCAGACAACTTGGCTTCTCAGGTGCCTCAGTGCCATCCCCAGAGAGTCCCCACCAGAGACACGTTAGCTTCCCAGGAGACAAGTGGCCTTATGGAAGGCCAAAGGAGCAACCTAGGGCAGCAGGAGCCCCAAACTTCAAAACTCCAAGACTCATGGAAGAGCCAGAGCAAGATGATTGCCCCTACTTACAAAAGAGAGGACCGTAGGAGGCATAAACCAGGAGAGCACGAAGAGAGGTTTAAAGAACGAGGGACCCCTCAAGCTGGAAGTATGAGCCGCCCTGCCCAGGTCAGGGGCATAACAGACTCTATTGGGAGCAGATGTCTCCAGCTCATGCCAGAGAAGAAATATAGCCCTCCAGAAAGCCTCTTCAGAAAAAGGATGAGGCTATTTTTAAAGTGGATTTTCCCCAATAAAAACGTCAATGGTCGAGATGCTCTGCAAAGAAAAAAAAAAAAAAGCCCATATCAGCCACTGCCCGGTGTCACGGATCAGTCAAATCAGATCAATCTTGAAGAGTGAGACTGCTGAGGGTCAGGCACTCATGACAGCTGTTGGACAGATCGTAGAAGAAAAAAGAGCAATTCACCATGGACTTCATGCCACAGAGTTAAATGAGCACAGAGTGGAATTCCAAGTCCCAGTATGTGGGGGTTTCTGCTACCATAGGCTTACCTCCTACCCAGAGCAAGGGAGAATGATGGGTTCTACAGCCTGCAGTCATAAAGCCACCTCCAAGGGCCAGAGTTGTTCTGTCAGGGAAAGGGAAGTCAGACACCAACATAGTTTGAAAAGTGTAAGGTTTGACGATGAGCAGCTGGGACTAAGGTGCCTCCCATCCTTGTCCCCCAGGAAGAGTGTGTTTCCAGTTAGTACCTGCCAGTATGGGCCAAGGATTCCAGGTGCCCCAGCCCGCCATCAACACTGTCCAAGGCATTGTCATCTTTGGGGAGGTGTCTTGCCTGGTCGACAGTAAAATCCTTCTTTAGTCTTCCCTTTAGTAGGAAAACATGTCTCCAAGTAAAAATTCAGTCCATGTAGAGAAAATGATTTTCTCATTAGCACATCCAAGATATTTAATGTTCCCCAATACATATATATATATATATTTTTTTTTTCTAATAAAAGCATACTGTAATGGCAAAAAAAAAGAAACTTAAAACGGCATGGAAAAATGCTGAACATTAGGAATAATTAAAGCTATGCAAATCCAAATTACAAAAACCTATCCGCTCACACCAGTCAGAATGGCCATCAGCAAGAATTCTGCAAAAAGTAAATGCTGAAGGGGTTTTAGAGAAATGCCTACCCTTGGTCCAAAGTGGGACATGGTAAGAGCCAGTAATGAAAACAAAAATGAGGTGCCTTGTAAAGGTAAATACTGAGCTACCATTCAATCAAGCATACCCACTGCTGGGCCTATCGCCTGAGGGGATGAGAATCAAAAAAACACAGGCTGGGCTTCACTGGTGGTGCAGTGGTTGAGAGCCTGCCTGCCAATGCAGGGGACACGCGTTCATGCTCCGGGTCGGGAAGATCCCACGTGCCACGGAGCGGCTTGTCCCGTGAGCTAGGGCTGCTGGGCCTGCGCGTCCGGAGCCTGTGCTCTGCAATGGGAGGGTCCACCGCAGTGAGAGGCCCACGTACCGCAAAAAAAAAACAAACAAAACAAACAAAAAACAAAAAAAACACAGGCTGGCAATCCTCCACTCCAGCAATATTTACCATAGCCAACACTTGGAAGCTACGAAAATGTCCATCAACAGAGGAATGCACAAAGAAGAAGTGGTCCCTGTACACAATGGAATATGACTCCAATAAAAAATCTATATAAATACAATTTATAAAACAAACATAATTAAGGAGACATCAGCTCTTGGGGGCACATTCCACTCTAATATTTAACCGAGGAACACCACTGCCCGGATGGTCTGTTTCCCTAGTTCCCAGGTTGGGAAAAGCAGAAATGCTGCCGCCCTCTGGCCATTACCTGCAACAGCAGCTTTAAGACCTGTGCTAAGGGTCACTTCATATGCAGCAGTACTGGTGGGCTGTAAATGAAACCTGCCCTCCAAACGTCTTGAGGGAGGTAATGGCCAAAATATTTCTAAATGTCACACACACTTCACGAAGACAATTTGAAGAGGTAAGCTGTACTCACAGTTGAAGAAAAGAAGGACATGCCAGAAAGCTCAATTTCAAGGGATTATGAGACGCATGCAAATCCAGCCACAAAGTGGTATCGGCTCACACTAGTCAGAACACACATCAGCAAAAAAACTACAAACAAAAAATGCTGAAGGTGTTGTGGAGAAGCGCATACCCTCAACTTTAAGCGGGACGTAACCTGGTAAGAGCCACTAATGAGAACAGACTGGAGGTGCCTCTACAAGGTAAACATTCCGCTACCATATGATCCAGCAGGCCCACTCCTGGGCCTATAACCTAAGAAGACAGAATTGGAAAGACACAGGCAGGCAAATGTGCATTGCCGCAGCATTACAATAGCCATGACGTGGAAGCAACCAAAAAGCCCATCAACAGATGAGGGGACAAAGAAGAACTGGTACATGTACAGACAGAATATTAGCCAAGGAAGAAAAGGACACAATGCCATTTGCAGCACCGTAGATGAGTCTAGAGGTGATCACGTGACTTGTAGTAAGTCAGAAAGAGAAAGACACGTATCGTATGATATCACTTATAGGTGTTACCTAAAAATTGATACCAGTGAAGATATTTCCACAGAGAAGGGCAATCCCAGATTCATTAAACAAACTTATGGTTCACCAACGGAAAGGTGTGAGGATTGGATACATTACGAGATTGGGGTGAACAGACATATACAAACACAGGTGAAATATATAATCACCAAAGACCTACAGAATACCAAGAGAAGACTACTCAACATTCTGTCATAACGTACATGGGAAAAGGATCCCAGCAAGAACAGACATATGTATATGTGTAAAAGAACCACATCTTGCACACCTGCAACAAGCCAAACATTGTAATCAAACACGCTGTGATAAAATAAAAAATTAAAAAATTAAATTAAAAAAACGAACAAGAAGTAGTGAGACAAACTTAAGGGGCCTTCTCCTGGCACATTCCATTCTAAATTACAACCTAGAGCACGACTCCCATTGAGGCTCTGCTGCCCTAGTAACCAGATTTGGTAAGGGAGAACTGCTGCCCCCTTGTGGCCGTTTCACACAACAGCACCTTTAATCCCAACGCTAATGTCAGTTGATATTCAAAATCATTGCAGGCCTGTAAATGACACCTGCCCTGAAAACAAATCCTGGGGTCATATATCGACCAAAAAATTCAAAAGACGTCCATATTTCAAAACGACACTTTCAAGAGGCATATTTTGTTCTGCATATTTGTTCTGCACATTAGGGTTCTGCTTCTTTATCTTTCTTTCTTTCTTTGTTAAAAAAAAACGGGAATGGAAAAAGGCAACCCTCAGAATGGGAGAAAATATTTGCAAACGAATCCACGGACAAAGGTTTAATCTCCAATATATATAACAGCTCATGCAGCTTAATATTAAAAAAAAACAAACAATCCAATACAAAAATGGGCAGAAGATCTAAATAGACGTTTCTTCAAAGAAGACACAGAGATGGCCAAGACGCACATGAAAAGCTGCTCAACATCACTCATCATTAGAGAAATGCACATCAAAACTACAGTGAGGTATCACCTCACACCTGTTAGAATGGGCATCATCAGAAAATGTACAAACAACAAATGCTGGGGAGGGTGTGGACCAAAGGAACCTTCTTCCACTATTGGTGGGAATGTAAATTGATACAGTCACTATGGAGAACAGCATGGAGGTTCCTTAAAAAACTAAAAATAGAATTACCATAGGATCCAGCAATCCCACTTCTGGGCATATAGCCAGAGAAAACCATAAATCAAAAAGACACATTCACCACAATGTTCATTGCAACACTATTTACAATAGCCAGGTAATGGAAGCAACCTAAATGCCCACAGACAGACGAACGGATAATGATGTGGTCCATCTATAAAACGGAATATTACTCAGCCATAAAAAGGAACGAAACTGGGTCATCTGTGGAGACGTCGACGGATCTAGAGACTGTCATACAGAGTGAAGTAAGTCAGAAGGAGAAAAACAAATATTGTATATTAATGCATATATGTGGAACCTAGAAAGATGGTACAGATGACCCGGTTTGCAGGGCAGAAATAGAGACACAGAGGTAGAGAACAAACGTATGGACACCAAGAGGGGGGAAGCCATGGGTTGTTGGTGGTGGGATGAGTTGGGAGATTGGGATTGTCCTGTATACATGTATATGCATAAAATAGATAACTAATAATAATCCTGCTGAATAAAAAAATAAACTTAAATTTCAAAATTTTAAAAAATAAATAAAATTTTAAAATAAAACGGAAAAAAAGTTCTTCCCTTCACACAGATGTATTTATAGGAATGAATTATTTCCATGCTTATATCTATAAATACATAGAAGAGGAATAAAATCTCACTTGAACCAAAAAAGAAAAAAAAAAACAGAACCCACCAGTTATACACAGGAAAACCCTATCAGGGCACTGGCTCCAGCGGCAAACAATTCTGAAGTTGGTCAGAGGTGGGGAATCATCTCCCATGCAGCCAGCAGCCCCCCCAACCCCCGCAAGGAGCGTCGTCATTGCAAAGCTGGGGGACCGTGCCGAGGCGTCTGTGAGTCAACGTGAGCCGAGCCCCAGGCCAGCTGCTGCTGAACTGTTCCCACCCTTCCCAGGTAAAACACCTGAATATGTCCAAGGACTTGAAAGCCTAGAGGAAGGGCCGTGGAGCCACAGCAGCGACAGCACGCAGGCCGACTTGGTGCCTGCAGGCCAGCCAGGATGGTCCTGGCCCCAGGCGCTCTTCTGGAAGCTTTCCATTTCCCTGCTTGAGATACTCCTCCTGTCCCGGCCCCCACTGCTTTTTTCCTTCCTCACCTCTGCCCGGGGAGAAATTCCAACGGAAGGTATGGGTGACACATCCTCTTCTTTAGCAGGTGGCAGCCCGGCAACTCCTGCAGAAAGTCCAGCAGAGCCCCACTCACACCGGGCCACCCACAGAGCCGTGGCCCCTCACTCCCTCCCACCAGCACAGCCCCGAGACTGCTGACGGGGCAGAGAATATGGCGTCAGGCACAGCTGCAGGGGCTCTTGCTGCCTGGAGCCGTGTTTATATGGACCTCAACCCAGGCACACCTGGGGAGGGCTGGCCGGCAGTGTCAGGCTGCCCAGGTCAGCCCATCCTCACCCCTCAGGGACTCACATTGCAGAAAATGGACCTCGCTGAACCGGCCAGGTCCAAGGAACAGGTGTGGGCTCCTGAGAGTCTGGATAGACAAGGGGCTGCAGCTCCGGCTTGTTTTCTAATCCTTTTATCTGGCCCATGAGTGGGAGACAACTTCAAGAAGACCCTCTCCTAATGAGAGGAACCCAGGAGTCAGGGAGAGGAGGGGTGATGGGTGGAGACAGAGGCCTCGTGCCCCGGCTGCGGTGGAAGCCTCTGGAAGACCAGGCAGAGGGAGGCCGCACAGAGTGATGCCCAGGGTCACAGACCTGTCGGAGCTGCTGTTTGTTAGCTCAAGTCCTGCTCTGAGGTGCTCTGTGTCAGCTCTGAGTGACAGGTGATCTGGGCTGCTCTGCAATGAGGGCTACGTGCACGGTACCTGTGTGCCCAGCCCTGCCGGGGTACCTGCCCAGGGCAGCTCCGTATCCTGGGAGGGGCCTGACCACGAGAGCACCATGGGCTGCAGGGGAGGGGGGGCCTGCCCAGGTGAGCTCCATATCCTGGGATTGCCCTGACCACGAGAGGCCCGTGGGCTGCTGGGGACCTGGTAAACGATGTCGGGACAGTCAGTGAAGCCACCGAGGATATACATCCGGTAGTTCCTAATTCCTAAACCCTGCTGGTCATTCTACCATCCACCAGGACACGGTATTCTGTATGAGACTTCAGTGATGCCTTCTTCTGTATTGCATTGTTCCCCGAAAGGCTCTGCTGCCCTAGTAACCAGATTTGGGAATGGAGAAATGCTGCCGCCTTGTGGCCGTTTGCCACAAAAGCAGCTTTAAACCCAGTGCTCATGGTCACTAAATATTCACACTCATTGCAGCCAGTAAATGGCACCTGCCCTGAAAAACAATCCTGGGGTCGAAAATGGACCCAAAACTTCTAAAGAGGGCAACTATGCAAGAGGACAATTTCAAGAGGTTAATTGTACTCTCCGTTTTTTTCTGTTTTTCTGTACCAGAAAATTAAAATGGCCCCTCCGCCACGCCGCGGTACCCGAGGCCTCCGTTGCCCTGCCTGGGCGGGCGGCGGGGCGCTGCCGGGGCGGGCTGGCCGCGAGGATGGCGGTAAGGCGCAAGGACAAGCGAAGCTGGGCCTCAAGAGGCAGCCCGCGGTCCCCGCCCCCGTCTACGGCCATACCACCCTGAACGCGCCCGATCTCGTCTGATCTCGGAAGCTAAGCAGGGTCGGGCCTGGTTAGTACTTGGATGGGAGACCGCCTGGGAATACCGGGTGCTGTAGGCTTTTGGCCTCCCGCTGCGGCTCCACCTTCTCCTTTAGTCGCCCGCGGAGGTGGCCGCCAGCTCCGCCCCCCGCCGGGCACCGCTGCAGGCCCCACCTCCTCCGCCACCCCCCCCCCCGCCTCCACCACCACAGAGCGCCAGAGGGGCCGCTCCATGCGGCCCGAAGGCGGCCCTGGAAGGCAGCGTCACACCCGACGCTCTGGGGGTGGCTGGCCCGGACCCAGACTCCGCCGCGGGCCCAGGGGCCGTCCGTGCGGCCCGCGAGCCCCTCCACCTGCACCTGGCCGGCCCCACCGGCGCCCAGCCCCGGCGCCGCCACCTGTCCGCTGCTGTGGCTCTCCGCAGCTCTCTCCGGATAAAGCTGGATAAAGGTCTGGACGCGAAGGAGGGGCAGTGATTCAGCCTATTGCTCTTAGTGCCCCTCCCCCACACTCAGGAGCCCTTTGTGACAAGGCCACAGCTCTGTGATGCAGGCCTGGGGTTCTGCCATCAAGTGAACTCCCAGGGCTCTGTTGCCTGAGGGCGGCAATGCAGTTCAGAAGACGGAGAATCTCTTTTCTTTGAAAAACACTGTTGCTATCTGGCTGAGATCCAGCCCAACTTCCTGGGTGATTGATATCATCCTTGGCTTCCTGTGTGGACTGGGGCTCTTCCTCACGTTACTCCCCTGCTTCCAGAGTAATCCATTCTTAGCACCACCTAGGAAACCTAGAAACATCAGGAAGCATCAAGTAGAGCTGAAGGGGAAGAGCAGGAGTAGGAAGAAAAGTCGATATTTGAACGCTTGCAGAGCTTGCCTGGAAGAACTGGAGGGGACTCACAACCTGGCTTCACCTCTGCGGAGCTGCCTGGGGAGGCTTCCTGGCAAGGGCAACTTTCATCAGCTCTCATGGCAAGACCCTCCTGGTGAGATGTGCAAAGCAGTGCCTGCTGGAGCCTGTGGAGGATACTGCTTGAAGGGTTGGGAACCCTGCAGGAACACCTCCTGTAGGGTTTCCTTCCTGGTTCAAGACACTCGAGAGGTGCTGGAAGCACATATTACAAGGTTTTGGGTAAAGCACGGGTGGACCCTACCCCTCAAGGTCCTCAAGCCCATCAATCTCTTGAAGTCGACAAAGTTCCAACCCTCCACCACCCTGCGGTTAGCCTCGTCCCCTTCAGCCACCTGTGTATCTGGGTCCCACTCAACAGTCACGTTTGCTGAGTTCCCGGAGAAACCTCCTCAGGCTCATTCAGGAGAGAAGGTGAGAACAGAAGAGTCCGTTCCTGCCCTGAAGAGGCCTCTCCTTGTCCCCTCCACTGTGTGTAAGGAAATCCAGAGTGCCCTGGGAGCGATTCCACCTGGTGACTACCATGGGCCCTCAAAGGCTTCTCTGACTGCACAGCAGGGCAGGCCACCTTCTCAGTCCCTCACACTCAGCCTTGTGGGCAGAACCTGGAAGAGTGAGACTGTGGAATGGGTCAAGAGGGACAGCCTAGAGCCAGGTCCAAGTTCAGCAATGGTCAGGAACGAGCCAAGAGAGGAGAGTGGTGGTCAGGCCTCAGGAGACCCCTGCCATAGGGTAACAGTGATAGAGGTGAACTTAGGATCCCAATCTTTGAGAGGTGAAGAGGCCAGGGAGGCTGTGGAGGCCAAGGAGTCTCCTGCTCTTCAACCACAGTCTAGTGTTATCTTGGAAACCAAAGTGTTGACAAAATCCCAAACCACAAATGTACCTATGAGGAGTTTAGAGGTGCCAGGGGCCAGTAAAAGTTTCCTACTACATACAATGTCTGTTTTCCAACCTCTAGGTGAGCCATGCCTTAACATGGAGGTTGCTAGTGAGTTTAACTCCAAAGTAAAGGTACAGTCAGACAACCAGCTTCAGGACTTTCCCAAACACAGGTTCCTTGCTGCAGACAAATTGGCTTCTCAGGTGCCTCAGTGCCATCCCCAGAGAGTCCCCACCAGAGACACGTTAGCTTCCCAGGAGCCAAGTGGCCTTATGGAAGGCCAAAGGAGCAACCTAGGGCAGCAGGAGCCCAAAACTTCAAAACTCCAAGACTCATGGAAGAGCCAGAGCAAGATGATTGCCCCTACTTACAAAAGAGAGGACCGTAGGAGGCATAAACCAGGAGAGCACGAAGAGAGGTTTAAAGAACGAGGGACCCCTCAAGCTGGAAGTATGAGCCGCCCTGCCCAGGTCAGGGGCATAACAGACTCTATTGGGAGCAGATGTCTCCAGCTCATGCCAGAGAAGTAATAGAGCCCTCCAGAAAGCCTCTTCAGAAAAAGGATGAGGCTATTTTTAAAGTGGATTTTCCCCAATAAAAAAGTCAATGGTCGAGATGCTCTGCAAAGAAAAAAAAAAAAAAAGCCCATATCAGCCACTGCCCGGAGTCACAGATCAGTCAAAAGCAGATAAATCTTGAAGAGTGAGACTGCTGAGGGTCAGGCACTCATGACAGCTGTTGGACAGATCGTAGAAGAAAAAAGAGCAATTCACCATGGACTTCATGCCACAGAGTTAAATGAGCACAGAGTGGAATTCCAAGTCCCAGTATGTGGGGGTTTCTGCTACCATAGGCTTACCTCCTACCCAGAGCAAGGGAGAATGATGGGTTCTACAGCCTGCAGTCATAAAGCCACCTCCAAGGGCCAGAGTTGTTCTGTCAGGGAAAGGGAAGTCAGACACCAACATAGTTTGAAAAGTGTAAGGTTTGACGATGAGCAGCTGGGCCTAAGGTGCCTCCCATCCTTGTCCCCCAGGAAGAGTGTGTTTCCAGTTAGTACCTGCCAGTATGGGCCAAGGATTCCAGGTGCCCCAGCCCGCCATCAACACTGTCCAAGGCATTGTCATCTTTGGGGAGGTGTCTTGCCTGGTCGACAGTAAAATCCTTCTTTAGTCTTCCCTTTAGTAGGAAAACATGTCTCCAAGTAAAAATTCAGTCCATGTAGACAAAATGATTTTCTCATTAGCACATCCAAGATATTTAATGTTCCCCAATACATATATATATATATATTTTTTTTTTCTAATAAAAGCATAGTGTAATGGCAAAAAAAGAGAAATTTAAAACGGCATGGAAAAATGCTGAACATTAGGAATAATTAAAGCTATGCAAATCCAAATTACAAAAACCTATCCGCTCACACCAGTCAGAATGGCCATCAGCAAGAATTCTGCAAAAAGTAAATGCTGAAGGGGTTTTAGAGAAATGCCTACCCTTGGTCCAAAGTGGGACATGGTAAGAGCCAGTAATGAAAACAAAAATGAGGTGCCTTGTAAAGGTAAATACTGAGCTACCATTCAATCAAGCATACCCACTGCTGGGCCTATCGCCTGAGGGGATGAGAATCAAAAAAACACAGGCTGGGCTTCACTGGTGGCGCAGTGGTTGAGAGCCCGCCTGCCAATGCAGGGGACACGCGTTCATGCTCCGGGTCGGGAAGATCCCACGTGCCGCGGAGCGGCTTGTCCCGTGAGCTAGGGCTGCTGGGCCTGCGCGTCCGGAGCCTGTGCTCTGCAATGGGAGGGTCCACCGCAGTGAGAGGCCCACGTACCGCAAAAAAAAAAAAAAAAAAAAAAAAAAAACAAACAAAAAACAAAAAAAACACAGGCTGGCAATCCTCCACTCCAGCAATATTTACCATAGCCAACACTTGGAAGCTACGAAAATGTCCATCAACAGAGGAATGCACAAAGAAGAAGTGGTCCCTGTACACAATGGAATATGACTCCAATAAAAAATCTATATAAATACAATTTATAAAACAAACATAATTAAGGAGACATCAGCTCTTGGGGGCACATTCCACTCTAATATTTAACCGAGGAACACCACTGCCCGGATGGTCTGTTTCCCTAGTTCCCAGGTTGGGAAAAGCAGAAATGCTGCCGCCCTCTGGCCATTACCTGCAACAGCAGCTTTAAGACCTGTGCTAAGGGTCACTTCATATGCAGCAGTACTGGTGGGCTGTAAATGAAACCTGCCCTCCAAACGTCTTGAGGGAGGTAATGGCCAAAATATTTCTAAATGTCACACACACTTCACGAAGACAATTTGAAGAGGTAAGCTGTACTCACAGTTGAAGAAAAGAAGGACATGCCAGAAAGCTCAATTTCAAGGGATTATGAGACGCATGCAAATCCAGCCACAAAGTGGTATCGGCTCACACTAGTCAGAACACACATCAGCAAAAAAACTACAAACAAAAAATGCTGAAGGTGTTGTGGAGAAGCGCATACCCTCAACTTTAAGCGGGACGTAACCTGGTAAGAGCCACTAATGAGAACAGACTGGAGGTGCCTCTACAAGGTAAACATTCCGCCACCATATGATCCAGCAGGCCCACTCCTGGGCCTATAACCTAAGAAGACAGAATTAGAAAGACACAGGCAGGCAAATGTGCATTGCCGCAGCATTACAATAGCCATGACGTGGAAGCAACCAAAAAGTCCATCAACAGATGAGGGGACAAAGAAGAACTGGTACATGTACAGACAGAATATTAGCCAAGGAAGAAAAGGACACCATGCCATTTGCAGCACCGTAGATGAGTCTAGAGGTGATCACGTGACTTGTAGTAAGTCAGAAAGAGAAAGACACGTATCGTATGATATCACTTATAGGTGTTACCTAAAAATTGATACCAGTGAAGATATTTCCACAGAGAAGGGCAATCCCAGATTCATTAAACAAACTTATGGTTCACCAACGGAAAGGTGTGAGGATTGGATACATTACGAGATTGGGGTGAACAGACATATACAAACACAGGTGAAATATATAATCACCAAAGACCTACAGAATACCAAGAGAAGACTACTCAACATTCTGTCATAACGTACATGGGAAAAGGATCCCAGCAAGAACAGACATATGTATATGTGTAAAAGAACCACATCTTGCACACCTGCAACAAGCCAAACATTGTAATCAAACACGGTGTGATAAAATAAAAAATAAAAAAATTAAGTTAAAAAAACGAACAAGACGTAGTGAGACAAACTTAAGGGGCCTTCTCCTGGCACATTCCATTCTAAATTACAACCTAGAGCACGACTCCCATTGAGGCTCTGCTGCCCTAGTAACCAGATTTGGTAAGGGAGAACTGCTGCCCCCTTGTGGCCGTTTCACACAACAGCACCTTTAATCCCAACGCTAATGTCAGTTGATATTCAAAATCATTGCAGGCCTGTAAATGACACCTGCCCTGAAAACAAATCCTGGGGTCATATATCGACCAAAAAATTCAAAAGACGTCCGTATTTCAAAACGACACTTTCAAGAGGCATATTTTGTTCTGCATATTTGTTCTGCACATTAGGGTTCTGCTTCTTTTTCTTTCTTTCTTTCTTTGTTAAAAAAAAAAACGGGAATGGAAAAAGGCAACCCTCAGAATGGGAGAAAATATTTGCAATCGAATCCACGGACAAAGGTTTAATCTCCAATATATATAACAGCTCATGCAGCTTAATATTAAAAAAAAAAAACAAACAACCCAATACAAAAATGGGCAGAAGATCTAAATAGACGTTTCTTCAAAGAAGACACAGAGATGGCCAAGACGCACATGAAAAGCTGCTCAACATCACTCATCATTAGAGAAATGCACATCAAAACTACAGTGAGGTATCACCTCACACCTGTTAGAATGGGCATCATCAGAAAATGTACAAACAACAAATGCTGGGGAGGGTGTGGACCAAAGGAACCTTCTTCCACTATTGGTGGGAATGTAACTTGATACAGTCACTATGGAGAACAGCATGGAGGTTCCTTAAAAAACTAAAAATAGAATTACCATAGGATCCAGCAATCCCACTTCTGGGCATATAGCCAGAGAAAACCATAAATCAAAAAGACACATTCACCACAATGTTCATTGCAGCACTATTTACAATAGCCAGGTAATGGAAGCAACCTAAATGCCCACAGACAGACGAACGGATAATGATGTGGTCCATCTATAAAACGGAATATTACTCAGCCATAAAAAGGAACGAAACTGGGTCATCTGTGGAGACGTCGACGGATCTAGAGACTGTCATACAGAGTGAAGTAAGTCAGAAGGAGAAAAACAAATATTGTATATTAATGCATATATGTGGAACCTAGAAAGATGGTACAGATGACCCGGTTTGCAGGGCAGAAATAGAGACACAGAGGTAGAGAACAAACGTATGGACACCAAGAGGGGGGAAGCCATGGGTTGTTGGTGGTGGGATGAGTCGGGAGATTGGGATTGTCCTGTATACATGTATATGCATAAAATAGATAACTAATAATAATCCTGCTGAATAAAAAAATAAACTTAAATTTCAAAATTTTAAAAAATAAATAAAATTTTAAAATAAAACGGAAAAAAAGTTCTTCCCTTCACACAGATGTATTTATAGGAATGAATTATTTCCATGCTTATATCTATAAATACATAGAAGAGGAATAAAATCTCACTTGAACCAAAAAAGAAAAAAAAAACAGAACCCACCAGTTATACACAGGAAAACCCTATCAGGGCACTGGCTCCAGCGGCAAACAATTCTGAAGTTGGTCAGAGGTGGGGAATCATCTCCCATGCAGCCAGCAGCCCCCCCAACCCCCGCAAGGAGCGTCGTCATTGCAAAGCTGGGGGACCGTGCCGAGGCGTCTGTGAGTCAACGTGAGCCGAGCCCCAGGCCAGCTGCTGCTGAACTGTTCCCACCCTTCCCAGGTAAAACACCTGAATATGTCCAAGGACTTGAAAGCCTAGAGGAAGGGCCGTGGAGCCACAGCAGCGACAGCACGCAGGCCGACTTGGTGCCTGCAGGCCAGCCAGGATGGTCCTGGCCCCGGGCGCTCTTCTGGAAGCTTTCCATTTCCCTGCCTGAGATACTCCTCCTGTCCCGGCCCCCACTGCTTTTTTCCTTCCTCACCTCTGCCCGGGGAGAAATTCCAACGGAAGGTATGGGTGACACATCCTCTTCTTTAGCAGGTGGCAGCCCGGCAACTCCTGCAGAAAGTCCAGCAGAGCCCCACTCACACCGGGCCACCCACAGAGCCGTGGCCCCTCACTCCCTCCCACCAGCACAGCCCCGAGACTGCTGACGGGGCAGAGAATAAGGCGGCAGGCACAGCTGCAGGGGCTCTTGCTGCCTGGAGCCGTGTTTATATGGACCTCAACCCAGGCACACCTGGGGAGGGCTGGCCGGCAGGGTCAGGCTGCCCAGGTCAGCCCATCCTCACCCCTCAGGGACTCCCATTGCAGAAAATGGACCTCGCTGAACCGGCCAGGTCCAAGGAACAGGTGTGGGCTCCTGAGAGTCTGGATAGACAAGGGGCTGCAGCTCCGGCTTGTTTTCTAATCCTTTTATCTGGCCCATGAGTGGGAGACAACTTCAAGAAGACCCTCTCCTAATGAGAGGAACCCAGGAGTCAGGGAGAGGAGGGGTGATGGGTGGAGACAGAGGCCTGGTGCCCCGGCTGCGGTGGAAGCCTCTGGAAGACCAGGCAGAGGGAGGCCGCACAGAGTGATGCCCAGGGTCACAGACCTGTTGGAGCTGCTGTTTGTTAGCTCAAGTCCTGCTCTGAGGTGCTCTGTGTCAGCTCTGAGTGACAGGTGATCGGGGCTGCTCTGCAATGAGGGCTACGTGCACGGTACCTGTGTGCCCAGCCCTGCCGGGGTACCTGCCCAGGGCAGCTCCGTATCCTGGGAGGGGCCTGACCACGAGAGCACCATGGGCTGCTGGGGAGGGGGGGCCTGCCCAGGTGAGCTCCATATCCTGGGATTGCCCTGACCACGAGAGGCCCGTGGGCTGCTGGGGACCTGGTAAACGATGTCGGGACAGTCAGTGAAGCCACCGAGGATATACATCCAGTAGTTCCTAATTCCTAAACCCTGCTGGTCATTCTACCATCCACCAGGACACGGTATTCTGTATGAGACTTCAGTGATGCCTTCTTCTGTATTGCATTGGTCCCCGAAAGGCTCTGCTGCCCTAGTAACCAGATTTGGGAATGGAGAAATGCTGCCGCCTTGTGGCCGTTTGCCACAACAGCAGCTTTAAACCCAGTGCTCATGGTCACTAAATATTCACACTCATTGCAGCCTGTAAACGGCACCTGCCCTGAAAAACAATCCTGGGGTCGAAAATGGACCCAAAACTTCTAAAGAGGGCAACCATGCAAGAGGACAATTTCAAGAGGTTAATTGTACTCTCCGTTTTTTTCTGTTTTTCTGTACCAGAAATTTAAAACGGCCCCTCCGCCACGCTCCGGTACCCGAGGCCTCCGTTGCCCTGCCTGGGCGGGCGGCAGGGCGCTGCCGGGGCGGGCTGGCCGCGGGGATGGCGGTAAGGCGCAAGGACAAGCGAAGCTGGGCCTCAAGAGGCAGCCCGCGGTCCCCGCCCCCGTCTACGGCCATACCACCCTGAACGCGCCCGATCTCGTCTGATCTCGGAAGCTAAGCAGGGTCGGGCCTGGTTAGTACTTGGATGGGAGACCGCCTGGGAATACCGGGTGCTGTAGGCTTTTGGCCTCCCGCTGCGGCTCCGCCTTCTCCTTTAGTCGCCCGCGGCGGTGGCCGCCAGCTCCGCCCCCCGCCGGGCACCGCTGCAGGCCCCACCTCCTCCGCCACCCCCCCCCCCCGCCTCCACCACCACAGAGCGCCAGAGGGGCCGCTCCATGCGGCCCGAAGGCGGCCCTGGAAGGCAGCGTCACACCCGACGCTCCGGGGGTGGCTGGCCCGGACCCAGACTCCGCCGCGGGCCCGGGGGCCGTCCGTGCGGCCCGCGAGCCCCTCCACCTGCACCTGGCCGGCCCCACCGGCGCCCAGCCCCGGCGCCGCCACCTGTCCGCTGCTGTGGCTCTCCGCAGCTCTCTCCGGATAAAGCTGGATAAAGGTCTGGACGCGAAGGAGGGGCAGTGATTCAGCCTATTGCTCTTAGTGCCCCTCCCCCACACTCAGGAGCCCTTTGTGACAAGGCCACAGCTCTGTGATGCAGGCCTGGGGTTCTGCCATCAAGTGAACTCCCAGGGCTCTGTTGCCTGAGGGCGGCAATGCAGTTCAGAAGACGGAGAATCTCTTTTCTTTGAAAAACACTGTTGCTATCTGGCTGAGATCCAGCCCAACTTCCTGGGTGATTGATATCATCCTTGGCTTCCTGTGTGGACTGGGGCTCTTCCTCACGTTACTCCCCTGCTTCCAGAGTAATCCATTCTTAGCACCACCTAGGAAACCTAGAAACATCAGGAAGCATCAAGTAGAGCTGAAGGGGAAGAGCAGGAGTAGGAAGAAAAGTCGATATTTGAACGCTTGCAGAGCTTGCCTGGAAGAACTGGAGGGGACTCACAACCTGGCTTCACCTCTGCGGAGCTGCCTGGGGAGGCTTCCTGGCAAGGGCAACTTTCATCAGCTCTCATGGCAAGACCCTCCTGGTGAGATGTGCAAAGCAGTGCCTGCTGGAGCCTGTGGAGGATACTGCTTGAAGGGTTGGGAACCCTGCAGGAACACCTCCTGTAGGGTTTCCTTCCTGGTTCAAGACACTCGAGAGGTGCTGGAAGCACATATTACAAGGTTTTGGGTAAAGCACGGGTGGACCCTACCCCTCAAGGTCCTCAAGCCCATCAATCTCTTGAAGTCGACAAAGTTCCAACCCTCCACCACCCTGCGGTTAGCCTCGTCCCCTTCAGCCACCTGTGTATCTGGGTCCCACTCAACAGTCACGTTTGCTGAGTTCCCGGAGAAACCTCCTCAGGCTCATTCAGGAGAGAAGGTGAGAACAGAAGAGTCCGTTCCTGCCCTGAAGAGGCCTCTCCTTGTCCCCTCCACTGTGTGTAAGGAAATCCAGAGTGCCCTGGGAGCGATTCCACCTGGTGACTACCATGGGCCCTCAAAGGCTTCTCTGACTGCACAGCAGGGCAGGCCACCTTCTCAGTCCCTCACACTCAGCCTTGTGGGCAGAACCTGGAAGAGTGAGACTGTGGAATGGGTCAAGAGGGACAGCCTAGAGCCAGGTCCAAGTTCAGCAATGGTCAGGAACGAGCCAAGAGAGGAGAGTGGTGGTCAGGCCTCAGGAGACCCCTGCCATAGGGTAACAGTGATAGAGGTGAACTTAGGATCCCAATCTTTGAGAGGTGAAGAGGCCAGGGAGGCTGTGGAGGCCAAGGAGTCTCCTGCTCTTCAACCACAGTCTAGTGTTATCTTGGAAACCAAAGTGTTGACAAAATCCCAAACCACAAATGTACCTATGAGGAGTTTAGAGGTGCCAGGGGCCAGTAAAAGTTTCCTACTACCTAGAATGTCTGTTTTCCAACCTCTAGGTGAGCCATGCCTTAACATGGAGGTTGCTAGTGAGTTTAACTCCAAAGTAAAGGTACAGTCAGACAACCAGCTTCAGGACTTTCCCAAACACAGGTTCCTTGCTGCAGACAACTTGGCTTCTCAGGTGCCTCAGTGCCATCCCCAGAGAGTCCCCACCAGAGACACGTTAGCTTCCCAGGAGCCAAGTGGCCTTATGGAAGGCCAAAGGAGCAACCTAGGGCAGCAGGAGCCCAAAACTTCAAAACTCCAAGACTCATGGAAGAGCCAGAGCAAGATGATTGCCCCTACTTACAAAAGAGGGGACCGTAGGAGGCATAAACCAGGAGAGCACGAAGAGAGGTTTAAAGAACGAGGGACCCCTCAAGCTGGAAGTATGAGCCGCCCTGCCCAGGTCAGGGGCATAACAGACTCTATTGGGAGCAGATGTCTCCAGCTCATGCCAGAGAAGAAATATAGCCCTCCAGAAAGCCTCTTCAGAAAAAGGATGAGGCTATTTTTAAAGTGGATTTTCCCCAATAAAAAAGTCAATGGTCGAGATGCTCTGCAAAGAAAAAAAAAAAAAAAGCCCATATCAGCCACTGCCCGGAGTCACGGATCAGTCAAATCAGATCAATCTTGAAGAGTGAGACTGCTGAGGGTCAGGCACTCATGACAGCTGTTGGACAGATCGTAGAAGAAAAAAGAGCAATTCACCATGGACTTCATGCCACAGAGTTAAATGAGCACAGAGTGGAATTCCAAGTCCCAGTATGTGGGGGTTTCTGCTACCATAGTCTTACCTCTTACCCAGAGCAAGGGAGAATGATGGGTTCTACAGCCTGCAGTCATAAAGCCACCTCCAAGGGCCAGAGTTGTTCTGTCAGGGAAAGGGAAGTCAGACACCAACATAGTTTGAAAAGTGTAAGGTTTGACGATGAGCAGCTGGGCCTAAGGTGCCTCCCATCCTTGTCCCCCAGGAAGAGTGTGTTTCCAGTTAGTACCTGCCAGTATGGGCCAAGGATTCCAGGTGCCCCAGCCCGCCATCAACACTGTCCAAGGCATTGTCATCTTTGGGGAGGTGTCTTGCCTGGTCGACAGTAAAATCCTTCTTTAGTCTTCCCTTTAGTAGGAAAACATGTCTCCAAGTAAAAATTCAGTCCATGTAGAGAAAATGATTTTCTCATTAGCACATCCAAGATATTTAATGTTCCCCAATACATATATATATATATATATATATATATATATATATATATATATATATATATATATATATATATATATTTTCTAATAAAAGCATACTGTAATGGCAAAAAAAAAGAAATTTAAAACGGCATGGAAAAATGCTGAACATTAGGAATAATTAAAGCTATGCAAATCCAAATTACAAAAACCTATCCGCTCACACCAGTCAGAATGGCCATCAGCAAGAATTCTGCAAAAAGTAAATGCTGAAGGGGTTTTAGAGAAATGCCTACCCTTGGTCCAAAGTGGGACATGGTAAGAGCCAGTAATGAAAACAAAAATGAGGTGCCTTGTAAAGGTAAATACTGAGCTACCATTCAATCAAGCATACCCACTGCTGGGCCTATCGCCTGAGGGGATGAGAATCAAAAAAACACAGGCTGGGCTTCACTGGTGGCGCAGTGGTTGAGAGCCCGCCTGCCAATGCAGGGGACACGCGTTCATGCTCCGGGTCGGGAAGATCCCACGTGCCGCGGAGCGGCTTGTCCCGTGAGCTAGGGCTGCTGGGCCTGCGCGTCCGGAGCCTGTGCTCTGCAATGGGAGGGTCCACCGCAGTGAGAGGCCCACGTACCGCAAAAAAAAAAAAAAAAAAAAAAAAAAAAAAAAACACAGGCTGGCAATCCTCCACTCCAGCAATATTTACCATAGCCAACACTTGGAAGCTACGAAAATGTCCATCAACAGAGGAATGCACAAAGAAGAAGTGGTCCCTGTACACAATGGAATATGACTCCAATAAAAAATCTATATAAATACAATTTATAAAACAAACATAATTAAGGAGACATCAGCTCTTGGGGGCACATTCCACTCTAATATTTAACCGAGGAACACCACTGCCCGGATGGTCTGTTTCCCTAGTTCCCAGGTTGGGAAAAGCAGAAATGCTGCCGCCCTCTGGCCATTACCTGCAACAGCAGCTTTAAGACCTGTGCTAAGGGTCACTTCATATGCAGCAGTACTGGTGGGCTGTAAATGAAACCTGCCCTCCAAACGTCTTGAGGGAGGTAATGGCCAAAATATTTCTAAATGTCACACACACTTCACGAAGACAATTTGAAGAGGTAAGCTGTACTCACAGTTGAAGAAAAGAAGGACATGCCAGAAAGCTCAATTTCAAGGGATTATGAGACGCATGCAAATCCAGCCACAAAGTGGTATCGGCTCACACTAGTCAGAACACACATCAGCAAAAAAACTACAAACAAAAAATGCTGAAGGTGTTGTGGAGAAGCGCATACCCTCAACTTTAAGCGGGACGTAACCTGGTAAGAGCCACTAATGAGAACAGACTGGAGGTGCCTCTACAAGGTAAACATTCCGCTACCATATGATCCAGCAGGCCCACTCCTGGGCCTATAACCTAAGAAGACAGAATTGGAAAGACACAGGCAGGCAAATGTGCATTGCCGCAGCATTACAATAGCCATGACGTGGAAGCAACCAAAAAGCCCATCAACAGATGAGGGGACAAAGAAGAACTGGTACATGTACAGACAGAATATTAGCCAAGGAAGAAAAGGACACAATGCCATTTGCAGCACCGTAGATGAGTCTAGAGGTGATCACGTGACTTGTAGTAAGTCAGAAAGAGAAAGACACGTATCGTATGATATCACTTATAGGTGTTACCTAAAAATTGATACCAGTGAAGATATTTCCACAGAGAAGGGCAATCCCAGATTCATTAAACAAACTTATGGTTCACCAACGGAAAGGTGTGAGGATTGGATACATTACGAGATTGGGGTGAACAGACATATACAAACACAGGTGAAATATATAATCACCAAAGACCTACAGAATACCAAGAGAAGACTACTCAACATTCTGTCATAACGTACATGGGAAAAGGATCCCAGCAAGAACAGACATGTGTATATGTGTAAAAGAACCACATCTTGCACACCTGCAACAAGCCAAACATTGTAATCAAACACGCTGTGATAAAATAAAAAATAAAAAAAATTAAATTAAAAAAACGAACAAGAAGTAGTGAGACAAACTTAAGGGGCCTTCTCCTGGCACATTCCATTCTAAATTACAACGTAGAACACGACTTCCATTGAGGCTCTGCTGCCCTAGTAACCAGATTTGGTAAGGGAGAACTGCTGCCCCCTTGTGGCCGTTTCACACAACAGCACCTTTAATCCCAACGCTAATGTCAGTTGATATTCAAAATCATTGCAGGCCTGTAAATGACACCTGCCCTGAAAACAAATCCTGGGGTCATATATCGACCAAAAAATTCAAAAGACGTCCATATTTCAAAACGACACTTTCAAGAGGCATATTTTGTTCTGCATATTTGTTCTGCACATTAGGGTTCTGCTTCTTTTTCTTTCTTTCTTTCTTTGTTAAAACAAAAACGGGAATGGAAAAAGGCAACCCTCAGAATGGGAGAAAATATTTGCAAACGAATCCATGGACAAAGGTTTAATCTCCAATATATATAACAGCTCATGCAGCTTAATATTAAAAAAAAAACAAACAACCCAATACAAAAATGGGCAGAAGATCTAAATAGACGTTTCTTCAAAGAAGACACAGAGATGGCCAAGACGCACATGAAAAGCTGCTCAACATCACTCATCATTAGAGAAATGCACATCAAAACTACAGTGAGGTATCACCTCACACCTGTTAGAATGGGCATCATCAGAAAATGTACAAACAACAAATGCTGGGGAGGGTGTGGACCAAAGGAACCTTCTTCCACTATTGGTGGGAATGTAAATTGATACAGTCACTATGGAGAACAGCATGGAGGTTCCTTAAAAAACTGAAAATAGAATTACCATAGGATCCAGCAATCCCACTTCTGGGCATATAGCCAGAGAAAACCATAAATGAAAAAGACACATTCACCACAATGTTCATTGCAGCACTATTTACAATAGCCAGGTAATGGAAGCAACCTAAATGCCCACAGACAGACGAACGGATAATGATGTGGTCCATCTATAAAACGGAATATTACTCAGCCATAAAAAGGAACGAAACTGGGTCATCTGTGGAGACGTCGACGGATCTAGAGACTGTCATACAGAGTGAAGTAAGTCAGAAGGAGAAAAACAAATATTGTATATTAATGCATATATGTGGAACCTAGAAAGATGGTACAGATGACCCGGTTTGCAGGGCAGAAATAGAGACACAGAGGTAGAGAACAAACGTATGGACACCAAGGGGGGGGAAGCCATGGGTTGTTGGTGGTGGGATGAGTCGGGAGATTGGGATTGTCCTGTATACATGTATATGCATAAAATAGATAACTAATAATAATCCTGCTGAATAAAAAAATAAACTTAAATTTCATAATTTTAAAAAATAAATAAAATTTTAAAATAAAACGGAAAAAAAGTTCTTCCCTTCACACAGATGTATTTATAGGAATGAATTATTTCCATGCTTATATCTATAAATACATAGAAGAGGAATAAAATCTCACTTGAACCAAAAAAGAAAAAAAAAACAGAACCCACCAGTTATACACAGGAAAACCCTATCAGGGCACTGGCTCCAGCGGCAAACAATTCTGAAGTTGGTCAGAGGTGGGGAATCATCTCCCATGCAGCCAGCAGCCCCCCCAACCCCCGCAAGGAGCGTCGTCTTTGCAAAGCTGGGGGACCGTGCCGAGGCGTCTGTGAGTCAACGTGAGCCGAGCCCCCGGCTAGCTGCTGCTGTACTGTTCCCACCCTTCCCAGGTAAAACACCTGAATATGTCCAAGGACTTGAAAGCCTAGAGGAAGGGCCGTGGAGCCACAGCAGCGACAGCACGCAGGCCGACTTGGTGCCTGCAGGCCAGCCAGGAAGGTCCTGGCCCCGGGCGCTCTTCTGGAAGCTTTCCATTTCCCTGCCTGAGATACTCCTCCTGTCCCGGCCCCCACTGCTTTTTTCCTTCCTCACCTCTGCCCGGGGAGAAATTCCAACGGAAGGTATGGGTGACACATCCTCTTCTTTAGCAGGTGGCAGCCCGGCAACTCCTGCAGAAAGTCCAGCAGAGCCCCACTCACACCGGGCCACCCACAGAGCCGTGGCCCCTCACTCCCTCCCACCAGCAAAGCCCCAAGACTGCTGACGGGGCAGAGAATATGGCGTCAGGCACAGCTGCAGGGGCTCTTGCTGCCTGGAGCCGTGTTTATATGGACCTCAACCCAGGCACACCTGGGGAGGGCTGGCCGGCAGGGTCAGGCTGCCCAGGTTAGCCCATCCTCACCCCTCAGGGACTCCCATTGCAGAAAATGGACCTCGCTGAACCGGCCAGGTCCAAGGAACAGGTGTGGGCTCCTGAGAGTCTGGATAGACAAGGGGCTGCAGCTCCGGCTTGTTTTCTAATCCTTTTATCTGGCCCATGAGTGGGAGACAACTTCAAGAAGACCCTCTCCTAATGAGAGGAACCCAGGAGTCAGGGAGAGGAGGGGTGATGGGTGGAGACAGAGGCCTGGTGCCCCGGCTGCGGTGGAAGCCTCTGGAAGACCAGGCAGAGGGAGGCCGCACAGAGTGATGCCCAGGGTCACAGACCTGTCGGAGCTGCTGTTTGTTAGCTCAAGTCCTGCTCTGAGGTGCTCTGTGTCAGCTCTGAGTGACAGGTGATCTGGGCTGCTCTGCAATGAGGGCTACGTGCACGGTACCTGTGTGCCCAGCCCTGCCGGGGTACCTGCCCAGGGCAGCTCCGTATCCTGGGAGGGGCCTGACCACGAGAGCACCATGGGCTGCTGGGGAGGGGGGGCCTGCCCAGGTGAGCTCCATATCCTGGGATTGCCCTGACCACGAGAGGCCCGTGGGCTGCTGGGGACCTGGTAAACGATGTCGGGACAGTCAGTGAAGCCACCGAGGTTATACATCCAGTAGTTCCTAATTCCTACACACTGCTGGTCATTCTACCATCCACCAGGACACGGTATTCTGTATGAGACTTCAGTGATGCCTTCTTCTGTATTGCATTGGTCCCCGAAAGGCTCTGCTGCCCTAGTAACCAGATTTGGGAATGGAGAAATGCTGCCGCCTTGTGGCCGTTTGCCACAACAGCAGCTTTAAACCCAGTGCTCATGGTCACTAAATATTCACACTCATTGCAGCCTGTAAACGGCACCTGCCCTGAAAAACAATCCTGGGGTCGAAAATGGACCCAAAACTTCTAAAGAGGGCAACCATGCAAGAGGACAATTTCAAGAGGTTAATTGTACTCTCCGTTTTTTTCTGTTTTTCTGTACCAGAAATTTAAAACGGCCCCTCCGCCACGCCCCGGTACCCGAGGCCTCCGTTGCCCTGCCTGGGCGGGCGGCGGGGCGCTGCCGGGGCGGGCTGGCCGCGGGGATGGCGGTAAGGCGCAAGGACAAGCGAAGCTGGGCCTCAAGAGGCAGCCCATGGTCCCCGCCCCCGTCTACGGCCATACCACCCTGAACGCGCCCGATCTCGTCTGATCTCGGAAGCTAAGCAGGGTCGGGCCTGGTTAGTACTTGGATGGGAGACCGCCTGGGAATACCGGGTGCTGTAGGCTTTTGGCCTCCCGCTGCGGCTCTGCCTTCTCCATTAGTCGCCCGCGGCGGTGGCCGCCAGCTCCGCCCCCCGCCGGGCACCGCTGCAGGCCCCACCTCCTCCGCCCCCCCCACCACCACCACAAAGCGCCAGAGGGGTCGCTCCATGCGGCCCGAAGGCGGCCCTGGAAAGCAGCAGCACACCCGACGCTCCGGGGGTGGCTGGCCCGGACCCAGACTCCGCCGCGGGCCCGGGGGCCGTCCGTGCGGCCCGCGAGCCCCTCCACCTGCACCTGGCTGGCCCCAACGGCGCCCAGCCCCGGCGCCGCCACCTGTCCGCCAGTGTGGCTCTCCGCAGCTCTCTCTGGATAAAGCTGGATAAAGGTCTGGACGCGAAGGAGGGGCAGTGATTCAGCCTATTGCTCTTAGTGCCCCTCCCCCACACTCAGGAGCCCTTTGTGACAAGGCCACAGCTCTGTGATGCAGGCCTGGGGTTCTGCCATCAAGTGAACTCCCAGGGCTCTGTTGCCTGAGGGCGGCAATGCAGTTCAGAAGACGTAGAATCTCTTTTCTTTGAAAAACACTGTTGCTATCTGGCTGAGATCCAGCCCAACTTCCTGGGTGATTGATATCATCCTTGGCTTCCTGTGTGGACTGGGGCTCTTCCTCACGTTACTCCCCTGCTTCCAGAGTAATCCATTCTTAGCACCACCTAGGAAACCTAGAAACATCAGGAAGCATCAAGTAGAGCTGAAGGGGAGGAGCAGGAGTAGGAAGAAAAGTCGATCTTTGAAAGCTTGCAGAGATTGCCTGGAAGAACTGGAGGGGACTCACAACCTGGCTTCACCTCTGCGGAGCTGCCTGGGGAGGCTTCCTGGCAAGGGCAACTTTCATCAGCTCTCATGTCAAGACCCTCCTGGTGAGATGTGCAAAGCAGTGCCTGCTGGAGCCTGTGGAGGATACTGCTTGAAGGGTTGGGAACCCTGCAGGAACACCTCCTGTAGGGTTTCCTTCCTGGTTCAAGACACTCGAGAGGTGCTGGAAGCACATATTACAAGGTTTTGGGTAAAGCACGGGTGGACCCTACCCCTCAAGCTCCTCAAGCCCATCAATCTCTTGAAGTGGACAAAGTTCCAACCCGCCACCACCCTGCGGTTAGCCTCGTCCCCTTCAGCCACCTGTGTATCTGGGTCCCACTCAACAGTCACGTTTGCTGAGTTCCCGGAGAAACCTCCTCAGGCTCATTCAGGAGAGAAGGTGAGAACAGAAGAGTCCGTTCCTGCCCTGAAGAGGCCTCTCCTTGTCCCCTCCACTGTGTGTAAGGAAATCCAGAGTGCCCTGGGAGCGATTCCACCTGGTGACTACCATGGGCCCTCAAAGGCTTCTCTGACTGCACAGCAGGGCAGGCCACCTTCTCAGTCCCTCACACTCAGCCTTGTGGGCAGAACCTGGAAGAGTGAGACTGTGGAATGGGTCAAGAGGGACAGCTTAGAGCCAGGTCCAAGTTCAGCAATGGTCAGGAACGAGCCAAGAGAGGAGAGTGGTGGTCAGGCCTCAGGAGACCCCTGCCATAGGGTAACAGTGATGGAGGTGAACTTAGGATCCCAATCTTTGAGAGGTGAAGAGGCCAGGGAGGCTGTGGAGGCCAAGGAGTCTCCTGCTCTTCAACCACAGTCTAGTGTTATCTTGGAAACCAAAGTGTTGACAAAATTCCAAACCACAGATGTACCTATGAGGAGTTTAGAGGTGCCAGGGGCCAGTAAAAGTTTCCTACTACCTAGAATGTCTGTTTTCCAACCTCTAGGTGAGCCATGCCTTAACATGGAGGTTGCTAGTGAGTTTAACTCCAAAGTAAAGGTACAGTCAGGCAACCAGCTTCAGGACTTTCCCAAACACAGGTTCCTTGCTGCAGACAACTTGGCTTCTCAGGTGCCTCAGTGCCATCCCCAGAGAGTCCCCACCAGAGACACGTTAGCTTCCCAGGAGCCAAGTGGCCTTATGGAAGGCCAAAGGAGCAACCTAGGGGAGCAGGAGCCCCAAACTTCAAAACTCCAAGACTCATGGAAGAGCCAGAGCAAGATGATTGCCCCTACTTACAAAAGAGAGGACCGTAGGAGGCATAAACCAGGAGAGCACGAAGAGAGGTTTAAAGAACGAGGGACCCCTCAAGCTGGAAGTATGAGCCGCCCTGCCCAGGTCAGGGGCATAACAGACTCTATTGGGAGCAGATGTCTCCAGCTCATGCCAGAGAAGAAATAGAGCCCTCCAGAAAGCCTCTTCAGAAAAAGGATGAGGCTATTTTTAAAGTGGATTTTCCCCAATAAAAAGTCAATGGTCGAGATGCTCTGCAAAGAAAAAAAAAAAAAGCCCATATCAGCCACTGCCCGGAGTCACGGATCAGTCAAATCAGATCAATCTTGAAGAGTGAGACTGCTGAGGGTCAGGCACTCATGACAGCTGTTGGACAGATCGTAGAAGAAAAAACAGCAATTCACCATGGACTTCATGCCACAGAGTTAAATGAGCACAGAGTGGAATTCCAAGTCCCAGTATGTGGGGGTTTCTGCTACCATAGGCTTACCTCCTACCCAGAGCAAGGGAGAATGATGGGTTCTACAGCCTGCAGTCATAAAGCCACCTCCAAGGGCCAGAGTTGTTCTGTCAGGGAAAGGGAAGTCAGACACCAACATAGTTTGAAAAGTGTAAGGTTTGACGATGAGCAGCTGGGCCTAAGGTGCCTCCCATCCTTGTCCCCCAGGAAGAGTGTGTTTCCAGTTAGTACCTGCCAGTATGGGCCAAGGATTCCAGGTGCCCCAGCCCGCCATCAACACTGTCCAAGGCATTGTCATCTTTGGGGAGGTGTCTTGCCTGGTCGACAGTAAAATCCTTCTTTAGTCTTCCCTTTAGTAGGAAAACATGTCTCCAAGTAAAAATTCAGTCCATGTAGAGAAAATGATTTTCTCATTAGCACATCCAAGATATTTAATGTTCCCCAATACATATATATATATATATATATATATTTTTTTTTTTTTCTAATAAAAGCATACTGTAATGGCAAAAAAAAGAAATTTAAAACGGCATGGAAAAATGCTGAACATTAGGAATAATTAAAGCTATGCAAATCCAAATTACAAAAACCTATCCGCTCACACCAGTCAGAATGGCCATCAGCAAGAATTCTGCACAAAGTAAATGCTGAAGGGGTTTTAGAGAAATGCCTACCCTTGGTCCAAAGTGGGACATGGTAAGAGCCAGTAATGAAAACAAAAATGAGGTGCCTTGTAAAGGTAAATACTGAGCTACCATTCAATCAAGCATACCCACTGCTGGGCCTATCGCCTGAGGGGATGAGAATCAAAAAAACACAGGCTGGGCTTCACTGGTGGCGCAGTGGTTGAGAGCCCGCCTGCCAATGCAGGGGACACGCGTTCATGCTCCGGGTCAGGAAGATCCCACGTGCCGTGGAGCGGCTTGTCCCGTGAGCTAGGGCTGCTGGGCCTGCACGTCCGGAGCCTGTGCTCTGCAATGGGAGGGTCCACCGCAGTGAGAGGCCCACGTACCGCAAAAAAAAAACAAACAAAACAAACAAAAAACAAAAAAAACACAGGCTGGCAATCCTCCACTCCAGCAATATTTACCATAGCCAACACTTGGAAGCTACGAAAATGTCCATCAACAGAGGAATGCACAAAGAAGAAGTGGTCCCTGTACACAATGGAATATGACTCCAATAAAAAATCTATATAAATACAATTTATAAAACAAACATAATTAAGGAGACATCAGCTCTTGGGGGCACATTCCACTCTAATATTTAACCGAGGAACACCACTGCCCGGATGGTCTGTTTCCCTAGTTCCCAGGTTGGGAAAAGCAGAAATGCTGCCGCCCTCTGGCCATTACCTGCAACAGCAGCTTTAAGACCTGTGCTAAGGGTCACTTCATATGCAGCAGTACTGGTGGGCTGTAAATGAAACCTGCCCTCCAAACGTCTTGAGGGAGGTAATGGCCAAAATATTTCTAAATGTCACACACACTTCACGAAGACAATTTGAAGAGGTAAGCTGTACTCACAGTTGAAGAAAAGAAGGACATGCCAGAAAGCTCAATTTCAAGGGATTATGAGACGCATGCAAATCCAGCCACAAAGTGGTATCGGCTCACACTAGTCAGAACACACATCAGCAAAAAAACTACAAACAAAAAATGCTGAAGGTGTTGTGGAGAAGCGCATACCCTCAACTTTAAGCGGGACGTAACCTGGTAAGAGCCACTAATGAGAACAGACTGGAGGTGCCTCTACAAGGTAAACATTCCGCTACCATATGATCCAGCAGGCCCACTCCTGGGCCTATAACCTAAGAAGACAGAATTGGAAAGACACAGGCAGGCAAATGTGCATTGCCGCAGCATTACAATAGCCATGACGTGGAAGCAACCAAAAAGCCCATCAACAGATGAGGGGACAAAGAAGAACTGGTACATGTACAGACAGAATATTAGCCAAGGAAGAAAAGGACACCATGCCATTTGCAGCACCGTAGATGAGTCTAGAGGTGATCACGTGACTTGTAGTAAGTCAGAAAGAGAAAGACACGTATCGTATGATATCACTTATAGGTGTTACGTAAAAATTGATACCAGTGAAGATATTTCCACAGAGAAGGGCAATCCCAGATTCATTAAACAAACTTATGGTTCACCAACGGAAAGGTGTGAGGATTGGATACATTACGAGATTGGGGTGAACAGACATATACAAACACAGGTGAAATATATAATCACCAAAGACCTACAGAATACCAAGAGAAGACTACTCAACATTCTGTCATAACGTACATGGGAAAAGGATCCCAGCAAGAACAGACATATGTATATGTGTAAAAGAACCACATCTTGCACACCTGCAACAAGCCAAACATTGTAATCAAACACGGTGTGATAAAATAAAAAATAAAAAAATTAAATTAAAAAAACGAACAAGAAGTAGTGAGACAAACTTAAGGGGCCTTCTCCTGGCACATTCCATTCTAAATTACAACCTAGAGCACGACTCCCATTGAGGCTCTGCTGCCCTAGTAACCAGATTTGGTAAGGGAGAACTGCTGCCCCCTTGTGGCCGTTTCACACAACAGCACCTTTAATCCCAACGCTAATGTCAGTTGATATTCAAAATCATTGCAGGCCTGTAAATGACACCTGCCCTGAAAACAAATCCTGGGGTCATATATCGACCAAAAAATTCAAAAGACGTCCGTATTTCAAAACGACACTTTCAAGAGGCATATTTTGTTCTGCATATTTGTTCTGCACATTAGGGTTCTGCTTCTTTATCTTTCTTTCTTTCTTTGTTAAAAAAAAAACGGGAATGGAAAAAGGCAACCCTCAGAATGGGAGAAAATATTTGCAAACGAATCCACGGACAAAGGTTTAATCTCCAATATATATAACAGCTCATGCAGCTTAATATTAAAAAAAAACAAACAACCCAATACAAAAATGGGCAGAAGATCTAAATAGACGTTTCTTCAAAGAAGACACAGAGATGGCCAAGACGCACATGAAAAGCTGCTCAACATCACTCATCATTAGAGAAATGCACATCAAAACTACAGTGAGGTATCACCTCACACCTGTTAGAATGGGCATCATCAGAAAATGTACAAACAACAAATGCTGGGGAGGGTGTGGACCAAAGGAACCTTCTTCCACTATTGGTGGGAATGTAAATTGATACAGTCACTATGGAGAACAGCATGGAGGTTCCTTAAGAAGCTAAACATAGAATTACCATAGGATCCAGCAATCCCACTTCTGGGCATATAGCCAGAGAAAACCATAAATGAAAAAGACACATTCACCACAATGTTCATTGCAGCACTATTTACAATAGCCAGGTAATGGAAGCAACCTAAATGCCCACAGACAGACGAACGGATAATGATGTGGTCCATCTATAAAACGGAATATTACTCAGCCATAAAAAGGAACGAAACTGGGTCATCTGTGGAGATGTCGACGGATCTAGAGACTGTCATACAGAGTGAAGTAAGTCAGAAGGAGAAAAACAAATATTGTATATTAATGCATATATGTGGAACCTAGAAAGATGGTACAGATGACCCGGTTTGCAGGGCAGAAATAGAGACACAGAGGTAGAGAACAAACGTATGGACACCAAGAGGGGGGAAGCCATGGGTTGTTGGTGGTGGGATGAGTCGGGAGATTGGGATTGTCCTGTATACATGTATATGCATAAAATAGATAACTAATAATAATCCTGCTGAATAAAAAAATAAACTTAAATTTCAAAATTTTAAAAAATAAATAAAATTTTAAAATAAAACGGAAAAAAGTTCTTCCCTTCACACAGATGTATTTATAGGAATGAATTATTTCCATGCTTATATCTATAAATACATAGAAGAGGAATAAAATCTCACTTGAACCAAAAAAGAAAAAAAAAAAAAAACAGAACCCACCAGTTATACACAGGAAAACCCTATCAGGGCACTGGCTCCAGCGGCAAACAATTCTGAAGTTGGTCAGAGGTGGGGAATCATCTCCCATGCAGCCAGCAGCCCCCCCAACCCCCGCAAGGAGCGTCGTCTTTGCAAAGCTGGGGGACCGTGCCGAGGCGTCTGTGAGTCAACGTGAGCCGAGCCCCAGGCCAGCTGCTGCTGAACTGTTCCCACCCTTCCCAGGTAAAACACCTGAATATGTCCAAGGACTTGAAAGCCTAGAGGAAGGGCCGTGGAGCCACAGCAGCGACAGCACGCAGGCCGACTTGGTGCCTGCAGGCCAGCCAGGATGGTCCTGGCCCCGGGCGCTCTTCTGGAAGCTTTCCATTTCCCTGCCTGAGATACTCCTCCTGTCCCGGCCCCCACTGCTTTTTTCCTTCCTCACCTCTGCCCGGGGAGAAATTCCAACGGAAGGTATGGGTGACACATCCTCTTCTTTAGCAGGTGGCAGCCCGGCAACTCCTGCAGAAAGTCCAGCAGAGCCCCACTCACACCGGGCCACCCACAGAGCCGTGGCCCCTCACTCCCTCCCACCAGCACAGCCCCGAGACTGCTGACGGGGCAGAGAATATGGCGTCAGGCACAGCTGCAGGGGCTCTTGCTGCCTGGAGCCGTGTTTATATGGACCTCAACCCAGGCACACCTGGGGAGGGCTGGCCGGCAGGGTCAGGCTGCCCAGGTCAGCCCATCCTCACCCCTCAGGGACTCACATTGCAGAAAATGGACCTCGCTGAACCGGCCAGGTCCAAGGAACATGTGTGGGCTCCTGAGAGTCTGGATAGACAAGGGGCTGCAGCTCCGGCTTGTTTTCTAATCCTTTTATCTGGCCCATGAGTGGGAGACAACTTCAAGAAGACCCTCTCCTAATGAGAGGAACCCAGGAGTCAGGGAGAGGAGGGGTGATGGGTGGAGACAGAGGCCTGGTGCCCCGGCTGCGGTGGAAGCCTCTGGAAGACCAGGCAGAGGGAGGCCGCACAGAGTGATGCTCAGGGTCACAGACCTGTCGGAGCTGCTGTTTGTTAGCTCAAGTCCTGCTCTGAGGTGCTCTGTGTCAGCTCTGAGTGACAGGTGATCTGGGCTGCTCTGCAATGAGGGCTACGTGCACGGTACCTGTGTGCCCAGCCCTGCCGGGGTACCTGCCCAGGGCAGCTCCGTATCCTGGGAGGGGCCTGACCACGAGAGCACCATGGGCTGCTGGGGAGGGGGGGCCTGCCCAGGTGAGCTCCATATCCTGGGATTGCCCTGACCACGAGAGGCCCGTGGGCTGCTGGGGACCTGGTAAACGATGTCGGGACAGTCAGTGAAGCCACCGAGGATATACATCCAGTAGTTCCTAATTCCTACACCCTGCTGGTCATTCTACCATCCACCAGGACACGGTATTCTGTATGAGACTTCAGTGATGCCTTCTTCTGTATTGCATTGGTCCCCGAAAGGCTCTGCTGCCCTAGTAACCAGATTTGGGAATGGAGAAATGCTGCCGCCTTGTGGCCGTTTGCCACAACAGCAGCTTTAAACCCAGTGCTCATGGTCACTAAATATTCACACTCATTGCAGCCTGTAAACGGCACCTGCCCTGAAAAACAATCCTGGGGTCGAAAATGGACCCAAAACTTCTAAAGAGGGCAACCATGCAAGAGGACAATTTCAAGAGGTTAATTGTACTCTCCGTTTTCTTCTGTTTTTCTGTACCAGAAATTTAAAACGGCCCCTCCGCCACGCCCCGGTACCCGAGGCCTCCGTTGCCCTGCCGGGGCGGGCGGCGGGGCGCTGCCGGGGCGGGCTGGCCGCGGGGATGGCGGTAAGGCACAAGGACAAGCGAAGCTGGGCCTCAAGAGGCAGCCCGCGGTCCCCGCCCCCGTCTATGGCCATACCACCCTGAACGCGCCCGATCTCGTCTGATCTCGGAAGCTAAGCAGGGTCGGGCCTGGTTAGTACTTGGATGGGAGCCCGCCTGGGAATACCAGGTGCTGTAGGCTTTTGGCCTCCCGCTGCAGCTCCGCCTTCTCCTTTAGTCGCCCGAGGCGGTGGCCGCCAGCTCCGCCCCCCGCCGGGCACCGCTGCAGGCCCCACCTCCTCCGCCCCCCCCACCACCACCACAAAGCGCCAGAGGGGTCGCTCCATGCGGCCCGAAGGCGGCCCTGGAAAGCAGCAGCACACCCGACGCTCCGGGGGTGGCTGGCCCGGACCCAGACTCCGCCGCGGGCCCGGGGGCCATCCGTGCGGCCCGCAAGCCCCTCCACCTCCACCTGGCCGGCCCCACCGGCGCACAGCCCCGGCGCCGCCACCTGTCCGCCGGTGTGGCTCTCCGTAGCTCTCTCCGGATAAAGCTGGATAAAGGTCTGGATGGGAAGGAGGGGCAGTGATTCAGCCTATTGCTCTTAGTGCCCCTCCCCCACACTCAGGAGCCCTTTGTGACAAGGCCACAGCTCTGTGATGCAGGCCTGGGGTTCTGCCATCAAGTGAACTCCCAGGGCTCTGTTGCCTGAGGGCGGCAATGCAGTTCAGAAGACGGAGAATCTCTTTTCTTTGAAAAACACTGTTGCTATCTGGCTGAGATCCAGCCCAACTTCCTGGGTGATTGATATCATCCTTGGCTTCCTGTGTGGACTGGGGCTCTTCCTCACGTTACTCCCCTGCTTCCAGAGTAATCCATTCTTAGCACCACCTAGGAAACCTAGAAACATCAGGAAGCATCAAGTAGAGCTGAAGGGGAGGAGCAGGAGTAGGAAGAAAAGTCGATCTTTGAAAGCTTGCAGAGATTGCCTGGAAGAACTGGAGGGGACTCACAACCTGGCTTCACCTCTGCGGAGCTGCCTGGGGAGGCTTCCTGGCAAGGGCAACTTTCATCAGCTCTCATGGCAAGACCCTCCTGGTGAGATGTGCAAAGCAGTGCCTGCTGGAGCCTGTGGAGGATACTGCTTGAAGGGTTGGGAACCCTGCAGGAACACCTCCTGTAGGGTTTCCTTCCTGGTTCAAGACACTCGAGAGGTGCTGGAAGCACATATTACAAGGTTTTGGGTAAAGCACGGGTGGACCCTACCCCTCAAGGTCCTCAAGCCCATTAATCTCTTGAAGTCGACAAAGTTCCAACCCTCCACCACCCTGCGGTTAGCCTCGTCCCCTTCAGCCACCTGTGTATCTGGGTCCCACTCAACAGTCACGTTTGCTGAGTTCCCGGAGAAACCTCCTCAGGCTCATTCAGGAGAGAAGGTGAGAACAGAAGAGTCCGTTCCTGCCCTGAAGAGGCCTCTCCTTGTCCCCTCCACTGTGTGTAAGGAAATCCAGAGTGCCCTGGGAGCGATTCCACCTGGTGACTACCATGGGCCCTCAAAGGCTTCTCTGACTGCACAGCAGGGCAGGCCACCTTCTCAGTCCCTCACACTCAGCCTTGTGGGCAGAACCTGGAAGAGTGAGACTGTGGAATGGGTCAAGAGGGACAGCCTAGAGCCAGGTCCAAGTTCAGCAATGGTCAGGAACGAGCCAAGAGAGGAGAGTGGTGGTCAGGCCTCAGGAGACACCTGCCATAGGGTAACAGTGATAGAGGTGAACTTAGGATCCCAATCTTTGAGAGGTGAAGAGGCCAGGGAGGCTGTGGAGGTCAAGGAGTCTCCTGCTCTTCAACCACAGTCTAGTGTTATCTTGGAAACCAAAGTGTTGACAAAATCCCAAACCACAAATGTACCTATGAGGAGTTTAGAGGTGCCAGGGGCCAGTAAAAGTTTCCTACTACCTAGAATGTCTGTTTTCCAACCTCTAGGTGAGCCATGCCTTAACATGGAGGTTGCTAGTGAGTTTAACTCCAAAGTAAAGGTACAGTCAGACAACCAGCTTCAGGACTTTCCCAAACACAGGTTCCTTGCTGCAGACAACTTGGCTTCTCAGGTGCCTCAGTGCCATCCCCAGAGAGTCCCCACCAGAGACACGTTAGCTTCCCAGGAGCCAAGTGGCCTTATGGAAGGCCAAAGGAGCAACCTAGGGCAGCAGGAGCCCCAAACTTCAAAACTCCAAGACTCATGGAAGAGCCAGAGCAAGATGATTGCCCCTACTTACAAAAGAGAGGACCGTAGGAGGCATAAACCAGGAGAGCACGAAGAGAGGTTTAAAGAACGAGGGACCCCTCAAGCTGGAAGTATGAGCCGCCCTGCCCAGGTCAGGGGCATAACAGACTCTATTGGGAGCAGATGTCTCCAGCTCATGCCAGAGAAGAAATATAGCCCTCCAGAAAGCCTCTTCAGAAAAAGGATGAGGCTATTTTTAAAGTGGATTTTCCCCAATAAAAAAGTCAATGGTCGAGATGCTCTGCAAAGAAAAAAAAAAAAAGCCCATATCAGCCACTGCCCGGAGTCACGGATCAGTCAAAAGCAGATCAATCTTGAAGAGTGAGACTGCTGAGGGTCAGGCACTCATGACAGCTGTTGGACAGATCGTAGAAGAAAAAAGAGCAATTCACCATGGACTTCATGCCACAGAGTTAAATGAGCACAGAGTGGAATTCCAAGTCCCAGTATGTGGGGGTTTCTGCTACCATAGGCTTACCTCCTACCCAGAGCAAGGGAGAATGATGGGTTCTACAGCCTGCAGTCATAAAGCCACCTCCAAGGGCCAGAGTTGTTCTGTCAGGGAAAGGGAAGTCAGACACCAACATAGTTTGAAAAGTGTAAGGTTTGACGATGAGCAGCTGGGCCTAAGGTGCCTCCCATCCTTGTCCCCCAGGAAGAGTGTGTTTCCAGTTAGTACCTGCCAGTATGGGCCAAGGATTCCAGGTGCCCCAGCCCACCATCAACACTGTCCAAGGCATTGTCATCTTTGGGGAGGTGTCTTGCCTGGTCGACAGTAAAATCCTTCTTTAGTCTTCCCTTTAGTAGGAAAACATGTCTCCAAGTAAAAATTCAGTCCATGTAGAGAAAATGATTTTCTCATTAGCACATCCAAGATATTTAATGTTCCCCAATACATATATATATATATTTTTCTAATAAAAGCATAGTGTAATGGCAAAAAAAGAGAAATTTAAAACGGCATGGAAAAATGCTGAACATTAGGAATAATTAAAGCTATGCAAATCCAAATTACAAAAACCTATCCTCTCACACCAGTCAGAATGGCCATCAGCAAGAATTCTGCAAAAAGTAAATGCTGAAGGGGTTTTAGAGAAATGCCTACCCTTGGTCCAAAGTGGGACATGGTAAGAGCCAGTAATGAAAACAAAAATGAGGTGCCTTGTAAAGGTAAATACTGAGCTACCATTCAATCAAGCATACCCACTGCTGGGCCTATCGCCTGAGGGGATGAGAATCAAAAAAACACAGGCTGGGCTTCACTGGTGGCGCAGTGGTTGAGAGCCCGCCTGCCAATGCAGGGGACACGCGTTCATGCTCCGGGTCGGGAAGATCCCACGTGCCGCGGAGCGGCTTGTCCCGTGAGCTAGGGCTGCTGGGCCTGCGCGTCCGGAGCCTGTGCTCTGCAATGGGAGGGTCCACCGCAGTGAGAGGCCCACGTACCGCAAAAAAAAAAAAAAAAAAAAAAAAAACACAGGCTGGCAATCCTCCACTCCAGCAATATTTACCATAGCCAACACTTGGAAGCTACGAAAATGTCCATCAACAGAGGAATGCACAAAGAAGAAGTGGTCCCTGTACACAGTGGAATATGACTCCAATAAAAAATCTATATAAATACAATTTATAAAACAAACATAATTAAGGAGACATCAGCTCTTGGGGGCACATTCCACTCTAATATTTAACCGAG
Source organism: Mesoplodon mirus (assembly GCF_964341445.2). Taxonomy (NCBI): domain Eukaryota; kingdom Metazoa; phylum Chordata; class Mammalia; order Artiodactyla; family Ziphiidae; genus Mesoplodon; species Mesoplodon mirus. Next base: position 100,126,969 of record NC_138976.1, read on the forward strand.
GAACACCAGTGCCCGGATGGTCTGTTTCCCTAGTTCCCAGGTTGGGAAAAGCAGAAATGCTGCCGCCCTCTGGCCATTACCTGCAACAGCAGCTTTAAGTCCTGTGCTAAGGGTCACTTCTTATGCAGCAGTACTGGTGGGCTGTAAATGAAACCTGCCCTCCAAACGTCTTGAGGGAGGTAATGGCCAAAATATTTCTAAATGTCACACACACTTCACGAAGACAATTTGAAGAGGTAAGCTGTACTCACAGTTGAAGAAAAGAAGGACATGCCAGAAAGCTCAATTTCAAGGGATTATGAGACGCATGCAAATCCAGCCACAAAGTGGTATCGGCTCACACTAGTCAGAACACACATCAGCAAAAAAACTACAAACAAAAAATGCTGAAGGTGTTGTGGAGAAGCGCATACCCTCAACTTTAAGCGGGACGTAACCTGGTAAGAGCCACTAATGAGAACAGACTGGAGGTGCCTCTACAAGGTAAACATTCCGCTACCATATGATCCAGCAGGCCCACTCCTGGGCCTATAACCTAAGAAGACAGAATTGGAAAGACACAGGCAGGCAAATGTGCATTGCCGCAGCATTACAATAGCCATGACGTGGAAGCAACCAAAAAGTCCATCAACAGATGAGGGGACAAAGAAGAACTGGTACATGTACAGACAGAATATTAGCCAAGGAAGAAAAGGACACAATGCCATTTGCAGCACCGTAGATGAGTCTAGAGGTGATCACGTGACTTGTAGTAAGTCAGAAAGAGAAAGACACGTATCGTATGATATCACTTATAGGTGTTACCTAAAAATTGATACCAGTGAAGATATTTCCACAGAGAAGGGCAATCCCAGATTCATTAAACAAACTTATGGTTCACCAACGGAAAGGTGTGAGGATTGGATACATTACGAGATTGGGGTGAACAGACATATACAAACACAGGTGAAATATATAATCACCAAAGACCTACAGAAGACCAAGAGAAGACTACTCAACATTCTGTCATAACGTACATGGGAAAAGGATCCCAGCAAGAACAGACATATGTATATGTGTAAAAGAACCACATCTTGCACACCTGCAACAAGCCAAACATTGTAATCAAACACGCTGTGATAAAATAAAAAATAAAAAAAAATTAAATTAAAAAAACGAACAACAAGTAGTGAGACAAACTTAAGGGGCCTTCTCCTGGCACATTCCATTCTAAATTACAACGTAGAACACGACTTCCATTGAGGCTCTGCTGCCCTAGTAACCAGATTTGGTAAGGGAGAACTGCTGCCCCCTTGTGGCCGTTTCACACAACAGCACATTTAATCCCAGCGCTAATGGTCAGTTGATATTCAAAATCATTGCAGGCCTGTAAATGACACCTGCCCTGAAAACAAATCCTGGGGTCATATATCGACCAAAAAATTCAAAAGACGTCCATATTTCAAAACGACACTTTCATGAGGCATATTTTGTTCTGCATATTTGTTCTGCACATTAGGGTTCTGCTTCTTTATCTTTCTTTCTTTCTTTGTTAAAACAAAAACGGGAATGGAAAAAGGCAACCCTCAGAATGGGAGAAAATATTTGCAAACGAATCCACGGGCAAAGGTTTAATCTCCAATATATATAACAGCTCATGCAGCTTAATATTAAAAAAAAAACAAACAACCCAATACAAAAATGGGCAGAATATCTAAATAGACGTTTCTTCAAAGAAGACACAGAGATGGCCAAGACGCACATGTAAAGCTGCTCAACATCACTCATCATTAGAGAAATGCACATCAAAACTACAGTGAGGTATCACCTCACACCTGTTAGAATGGGCATCATCAGAAAATGTACAAACAACAAATGCTGGGGATGGTGTGGACCAAAGGAACCTTCTTCCACTATTGGTGGGAATGTAAATTGATACAGTCACTATGGAGAACAGCATGGAGGTTCCTTAAAAAACTGAAAATAGAATTACCATAGGATCCAGCAATCCCACTTCTGGGCATATAGCCAGAGAAAACCATAAATGAAAAAGACACATTCACCACAATGTTCATTGCAGCACTATTTACAATAGCCAGGTAATGGAAGCAACCTAAATGCCCACAGACAGACGAACGGATAATGATGTGGTCCATCTATAAAACGGAATATTACTCAGCCATAAAAAGGAACGAAACTGGGCCATCTGTGGAGACGTCGACGGATCTAGAGACTGTCATACAGAGTGAAGTAAGTCAGAAGGAGAAAAACAAATATTGTATATTAATGCATATATGTGGAACCTAGAAAGATGGTACAGATGACCCGGTTTGCAGGGCAGAAATAGAGACACAGAGGTAGAGAACAAACGTATGGACACCAAGAGGGGGGAAGCCATGGGTTGTTGGTGGTGGGATGAGTCGGGAGATTGGGATTGTCCTGTATACATGTATATGCATAAAATAGATAACTAATAATAATCCTGCTGAATAAAAAAATAAACTTAAATTTCAAAATTTTAAAAAATAAATAAAATTTTAAAATAAAACGGAAAAAAAGTTCTTCCCTTCACACAGATGTATTTATAGGAATGAATTATTTCCATGCTTATATCTATAAATACATAGAAGAGGAATAAAATCTCACTTGAACCAAAAAAGAAAAAAAAAAAAACAGAACCCACCAGTTATACACAGGAAAACCCTATCAGGGCACTGGCTCCAGCGGCAAACAATTCTGAAGTTGGTCAGAGGTGGGGAATCATCTCCCATGCAGCCAGCAGCCCCCCCAACCCCCGCAAGGAGCGTCGTCTTTGCAAAGCTGGGGGATCGTGCCGAGGCGTCTGTGAGTCAACGTGAGCCGAGCCCCAGGCCAGCTGCTGCTGAACTGTTCCCACCCTTCCCAGGTAAAACACCTGAATATGTCCAAGGACTTGAAAGCCTAGAGGAAGGGCCGTGGAGCCACAGCAGCGACAGCACGCAGGCCGACTTGGTGCCTGCAGGCCAGCCAGGATGGTCCTGGCCCCGGGCGCTCTTCTGGAAGCTTTCCATTTCCCTGCCTGAGATACTCCTCCTGTCCCGGCCCCCACTGCTTTTTTCCTTCCTCACCTCTGCCCGGGGAGAAATTCCAACGGAAGGTATGGGTGACACATCCTCTTCTTTAGCAGGTGGCAGCCCGGCAACTCCTGCAGAAAGTCCAGCAGAGCCCCACTCACACCGGGCCACCCACAGAGCCGTGGCCCCTCACTCCCTCCCACCAGCACAGCCCCGAGACTGCTGACGGGGCAGAGAATATGGCGTCAGGCACAGCTGCAGGGGCTCTTGCTGCCTGGAGCCGTGTTTATATGGACCTCAACCCAGGCACACCTGGGGAGGGCTGGCCGGCAGGGTCAGGCTGCCCAGGTCAGCCCATCCTCACCCCTCAGGGACTCCCATTGCAGAAAATGGACCTCGCTGAACCGGCCAGGTCCAAGGAACAGGTGTGGGCTCCTGAGAGTCTGGATAGACAAGGGGCTGCAGCTCCGGCTTGTTTTCTAATCCTTTTATCTGGCCCATGAGTGGGAGACAACTTCAAGAAGACCCTCTCCTAATGAGAGGAACCCAGGAGTCAGGGAGAGGAGGGTTGATGGGTGGAGACAGAGGCCTGGTGCCCCGGCTGCGGTGGAAGCCTCTGGAAGACCAGGCAGAGGGAGGCCGCACAGAGTGATGCCCAGGGTCACAGACCTGTCGGAGCTGCTGTTTGTTAGCTCAAGTCCAGCTCTAAGGTGCTCTGTGTCAGCTCTGAGTGACAGGTGATCTGGGCTGCTCTGCAATGAGGGCTACGTGCACGGTACCTGTGTGCCCAGCCCTGCCGGGGTACCTGCCCAGGGCAGCTCCGTATCCTGGGAGGGGCCTGACCACGAGAGCACCATGGGCTGCTGGGGAGGGGGGGCCTGCCCAGGTGAGCTCCATATCCTGGGATTGCCCTGACCACGAGAGGCCCGTGGGCTGCTGGGGACCTGGTAAACGATGTCGGGACAGTCAGTGAAGCCCCCGAGGATATACATCCAGTAGTTCCTAATTCCTACACCCTGCTGGTCATTCTACCATCCACCAGGACACGTTATTCTGTATGAGACTTCAGTGATGCCTTCTTCTGTATTGCATTGGTCCCCGAAAGGCTCTGCTGCCCTAGTAACCAGATTTGGGAATGGAGAAATGCTGCCGCCTTGTGGCCGTTTGCCACAACAGCAGCTTTAAACCCAGTGCTCATGGTCACTAAATATTCACACTCATTGCAGCCTGTAAACGGCACCTGCCCTGAAAAACAATCCTGGGGTCGAAAATGGACCCAAAACTTCTAAAGAGGGCAACCATGCAAGAGGACAATTTCAAGAGGTTAATTGTACTCTCCGTTTTTTTCTGTTTTTCTGTACCAGAAATTTAAAACGGCCCCTCCGCCACGCCCCGGTACCCGAGGCCTCCGTTGCCCTGCCTGGGCGGGCGGCGGGGCGCTGCCGGGGCGGGCTGGCCGCGGGGATGGCGGTAAGGCGCAAGGACAAGCGAAGCTGGGCCTCAAGAGGCAGCCCGCGGTCCCCGCCCCGTCTACGGCCATACCACCCTGAACGCGCCCGATCTCGTCTGATCTCGGAAGCTAAGCAGGGTCGGGCCTGGTTAGTACTTGGATGGGAGACCGCCTGGGAATACCGGGTGCTGTAGGCTTTTGGCCTCCCGCTGCGGCTCCGCCTTCTCCTTTAGTCGCCCGCGGCGGTGGCCGCCAGCTCCGCCCCCCGCCGGGCACTGCTGCAGGCCCCACCTCCTCCGCCCCCCCCCACCACCACCACAAAGCGCCAGAGGGTTCGCTCCATGCGGCCCGAAGGCAGCCCTGGAAAGCAGCAGCACACCCGACGCTCCGGGGGTGGCTGGCCCGGACCCAGACTCCGCCGCGGGCCCGGGGGCCGTCCGTGCGGCCCCCGAGCCCCTCCACCTGCACCTGGCCGGCCCCACCGGCGCCCAGCCCCGGCGCCGCCACCTGTCCGCAGGTGTGGCTCTCCGCAGCTCTCTCTGGATAAAGCTGGATAAAGGTCTGGATGGGAAGGAGGGGCAGTGATTCAGCCTATTGCTCTTAGTGCCCCTCCCCCACACTCAGGAGCCCTTTGTGACAAGGCCACAGCTCTGTGATGCAGGCCTGGGGTTCTGCCATCAAGTGAACTCCCAGGGCTCTGTTGCCTGAGGGCGGCAATGCAGTTCAGAAGACGGAGAATCTCTTTTCTTTGAAAAACACTGTTGCTATCTGGCTGAGATCCAGCCCAACTTCCTGGGTGATTGATATCATCCTTGGCTTCCTGTGTGGACTGGGGCTCTTCCTCACGTTACTCCCCTGCTTCCAGAGTAATCCATTCTTAGCACCACCTAGGAAACCTAGAAACATCAGGAAGCATCAAGTAGAGCTGAAGGGGAGGAGCAGGAGTAGGAAGAATAGTCGATCTTTGAACGCTTGCAGAGATTGCCTGGAAGAACTGGAGGGGACTCACAACCTGGCTTCACCTCTGCGGAGCTGCCTGGGGAGGCTTCCTGGCAAGGGCAACTTTCATCAGCTCTCATGGCAAGACCCTCCTGGTGAGATGTGCAAAGCAGTGCCTGCTGGAGCCTGTGGAGGATACTGCTTGAAGGGTTGGGAACCCTGCAGGAACACCTCCTGTAGGGTTTCCTTCCTGGTTCAAGACACTCGAGAGGTGCTGGAAGCACATATTACAAGGTTTTGGGTAAAGCACGGGTGGACCCTACCCCTCAAGGTCCTCAAGCCCATCAATCTCTTGAAGTCGACAAAGTTCCAACCCTCCACCACCCTGCGGTTAGCCTCGTCCCCTTCAGCCACCTGTGTATCTGGGTCCCACTCAACAGTCACGTTTGCTGAGTTCCCGGAGAAACCTCCTCAGGCTCATTCAGGAGAGAAGGTGAGAACAGAAGAGTCCGTTCCTGCCCTGAAGAGGCCTCTCCTTGTCCCCTCCACTGTGTGTAAGGAAATCCAGAGTGCCCTGGGAGCGATTCCACCTGGTGACTACCATGGGCCCTCAAAGGCTTCTCTGACTGCACAGCAGGACAGGCCACCTTCTCAGTCCCTCACACTCAGCCTTGTGGGCAGAACCTGGAAGAGTGAGACTGTGGAATGGGTCAAGAGGGACAGCCTAGAGCCAGGTCCAAGTTCAGCAATGGTCAGGAACGAGCCAAGAGAGGAGAGTGGTGGTCAGGCCTCAGGAGACACCTGCCATAGGGTAACAGTGATAGAGGTGAACTTAGGATCCCAATCTTTGAGAGGTGAAGAGGCCAGGGAGGCTGTGGAGGCCAAGGAGTCTCCTGCTCTTCAACCACAGTCTAGTGTTATCTTGGAAACCAAAGTGTTGACAAAATCCCAAACCACAAATGTACCTATGAGGACTTTAGAGGTGCCAGGGGCCAGTAAAAGGTTCCTACTACCTAGAATGTCTGTTTTCCAACCTCTAGGTGAGCCATGCCTTAACATGGAGGTTGCTAGTGAGTTTAACTCCAAAGTAAAGGTACAGTCAGACAACCAGCTTCAGGACTTTCCCAAACACAGGTTCCTTGCTGCAGACAACTTGGCTTCTCAGGTGCCTCAGTGCCATCCCCAGAGAGTCCCCACCAGAGACACGTTAGCTTCCCAGGAGCCAAGTGGCCTTATGGAAGGCCAAAGGAGCAACCTAGGGCAGCAGGAGCCCAAAACTTCAAAACTCCAAGACTCATGGAAGAGCCAGAGCAAGATGATTGCCCCTACTTACAAAAGAGAGGACCATAGGAGGCATAAACCAGGAGAGCACGAAGAGAGGTTTAAAGAATGAGGGACCCCTCAAGCTGGAAGTATGAGCCGCCCTGCCCAGGTCAGGGGCATAACAGACTCTATTGGGAGCAGATGTCTCCAGCTCATGCCAGAGAAGAAATATAGCCCTCCAGAAAGCCTCTTCAGAAAAAGGATGAGGCTATTTTTAAAGTGGATTTTCCCCAATAAAAAAGTCAATGGTCGAGATGCTCTGCAAAGAAAAAAAAAAAAAAGCCCATATCAGCCACTGCCCGGAGTCACGGATCAGTCAAAAGCAGATCAATCTTGAAGAGTGAGACTGCTGAGGGTCAGGCACTCATGACAGCTGTTGGACAGATCGTAGAAGAAAAAAGAGCAATTCACCATGGACTTCATGCCCCAGAGTTAAATGAGCACAGAGTGGAATTCCAAGTCCCAGTATGTGGGGGTTTCTGCTACCATAGGCTTACCTCCTACCCAGAGCAAGGGAGAATGATGGGTTCTACAGCCTGCAGTCATAAAGCCACCTCCAAGGGCCAGAGTTGTTCTGTCAGGGAAAGGGAAGTCAGACACCAACATAGTTTGAAAAGTGTAAGGTTTGACGATGAGCAGCTGGGCCTAAGGTGCCTCCCATCCTTGTCCACCAGGAAGAGTGTGGTTCCAGTTAGTACCTGCCAGTATAGGCCGAGGATTCCAGGTGCCCCAGCCCGCCATCAACACTGTCCAAGGCATTGTCATCTTTGGGGAGGTGTCTTGCCTGGTCGACAGTAAAATCCTTCTTTAGTCTTCCCTTTAGTAGGAAAACATGTCTCCAAGTAAAAATTCAGTCCATGTAGAGAAAATGATTTCCTCATTAGCACATCCAAGATATTTAATGTTCCCCAATACATATATATATATTTTTTTTTCTAATAAAAGCATAGTGTAATGGCAAAAAAAGAGAAATTTAAAACGGCATGGAAAAATGCTGAACATTAGGAATAATTAAAGCTATGCAAATCCAAATTACAAAAACCTATCCGCTCACACCAGTCAGAATGGCCATCAGCAAGAATTCTGCAAAAAGTAAATGCTGTAGGGGTTTTAGAGAAATGCCTACCCTTGGTCCAAAGTGGGACATGGTAAGAGCCAGTAATGAAAACAAAAATGAGGTGCCTTGTAAAGGTAAATACTGAGCTACCATTCAATCAAGCATACCCACTGCTGGGCCTATCGCCTGAGGGGATGAGAATCAAAAAAACACAGGCTGGGCTTCACTGGTGGCGCAGTGGTTGAGAGCCCGCCTGCCAATGCAGGGGATACGCGTTCATGCTCCGGGTCAGGAAGATCCCACGTGCCGCGGAGCGGCTTGTCCCGTGAGCTAGGGCTGCTGGGCCTGTGCGTCCGGAGCCTGTGCTCTGCAATGGGAGGGTCCACTGCAGTGAGAGGCCCACGTACCGCAAAAAAAAACAAACAAACAAACAAACAAAAAACAAAAAAAACACAGGCTGGCAATCCTCCACTCCAGCAATATTTACCATAGCCAACACTTGGAAGCTACGAAAATGTCCATCAACAGAGGAATGCACAAAGAAGAAGTGGTCCCTGTACACAATGGAATATGACTCCAATAAAAAATCTATATAAATACAATTTATAAAACAAACATAATTAAGGAGACATCAGCTCTTGGGGGCACATTCCACTCTAATATTTAACCGAGGAACACCACTGCCCGGATGGTCTGTTTCCCTAGTTCCCAGGTTGGGAAAAGCAGAAATGCTGCCGCCCTCTGGCCATTACCTGCAACAGCAGCTTTAAGACCTGTGCTAAGGGTCACTTCATATGCAGCAGTACTGGTGGGCTGTAAATGAAACCTGCCCTCCAAACGTCTTGAGGGAGGTAATGGCCAAAATATTTCTAAATGTCACACACACTTCACGAAGACAATTTGAAGAGGTAAGCTGTACTCACAGTTGAAGAAAAGAAGGACATGCCAGAAAGCTCAATTTCAAGGGATTATGAGACGCATGCAAATCCAGCCACAAAGTGGTATCGGCTCACACTAGTCAGAACACACATCAGCAAAAAAACTACAAACAAAAAATGCTGAAGGTGTTGTGGAGAAGCGCATACCCTCAACTTTAAGCGGGACGTAACCTGGTAAGAGCCACTAATGAGAACAGACTGGAGGTGCCTCTACAAGGTAAACATTCCGCTACCATATGATCCAGCAGGCCCACTCCTGGGCCTATAACCTAAGAAGACAGAATTGGAAAGACACAGGCAGGCAAATGTGCATTGCCGCAGCATTACAATAGCCATGACGTGGAAGCAACCAAAAAGCCCATCAACAGATGAGGGGACAAAGAAGAACTGGTACATGTACAGACAGAATATTAGCCAAGGAAGAAAAGGACACAATGCCATTTGCAGCACCGTAGATGAGTCTAGAGGTGATCACGTGACTTGTAGTAAGTCAGAAAGAGAAAGACACGTATCGTATGATATCACTTATAGGTGTTACCTAAAAATTGATACCAGTGAAGATATTTCCACAGAGAAGGGCAATCCCAGATTCATTAAACAAACTTATGGTTCACCAACGGAAAGGTGTGAGGATTGGATACATTACGAGATTGGGGTGAACAGACATATACAAACACAGGTGAAATATATAATCACCAAAGACCTACAGAATACTAAGAGAAGACTACTCAACATTCTGTCATAACGTACATGGGAAAAGGATCCCAGCAAGAACAGACATATGTATATGTGTAAAAGAACCACATCTTGCACACCTGCAACAAGCCAAACATTGTAATCAAACACGCTGTGATAAAATAAAAAATAAAAAAAATTAAATTAAAAAAACGAACAAGAAGTAGTGAGACAAACTTAAGGGGCCTTCTCCTGGCACATTCCATTCTAAATTACAATGTAGAACACGACTTCCATTGAGGCTCTGCTGCCCTAGTAACCAGATTTGGTAAGGGAGAACTGCTGCCCCCTTGTGGCCGTTTCACACAACAGCACCTTTAATCCCAACGCTAATGTCAGTTGATATTCAAAATCATTGCAGGCCTGTAAATGACACCTGCCCTGAAAACAAATCCTGGGGTCATATATCGACCAAAAAATTCAAAAGACGTCCATATTTCAAAACGACACTTTCAAGAGGCATATTTTGTTCTGCATATTTGTTCTGCACATTAGGGTTCTGCTTCTTTATCTTTCTTTCTTTCTTTGTTAAAACAAAAACGGGAATGGAAAAAGGCAACCCTCAGAATGGGAGAAAATATTTGCAAACGAATCCACGGACAAAGGTTTAATCTCCAATATATATAACAGCTCATGCAGCTTAATATTAAAAAAAAAACAAACAACCCAATACAAAAATGGGCAGAAGATCTAAATAGACGTTTCTTCAAAGAAGACACAGAGATGGCCAAGACGCACATGAAAAGCTGCTCAACATCACTCATCATTAGAGAAATGCACATCAAAACTACAGTGAGGTATCACCTCACACCTGTTAGAATGGGCATCATCAGAAAATGTACAAACAACAAATGCTGGGGAGGTTTTGGACCAAAGGAACCTTCTTCCACAATTTGTGGGAATGTAAATTGATATAGTCACTATGGAGAACAGCATGGAGGTTCCTTTAAAAACTAAAAATAGAATTACCATAGGATCCAGCAATCCCACTTCTGGGCATATAGCCAGAGAAAACCATAAATGAAAAAGACACATTCACCACAATGTTCATTGCAGCACTATTTACAATAGCCAGGTAATGGAAGCAACCTAAATGCCCACAGACAGACGAATGGATAATGATGTGGTCCATCTATAAAACGGAATATTACTCAGCCATAAAAAGGAACGTAACTGGGCCATCTGTGGAGATGTCGACGGATCTAGAGACTGTCATACAGAGTGAAGTAAGTCAGAAGGAGAAAAACAAATATTGTATATTAATGCATATATGTGGAACCTAGAAAGATGGTACAGATGACCCGGTTTGCAGGGCAGAAATAGAGACACAGAGGTAGAGAACAAACGTATGGACACCAAGAGGGGGGAAGCCATGGGTTGTTGGTGGTGGGATGAGTCGGGAGATTGGGATTGTCCTGTATACATGTATATGCATAAAATAGATAACTAATAATAATCCTGCTGAATAAAAAAATAAACTTAAATTTCAAAATTTTAAAAAATAAATAAAATTTTAAAATAAAACGGAAAAAAAGTTCTTCCCTTCACACAGATGTATTTATAGGAATGAATTATTTCCATGCTTATATCTATAAATACATAGAAGAGGAATAAAATCTCACTTGAACCAAAAAAGAAAAAAAAAAAGAGAACCCATCAGTTATACACAGGAAAACCCTATCAGGGCACTGGCTCCAGCGGCAAACAATTCTGAAGTTGGTCAGAGGTGGGGAATCATCTCCCATGCAGCCAGCAGCCCCCCCAACCCCCGCAAGGAGCGTCGTCTTTGCAAAGCTGGGGGACCGTGCCGAGGCATCTGTGAGTCAACGTGAGCCGAGCCCCAGGCCAGCTGCTGCTGAACTGTTCCCACCCTTCCCAGGTAAAACACCTGAATATGTCCAAGGACTTGAAAGCCTAGAGGAAGGGCCGTGGAGCCACAGCAGCGACAGCACGCAGGCCGACTTGGTGCCTGCAGGCCAGCCAGGATGGTCCTGGCCCCGGGCGCTCTTCTGGAAGCTTTCCATTTCCCTGCCTGAGATACTCCTCCTGTCCCGGCCCCCACTGCTTTTTTCCTTCCTCACCTCTGCCCGGGGAGAAATTCCAACGGAAGGTATGGGTGACACATCCTCTTCTTTAGCAGGTGGCAGCCCGGCAACTCCTGCAGAAAGTCCAGCAGAGCCCCACTCACACCGGGCCACCCACAGAGCCGTGGCCCCTCACTCCCTCCCACCAGCACAGCCCCGAGACTGCTGACGGGGCAGAGAATATGGCGTCAGGCACAGCTGCAGGGGCTCTTGCTGCATGGAGCCGTGTTTATATGGACCTCAACCCAGGCACACCTGGGGAGGGCTGGCCGGCAGGGTCAGGCTGCCCAGGTCAGCCCATCCTCACCCCTCAGGGACTCCCATTGCAGAAAATGGACCTCGCTGAACCGGCCAGATCCAAGGAACAGGTGTGGGCTCCTGAGAGTCTGGATAGACAAGGGGCTGCAGCTCCGGCTTGTTTTCTAATCCTTTTATCTGGCCCATGAGTGGGAGACAACTTCAAGAAGACCCTCTCCTAATGAGAGGAACCCAGGAGTCAGGGAGAGGAGGGGTGATGGGTGGAGATAGAGTCCTGGTGCCCCGGCTGCGGTGGAAGCCTCTGGAAGACCAGGCAGAGGGAGGCCGCACAGAGTGATGCCCAGGGTCACAGACCTGTTGGAGCTGCTGTTTGTTAGCTCAAGTCCTGCTCTGAGGTGCTCTGTGTCAGCTCTGAGTGACAGGTGATCTGGGCTGCTCTGCAATGAGGGCTACGTGCACGGTACCTGTGTGCCCAGCCCTGCCGGGGTACCTGCCCAGGGCAGCTCCGTATCCTGGGAGGGGCCTGACCACGAGAGCACCATGGGCTGCTGGGGAGGGGGGGCCTGCCCAGGTGAGCTCCATATCCTGGGATTGCCCTGACCACGAGAGCCCCGTGGGCTGCTGGGGACCTGGTAAACGATGTCGGGACAGTCAGTGAAGCCACCGAGGATATACATCCAGTAGTTCCTAATTCCTACACCCTGCTGGTCATTCTATCATCCACCAGGACACGTTATTCTGTATGAGACTTCAGTGATGCCTTCTTCTGTATTGCATTGGTCCCCGAAAGGCTCTGCTGCCCTAGTAACCAGATTTGGGAATGGAGAAATGCTGCCGCCTTGTGGCCGTTTGCCACAACAGCAGCTTTAAACCCAGTGCTCATGGTCACTAAATATTCACACTCATTGCAGCCTGTAAACGGCACCTGCCCTGAAAAACAATCCTGGGGTCGAAAATGGACCCAAAACTTCTAAAGAGGGCAACCATGCAAGAGGACAATTTCAAGAGGTTAATTGTACTCTCCGTTTTTTTCTGTTTTTCTGTACCAGAAATTTAAAACGGCCCCTCCGCCACGCCCCGGTACCCGAGGCCTCCGTTGCCCTGCCTGGGCGGGCGGCGGGGCGCTGCCGGGGCGGGCTGGCCGCGGGGATGGCGGTAAGGCGCAAGGACAAGCGAAGCTGGGCCTCAAGAGGCAGCCCGCGGTCCCCGCCCCCGTCTATGGCCATACCACCCTGAACGCGCCCGATCTCGTCTGATCTCGGAAGCTAAGCAGGGTCGGGCCTGGTTAGTACTTGGATGGGAGACCGCCTGGGAATACCAGGTGCTGTAGGCTTTTGGCCTCCCGCTGCAGCTCCGCCTTCTCCTTTAGTCGCCCGAGGCGGTGGCCGCCAGCTCCGCCCCCCGCCGGGCACCGCTGCAGGCCCCACCTCCTCCGCCCCCCCCACCACCACCACAAAGCGCCAGAGGGGTCGCTCCATGCGGCCCGAAGGCGGCCCTGGAAAGCAGCAGCACATCCGACGCTCCGGGGGTGGCTGGCCCGGACCCAGACTCCGCCGCGGGCCCGGGGGCCGTCCGTGCGGCCCGCAAGCCCCTCCACCTCCACCTGGCCGGCCCCACCGGCGCACAGCCCCGGCGCCGCCACCTGTCCGCCGGTGTGGCTCTCCGCAGCTCTCTCCGGATAAAGCTGGATAAAGGTCTGGATGGGAAGGAGGGGCAGTGATTCAGCCTATTGCTCTTAGTGCCCCTCCCCCACACTCAGGAGCCCTTTGTGACAAGGCCACAGTTCTGTGATGCAGGCCTGGGGTTCTGCCATCAAGTGAACTCCCAGGGCTCTGTTGCCTGAGGGCGGCAATGCAGTTCAGAAGACGGAGAATCTCTTTTCTTTGAAAAACACTGTTGCTATCTGGCTGAGATCCAGCCCAACTTCCTGGGTGATTGATATCATCCTTGGCTTCCTGTGTGGACTGGGGCTCTTCCTCACGTTACTCCCCTGCTTCCAGAGTAATCCATTCTTAGCACCACCTAGGAAACCTAGAAACATCAGGAAGCATCAAGTAGAGCTGAAGGGGAGGAGCAGGAGTAGGAAGAAAAGTCGATCTTTGAAAGCTTGCAGAGATTGCCTGGAAGAACTGGAGGGGACTCACAACCTGGCTTCACCTCTGCGGAGCTGCCTGGGGAGGCTTCCTGGCAAGGGCAACTTTCATCAGCTCTCATGGCAAGACCCTCCTGGTGAGATGTGCAAAGCAGTGCCTGCTGGAGCCTGTGGAGGATACTGCTTGAAGGGTTGGGAACCCTGCAGGAACACCTCCTGTAGGGTTTCCTTCCTGGTTCAAGACACTCGAGAGGAGCTGGAAGCACATATTACAAGGTTTTGGGTAAAGCACGGGTGGACCCTACCCCTCAAGGTCCTCAAGCCCATCAATCTCTTGAAGTCGACAAAGTCCCAACCCTCCACCACCCTGCGATTAGCCTCGTCCCCTTCAGCCACCTGTGTATCTGGGTCCCACTCAACAGTCACGTTTGCTGAGTTCCCGGAGAAACCTCCTCAGGCTCATTCAGGAGAGAAGGTGAGAACAGAAGGGTCCGTTCCTGCCCTGAAGAGGCCTCTCCTTGTCCCCTCCACTGTGTGTAAGGAAATCCAGAGTGCCCTGGGAGCGATTCCACCTGGTGACTACCATGGGCCCTCAAAGGCTTCTCTGACTGCACAGCAGGGCAGGCCACCTTCTCAGTCCCTCACACTCAGCCTTGTGGGCAGAACCTGGAAGAGTGAGACTGTGGAATGGGTCAAGAGGGACAGCCTAGAGCCAGGTCCAAGTTCATCAATGGTCAGGAACGAGCCAAGAGAGGATAGTGGTGGTCAGGCCTCAGGAGACACCTGCCATAGGGTAACAGTGATAGAGGTGAACTTAGGATCCCAATCTTTGAGAGTTGAAGAGGCCAGGGAGGCTGTGGAGGCCAAGGAGTCTCCTGCTCTTCAACCACAGTCTAGTGTTATCTTGGAAACCAAAGTGTTGACAAAATCCCAAACCACAAATGTACCTATGAGGACTTTAGAGGTGCCAGGGGCCAGTAAAAGGTTCCTACTACCTAGAATGTCTGTTTTCCAACCTCTAGGTGAGCCATGCCTTAACATGGAGGTTGCTAGTGAGTTTAACTCCAAAGTAAAGGTACAGTCAGACAACCAGCTTCAGGACTTTCCCAAACACAGGTTCCTTGCTGCAGACAACTTGGCTTCTCAGGTGCCTCAGTGCCATCCCCAGAGAGTCCCCACCAGAGACACGTTAGCTTCCCAGGAGCCAAGTGGCCTTATGGAAGGCCAAAGGAGAAACCTAGGGCAGCAGGAGCCCCAAACTTCAAAACTCCAAGACTCATGGAAGAGCCAGAGCAAGATGATTGCCCCTACTTACAAAAGAGAGGACCGTAGGAGGCATAAACCAGGAGAGCACGAAGAGAGGTTTAAAGAACGAGGGACCCCTCAAGCTGGAAGTATGAGCCGCCCTGCCCAGGTCAGGGGCATAACAGACTCTATTGGGAGCAGATGTCTCCAGCTCATGCCAGAGAAGAAATATAGCCCTCCAGAAAGCCTCTTCAGAAAAAGGATGAGGCTATTTTTAAAGTGGATTTTCCCCAATAAAAAAGTCAATGGTCGAGATGCTCTGCAAAGAAAAAAAAAAAAAGCCCATATCAGCCACTGCCCGGAGTCACGGATCAGTCAAATCAGATCAATCTTGAAGAGTGAGACTGCTGAGGGTCAGGTACTCATGACAGCTGTTGGACAGATCGTAGAAGAAAAAAGAGCAATTCACCATGGACTTCATGCCACAGAGTTAAATGAGCACAGAGTAGAATTCCAAGTCCCAGTATGTGGGGGTTTCTGCTACCATAGGCTTACCTCCTACCCAGAGCAAGGGAGAATGATGGTTTCTACAGCCTGCAGTCATAAAGCCACCTCCAAGGGCCAGAGTTGTTCTGTTAGGGAAAGGGAAGTCAGACACCAACATAGTTTGAAAAGTGTAAGGTTTGACGATGAGCAGCTGGGCCTAAGGTGCCTCCCATCCTTGTCCCCCAGGAAGAGTGTGGTTCCAGTTAGTACCTGCCAGTATGGGCCGAGGATTCCAGGTGCCCCAGCCCGCCATCAACACAGTCCAAGGCATTGTCATCTTTGGGGAGGTGTCTTGCCTGGTCGACAGTAAAATCCTTCTTTAGTCTTCCCTTTAGTAGGAAAACATGTCTCCAAGTAAAAATTCAGTCCATGTAGAGAAAATGATTTTCTCATTAGCACATCCAAGATATTTAATGTTCCCCAATACATATATATATATATATTTTTTCTAATAAAAGCATAGTGTAATGGCAGAAAAAGAGAAATTTAAAACGGCATGGAAAAATGCTGAACATTAGGAATAATTAAAGCTATGCAAATCCAAATTACAAAAACCTATCCGCTCACACCAGTCAGAATGGCCATCAGCAAGAATTCTGCAAAAAGTAAATGCTGAAGGGGTTTTAGAGAAATGCCTACCCTTGGTCCAAAGTGGGACATGGTAAGAGCCAGTAATGAAAACAAAAATGAGGTGCCTTGTAAAGGTAAATACTGAGCTACCATTCAATCAAGCATACCCACTGCTGGGCCTATCGCCTGAGGGGATGAGAATCAAAAAAACACAGGCTGGGCTTCACTGGTGGCGCAGTGGTTGAGAGCCCGCCTGCCAATGCAGGGGATACGCGTTCATGCTCCGGGTCGGGAAGATCCCACGTGCCGCGGAGCGGCTTGTCCCGTGAGCTAGGGCTGCTGGGCCTGCGCGTCCGGAGCCTGTGCTCTGCAATGGGAGGGTCCACCTCAGTGAGAGGCCCACGTACCGCAAAAAAAAAAAAAACAAACAAACAAACAAAAAACAAAAAAAACACAGGCTGGCAATCCTCCACTCCAGCAATATTTACCATAGCCAACACTTGGAAGCTACGAAAATGTCCATCAACAGAGGAATGCACGAAGAAGAAGTGGTCCCTGTACACAATGGAATATGACTCCAATAAAAAATCTATATAAATACAATTTATAAAACAAACATAATTAAGGAGACATCAGCTCTTGGGGGCACATTCCACTCTAATATTTAACCGAGGAACACCACTGCCCGGATGGTCTGTTTCCCTAGTTCCCAGGTTGGGAAAAGCAGAAATGCTGCCGCCCTCTGGCCATTACCTGCAACAGCAGCTTTAAGACCTGTGCTAAGGGTCACTTCATATGCAGCAGTACTGGTGGGCTGTAAATGAAACCTGCCCTCCAAACGTCTTGAGGGAGGTAATGGCCAAAATATTTCTAAATGTCACACACACTTCACGAAGACAATTTGAAGAGGTAAGCTGTACTCACAGTTGAAGAAAAGAAGGACATGCCAGAAAGCTCAATTTCAAGGGATTATGAGACGCATGCAAATCCAGCCACAAAGTGGTATCGGCTCACACTAGTCAGAACACACATCAGCAAAAAAACTACAAACAAAAAATGCTGAAGGTGTTGTGGAGAAGCGCATACCCTCAACTTTAAGCGGGACGTAACCTGGTAAGAGCCACTAATGAGAACAGACTGGAGGTGCCTCTACAAGGTAAACATTCCGCTACCATATGATCCAGCAGGCCCACTCCTGGGCCTATAACCTAAGAAGACAGAATTGGAAAGACACAGGCAGGCAAATGTGCATTGCCGCAGCATTACAATAGCCATGACGTGGAAGCAACCAAAAAGTCCATCAACAGATGAGGGGACAAAGAAGAACTGGTACATGTACAGACAGAATATTAGCCAAGGAAGAAAAGGACACCATGCCATTTGCAGCACCGTAGATGAGTCTAGAGGTGATCACGTGACTTGTAGTAAGTCAGAAAGAGAAAGACACGTATCGTATGATATCACTTATAGGTGTTACCTAAAAATTGATACCAGTGAAGATATTTCCACAGAGAAGGGCAATCCCAGATTCATTAAACAAACTTATGGTTCACCAACGGAAAGGTGTGAGGATTGGATACATTACGAGATTGGGGTGAACAGACATATACAAACACAGGTGAAATATATAATCACCAAAGACCTACAGAAGACCAAGAGAAGACTACTCAACATTCTGTCATAACGTACATGGGAAAAGGATCCCAGCAAGAACAGACATGTGTATATGTGTAAAAGAACCACATCTTGCACACCTGCAACAAGCCAAACATTGTAATCAAACACGCTGTGATAAAATAAAAAATAAAAAAAATTAAATTAAAAAAACGAACAAGAAGTAGTGAGACAAACTTAAGGGGCCTTCTCCTGGCACATTCCATTCTAAATTACAACGTAGAACACGACTTCCATTGAGGCTCTGCTGCCCTAGTAACCAGATTTGGTAAGGGAGAACTGCTGCCCCCTTGTGGCCGTTTCACACAACAGCACCTTTAATCCCAACGCTAATGTCAGTTGATATTCAAAATCATTGCAGGCCTGTAAATGACACCTGCCCTGAAAACAAATCCTGGGGTCATATATCGACCAAAAAATTCAAAAGACGTCCATATTTCAAAACGACACTTTCAAGAGGCATATTTTGTTCTGCATATTTGTTCTGCACATTAGGGTTCTGCTTCTTTTTCTTTCTTTCTTTCTTTGTTAAAACAAAAACGGGAATGGAAAAAGGCAACCCTCAGAATGGGAGAAAATATTTGCAAACGAATCCACGGACAAAGGTTTAATCTCCAATATATATAACAGCTCATGCAGCTTAATATTAAAAAAAAAACAAACAACCCAATACAAAAATGGGCAGAAGATCTAAATAGACGTTTCTTCAAAGAAGACACAGAGATGGCCAAGACGCACATGAAAAGCTGCTCAACATCACTCATCATTAGAGAAATGCACATCAAAACTACAGTGAGGTATCACCTCACACCTGTTAGAATGGGCATCATCAGAAAATGTACAAACAACAAATGCTGGGGAGGGTGTGGACCAAAGGAACCTTCTTCCACTATTGGTGGGAATGTAAATTGATACAGTCACTATGGAGAACAGCATGGAGGTTCCTTAAAAAACTGAAAATAGAATTACCATAGGATCCAGCAATCCCACTTCTGGGCATATAGCCAGAGAAAACCATAAATCAAAAAGACACATTCACCACAATGTTAATTGCAGCACTATTTACAATAGCCAGGTAATGGAAGCAACCTAAATGCCCACAGACAGACGAACGGATAATGATGTGGTCCATCTATAAAACGGAATATTACTCAGCCATAAAAAGGAACGAAACTGGGTCATCTGTGGAGACGTCGACGGATCTAGAGACTGTCATACAGAGTGAAGTAAGTCAGAAGGAGAAAAACAAATATTGTATATTAATGCATATATGTGGAACCTAGAAAGATGGTACAGATGACCCGGTTTGCAGGGCAGAAATAGAGACACAGAGGTAGAGAACAAACGTATGGACACCAAGGGGGGGGAAGCCATGGGTTGTTGGTGGTGGGATGAGTCGGGAGATTGGGATTGTCCTGTATACATGTATATGCATAAAATAGATAACTAATAATAATCCTGCTGAATAAAAAAATAAACTTAAATTTCATAATTTTAAAAAATAAATAAAATTTTAAAATAAAACGGAAAAAAAGTTCTTCCCTTCACACAGATGTATTTATAGGAATGAATTATTTCCATGCTTATATCTATAAATACATAGAAGAGGAATAAAATCTCACTTGAACCAAAAAAGAAAAAAAAAAAAACAGAACCCACCAGTTATACACAGGAAAACCCTATCAGGGCACTGGCTCCAGCGGCAAACAATTCTGAAGTTGGTCAGAGGTGGGGAATCATCTCCCATGCAGCCAGCAGCCCCCCCAACCCCCGCAAGGAGCGTCGTCTTTGCAAAGCTGGGGGACCGTGCCGAGGCGTCTGTGAGTCAACGTGAGCCGAGCCCCCGGCTAGCTGCTGCTGTACTGTTCCCACCCTTCCCAGGTAAAACACCTGAATATGTCCAAGGACTTGAAAGCCTAGAGGAAGGGCCGTGGAGCCACAGCAGCGACAGCACGCAGGCCGACTTGGTGCCTGCAGGCCAGCCAGGAAGGTCCTGGCCCCGGGCGCTCTTCTGGAAGCTTTCCATTTCCCTGCCTGAGATACTCCTCCTGTCCCGGCCCCCACTGCTTTTTTCCTTCCTCACCTCTGCCCGGGGAGAAATTCCAACGGAAGGTATGGGTGACACATCCTCTTCTTTAGCAGGTGGCAGCCCGGCAACTCCTGCAGAAAGTCCAGCAGAGCCCCACTCACACCGGGCCACCCACAGAGCCGTGGCCCCTCACTCCCTCCCACCAGCAAAGCCCCAAGACTGCTGACGGGGCAGAGAATATGGCGTCAGGCACAGCTGCAGGGGCTCTTGCTGCCTGGAGCCGTGTTTATATGGACCTCAACCCAGGCACACCTGGGGAGGGCTGGCCGGCAGGGTCAGGCTGCCCAGGTTAGCCCATCCTCACCCCTCAGGGACTCCCATTGCAGAAAATGGACCTCGCTGAACCGGCCAGGTCCAAGGAACAGGTGTGGGCTCCTGAGAGTCTGGATAGACAAGGGGCTGCAGCTCCGGCTTGTTTTCTAATCCTTTTATCTGGCCCATGAGTGGGAGACAACTTCAAGAAGACCCTCTCCTAATGAGAGGAACCCAGGAGTCAGGGAGAGGAGGGGTGATGGGTGGAGACAGAGGCCTGGTGCCCCGGCTGCGGTGGAAGCCTCTGGAAGACCAGGCAGAGGGAGGCCGCACAGAGTGATGCCCAGGGTCACAGACCTGTCGGAGCTGCTGTTTGTTAGCTCAAGTCCTGCTCTGAGGTGCTCTGTGTCAGCTCTGAGTGACAGGTGATCTGGGCTGCTCTGCAATGAGGGCTACGTGCACGGTACCTGTGTGCCCAGCCCTGCCGGGGTACCTGCCCAGGGCAGCTCCGTATCCTGGGAGGGGCCTGACCACGAGAGCACCATGGGCTGCTGGGGAGGGGGGGCCTGCCCAGGTGAGCTCCATATCCTGGGATTGCCCTGACCACGAGAGGCCCGTGGGCTGCTGGGGACCTGGTAAACGATGTCGGGACAGTCAGTGAAGCCACCGAGGTTATACATCCAGTAGTTCCTAATTCCTACACACTGCTGGTCATTCTACCATCCACCAGGACACGGTATTCTGTATGAGACTTCAGTGATGCCTTCCTCTGTATTGCATTGGTCCCCGAAAGGCTCTGCTGCCCTAGTAACCAGATTTGGGAATGGAGAAATGCTGCCGCCTTGTGGCCGTTTGCCACAACAGCAGCTTTAAACCCAGTGCTCATGGTCACTAAATATTCACACTCATTGCAGCCTGTAAACGGCACCTGCCCTGAAAAACAATCCTGGGGTCGAAAATGGAGCCAAAACTTCTAAAGAGGGCAACCATGCAAGAGGACAATTTCAAGAGGTTAATTGTACTCTCCGTTTTTTTCTGTTTTTCTGTACCAGAAATTTAAAACGGCCCCTCCACCACGCCCCGGTACCCGAGGCCTCCGTTGCCCTGCCTGGGCGGGCGGCGGGGCGCTGCCGGGGCGGGCTGGCCGCGGGGATGGCGGTAAGGCGCAAGGACAAGCGAAGCTGGGCCTCAAGAGGCAGCCCATGGTCCCCGCCCCCGTCTACGGCCATACCACCCTGAACGCGCCCGATCTCGTCTGATCTCGGAAGCTAAGCAGGGTCGGGCCTGGTTAGTACTTGGATGGGAGACCGCCTGGGAATACCGGGTGCTGTAGGCTTTTGGCCTCCCGCTGCGGCTCTGCCTTCTCCATTAGTCGCCCGCGGCGGTGGCCGCCAGCTCCGCCCCCCGCCGGGCACCGCTGCAGGCCCCACCTCCTCCGCCCCCCCCACCACCACCACAAAGCGCCAGAGGGGTCGCTCCATGCGGCCCGAAGGCGGCCCTGGAAAGCAGCAGCACACCCGACGCTCCGGGGGTGGCTGGCCCGGACCCAGACTCCGCCGCGGGCCCGGGGGCCGTCCGTGCGGCCCGCGAGCCCCTCCACCTGCACCTGGCTGGCCCCAACGGCGCCCAGCCCCGGCGCCGCCACCTGTCCGCCAGTGTGGCTCTCCGCAGCTCTCTCTGGATAAAGCTGGATAAAGGTCTGGACGCGAAGGAGGGGCAGTGATTCAGCCTATTGCTCTTAGTGCCCCTCCCCCACACTCAGGAGCCCTTTGTGACAAGGCCACAGCTCTGTGATGCAGGCCTGGGGTTCTGCCATCAAGTGAACTCCCAGGGCTCTGTTGCCTGAGGGCGGCAATGCAGTTCAGAAGACGGAGAATCTCTTTTCTTTGAAAAACACTGTTGCTATCTGGCTGAGATCCAGCCCAACTTCCTGGGTGATTGATATCATCCTTGGCTTCCTGTGTGGACTGGGGCTCTTCCTCACGTTACTCCCCTGCTTCCAGAGTAATCCATTCTTAGCACCACCTAGGAAACCTAGAAACATCAGGAAGCATCAAGTAGAGCTGAAGGGGAGGAGCAGGAGTAGGAAGAAAAGTCGATCTTTGAAAGCTTGCAGAGATTGCCTGGAAGAACTGGAGGGGACTCACAACCTGGCTTCACCTCTGCGGAGCTGCCTGGGGAGGCTTCCTGGCAAGGGCAACTTTCATCAGCTCTCATGGCAAGACCCTCCTGGTGAGATGTGCAAAGCAGTGCCTGCTGGAGCCTGTGGAGGATACTGCTTGAAGGGTTGGGAACCCTGCAGGAACACCTCCTGTAGGGTTTCCTTCCTGGTTCAAGACACTCGAGAGGTGCTGGAAGCACATATTACAAGGTTTTGGGTAAAGCACGGGTGGACCCTACCCCTCAAGGTCCTCAAGCCCATCAATCTCTTGAAGTCGACAAAGTTCCAACCCTCCACCACCCTGCGGTTAGCCTCGTCCCCTTCAGCCACCTGTGTATCTGGGTCCCACTCAACAGTCACGTTTGCTGAGTTCCCGGAAAAACCTCCTCAGGCTCATTCAGGAGAGAAGGTGAGAACAGAAGAGTCCGTTCCTGCCCTGAAGAGGCCTCTCCTTGTCCCCTCCACTGTGTGTAAGGAAATCCAGAGTGCCCTGGGAGCGATTCCACCTGGTGACTACCATGGGCCCTCAAAGGCTTCTCTGACTGCACAGCAGGGCAGGCCACCTTCTCAGTCCCTCACACTCAGCCTTGTGGGCAGAACCTGGAAGAGTGAGACTGTGGAATGGGTCAAGAGGGACAGCCTAGAGCCAGGTCCAAGTTCAGCAATGGTCAGGAACGAGCCAAGAGAGGAGAGTGGTGGTCAGGCCTCAGGAGACACCTGCCATAGGGTAACAGTGATAGAGGTGAACTTAGGATCCCAATCTTTGAGAGTTGAAGAGGCCAGGGAGGCTGTGGAGGCCAAGGAGTCTCCTGCTCTTCAACCACAGTCTAGTGTTATCTTGGAAAGCAAAGTGTTGACAAAATCCCAAACCACAAATGTACCTATGAGGAGTTTAGAGGTGCCAGGGGCCAGTAAAAGTTTCCTACTACCTAGAATGTCTGTTTTCCAACCTCTAGGTGAGCCATGCCTTAACATGGAGGTTGCTAGTGAGTTTAACTCCAAAGTAAAGGTACAGTCAGACAACCAGCTTCAGGACTTTCCCAAACACAGGTTCCTTGCTGCAGACAACTTGGCTTCTCAGGTGCCTCAGTGCCATCCCCAGAGAGTCCCCACCAGAGACACGTTAGCTTCCCAGGAGCCAAGTGGCCTTATGGAAGGCCAAAGGAGAAACCTAGGGCAGCAGGAGCCCCAAACTTCAAAACTCCAAGACTCATGGAAGAGCCAGAGCAAGATGATTGCCCCTACTTACAAAAGAGAGGACCGTAGGAGGCATAAACCAGGAGAGCACGAAGAGAGGTTTAAAGAACGAGGGACCCCTCAAGCTGGAAGTATGAGCCGCCCTGCCCAGGTCAGGGGCATAACAGACTCTATTGGGAGCAGATGTCTCCAGCTCATGCCAGAGAAGAAATATAGCCCTCCAGAAAGCCTCTTCAGAAAAAGGATGAGGCTATTTTTAAAGTGGATTTTCCCCAATAAAAAAGTCAATGGTCGAGATGCTCTGCAAAGAAAAAAAAAAAAGCCCATATCAGCCACTGCCCGGAGTCACGGATCAGTCAAAAGCAGATCAATCTTGAAGAGTGAGACTGCTGAGGGTCAGGCACTCATGACAGCTGTTGGACAGATCGTAGAAGAAAAAAGAGCAATTCACCATGGACTTCATGCCACAGAGTTAAATGAGCACAGAGTGGAATTCCAAGTCCCAGTATGTGGGGGTTTCTGCTACCATAGGCTTACCTCCTACCCAGAGCAAGGGAGAATGATGGGTTCTACAGCCTGCAGTCATAAAGCCACCTCCAAGGGCCAGAGTTGTTCTGTCAGGGAAAGGGAAGTCAGACACCAACATAGTTTGAAAAGTGTAAGGTTTGACGATGAGCAGCTGGGCCTAAGGTGCCTCCCATCCTTGTCCCCCAGGAAGAGTGTGTTTCCAGTTAGTACCTGCCAGTATGGGCCAAGGATTCCAGGTGCCCCAGCCCGCCATCAACACTGTCCAAGGCATTGTCATCTTTGGGGAGGTGTCTTGCCTGGTCGACAGTAAAATCCTTCTTTAGTCTTCCCTTTAGTAGGAAAACATGTCTCCAAGTAAAAATTCAGTCCATGTAGAGAAAATGATTTTCTCATTAGCACATCCAAGATATTTAATGTTCCCCAATACATATATATATATATTTTTTTTTCTAATAAAAGCATAGTGTAATGGCAAAAAAAGAGAAATTTAAAACGGCATGGAAAAATGCTGAACATTAGGAATAATTAAAGCTATGCAAATCCAAATTACAAAAACCTATCCTCTCACACCAGTCAGAATGGCCATCAGCAAGAATTCTGCAAAAAGTAAATGCTGAAGGGGTTTTAGAGAAATGCCTACCCTTGGTCCAAAGTGGGACATGGTAAGAGCCAGTAATGAAAACAAAAATGAGGTGCCTTGTAAAGGTAAATACTGAGCTACCATTCAATCAAGCATACCCACTGCTGGGCCTATCGCCTGAGGGGATGAGAATCAAAAAAACACAGGCTGGGCTTCACTGGTGGCGCAGTGGTTGAGAGCCCGCCTGCCAATGCAGGGGACACGCGTTCATGCTCCGGGTCAGGAAGATCCAACGTGCCGTGGAGCGGCTTGTCCCGTGCGCTAGGGCTGCTGGGCCTGCGCGTCCGGAGCCTGTGCTCTGCAATGGGAGGGTCCACCTCAGTGAGAGGCCCACGTACCGCAAAAAAAAAAAAAAACAAACAAACAAACAAAAAACAAAAAAAACACAGGCTGGCAATCCTCCACTCCAGCAATATTTACCATAGCCAACACTTGGAAGCTACGAAAATGTCCATCAACAGAGGAATGCACGAAGAAGAAGTGGTCCCTGTACACAATGGAATATGACTCCAATAAAAAATCTATATAAATACAATTTATAAAACAAACATAATTAAGGAGACATCAGCTCTTGGGGGCACATTCCACTCTAATATTTAACCGAGGAACACCACTGCCCGGATGGTCTGTTTCCCTAGTTCCCAGGTTGGGAAAAGCAGAAATGCTGCCGCCCTCTGGCCATTACCTGCAACAGCAGCTTTAAGACCTGTGCTAAGGGTCACTTCATATGCAGCAGTACTGGTGGGCTGTAAATGAAACCTGCCCTCCAAACGTCTTGAGGGAGGTAATGGCCAAAATATTTCTAAATGTCACACACACTTCACGAAGACAATTTGAAGAGGTAAGCTGTACTCACAGTTGAAGAAAAGAAGGACATGCCAGAAAGCTCAATTTCAAGGGATTATGAGACGCATGCAAATCCAGCCACAAAGTGGTATCGGCTCACACTAGTCAGAACACACATCAGCAAAAAAACTACAAACAAAAAATGCTGAAGGTGTTGTGGAGAAGCGCATACCCTCAACTTTAAGCGGGACGTAACCTGGTAAGAGCCACTAATGAGAACAGACTGGAGGTGCCTCTACAAGGTAAACATTCCGCTACCATATGATCCAGCAGGCCCACTCCTGGGCCTATAACCTAAGAAGACAGAATTGGAAAGACACAGGCAGGCAAATGTGCATTGCCGCAGCATTACAATAGCCATGACGTGGAAGCAACCAAAAAGCCCATCAACAGATGAGGGGACAAAGAAGAACTGGTACATGTACAGACAGAATATTAGCCAAGGAAGAAAAGGACACAATGCCATTTGCAGCACCGTAGATGAGTCTAGAGGTGATCACGTGACTTGTAGTAAGTCAGAAAGAGAAAGACACGTATCGTATGATATCACTTATAGGTGTTACCTAAAAATTGATACCAGTGAAGATATTTCCACAGAGAAGGGCAATCCCAGATTCATTAAACAAACTTATGGTTCACCAACGGAAAGGTGTGAGGATTGGATACATTACGAGATTGGGGTGAACAGACATATACAAACACAGGTGAAATATATAATCACCAAAGACCTACAGAAGACCAAGAGAAGACTACTCAACATTCTGTCATAACGTACATGGGAAAAGGATCCCAGCAAGAACAGACATGTGTATATGTGTAAAAGAACCACATCTTGCACACCTGCAACAAGCCAAACATTGTAATCAAACACGCTGTGATAAAATAAAAAATAAAAAAAATTAAATTAAAAAAACGAACAAGAAGTAGTGAGACAAACTTAAGGGGCCTTCTCCTGGCACATTCCATTCTAAATTACAACGTAGAACACGACTTCCATTGAGGCTCTGCTGCCCTAGTAACCAGATTTGGTAAGGGAGAACTGCTGCCCCCTTGTGGCCGTTTCACACAACAGCACCTTTAATCCCAACGCTAATGTCAGTTGATATTCAAAATCATTGCAGGCCTGTAAATGACACCTGCCCTGAAAACAAATCCTGGGGTCATATATCGACCAAAAAATTCAAAAGACGTCCATATTTCAAAACGACACTTTCAAGAGGCATATTTTGTTCTGCATATTTGTTCTGCACATTAGGGTTCTGCTTCTTTTTCTTTCTTTCTTTCTTTGTTAAAACAAAAACGGGAATGGAAAAAGGCAACCCTCAGAATGGGAGAAAATATTTGCAAACGAATCCACGGACAAAGGTTTAATCTCCAATATATATAACAGCTCATGCAGCTTAATATTAAAAAAAAAACAAACAACCCAATACAAAAATGGGCAGAAGATCTAAATAGACGTTTCTTCAAAGAAGACACAGAGATGGCCAAGACGCACATGAAAAGCTGCTCAACATCACTCATCATTAGAGAAATGCACATCAAAACTACAGTGAGGTATCACCTCACACCTGTTAGAATGGGCATCATCAGAAAATGTACAAACAACAAATGCTGGGGAGGGTGTGGACCAAAGGAACCTTCTTCCACTATTGGTGGGAATGTAAATTGATACAGTCACTATGGAGAACAGCATGGAGGTTCCTTAAAAAACTGAAAATAGAATTACCATAGGATCCAGCAATCCCACTTCTGGGCATATAGCCAGAGAAAACCATAAATCAAAAAGACACATTCACCACAATGTTAATTGCAGCACTATTTACAATAGCCAGGTAATGGAAGCAACCTAAATGCCCACAGACAGACGAACGGATAATGATGTGGTCCATCTATAAAACGGAATATTACTCAGCCATAAAAAGGAACGAAACTGGGTCATCTGTGGAGACGTCGACGGATCTAGAGACTGTCATACAGAGTGAAGTAAGTCAGAAGGAGAAAAACAAATATTGTATATTAATGCATATATGTGGAACCTAGAAAGATGGTACAGATGACCCGGTTTGCAGGGCAGAAATAGAGACACAGAGGTAGAGAACAAACGTATGGACACCAAGGGGGGGGAAGCCATGGGTTGTTGGTGGTGGGATGAGTCGGGAGATTGGGATTGTCCTGTATACATGTATATGCATAAAATAGATAACTAATAATAATCCTGCTGAATAAAAAAATAAACTTAAATTTCATAATTTTAAAAAATAAATAAAATTTTAAAATAAAACGGAAAAAAAGTTCTTCCCTTCACACAGATGTATTTATAGGAATGAATTATTTCCATGCTTATATCTATAAATACATAGAAGAGGAATAAAATCTCACTTGAACCAAAAAAGAAAAAAAAAAAAACAGAACCCACCAGTTATACACAGGAAAACCCTATCAGGGCACTGGCTCCAGCGGCAAACAATTCTGAAGTTGGTCAGAGGTGGGGAATCATCTCCCATGCAGCCAGCAGCCCCCCCAACCCCCGCAAGGAGCGTCGTCTTTGCAAAGCTGGGGGACCGTGCCGAGGCGTCTGTGAGTCAACGTGAGCCGAGCCCCCGGCTAGCTGCTGCTGTACTGTTCCCACCCTTCCCAGGTAAAACACCTGAATATGTCCAAGGACTTGAAAGCCTAGAGGAAGGGCCGTGGAGCCACAGCAGCGACAGCACGCAGGCCGACTTGGTGCCTGCAGGCCAGCCAGGAAGGTCCTGGCCCCGGGCGCTCTTCTGGAAGCTTTCCATTTCCCTGCCTGAGATACTCCTCCTGTCCCGGCCCCCACTGCTTTTTTCCTTCCTCACCTCTGCCCGGGGAGAAATTCCAACGGAAGGTATGGGTGACACATCCTCTTCTTTAGCAGGTGGCAGCCCGGCAACTCCTGCAGAAAGTCCAGCAGAGCCCCACTCACACCGGGCCACCCACAGAGCCGTGGCCCCTCACTCCCTCCCACCAGCAAAGCCCCAAGACTGCTGACGGGGCAGAGAATATGGCGTCAGGCACAGCTGCAGGGGCTCTTGCTGCCTGGAGCCGTGTTTATATGGACCTCAACCCAGGCACACCTGGGGAGGGCTGGCCGGCAGGGTCAGGCTGCCCAGGTTAGCCCATCCTCACCCCTCAGGGACTCCCATTGCAGAAAATGGACCTCGCTGAACCGGCCAGGTCCAAGGAACAGGTGTGGGCTCCTGAGAGTCTGGATAGACAAGGGGCTGCAGCTCCGGCTTGTTTTCTAATCCTTTTATCTGGCCCATGAGTGGGAGACAACTTCAAGAAGACCCTCTCCTAATGAGAGGAACCCAGGAGTCAGGGAGAGGAGGGGTGATGGGTGGAGACAGAGGCCTGGTGCCCCGGCTGCGGTGGAAGCCTCTGGAAGACCAGGCAGAGGGAGGCCGCACAGAGTGATGCCCAGGGTCACAGACCTGTCGGAGCTGCTGTTTGTTAGCTCAAGTCCTGCTCTGAGGTGCTCTGTGTCAGCTCTGAGTGACAGGTGATCTGGGCTGCTCTGCAATGAGGGCTACGTGCACGGTACCTGTGTGCCCAGCCCTGCCGAGGTACCTGCCCAGGGCAGCTCCGTATCCTGGGAGGGGCCTGACCACGAGAGCACCATGGGCTGCTGGGGAGGGGGGGCCTGCCCAGGTGAGCTCCATATCCTGGGATTGCCCTGACCACGAGAGGCCCGTGGGCTGCTGGGGACCTGGTAAACGATGTCGGGACAGTCAGTGAAGCCACCGAGGTTATACATCCAGTAGTTCCTAATTCCTACACACTGCTGGTCATTCTACCATCCACCAGGACACGGTATTCTGTATGAGACTTCAGTGATGCCTTCTTCTGTATTGCATTGGTCCCCGAAAGGCTCTGCTGCCCTAGTAACCAGATTTGGGAATGGAGAAATGCTGCCGCCTTGTGGCCGTTTGCCACAACAGCAGCTTTAAACCCAGTGCTCATGGTCACTAAATATTCACACTCATTGCAGCCTGTAAACGGCACCTGCCCTGAAAAACAATCCTGGGGTCGAAAATGGACCCAAAACTTCTAAAGAGGGCAACCATGCAAGAGGACAATTTCAAGAGGTTAATTGTACTCTCCGTTTTTTTCTGTTTTTCTGTACCAGAAATTTAAAACGGCCCCTCCGCCACGCCCCGGTACCCGAGGCCTCCGTTGCCCTGCCTGGGCGGGCGGCGGGGCGCTGCCGGGGCGGGCTGGCCGCGGGGATGGCGGTAAGGCGCAAGGACAAGCGAAGCTGGGCCTCAAGAGGCAGCCCATGGTCCCCGCCCCCGTCTATGGCCATACCACCCTGAACGCGCCCGATCTCGTCTGATCTCGGAAGCTAAGCAGGGTCGGGCCTGGTTAGTACTTGGATGGGAGACCGCCTGGGAATACCGGGTGCTGTAGGCTTTTGGCCTCCCGCTGCGGCTCTGCCTTCTCCATTAGTCGCCCGCGGCGGTGGCCGCCAGCTCCGCCCCCCGCCGGGCACCGCTGCAGGCCCCACCTCCTCCGCCCCCCCCACCACCACCACAAAGCGCCAGAGGGGTCGCTCCATGCGGCCCGAAGGCGGCCCTGGAAAGCAGCAGCACACCCGACGCTCCGGGGGTGGCTGGCCCGGACCCAGACTCCGCCGCGGGCCCGGGGGCCGTCCGTGCGGCCCGCGAGCCCCTCCACCTGCACCTGGCTGGCCCCAACGGCGCCCAGCCCCGGCGCCGCCACCTGTCCGCCAGTGTGGCTCTCCGCAGCTCTCTCTGGATAAAGCTGGATAAAGGTCTGGACGCGAAGGAGGGGCAGTGATTCAGCCTATTGCTCTTAGTGCCCCTCCCCCACACTCAGGAGCCCTTTGTGACAAGGCCACAGCTCTGTGATGCAGGCCTGGGGTTCTGCCATCAAGTGAACTCCCAGGGCTCTGTTGCCTGAGGGCGGCAATGCAGTTCAGAAGACGGAGAATCTCTTTTCTTTGAAAAACACTGTTGCTATCTGGCTGAGATCCAGCCCAACTTCCTGGGTGATTGATATCATCCTTGGCTTCCTGTGTGGACTGGGGCTCTTCCTCACGTTACTCCCCTGCTTCCAGAGTAATCCATTCTTAGCACCACCTAGGAAACCTAGAAACATCAGGAAGCATCAAGTAGAGCTGAAGGGGAGGAGCAGGAGTAGGAAGAAAAGTCGATCTTTGAAAGCTTGCAGAGATTGCCTGGAAGAACTGGAGGGGACTCACAACCTGGCTTCACCTCTGCGGAGCTGCCTGGGGAGGCTTCCTGGCAAGGGCAACTTTCATCAGCTCTCATGGCAAGACCCTCCTGGTGAGATGTGCAAAGCAGTGCCTGCTGGAGCCTGTGGAGGATACTGCTTGAAGGGTTGGGAACCCTGCAGGAACACCTCCTGTAGGGTTTCCTTCCTGGTTCAAGACACTCGAGAGGTGCTGGAAGCACATATTACAAGGTTTTGGGTAAAGCACGGGTGGACCCTACCCCTCAAGGTCCTCAAGCCCATCAATCTCTTGAAGTCGACAAAGTTCCAACCCTCCACCACCCTGCGGTTAGCCTCGTCCCCTTCAGCCACCTGTGTATCTGGGTCCCACTCAACAGTCACGTTTGCTGAGTTCCCGGAAAAACCTCCTCAGGCTCATTCAGGAGAGAAGGTGAGAACAGAAGAGTCCGTTCCTGCCCTGAAGAGGCCTCTCCTTGTCCCCTCCACTGTGTGTAAGGAAATCCAGAGTGCCCTGGGAGCGATTCCACCTGGTGACTACCATGGGCCCTCAAAGGCTTCTCTGACTGCACAGCAGGGCAGGCCACCTTCTCAGTCCCTCACACTCAGCCTTGTGGGCAGAACCTGGAAGAGTGAGACTGTGGAATGGGTCAAGAGGGACAGCCTAGAGCCAGGTCCAAGTTCAGCAATGGTCAGGAACGAGCCAAGAGAGGAGAGTGGTGGTCAGGCCTCAGGAGACACCTGCCATAGGGTAACAGTGATAGAGGTGAACTTAGGATCCCAATCTTTGAGAGTTGAAGAGGCCAGGGAGGCTGTGGAGGCCAAGGAGTCTCCTGCTCTTCAACCACAGTCTAGTGTTATCTTGGAAAGCAAAGTGTTGACAAAATCCCAAACCACAAATGTACCTATGAGGAGTTTAGAGGTGCCAGGGGCCAGTAAAAGTTTCCTACTACCTAGAATGTCTGTTTTCCAACCTCTAGGTGAGCCATGCCTTAACATGGAGGTTGCTAGTGAGTTTAACTCCAAAGTAAAGGTACAGTCAGACAACCAGCTTCAGGACTTTCCCAAACACAGGTTCCTTGCTGCAGACAACTTGGCTTCTCAGGTGCCTCAGTGCCATCCCCAGAGAGTCCCCACCAGAGACACGTTAGCTTCCCAGGAGCCAAGTGGCCTGATGGAAGGCCAAAGGAGAAACCTAGGGCAGCAGGAGCCCAAAACTTCAAAACTCCAAGACTCATGGAAGAGCCAGAGCAAGATGATTGCCCCTACTTACAAAAGAGAGGACCGTAGGAGGCATAAACCAGGAGAGCACAAAGAGAGGTTTAAAGAACGAGGGACCCCTCAAGCTGGAAGTATGAGCCGCCCTGCCCAGGTCAGGGGCATAACAGACTCTATTGGGAGCAGATGTCTCCAGCTCATGCCAGAGAAGAAATATAGCCCTCCAGAAAGCCTCTTCAGAAAAAGGATGAGGCTATTTTTAAAGTGGATTTTCCCCAATAAAAAAGTCAATGGTCGAGATGCTCTGCAAAGAAAAAAAAAAAAGCCCATATCAGCCACTGCCCGGAGTCACGGATCAGTCAAAAGCAGATCAATCTTGAAGAGTGAGACTGCTGAGGGTCAGGCACTCATGACAGCTGTTGGACAGATCGTAGAAGAAAAAAGAGCAATTCACCATGGACTTCATGCCACAGAGTTAAATGAGCACAGAGTGGAATTCCAAGTCCCAGTATGTGGGGGTTTCTGCTACCATAGGCTTACCTCCTACCCAGAGCAAGGGAGAATGATGGGTTCTACAGCCTGCAGTCATAAAGCCACCTCCAAGGGCCAGAGTTGTTCTGTCAGGGAAAGGGAAGTCCGACACCAACATAGTTTGAAAAGTGTAAGGTTTGACGATGAGCAGCTGGGCCTAAGGTGCCTCCCATCCTTGTCCCCCAGGAAGAGTGTGTTTCCAGTTAGTACCTGCCAGTATGGGCCAAGGATTCCAGGTGCCCCAGCCCGCCATCAACACTGTCCAAGGCATTGTCATCTTTGGGGAGGTGTCTTGCCTGGTCGACAGTAAAATCCTTCTTTAGTCTTCCCTTTAGTAGGAAAACATGTCTCCAAGTAAAAATTCAGTCCATGTAGAGAAAATGATTTTCTCATTAGCACATCCAAGATATTTAATGTTCCCCAATACATATATATATATATATTTTTTTTTCTAATAAAAGCATAGTGTAATGGCAAAAAAAGAGAAATTTAAAACGGCATGGAAAAATGCTGAACATTAGGAATAATTAAAGCTATGCAAATCCAAATTACAAAAACCTATCCGCTCACACCAGTCAGAATGGCCATCAGCAAGAATTCTGCAAAAAGTAAATGCTGAAGGGGTTTTAGAGAAATGCCTACCCTTGGTCCAAAGTGGGACATGGTAAGAGCCAGTAATGAAAACAAAAATGAGGTGCCTTGTAAAGGTAAATACTGAGCTACCATTCAATCAAGCATACCCACTGCTGGGCCTATCGCCTGAGGGGATGAGAATCAAAAAAACACAGGCTGGGCTTCACTGGTGGCGCAGTGGTTGAGAGCCCGCCTGCCAATGCAGGGGACACGCGTTCATGCTCCGGGTCAGGAAGATCCCACGTGCCGTGGAGCGGCTTGTCCCGTGAGCTAGGGCTGCTGGGCCTGCGCGTCCGGAGCCTGTGCTCTGCAATGGGAGGGTCCACCGCAGTGAGAGGCCCACGTACCGCAAAAAAAAAAAAAAAAAAAAAAAAAAACAAACAAAAAACAAAAAAAACACAGGCTGGCAATCCTCCACTCCAGCAATATTTACCATAGCCAACACTTGGAAGCTACGAAAATGTCCATCAACAGAGGAATGCACAAAGAAGAAGTGGTCCCTGTACACAATGGAATATGACTCCAATAAAAAATCTATATAAATACAATTTATAAAACAAACATAATTAAGGAGACATCAGCTCTTGGGGGCACATTCCACTCTAATATTTAACCGAGGAACACCACTGCCCGGATGGTCTGTTTCCCTAGTTCCCAGGTTGGGAAAAGCAGAAATGCTGCCGCCCTCTGGCCATTACCTGCAACAGCAGCTTTAAGACCTGTGCTAAGGGTCACTTCATATGCAGCAGTACTGGTGGGCTGTAAATGAAACCTGCCCTCCAAACGTCTTGAGGGAGGTAATGGCCAAAATATTTCTAAATGTCACACACACTTCACGAAGACAATTTGAAGAGGTAAGCTGTACTCACAGTTGAAGAAAAGAAGGACATGCCAGAAAGCTCAATTTCAAGGGATTATGAGACGCATGCAAATCCAGCCACAAAGTGGTATCGGCTCACACTAGTCAGAACACACATCAGCAAAAAAACTACAAACAAAAAATGCTGAAGGTGTTGTGGAGAAGTGCATACCCTCAACTTTAAGCGGGACGTAACCTGGTAAGAGCCACTAATGAGAACAGACTGGAGGTGCCTCTACAAGGTAAACATTCCGCTACCATATGATCCAGCAGGCCCACTCCTGGGCCTATAACCTAAGAAGACAGAATTGGAAAGACACAGGCAGGCAAATGTGCATTGCCGCAGCATTACAATAGCCATGACGTGGAAGCAACCAAAAAGCCCATCAACAGATGATGGGACAAAGAAGAACTGGTACATGTACAGACAGAATATTAGCCAAGGAAGAAAAGGACACAATGCCATTTGCAGCACCGTAGATGAGTCTAGAGGTGATCACGTGACTTGTAGTAAGTCAGAAAGAGAAAGACACGTATCGTATGATATCACTTATAGGTGTTACCTAAAAATTGATACCAGTGAAGATATTTCCACAGAGAAGGGCAATCCCAGATTCATTAAACAAACTTATGGTTCACCAACGGAAAGGTGTGAGGATTGGATACATTACGAGATTGGGGTGAACAGACATATACAAACACAGGTGAAATATATAATCACCAAAGACCTACAGAATACCAAGAGAAGACTACTCAACATTCTGTCATAACGTACATGGGAAAAGGATCCCAGCAAGAACAGACATATGTATATGTGTAAAAGAACCACATCTTGCACACCTGCAACAAGCCAAACATTGTAATCAAACACGCTGTGATAAAATAAAAAATTAAAAAATTAAATTAAAAAAACGAACAAGAAGTAGTGAGACAAACTTAAGGGGCCTTCTCCTGGCACATTCCATTCTAAATTACAACCTAGAGCACGACTCCCATTGAGGCTCTGCTGCCCTAGTAACCAGATTTGGTAAGGGAGAACTGCTGCCCCCTTGTGGCCGTTTCACACAACAGCACCTTTAATCCCAACGCTAATGTCAGTTGATATTCAAAATCATTGCAGTCCTGTAAATGACACCTGCCCTGAAAACAAATCCTGGGGTCATATATCGACCAAAAAATTCAAAAGACGTCCATATTTCAAAACGACACTTTCAAGAGGCATATTTTGTTCTGCGTATTTGTTCTGCACATTAGGGTTCTGCTTCTTTATCTTTCTTTCTTTCTTTGTTAAAACAAAAACGGGAATGGAAAAAGGCAACCCTCAGAATGGGAGAAAATATTTGCAAACGAATCCACGGACAAAGGTTTAATCTCCAATATATATAACAGCTCATGCAGCTTAATATTAAAAAAAAACAAACAACCCAATACAAAAATGGGCAGAAGATCTAAATAGACGTTTCTTCAAAGAAGACACAGAGATGGCCAAGACGCACATGAAAAGCTGCTCAACATCACTCATCATTAGAGAAATGCACATCAAAACTACAGTGAGGTATCACCTCACACCTGTTAGAATGGGCATCATCAGAAAATGTACAAACAACAAATGCTGGGGAGGGTGTGGACCAAAGGAACCTTCTTCCACTATTGGTGGGAATGTAAATTGATATAGTCACTATGGAGAACAGCATGGAGGTTCCTTAAAAAACTAA
Source organism: Mesoplodon mirus (assembly GCF_964341445.2). Classification (NCBI taxonomy): domain Eukaryota; kingdom Metazoa; phylum Chordata; class Mammalia; order Artiodactyla; family Ziphiidae; genus Mesoplodon; species Mesoplodon mirus. The sequence goes on from NC_138976.1 coordinate 100,162,819, forward strand.
AAATAGAATTACCATAGGATCCAGCAATCCCACTTCTGGGCATATAGCCAGAGAAAACCATAAATGAAAAAGACACATTCACCACAATGTTAATTGCAGCACTATTTACAATAGCCAGGTAATGGAAGCAACCTAAATGCCCACAGACAGACGAACGGATAATGATGTGGTCCATCTATAAAACGGAATATTACTCAGCCATAAAAAGGAACGAAACTGGGTCTTCTGTGGAGATGTCGACAGATCTAGAGACTGTCATACAGAGTGAAGTAAGTCAGAAGGAGAAAAACAAATATTGTATATTAATGCATATATGTGGAACCTAGAAAGATGGTACAGATGACCCGGTTTGCAGGGCAGAAATACAGACACAGAGGTAGAGAACAAACGTATGGACACCAAGAGGGGGGAAGCCATGGGTTGTTGGTGGTGGGATGAGTCGGGAGATTGGGATTGTCCTGTATACATGTATATGCATAAAATAGATAACTAATAATAATCCTGCTGAATAAAAAAATAAACTTAAATTTCAAAATTTTAAAAAATAAATAAAATTTTAAAATAAAACGGAAAAAAAGTTCTTCCCTTCACACAGATATATTTATAGGAATGAATTATTTCCATGCTTATATCTATAAATACATAGAAGAGGAATAAAATCTCACTTGAACCAAAAAAGAAAAAAAAAATAAAACAGAACCCACCAGTTATACACAGGAAAACCCTATCAGGGCACTGGCTCCAGCGGCAAACAATTCTGAAGTTGGTCAGAGGTGGGGAATCATCTCCCATGCAGCCAGCAGCCCCCCCAACCCCCGCAAGGAGCGTCGTCTTTGCAAAGCTGGGGGACCGTGCCGAGGCGTCTGTGAGTCAACGTGAGCCGAGCCCCAGGCCAGCTGCTGCTGAACTGTTCCCACCCTTCCCAGGTAAAACACCTGAATATGTCCAAGGACTTGAAAGCCTAGAGGAAGGGCCGTGGAGCCACAGCAGCGACAGCACGCAGGCCGACTTGGTGCCTGCAGGCCAGCCAGGATGGTCCTGGCCCCGGGCGCTCTTCTGGAAGCTTTCCATTTCCCTGCCTGAGATACTCCTCCTGTCCCGGCCCCCACTGCTTTTTTCCTTCCTCACCTCTGCCCGGGGAGAAATTCCAACGGAAGGTATGGGTGACACATCCTCTTCTTTAGCAGGTGGCAGCCCGGCAACTCCTGCAGAAAGTCCAGCAGAGCCCCACTCACACCGGGCCACCCACAGAGCCGTGGCCCCTCACTCCCTCCCACCAGCACAGCCCCGAGACTGCTGACGGGGCAGAGAATATGGCGTCAGGCACAGCTGCAGGGGCTCTTGCTGCCTGGAGCCGTGTTTATATGGACCTCAACCCAGGCACACCTGGGGAGGGCTGGCTGGCAGGGTCAGGCTGCCCAGGTCAGCCCATCCTCACCCCTCAGGGACTCCCATTGCAGAAAATGGACCTCGCTGAACCGGCCAGGTCCAAGGAACAGGTGTGGGCTCCTGAGAGTCTGGATAGACAAGGGGCTGCAGCTCCGGCTTGTTTTCTAATCCTTTTATCTGGCCCATGAGTGGGAGACAACTTCAAGAAGACCCTCTCCTAATGAGAGGAACCCAGGAGTCAGGGAGAGGAGGGGTGATGGGTGGAGACAGAGGCCTGGTGCCCCGGCTGTGGTGGAAGCCTCTGGAAGACCAGGCAGAGGGAGGCCGCACAGAGTGATGCCCAGGGTCACAGACCTGTCGGAGCTGCTGTTTGTTAGCTCAAGTCCTGCTCTGAGGTGCTCTGTGTCAGCTCTGAGTGACAGGTGATCTGGGCTGCTCTGCAATGAGGGCTACGTGCACGGTACCTGTGTGCCCAGCCCTGCCGGGGTACCTGCCCAGGGCAGCTCCGTATCCTGGGAGGGGCCTGACCACGAGAGCACCATGGACTGCTGGGGAGGGGGGGCCTGCCCAGGTGAGCTCCATATCCTGGGATTGCCCTGACCACGAGAGGCCCGTGGGCTGCTGGGGACCTGGTAAACGATGTCGGGACAGTCAGTGAAGCCACCGAGGATATACATCCAGTAGTTCCTAATTCCTACACCCTGCTGGTCATTCTACCATCCACCAGGACACGGTATTCTGTATGAGACTTCAGTGATGCCTTCTTCTGTATTGCATTGGTCCCCGAAAGGCTCTGCTGCCCTAGTAACCAGATTTGGGAATGGAGAAATGCTGCCGCCTTGTGGCCGTTTGCCACAACAGCAGCTTTAAACCCAGTGCTCATGGTCACTAAATATTCACACTCATTGCAGCCTGTAAACGGCACCTGCCCTGAAAAACAATCCTGGGGTCGAAAATGGACCCAAAACTTCTAAAGAGGGCAACCATGCAAGAGGACAATTTCAAGAGGTTAATTGTACTCTCCGTTTTTTTCTGTTTTTCTGTACCAGAAATTTAAAACGGCCCCTCCGCCACGCCCCGGTACCCGAGGCCTCCGTTGCCCTGCCTGGGCGGGCGGCGGGGCGCTGCCGGGGCGGGCTGGCCGCGGGGATGGCGGTAAGGCGCAAGGACAAGCGAAGCTGGGCCTCAAGAGGCAGCCCATGGTCCCCGCCCCCGTCTACGGCCATACCACCCTGAACGCGCCCGATCTCGTCTGATCTCGGAAGCTAAGCAGGGTCGGGCCTGGTTAGTACTTGGATGGGAGACCGCCTGGGAATACCGGGTACTGTAGGCTTTTGGCCTCGCACTGCGGCTCCGCCTGCTCCTTTAGTCGCCCGCGGCGGTGGCCGCCAGCTCCGCCCCCCGCCGGGCACCGCTGCAGGCCCCACCTCCTCCGCCCCCCCCCCACCACCACCACAAAGCGCCAGAGGGGTCGCTCCATGCGGCCCGAAGGCGGCCCTGGAAAGCAGCAGCACACCCGACGCTCCGGGGGTGGCTGGCCCGGACCCAGACTCCGCCGCGGGCCCGGGGCCCGTCCGTGCAGCCCGCGAGCCCCTCCACCTGCACCTGGCCGGCCCCACCAGCACCCAGCCCCGGCGCCGCCACCTGTCCACCAGTGTGGCTCTCCGCAGCTTTCTCTGGATAAAGCTGGATAAAGGTCTGGATGGGAAGGAAGGGCAGTGATTCAGCCTATTGCTCTTAGTGCCCCTCCCCCACACTCAGGAGCCCTTTGTGACAAGGCCACAGCTCTGTGATGCAGGCCTGGGGTTCTGCCATCAAGTGAACTCCCAGGGCTCTGTTGCCTGAGGGCGGCAATGCAGTTCAGAAGACGGAGAATCTCTTTTCTTTGAAAAACACTGTTGCTATCTGGCTGAGATCCAGCCCAACTTCCTGGGTGATTGATATCATCCTTGGCTTCCTGTGTGGACTGGGGCTCTTCCTCACGTTACTCCCCTGCTTCCAGAGTAATCCATTCTTAGCACCACCTAGGAAACCTAGAAACATCAGGAAGCATCAAGTAGAGCTGAAGGGGAGGAGCAGGAGTAGGAAGAAAAGTCGATCTTTGAAAGCTTGCAGAGATTGCCTGGAAGAACTGGAGGGGACTCACAACCTGGCTTCACCTCTGCGGAGCTGCCTGGGGAGGCTTCCTGGCAAGGGCAACTTTCATCAGCTCTCATGTCAAGACCCTCCTGGTGAGATGTGCAAAGCAGTGCCTGCTGGAGCCTGTGGAGGATACTGCTTGAAGGGTTGGGAACCCTGCAGGAACACCTCCTGTAGGGTTTCCTTCCTGGTTCAAGATACTCGAGAGGTGCTGGAAGCACATATTACAAGGTTTTGGGTAAAGCACGGGTGGACCCTACCCCTCAAGGTCCTCAAGCCCATCAATCTCTTGAAGTCGACAAAGTTCCAACCCTCCACCACCCTGCGGTTAGCCTCGTCCCCTTCAGCCACCTGTGTATCTGGGTCCCACTCAACAGTCACGTTTGCTGAGTTCCCGGAGAAACCTCCTCAGGCTCATTCAGGAGAGAAGGTGAGAACAGAAGAGTCCGTTCCTGCCCTGAAGAGGCCTCTCCTTGTCCCCTCCACTGTGTGTAAGGAAATCCAGAGTGCCCTGGGAGCGATTCCACCTGGTGACTACCATGGGCCCTCAAAGGCTTCTCTGACTGCACAGCAGGGCAGGCCACCTTCTCAGTCCCTCACACTCAGCCTTGTGGGCAGAACCTGGAAGAGTGAGACTGTGGAATGGGTCAAGAGGGACAGCCTAGAGCCAGGTCCAAGTTCAGCAATGGTCAGGAACGAGCCAAGAGAGGAGAGTGGTGGTCAGGCCTCAGGAGACCCCTGCCATAGGGTAACAGTGATAGAGGTGAACTTAGGATCCCAATCTTTGAGAGGTGAAGAGGCCAGGGAGGCTGTGGAGGCCAAGGAGTCTCCTGCTCTTCAACCACAGTCTAGTGTTATCTTGGAAACCAAAGTGTTGACAAAATCCCAAACCACAAATGTACCTATGAGGAGTTTAGAGGTGCCAGGGGCCAGTAAAAGTTTCCTACTACCTAGAATGTCTGTTTTCCAACCTCTAGGTGAGCCATGCCTTAACATGGAGGTTGCTAGTGAGTTTAACTCCAAAGTAAAGGTACAGTCAGACAACCAGCTTCAGGACTTTCCCAAACACAGGTTCCTTGCTGCAGACAACTTGGCTTCTCAGGTGCCTCAGTGCCATCCCCAGAGAGTCCCCACCAGAGACACGTTAGCTTCCCAGGAGCCAAGTGGCCTTATGGAAGGCCAAAGGAGCAACCTAGGGCAGCAGGAGCCCCAAACTTCAAAACTCCAAGACTCATGGAAGAGCCAGAGCAAGATGATTGCCCCTACTTACAAAAGAGAGGACCGTAGGAGGCATAAACCAGGAGAGCACGAAGAGAGGTTTAAAGAATGAGGGACCCCTCAAGCTGGAAGTATGAGCCGCCCTGCCCAGGTCAGGGGCATAACAGACTCTATTGGGAGCAGATGTCTCCAGCTCATGCCAGAGAAGAAATATAGCCCTCCAGAAAGCCTCTTCAGAAAAAGGATGAGGCTATATTTAAAGTGGATTTTCCCCAATAAAAACGTCAATGGTCGAGATGCTCTGCAAAGAAAAAAAAAAAAAAGCCCATATCAGCCACTGCCCGGAGTCACGGATCAGTCAAAAGCAGATCAATCTTGAAGAGTGAGACTGCTGAGGGTCAGGCACTCATGACAGCTGTTGGACAGATCGTAGAAGAAAAAAGAGCAATTCACCATGGACTTCATGCCACAGAGTTAAATGAGCACAGAGTGGAATTCCAAGTCCCAGTATGTGGGGGTTTCTGCTACCATAGGCTTACCTCCTACCCAGAGCAAGGGAGAATGATGGGTTCTACAGCCTGCAGTCATAAAGCCACCTCCAAGGGCCAGAGTTGTTCTGTTAGGGAAAGGGAAGTCAGACACCAACATAGTTTGAAAAGTGTAAGGTTTGACGATTAGCAGCTGGGCCTAAGGTGCCTCCCATCCTTGTCCACCAGGAAGAGTGTGTTTCCAGTTAGTACCTGCCAGTATGGGCCGAGGATTCCAGGTGCCCCAGCCCGCCATCAACACTGTCCAAGGCATTGTCATCTTTGGGGAGGTGTCTTGCCTGGTCGACAGTAAAATCCTTCTTTAGTCTTCCCTTTAGTAGGAAAACATGTCTCCAAGTAAAAATTCAGTCCATGTAGAGAAAATGATTTTCTCATTAGCACATCCAAGATATTTAATGTTCCCCAATACATATATATATATATTTTTTTCTAATAAAAGCATAGTGTAATGGCAAAAAAGAGAAATTTAAAATGGCATGGAAAAATGCTGAACATTAGGAATAATTTAAGCTATGCAAATCCAAATTACAAAAACCTATCCGCTCACACCAGTCAGAATGGCCATCAGCAAGAATTCTGCAAAAAGTAAATGCTGAAGGGGTTTTAGAGAAATGCCTACCCTTGGTCCAAAGTGGGACATGGTAAGAGCCAGTAATGAAAACAAAAATGAGGTGCCTTGTAAAGGTAAATACTGAGCTACCATTCAATCAAGCATACCCACGGCTGGGCCTATCGCCTGAGGGGATGAGAATCAATAAAACACAGGCTGGGCTTCACTGGTGGCGCAGTGGTTGAGAGCCTGCCTGCCAATGCAGGGGACACGCGTTCATGCTCCGGGTCGGGAAGATACCACGTGCCGCGGAGCGGCTTGTCCCGTGAGCTAGGGCTGCTGGGCCTGCGCGTCCGGAGCCTGTGCTCTGCAATGGGAGGGTCCACCGCAGTGAGAGGCCCACGTACGGCAAAAAAAAAAAAAAAAAAAAAAAACACAGGCTGGCAATCCTCCACTCCAGCAATATTTACCATAGCCAACACTTGGAAGCTACGAAAATGTCCATCAACAGAGGAATGCACAAAGAAGAAGTGGTCCCTGTACACAATGGAATATGACTCCAATAAAAAATCTATATAAATACAATTTATAAAACAAACATAATTAAGGAGACATCAGCTCTTGGGGGCACATTCCACTCTAATATTTAACCGAGGAACACCACTGCCCGGATGGTCTGTTTCCCTAGTTCCCAGGTTGGGAAAAGCATAAATGCTGCCGCCCTCTGGCCATTACCTGCAACAGCAGCTTTAAGACCTGTGCTAAGGGTCACTTCATATGCAGCAGTACTGGTGGGCTGTAAATGAAACCTGCCCTCCAAACGTCTTGAGGGAGGTAATGGCCAAAATATTTCTAAATGTCACACACACTTCACGAAGACAATTTGAAGAGGTAAGCTGTACTCACAGTTGAAGAAAAGAAGGACATGCCAGAAAGCTCAATTTCAAGGGATTATGAGACGCATGCAAATCCAGCCACAAAGTGGTATCGGCTCACACTAGTCAGAACACACATCAGCAAAAAAACTACAAACAAAAAATGCTGAAGGTGTTGTGGAGAAGCGCATACCCTCAACTTTAAGCGGGACGTAACCTGGTAAGAGCCACTAATGAGAACAGACTGGAGGTGCCTCTACAAGGTAAACATTCCGCTACCATATGATCCAGCAGGCCCACTCCTGGGCCTATAACCTAAGAAGACAGAATTGGAAAGACACAGGCAGGCAAATGTGCATTGCCGCAGCATTACAATAGCCATGACGTGGAAGCAACCAAAAAGTCCATCAACAGATGAGGGGACAAAGAAGAACTGGTACTTGTACAGACAGAATATTAGCCAAGGAAGAAAAGGACACAATGCCATTTGCAGCACCGTAGATGAGTCTAGAGGTGATCACGTGACTTGTACTAAGTCAGAAAGAGAAAGACACGTATCGTATGATATCACTTATAGGTGTTACCTAAAAATTGATACCAGTGAAGATATTTCCACAGAGAAGGGCAATCCCAGATTCATTAAACAAACTTATGGTTCACCAACGGAAAGGTGTGAGGATTGGATACATTACGAGATTGGGGTGAACAGACATATACAAACACAGGTGAAATATATAATCACCAAAGACCTACAGAATACCAAGAGAAGACTACTCAACATTCTGTCATAACGTACATGGGAAAAGGATCCCAGCAAGAACAGACATATGTATATGTGTAAAAGAACCACATCTTGCACACCTGCAACAAGCCAAACATTGTAATCAAACACGCTGTGATAAAATAAAAAATAAAAAAAATTAAATTAAAAAAACGAACAAGAAGTAGTGAGACAAACTTAAGGGGCCTTCTCCTGGCACATTCCATTCTAAATTACAACGTAGAACACGACTTCCATTGAGGCTCTGCTGCCCTAGAAACCAGATTTGGTAAGGGAGAACTGCTGCCCCCTTGTGGCCGTTTCACACAACAGCACCTTTAATCCCAACGCTAATGTCAGTTGATATTCAAAATCATTGCAGGCCTGTAAATGACACCTGCCCTGAAAACAAATCCTGGGGTCATATATCGACCAAAAAATTCAAAAGACGTCCATATTTCAAAACGACACTTTCAAGAGGCATATTTTGTTCTGCATATTTGTTCTGCACATTAGGGTTCTGCTTCTTTATCTTTCTTTCTTTCTTTGTTAAAAAAAAAAAACGGGAATGGAAAAAGGCAACCCTCAGAATGGGAGAAAATATTTGCAAACGAATCCACGGACAAAGGTTTAATCTCCAATATATATAACAGCTCATGCAGCTTAATATTAAAAAAAAAACAAACAACCCAATACAAAAATGGGCAGAAGATCTAAATAGACGTTTCTTCAAAGAAGACACAGAGATGGCCAAGACGCACATGAAAAGCTGCTCAACATCACTCATCATTAGAGAAATGCACATCAAAACTACAGTGAGGTATCACCTCACACCTGTTAGAATGGGCATCATCAGAAAAAGTACAAACAACAAATGCTGGGGAGGGTGTGGACCAAAGGAACCTTCTTCCACTATTGGTGGGAATGTAAATTGATACAGTCACTATGGAGAACAGCATGGAGGTTCCTTAAAAAACTAAAAATAGAATTACCATAGGATCCAGCAATCCCACTTCTGGGCATATAGCCAGAGAAAACCATAAATGAAAAAGACACATTCACCACAATGTTAATTGCAGCACTATTTACAATAGCCAGGTAATGGAAGCAACCTAAATGCCCACAGACAGACGAACGGATAATGATGTGGTCCATCTATAAAACGGAATATTACTCAGCCATAAAAAGGAACGAAACTGGGTCATCTGTGGAGATGTCGACGGATCTAGAGACTGTCATACAGAGTGAAGTAAGTCAGAAGGAGAAAAACAAATATTGTATATTAATGCATATATGTGGAACCTAGAAAGATGGTACAGATGACCCGGTTTGCAGGGCAGAAATACAGACACAGAGGTAGAGAACAAACGTATGGACACCAAGAGGGGGGAAGCCATGGGTTGTTGGTGGTGGGATGAGTCGGGAGATTGGGATTGTCCTGTATACATGTATATGCATAAAATAGATAACTAATAATAATCCTGCTGAATAAAAAAATAAACTTAAATTTCAAAATTTTAAAAAATAAATAAAATTTTAAAATAAAACGGAAAAAAAGTTCTTCCCTTCACACAGATGTATTTATAGGAATGAATTATTTCCATGCTTATATCTATAAATACATAGAAGAGGAATAAAATCTCACTTGAACCAAAAAAGAAAAAAAAAAAAACAGAACCCACCAGTTATACACAGGAAAACACTATCAGGGCACTGGCTCCAGCGGCAAACAATTCTGAAGTTGGTCAGAGGTGGGGAATCATCTCCCATGCAGCCAGCAGCCCCCCCAACCCCCGCAAGGAGCGTCGTCTTTGCAAAGCTGGGGGACCGTGCCGAGGCGTCGTGAGTCAACGTGAGCCGAGCCCCAGGCTAGCTGCTACTGAACTGTTCCCACCCTTCCCAGGTAAAACACCTGAATATATCCAAGGACTTGAAAGCCTAGAGGAAGGGCCGTGGAGCCACAGCAGCGACAGCACGCAGGCCGACTTGGTGCCTGCAGGCCAGCCAGGATGGTCCTGGCCCCGGGCGCTCTTCTGGAAGCTTTCCATTTTCCTGCCTGAGATACTCCTCCTGTCCCGGCCCCCACTGCTTTTTTCCTTCCTCACCTCTGCCCGGGGAGAAATTCCAACGGAAGGTATGGGTGACACATCTTCTTCTTTAGCAGGTGGCAGCCCGGCAACTCCTGCAGAAAGTCCAGCAGAGCCCCACTCACACCGGGCCACCCACAGAGCCGTGGCCCCTCACTCCCTCCCACCAGCACAGCCCCGAGACTGCTGACGGGGCAGAGAATATGGCGTCAGGCACAGCTGCAGGGGCTCTTGCTGCCTGGAGCCGTGTTTATATGGACCTCAACCCAGGCACACCTGGGGAGGGCTGGCCGGCAGGGTCAGGCTGCCCAGGTCAGCCCATCCTCACCCCTCAGGGACTCACATTGCAGAAAATGGACCTCGCTGAACCGGCCAGGTCCAAGGAACAGGTGTGGGCTCCTGAGAGTCTGGATAGACAAGGGGCTGCAGCTCCGGCTTGTTTTCTAATCCTTTTATCTGGCCCATGAGTGGGAGACAACTTCAAGAAGACCCTCTCCTAATGAGAGGAACCCAGGAGTCAGGGAGAGGAGGGGTGATGGGTGGAGACAGAGGCCTGGTGCCCCGGCTGCGGTGGAAGCCTCTGGAAGACCAGGCAGAGGGAGGCCGCAAAGAGTGATGCCCAGGGTCACAGACCTGTCGGAGCTGCTGTTTGTTAGCTCAAGTCCTGCTCTGAGGTGCTCTGTGTCAGCTCTGAGTGACAGGTGATCTGGGCTGCTCTGCAATGAGGGCTACGTGCACGGTACCTGTGTGCCCAGCCCTGCCGGGGTACCTGCCCAGGGCAGCTCCGTATCCTGGGAGGGGCCTGACCACGAGAGCACCATGGGCTGTTGGGGAGGGGGTCCTGCCCAGGTGAGCTCCATATCCTGGGATTGCCCTGACCACGAGAGCCCCGTGGGCTGCTGGGGACCTGGTAAACGATGTCGGGACAGTCAGTGAAGCCACCGAGGATATACATCCAGTAGTTCCTAATTCCTACACCCTGCTGGTCATTCTACCATCCACCAGGACATGGTATTCTGTATGAGACTTCAGTGATGCCTTCTTCTGTATTGCATTGGTTCCCGAAAGGCTCTGCTGCCCTAGTAACCAGATTTGGGAATGGAGAAATGCTGCCGCCTTGTGGCCGTTTGCCACAACAGCAGCTTTAAACCCAGTGCTCATGGTCACTAAATATTCACACTCATTGCAGCCTTTAAACGGCACCTGCCCTGAAAAACAATCCTGGGGTCGAAAATGGACCCAAAACTTCTAAAGAGGGCAACCATGCAAGAGGACAATTTCAAGAGGTTAATTGTACTCTCCGTTTTTTTCTGTTTTTCTGTACCAGAAATTTAAAACGGCCCCTCCGCCACGCCCCGGTACCCGAGGCCTCCGTTGCCCTGCCTGGGCGGGCGGCGGGGCGCTGCCAGGGCGGGCTGGCCGCGGGGATGGCGGTAAGGTGCAAGGACAAGTGAAGCTGGGCCTCAAGAGGCAGCCCGCGGTCCCCGCCCCCGTCTACGGCCATACCACCCTGAACGCGGCCGATCTCGTCTGATCTCGGAAGCTAAGCAGGGTCGGGCCTGGTTAGTACTTGGATGGGAGACCGCCCTGGAATACCGGGTGCTGTAGGCTTTTGGCCTCCCGCTGCGGCTCCGCCTTCTCCTTTAGTCGCCCGCGGCGGTGGCCGCCAGCTCCGCCCCCCGCCGGGCACCGCTGCAGGCCCCACCTCCTCCGCCCCCCCACCACCACCACAAAGCGCCAGAGGGGTCGCTCCATGCGGCCCGAAGGCGGCCCTGGAAAGCAGCAGCACACCCGACGCTCCGGGGGTGGCTGGCCCGGACCCAGACTCCGCCGCGGGCCCGGGGGCCGTCCGTGCGGCCCGCGAGCCCCTCCACCTGCACCTGGCCGGCCCCAACGGCGCCCAGCCCCGGCGCCGCCACCTGTCCGCCAGTGTGGCTCTCCGCAGCTCTCTCCGGATAAAGCTGGATAAAGGTCTGGACGCGAAGGAGGGGCAGTGATTCAGCCTATTGCTCTTAGTGCCCCTCCCCCACACTCAGGAGCCCTTTGTGACAAGGCCACAGCTCTGTGATGCAGGCCTGGGGTTCTGCCATCAAGTGAACTCCCAGGGCTCTGTTGCCTGAGGGCGGCAATGCAGTTCAGAAGACGGAGAATCTCTTTTCTTTGAAAAACACTGTTGCTATCTGGCTGAGATCCAGCCCAACTTCCTGGGTGATTGATATCATCCTTGGCTTCCTGTGTGGACTGGGGCTCTTCCTCACGTTACTCCCCTGCTTCCAGAGTAATCCATTCTTAGCACCACCTAGGAAACCTAGAAACATCAGGAAGCATCAAGTAGAGCTGAAGGGGAGGAGCAGGAGTAGGAAGAAAAGTCGATCTTTGAAAGCTTGCAGAGATTGCCTGGAAGAACTGGAGGGGACTCACAACCTGGCTTCACCTCTGCGGAGCTGCCTGGGGAGGCTTCCTGGCAAGGGCAACTTTCATCAGCTCTCATGGCAAGACCCTCCTGGTGAGATGTGCAAAGCAGTGCCTGCTGGAGCCTGTGGAGGATACTGCTTGAAGGGTTGGGAACCCTGCAGGAACACCTCCTGTAGGGTTTCCTTCCTGGTTCAAGACACTCGAGAGGTGCTGGAAGCACATATTACAAGGTTTTGGGTAAAGCACGGGTGGACCCTACCCCTCAAGGTCCTCAAGCCCATCAATCTCTTGAAGTCGACAAAGTTCCAACCCTCCACCACCCTGCGGTTAGCCTCGTCCCCTTCAGCCACCTGTGTATCTGGGTCCCACTCAACAGTCACGTTTGCTGAGTTCCCGGAGAAACCTCCTCAGGCTCATTCAGGAGAGAAGGTGAGAACAGAAGAGTCCGTTCCTGCCCTGAAGAGGCCTCTCCTTGTCCCCTCCACTGTGTGTAAGGAAATCCAGAGTGCCCTGGGAGCGATTCCACCTGGTGACTACCATGGGCCCTCAAAGGCTTCTCTGACTGCACAGCAGGGCAGGCCACCTTCTCAGTCCCTCACACTCAGCCTTGTGGGCAGAACCTGGAAGAGTGAGACTGTGGAATGGGTCAAGAGGGACAGCCTAGAGCCAGGTCCAAGTTCAGCAATGGTCAGGAACGAGCCAAGAGAGGAGAGTGGTGGTCAGGCCTCAGGAGACCCCTGCCATAGAGTAACAGTGATAGAGGTGAACTTAGGATCCCAATCTTTGAGAGTTGAAGAGGCCAGGGAGGCTGTGGAGGCCAAGGAGTCTCCTGCTCTTCAACCACAGTCTAGTGTTATCTTGGAAACCAAAGTGTTGACAAAATCCCAAACCACAAATGTACCTATGAGGAGTTTAGAGGTGCCAGGGGCCAGTAAAAGTTTCCTACTACCTAGAATGTCTGTTTTCCAACCTCTAGGTGAGCCATGCCTTAACATGGAGGTTGCTAGTGAGTTTAACTCCAAAGTAAAGGTACAGTCAGACAACCAGCTTCAGGACTTTCCCAAACACAGGTTCCTTGCTGCAGACAACTTGGCTTCTCAGGTGCCTCAGTGCCATCCCCAGAGAGTCCCCACCAGAGACACGTTAGCTTCCCAGGAGCCAAGTGGCCTTATGGAAGGCCAAAGGAGCAACCTAGGGCAGCAGGAGCCCAAAACTTCAAAACTCCAAGACTCATGGAAGAGCCAGAGCAAGATGATTGCCCCTACTTACAAAAGAGAGGACCGTAGGAGGCATAAACCAGGAGAGCACGAAGAGAGGTTTAAAGAACGAGGGAGCCCTCAAGCTGGAAGTATGAGCCGCCCTGCCCAGGTCAGGGGCATAACAGACTCTATTGGGAGCAGATGTCTCCAGCTCATGCCAGAGAAGAAATAGAGCCCTCCAGAAAGCCTCTTCAGAAAAAGGATGAGGCTATTTTTAAAGTGGATTTTCCCCAATAAAAAAGTCAATGGTCGAGATGCTCTGCAAAGAAAAAAAAAAAAAAGCCCATATCAGCCACTGCCCGGAGTCACGGATCAGTCAAATCAGATCAATCTTGAAGAGTGAGACTGCTGAGGGTCAGGCACTCATGACAGCTGTTGGACAGATCGTAGAAGAAAAAAGAGCAATTCACCATGGACTTCATGCCACAGAGTTAAATGAGCACAGAGTGGAATTCCAAGTCCCAGTATGTGGGGGTTTCTGCTACCATAGGCTTACCTCCTACCCAGAGCAAGGGAGAATGATGGGTTCTACAGCCTGCAGTCATAAAGCCACCTCCAAGGGCCAGAGTTGTTCTGTCAGGGAAAGGGAAGTCAGACACCAACATAGTTTGAAAAGTGTAAGGTTTGACGATGAGCAGCTGGGCCTAAGGTGCCTCCCATCCTTGTCCCCCAGGAAGAGTGTGTTTCCAGTTAGTACCTGCCAGTATGGGCCAAGGATTCCAGGTGCCCCAGCCCGCCATCAACACTGTCCAAGGCATTGTCATCTTTGGGGAGGTGTCTTGCCTGGTCGACAGTAAAATCCTTCTTTAGTCTTCCCTTTAGTAGGAAAACATGTCTCCAAGTAAAAATTCAGTCCATGTAGAGAAAATGATTTTCTCATTAGCACATCCAAGATATTTAATGTTCCCCAATACATATATATATATATATATATATATATATATATATATATATATATATATATATATATGTATATATATATTTTCTAATAAAAGCATACTGTAATGGCAAAAAAAAGAGAAATTTAAAACGGCATGGAAAAATGCTGAACATTAGGAATAATTAAAGCTATGCAAATCCAAATTACAAAAACCTATCCGCTCACACCAGTCAGAATGGCCATCAGCAAGAATTCTGCAAAAAGTAAATGCTGAAGGGGTTTTAGAGAAATGCCTACCCTTGGTCCAAAGTGGGACATGGTAAGAGCCAGTAATGAAAACAAAAATGAGGTGCCTTGTAAAGGTAAATACTGAGCTACCATTCAATCAAGCATACCCACTGCTGGGCCTATCGCCTGAGGGGATGAGAATCAAAAAAACACAGGCTGGGCTTCACTGGTGGCGCAGTGGTTGAGAGCCCGCCTGCCAATGCAGGGGACACGCGTTCATGCTCCGGGTCGGGAAGATCCCACGTGCCGCGGAGCGGCTTGTCCCGTGAGCTAGGGCTGCTGGGCCTGCGCGTCCGGAGCCTGTGCTCTGCAATGGGAGGGTCCACCGCAGTGAGAGGACCACGTACCGCAAAAAAAAAAAAAAAAAAAAAAAACAAACAAAAAACAAAAAAACACAGGCTGGCAATCCTCCACTCCAGCAATATTTACCATAGCCAACACTTGGAAGCTACGAAAATGTCCATCAACAGAGGAATGCACAAAGAAGAAGTGGTCCCTGTACACAATGGAATATGACTCCAATAAAAAATCTATATAAATACAATTTATAAAACAAACATAATTAAGGAGACATCAGCTCTTGGGGGCACATTCCACTCTAATATTTAACCGAGGAACACCACTGCCCGGATGGTCTGTTTCCCTAGTTCCCAGGTTGGGAAAAGCAGAAATGCTGCCGCCCTCTGGCCATTACCTGCAACAGCAGCTTTAAGACCTGTGCTAAGGGTCACTTCATATGCAGCAGTACTGGTGGGCTGTAAATGAAACCTGCCCTCCAAACGTCTTGAGGGAGGTAATGGCCAAAATATTTCTAAATGTCACACACACTTCACGAAGACAATTTGAAGAGGTAAGCTGTACTCACAGTTGAAGAAAAGAAGGACATGCCAGAAAGCTCAATTTCAAGGGATTATGAGATGCATGCAAATCCAGCCACAAAGTGGTATCGGCTCACACTAGTCAGAACACACATCAGCAAAAAAACTACAAACAAAAAATGCTGAAGGTGTTGTGGAGAAGCGCATACCCTCAACTTTAAGCGGGACGTAACCTGGTAAGAGCCACTAATGAGAACAGACTGGAGGTGCCTCTACAAGGTAAACATTCCGCTACCATATGATCCAGCAGGCCCACTCCTGGGCCTATAACCTAAGAAGACAGAATTGGAAAGACACAGGCAGGCAAATGTGCATTGCCGCAGCATTACAATAGCCATGACGTGGAAGCAACCAAAAAGTCCATCAACAGATGAGGGGACAAAGAAGAACTGGTACATGTACAGACAGAATATTAGCCAAGGAAGAAAAGGACACCATGCCATTTGCAGCACCGTAGATGAGTCTAGAGGTGATCACGTGACTTGTAGTAAGTCAGAAAGAGAAAGACACGTATCGTATGATATCACTTATAGGTGTTACCTAAAAATTGATACCAGTGAAGATATTTCCACAGAGAAGGGCAATCCCAGATTCATTAAACAAACTTATGGTTCACCAACGGAAAGGTGTGAGGATTGGATACATTACGAGATTGGGGTGAACAGACATATACAAACACAGGTGAAATATATAATCACCAAAGACCTACAGAATACCAAGAGAAGACTACTCAACATTCTGTCATAACGTACATGGGAAAAGGATCCCAGCAAGAACAGACATATGTATATGTGTAAAAGAACCACATCTTGCACACCTGCAACAAGCCAAACATTGTAATCAAACACGCTGTGATAAAATAAAAAATAAAAAAATTAAATTAAAAAAACGAACAAGAAGTAGTGAGACAAACTTAAGGGGCCTTCTCCTGGCACATTCCATTCTAAATTACAACCTAGAGCACGACTCCCATTGAGGCTCTGCTGCCCTAGTAACCAGATTTGGTAAGGGAGAACTGCTGCCCCCTTGTGGCCGTTTCACACAACAGCACCTTTAATCCCAACGCTAATGTCAGTTGATATTCAAAATCATTGCAGGCCTGTAAATGACACCTGCCCTGAAAACAAATCCTGGGGTCATATATCGACCAAAAAATTCAAAAGACGTCCGTATTTCAAAACGACACTTTCAAGAGGCATATTTTGTTCTGCATATTTGTTCTGCACATTAGGGTTCTGCTTCTTTATCTTTCTTTCTTTCTTTGTTAAAACAAAAACGGGAATGGAAAAAGGCAACCCTCAGAATGGGAGAAAATATTTGCAAACGAATCCACGGACAAAGGTTTAATCTCCAATATATATAACAGCTCATGCAGCTTAATATTAAAAAAAAACAAACAACCCAATACAAAAATGGGCAGAAGATCTAAATAGACGTTTCTTCAAAGAAGACACAGAGATGGCCAAGACGCACATGAAAAGCTGCTCAACATCACTCATCATTAGAGAAATGCACATCAAAACTACAGTGAGGTATCACCTCACACCTGTTAGAATGGGCATCATCAGAAAATGTACAAACAACAAATGCTGGGGAGGGTGTGGACCAAAGGAACCTTCTTCCACTATTGGTGGGAATGTAAATTGATACAGTCACTATGGAGAACAGCATGGAGGTTCCTTAAAAAACTAAAAATAGAATAACCATAGGATCCAGCAATCCCACTTCTGGGCATATAGCCAGAGAAAACCATAAATCAAAAAGACACATTCACCACAATGTTCATTGCAGCACTATTTACAATAGCCAGGTAATGGAAGCAACCTAAATGCCCACAGACAGACGAACGGATAATGATGTGGTCCATCTATAAAACGGAATATTACTCAGCCATAAAAAGGAACGAAACTGGGTCATCTGTGGAGACGTCGACGGATCTAGAGACTGTCATACAGAGTGAAGTAAGTCAGAAGGAGAAAAACAAATATTGTATATTAATGCATATATGTGGAACCTAGAAAGATGGTACAGATGACCCGGTTTGCAGGGCAGAAATAGAGACACAGAGGTAGAGAACAAACGTATGGACACCAAGAGGGGGGAAGCCATGGGTTGTTGGTGGTGGGATGAGTCGGGAGATTGGGATTGTCCTGTATACATGTATATGCATAAAATAGATAACTAATAATAATCCTGCTGAATAAAAAAATAAACTTAAATTTCAAAATTTTAAAAAATAAATAAAATTTTAAAATAAAACGGAAAAAAAGTTCTTCCCTTCACACAGATGTATTTATAGGAATGAATTATTTCCATGCTTATATCTATAAATACATAGAAGAGGAATAAAATCTCACTTGAACCAAAAAAGAAAAAAAAAAACAGAACCCACCAGTTATACACAGGAAAACCCTATCAGGGCACTGGCTCCAGCGGCAAACAATTCTGAAGTTGGTCAGAGGTGGGGAATCATCTCCCATGCAGCCAGCAGCCCCCCCAACCCCCGCAAGGAGCGTCGTCATTGCAAAGCTGGGGGACCGTGCCGAGGCGTCTGTGAGTCAACGTGAGCCGAGCCCCAGGCCAGCTGCTGCTGAACTGTTCCCACCCTTCCCAGGTAAAACACCTGAATATGTCCAAGGACTTGAAAGCCCAGAGGAAGGGCCGTGGAGCCACAGCAGCGACAGCACGCAGGCCGACTTGGTGCCTGCAGGCCAGCCAGGATGGTCCTGGCCCCGGGCGCTCTTCTGGAAGCTTTCCATTTCCCTGCCTGAGATACTCCTCCTGTCCCGGCCCCCACTGCTTTTTTCCTTCCTCACCTCTGCCCGGGGAGAAATTCCAACGGAAGGTATGGGTGACACATCCTCTTCTTTAGCAGGTGGCAGCCCGGCAACTCCTGCAGAAAGTCCAGCAGAGCCCCACTCACACCGGGCCACCCACAGAGCCGTGGCCCCTCACTCCCTCCCACCAGCACAGCCCCGAGACTGCTGACGGGGCAGAGAATATGGCGTCAGGCACAGCTGCAGGGGCTCTTGCTGCCTGGAGCCGTGTTTATATGGACCTCAACCCAGGCACACCTGGGGAGGGCTGGCCGGCAGGGTCAGGCTGCCCAGGTCAGCCCATCCTCACCCCTCAGGGACTCCCATTGCAGAAAATGGACCTCGCTGAACCGGCCACGTCCAAGGAACAGGTGTGGGCTCCTGAGAGTCTGGATAGACAAGGGGCTGCAGCTCCGGCTTGTTTTCTAATCCTTTTATCTGGCCCATGAGTGGGAGACAACTTCAAGAAGACCCTCTCCTAATGAGAGGAACCCAGGAGTCAGGGAGAGGAGGGGTGATGGGTGGAGACAGAGGCCTGGTGCCCCGGCTGTGGTGGAAGCCTCTGGAAGACCAGGCAGAGGGAGGCCGCACAGAGTGATGCCCAGGGTCACAGACCTGTCGGAGCTGCTGTTTGTTAGCTCAAGTCCTGCTCTGAGGTGCTCTGTGTCAGCTCTGAGTGACAGGTGATCTGGGCTGCTCTGCAATGAGGGCTACGTGCACGGTACCTGTGTGCCCAGCCCTGCCGGGGTACCTGCCCAGGGCAGCTCCGTATCCTGGGAGGGGCCTGACCACGAGAGCACCATGGGCTGCTGGGGAGGGGGGGCCTGCCCAGGTGAGCTCCATATCCTGGGATTGCCCTGACCACGAGAGCCCCGTGGGCTGCTGGGGACCTGGTAAACGATGTCGGGACAGTCAGTGAAGCCACCGAGGATATACATCCAGTAGTTCCTAATTCCTACACCCTGCTGGTCATTCTACCATCCACCAGGACATGGTATTCTGTATGAGACTTCAGTGATGCCTTCTTCTCTATTGCATTGGTCCCCGAAAAGCTCTGCTGCCCTAGTAACCAGATTTGGGAATGGAGAAATGCTGCCGCCTTGTGGCCGTTTGCCACAACAGCAGCTTTAAACCCAGTGCTCATGGTCGCTAAATATCCACACTCATTGCAGCCTGTAAACGGCACCTGCCCTGGAAAACAACCCTGGGGTCGAAAATGGACCCAAAACTTCTAAAGAGGGCAACCATGCAAGAGGACAATTTCAAGAGGTTAATTGTACTCTCCGTTTTTTTCTGTTTTTCTGTACCAGAAATTTAAAACGGCCCCTCCGCCACGCCCCGGTACCCGAGGCCTCTGTTGCCCTGCCTGGGCGGGCGGCGGGGCGCTGCCGGGGCGGGCTGGCCGCGGGGATGGCGGTAAGGCGCAAGGACAAGCGAAGCTGGGCCTCAAGAGGCAGCCCGCGGTCCCCGCCCCCGTCTACGGCCATACCACCCTGAACGCGCCCGATCTCGTCTGATCTCGGAAGCTAAGCAGGGTCGGGCCTGGTTAGTACTTGGATGGGAGACCGCTTGGGAATACCGGGTGCTGTAGGCTTTTGGCCTCCCGCTGCGGCTCCGACTTCTCCTTTAGTCGCCCGCGGCGGTGGCCGCCAGCTCCGCCCCCCGCCGGGCACCGCTGCAGGCCCCACCTCCTCCGCCCCCCCCACCACCACCACAAAGCGCCAGAGGGGTCGCTCCATGCGGCCCGAAGGCGGCCCTGGAAAGCAGCAGCACACCCGACGCTCCAGGGGTGGCTGGCCCGGACCCAGACTCCGCCGCGGGCCCGGGGGCCGTCCGTGCGGCCCGCGAGCCCCTCCACCTGCACCTGGCCGGCCCCAACGGCGCCCAGCCCCGGCGCCGCCACCTGTCCGCCAGTGTGGCTCTCCGCAGCTCTCTCCGGATAAAGCTGGATAAAGGTCTGGACGCGAAGGAGGGGCAGTGATTCAGCCTATTGCTCTTAGTGCCCCTCCCCCACTCTCAGGAGCCCTTTGTGACAAGGCCACAGCTCTGTGATGCAGGCCTGGGGTTCTGCCATCAAGTGAACTCCCAGGGCTCTGTTGCCTGAGGGCGGCAATGCAGTTCAGAAGACGGAGAATCTCTTTTCTTTGAAAAACACTGTTGCTATCTGGCTGAGATCCAGCCCAACTTCCTGGGTGATTGATATCATCCTTGGCTTCCTGTGTGGACTGGGGCTCTTCCTCACGTTACTCCCCTGCTTCCAGAGTAATCCATTCTTAGCACCACCTAGGAAACCTAGAAACATCAGGAAGCATCAAGTAGAGCTGAAGGGGAGGAGCAGGAGTAGGAAGAAAAGTCGATCTTTGAAAGCTTGCAGAGATTGCCTGGAAGAACTGGAGGGGACTCACAACCTGGCTTCACCTCTGCGGAGCTGCCTGGGGAGGCTTCCTGGCAAGGGCAACTTTCATCAGCTCTCATGGCAAGACCCTCCTGGTGAGATGTGCAAAGCAGTGCCTGCTGGAGCCTGTGGAGGATACTGCTTGAAGGGTTGGGAACCCTGCAGGAACACCTCCTGTAGGGTTTCCTTCCTGGTTCAAGACACTCGAGAGGTGCTGGAAGCACATATTACAAGGTTTTGGGTAAAGCACGGGTGGACCCTACCCCTCAAGGTCCTCAAGCCCATCAATCTCTTGAAGTCGACAAAGTTCCAACCCTCCACCACCCTGCGGTTAGCCTCGTCCCCTTCAGCCACCTGTGTATCTGGGTCCCACTCAACAGTCACGTTTGCTGAGTTCCCGGAGAAACCTCCTCAGGCTCATTCAGGAGAGAAGGTGAGAACAGAAGAGTCCGTTCCTGCCCTGAAGAGGCCTCTCCTTGTCCCCTCCACTGTGTGTAAGGAAATCCAGAGTGCCCTGGGAGCGATTCCACCTGGTGACTACCATGGGCCCTCAAAGGCTTCTCTGACTGCACAGCAGGGCAGGCCACCTTCTCAGTCCCTCACACTCAGCCTTGTGGGCAGAACCTGGAAGAGTGAGACTGTGGAATGGGTCAAGAGGGACAGCCTAGAGCCAGGTCCAAGTTCAGCAATGGTCAGGAACGAGCCAAGAGAGGAGAGTGGTGGTCAGGCCTCAGGAGACCCCTGCCATAGGGTAACAGTGATAGAGGTGAACTTAGGATCCCAATCTTTGAGAGGTGAAGAGGCCAGGGAGGCTGTGGAGGCCAAGGAGTCTCCTGCTCTTCAACCACAGTCTAGTGTTATCTTGGAAACCAAAGTGTTGACAAAATCCCAAACCACAAATGTACCTATGAGGAGTTTAGAGGTGCCAGGGGCCAGTAAAAGTTTCCTACTACCTAGAATGTCTGTTTTCCAACCTCTAGGTGAGCCATGCCTTAACATGGAGGTTGCTAGTGAGTTTAACTCCAAAGTAAAGGTACAGTCAGACAACCAGCTTCAGGACTTTCCCAAACACAGGTTCCTTGCTGCAGACAACTTGGCTTCTCAGGTGCCTCAGTGCCATCCCCAGAGAGTCCCCACCAGAGACACGTTAGCTTCCCAGGAGCCAAGTGGACTTATGGAAGGCCAAAGGAGCAACCTAGGGCAGCAGGAGCCCCAAACTTCAAAACTCCAAGACTCATGGAAGAGCCAGAGCAAGATGATTGCCCCTACTTACAAAAGAGAGGACCGTAGGAGGCATAAACCAGGAGAGCACGAAGAGAGGTTTAAAGAACGAGGGAGCCCTCAAGCTGGAAGTATGAGCCGCCCTGCCCAGGTCAGGGGCATAACAGACTCTATTGGGAGCAGATGTCTCCAGCTCATGCCAGAGAAGAAATAGAGCCCTCCAGAAAGCCTCTTCAGAAAAAGGATGAGGCTATTTTTAAAGTGGATTTTCCCCAATAAAAAAGTCAATGGTCGAGATGCTCTGCAAAGAAAAAAAAAAAAAAGCCCATATCAGCCACTGCCCGGAGTCACGGATCAGTCAAATCAGATCAGTCTTGAAGAGTGAGACTGCTGAGGGTCAGGCACTCATGACAGCTGTTGGACAGATCGTAGAAGAAAAAAGAGCAATTCACCATGGACTTCATGCCACAGAGTTAAATGAGCACAGAGTGGAATTCCAAGTCCCAGTATGTGGGGGTTTCTGCTACCATAGGCTTACCTCCTACCCAGAGCAAGGGAGAATGATGGGTTCTACAGCCTGCAGTCATAAAGCCACCTCCAAGGGCCAGAGTTGTTCTGTCAGGGAAAGGGAAGTCCGACACCAACATAGTTTGAAAAGTGTAAGGTTTGACGATGAGCAGCTGGGCCTAAGGTGCCTCCCATCCTTGTCCCCCAGGAAGAGTGTGTTTCCAGTTAGTACCTGCCAGTATGGGCCAAGGATTCCAGGTGCCCCAGCCCGCCATCAACACTGTCCAAGGCATTGTCATCTTTGGGGAGGTGTCTTGCCTGGTCGACAGTAAAATCCTTCTTTAGTCTTCCCTTTAGTAGGAAAACATGTCTCCAAGTAAAAATTCAGTCCATGTAGAGAAAATGATTTTCTCATTAGCACATCCAAGATATTTAATGTTCCCCAATACATATATATATATTTTTTTTTTCTAATAAAAGCATACTGTAATGGCAAAAAAAAAGAAATTTAAAACGGCATGGAAAAATGCTGAACATTAGGAATAATTAAAGCTATGCAAATCCAAATTACAAAAACCTATCTGCTCACACCAGTCAGAATGGCCATCAGCAAGAATTCTGCAAAAAGTAAATGCTGAAGGGGTTTTAGAGAAATGCCTACACTTGGTCCAAAGTGGGACATGGTAAGAGCCAGTAATGAAAACAAAAATGAGGTGCCTTGTAAAGGTAAATACTGAGCTACCATTCAATCAAGCATACCCACTGCTGGGCCTATCGCCTGAGGGGATGAGAATCAAAAAAACACAGGCTGGGCTTCACTGGTGGCGCAGTGGTTGAGAGCCCGCCTGCCAATGCAGGGGACACGCATTCATGCTCCGGGTCGGGAAGGTCCCACGTGCCACGGAGCGGCTTGTCCCGTGAGCTAGGGCTGCTGGGCCTGCGCGTCCGGAGCCTGTGCTCTGCAATGGGAGGGTCCACCGCAGTGAGAGGCCCACGTACCGCAAAAAAAAAACAAACGAAACAAACAAAAAACAAAAAAAACACAGGCTGGCAATCCTCCACTCCAGCAATATTTACCATAGCCAACACTTGGAAGCTACGAAAATGTCCATCAACAGAGGAATGCACAAAGAAGAAGTGGTCCCTGTACACAATGGAATATGACTCCAATAAAAAATCTATATAAATACAATTTATAAAACAAACATAATTAAGGAGACATCAGCTCTTGGGGGCACATTCCACTCTAATATTTAACCGAGGAACACCACTGCCCGGATGGTCTGTTTCCCTAGTTCCCAGGTTGGGAAAAGCAGAAATGCTGCCGCCCTCTGGCCATTACCTGCAACAGCAGCTTTAAGACCTGTGCTAAGGGTCACTTCATATGCAGCAGTACTGGTGGGCTGTAAATGAAACCTGCCCTCCAAACGTCTTGAGGGAGGTAATGGCCAAAATATTTCTAAATGTCACACACACTTCACGAAGACAATTTGAAGAGGTAAGCTGTACTCACAGTTGAAGAAAAGAAGGACATGCCAGAAAGCTCAATTTCAAGGGATTATGAGACGCATGCAAATCCAGCCACAAAGTGGTATCGGCTCACACTAGTCAGAACACACATCAGCAAAAAAACTACAAACAAAAAATGCTGAAGGTGTTGTGGAGAAGCGCATACCCTCAACTTTAAGCGGGACGTAACCTGGTAAGAGCCACTAATGAGAACAGACTGGAGGTACCTCTACAAGGTAAACATTCCGCTACCATATGATCCAGCAGGCCCACTCCTGGGCCTATAACCTAAGAAGACAGAATTGGAAAGACACAGGCAGGCAAATGTGCATTGCCGCAGCATTACAATAGCCATGACGTGGAAGCAACCAAAAAGCCCATCAACAGATGAGGGGACAAAGAAGAACTGGTACATGTACAGACAGAATATTAGCCAAGGAAGAAAAGGACACCATGCCATTTGCAGCACCGTAGATGAGTCTAGAGGTGATCACGTGACTTGTAGTAAGTCAGAAAGAGAAAGACACGTATCGTATGATATCACTTATAGGTGTTACGTAAAAATTGATACCAGTGAAGATATTTCCACAGAGAAGGGCAATCCCAGATTCATTAAACAAACTTATGGTTCACCAACGGAAAGGTGTGAGGATTGGATACATTACGAGATTGGGGTGAACAGACATATACAAACACAGGTGAAATATATAATCACCAAAGACCTACAGAATACCAAGAGAAGACTACTCAACATTCTGTCATAACGTACATGGGAAAAGGATCCCAGCAAGAACAGACATATGTATATGTGTAAAAGAACCACATCTTGCACACCTGCAACAAGCCAAACATTGTAATCAAACACGGTGTGATAAAATAAAAAATAAAAAAATTAAATTAAAAAAACGAACAAGAAGTAGTGAGACAAACTTAAGGGGCCTTCTCCTGGCACATTCCATTCTAAATTACAACCTAGAGCACGACTCCCATTGAGGCTCTGCTGCCCTAGTAACCAGATTTGGTAAGGGAGAACTGCTGCCCCCTTGTGGCCGTTTCACACAACAGCACCTTTAATCCCAACGCTAATGTCAGTTGATATTCAAAATCATTGCAGGCCTGTAAATGACACCTGCCCTGAAAACAAATCCTGGGGTCATATATCGACCAAAAAATTCAAAAGACGTCCATATTTCAAAACGACACTTTCAAGAGGCATATTTTGTTCTGCATATTTGTTCTGCACATTAGGGTTCTACTTCTTTATCTTTCTTTCTTTCTTTGTTAAAAAAAAACGGGAATGGAAAAAGGCAACCCTCAGAATGGGAGAAAATATTTGCAAACGAATCCACGGACAAAGGTTTAATCTCCAATATATATAACAGCTCATGCAGCTTAATATTAAAAAAAAACAAACAACCCAATACAAAAATGGGCAGAAGATCTAAATAGACGTTTCTTCAAAGAAGACACAGAGATGGCCAAGACGCACATGAAAAGCTGCTCAACATCACTCATCATTAGAGAAATGCACATCAAAACTACAGTGAGGTATCACCTCACACCTGTTAGAATGGGCATCATCAGAAAATGTACAAACAACAAATGCTGGGGAGGGTGTGGACCAAAGGAACCTTCTTCCACTATTGGTGGGAATGTAAATTGATACAGTCACTATGGAGAACAGCATGGAGGTTCCTTAAAAAACTAAAAATAGTATTACCATAGGATCCAGCAATCCCACTTCTGGGCATATAGCCAGAGAAAACCATAAATCAAAAAGACACATTCACCACAATGTTCATTGCAACACTATTTACAATAGCCAGGTAATGGAAGCAACCTAAATGCCCACAGACAGACGAACGGATAATGATGTGGTCCATCTATAAAACGGAATATTACTCAGCCATAAAAAGGAACGAAACTGGGTCATCTGTGGAGACGTCGACGGATCTAGAGACTGTCATACAGAGTGAAGTAAGTCAGAAGGAGAAAAACAAATATTGTATATTAATGCATATATGTGGAACCTAGAAAGATGGTACAGATGACCCGGTTTGCAGGGCAGAAATAGAGACACAGAGGTAGAGAACAAACGTATGGACACCAAGAGGGGGGAAGCCATGGGTTGTTGGTGGTGGGATGAGTCGGGAGATTGGGATTGTCCTGTATACATGTATATGCATAAAATAGATAACTAATAATAATCCTGCTGAATAAAAAAATAAACTTAAATTTCAAAATTTTAAAAAATAAATAAAATTTTAAAATAAAACAGAAAAAAAGTTCTTCCCTTCACACAGATGTATTTATAGGAATGAATTATTTCCATGCTTATATCTATAAATACATAGAAGAGGAATAAAATCTCACTTGAACCAAAAAAGAAAAAAAAAACAGAACCCACCAGTTATACACAGGAAAACCCTATCAGGGCACTGGCTCCAGCGGCAAACAATTCTGAAGTTGGTCAGAGGTGGGGAATCATCTCCCATGCAGCCAGCAGCCCCCCCCAACCCCCACAAGGAGCGTCGTCATTGCAAAGCTGGGGGACAGTGCCGAGGCGTCTGTGAGTCAACGTGAGCCGAGCCCCAGGCCAGCTGCTGCTGAACTGTTCCCACCCTTCCCAGGTAAAACACCTGAATATGTCCAAGGACTTGAAAGCCTAGAGGAAGGGCCGTGGAGCCACAGCAGCGACAGCACGCAGGCCGACTTGGTGCCTGCAGGCCAGCCAGGATGGTCCTGGCCCCGGGCGCTCTTCTGGAAGCTTTTCATTTCCCTGCCTGAGATACTCCTCATGTCCCGGCCCCCACTGCTTTTTTCCTTCCTCACCTCTGCCCGGGGAGAAATTCCAACGGAAGGTATGGGTGACACATCCTCTTCTTTAGCAGGTGGCAGCCCGGCAACTCCTGCAGAAAGTCCAGCAGAGCCCCACTCACACTGGGCCACCCACAGAGCCGTGGCCCCTCACTCCCTCCCACCAGCACAGCCCCGAGACTGCTGACGGGGCAGAGAATATGGCGTCAGGCACAGCTGCAGGGGCTCTTGCTGCCTGGAGCCGTGTTTATATGGACCTCAACCCAGGCACACCTGGGGAGGGCTGGCCGGCAGGGTCAGGCTGCCCAGGTCAGCCCATCCTCACCCCTCAGGGACTCACATTGCAGAAAATGGACCTCGCTGAACCGGCCAGGTCCAAGGAACAGGTGTGGGCTCCTGAGAGTCTGGATAGACAAGGGGCTGCAGCTCCGGCTTGTTTTCTAATCCTTTTATCTGGCCCATGAGTGGGAGACAACTTCAAGAAGACCCTCTCCTAATGAGAGGAACCCAGGAGTCAGGGAGAGGAGGGGTGATGGGTGGAGACAGAGGCCTGGTGCCCCGGCTGCGGTGGAAGCCTCTGGAAGACCAGGCAGAGGGAGGCCGCACAGAGTGATGCCCAGGGTCACAGACCTGTCGGAGCTGCTGTTTGTTAGCTCAAGTCCTGCTCTGAGGTGCTCTGTGTCAGCTCTGAGTGACAGGTGATCTGGGCTGCTCTGCAATGAGGGCTACGTGCACGGTACCTGTGTGCCCAGCCCTGCCGGGGTACCTGCCCAGGGCAGCTCCGTATCCTGGGGGGGGCCTGACCACGAGAGCACCATGGGCTGCTGGGGAAGGGGGGCCTGCCCAGGTGAGCTCCATATCCTGGGATTGCCCTGACCACGAGAGCCCCGTGGGCTGCTGGGGACCTGGTAAACGATGTCGGGACAGTCAGTGAAGCCACCGAGGATATACATCCAGTAGTTCCTAATTCCTACACCCTGCTGGTCATTCTACCATCCACCAGGACACGGTATTCTGTATGAGACTTCAGTGATGCCTTCTTCTGTATTGCATTGGTCCCCGAAAAGCTCTGCTGCCCTAGTAACCAGATTTGGGAATGGAGAAATGCTGCCGCCTTGTGGCCGTTTGCCACAACAGCAGCTTTAAACCCAGTGCTCATGGTCGCTAAATATCCACACTCATTGCAGCCTGTAAACGGCACCTGCCCTGAAAAACAACCCAGGGGTCGAAAATGGACCCAAAACTTCTAAAGAGGGCAACCATGCAAGAGGACAATTTCAAGAGGTTAATTGTACTCTCCGTTTTTTTCTGTTTTTCTGTACCAGAAATTTAAAACGGCCCCTCCGCCACGCCCCGGGACCCGAGGCCTCCGTTGCCCTGCCTGGGCGGGCGGCGGGGCGCTGCCGGGGCGGCCTGGCCGCGGGGATGGCGGTAAGGCGCAAGGACAAGCGAAGCTGGGCCTCAGGAGGCAGCCCGCGGTCCCCGCCCCCGTCTACGGCCATACCACCCTGAACGCGCCCGATCTCGTCTGATCTCGGAAGCTAAGCAGGGTCGGGCCTGGTTAGTACTTGGATGGGAGACCGCCTGGGAATACCGGGTGCTGTAGGCTTTTGGCCTCCCGCTGCGGCTCCGCCTTCTCCTTTAGTCGCCCGCCGCGGTGGCCGCCAGCTCCGCCCCGTGCCGGGCACCGCTGCAGGCCCCACCTCCTCCGCCCCCCCCCACCACCACCACAGAGCGCCAGAGGGGCCGCTCCATGCGGCCCGAAGGCGGCCCTGGAAGGCAGCGGCACACCCGACGCTCCGGGGGTGGCTGGCCCGGACCCAGACTCCACCGCGGGCCCGGGTGCCGTCCGTGAGGCCCGCGAGCCCCTCCACCTGGACCTGGCCGGCCCCACCGGCGCCCAGCCCCGGCGCCGCCACCTGTCCGCCAGTGTGGCTCTCCGCAGCTCTCTCCGGATAAAGCTGGATAAAGGTCTGGACGCGAAGGAGGGGCAGTGATTCAGCCTATTGCTCTTAGTGCCCCTCCCCCACACTCAGGAGCCCTTTGTGACAAGGCCACAGCTCTGTGATGCAGGCCTGGGGTTCTGCCATCAAGTGAACTCCCAGGGCTCTGTTGCCTGAGGGCGGCAATGCAGTTCAGAAGACGTAGAATCTCTTTTCTTTGAAAAACACTGTTGCTATCTGGCTGAGATCCAGCCCAACTTCCTGGGTGATTGATATCATCCTTGGCTTCCTGTGTGGACTGGGGCTCTTCCTCACGTTACTCCCCTGCTTCCAGAGTAATCCATTCTTAGCACCACCTAGGAAACCTAGAAACATCAGGAAGCATCAAGTAGAGCTGAAGGGGAGGAGCAGGAGTAGGAAGAAAAGTCGATCTTTGAAAGCTTGCAGAGATTGCCTGGAAGAACTGGAGGGGACTCACAACCTGGCTTCACCTCTGCGGAGCTGCCTGGGGAGGCTTCCTGGCAAGGGCAACTTTCATCAGCTCTCATGGCAAGACCCTCCTGGTGAGATGTGCAAAGCAGTGCCTGCTGGAGCCTGTGGAGGATACTGCTTGAAGGGTTGGGAACCCTGCAGGAACACCTCCTGTAGGGTTTCCTTCCTGGTTCAAGACACTCGAGAGGTGCTGGAAGCACATATTACAAGGTTTTGGGTAAAGCACGGGTGGACCCTACCCCTCAAGGTCCTCAAGCCCATCAATCTCTTGAAGTCGACAAAGTTCCAACCCTCCACCACCCTGCGGTTAGCCTCGTCCCCTTCAGCCACCTGTGTATCTGGGTCCCACTCAACAGTCACGTTTGCTGAGTTCCCGGAGAAACCTCCTCAGGCTCATTCAGGAGAGAAGGTGAGAACAGAAGAGTCCGTTCCTGCCCTGAAGAGGCCTCTCCTTGTCCCCTCCACTGTGTGTAAGGAAATCCAGAGTGCCCTGGGAGCGATTCCACCTGGTGACTACCATGGGCCCTCAAAGGCTTCTCTGACTGCACAGCAGGGCAGGCCACCTTCTCAGTCCCTCACACTCAGCCTTGTGGGCAGAACCTGGAAGAGTGAGACTGTGGAATGGGTCAAGAGGGACAGCCTAGAGCCAGGTCCAAGTTCAGCAATGGTCAGGAACGAGCCAAGAGAGGAGAGTGGTGGTCAGGCCTCAGGAGACCCCTGCCATAGGGTAACAGTGATAGAGGTGAACTTAGGATCCCAATCTTTGAGAGGTGAAGAGGCCAGGGAGGCTGTGGAGGCCAAGGAGTCTCCTGCTCTTCAACCACAGTCTAGTGTTATCTTGGAAACCAAAGTGTTGACAAAATCCCAAACCACAAATGTACCTATGAGGAGTTTAGAGGTGCCAGGGGCCAGTAAAAGTTTCCTACTACCTAGAATGTCTGTTTTCCAACCTCTAGGTGAGCCATGCCTTAACATGGAGGTTGCTAGTGAGTTTAACTCCAAAGTAAAGGTACAGTCAGACAACCAGCTTCAGGACTTTCCCAAACACAGGTTCCTTGCTGCAGACAACTTGGCTTCTCAGGTGCCTCAGTGCCATCCCCAGAGAGTCCCCACCAGAGACACGTTAGCTTCCCAGGAGCCAAGTGGCCTTATGGAAGGCCAAAGGAGCAACCTAGGGCAGCAGGAGCCCCAAACTTCAAAACTCCAAGACTCATGGAAGAGCCAGAGCAAGATGATTGCCCCTACTTACAAAAGAGAGGACCGTAGGAGGCATAAACCAGGAGAGCACGAAGAGAGGTTTAAAGAACGAGGGAGCCCTCAAGCTGGAAGTATGAGCCGCCCTGCCCAGGTCAGGGGCATAACAGACTCTATTGGGAGCAGATGTCTCCAGCTCATGCCAGAGAAGAAATAGAGCCCTCCAGAAAGCCTCTTCAGAAAAAGGATGAGGCTATTTTTAAAGTGGATTTTCCCCAATAAAAAAGTCAATGGTCGAGATGCTCTGCAAAGAAAAAAAAAAAAAAGCCCATATCAGCCACTGCCCGGAGTCACGGATCAGTCAAATCAGATCAGTCTTGAAGAGTGAGACTGCTGAGGGTCAGGCACTCATGACAGCTGTTGGACAGATCGTAGAAGAAAAAAGAGCAATTCACCATGGACTTCATGCCACAGAGTTAAATGAGCACAGAGTGGAATTCCAAGTCCCAGTATGTGGGGGTTTCTGCTACCATAGGCTTACCTCCTACCCAGAGCAAGGGAGAATGATGGGTTCTACAGCCTGCAGTCATAAAGCCACCTCCAAGGGCCAGAGTTGTTCTGTCAGGGAAAGGGAAGTCCGACACCAACATAGTTTGAAAAGTGTAAGGTTTGACGATGAGCAGCTGGGCCTAAGGTGCCTCCCATCCTTGTCCCCCAGGAAGAGTGTGTTTCCAGTTAGTACCTGCCAGTATGGGCCAAGGATTCCAGGTGCCCCAGCCCGCCATCAACACTGTCCAAGGCATTGTCATCTTTGGGGAGGTGTCTTGCCTGGTCGACAGTAAAATCCTTCTTTAGTCTTCCCTTTAGTAGGAAAACATGTCTCCAAGTAAAAATTCAGTCCATGTAGAGAAAATGATTTTCTCATTAGCACATCCAAGATATTTAATGTTCCCCAATACATATATATATATTTTTTTTTTCTAATAAAAGCATACTGTAATGGCAAAAAAAAAGAAATTTAAAACGGCATGGAAAAATGCTGAACATTAGGAATAATTAAAGCTATGCAAATCCAAATTACAAAAACCTATCTGCTCACACCAGTCAGAATGGCCATCAGCAAGAATTCTGCAAAAAGTAAATGCTGAAGGGGTTTTAGAGAAATGCCTACACTTGGTCCAAAGTGGGACATGGTAAGAGCCAGTAATGAAAACAAAAATGAGGTGCCTTGTAAAGGTAAATACTGAGCTACCATTCAATCAAGCATACCCACTGCTGGGCCTATCGCCTGAGGGGATGAGAATCAAAAAAACACAGGCTGGGCTTCACTGGTGGCGCAGTGGTTGAGAGCCCGCCTGCCAATGCAGGGGACACGCATTCATGCTCCGGGTCGGGAAGGTCCCACGTGCCACGGAGCGGCTTGTCCCGTGAGCTAGGGCTGCTGGGCCTGCGCGTCCGGAGCCTGTGCTCTGCAATGGGAGGGTCCACCGCAGTGAGAGGCCCACGTACCGCAAAAAAAAAACAAACGAAACAAACAAAAAACAAAAAAAACACAGGCTGGCAATCCTCCACTCCAGCAATATTTACCATAGCCAACACTTGGAAGCTACGAAAATGTCCATCAACAGAGGAATGCACAAAGAAGAAGTGGTCCCTGTACACAATGGAATATGACTCCAATAAAAAATCTATATAAATACAATTTATAAAACAAACATAATTAAGGAGACATCAGCTCTTGGGGGCACATTCCACTCTAATATTTAACCGAGGAACACCACTGCCCGGATGGTCTGTTTCCCTAGTTCCCAGGTTGGGAAAAGCAGAAATGCTGCCGCCCTCTGGCCATTACCTGCAACAGCAGCTTTAAGACCTGTGCTAAGGGTCACTTCATATGCAGCAGTACTGGTGGGCTGTAAATGAAACCTGCCCTCCAAACGTCTTGAGGGAGGTAATGGCCAAAATATTTCTAAATGTCACACACACTTCACGAAGACAATTTGAAGAGGTAAGCTGTACTCACAGTTGAAGAAAAGAAGGACATGCCAGAAAGCTCAATTTCAAGGGATTATGAGACGCATGCAAATCCAGCCACAAAGTGGTATCGGCTCACACTAGTCAGAACACACATCAGCAAAAAAACTACAAACAAAAAATGCTGAAGGTGTTGTGGAGAAGCGCATACCCTCAACTTTAAGCGGGACGTAACCTGGTAAGAGCCACTAATGAGAACAGACTGGAGGTACCTCTACAAGGTAAACATTCCGCTACCATATGATCCAGCAGGCCCACTCCTGGGCCTATAACCTAAGAAGACAGAATTGGAAAGACACAGGCAGGCAAATGTGCATTGCCGCAGCATTACAATAGCCATGACGTGGAAGCAACCAAAAAGCCCATCAACAGATGAGGGGACAAAGAAGAACTGGTACATGTACAGACAGAATATTAGCCAAGGAAGAAAAGGACACCATGCCATTTGCAGCACCGTAGATGAGTCTAGAGGTGATCACGTGACTTGTAGTAAGTCAGAAAGAGAAAGACACGTATCGTATGATATCACTTATAGGTGTTACGTAAAAATTGATACCAGTGAAGATATTTCCACAGAGAAGGGCAATCCCAGATTCATTAAACAAACTTATGGTTCACCAACGGAAAGGTGTGAGGATTGGATACATTACGAGATTGGGGTGAACAGACATATACAAACACAGGTGAAATATATAATCACCAAAGACCTACAGAATACCAAGAGAAGACTACTCAACATTCTGTCATAACGTACATGGGAAAAGGATCCCAGCAAGAACAGACATATGTATATGTGTAAAAGAACCACATCTTGCACACCTGCAACAAGCCAAACATTGTAATCAAACACGGTGTGATAAAATAAAAAATAAAAAAATTAAATTAAAAAAACGAACAAGAAGTAGTGAGACAAACTTAAGGGGCCTTCTCCTGGCACATTCCATTCTAAATTACAACCTAGAGCACGACTCCCATTGAGGCTCTGCTGCCCTAGTAACCAGATTTGGTAAGGGAGAACTGCTGCCCCCTTGTGGCCGTTTCACACAACAGCACCTTTAATCCCAACGCTAATGTCAGTTGATATTCAAAATCATTGCAGGCCTGTAAATGACACCTGCCCTGAAAACAAATCCTGGGGTCATATATCGACCAAAAAATTCAAAAGACGTCCATATTTCAAAACGACACTTTCAAGAGGCATATTTTGTTCTGCATATTTGTTCTGCACATTAGGGTTCTACTTCTTTATCTTTCTTTCTTTCTTTGTTAAAAAAAAACGGGAATGGAAAAAGGCAACCCTCAGAATGGGAGAAAATATTTGCAAACGAATCCACGGACAAAGGTTTAATCTCCAATATATATAACAGCTCATGCAGCTTAATATTAAAAAAAAACAAACAACCCAATACAAAAATGGGCAGAAGATCTAAATAGACGTTTCTTCAAAGAAGACACAGAGATGGCCAAGACGCACATGAAAAGCTGCTCAACATCACTCATCATTAGAGAAATGCACATCAAAACTACAGTGAGGTATCACCTCACACCTGTTAGAATGGGCATCATCAGAAAATGTACAAACAACAAATGCTGGGGAGGGTGTGGACCAAAGGAACCTTCTTCCACTATTGGTGGGAATGTAAATTGATACAGTCACTATGGAGAACAGCATGGAGGTTCCTTAAAAAACTAAAAATAGTATTACCATAGGATCCAGCAATCCCACTTCTGGGCATATAGCCAGAGAAAACCATAAATCAAAAAGACACATTCACCACAATGTTCATTGCAACACTATTTACAATAGCCAGGTAATGGAAGCAACCTAAATGCCCACAGACAGACGAACGGATAATGATGTGGTCCATCTATAAAACGGAATATTACTCAGCCATAAAAAGGAACGAAACTGGGTCATCTGTGGAGACGTCGACGGATCTAGAGACTGTCATACAGAGTGAAGTAAGTCAGAAGGAGAAAAACAAATATTGTATATTAATGCATATATGTGGAACCTAGAAAGATGGTACAGATGACCCGGTTTGCAGGGCAGAAATAGAGACACAGAGGTAGAGAACAAACGTATGGACACCAAGAGGGGGGAAGCCATGGGTTGTTGGTGGTGGGATGAGTCGGGAGATTGGGATTGTCCTGTATACATGTATATGCATAAAATAGATAACTAATAATAATCCTGCTGAATAAAAAAATAAACTTAAATTTCAAAATTTTAAAAAATAAATAAAATTTTAAAATAAAACAGAAAAAAAGTTCTTCCCTTCACACAGATGTATTTATAGGAATGAATTATTTCCATGCTTATATCTATAAATACATAGAAGAGGAATAAAATCTCACTTGAACCAAAAAAGAAAAAAAAAACAGAACCCACCAGTTATACACAGGAAAACCCTATCAGGGCACTGGCTCCAGCGGCAAACAATTCTGAAGTTGGTCAGAGGTGGGGAATCATCTCCCATGCAGCCAGCAGCCCCCCCCAACCCCCACAAGGAGCGTCGTCATTGCAAAGCTGGGGGACAGTGCCGAGGCGTCTGTGAGTCAACGTGAGCCGAGCCCCAGGCCAGCTGCTGCTGAACTGTTCCCACCCTTCCCAGGTAAAACACCTGAATATGTCCAAGGACTTGAAAGCCTAGAGGAAGGGCCGTGGAGCCACAGCAGCGACAGCACGCAGGCCGACTTGGTGCCTGCAGGCCAGCCAGGATGGTCCTGGCCCCGGGCGCTCTTCTGGAAGCTTTTCATTTCCCTGCCTGAGATACTCCTCATGTCCCGGCCCCCACTGCTTTTTTCCTTCCTCACCTCTGCCCGGGGAGAAATTCCAACGGAAGGTATGGGTGACACATCCTCTTCTTTAGCAGGTGGCAGCCCGGCAACTCCTGCAGAAAGTCCAGCAGAGCCCCACTCACACTGGGCCACCCACAGAGCCGTGGCCCCTCACTCCCTCCCACCAGCACAGCCCCGAGACTGCTGACGGGGCAGAGAATATGGCGTCAGGCACAGCAGCAGGGGCTCTTGCTGCCTGGAGCCGTGTTTATATGGACCTCAACCCAGGCACACCTGGGGAGGGCTGGCCGGCAGGGTCAGGCTGCCCAGGTCAGCCCATCCTCACCCCTCAGGGACTCACATTGCAGAAAATGGACCTCGCTGAACCGGCCAGGTCCAAGGAACAGGTGTGGGCTCCTGAGAGTCTGGATAGACAAGGGGCTGCAGCTCCGGCTTGTTTTCTAATCCTTTTATCTGGCCCATGAGTGGGAGACAACTTCAAGAAGACCCTCTCCTAATGAGAGGAACCCAGGAGTCAGGGAGAGGAGGGGTGATGGGTGGAGACAGAGGCCTGGTGCCCCGGCTGCGGTGGAAGCCTCTGGAAGACCAGGCAGAGGGAGGCCGCACAGAGTGATGCCCAGGGTCACAGACCTGTCGGAGCTGCTGTTTGTTAGCTCAAGTCCTGCTCTGAGGTGCTCTGTGTCAGCTCTGAGTGACAGGTGATCTGGGCTGCTCTGCAATGAGGGCTACGTGCACGGTACCTGTGTGCCCAGCCCTGCCGGGGTACCTGCCCAGGGCAGCTCCGTATCCTGGGGGGGGCCTGACCACGAGAGCACCATGGGCTGCTGGGGAAGGGGGGCCTGCCCAGGTGAGCTCCATATCCTGGGATTGCCCTGACCACGAGAGCCCCGTGGGCTGCTGGGGACCTGGTAAACGATGTCGGGACAGTCAGTGAAGCCACCGAGGATATACATCCAGTAGTTCCTAATTCCTACACCCTGCTGGTCATTCTACCATCCACCAGGACACGGTATTCTGTATGAGACTTCAGTGATGCCTTCTTCTGTATTGCATTGGTCCCCGAAAAGCTCTGCTGCCCTAGTAACCAGATTTGGGAATGGAGAAATGCTGCCGCCTTGTGGCCGTTTGCCACAACAGCAGCTTTAAACCCAGTGCTCATGGTCGCTAAATATCCACACTCATTGCAGCCTGTAAACGGCACCTGCCCTGAAAAACAACCCAGGGGTCGAAAATGGACCCAAAACTTCTAAAGAGGGCAACCATGCAAGAGGACAATTTCAAGAGGTTAATTGTACTCTCCGTTTTTTTCTGTTTTTCTGTACCAGAAATTTAAAACGGCCCCTCCGCCACGCCCCGGGACCCGAGGCCTCCGTTGCCCTGCCTGGGCGGGCGGCGGGGCGCTGCCGGGGCGGCCTGGCCGCGGGGATGGCGGTAAGGCGCAAGGACAAGCGAAGCTGGGCCTCAGGAGGCAGCCCGCGGTCCCCGCCCCCGTCTACGGCCATACCACCCTGAACGCGCCCGATCTCGTCTGATCTCGGAAGCTAAGCAGGGTCGGGCCTGGTTAGTACTTGGATGGGAGACCGCCTGGGAATACCGGGTGCTGTAGGCTTTTGGCCTCCCGCTGCGGCTCCGCCTTCTCCTTTAGTCGCCCGCGGCGGTGGCCGCCAGCTCCGCCCCCCGCCGGGCACCGCTGCAGGCCCCACCTCCTCCGCCCCCCCCACCACCACCACAAAGCGCCAGAGGGGTCGCTCCATGCGGCCCGAAGGCGGCCCTGGAAAGCAGCAGCACACCCGACGCTCCGGGGGTGGCTGGCCCGGACCCAGACTCCGCCACGGGCCCAGGGGCCGTCCGTGCGGCCCGCGAGCCCCTCCACCTGCACCTGGCCGGCCCCAACGGCGCCCAGCCCCGGCGCCGCCACCTGTCCGCCAGTGTGGCTCTCCGCAGCTCTCTCCGGATAAAGCTGGATAAAGGTCTGGACGCGAAGGAGGGGCAGTGATTCAGCCTATTGCTCTTAGTGCCCCTCCCCCACTCTCAGGAGCCCTTTGTGACAAGGCCACAGCTCTGTGATGCAGGCCTGGGGTTCTGCCATCAAGTGAACTCCCAGGGCTCTGTTGCCTGAGGGCGGCAATGCAGTTCAGAAGACGGAGAATCTCTTTTCTTTGAAAAACACTGTTGCTATCTGGCTGAGATCCAGCCCAACTTCCTGGGTGATTGATATCATCCTTGGCTTCCTGTGTGGACTGGGGCTCTTCCTCACGTTACTCCCCTGCTTCCAGAGTAATCCATTCTTAGCACCACCTAGGAAACCTAGAAACATCAGGAAGCATCAAGTAGAGCTGAAGGGGAGGAGCAGGAGTAGGAAGAAAAGTCGATCTTTGAAAGCTTGCAGAGATTGCCTGGAAGAACTGGAGGGGACTCACAACCTGGCTTCACCTCTGCGGAGCTGCCTGGGGAGGCTTCCTGGCAAGGGCAACTTTCATCAGCTCTCATGGCAAGACCCTCCTGGTGAGATGTGCAAAGCAGTGCCTGCTGGAGCCTGTGGAGGATACTGCTTGAAGGGTTGGGAACCCTGCAGGAACACCTCCTGTAGGGTTTCCTTCCTGGTTCAAGACACTCGAGAGGTGCTGGAAGCACATATTACAAGGTTTTGGGTAAAGCACGGGTGGACCCTACCCCTCAAGCTCCTCAAGCCCATCAATCTCTTGAAGTCGACAAAGTTCCAACCCTCCACCACCCTGCGGTTAGCCTCGTCCCCTTCAGCCACCTGTGTATCTGGGTCCCACTCAACAGTCACGTTTGCTGAGTTCCCGGAGAAACCTCCTCAGGCTCATTCAGGAGAGAAGGTGAGAACAGAAGAGTCCGTTCCTGCCCTGAAGAGGCCTCTCCTTGTCCCCTCCACTGTGTGTAAGGAAATCCAGAGTGCCCTGGGAGCGATTCCACCTGGTGACTTCCATGGGCCCTCAAAGGCTTCTCTGACTGCACAGCAGGGCAGGCCACCTTCTCAGTCCCTCACACTCAGCCTTGTGGGCAGAACCTGGAAGAGTGAAACTGTGGAATGGTTCAAGAGGGACAGCCTAGAGCCAGGTCCAAGTTCAGCAATGGTCAGGAACGAGCCAAGAGAGGAGAGTGGTGGTCAGGCCTCAGGAGACACCTGCCATAGGGTAACAGTGATAGAGGTGAACTTAGGATCCCAATCTTTGAGAGGTGAAGAGGCCAGGGAGGCTGTGGAGGCCAAGGAGTCTCCTGCTCTTCAACCACAGTCTAGTGTTATCTTGGAAACCAAAGTGTTGACAAAATCCCAAACCACAAATGTACCTATGAGGAGTTTAGAGGTGCCAGGGGCCAGTAAAAGTTTCCTACTACCTAGAATGTCTGTTTTCCAACCTCTAGGTGAGCCATGCCTTAACATGGAGGTTGCTAGTGAGTTTAACTCCAAAGTACAGGTACAGTCAGACAACCAGCTTCAGGACTTTCCCAAACACAGGTTCCTTGCTGCAGACAACTTGGCTTCTCAGGTGCCTCAGTGCCATCCCCAGAGAGTCCCCACCAGAGACACGTTAGCTTCCCAGGAGCCAAGTGGCCTTATGGAAGGCCAAAGGAGCAACCTAGGGCAGCAGGAGCCCCAAACTTCAAAACTCCAAGACTCATGGAAGAGCCAGAGCAAGATGATTGCCCCTACTTACAAAAGAGAGGACCGTAGGAGGCATAAACCAGGAGAGCACGAAGAGAGGTTTAAAGAACGAGGGACCCCTCAAGCTGGAAGTATGAGCCGCCCTGCCCAGGTCAGGGGCATAACAGACTCTATTGGGAGCAGATGTCTCCAGCTCATGCCAGAGAAGAAATAGAGCCCTCCAGAAAGCCTCTTCAGAAAAAGGATGAGGCTATTTTTAAAGTGGATTTTCCCCAATAAAAACGTCAATGGTCGAGATGCTCTGCAAAGAAAAAAAAAAAAAAAGCCCATATCAGCCACTGCCCGGAGTCCCGGATCAGTCAAATCAGATCAATCTTGAAGAGTGAGACTGCTGAGGGTCAGGCACTCATGACAGCTGTTGGACAGATCGTAGAAGAAAAAAGAGCAATTCACCATGGACTTCATGCCACAGAGTTAAATGAGCACAGAGTGGAATTCCAAGTCCCAGTATGTGGGGGTTTCTGCTACCATAGGCTTACCTCCTACCCAGAGCAAGGGAGAATGATGGGTTCTACAGCCTGCAGTCATAAAGCCACCTCCAAGGGCCAGAGTTGTTCTGTCAGGGAAAGGGAAGTCCGACACCAACATAGTTTGAAAAGTGTAAGGTTTGACGATGAGCAGCTGGGCCTAAGGTGCCTCCCATCCTTGTCCCCCAGGAAGAGTGTGTTTCCAGTTAGTACCTGCCAGTATGGGCCAAGGATTCCAGGTGCCCCAGCCCGCCATCAACACTGTCCAAGGCATTGTCATCTTTGGGGAGGTGTCTTGCCTGGTCGACAGTAAAATCCTTCTTTAGTCTTCCCTTTAGTAGGAAAACATGTCTCCAAGTAAAAATTCAGTCCATGTAGAGAAAATGATTTTCTCATTAGCACATCCAAGATATTTAATGTTCCCCAATACATATATATATATTTTTTTTTTTCTAATAAAAGCATAGTGTAATGGCAAAAAAAGAGAAATTTAAAACGGCATGGAAAAATGCTGAACATTAGGAATAATTAAAGCTATGCAAATCCAAATTACAAAAACCTATCCGCTCACACCAGTCAGAATGGCCATCAGCAAGAATTCTGCACAAAGTAAATGCTGAAGGGGTTTTAGAGAAATGCCTACCCTTGGTCCAAAGTGGGACATGGTAAGAGCCAGTAATGAAAACAAAAATGAGGTGCCTTGTAAAGGTAAATACTGAGCTACCATTCAATCAAGCATACCCACTGCTGGGCCTATCGCCTGAGGGGATGAGAATCAAAAAAACACAGGCTGGGCTTCACTGGTGGCGCAGTGGTTGAGAGCCCGCCTGCCAATGCAGGGGACACGCGTTCATGCTCCGGGTTGGGAAGATCCCACGTGCCGCGGAGCGGCTTGTCCCGTGAGCTAGGGCTGCTGGGCCTGCGCGTCCGGAGCCTGTGCTCTGCAATGGGAGGGTCCACCGCAGTGAGAGGCCCACGTACCGCAAAAAAAAAAAAAAAACAAAAAACAAAAAACAAAAAACAAAAAAAAAACACAGGCTAGCAATCCTCCACTCCAGCAATATTTACCATAGCCAACACTTGGAAGCTACGAAAATGTCCATCAACAGAGGAATGCACAAAGAAGAAGTGGTCCCTGTACACAATGGAATATGACTCCAATAAAAAATCTATATAAATACAATTTATAAAACAAACATAATTAAGGAGACATCAGCTCTTGGGGGCACATTCCACTCTAATATTTAACCGAGGAACACCACTGCCCGGATGGTCTGTTTCCCTAGTTCCCAGGTTGGGAAAAGCAGAAATGCTGCCGCCCTCTGGCCATTACCTGCAACAGCAGCTTTAAGACCTGTGCTAAGGGTCACTTCATATGCAGCAGTACTGGTGGGCTGTAAATGAAACCTGCCCTCCAAACGTCTTGAGGGAGGTAATGGCCAAAATATTTCTAAATGTCACACACACTTCACGAAGACAATTTGAAGAGGTAAGCTGTACTCACAGTTGAAGAAAAGAAGGACATGCCAGAAAGCTCAATTTCAAGGGATTATGAGACGCATGCAAATCCAGCCACAAAGTGGTATCGGCTCACACTAGTCAGAACACACATCAGCAAAAAAACTACAAACAAAAAATGCTGAAGGTGTTGTGGAGAAGTGCATACCCTCAACTTTAAGCGGGACGTAACCTGGTAAGAGCCACTAATGAGAACAGACTGGAGGTGCCTCTACAAGGTAAACATTCCGCTACCATATGATCCAGCAGGCCCACTCCTGGGCCTATAACCTAAGAAGACAGAATTGGAAAGACACAGGCAGGCAAATGTGCATTGCCGCAGCATTACAATAGCCATGACGTGGAAGCAACCAAAAAGCCCATCAACAGATGAGGGGACAAAGAAGAACTGGTACATGTACAGACAGAATATTAGCCAAGGAAGAAAAGGACACAATGCCATTTGCAGCACCGTAGATGAGTCTAGAGGTGATCACGTGACTTGTAGTAAGTCAGAAAGAGAAAGACATGTATCGTATGATATCACTTATAGGTGTTACCTAAAAATTGATACCAGTGAAGATATTTCCACAGAGAAGGGCAATCCCAGATTCATTAAACAAACTTATGGTTCACCAACGGAAAGGTGTGAGGATTGGATACATTACGAGATTGGGGTGAACAGACATATACAAACACAGGTGAAATATATAATCACCAAAGACCTACAGAATACCAAGAGAAGACTACTCAACATTCTGTCATAACGTACATGGGAGAAGGATCCCAGCAAGAACAGACATATGTATATGTGTAAAAGAACCACATCTTGCACACCTGCAACAAGCCAAACATTGTAATCAAACACGCTGTGATAAAATAAAAAATAAAAAAATTAAATTAAAAAAACGAACAAGAAGTAGTGAGACAAACTTAAGGGGCCTTCTCCTGGCACATTCCATTCTAAATTACAACCTAGAGCACGACTCCCATTGAGGCTCTGCTGCCCTAGTAACCAGATTTGGTAAGGGATAACTGCTGCCCCCTTGTGGCCGTTTCACACAACAGCACCTTTAATCCCAACGCTAATGGTCAGTTGATATTCAAAATCATTGCAGGCCTGTAAATGACACCTGCCCTGAAAACAAATCCTGGGGTCATATATCGACCAAAAAATTCAAAAGACGTCCATATTTCAAAACGACACTTTCAAGAGGCATATTTTGTTCTGCATATTTGTTCTGCACATTAGGGTTCTGCTTCTTTATCTTTCTTTCTTTCTTTGTTAAAAAAAAACGGGAATGGAAAAAGGCAACCCTCAGAATGGGAGAAAATATTTGCAAACGAATCCACAGACAAAGGTTTAATCTCCAATATATATAACAGCTCATGCAGCTTAATATTAAAAAGAAACAAACAACCCAATACAAAAATGGGCAGAAGATCTAAATAGACGTTTCTTCAAAGAAGACACAGAGATGGCCAAGACGCACATGAAAAGCTGCTCAACATCACTCATC
Source organism: Mesoplodon mirus (assembly GCF_964341445.2). Lineage (NCBI taxonomy): Eukaryota > Metazoa > Chordata > Mammalia > Artiodactyla > Ziphiidae > Mesoplodon > Mesoplodon mirus. The sequence continues at coordinate 100,205,010 of NC_138976.1, forward strand.
ATTAGAGAAATGCACATCAAAACTACAGTGAGGTATCACCTCACACCTGTTAGAATGGGCATCATCAGAAAATGTACAAACAACAAATGCTGGGGAGGGTGTGGACCAAAGGAACCTTCTTCCACTAATGGTGGGAATGTAAATTGATACAGTCACTATGGAGAACAGCATGGAGGTTCCTTAAAAAACTAAAAATAGAATTACCATAGGATCCAGCAATCCCACTTCTGGGCATATAGCCAGAGAAAACCATAAATCAAAAAGACACATTCACCACAATGTTCATTGCAACACTATTTACAATAGCCAGGTAATGGAAGCAACCTAAATGCCCACAGACAGACGAACGGATAATGATGTGGTCCATCTATAAAACGGAATATTACTCAGCCATAAAAAGGAACGAAACTGGGTCATCTGTGGAGACGTCGACGGATCTAGAGACTGTCATACAGAGTGAAGTAAGTCAGAAGGAGAAAAACAAATATTGTATATTAATGCATATATGTGGAACCTAGAAAGATGGTACAGATGACCCGGTTTGCAGGGCAGAAATAGAGACACAGAGGTAGAGAACAAACGTATGGACACCAAGAGGGGGGAAGCCATGGGTTGTTGGTGGTGGGATGAGTCGGGAGATTGGGATTGTCCTGTATACATGTATATGCATAAAATAGATAACTAATAATAATCCTGCTGAATAAAAAAATAAACTTAAATTTCAAAATTTTAAAAAATAAATAAAATTTTAAAATAAAACAGAAAAAAAGTTCTTCCCTTCACACAGATGTATTTATAGGAATGAATTATTTCCATGCTTATATCTATAAATACATAGAAGAGGAATAAAATCTCACTTGAACCAAAAAAGAAAAAAAAAACAGAACCCACCAGTTATACACAGGAAAACCCTATCAGGGCACTGGCTCCAGCGGCAAACAATTCTGAAGTTGGTCAGAGGTGGGGAATCATCTCCCATGCAGCCAGCAGCCCCCCCAACCCCCGCAAGGAGCGTCGTCATTGCAAAGCTGGGGGACCGTGCCGAGGCGTCTGTGAGTCAACGTGAGCCGAGCCCCAGGCCAGCTGCTGCTGAACTGTTCCCACCCTTCCCAGGTAAAACACCTGAATATGTCCAAGGACTTGAAAGCCTAGAGGAAGGGCCGTGGAGCCACAGCAGCGACAGCACGCAGGCCGACTTGGTGCCTGCAGGCCAGCCAGGATGGTCCTGGCCCCGGGCGCTCTTCTGGAAGCTTTCCATTTCCCTGCCTGAGATACTCCTCCTGTCCCGGCCCCCACTGCTTTTTTCCTTCCTCACCTCTGCCCGGGGAGAAATTCCAACGGAAGGTATGGGTGACACATCCTCTTCTTTAGCAGGTGGCAGCCCGGCAACTCCTGCAGAAAGTCCAGCAGAGCCCCACTCACACCGGGCCACCCACAGAGCCGTGGCCCCTCACTCCCTCCCACCAGCACAGCCCCGAGACTGCTGACGGGGCAGAGAATATGGCGTCAGGCACAGCAGCAGGGGCTCTTGCTGCCTGGAGCCGTGTTTATATGGACCTCAACCCAGGCACACCTGGGGAGGGCTGGCCGGCAGGGTCAGGCTGCCCAGGTCAGCCCATCCTCACCCCTCAGGGACTCCCATTGCAGAAAATGGACCTCGCTGAACCGGCCAGGTCCAAGGAACAGGTGTGGGCTCCTGAGAGTCTGGATAGACAAGGGGCTGCAGCTCCGGCTTGTTTTCTAATCCTTTTATCTGGCCCATGAGTGGGAGACAACTTCAAGAAGACCCTCTCCTAATGAGAGGAACCCAGGAGTCAGGGAGAGGAGGGGTGATGGGTGGAGACAGAGGCCTGGTGCCCCGGCTGCGGTGGAAGCCTCTGGAAGACCAGGCAGAGGGAGGCCGCACAGAGTGATGCCCAGGGTCACAGACCTGTCGGAGCTGCTGTTTGTTAGCTCAAGTCCTGCTCTGAGGTGCTCTGTGTCAGCTCTGAGTGACAGGTGATCTGGGCTGCTCTGCAATGAGGGCTACGTGCACGGTACCTGTGTGCCCAGCCCTGCCGGGGTACCTGCCCAGGGCAGCTCCGTATCCTGGGAGGGGCCTGACCACGAGAGCACCATGGGCTGCTGGGGAGGGGGGGCCTGCCCAGGTGAGCTCCATATCCTGGGATTGCCCTGACCACGAGAGCCCCGTGGGCTGCTGGGGACCTGGTAAACGATGTCGGGACAGTCAGTGAAGCCACCGAGGATATACATCCAGTAGTTCCTAATTCCTGCACCCTGCTGGTCATTCTACCATCCACCAGGACACGGTATTCTGTATGAGACTTCAGTGATGCTTTCTTCTGTATTGCATTGGTCCCCGAAAAGCTCTGCTGCCCTAGTAACCAGATTTGGGAATGGAGAAATGCTGCCGCCTTGTGGCCGTTTGCCACAACAGCAGCTTTAAACCCAGTGCTCATGGTCGCTAAATATCCACACTCATTGCAGCCTGTAAACGGCACCTGCCCTGAAAAACAACCCTGGGGTCGAAAATGGACCCAAAACTTCTAAAGAGGGAAACCATGCAAGAGGACAATTTCAAGAGGTTAATTGTACTCTCCGTTTTTTTCTGTTTTTCTGTACCAGAAATTTAAAACGGCCCCTCCGCCATGCCCCGGTACCCGAGGTCTCCGTTGCCCTGCCTGGGCGGGCGGCGGGGCGCTGCCGGGGCGGCCTGGCCGCGGGGATGGCGGTAAGGCGCAAGGACAAGCGAAGCTGGGCCTCAGGAGGCAGCCCGCGGTCCCCGCCCCCGTCTACGGCCATACCACCCTGAACGCGCCCGATCTCGTCTGATCTCGGAAGCTAAGCAGGGTCGGGCCTGGTTAGTACTTGGATGGGAGACCGCCTGGGAATACCGGGTGCTGTAGGCTTTTGGCCTCCCGCTGCGGCTCCGCCTTCTCCTTTAGTCGCCCGCGGCGGTGGCCGCCAGCTCCGACCCCGCCGGGCACCGCTGCAGGCCCCACCTCCTCCGCCCCCCCCACCACCACCACAAAGCGCCAGAGGGGTCGCTCCATGCGGCCCGAAGGCGGCCCTGGAAAGCAGCAGCACACCCGACGCTCCGGGAGTGGCTGGCCCGGACCCAGACTCCGCCACGGGCCCAGGGGCCGTCCGTGCGGCCCGCGAGCCCCTCCACCTGCACCTGGCCGGCCCCAACGGCGCCCAGCCCCGGCGCCGCCACCTGTCCGCCAGTGTGGCTCTCCGCAGCTCTCTCCGGATAAAGCTGGATAAAGGTCTGGACGCGAAGGAGGGGCAGTGATTCAGCCTATTGCTCTTAGTGCCCCTCCCCCACTCTCAGGAGCCCTTTGTGACAAGGCCACAGCTCTGTGATGCAGGCCTGGGGTTCTGCCATCAAGTGAACTCCCAGGGATCTGTTGCCTGAGGGCGGCAATGCAGTTCAGAAGACGGAGAATCTCTTTTCTTTGAAAAACACTGTTGCTATCTGGCTGAGATCCAGCCCAACTTCCTGGGTGATTGATATCATCCTTGGCTTCCTGTGTGGACTGGGGCTCTTCCTCACGTTACTCCCCTGCTTCCAGAGTAATCCATTCTTAGCACCACCTAGGAAACCTAGAAACATCAGGAAGCATCAAGTAGATCTGAAGGGGAGGAGCAGGAGTAGGAAGAAAAGTCGATCTTTGAAAGCTTGCAGAGATTGCCTGGAAGAACTGGAGGGGACTCACAACCTGGCTTCACCTCTGCGGAGCTGCCTGGGGAGGCTTCCTGGCAAGGGCAACTTTCATCAGCTCTCATGGCAAGACCCTCCTGGTGAGATGTGCAAAGCAGTGCCTGCTGGAGCCTGTGGAGGATACTGCTTGAAGGGTTGGGAACCCTGCAGGAACACCTCCTGTAGGGTTTCCTTCCTGGTTCAAGACACTCGAGAGGTGCTGGAAGCACATATTACAAGGTTTTGGGTAAAGCACGGGTGGACCCTACCCCTCAAGCTCCTCAAGCCCATCAATCTCTTGAAGTCGACAAAGTTCCAACCCTCCACCACCCTGCGGTTAGCCTCGTCCCCTTCAGCCACCTGTGTATCTGGGTCCCACTCAACAGTCACGTTTGCTGAGTTCCCGGAGAAACCTCCTCAGGCTCATTCAGGAGAGAAGGTGAGAACAGAAGAGTCCGTTCCTGCCCTGAAGAGGCCTCTCCTTGTCCCCTCCACTGTGTGTAAGGAAATCCAGAGTGCCCTGGGAGCGATTCCACCTGGTGACTACCATGGGCCCTCAAAGGCTTCTCTGACTGCACAGCAGGGCAGGCCACCTTCTCAGTCCCTCACACTCAGCCTTGTGGGCAGAACCTGGAAGAGTGAGACTGTGGAATGGGTCAAGAGGGACAGCCTAGAGCCAGGTCCAAGTTCAGCAATGGTCAGGAACGAGCCAAGAGAGGAGAGTGGTGGTCAGGCCTCAGGAGACCCCTGCCATAGGGTAACAGTGATAGAGGTGAACTTAGGATCCCAATCTTTGAGAGGTGAAGAGGCCAGGGAGGCTGTGGAGGCCAAGGAGTCTCCTGCTCTTCAACCACAGTCTAGTGTTATCTTGGAAACCAAAGTGTTGACAAAATCCCAAACCACAAATGTACCTATGAGGAGTTTAGAGGTGCCAGGGGCCAGTAAAAGTTTCCTACTACCTAGAATGTCTGTTTTCCAACCTCTAGGTGAGCCATGCCTTAACATGGAGGTTGCTAGTGAGTTTAACTCCAAAGTAAAGGTACAGTCAGACAACCAGCTTCAGGACTTTCCCAAACACAGGTTCCTTGCTGCAGACAACTTGGCTTCTCAGGTGCCTCAGTGCCATCCCCAGAGAGTCCCCACCAGAGACACGTTAGCTTCCCAGGAGACAAGTGGCCTTATGGAAGGCCAAAGGAGCAACCTAGGGCAGCAGGAGCCCCAAACTTCAAAACTCCAAGACTCATGGAAGAGCCAGAGCAAGATGATTGCCCCTACTTACAAAAGAGAGGACCGTAGGAGGCATAAACCAGGAGAGCACGAAGAGAGGTTTAAAGAACGAGGGACCCCTCAAGCTGGAAGTATGAGCCGCCCTGCCCAGGTCAGGGGCATAACAGACTCTATTGGGAGCAGATGTCTCCAGCTCATGCCAGAGAAGAAATAGAGCCCTCCAGAAAGCCTCTTCAGAAAAAGGATGAGGCTATTTTTAAAGTGGATTTTCCCCAATAAAAAAGTCAATGGTCGAGATGCTCTGCAAAGAAAAAAAAAAAAAAAGCCCATATCAGCCACTGCCCGGAGTCACGGATCAGTCAAATCAGGTCAATCTTGAAGAGTGAGACTGCTGAGGGTCAGGCACTCATGACAGCTGTTGGACAGATCGTAGAAGAAAAAAGAGCAATTCACCATGGACTTCATGCCACAGAGTTAAATGAGCACAGAGTGGAATTCCAAGTCCCAGTATGTGGGGGTTTCTGCTACCATAGGCTTACCTCCTACCCAGAGCAAGGGAGAATGATGGGTTCTACAGCCTGCAGTCATAAAGCCACCTCCAAGGGCCAGAGTTGTTCTGTCAGGGAAAGGGAAGTCCGACACCAACATAGTTTGAAAAGTGTAAGGTTTGACGATGAGCAGCTGGGCCTAAGGTGCCTCCCATCCTTGTCCCCCAGGAAGAGTGTGTTTCCAGTTAGTACCTGCCAGTATGGGCCAAGGATTCCAGGTGCCCCAGCCCGCCATCAACACTGTCCAAGGCATTGTCATCTTTGGGGAGGTGTCTTGCCTGGTCGACAGTAAAATCCTCCTTTAGTCTTCCCTTTAGTAGGAAAACATGTCTCCAAGTAAAAATTCAGTCCATGTAGAGGAAATGATTTTCTCATTAGCACATCCAAGATATTTAATGTTCCCCAATACATATATATATATATATTTTTTTCTAATAAAAGCATACTGTAATGGCAAAAAAAAAGAAATTTAAAACGGCATGGAAAAATGCTGAACATTAGGAATAATTAAAGCTATGCAAATCCAAATTACAAAAACCTATCCGCTCACACCAGTCAGAATGGCCATCAGCAAGAATTCTGCACAAAGTAAATGCTGAAGGGGTTTTAGAGAAATGCCTACCCTTGGTCCAAAGTGGGACATGGTAAGAGCCAGTAATGAAAACAAAAATGAGGTGCCTTGTAAAGGTAAATACTGAGCTACCATTCAATCAAGCATACCCACTGCTGGGCCTATCGCCTGAGGGGATGAGAATCAAAAAAACACAGGCTGGGCTTCACTGGTGGCGCAGTGGTTGAGAGCCCGCCTGCCAATGCAGGGGACACGCGTTCATGCTCCGGGTCGGGAAGATCCCACGTGCCGCGGAGCGGCTTGTCCCGTGAGCTAGGGCTGCTGGGCCTGCGCGTCCGGAGCCTGTGCTCTGCAATGGGAGGGTCCACCGCAGTTAGAGGCCCACGTACCGCAAAAAAAAAAAAAAAAACAAAAAACAAAAAACAAAAAAAACACAGGCTGGCAATCCTCCACTCCAGCAATATTTACCATAGCCAACACTTGGAAGCTACGAAAATGTCCATCAACAGAGGAATGCACAAAGAAGAAGTGGTCCCTGTACACAATGGAATATGACTCCAATAAAAAATCTATATAAATACAATTTATAAAACAAACATAATTAAGGAGACATCAGCTCTTGGGGGCACATTCCACTCTAATATTTAACCGAGGAACACCACTGCCCGGATGGTCTGTTTCCCTAGTTCCCAGGTTGGGAAAAGCAGAAATGCTGCCGCCCTCTGGCCATTACCTGCAACAGCAGCTTTAAGACCTGTGCTAAGGGTCACTTCATATGCAGCAGTACTGGTGGGCTGTAAATGAAACCTGCCCTCCAAACGTCTTGAGGGAGGTAATGGCCAAAATATTTCTAAATGTCACACACACTTCACGAAGACAATTTGAAGAGGTAAGCTGTACTCACAGTTGAAGAAAAGAAGGTCATGCCAGAAAGCTCAATTTCAAGGGATTATGAGACGCATGCAAATCCAGCCACAAAGTGGTATCGGCTCACACTAGTCAGAACACACATCAGCAAAAAAACTACAAACAAAAAATGCTGAAGGTGTTGTGGAGAAGTGCATACCCTCAACTTTAAGCGGGACGTAACCTGGTAAGAGCCACTAATGAGAACAGACTGGAGGTGCCTCTACAAGGTAAACATTCCGCTACCATATGATCCAGCAGGCCCACTCCTGGGCCTATAACCTAAGAAGACAGAATTGGAAAGACACAGGCAGGCAAATGTGCATTGCCGCAGCATTACAATAGCCATGACGTGGAAGCAACCAAAAAGCCCATCAACAGATGAGGGGACAAAGAAGAACTGGTACATGTACAGACAGAATATTAGCCAAGGAAGAAAAGGACACAATGCCATTTGCAGCACCGTAGATGAGTCTAGAGGTGATCACGTGACTTGTAGTAAGTCAGAAAGAGAAAGACATGTATCGTATGATATCACTTATAGGTGTTACCTAAAAATTGATACCAGTGAAGATATTTCCACAGAGAAGGGCAATCCCAGATTCATTAAACAAACTTATGGTTCACCAACGGAAAGGTGTGAGGATTGGATACATTACGAGATTGGGGTGAACAGACATATACAAACACAGGTGAAATATATAATCACCAAAGACCTACAGAATACCAAGAGAAGACTACTCAACATTCTGTCATAACGTACATGGGAAAAGGATCCCAGCAAGAACAGACATATGTATATGTGTAAAAGAACCACATCTTGCACACCTGCAACAAGCCAAACATTGTAATCAAACACGCTGTGATAAAATAAAAAATAAAAAAATTAAATTAAAAAAACGAACAAGAAGTAGTGAGACAAACTTAAGGGGCCTTCTCCTGGCACATTCCATTCTAAATTACAACCTAGAGCACGACTCCCATTGAGGCTCTGCTGCCCTAGTAACCAGATTTGGTAAGGGAGAACTGCTGCCCCCTTGTGGCCGTTTCACACAACAGCACCTTTAATCCCAACGCTAATGTCAGTTGATATTCAAAATCATTGCAGGCCTGTAAATGACACCTGCCCTGAAAACAAATCCTGGGGTCATATATCGACCAAAAAATTCAAAAGACGTCCATATTTCAAAACGACACTTTCAAGAGGCATATTTTGTTCTGCATATTTGTTCTGCACATTAGGGTTCTGCTTCTTTTTCTTTCTTTCTTTCTTTGTTAAAAAAAAACGGGAATGGAAAAAGGCAACCCTCAGAATGGGAGAAAATATTTGCAAACGAATCCACGGACAAAGGTTTAATCTCCAATATATATAACAGCTCATGCAGCTTAATATTAAAAAAAACAAACAACCCAATACAAAAATGGGCAGAAGATCTAAATAGACGTTTCTTCAAAGAAGACACAGAGATGGCCAAGACGCACATGAAAAGCTGCTCAACATCACTCATCATTAGAGAAATGCACATCAAAACTACAGTGAGGTATCACCTCACACCTGTTAGAATGGGCATCATCAGAAAATGTACAAACAACAAATGCTGGGGAGGGTGTGGACCAAAGGAACCTTCTTCCACTATTGGTGGGAATGTAAATTGATACAGTCACTATGGAGAACAGCATGGAGGTTCCTTAAAAAACTAAAAATAGAATTACCATAGGATCCAGCAATCCCACTTCTGGGCATATAGCCAGAGAAAACCATAAATCAAAAAGACACATTCACCACAATGTTCATTGCAGCACTATTTACAATAGCCAGGTAATGGAAGCAACCTAAATGCCCACAGACAGACGAACGGATAATGATGTGGTCCATCTATAAAACGGAATATTACTCAGCCATAAAAAGGAACGAAACTGGGTCATCTGTGGAGACGTCGACGGATCTAGAGACTGTCATACAGAGTGAAGTAAGTCAGAAGGAGAAAAACAAATATTGTATATTAATGCATATATGTGGAACCTAGAAAGATGGTACAGATGACCCGGTTTGCAGGGCAGAAATAGAGACACAGAGGTAGAGAACAAACGTATGGACACCAAGAGGGGGGAAGCCATGGGTTGTTGGTGGTGGGATGAGTCGGGAGATTGGGATTGTCCTGTATACATGTATATGCATAAAATAGATAACTAATAATAATCCTGCTGAATAAAAAAATAAACTTAAATTTCAAAATTTTAAAAAATAAATAAAATTTTAAAATAAAACGGAAAAAAAGTTCTTCCCTTCACACAGATGTATTTATAGGAATGAATTATTTCCATGCTTATATCTATAAATACATAGAAGAGGAATAAAATCTCACTTGAACCAAAAAAGAAAAAAAAAACAGAACCCACCAGTTATACACAGGAAAACCCTATCAGGGCACTGGCTCCAGCGGCAAACAATTCTGAAGTTGGTCAGAGGTGGGGAATCATCTCCCATGCAGCCAGCAGCCCCCCCAACCCCCGCAAGGAGCGTCGTCATTGCAAAGCTGGGGGACCGTGCCGAGGCGTCTGTGAGTCAACGTGAGCCGAGCCCCAGGCCAGCTGCTGCTGAACTGTTCCCACCCTTCCCAGGTAAAACACCTGAATATGTCCAAGGACTTGAAAGCCTAGAGGAAGGGCTGTGGAGCCACAGCAGCGACAGCACGCAGGCCGACTTGGTGCCTGCAGGCCAGCCAGGATGGTCCTGGCCCCGGGCGCTCTTCTGGAAGCTTTCCATTTCCCTGCCTGAGATACTCCTCCTGTCCCGGCCCCCACTGCTTTTTTCCTTCCTCACCTCTGCCCGGGGAGAAATTCCAACGGAAGGTATGGGTGACACATCCTCTTCTTTAGCAGGTGGCAGCCCGGCAACTCCTGCAGAAAGTCCAGCAGAGCCCCACTCACACCGGGCCACCCACAGAGCCGTGGCCCCTCACTCCCTCCCACCAGCACAGCCCCGAGACTGCTGACGGGGCAGAGAATATGGCGTCAGGCACAGCAGCAGGGGCTCTTGCTGCCTGGAGCCGTGTTTATATGGACCTCAACCCAGGCACACCTGGGGAGGGCTGGCCGGCAGGGTCAGGCTGCCCAGGTCAGCCCATCCTCACCCCTCAGGGACTCACATTGCAGAAAATGGACCTCGCTGAACCGGCCAGGTCCAAGGAACAGGTGTGGGCTCCTGAGAGTCTGGATAGACAAGGGGCTGCAGCTCCGGCTTGTTTTCTAATCCTTTTATCTGGCCCATGAGTGGGAGACAACTTCAAGAAGACCCTCTCCTAATGAGAGGAACCCAGGAGTCAGGGAGAGGAGGGGTGATGGGTGGAGACAGAGGCCTGGTGCCCCGGCTGCGGTGGAAGCCTCTGGAAGACCAGGCAGAGGGAGGCCGCACAGAGTGATGCCCAGGGTCACAGACCTGTCGGAGCTGCTGTTTGTTAGCTCAAGTCCTGCTCTGAGGTGCTCTGTGTCAGCTCTGAGTGACAGGTGATCTGGGCTGCTCTGCAATGAGGGCTACGTGCACGGTACCTGTGTGCCCAGCCCTGCCGGGGTACCTGCCCAGGGCAGCTCCGTATCCTGGGAGGGGCCTGACCACGAGAGCACCATGGGCTGCTGGGGAAGGGGGGCCTGCCCAGGTGAGCTCCATATCCTGGGATTGCCCTGACCACGAGAGCCCCGTGGGCTGCTGGGGACCTGGTAAACGATGTCGGGACAGTCAGTGAAGCCACCGAGGATATACATCCAGTAGTTCCTAATTCCTACACCCTGCTGGTTATTCTACCATCCACCAGGACACGGTATTCTGTATGAGACTTCAGTGATGCCTTCTTCTGTATTGCATTGGTCCCCGAAAAGCTCTGCTGCCCTAGTAACCAGATTTGGGAATGGAGAAATGCTGCCGCCTTGTGGCCGTTTGCCACAACAGCAGCTTTAAACCCAGTGCTCATGGTCGCTAAATATCCACACTCATTGCAGCCTGTAAACGGCACCTGCCCTGAAAAACAACCCTGGGGTCGAAAATGGACCCAAAACTTCTAAAGAGGGCAACCATGCAAGAGGACAATTTCAAGAGGTTAATTGTACTCTCCGTTTTTTTCTGTTTTTCTGTACCAGAAATTTAAAACGGCCCCTCCGCCACGCCCCGGTACCCGAGGCCTCCGTTGCCCTGCCTGGGCGGGCGGCGCGGCGCTGCCAGGGCGGGCTGGCCGCGGGGATGGCGGTAAGGCGCAAGGACAAGCGAAGCTGGGCCTCAAGAGGCAGCCCGCGGTCCCCGCCCCCGTCTACGGCCATACCACCCTGAACGCGCCCGATCTCGTCTGATCTCGGAAGCTAAGCAGGGTCGGGCCTGGTTAGTACTTGGATGGGAGACCGCCTGGGAATACCGGGTGCTGTAGGCTTTTGGCCTCCCGCTGCGGCTCCGCATTCTCCTTTAGTCGCCCGCGGCGGTGGCCGCCAGCTCCGCCCCCCGCCGGGCACCGCTGCAGGCCCCACCTCCTCCGCCCCCCCCACCACCACCACAAAGCGCCAGAGGGGTCGCTCCATGCGGCCCGAAGGCGGCCCTGGAAAGCAGCAGCACACCCGACGCTCCGGGAGTGGCTGGCCCGGACCCAGACTCCGCCACGGGCCCGGGGGCCGTCCGTGCGGCCCGCGAGCCCCTCCACCTGCACCTGGCCGGCCCCAACGGCGCCCAGCCCAGGCGCCGCCACCTGTCCGCCAGTGTGGCTCTCCGCAGCTCTCTCGGATAAAGCTGGATAAGGGTCTGGACGCGAAGGAGGGGCAGTGATTCAGCCTATTGCTCTTAGTGCCCCTCCCCCACACTCAGGAGCCCTTTGTGACAAGGCCACAGCTCTGTGATGCAGGCCTGGGGTTCTGCCATCAAGTGAACTCCCAGGGCTCTGTTGCCTGAGGGCGGCAATGCAGTTCAGAAGACGGAGAATCTCTTTTCTTTGAAAAACACTGTTGCTATCTGGCTGAGATCCAGCCCAACTTCCTGGGTGATTGATATCATCCTTGGCTTCCTGTGTGGACTGGGGCTCTTCCTCACGTTACTCCCCTGCTTCCAGAGTAATCCATTCTTAGCACCACCTAGGAAACCTAGAAACATCAGGAAGCATCAAGTAGAGCTGAAGGGGAGGAGCAGGAGTAGGAAGAAAAGTCGATCTTTGAAAGCTTGCAGAGATTGCCTGGAAGAACTGGAGGGGACTCACAACCTGGCTTCACCTCTGCGGAGCTGCCTGGGGAGGCTTCCTGGCAAGGGCAACTTTCATCAGCTCTCATGGCAAGACCCTCCTGGTGAGATGTGCAAAGCAGTGCCTGCTGGAGCCTGTGGAGGATACTGCTTGAAGGGTTGGGAACCCTGCAGGAACACCTCCTGTAGGGTTTCCTTCCTGGTTCAAGACACTCGAGAGGTGCTGGAAGCACATATTACAAGGTTTTGGGTAAAGCACGGGTGGACCCTACCCCTCAAGCTCCTCAAGCCCATCAATCTCTTGAAGTCAACAAAGTTCCAACCCGCCACCACCCTGCGGTTAGCCTCGTCCCCTTCAGCCACCTGTGTATCTGGGTCCCACTCAACAGTCACGTTTGCTGAGTTCCCGGAGAAACCTCCTCAGGCTCATTCAGGAGAGAAGGTGAGAACAGAAGAGTCCGTTCCTGCCCTGAAGAGGCCTCTCCTTGTCCCCTCCACTGTGTGTAAGGAAATCCAGAGTGCCCTGGGATCGATCCACCTGGTGACTACCATGGGCCCTCAAAGGCTTCTCTGACTGCACAGCAGGGCAGGCCACCTTCTCAGTCCCTCACACTCAGCCTTGTGGGCAGAACCTGGAAGAGTGAGACTGTGGAATGGGTCAAGAGGGACAGCCTAGAGCCAGGTCCAAGTTCAGCAATGGTCAGGAACGAGCCAAGAGAGGAGAGTGGTGGTCAGGCCTCAGGAGACACCTGCCATAGGGTAACAGTGATAGAGGTGAACTTAGGATCCCAATCTTTGAGAGGTGAAGAGGCCAGGGAGGCTGTGGAGGCCAAGGAGTCTCCTGCTCTTCAACCACAGTCTAGTGTTATCTTGGAAACCAAAGTGTTGACAAAATCCCAAACCACAAATGTACCTATGAGGAGTTTAGAGGTGCCAGGGGCCAGTAAAAGTTTCCTACTACCTAGAATGTCTGTTTTCCAACCTCTAGGTGAGCCATGCCTTAACATGGAGGTTGCTAGTGAGTTTAACTCCAAAGTACAGGTACAGTCAGACAACCAGCTTCAGGACTTTCCCAAACACAGGTTCCTTGCTGCAGACAAATTGGCTTCTCAGGTGCCTCAGTGCCATCCCCAGAGAGTCCCCACCAGAGACACGTTAGCTTCCCAGGAGCCAAGTGGCCTTATGGAAGGCCAAAGGAGCAACCTAGGGCAGCAGGAGCCCAAAACTTCAAAACTCCAAGACTCATGGAAGAGCCAGAGCAAGATGATTGCCCCTACTTACAAAAGAGAGGACCGTAGGAGGCATAAACCAGGAGAGCACGAAGAGAGGTTTAAAGAACGAGGGACCCCTCAAGCTGGAAGTATGAGCCGCCCTGCCCAGGTCAGGGGCATAACAGACTCTATTGGGAGCAGATGTCTCCAGCTCATGCCAGAGAAGAAATATAGCCCTCCAGAAAGCCTCTTCAGAAAAAGGATGAGGCTATTTTTAAAGTGGATTTTCCCCAATAAAAAAGTCAATGGTCGAGATGCTCTGCAAAGAAAAAAAAAAAAAAAGCCCATATCAGCCACTGCCCGGAGTCACGGATCAGTCAAATCAGATCAGTCTTGAAGAGTGAGACTGCTGAGGGTCAGGCACTCATGACAGCTGTTGGACAGATCGTAGAAGAAAAAAGAGCAATTCACCATGGACTTCATGCCACAGAGTTAAATGAGCACAGAGTGGAATTCCAAGTCCCAGTATGTGGGGGTTTCTGCTACCATAGGCTTACCTCCTACCCAGAGCAAGGGAGAATGATGGGTTCTACAGCCTGCAGTCATAAAGCCACCTCCAAGGGCCAGAGTTGTTCTGTCAGGGAAAGGGAAGTCCGACACCAACATAGTTTGAAAAGTGTAAGGTTTGACGATGAGCAGCTGGGCCTAAGGTGCCTCCCATCCTTGTCCCCCAGGAAGAGTGTGTTTCCAGTTAGTACCTGCCAGTATGGGCCAAGGATTCCAGGTGCCCCAGCCCGCCATCAACACTGTCCAAGGCATTGTCATCTTTGGGGAGGTGTCTTGCCTGGTCGACAGTAAAATCCTTCTTTAGTCTTCCCTTTAGTAGGAAAACATGTCTCCAAGTAAAAATTCAGTCCATGTAGAGAAAATGATTTTCTCATTAGCACATCCAAGATATTTAATGTTCCCCAATACATATATATATATTTTTTTTTTCTAATAAAAGCATAGTGTAATGGCAAAAAAAAAGAAATTTAAAACGGCATGGAAAAATGCTGAACATTAGGAATAATTAAAGCTATGCAAATCCAAATTACAAAAACCTATCCGCTCACACCAGTCAGAATGGCCATCAGCAAGAATTCTGCACAAAGTAAATGCTGAAGGGGTTTTAGAGAAATGCCTACCCTTGGTCCAAAGTGGGACATGGTAAGAGCCAGTAATGAAAACAAAAATGAGGTGCCTTGTAAAGGTAAATACTGAGCTACCATTCAATCAAGCATACCCACTGCTGGGCCTATCGCCTGAGGGGATGAGAATCAAAAAAACACAGGCTGGGCTTCACTGGTGGCGCAGTGGTTGAGAGCCCGCCTGCCAATGCAGGGGACACGCGTTCATGCTCCGGGTCGGGAAGATCCCACGTGCCGCGGAGCGGCTTGTCCCATGAGCTAGGGCTGCTGGGCCTGCGCGTCCGGAGCCTGTGCTCTGCAATGGGAGGGTCCACCGCAGTGAGAGGCCCACGTACCGCAAAAAAAAAAAAAAAAAAAAAAAACAAAAAACAAAAAACAAAAAAAAAAACACAGGCTAGCAATCCTCCACTCCAGCAATATTTACCATAGCCAACACTTGGAAGCTACGAAAATGTCCATCAACAGAGGAATGCACAAAGAAGAAGTGGTCCCTGTACACAATGGAATATGACTCCAATAAAAAATCTATATAAATACAATTTATAAAACAAACATAATTAAGGAGACATCAGCTCTTGGGGGCACATTCCACTCTAATATTTAACCGAGGAACACCACTGCCCGGATGGTCTGTTTCCCTAGTTCCCAGGTTGGGAAAAGCAGAAATGCTGCCGCCCTCTGGCCATTACCTGCAACAGCAGCTTTAAGACCTGTGCTAAGGGTCACTTCATATGCAGCAGTACTGGTGGGCTGTAAATGAAACCTGCCCTCCAAACGTCTTGAGGGAGGTAATGGCCAAAATATTTCTAAATGTCACACACACTTCACGAAGACAATTTGAAGAGGTAAGCTGTACTCACAGTTGAAGAAAAGAAGGACATGCCAGAAAGCTCAATTTCAAGGGATTATGAGACGCATGCAAATCCAGCCACAAAGTGGTATCGGCTCACACTAGTCAGAACACACATCAGCAAAAAAACTACAAACAAAAAATGCTGAAGGTGTTGTGGAGAAGTGCATACCCTCAACTTTAAGCGGGACGTAACCTGGTAAGAGCCACTAATGAGAACAGACTGGAGGTGCCTCTACAAGGTAAACATTCCGCTACCATATGATCCAGCAGGCCCACTCCTGGGCCTATAACCTAAGAAGACAGAATTGGAAAGACACAGGCAGGCAAATGTGCATTGCCGCAGCATTACAATAGCCATGACGTGGAAGCAACCAAAAAGCCCATCAACAGATGAGGGGACAAAGAAGAACTGGTACATGTACAGACAGAATATTAGCCAAGGAAGAAAAGGACACAATGCCATTTGCAGCACCGTAGATGAGTCTAGAGGTGATCACGTGACTTGTAGTAAGTCAGAAAGAGAAAGACACGTATCGTATGATATCACTTATAGGTGTTACCTAAAAATTGATACCAGTGAAGATATTTCCACAGAGAAGGGCAATCCCAGATTCATTAAACAAACTTATGGTTCACCAACGGAAAGGTGTGAGGATTGGATACATTACGAGATTGGGGTGAACAGACATATACAAACACAGGTGAAATATATAATCACCAAAGACCTACAGAATACCAAGAGAAGACTACTCAACATTCTGTCATAACGTACATGGGAAAAGGATCCCAGCAAGAACAGACATATGTATATGTGTAAAAGAACCACATCTTGCACACCTGCAACAAGCCAAACATTGTAATCAAACACGCTGTGATAAAATAAAAAATAAAAAAATTAAATTAAAAAAACGAACAAGAAGTAGTGAGACAAACTTAAGGGGCCTTCTCCTGGCACATTCCATTCTAAATTACAACCTAGAGCACGACTCCCATTGAGGCTCTGCTGCCCTAGTAACCAGATTTGGTAAGGGAGAACTGCTGCCCCCTTGTGGCCGTTTCACACAACAGCACCTTTAATCCCAACGCTAATGTCAGTTGATATTCAAAATCATTGCAGGCCTGTAAATGACACCTGCCCTGAAAACAAATCCTGGGGTCATATATCGACCAAAAAATTCAAAAGACGTCCATATTTCAAAACGACACTTTCAAGAGGCATATTTTGTTCTGCATATTTGTTCTGCACATTAGGGTTCTGCTTCTTTATCTTTCTTTCTTTCTTTGTTAAAAAAAAACGGGAATGGAAAAAGGCAACCCTCAGAATGGGAGAAAATATTTGCAAACGAATCCACGGACAAAGGTTTAATCTCCAATATATATAACAGCTCATGCAGCTTAATATTAAAAAAAAACAAACAACCCAATACAAAAATGGGCAGAAGATCTAAATAGACGTTTCTTCAAAGAAGACACAGAGATGGCCAAGACGCACATGAAAAGCTGCTCAACATCACTCATCATTAGAGAAATGCACATCAAAACTACAGTGAGGTATCACCTCACACCTGTTAGAATGGGCATCATCAGAAAATGTACAAACAACAAATGCTGGGGAGGGTGTGGACCAAAGGAACCTTCTTCCACTATTGGTGGGAATGTAAATTGATACAGTCACTATGGAGAACAGCATGGAGGTTCCTTAAAAAACTAAAAATAGAATTACCATAGGATCCAGCAATCCCACTTCTGGGCATATAGCCAGAGAAAACCATAAATCAAAAAGACACATTCACCACAATGTTCATTGCAGCACTATTTACAATAGCCAGGTAATGGAAGCAACCTAAATGCCCACAGACAGACGAACGGATAATGATGTGGTCCATCTATAAAACGGAATATTACTCAGCCATAAAAAGGAACGAAACTGGGTCATCTGTGGAGACGTCGACGGATCTAGAGACTGTCATACAGAGTGAAGTAAGTCAGAAGGAGAAAAACAAATATTGTATATTAATGCATATATGTGGAACCTAGAAAGATGGTACAGATGACCCGGTTTGCAGGGCAGAAATAGAGACACAGAGGTAGAGAACAAACGTATGGACACCAAGAGGGGGGAAGCCATGGGTTGTTGGTGGTGGGATGAGTCGGGAGATTGGGATTGTCCTGTATACATGTATATGCATAAAATAGATAACTAATAATAATCCTGCTGAATAAAAAAATAAACTTAAATTTCAAAATTTTAAAAAATAAATAAAATTTTAAAATAAAACGGAAAAAAAGTTCTTCCCTTCACACAGATGTATTTATAGGAATGAATTATTTCCATGCTTATATCTATAAATACATAGAAGAGGAATAAAATCTCACTTGAACCAAAAAAGAAAAAAAAAACAGAACCCACCAGTTATACACAGGAAAACCCTATCAGGGCACTGGCTCCAGCGGCAAACAATTCTGAAGTTGGTCAGAGGTGGGGAATCATCTCCCATGCAGCCAGCAGCCCCCCCAACCCCCGCAAGGAGCGTCGTCATTGCAAAGCTGGGGGACCGTGCCGAGGCGTCTGTGAGTCAACGTGAGCCGAGCCCCAGGCCAGCTGCTGCTGAACTGTTCCCACCCTTCCCAGGTAAAACACCTGAATATGTCCAAGGACTTGAAAGCCTAGAGGAAGGGCCGTGGAGCCACAGCAGCGACAGCACGCAGGCCGACTTGGTGCCTGCAGGCCAGCCAGGATGGTCCTGGCCCCGGGCGCTCTTCTGGAAGCTTTCCATTTCCCTGCCTGAGATACTCCTCCTGTCCCGGCCCCCACTGCTTTTTTCCTTCCTCACCTCTGGCCCCCACTGCTTTTTTCCTTCCTCACCTCTGCCCGGGGAGAAATTCCAACGGAAGGTATGGGTGACACATCCTCTTCTTTAGCAGGTGGCAGCCCGGCAACTCCTGCAGAAAGTCCAGCAGAGCCCCACTCACACCGGGCCACCCACAGAGCCGTGGCCCCTCACTCCCTCCCACCAGCACAGCCCCGAGACTGCTGACGGGGCAGAGAATATGGCGTCAGGCACAGCTGCAGGGGCTCTTGCTGCCTGGAGCCGTGTTTATATGGACCTCAACCCAGGCACACCTGGGGAGGGCTGGCCGGCAGGGTCAGGCTGCCCAGGTCAGCCCATCCTCACCCCTCAAGGACTCACATTGCAGAAAATGGACCTCGCTGAACCGGCCAGGTCCAAGGAACAGGTGTGGGCTCCTGAGAGTCTGGATAGACAAGGGGCTGCAGCTCCGGCTTGTTTTCTAATCCTTTTATCTGGCCCATGAGTGGGAGACAACTTCAAGAAGACCCTCTCCTAATGAGAGGAACCCAGGAGTCAGGGAGAGGAGGGGTGATGGGTGGAGACAGAGGCCTGGTGCCCCGGCTGCGGTGGAAGCCTCTGGAAGACCAGGCAGAGGGAGGCCGCACAGAGTGATGCCCAGGGTCACAGACCTGTCGGAGCTGCTGTTTGTTAGCTCAAGTCCTGCTCTGAGGTGCTCTGTGTCAGCTCTGAGTGACAGGTGATCTGGGCTGCTCTGCAATGAGGGCTACGTGCACGGTAACTGTGTGCCCAGCCCTGCCGGGGTACCTGCCCAGGGCAGCTCCGTATCCTGGGAGGGGCCTGACCACGAGAGCACCATGGGCTGCTGGGGAGGGGGGGCCTGCCCAGGTGAGCTCCATATCCTGGGATTGCCCTGACCACGAGAGCCCCGTGGGCTGCTGGGGACCTGGTAAACGATGTCGGGACAGTCAGTGAAGCCACCGAGGATATACCTCCAGTAGTTCCTAATTCCTGCACCCTGCTGGTCATTCTACCATCCACCAGGACACGGTATTCTGTATGAGACTTCAGTGATGCTTTCTTCTGTATTGCATTGGTCCCCGAAAAGCTCTGCTGCCCTAGTAACCAGATTTGGGAATGGAGAAATGCTGCCGCCTTGTGGCCGTTTGCCACAACAGCAGCTTTAAACCCAGTGCTCATGGTCGCTAAATATCCACACTCATTGCAGCCTGTAAACGGCACCTGCCCTGAAAAACAACCCTGGGGTCGAAAATGGACCCAAAACTTCTAAAGAGGGCAACCATGCAAGAGGACAATTTCAAGAGGTTAATTGCACTCTCCGTTTTTTTCTGTTTTTCTGTACCAGAAATTTAAAACGGCCACTCCGCCACGCCGCGGTACCCGAGGCCTCCGTTGCCCTGCCTGGGCGGGCGGCGGGGCGCTGCCGGGGCGGGCTGGCCGCGGGGATGGCGGTAAGGCGCAAGGACAAGCGAAGCTGGGCCTCAAGAGGCAGCCCGCGGTCCCCGCCCCCGTCTACGGCCATACCACCCTGAACGCGCCCGATCTCGTCTGATCTCGGAAGCTAAGCAGGGTCGGGCCTGGTTAGTACTTGGATGGGAGACCGCCTGGGAATACCGGGTGCTGTAGGCTTTTGGCCTCCCGCTGCGGCTCCGCCTTCTCCTTTAGTCGCCCGCGGCGGTGGCCGCCAGCTCCGCCCCCCGCCGGGCACCGCTGCAGGCCCCACCTCCTCCGCCCCCACCACCACCACCACAAAGCGCCAGAGGGGTCGCTCCATGCGGCCCAAAGGCGGCCCTGGAAAGCAGCAGCACACCCGACGCTCCAGGGGTGGCTGGCCCGGACCCAGACTCCGCCACGGGCCCAGCGGCCGTCCGTGCGGCCCGCGAGCCCCTCCACCTGCACCTGGCCGGCCCCAACGGCGCCCAGCCCCGGCGCCGCCACCTGTCCGCCAGTGTGGCTCTCCGCAGCTCTCTCCGGATAAAGCTGGATAAAGGTCTGGACGCGAAGGAGGGGCAGTGATTCAGCCTATTGCTCTTAGTGCCCCTCCCCCACTCTCAGGAGCCCTTTGTGACAAGGCCACAGCTCTGTGATGCAGGCCTGGGGTTCTGCCATCAAGTGAACTCCCAGGGCTCTGTTGCCTGAGGGCGGCAATGCAGTTCAGAAGACGGAGAATCTCTTTTCTTTGAAAAACACTGTTGCTATCTGGCTGAGATCCAGCCCAACTTCCTGGGTGATTGATATCATCCTTGGCTTCCTGTGTGGACTGGGGCTCTTCCTCACGTTACTCCCCTGCTTCCAGAGTAATCCATTCTTAGCACCACCTAGGAAACCTAGAAACATCAGGAAGCATCAAGTAGAGCTGAAGGGGAGGAGCAGGAGTAGGAAGAAAAGTCGATCTTTGAAAGCTTGCAGAGATTGCCTGGAAGAACTGGAGGGGACTCACAACCTGGCTTCACCTCTGCGGAGCTGCCTGGGGAGGCTTCCTGGCAAGGGCCACTTTCAACAGCTCTCATGGCAAGACCCTCCTGGTGAGATGTGCAAAGCAGTGCCTGCTGGAGCCTGTGGAGGATACTGCTTGAAGGGTTGGGAACCCTGCAGGAACACCTCCTGTAGGGTTTCCTTCCTGGTTCAAGACACTCGAGAGGTGCTGGAAGCACATATTACGAGGTTTTGGGTAAAGCACGGGTGGACCCTACCCCTCAAGGTCCTCAAGCCCATCAATCTCTTGAAGTCGACAAAGTTCCAACCCTCCACCACCCTGCGGTTAGCCTCGTCCCCTTCAGCCACCTGTGTATCTGGGTCCCACTCAACAGTCACGTTTGCTGAGTTCCCGGAGAAACCTCCTCAGGCTCATTCAGGAGAGAAGGTGAGAACAGAAGAGTCCGTTCCTGCCCTGAAGAGGCCTCTCCTTGTCCCCTCCACTGTGTGTAAGGAAATCCAGAGTGCCCTGGGAGCGATTCCACCTGGTGACTACCATGGGCCCTCAAAGGCTTCTCTGACTGCACAGCAGGGCAGGCCACCTTCTCAGTCCCTCACACTCAGCCTTGTGGGCAGAACCTGGAAGAGTGAGACTGTGGAATGGGTCAAGAGGGACAGCCTAGAGCCAGGTCCAAGTTCAGCAATGGTCAGGAACGAGCCAAGAGAGGAGAGTGGTGGTCAGGCCTCAGGAGACCCCTGCCATAGGGTAACAGTGATAGAGGTGAACTTAGGATCCCAATCTTTGAGAGGTGAAGAGGCCAGGGAGGCTGTGGAGTCCAAGGAGTCTCCTGCTCTTCAACCACAGTCTAGTGTTATCTTGGAAACCAAAGTGTTGACAAAATCCCAAACCACAAATGTACCTATGAGGAGTTTAGAGGTGCCAGGGGCCAGTAAAAGTTTCCTACTACCTAGAATGTCTGTTTTCCAACCTCTAGGTGAGCCATGCCTTAACATGGAGGTTGCTAGTGAGTTTAACTCCAAAGTAAAGGTACAGTCAGACAACCAGCTTCAGGACTTTCCCAAACACAGGTTCCTTGCTGCAGACAACTTGGCTTCTCAGGTGCCTCAGTGCCATCCCCAGAGAGTCCCCACCAGAGACACGTTAGCTTCCCAGGAGACAAGTGGCCTTATGGAAGGCCAAAGGAGCAACCTAGGGCAGCAGGAGCCCCAAACTTCAAAACTCCAAGACTCATGGAAGAGCCAGAGCAAGATGATTGCCCCTACTTACAAAAGAGAGGACCGTAGGAGGCATAAACCAGGAGAGCACGAAGAGAGGTTTAAAGAACGAGGGACCCCTCAAGCTGGAAGTATGAGCCGCCCTGCCCAGGTCAGGGGCATAACAGACTCTATTGGGAGCAGATGTCTCCAGCTCATGCCAGAGAAGAAATAGAGCCCTCCAGAAAGCCTCTTCAGAAAAAGGATGAGGCTATTTTTAAAGTGGATTTTCCCCAATAAAAAAGTCAATGGTCGAGATGCTCTGCAAAGAAAAAAAAAAAAAAAGCCCATATCAGCCACTGCCCGGAGTCACGGATCAGTCAAATCAGGTCAATCTTGAAGAGTGAGACTGCTGAGGGTCAGGCACTCATGACAGCTGTTGGACAGATCGTAGAAGAAAAAAGAGCAATTCACCATGGACTTCATGCCACAGAGTTAAATGAGCACAGAGTGGAATTCCAAGTCCCAGTATGTGGGGGTTTCTGCTACCATAGGCTTACCTCCTACCCAGAGCAAGGGAGAATGATGGGTTCTACAGCCTGCAGTCATAAAGCCACCTCCAAGGGCCAGAGTTGTTCTGTCAGGGAAAGGGAAGTCCGACACCAACATAGTTTGAAAAGTGTAAGGTTTGACGATGAGCAGCTGGGCCTAAGGTGCCTCCCATCCTTGTCCCCCAGGAAGAGTGTGTTTCCAGTTAGTACCTGCCAGTATGGGCCAAGGATTCCAGGTGCCCCAGCCCGCCATCAACACTGTCCAAGGCATTGTCATCTTTGGGGAGGTGTCTTGCCTGGTCGACAGTAAAATCCTTCTTTAGTCTTCCCTTTAGTAGGAAAACATGTCTCCAAGTAAAAATTCAGTCCATGTAGAGAAAATGATTTTCTCATTAGCACATCCAAGATATTTAATGTTCCCCAATACATATATATATATTTTTTTTTCTAATAAAAGCATAGTGTAATGGCAAAAAAAAAGAAATTTAAAACGGCATGGAAAAATGCTGAACATTAGGAATAATTAAAGCTATGCAAATCCAAATTACAAAAACCTATCCGCTCACACCAGTCAGAATGGCCATCAGCAAGAATTCTGCACAAAGTAAATGCTGAAGGGGTTTTAGAGAAATGCCTATCCTTGGTCCAAAGTGGGACATGGTAAGAGCCAGTAATGAAAACAAAAATGAGGTGCCTTGTAAAGGTAAATACTGAGCTACCATTCAATCAAGCATACCCACTGCTGGGCCTATCGCCTGAGGGGATGAGAATCAAAAAAACACAGGCTGGGCTTCACTGGTGGCGCAGTGGTTGAGAGCCCGCCTGCCAATGCAGGGGACACGCGTTCATGCTCCGGGTCGGGAAGATCCCACGTGCCGCGGAGCGGCTTGTCCCGTGAGCTAGGGCTGCTGGGCCTGCGCGTCCGGAGCCTGTGCTCTGCAATGGGAGGGTCCACCGCAGTGAGAGGCCCACGTACCGCAAAAAAAAAAAAAAAAAAAAAAAAAAAAAAAAAAAAAAAAAAAAAATACACAGGCTAGCAATCCTCCACTCCAGCAATATTTACCATAGCCAACACTTGGAAGCTACGAAAATGTCCATCAACAGAGGAATGCACAAAGAAGAAGTGGTCCCTGTACACAATGGAATATGACTCCAATAAAAAATCTATATAAATACAATTTATAAAACAAACATAATTAAGGAGACATCAGCTCTTGGGGGCACATTCCACTCTAATATTTAACCGAGGAACACCACTGCCCGGATGGTCTGTTTCCCTAGTTCCCAGGTTGGGAAAAGCAGAAATGCTGCCGCCCTCTGGCCATTACCTGCAACAGCAGCTTTAAGACCTGTGCTAAGGGTCACTTCATATGCAGCAGTACTGGTGGGCTGTAAATGAAACCTGCCCTCCAAACGTCTTGAGGGAGGTAATGGCCAAAATATTTCTAAATGTCACACACACTTCACGAAGACAATTTGAAGAGGTAAGCTGTACTCACAGTTGAAGAAAAGAAGGACATGCCAGAAAGCTCAATTTCAAGGGATTATGAGACGCATGCAAATCCAGCCACAAAGTGGTATCGGCTCACACTAGTCAGAACACACATCAGCAAAAAAACTACAAACAAAAAATGCTGAAGGTGTTGTGGAGAAGTGCATACCCTCAACTTTAAGCGGGACGTAACCTGGTAAGAGCCACTAATGAGAACAGACTGGAGGTGCCTCTACAAGGTAAACATTCCGCTACCATATGATCCAGCAGGCCCACTCCTGGGCCTATAACCTAAGAAGACAGAATTGGAAAGACACAGGCAGGCAAATGTGCATTGCCACAGCATTACAATAGCCATGACGTGGAAGCAACCAAAAAGCCCATCAACAGATGAGGGGACAAAGAAGAACTGGTACATGTACAGACAGAATATTAGCCAAGGAAGAAAAGGACACAATGCCATTTGCAGCACCGTAGATGAGTCTAGAGGTGATCACGTGACTTGTAGTAAGTCAGAAAGAGAAAGACATGTATCGTATGATATCACTTATAGGTGTTACCTAAAAATTGATACCAGTGAAGATATTTCCACAGAGAAGGGCAATCCCAGATTCATTAAACAAACTTATGGTTCACCAACGGAAAGGTGTGAGGATTGGATACATTACGAGATTGGGGTGAACAGACATATACAAACACAGGTGAAATATATAATCACCAAAGACCTACAGAATACCAAGAGAAGACTACTCAACATTCTGTCATAACGTACATGGGAAAAGGATCCCAGCAAGAACAGACATATGTATATGTGTAAAAGAACCACATCTTGCACACCTGCAACAAGCCAAACATTGTAATCAAACACGCTGTGATAAAATAAAAAATAAAAAAATTAAATTAAAAAAACGAACAAGAAGTAGTGAGACAAACTTAAGGGGCCTTCTCCTGGCACATTCCATTCTAAATTACAACCTAGAGCACGACTCCCATTGAGGCTCTGCTGCCCTAGTAACCAGATTTGGTAAGGGAGAACTGCTGCCCCCTTGTGGCCGTTTCACACAACAGCACCTTTAATCCCAACGCTAATGTCAGTTGATATTCAAAATCATTGCAGGCCTGTAAATGACACCTGCCCTGAAAACAAATCCTGGGGTCATATATCGACCAAAAAATTCAAAAGACGTCCATATTTCAAAACGACACTTTCAAGAGGCATATTTTGTTCTGCATATTTGTTCTGCACATTAGGGTTCTGCTTCTTTATCTTTCTTTCTTTCTTTGTTAAAAAAAAACGGGAATGGAAAAAGGCAACCCTCAGAATGGGAGAAAATATTTGCAAACGAATCCACGGACAAAGGTTTAATCTCCAATATATATAACAGCTCATGCAGCTTAATATTAAAAAAAAACAAACAACCCAATACAAAAATGGGCAGAAGATCTAAATAGACGTTTCTTCAAAGAAGACACAGAGATGGCCAAGACGCACATGAAAAGCTGCTCAACATCACTCATCATTAGAGAAATGCACATCAAAACTACAGTGAGGTATCACCTCACACCTGTTAGAATGGGCATCATCAGAAAATGTACAAACAACAAATGCTGGGGAGGGTGTGGACCAAAGGAACCTTCTTCCACTATTGGTGGGAATGTAAATTGATACAGTCACTATGGAGAACAGCATGGAGGTTCCTTAAAAAACTAAAAATAGAATTACCATAGGATCCAGCAATCCCACTTCTGGGCATATAGCCAGAGAAAACCATAAATCAAAAAGACACATTCACCACAATGTTCATTGCAGCACTATTTACAATAGCCAGGTAATGGAAGCAACCTAAATGCCCACAGACAGACGAACGGATAATGATGTGGTCCATCTATAAAACGGAATATTACTCAGCCATAAAAAGGAACGAAACTGGGTCATCTGTGGAGACGTCGACGGATCTAGAGACTGTCATACAGAGTGAAGTAAGTCAGAAGGAGAAAAACAAATATTGTATATTAATGCATATATGTGGAACCTAGAAAGATGGTACAGATGACCCGGTTTGCAGGGCAGAAATAGAGACACAGAGGTAGAGAACAAACGTATGGACACCAAGAGGGGGGAAGCCATGGGTTGTTGGTGGTGGGATGAGTCGGGAGATTGGGATTGTCCTGTATACATGTATATGCATAAAATAGATAACTAATAATAATCCTGCTGAATAAAAAAATAAACTTAAATTTCAAAATTTTAAAAAATAAATAAAATTTTAAAATAAAACGGAAAAAAAGTTCTTCCCTTCACACAGATGTATTTATAGGAATGAATTATTTCCATGCTTATATCTATAAATACATAGAAGAGGAATAAAATCTCACTTGAACCAAAAAAGAAAAAAAAAACAGAACCCACCAGTTATACACAGGAAAACCCTATCAGGGCACTGGCTCCAGCGGCAAACAATTCTGAAGTTGGTCAGAGGTGGGGAATCATCTCCCATGCAGCCAGCAGCCCCCCCAACCCCCGCAAGGAGCGTCGTCATTGCAAAGCTGGGGGACCGTGCCGAGGCGTCTGTGAGTCAACGTGAGCCGAGCCCCAGGCCAGCTGCTGCTGAACTGTTCCCACCCTTCCCAGGTAAAACACCTGAATATGTCCAAGGACTTGAAAGCCTAGAGGAAGGGCCGTGGAGCCACAGCAGCGACAGCACGCAGGCCGACTTGGTGCCTGCAGGCCAGCCAGGATGGTCCTGGCCCCGGGCGCTCTTCTGGAAGCTTTCCATTTCCCTGCCTGAGATACTCCTCCTGTCCCGGCCCCCACTGCTTTTTTCCTTCCTCACCTCTGCCCGGGGAGAAATTCCAACGGAAGGTATGGGTGACACATCCTCTTCTTTAGCAGGTGGCAGCCCGGCAACTCCTGCAGAAAGTCCAGCAGAGCCCCACTCACACCGGGCCACCCACAGAGCCGTGGCCCCTCACTCCCTCCCACCAGCACAGCCCCGAGACTGCTGACGGGGCAGAGAATATGGCGTCAGGCACAGCTGCAGGGGCTCTTGCTGCCTGGAGCCGTGTTTATATGGACCTCAACCCAGGCACACCTGGGGAGGGCTGGCCGGCAGGGTCAGGCTGCCCAGGTCAGCCCATCCTCACCCCTCAAGGACTCACATTGCAGAAAATGGACCTCGCTGAACCGGCCAGGTCCAAGGAACAGGTGTGGGCTCCTGAGAGTCTGGATAGACAAGGGGCTGCAGCTCCGGCTTGTTTTCTAATCCTTTTATCTGGCCCATGAGTGGGAGACAACTTCAAGAAGACCCTCTCCTAATGAGAGGAACCCAGGAGTCAGGGAGAGGAGGGGTGATGGGTGGAGACAGAGGCCTGGTGCCCCGGCTGCGGTGGAAGCCTCTGGAAGACCAGGCAGAGGGAGGCCGCACAGAGTGATGCCCAGGGTCACAGACCTGTCGGAGCTGCTGTTTGTTAGCTCAAGTCCTGCTCTGAGGTGCTCTGTGTCAGCTCTGAGTGACAGGTGATCTGGGCTGCTCTGCAATGAGGGCTACGTGCACGGTAACTGTGTGCCCAGCCCTGCCGGGGTACCTGCCCAGGGCAGCTCCGTATCCTGGGAGGGGCCTGACCACGAGAGCACCATGGGCTGCTGGGGAGGGGGGGCCTGCCCAGGTGAGCTCCATATCCTGGGATTGCCCTGACCACGAGAGCCCCGTGGGCTGCTGGGGACCTGGTAAACGATGTCGGGACAGTCAGTGAAGCCACCGAGGATATACCTCCAGTAGTTCCTAATTCCTGCACCCTGCTGGTCATTCTACCATCCACCAGGACACGGTATTCTGTATGAGACTTCAGTGATGCTTTCTTCTGTATTGCATTGGTCCCCGAAAAGCTCTGCTGCCCTAGTAACCAGATTTGGGAATGGAGAAATGCTGCCGCCTTGTGGCCGTTTGCCACAACAGCAGCTTTAAACCCAGTGCTCATGGTCGCTAAATATCCACACTCATTGCAGCCTGTAAACGGCACCTGCCCTGAAAAACAACCCTGGGGTCGAAAATGGACCCAAAACTTCTAAAGAGGGCAACCATGCAAGAGGACAATTTCAAGAGGTTAATTGCACTCTCCGTTTTTTTCTGTTTTTCTGTACCAGAAATTTAAAACGGCCACTCCGCCACGCCGCGGTACCCGAGGCCTCCGTTGCCCTGCCTGGGCGGGCGGCGGGGCGCTGCCGGGGCGGGCTGGCCGCGGGGATGGCGGTAAGGCGCAAGGACAAGCGAAGCTGGGCCTCAAGAGGCAGCCCGCGGTCCCCGCCCCCGTCTACGGCCATACCACCCTGAACGCGCCCGATCTCGTCTGATCTCGGAAGCTAAGCAGGGTCGGGCCTGGTTAGTACTTGGATGGGAGACCGCCTGGGAATACCGGGTGCTGTAGGCTTTTGGCCTCCCGCTGCGGCTCCGCCTTCTCCTTTAGTCGCCCGCGGCGGTGGCCGCCAGCTCCGCCCCCCGCCGGGCACCGCTGCAGGCCCCACCTCCTCCGCCCCCACCACCACCACCACAAAGCGCCAGAGGGTTCGCTCCATGCGGCCCAAAGGCGGCCCTGGAAAGCAGCAGCACACCCGACGCTCCAGGGGTGGCTGGCCCGGACCCAGACTCCGCCACGGGCCCAGCGGCCGTCCGTGCGGCCCGCGAGCCCCTCCACCTGCACCTGGCCGGCCCCAACGGCGCCCAGCCCCGGCGCCGCCACCTGTCCGCCAGTGTGGCTCTCCGCAGCTCTCTCCGGATAAAGCTGGATAAAGGTCTGGACGCGAAGGAGGGGCAGTGATTCAGCCTATTGCTCTTAGTGCCCCTCCCCCACTCTCAGGAGCCCTTTTTGACAAGGCCACAGCTCTGTGATGCAGGCCTGGGGTTCTGCCATCAAGTGAACTCCCAGGGCTCTGTTGCCTGAGGGCGGCAATGCAGTTCAGAAGACGGAGAATCTCTTTTCTTTGAAAAACACTGTTGCTATCTGGCTGAGATCCAGCCCAACTTCCTGGGTGATTGATATCATCCTTGGCTTCCTGTGTGGACTGGGGCTCTTCCTCACGTTACTCCCCTGCTTCCAGAGTAATCCATTCTTAGCACCACCTAGGAAACCTAGAAACATCAGGAAGCATCAAGTAGAGCTGAAGGGGAGGAGCAGGAGTAGGAAGAAAAGTCGATCTTTGAAAGCTTGCAGAGATTGCCTGGAAGAACTGGAGGGGACTCACAACCTGGCTTCACCTCTGCGGAGCTGCCTGGGGAGGCTTCCTGGCAAGGGCCACTTTCAACAGCTCTCATGGCAAGACCCTCCTGGTGAGATGTGCAAAGCAGTGCCTGCTGGAGCCTGTGGAGGATACTGCTTGAAGGGTTGGGAACCCTGCAGGAACACCTCCTGTAGGGTTTCCTTCCTGGTTCAAGACACTCGAGAGGTGCTGGAAGCACATATTACGAGGTTTTGGGTAAAGCACGGGTGGACCCTACCCCTCAAGGTCCTCAAGCCCATCAATCTCTTGAAGTCGACAAAGTTCCAACCCTCCACCACCCTGCGGTTAGCCTCGTCCCCTTCAGCCACCTGTGTATCTGGGTCCCACTCAACAGTCACGTTTGCTGAGTTCCCGGAGAAACCTCCTCAGGCTCATTCAGGAGAGAAGGTGAGAACAGAAGAGTCCGTTCCTGCCCTGAAGAGGCCTCTCCTTGTCCCCTCCACTGTGTGTAAGGAAATCCAGAGTGCCCTGGGAGCGATTCCACCTGGTGACTACCATGGGCCCTCAAAGGCTTCTCTGACTGCACAGCAGGGCAGGCCACCTTCTCAGTCCCTCACACTCAGCCTTGTGGGCAGAACCTGGAAGAGTGAGACTGTGGAATGGGTCAAGAGGGACAGCCTAGAGCCAGGTCCAAGTTCAGCAATGGTCAGGAACGAGCCAAGAGAGGAGAGTGGTGGTCAGGCCTCAGGAGACCCCTGCCATAGGGTAACAGTGATAGAGGTGAACTTAGGATCCCAATCTTTGAGAGGTGAAGAGGCCAGGGAGGCTGTGGAGGCCAAGGAGTCTCCTGCTCTTCAACCACAGTCTAGTGTTATCTTGGAAACCAAAGTGTTGACAAAATCCCAAACCACAAATGTACCTATGAGGAGTTTAGAGGTGCCAGGGGCCAGTAAAAGTTTCCTACTACCTAGAATGTCTGTTTTCCAACCTCTAGGTGAGCCATGCCTTAACATGGAGGTTGCTAGTGAGTTTAACTCCAAAGTAAAGGTACAGTCAGACAACCAGCTTCAGGACTTTCCCAAACACAGGTTCCTTGCTGCAGACAACTTGGCTTCTCAGGTGCCTCAGTGCCATCCCCAGAGAGTCCCCACCAGAGACACGTTAGCTTCCCAGGAGACAAGTGGCCTTATGGAAGGCCAAAGGAGCAACCTAGGGCAGCAGGAGCCCCAAACTTCAAAACTCCAAGACTCATGGAAGAGCCAGAGCAAGATGATTGCCCCTACTTACAAAAGAGAGGACCGTAGGAGGCATAAACCAGGAGAGCACGAAGAGAGGTTTAAAGAACGAGGGACCCCTCAAGCTGGAAGTATGAGCCGCCCTGCCCAGGTCAGGGGCATAACAGACTCTATTGGGAGCAGATGTCTCCAGCTCATGCCAGAGAAGAAATAGAGCCCTCCAGAAAGCCTCTTCAGAAAAAGGATGAGGCTATTTTTAAAGTGGATTTTCCCCAATAAAAACGTCAATGGTCGAGATGCTCTGCAAAGAAAAAAAAAAAAAAAAGCCCATATCAGCCACTGCCCGGAGTCACGGATCAGTCAAATCAGGTCAATCTTGAAGAGTGAGACTGCTGAGGGTCAGGCACTCATGACAGCTGTTGGACAGATCGTAGAAGAAAAAAGAGCAATTCACCATGGACTTCATGCCACAGAGTTAAATGAGCACAGAGTGGAATTCCAAGTCCCAGTATGTGGGGGTTTCTGCTACCATAGGCTTACCTCCTACCCAGAGCAAGGGAGAATGATGGGTTCTACAGCCTGCAGTCATAAAGCCACCTCCAAGGGCCAGAGTTGTTCTGTCAGGGAAAGGGAAGTCAGACACCAACATAGTTTGAAAAGTGTAAGGTTTGACGATGAGCAGCTGGGACTAAGGTGCCTCCCATCCTTGTCCCCCAGGAAGAGTGTGTTTCCAGTTAGTACCTGCCAGTATGGGCCAAGGATTCCAGGTGCCCCAGCCCGCCATCAACACTGTCCAAGGCATTGTCATCTTTGGGGAGGTGTCTTGCCTGGTCGACAGTAAAATCCTTCTTTAGTCTTCCCTTTAGTAGGAAAACATGTCTCCAAGTAAAAATTCAGTCCATGTAGAGAAAATGATTTTCTCATTAGCACATCCAAGATATTTAATGTTCCCCAATACATATATATATATATTTTTTTTTCTAATAAAAGCATACTGTAATGGCAAAAAAAAAGAAACTTAAAACGGCATGGAAAAATGCTGAACATTAGGAATAATTAAAGCTATGCAAATCCAAATTACAAAAACCTATCCGCTCACACCAGTCAGAATGGCCATCAGCAAGAATTCTGCACAAAGTAAAT
Source organism: Mesoplodon mirus (assembly GCF_964341445.2). Lineage (NCBI taxonomy): Eukaryota > Metazoa > Chordata > Mammalia > Artiodactyla > Ziphiidae > Mesoplodon > Mesoplodon mirus. The sequence continues at coordinate 100,236,525 of NC_138976.1, forward strand.
GCTGAAGGGGTTTTAGAGAAATGCCTACCCTTGGTCCAAAGTGGGACATGGTAAGAGCCAGTAATGAAAACAAAAATGAGGTGCCTTGTAAAGGTAAATACTGAGCTACCATTCAATCAAGCATACCCACTGCTGGGCCTATCGCCTGAGGGGATGAGAATCAAAAAAACACAGGCTGGGCTTCACTGGTGGCGCAGTGGTTGAGAGCCCGCCTGCCAATGCAGGGGACACGCGTTCATGCTCCGGGTCGGGAAGATCCCACGTGCCACGGAGCGGCTTGTCCCGTGAGCTAGGGCTGCTGGGCCTGCGCGTCCGGAGCCTGTGCTCTGCAATGGGAGGGTCCACCGCAGTGAGAGGCCCACGTACCGCAAAAAAAAAACAAACAAAACAAACAAAAAACAAAAAAAACACAGGCTGGCAATCCTCCACTCCAGCAATATTTACCATAGCCAACACTTGGAAGCTACGAAAATGTCCATCAACAGAGGAATGCACAAAGAAGAAGTGGTCCCTGTACACAATGGAATATGACTCCAATAAAAAATCTATATAAATACAATTTATAAAACAAACATAATTAAGGAGACATCAGCTCTTGGGGGCACATTCCACTCTAATATTTAACCGAGGAACACCACTGCCCGGATGGTCTGTTTCCCTAGTTCCCAGGTTGGGAAAAGCAGAAATGCTGCCGCCCTCTGGCCATTACCTGCAACAGCAGCTTTAAGACCTGTGCTAAGGGTCACTTCATATGCAGCAGTACTGGTGGGCTGTAAATGAAACCTGCCCTCCAAACGTCTTGAGGGAGGTAATGGCCAAAATATTTCTAAATGTCACACACACTTCACGAAGACAATTTGAAGAGGTAAGCTGTACTCACAGTTGAAGAAAAGAAGGACATGCCAGAAAGCTCAATTTCAAGGGATTATGAGACGCATGCAAATCCAGCCACAAAGTGGTATCGGCTCACACTAGTCAGAACACACATCAGCAAAAAAACTACAAACAAAAAATGCTGAAGGTGTTGTGGAGAAGCGCATACCCTCAACTTTAAGCGGGACGTAACCTGGTAAGAGCCACTAATGAGAACAGACTGGAGGTGCCTCTACAAGGTAAACATTCCGCTACCATATGATCCAGCAGGCCCACTCCTGGGCCTATAACCTAAGAAGACAGAATTGGAAAGACACAGGCAGGCAAATGTGCATTGCCGCAGCATTACAATAGCCATGACGTGGAAGCAACCAAAAAGCCCATCAACAGATGAGGGGACAAAGAAGAACTGGTACATGTACAGACAGAATATTAGCCAAGGAAGAAAAGGACACAATGCCATTTGCAGCACCGTAGATGAGTCTAGAGGTGATCACGTGACTTGTAGTAAGTCAGAAAGAGAAAGACACGTATCGTATGATATCACTTATAGGTGTTACCTAAAAATTGATACCAGTGAAGATATTTCCACAGAGAAGGGCAATCCCAGATTCATTAAACAAACTTATGGTTCACCAACGGAAAGGTGTGAGGATTGGATACATTACGAGATTGGGGTGAACAGACATATACAAACACAGGTGAAATATATAATCACCAAAGACCTACAGAAGACCAAGAGAAGACTACTCAACATTCTGTCATAACATACATGGGAAAAGGATCCCAGCAAGAACAGACATATGTATATGTGTAAAAGAACCACATCTTGCACACCTGCAACAAGCCAAACATTGTAATCAAACACGCTGTGATAAAATAAAAAATAAAAAAATTAAATTAAAAAAACGAACAAGAAGTAGTGAGACAAACTTAAGGGGCCTTCTCCTGGCACATTCCATTCTAAATTACAACCTAGAGCACGACTCCCATTGAGGCTCTGCTGCCCTAGTAACCAGATTTGGTAAGGGAGAACTGCTGCCCCCTTGTGGCCGTTTCACACAACAGCACCTTTAATCCCAACGCTAATGTCAGTTGATATTCAAAATCATTGCAGGCCTGTAAATGACACCTGCCCTGAAAACAAATCCTGGGGTCATATATCGACCAAAAAATTCAAAAGACGTCCATATTTCAAAACGACACTTTCAAGAGGCATATTTTGTTCTGCATATTTGTTCTGCACATTAGGGTTCTGCTTCTTTATCTTTCTTTCTTTCTTTGTTAAAAAAAAACGGGAATGGAAAAAGGCAACCCTCAGAATGGGAGAAAATATTTGCAAACGAATCCACGGACAAAGGTTTAATCTCCAATATATATAACAGCTCATGCAGCTTAATATTAAAAAAAAACAAACAACCCAATACAAAAATGGGCAGAAGATCTAAATAGACGTTTCTTCAAAGAAGACACAGAGATGGCCAAGACGCACATGAAAAGCTGCTCAACATCACTCATCATTAGAGAAATGCACATCAAAACTACAGTGAGGTATCACCTCACACCTGTTAGAATGGGCATCATCAGAAAATGTACAAACAACAAATGCTGGGGAGGGTGTGGACCAAAGGAACCTTCTTCCACTATTGGTGGGAATGTAAATTGATACAGTCACTATGGAGAACAGCATGGAGGTTCCTTAAAAAACTAAAAATAGAATTACCATAGGATCCAGCAATCCCACTTCTGGGCATATAGCCAGAGAAAACCATAAATCAAAAAGACACATTCACCACAATGTTCATTGCAGCACTATTTACAATAGCCAGGTAATGGAAGCAACCTAAATGCCCACAGACAGACGAACGGATAATGATGTGGTCCATCTATAAAACGGAATATTACTCAGCCATAAAAAGGAACGAAACTGGGTCATCTGTGGAGACGTCGACGGATCTAGAGACTGTCATACAGAGTGAAGTAAGTCAGAAGGAGAAAAACAAATATTGTATATTAATGCATATATGTGGAACCTAGAAAGATGGTACAGATGACCCGGTTTGCAGGGCAGAAATAGAGACACAGAGGTAGAGAACAAACGTATGGACACCAAGAGGGGGGAAGCCATGGGTTGTTGGTGGTGGGATGAGTCGGGAGATTGGGATTGTCCTGTATACATGTATATGCATAAAATAGATAACTAATAATAATCCTGCTGAATAAAAAAATAAACTTAAATTTCAAAATTTTAAAAAATAAATAAAATTTTAAAATAAAACAGAAAAAAAGTTCTTCCCTTCACACAGATGTATTTATAGGAATGAATTATTTCCATGCTTATATCTATAAATACATAGAAGAGGAATAAAATCTCACTTGAACCAAAAAAGAAAAAAAAAAACAGAACCCACCAGTTATACACAGGAAAACCCTATCAGGGCACTGGCTCCAGCGGCAAACAATTCTGAAGTTGGTCAGAGGTGGGGAATCATCTCCCATGCAGCCAGCAGCCCCCCCAACCCCCGCAAGGAGCGTCGTCATTGCAAAGCTGGGGGACCGTGCCGAGGCGTCTGTGAGTCAACGTGAGCCGAGCCCCAGGCCAGCTGCTGCTGAACTGTTCCCACCCTTCCCAGGTAAAACACCTGAATATGTCCAAGGACTTGAAAGCCTAGAGGAAGGGCCGTGGAGCCACAGCAGCGACAGCACGCAGGCCGACTTGGTGCCTGCAGGCCAGCCAGGATGGTCCTGGCCCCGGGCGCTCTTCTGGAAGCTTTCCATTTCCCTGCCTGAGATACTCCTCCTGTCCCGGCCCCCACTGCTTTTTTCCTTCCTCACCTCTGCCCGGGGAGAAATTCCAACGGAAGGTATGGGTGACACATCCTCTTCTTTAGCAGGTGGCAGCCCGGCAACTCCTGCAGAAAGTCCAGCAGAGCCCCACTCACACCGGGCCACCCACAGAGCCGTGGCCCCTCACTCCCTCCCACCAGCACAGCCCCGAGACTGCTGACGGGGCAGAGAATATGGCGTCAGGCACAGCTGCAGGGGCTCTTGCTGCATGGAGCCGTGTTTATATGGACCTCAACCCAGGCACACCTGGGGAGGGCTGGCCGGCAGGGTCAGGCTGCCCAGGTCAGCCCATCCTCACCCCTCAGGGACTCCCATTGCAGAAAATGGACCTCGCTGAACCGGCCAGGTCCAAGGAACAGGTGTGGGCTCCTGAGAGTCTGGATAGACAAGGGGCTGCAGCTCCGGCTTGTTTTCTAATCCTTTTATCTGGCCCATGAGTGGGAGACAACTTCAAGAAGACCCTCTCCTAATGAGAGGAACCCAGGAGTCAGGGAGAGGAGGGGTGATGGGTGGAGACAGAGGCCTGGTGCCCCGGCTGCGGTGGAAGCCTCTGGAAGACCAGGCAGAGGGAGGCCGCACAGAGTGATGCCCAGGGTCACAGACCTGTCGGAGCTGCTGTTTGTTAGCTCAAGTCCTGCTCTGAGGTGCTCTGTGTCAGCTCTGAGTGACAGGTGATCTGGGCTGCTCTGCAATGAGGGCTACGTGCACGGTACCTGTGTGCCCAGCCCTGCCGGGGTACCTGCCCAGGGCAGCTCCGTATCCTGGGAGGGGCCTGACCACGAGAGCACCATGGGCTGCTGGGGAGGGGGGGCCTGCCCAGGTGAGCTCCATATCCTGGGATTGCCCTGACCACGAGAGCCCCGTGGGCTGCTGGGGACCTGGTAAACGATGTCGGGACAGTCAGTGAAGCCACCGAGGATATACATCCAGTAGTTCCTAATTCCTACACCCTGCTGGTCATTCAACCATCCACCAGGACACGGTATTCTGTATGAGACTTCAGTGATGCCTTCTTCTGTATTGCATTGGTCCCCGAAAAGCTCTGCTGCCCTAGTAACCAGATTTGGGAATGGAGAAATGCTGCCGCCTTGTGGCCGTTTGCCACAACAGCAGCTTTAAACCCAGTGCTCATGGTCGCTAAATATCCACACTCATTGCAACCTGTAAACGGCACCTGCCCTGAAAAACAAACCTGGGGTCGAAAATGGACCCAAAACTTCTAAAGAGGGCAACCATGCACGATGACAATTTCAAGAGGTTAATTGTACTCTCCGTTTTTTTCTGTTTTTCTGTACCAGAAATTTAAAACGGCCCCTCCGCCACGCCCCGGTACCCGAGGCCTCCGTTGCCCTGCCTGGGCGGGCGGCGGGGCGCTGCCGCGGCGGGCTGGCCGCGGGGATGACGGTAAGGCGCAAGGACAAGCGAAGCTGGGCCTCAAGAGGCAGCCCGCGGTCCCCGCCCCCGTCTACGGCCATACCACCCTGAACGCGCCCGATCTCGTCTGATCTCGGAAGCTAAGCAGGGTCGGGCCTGGTTAGTACTTGGATGGGAGACCGCCTGGGAATACCGGGTGCTGTAGGCTTTTGGCCTCCCGCTGTGGCTCCGCCTTCTCCTTTAGTCGCCCGCGGCGGTGGCCGCCAGCTCCGCCCCCCGCCGGGCACCGCTGCAGGCCCCACCTCCTCCGCCCCCCCCACCACCACCACAAAGCGCCAGAGGGGTCGCTCCATGCGGCCCGAAGGCGGCCCTGGAAAGCAGCAGCACACCCGACGCTCCGCGGGTGGCTGGCCCGGACCCAGACTCCGCCACGGGCCCGGGGGCCGTCCGTGCGGCCCGCGAGCCCCTCCACCTGCACCTGGCCGGCCCCAACGGCGCCCAGCCCCGGCGCCGCCACCTGTCCGCCAGTGTGGCTCTCCGCAGCTCTCTCCGGATAAAGCTGGATAAGGGTCTGGACTCGAAGGAGGGGCAGTGATTCAGCCTATTGCTCTTAGTGCCCCTCCCCCACACTCAGGAGCCCTTTGTGACAAGGCCACAGCTCTGTGATGCAGGCCTGGGGTTCTGCCATCAAGTGAACTCCCAGGGCTCTGTTGCCTGAGGGCAGCAATGCAGTTCAGAATACGGAGAATCTCTTTTCTTTGAAAAACACTGTTGCTATCTGGCTGAGATCCAGCCCAACTTCCTGGGTGATTGATATCATCCTTGGCTTCCTGTGTGGACTGGGGCTCTTCCTCACGTTACTCCCCTGCTTCCAGAGTAATCCATTCTTAGCACCACCTAGGAAACCTAGAAACATCAGGAAGCATCAAGTAGAGCTGAAGGGGAGGAGCAGGAGTAGGAAGAATAGTCGATCTTTGAAAGCTTGCAGAGATTGCCTGGAAGAACTGGAGGGGACTCACAACCTGGCTTCACCTCTGCGGAGCTGCCTGGGGAGGCTTCCTGGCAAGGGCAACTTTCATCAGCTCTCATGTCAAGACCCTCCTGGTGAGATGTGCAAAGCAGTGCCTGCTGGAGCCTGTGGAGGATACTGCTTGAAGGGTTGGGAACCCTGCAGGAACACCTCCTGTAGGGTTTCCTTCCTGGTTCAAGACACTCGAGAGGTGCTGGAAGCACATATTACAAGGTTTTGGGTAAAGCACGGGTGGACCCTACCCCTCAAGGTCCTCAAGCCCATCAATCTCTTGAAGTCGACAAAGTTCCAACCCTCCAATACCCTGCGGTTAGCCTCGTTCCCTTCAGCCACCTGTGTATCTGGGTCCCACTCAACAGTCACGTTTGCTGAGTTCCCGGAGAAACCTCCTCAGGCTCATTCAGGAGAGAAGGTGAGAACAGAAGAGTCCGTTCCTGCCCTGAAGAGGCCTCTCCTTGTCCCCTCCACTGTGTGTAAGGAAATCCAGAGTGCCCTGGGAGCGATTCCACCTGGTGACTACCATGGGCCCTCAAAGGCTTCTCTGACTGCACAGCAGGGCAGGCCACCTTCTCAGTCCCTCACACTCAGCCTTGTGGGCAGAACCTGGAAGAGTGAGACTGTGGAATGGGTCAAGAGGGACAGCCTAGAGCCAGGTCCAAGTTCAGCAATGGTCAGGAACGAGCCAAGAGAGGAGAGTGGTGGTCAGGCCTCAGGAGACCCCTGCCATAGGGTAACAGTGATAGAGGTGAACTTAGGATCCCAATCTTTGAGAGGTGAAGAGGCCAGGGAGGCTGTGGAGTCCAAGGAGTCTCCTGCTCTTCAACCACAGTCTAGTGTTATCTTGGAAACCAAAGTGTTGACAAAATCCCAAACCACAAATGTACCTATGAGGAGTTTAGAGGTGCCAGGGGCCAGTAAAAGTTTCCTACTACCTAGAATGTCTGTTTTCCAACCTCTAGGTGAGCCATGCCTTAACATGGAGGTTGCTAGTGAGTTTAACTCCAAAGTACAGGTACAGTCAGACAACCAGCTTCAGGACTTTCCCAAACACAGGTTCCTTGCTGCAGACAACTTGGCTTCTCAGGTGCCTCAGTGCCATCCCCAGAGAGTCCCCACCAGAGACACGTTAGCTTCCCAGGAGACAAGTGGCCTTATGGAAGGCCAAAGGAGCAACCTAGGGCAGCAGGAGCCCCAAACTTCAAAACTCCAAGACTCATGGAAGAGCCAGAGCAAGATGATTGCCCCTACTTACAAAAGAGAGGACCGTAGGAGGCATAAACCAGGAGAGCACGAAGAGAGGTTTAAAGAACGAGGGACCCCTCAAGCTGGAAGTATGAGCCGCCCTGCCCAGGTCAGGGGCATAACAGACTCTATTGGGAGCAGATGTCTCCAGCTCATGCCAGAGAAGAAATATAGCCCTCCAGAAAGCCTCTTCAGAAAAAGGATGAGGCTATTTTTAAAGTGGATTTTCCCCAATAAAAACGTCAATGGTCGAGATGCTCTGCAAAGAAAAAAAAAAAAAAGCCCATATCAGCCACTGCCCGGTGTCACGGATCAGTCAAATCAGATCAATCTTGAAGAGTGAGACTGCTGAGGGTCAGGCACTCATGACAGCTGTTGGACAGATCGTAGAAGAAAAAAGAGCAATTCACCATGGACTTCATGCCACAGAGTTAAATGAGCACAGAGTGGAATTCCAAGTCCCAGTATGTGGGGGTTTCTGCTACCATAGGCTTACCTCCTACCCAGAGCAAGGGAGAATGATGGGTTCTACAGCCTGCAGTCATAAAGCCACCTCCAAGGGCCAGAGTTGTTCTGTCAGGGAAAGGGAAGTCAGACACCAACATAGTTTGAAAAGTGTAAGGTTTGACGATGAGCAGCTGGGACTAAGGTGCCTCCCATCCTTGTCCCCCAGGAAGAGTGTGTTTCCAGTTAGTACCTGCCAGTATGGGCCAAGGATTCCAGGTGCCCCAGCCCGCCATCAACACTGTCCAAGGCATTGTCATCTTTGGGGAGGTGTCTTGCCTGGTCGACAGTAAAATCCTTCTTTAGTCTTCCCTTTAGTAGGAAAACATGTCTCCAAGTAAAAATTCAGTCCATGTAGAGAAAATGATTTTCTCATTAGCACATCCAAGATATTTAATGTTCCCCAATACATATATATATATATATATATTTTTTTTTTCTAATAAAAGCATACTGTAATGGCAAAAAAAAAGAAACTTAAAACGGCATGGAAAAATGCTGAACATTAGGAATAATTAAAGCTATGCAAATCCAAATTACAAAAACCTATCCGCTCACACCAGTCAGAATGGCCATCAGCAAGAATTCTGCAAAAAGTAAATGCTGAAGGGGTTTTAGAGAAATGCCTACCCTTGGTCCAAAGTGGGACATGGTAAGAGCCAGTAATGAAAACAAAAATGAGGTGCCTTGTAAAGGTAAATACTGAGCTACCATTCAATCAAGCATACCCACTGCTGGGCCTATCGCCTGAGGGGATGAGAATCAAAAAAACACAGGCTGGGCTTCACTGGTGGCGCAGTGGTTGAGAGCCCGCCTGCCAATGCAGGGGACACGCGTTCATGCTCCGGGTCGGGAAGATCCCACGTGCCGCGGAGCGGCTTGTCCCGTGAGCTAGGGCTGCTGGGCCTGCGCGTCCGGAGCCTGTGCTCTGCAATGGGAGGGTCCACCGCAGTGAGAGGCCCACGTACCGCAAAAAAAAAAACAAACAAAACAAACAAAAAACAAAAAAAACACAGGCTGGCAATCCTCCACTCCAGCAATATTTACCATAGCCAACACTTGGAAGCTACGAAAATGTCCATCAACAGAGGAATGCACAAAGAAGAAGTGGTCCCTGTACACAATGGAATATGACTCCAATAAAAAATCTATATAAATACAATTTATAAAACAAACATAATTAAGGAGACATCAGCTCTTGGGGGCACATTCCACTCTAATATTTAACCGAGGAACACCACTGCCCGGATGGTCTGTTTCCCTAGTTCCCAGGTTGGGAAAAGCAGAAATGCTGCCGCCCTCTGGCCATTACCTGCAACAGCAGCTTTAAGACCTGTGCTAAGGGTCACTTCATATGCAGCAGTACTGGTGGGCTGTAAATGAAACCTGCCCTCCAAACGTCTTGAGGGAGGTAATGGCCAAAATATTTCTAAATGTCACACACACTTCACGAAGACAATTTGAAGAGGTAAGCTGTACTCACAGTTGAAGAAAAGAAGGACATGCCAGAAAGCTCAATTTCAAGGGATTATGAGACGCATGCAAATCCAGCCACAAAGTGGTATCGGCTCACACTAGTCAGAACACACATCAGCAAAAAAACTACAAACAAAAAATGCTGAAGGTGTTGTGGAGAAGCGCATACCCTCAACTTTAAGCGGGACGTAACCTGGTAAGAGCCACTAATGAGAACAGACTGGAGGTGCCTCTACAAGGTAAACATTCCGCTACCATATGATCCAGCAGGCCCACTCCTGGGCCTATAACCTAAGAAGACAGAATTGGAAAGACACAGGCAGGCAAATGTGCATTGCCGCAGCATTACAATAGCCATGACGTGGAAGCAACCAAAAAGCCCATCAACAGATGAGGGGACAAAGAAGAACTGGTACATGTACAGACAGAATATTAGCCAAGGAAGAAAAGGACACAATGCCATTTGCAGCACCGTAGATGAGTCTAGAGGTGATCACGTGACTTGTAGTAAGTCAGAAAGAGAAAGACACGTATCGTATGATATCACTTATAGGTGTTACCTAAAAATTGATACCAGTGAAGATATTTCCACAGAGAAGGGCAATCCCAGATTCATTAAACAAACTTATGGTTCACCAACGGAAAGGTGTGAGGATTGGATACATTACGAGATTGGGGTGAACAGACATATACAAACACAGGTGAAATATATAATCACCAAAGACCTACAGAATACCAAGAGAAGACTACTCAACATTCTGTCATAACGTACATGGGAAAAGGATCCCAGCAAGAACAGACATATGTATATGTGTAAAAGAACCACATCTTGCACACCTGCAACAAGCCAAACATTGTAATCAAACACGCTGTGATAAAATAAAAAATTAAAAAATTAAATTAAAAAAACGAACAAGAAGTAGTGAGACAAACTTAAGGGGCCTTCTCCTGGCACATTCCATTCTAAATTACAACCTAGAGCACGACTCCCATTGAGGCTCTGCTGCCCTAGTAACCAGATTTGGTAAGGGAGAACTGCTGCCCCATTGTGGCCGTTTCACACAACAGCACCTTTAATCCCAACGCTAATGTCAGTTGATATTCAAAATCATTGCAGGCCTGTAAATGACACCTGCCCTGAAAACAAATCCTGGGGTCATATATCGACCAAAAAATTCAAAAGACGTCCATATTTCAAAACGACACTTTCAAGAGGCATATTTTGTTCTGCATATTTGTTCTGCACATTAGGGTTCTGCTTCTTTATCTTTCTTTCTTTCTTTGTTAAAAAAAAACGGGAATGGAAAAAGGCAACCCTCAGAATGGGAGAAAATATTTGCAAACGAATCCACGGACAAAGGTTTAATCTCCAATATATATAACAGCTCATGCAGCTTAATATTAAAAAAAAACAAACAATCCAATACAAAAATGGGCAGAAGATCTAAATAGACGTTTCTTCAAAGAAGACACAGAGATGGCCAAGACGCACATGAAAAGCTGCTCAACATCACTCATCATTAGAGAAATGCACATCAAAACTACAGTGAGGTATCACCTCACACCTGTTAGAATGGGCATCATCAGAAAATGTACAAACAACAAATGCTGGGGAGGGTGTGGACCAAAGGAACCTTCTTCCACTATTGGTGGGAATGTAAATTGATACAGTCACTATGGAGAACAGCATGGAGGTTCCTTAAAAAACTAAAAATAGAATTACCATAGGATCCAGCAATCCCACTTCTGGGCATATAGCCAGAGAAAACCATAAATCAAAAAGACACATTCACCACAATGTTCATTGCAACACTATTTACAATAGCCAGGTAATGGAAGCAACCTAAATGCCCACAGACAGACGAACGGATAATGATGTGGTCCATCTATAAAACGGAATATTACTCAGCCATAAAAAGGAACGAAACTGGGTCATCTGTGGAGACGTCGACGGATCTAGAGACTGTCATACAGAGTGAAGTAAGTCAGAAGGAGAAAAACAAATATTGTATATTAATGCATATATGTGGAACCTAGAAAGATGGTACAGATGACCCGGTTTGCAGGGCAGAAATAGAGACACAGAGGTAGAGAACAAACGTATGGACACCAAGAGGGGGGAAGCCATGGGTTGTTGGTGGTGGGATGAGTTGGGAGATTGGGATTGTCCTGTATACATGTATATGCATAAAATAGATAACTAATAATAATCCTGCTGAATAAAAAAATAAACTTAAATTTCAAAATTTTAAAAAATAAATAAAATTTTAAAATAAAACGGAAAAAAAGTTCTTCCCTTCACACAGATGTATTTATAGGAATGAATTATTTCCATGCTTATATCTATAAATACATAGAAGAGGAATAAAATCTCACTTGAACCAAAAAAGAAAAAAAAAACAGAACCCACCAGTTATACACAGGAAAACCCTATCAGGGCACTGGCTCCAGCGGCAAACAATTCTGAAGTTGGTCAGAGGTGGGGAATCATCTCCCATGCAGCCAGCAGCCCCCCCAACCCCCGCAAGGAGCGTCGTCATTGCAAAGCTGGGGGACCGTGCCGAGGCGTCTGTGAGTCAACGTGAGCCGAGCCCCAGGCCAGCTGCTGCTGAACTGTTCCCACCCTTCCCAGGTAAAACACCTGAATATGTCCAAGGACTTGAAAGCCTAGAGGAAGGGCCGTGGAGCCACAGCAGCGACAGCACGCAGGCCGACTTGGTGCCTGCAGGCCAGCCAGGATGGTCCTGGCCCCAGGCGCTCTTCTGGAAGCTTTCCATTTCCCTGCTTGAGATACTCCTCCTGTCCCGGCCCCCACTGCTTTTTTCCTTCCTCACCTCTGCCCGGGGAGAAATTCCAACGGAAGGTATGGGTGACACATCCTCTTCTTTAGCAGGTGGCAGCCCGGCAACTCCTGCAGAAAGTCCAGCAGAGCCCCACTCACACCGGGCCACCCACAGAGCCGTGGCCCCTCACTCCCTCCCACCAGCACAGCCCCGAGACTGCTGACGGGGCAGAGAATATGGCGTCAGGCACAGCTGCAGGGGCTCTTGCTGCCTGGAGCCGTGTTTATATGGACCTCAACCCAGGCACACCTGGGGAGGGCTGGCCGGCAGTGTCAGGCTGCCCAGGTCAGCCCATCCTCACCCCTCAGGGACTCACATTGCAGAAAATGGACCTCGCTGAACCGGCCAGGTCCAAGGAACAGGTGTGGGCTCCTGAGAGTCTGGATAGACAAGGGGCTGCAGCTCCGGCTTGTTTTCTAATCCTTTTATCTGGCCCATGAGTGGGAGACAACTTCAAGAAGACCCTCTCCTAATGAGAGGAACCCAGGAGTCAGGGAGAGGAGGGGTGATGGGTGGAGACAGAGGCCTCGTGCCCCGGCTGCGGTGGAAGCCTCTGGAAGACCAGGCAGAGGGAGGCCGCACAGAGTGATGCCCAGGGTCACAGACCTGTCGGAGCTGCTGTTTGTTAGCTCAAGTCCTGCTCTGAGGTGCTCTGTGTCAGCTCTGAGTGACAGGTGATCTGGGCTGCTCTGCAATGAGGGCTACGTGCACGGTACCTGTGTGCCCAGCCCTGCCGGGGTACCTGCCCAGGGCAGCTCCGTATCCTGGGAGGGGCCTGACCACGAGAGCACCATGGGCTGCAGGGGAGGGGGGGCCTGCCCAGGTGAGCTCCATATCCTGGGATTGCCCTGACCACGAGAGGCCCGTGGGCTGCTGGGGACCTGGTAAACGATGTCGGGACAGTCAGTGAAGCCACCGAGGATATACATCCGGTAGTTCCTAATTCCTAAACCCTGCTGGTCATTCTACCATCCACCAGGACACGGTATTCTGTATGAGACTTCAGTGATGCCTTCTTCTGTATTGCATTGTTCCCCGAAAGGCTCTGCAGCCCTAGTAACCAGATTTGGGAATGGAGAAATGCTGCCGCCTTGTGGCCGTTTGCCACAAAAGCAGCTTTAAACCCAGTGCTCATGGTCACTAAATATTCACACTCATTGCAGCCAGTAAATGGCACCTGCCCTGAAAAACAATCCTGGGGTCGAAAATGGACCCAAAACTTCTAAAGAGGGCAACCATGCAAGAGGACAATTTCAAGAGGTTAATTGTACTCTCCGTTTTTTTCTGTTTTTCTGTACCAGAAAATTAAAATGGCCCCTCCGCCACGCCGCGGTACCCGAGGCCTCCGTTGCCCTGCCTGGGCGGGCGGCGGGGCGCTGCCGGGGCGGGCTGGCCGCGAGGATGGCGGTAAGGCGCAAGGACAAGCGAAGCTGGGCCTCAAGAGGCAGCCCGCGGTCCCCGCCCCCGTCTACGGCCATACCACCCTGAACGCGCCCGATCTCGTCTGATCTCGGAAGCTAAGCAGGGTCGGGCCTGGTTAGTACTTGGATGGGAGACCGCCTGGGAATACCGGGTGCTGTAGGCTTTTGGCCTCCCGCTGCGGCTCCACCTTCTCCTTTAGTCGCCCGCGGAGGTGGCCGCCAGCTCCGCCCCCCGCCGGGCACCGCTGCAGGCCCCACCTCCTCCGCCACCCCCCCCCCGCCTCCACCACCACAGAGCGCCAGAGGGGCCGCTCCATGCGGCCCGAAGGCGGCCCTGGAAGGCAGCGTCACACCCGACGCTCTGGGGGTGGCTGGCCCGGACCCAGACTCCGCCGCGGGCCCAGGGGCCGTCCGTGCGGCCCGCGAGCCCCTCCACCTGCACCTGGCCGGCCCCACCGGCGCCCAGCCCCGGCGCCGCCACCTGTCCGCTGCTGTGGCTCTCCGCAGCTCTCTCCGGATAAAGCTGGATAAAGGTCTGGACGCGAAGGAGGGGCAGTGATTCAGCCTATTGCTCTTAGTGCCCCTCCCCCACACTCAGGAGCCCTTTGTGACAAGGCCACAGCTCTGTGATGCAGGCCTGGGGTTCTGCCATCAAGTGAACTCCCAGGGCTCTGTTGCCTGAGGGCGGCAATGCAGTTCAGAAGACGGAGAATCTCTTTTCTTTGAAAAACACTGTTGCTATCTGGCTGAGATCCAGCCCAACTTCCTGGGTGATTGATATCATCCTTGGCTTCCTGTGTGGACTGGGGCTCTTCCTCACGTTACTCCCCTGCTTCCAGAGTAATCCATTCTTAGCACCACCTAGGAAACCTAGAAACATCAGGAAGCATCAAGTAGAGCTGAAGGGGAAGAGCAGGAGTAGGAAGAAAAGTCGATATTTGAACGCTTGCAGAGCTTGCCTGGAAGAACTGGAGGGGACTCACAACCTGGCTTCACCTCTGCGGAGCTGCCTGGGGAGGCTTCCTGGCAAGGGCAACTTTCATCAGCTCTCATGGCAAGACCCTCCTGGTGAGATGTGCAAAGCAGTGCCTGCTGGAGCCTGTGGAGGATACTGCTTGAAGGGTTGGGAACCCTGCAGGAACACCTCCTGTAGGGTTTCCTTCCTGGTTCAAGACACTCGAGAGGTGCTGGAAGCACATATTACAAGGTTTTGGGTAAAGCACGGGTGGACCCTACCCCTCAAGGTCCTCAAGCCCATCAATCTCTTGAAGTCGACAAAGTTCCAACCCTCCACCACCCTGCGGTTAGCCTCGTCCCCTTCAGCCACCTGTGTATCTGGGTCCCACTCAACAGTCACGTTTGCTGAGTTCCCGGAGAAACCTCCTCAGGCTCATTCAGGAGAGAAGGTGAGAACAGAAGAGTCCGTTCCTGCCCTGAAGAGGCCTCTCCTTGTCCCCTCCACTGTGTGTAAGGAAATCCAGAGTGCCCTGGGAGCGATTCCACCTGGTGACTACCATGGGCCCTCAAAGGCTTCTCTGACTGCACAGCAGGGCAGGCCACCTTCTCAGTCCCTCACACTCAGCCTTGTGGGCAGAACCTGGAAGAGTGAGACTGTGGAATGGGTCAAGAGGGACAGCCTAGAGCCAGGTCCAAGTTCAGCAATGGTCAGGAACGAGCCAAGAGAGGAGAGTGGTGGTCAGGCCTCAGGAGACCCCTGCCATAGGGTAACAGTGATAGAGGTGAACTTAGGATCCCAATCTTTGAGAGGTGAAGAGGCCAGGGAGGCTGTGGAGGCCAAGGAGTCTCCTGCTCTTCAACCACAGTCTAGTGTTATCTTGGAAACCAAAGTGTTGACAAAATCCCAAACCACAAATGTACCTATGAGGAGTTTAGAGGTGCCAGGGGCCAGTAAAAGTTTCCTACTACATACAATGTCTGTTTTCCAACCTCTAGGTGAGCCATGCCTTAACATGGAGGTTGCTAGTGAGTTTAACTCCAAAGTAAAGGTACAGTCAGACAACCAGCTTCAGGACTTTCCCAAACACAGGTTCCTTGCTGCAGACAAATTGGCTTCTCAGGTGCCTCAGTGCCATCCCCAGAGAGTCCCCACCAGAGACACGTTAGCTTCCCAGGAGCCAAGTGGCCTTATGGAAGGCCAAAGGAGCAACCTAGGGCAGCAGGAGCCCCAAACTTCAAAACTCCAAGACTCATGGAAGAGCCAGAGCAAGATGATTGCCCCTACTTACAAAAGAGAGGACCGTAGGAGGCATAAACCAGGAGAGCACGAAGAGAGGTTTAAAGAACGAGGGACCCCTCAAGCTGGAAGTATGAGCCGCCCTGCCCAGGT
The DNA here is from genome assembly GCF_964341445.2 of Mesoplodon mirus. NCBI lineage: Eukaryota > Metazoa > Chordata > Mammalia > Artiodactyla > Ziphiidae > Mesoplodon > Mesoplodon mirus. The sequence goes on from NC_138976.1 coordinate 100,252,482, forward strand.
CAGGGGCATAACAGACTCTATTGGGAGCAGATGTCTCCAGCTCATGCCAGAGAAGTAATAGAGCCCTCCAGAAAGCCTCTTCAGAAAAAGGATGAGGCTATTTTTAAAGTGGATTTTCCCCAATAAAAAAGTCAATGGTCGAGATGCTCTGCAAAGAAAAAAAAAAAAAAAGCCCATATCAGCCACTGCCCGGAGTCACAGATCAGTCAAAAGCAGATAAATCTTGAAGAGTGAGACTGCTGAGGGTCAGGCACTCATGACAGCTGTTGGACAGATCGTAGAAGAAAAAAGAGCAATTCACCATGGACTTCATGCCACAGAGTTAAATGAGCACAGAGTGGAATTCCAAGTCCCAGTATGTGGGGGTTTCTGCTACCATAGGCTTACCTCCTACCCAGAGCAAGGGAGAATGATGGGTTCTACAGCCTGCAGTCATAAAGCCACCTCCAAGGGCCAGAGTTGTTCTGTCAGGGAAAGGGAAGTCAGATACCAACATAGTTTGAAAAGTGTAAGGTTTGACGATGAGCAGCTGGGCCTAAGGTGCCTCCCATCCTTGTCCCCCAGGAAGAGTGTGTTTCCAGTTAGTACCTGCCAGTATGGGCCAAGGATTCCAGGTGCCCCAGCCCGCCATCAACACTGTCCAAGGCATTGTCATCTTTGGGGAGGTGTCTTGCCTGGTCGACAGTAAAATCCTTCTTTAGTCTTCCCTTTAGTAGGAAAACATGTCTCCAAGTAAAAATTCAGTCCATGTAGACAAAATGATTTTCTCATTAGCACATCCAAGATATTTAATGTTCCCCAATACATATATATATATATATTTTTTTTTTTTTCTAATAAAAGCATAGTGTAATGGCAAAAAAAGAGAAATTTAAAACGGCATGGAAAAATGCTGAACATTAGGAATAATTAAAGCTATGCAAATCCAAATTACAAAAACCTATCCGCTCACACCAGTCAGAATGGCCATCAGCAAGAATTCTGCAAAAAGTAAATGCTGAAGGGGTTTTAGAGAAATGCCTACCCTTGGTCCAAAGTGGGACATGGTAAGAGCCAGTAATGAAAACAAAAATGAGGTGCCTTGTAAAGGTAAATACTGAGCTACCATTCAATCAAGCATACCCACTGCTGGGCCTATCGCCTGAGGGGATGAGAATCAAAAAAACACAGGCTGGGCTTCACTGGTGGCGCAGTGGTTGAGAGCCCGCCTGCCAATGCAGGGGACACGCGTTCATGCTCCGGGTCGGGAAGATCCCACGTGCCGCGGAGCGGCTTGTCCCGTGAGCTAGGGCTGCTGGGCCTGCGCGTCCGGAGCCTGTGCTCTGCAATGGGAGGGTCCACCGCAGTGAGAGGCCCACGTACCGCAAAAAAAAAAAAAAAAAAAAAAAAAACAAACAAAAAACAAAAAAAACACAGGCTGGCAATCCTCCACTCCAGCAATATTTACCATAGCCAACACTTGGAAGCTACGAAAATGTCCATCAACAGAGGAATGCACAAAGAAGAAGTGGTCCCTGTACACAATGGAATATGACTCCAATAAAAAATCTATATAAATACAATTTATAAAACAAACATAATTAAGGAGACATCAGCTCTTGGGGGCACATTCCACTCTAATATTTAACCGAGGAACACCAGTGCCCGGATGGTCTGTTTCCCTAGTTCCCAGGTTGGGAAAAGCAGAAATGCTGTCGCCCTCTGGCCATTACCTGCAACAGCAGCTTTAAGACCTGTGCTAAGGGTCACTTCATATGCAGCAGTACTGGTGGGCTGTAAATGAAACCTGCCCTCCAAACGTCTTGAGGGAGGTAATGGCCAAAATATTTCTAAATGTCACACACACTTCACGAAGACAATTTGAAGAGGTAAGCTGTACTCACAGTTGAAGAAAAGAAGGACATGCCAGAAAGCTCAATTTCAAGGGATTATGAGACGCATGCAAATCCAGCCACAAAATGGTATCGGCTCACACTAGTCAGAACACACATCAGCAAAAAAACTACAAACAAAAAATGCTGAAGGTGTTGTGGAGAAGCGCATACCCTCAACTTTAAGCGGGACGTAACCTGGTAAGAGCCACTAATGAGAACAGACTGGAGGTGCCTCTACAAGGTAAACATTCCGCCACCATATGATCCAGCAGGCCCACTCCTGGGCCTATAACCTAAGAAGACAGAATTGGAAAGACACAGGCAGGCAAATGTGCATTGCCGCAGCATTACAATAGCCATGACGTGGAAGCAACCAAAAAGTCCATCAACAGATGAGGGGACAAAGAAGAACTGGTACATGTACAGACAGAATATTAGCCAAGGAAGAAAAGGACACCATGCCATTTGCAGCACCGTAGATGAGTCTAGAGGTGATCACGTGACTTGTAGTAAGTCAGAAAGAGAAAGACACGTATCGTATGATATCACTTATAGGTGTTACCTAAAAATTGATACCAGTGAAGATATTTCCACAGAGAAGGGCAATCCCAGATTCATTAAACAAACTTATGGTTCACCAACGGAAAGGTGTGAGGATTGGATACATTACGAGATTGGGGTGAACAGACATATACAAACACAGGTGAAATATATAATCACCAAAGACCTACAGAATACCAAGAGAAGACTACTCAACATTCTGTCATAACGTACATGGGAAAAGGATCCCAGCAAGAACAGACATATGTATATGTGTAAAAGAACCACATCTTGCACACCTGCAACAAGCCAAACATTGTAATCAAACACGGTGTGATAAAATAAAAAATAAAAAAATTAAGTTAAAAAAACGAACAAGACGTAGTGAGACAAACTTAAGGGGCCTTCTCCTGGCACATTCCATTCTAAATTACAACCTAGAGCACGACTCCCATTGAGGCTCTGCTGCCCTAGTAACCAGATTTGGTAAGGGAGAACTGCTGCCCCCTTGTGGCCGTTTCACACAACAGCACCTTTAATCCCAACGCTAATGTCAGTTGATATTCAAAATCATTGCAGGCCTGTAAATGACACCTGCCCTGAAAACAAATCCTGGGGTCATATATCGACCAAAAAATTCAAAAGACGTCCGTATTTCAAAACGACACTTTCAAGAGGCATATTTTGTTCTGCATATTTGTTCTGCACATTAGGGTTCTGCTTCTTTTTCTTTCTTTCTTTCTTTGTTAAAAAAAAAAACGGGAATGGAAAAAGGCAACCCTCAGAATGGGAGAAAATATTTGCAATCGAATCCACGGACAAAGGTTTAATCTCCAATATATATAACAGCTCATGCAGCTTAATATTAAAAAAAAAAACAAACAACCCAATACAAAAATGGGCAGAAGATCTAAATAGACGTTTCTTCAAAGAAGACACAGAGATGGCCAAGACGCACATGAAAAGCTGCTCAACATCACTCATCATTAGAGAAATGCACATCAAAACTACAGTGAGGTATCACCTCACACCTGTTAGAATGGGCATCATCAGAAAATGTACAAACAACAAATGCTGGGGAGGGTGTGGACCAAAGGAACCTTCTTCCACTATTGGTGGGAATGTAACTTGATACAGTCACTATGGAGAACAGCATGGAGGTTCCTTAAAAAACTAAAAATAGAATTACCATAGGATCCAGCAATCCCACTTCTGGGCATATAGCCAGAGAAAACCATAAATCAAAAAGACACATTCACCACAATGTTCATTGCAGCACTATTTACAATAGCCAGGTAATGGAAGCAACCTAAATGCCCACAGACAGACGAACGGATAATGATGTGGTCCATCTATAAAACGGAATATTACTCAGCCATAAAAAGGAACGAAACTGGGTCATCTGTGGAGACGTCGACGGATCTAGAGACTGTCATACAGAGTGAAGTAAGTCAGAAGGAGAAAAACAAATATTGTATATTAATGCATATATGTGGAACCTAGAAAGATGGTACAGATGACCCGGTTTGCAGGGCAGAAATAGAGACACAGAGGTAGAGAACAAACGTATGGACACCAAGAGGGGGGAAGCCATGGGTTGTTGGTGGTGGGATGAGTCGGGAGATTGGGATTGTCCTGTATACATGTATATGCATAAAATAGATAACTAATAATAATCCTGCTGAATAAAAAAATAAACTTAAATTTCAAAATTTTAAAAAATAAATAAAATTTTAAAATAAAACGGAAAAAAAGTTCTTCCCTTCACACAGATGTATTTATAGGAATGAATTATTTCCATGCTTATATCTATAAATACATAGAAGAGGAATAAAATCTCACTTGAACCAAAAAAGAAAAAAAAAACAGAACCCACCAGTTATACACAGGAAAACCCTATCAGGGCACTGGCTCCAGCGGCAAACAATTCTGAAGTTGGTCAGAGGTGGGGAATCATCTCCCATGCAGCCAGCAGCCCCCCCAACCCCCGCAAGGAGCGTCCTCATTGCAAAGCTGGGGGACCGTGCCGAGGCGTCTGTGAGTCAACGTGAGCCGAGCCCCAGGCCAGCTGCTGCTGAACTGTTCCCACCCTTCCCAGGTAAAACACCTGAATATGTCCAAGGACTTGAAAGCCTAGAGGAAGGGCCGTGGAGCCACAGCAGCGACAGCACGCAGGCCGACTTGGTGCCTGCAGGCCAGCCAGGATGGTCCTGGCCCCGGGCGCTCTTCTGGAAGCTTTCCATTTCCCTGCCTGAGATACTCCTCCTGTCCCGGCCCCCACTGCTTTTTTCCTTCCTCACCTCTGCCCGGGGAGAAATTCCAACGGAAGGTATGGGTGACACATCCTCTTCTTTAGCAGGTGGCAGCCCGGCAACTCCTGCAGAAAGTCCAGCAGAGCCCCACTCACACCGGGCCACCCACAGAGCCGTGGCCCCTCACTCCCTCCCACCAGCACAGCCCCGAGACTGCTGACGGGGCAGAGAATATGGCGGCAGGCACAGCTGCAGGGGCTCTTGCTGCCTGGAGCCGTGTTTATATGGACCTCAACCCAGGCACACCTGGGGAGGGCTGGCCGGCAGGGTCAGGCTGCCCAGGTCAGCCCATCCTCACCCCTCAGGGACTCCCATTGCAGAAAATGGACCTCGCTGAACCGGCCAGGTCCAAGGAACAGGTGTGGGCTCCTGAGAGTCTGGATAGACAAGGGGCTGCAGCTCCGGCTTGTTTTCTAATCCTTTTATCTGGCCCATGAGTGGGAGACAACTTCAAGAAGACCCTCTCCTAATGAGAGGAACCCAGGAGTCAGGGAGAGGAGGGGTGATGGGTGGAGACAGAGGCCTGGTGCCCCGGCTGCGGTGGAAGCCTCTGGAAGACCAGGCAGAGGGAGGCCGCACAGAGTGATGCCCAGGGTCACAGACCTGTTGGAGCTGCTGTTTGTTAGCTCAAGTCCTGCTCTGAGGTGCTCTGTGTCAGCTCTGAGTGACAGGTGATCGGGGCTGCTCTGCAATGAGGGCTACGTGCACGGTACCTGTGTGCCCAGCCCTGCCGGGGTACCTGCCCAGGGCAGCTCCGTATCCTGGGAGGGGCCTGACCACGAGAGCACCATGGGCTGCTGGGGAGGGGGGGCCTGCCCAGGTGAGCTCCATATCCTGGGATTGCCCTGACCACGAGAGGCCCGTGGGCTGCTGGGGACCTGGTAAACGATGTCGGGACAGTCAGTGAAGCCACCGAGGATATACATCCAGTAGTTCCTAATTCCTAAACCCTGCTGGTCATTCTACCATCCACCAGGACACGGTATTCTGTATGAGACTTCAGTGATGCCTTCTTCTGTATTGCATTGGTCCCCGAAAGGCTCTGCTGCCCTAGTAACCAGATTTGGGAATGGAGAAATGCTGCCGCCTTGTGGCCGTTTGCCACAACAGCAGCTTTAAACCCAGTGCTCATGGTCACTAAATATTCACACTCATTGCAGCCTGTAAACGGCACCTGCCCTGAAAAACAATCCTGGGGTCGAAAATGGACCCAAAACTTCTAAAGAGGGCAACCATGCAAGAGGACAATTTCAAGAGGTTAATTGTACTCTCCGTTTTTTTCTGTTTTTCTGTACCAGAAATTTAAAACGGCCCCTCCGCCACGCTCCGGTACCCGAGGCCTCCGTTGCCCTGCCTGGGCGGGCGGCGGGGCGCTGCCGGGGCGGGCTGGCCGCGGGGATGGCGGTAAGGCGCAAGGACAAGCGAAGCTGGGCCTCAAGAGGCAGCCCGCGGTCCCCGCCCCCGTCTACGGCCATACCACCCTGAACGCGCCCGATCTCGTCTGATCTCGGAAGCTAAGCAGGGTCGGGCCTGGTTAGTACTTGGATGGGAGACCGCCTGGGAATACCGGGTGCTGTAGGCTTTTGGCCTCCCGCTGCGGCTCCGCCTTCTCCTTTAGTCGCCCGCGGCGGTGGCCGCCAGCTCCGCCCCCCGCCGGGCACCGCTGCAGGCCCCACCTCCTCCGCCACCCCCCCCCCCGCCTCCACCACCACAGAGCGCCAGAGGGGCCGCTCCATGCGGCCCGAAGGCGGCCCTGGAAGGCAGCGTCACACCCGACGCTCCGGGGGTGGCTGGCCCGGACCCAGACTCCGCCGCGGGCCCAGGGGCCGTCCGTGCGGCCCGCGAGCCCCTCCACCTGCACCTGGCCGGCCCCACCGGCGCCCAGCCCCGGCGCCGCCACCTGTCCGCTGCTGTGGCTCTCCGCAGCTCTCTCCGGATAAAGCTGGATAAAGGTCTGGACGCGAAGGAGGGGCAGTGATTCAGCCTATTGCTCTTAGTGCCCCTCCCCCACACTCAGGAGCCCTTTGTGACAAGGCCACAGCTCTGTGATGCAGGCCTGGGGTTCTGCCATCAAGTGAACTCCCAGGGCTCTGTTGCCTGAGGGCGGCAATGCAGTTCAGAAGACGGAGAATCTCTTTTCTTTGAAAAACACTGTTGCTATCTGGCTGAGATCCAGCCCAACTTCCTGGGTGATTGATATCATCCTTGGCTTCCTGTGTGGACTGGGGCTCTTCCTCACGTTACTCCCCTGCTTCCAGAGTAATCCATTCTTAGCACCACCTAGGAAACCTAGAAACATCAGGAAGCATCAAGTAGAGCTGAAGGGGAAGAGCAGGAGTAGGAAGAAAAGTCGATATTTGAACGCTTGCAGAGCTTGCCTGGAAGAACTGGAGGGGACTCACAACCTGGCTTCACCTCTGCGGAGCTGCCTGGGGAGGCTTCCTGGCAAGGGCAACTTTCATCAGCTCTCATGGCAAGACCCTCCTGGTGAGATGTGCAAAGCAGTGCCTGCTGGAGCCTGTGGAGGATACTGCTTGAAGGGTTGGGAACCCTGCAGGAACACCTCCTGTAGGGTTTCCTTCCTTGTTCAAGACACTCGAGAGGTGCTGGAAGCACATATTACAAGGTTTTGGGTAAAGCACGGGTGGACCCTACCCCTCAAGGTCCTCAAGCCCATCAATCTCTTGAAGTCGACAAAGTTCCAACCCTCCACCACCCTGCGGTTAGCCTCGTCCCCTTCAGCCACCTGTGTATCTGGGTCCCACTCAACAGTCACGTTTGCTGAGTTCCCGGAGAAACCTCCTCAGGCTCATTCAGGAGAGAAGGTGAGAACAGAAGAGTCCGTTCCTGCCCTGAAGAGGCCTCTCCTTGTCCCCTCCACTGTGTGTAAGGAAATCCAGAGTGCCCTGGGAGCGATTCCACCTGGTGACTACCATGGGCCCTCAAAGGCTTCTCTGACTGCACAGCAGGGCAGGCCACCTTCTCAGTCCCTCACACTCAGCCTTGTGGGCAGAACCTGGAAGAGTGAGACTGTGAAATGGGTCAAGAGGGACAGCCTAGAGCCAGGTCCAAGTTCAGCAATGGTCAGGAACGAGCCAAGAGAGGAGAGTGGTGGTCAGGCCTCAGGAGACCCCTGCCATAGGGTAACAGTGATAGAGGTGAACTTAGGATCCCAATCTTTGAGAGGTGAAGAGGCCAGGGAGGCTGTGGAGGCCAAGGAGTCTCCTGCTCTTCAACCACAGTCTAGTGTTATCTTGGAAACCAAAGTGTTGACAAAATCCCAAACCACAAATGTACCTATGAGGAGTTTAGAGGTGCCAGGGGCCAGTAAAAGTTTCCTACTACCTAGAATGTCTGTTTTCCAACCTCTAGGTGAGCCATGCCTTAACATGGAGGTTGCTAGTGAGTTTAACTCCAAAGTAAAGGTACAGTCAGACAACCAGCTTCAGGACTTTCCCAAACACAGGTTCCTTGCTGCAGACAACTTGGCTTCTCAGGTGCCTCAGTGCCATCCCCAGAGAGTCCCCACCAGAGACACGTTAGCTTCCCAGGAGCCAAGTGGCCTTATGGAAGGCCAAAGGAGCAACCTAGGGCAGCAGGAGCCCAAAACTTCAAAACTCCAAGACTCATGGAAGAGCCAGAGCAAGATGATTGCCCCTACTTACAAAAGAGGGGACCGTAGGAGGCATAAACCAGGAGAGCACGAAGAGAGGTTTAAAGAACGAGGGACCCCTCAAGCTGGAAGTATGAGCCGCCCTGCCCAGGTCAGGGGCATAACAGACTCTATTGGGAGCAGATGTCTCCAGCTCATGCCAGAGAAGAAATATAGCCCTCCAGAAAGCCTCTTCAGAAAAAGGATGAGGCTATTTTTAAAGTGGATTTTCCCCAATAAAAAAGTCAATGGTCGAGATGCTCTGCAAAGAAAAAAAAAAAAAAGCCCATATCAGCCACTGCCCGGAGTCACGGATCAGTCAAATCAGATCAATCTTGAAGAGTGAGACTGCTGAGGGTCAGGCACTCATGACAGCTGTTGGACAGATCGTAGAAGAAAAAAGAGCAATTCACCATGGACTTCATGCCACAGAGTTAAATGAGCACAGAGTGGAATTCCAAGTCCCAGTATGTGGGGGTTTCTGCTACCATAGGCTTACCTCCTACCCAGAGCAAGGGAGAATGATGGGTTCTACAGCCTGCAGTCATAAAGCCACCTCCAAGGGCCAGAGTTGTTCTGTCAGGGAAAGGGAAGTCAGACACCAACATAGTTTGAAAAGTGTAAGGTTTGACGATGAGCAGCTGGGCCTAAGGTGCCTCCCATCCTTGTCCCCCAGGAAGAGTGTGTTTCCAGTTAGTACCTGCCAGTATGGGCCAAGGATTCCAGGTGCCCCAGCCCGCCATCAACACTGTCCAAGGCATTGTCATCTTTGGGGAGGTGTCTTGCCTGGTCGACAGTAAAATCCTTCTTTAGTCTTCCCTTTAGTAGGAAAACATGTCTCCAAGTAAAAATTCAGTCCATGTAGAGAAAATGATTTTCTCATTAGCACATCCAAGATATTTAATGTTCCCCAATACATATATATATATATTTTTCTAATAAAAGCATAGTGTAATGGCAAAAAAAGAGAAATTTAAAACGGCATGGAAAAATGCTGAACATTAGGAATAATTAAAGCTATGCAAATCCAAATTACAAAAACCTATCCGCTCACACCAGTCAGAATGGCCATCAGCAAGAATTCTGCAAAAAGTAAATGCTGAAGGGGTTTTAGAGAAATGCCTACCCTTGGTCCAAAGTGGGACATGGTAAGAGCCAGTAATGAAAACAAAAATGAGGTGCCTTGTAAAGGTAAATACTGAGCTACCATTCAATCAAGCATACCCACTGCTGGGCCTATCGCCTGAGGGGATGAGAATCAAAAAATCACAGGCTGGGCTTCACTGGTGGCGCAGTGGTTGAGAGCCCGCCTGCCAATGCAGGGGACACGCGTTCATGCTCCGGGTCGGGAAGATCCCACGTGCCGCGGAGCGGCTTGTCCCGTGAGCTAGGGCTGCTGGGCCTGCGCGTCCGGAGCCTGTGCTCTGCAATGGGAGGGTCCACCGCAGTGAGAGGCCCACGTACCGCAAAAAAAAAAAAAAAAAAAAAAAACAAAAAACAAAAAACAAAAAAAACACAGGCTGGCAATCCTCCACTCCAGCAATATTTACCATAGCCAACACTTGGAAGCTACGAAAATGTCCATCAACAGAGGAATGCACAAAGAAGAAGTGGTCCCTGTACACAGTGGAATATGACTCCAATAAAAAATCTATATAAATACAATTTATAAAACAAACATAATTAAGGAGACATCAGCTCTTGGGGGCACATTCCACTCTAATATTTAACCGAGGAACACCAGTGCCCGGATGGTCTGTTTCCCTAGTTCCCAGGTTGGGAAAAGCAGAAATGCTGCCGCCCTCTGGCCATTACCTGCAACAGCAGCTTTAAGTCCTGTGCTAAGGGTCACTTCTTATGCAGCAGTACTGGTGGGCTGTAAATGAAACCTGCCCTCCAAACGTCTTGAGGGAGGTAATGGCCAAAATATTTCTAAATGTCACACACACTTCACGAAGACAATTTGAAGAGGTAAGCTGTACTCACAGTTGAAGAAAAGAAGGACATGCCAGAAAGCTCAATTTCAAGGGATTATGAGACGCATGCAAATCCAGCCACAAAGTGGTATCGGCTCACACTAGTCAGAACACACATCAGCAAAAAAACTACAAACAAAAAATGCTGAAGGTGTTGTGGAGAAGCGCATACCCTCAACTTTAAGCGGGACGTAACCTGGTAAGAGCCACTAATGAGAACAGACTGGAGGTGCCTCTACAAGGTAAACATTCCGCTACCATATGATCCAGCAGGCCCACTCCTGGGCCTATAACCTAAGAAGACAGAATTGGAAAGACACAGGCAGGCAAATGTGCATTGCCGCAGCATTACAATAGCCATGACGTGGAAGCAACCAAAAAGTCCATCAACAGATGAGGGGACAAAGAAGAACTGGTACATGTACAGACAGAATATTAGCCAAGGAAGAAAAGGACACAATGCCATTTGCAGCACCGTAGATGAGTCTAGAGGTGATCACGTGACTTGTAGTAAGTCAGAAAGAGAAAGACACGTATCGTATGATATCACTTATAGGTGTTACCTAAAAATTGATACCAGTGAAGATATTTCCACAGAGAAGGGCAATCCCAGATTCATTAAACAAACTTATGGTTCACCAACGGAAAGGTGTGAGGATTGGATACATTACGAGATTGGGGTGAACAGACATATACAAACACAGGTGAAATATATAATCACCAAAGACCTACAGAAGACCAAGAGAAGACTACTCAACATTCTGTCATAACGTACATGGGAAAAGGATCCCAGCAAGAACAGACATGTGTATATGTGTAAAAGAACCACATCTTGCACACCTGCAACAAGCCAAACATTGTAATCAAACACGCTGTGATAAAATAAAAAATAAAAAAAATTAAATTAAAAAAACGAACAAGAAGTAGTGAGACAAACTTAAGGGGCCTTCTCCTGGCACATTCCATTCTAAATTACAACGTAGAACACGACTTCCATTGAGGCTCTGCTGCCCTAGTAACCAGATTTGGTAAGGGAGAACTGCTGCCCCCTTGTGGCCGTTTCACACAACAGCACATTTAATCCCAGCGCTAATGGTCAGTTGATATTCAAAATCATTGCAGGCCTGTAAATGACACCTGCCCTGAAAACAAATCCTGGGGTCATATATCGACCAAAAAATTCAAAAGACGTCCATATTTCAAAACGACACTTTCATGAGGCATATTTTGTTCTGCATATTTGTTCTGCACATTAGGGTTCTGCTTCTTTATCTTTCTTTCTTTCTTTGTTAAAACAAAAACGGGAATGGAAAAAGGCAACCCTCAGAATGGGAGAAAATATTTGCAAACGAATCCACGGGCAAAGGTTTAATCTCCAATATATATAACAGCTCATGCAGCTTAATATTAAAAAAAAAACAAACAACCCAATACAAAAATGGGCAGAAGATCTAAATAGACGTTTCTTCAAAGAAGACACAGAGATGGCCAAGACGCACATGTAAAGCTGCTCAACATCACTCATCATTAGAGAAATGCACATCAAAACTACAGTGAGGTATCACCTCACACCTGTTAGAATGGGCATCATCAGAAAATGTACAAACAACAAATGCTGGGGATGGTGTGGACCAAAGGAACCTTCTTCCACTATTGGTGGGAATGTAAATTGATACAGTCACTATGGAGAACAGCATGGAGGTTCCTTAAAAAACTGAAAATAGAATTACCATAGGATCCAGCAATCCCACTTCTGGGCATATAGCCAGAGAAAACCATAAATGAAAAAGACACATTCACCACAATGTTCATTGCAGCACTATTTACAATAGCCAGGTAATGGAAGCAACCTAAATGCCCACAGACAGACGAACGGATAATGATGTGGTCCATCTATAAAACGGAATATTACTCAGCCATAAAAAGGAACGAAACTGGGCCATCTGTGGAGACGTCGACGGATCTAGAGACTGTCATACAGAGTGAAGTAAGTCAGAAGGAGAAAAACAAATATTGTATATTAATGCATATATGTGGAACCTAGAAAGATGGTACAGATGACCCGGTTTGCAGGGCAGAAATAGAGACACAGAGGTAGAGAACAAACGTATGGACACCAAGAGGGGGGAAGCCATGGGTTGTTGGTGGTGGGATGAGTCGGGAGATTGGGATTGTCCTGTATACATGTATATGCATAAAATAGATAACTAATAATAATCCTGCTGAATAAAAAAATAAACTTAAATTTCAAAATTTTAAAAAATAAATAAAATTTTAAAATAAAACGGAAAAAAAGTTCTTCCCTTCACACAGATGTATTTATAGGAATGAATTATTTCCATGCTTATATCTATAAATACATAGAAGAGGAATAAAATCTCACTTGAACCAAAAAAGAAAAAAAAAAAAACAGAACCCACCAGTTATACACAGGAAAACCCTATCAGGGCACTGGCTCCAGCGGCAAACAATTCTGAAGTTGGTCAGAGGTGGGGAATCATCTCCCATGCAGCCAGCAGCCCCCCCAACCCCCGCAAGGAGCGTCGTCTTTGCAAAGCTGGGGGATCGTGCCGAGGCGTCTGTGAGTCAACGTGAGCCGAGCCCCAGGCCAGCTGCTGCTGAACTGTTCCCACCCTTCCCAGGTAAAACACCTGAATATGTCCAAGGACTTGAAAGCCTAGAGGAAGGGCCGTGGAGCCACAGCAGCGACAGCACGCAGGCCGACTTGGTGCCTGCAGGCCAGCCAGGATGGTCCTGGCCCCGGGCGCTCTTCTGGAAGCTTTCCATTTCCCTGCCTGAGATACTCCTCCTGTCCCGGCCCCCACTGCTTTTTTCCTTCCTCACCTCTGCCCGGGGAGAAATTCCAACGGAAGGTATGGGTGACACATCCTCTTCTTTAGCAGGTGGCAGCCCGGCAACTCCTGCAGAAAGTCCAGCAGAGCCCCACTCACACCGGGCCACCCACAGAGCCGTGGCCCCTCACTCCCTCCCACCAGCACAGCCCCGAGACTGCTGACGGGGCAGAGAATATGGCGTCAGGCACAGCTGCAGGGGCTCTTGCTGCCTGGAGCCGTGTTTATATGGACCTCAACCCAGGCACACCTGGGGAGGGCTGGCCGGCAGGGTCAGGCTGCCCAGGTCAGCCCATCCTCACCCCTCAGGGACTCCCATTGCAGAAAATGGACCTCGCTGAACCGGCCAGGTCCAAGGAACAGGTGTGGGCTCCTGAGAGTCTGGATAGACAAGGGGCTGCAGCTCCGGCTTGTTTTCTAATCCTTTTATCTGGCCCATGAGTGGGAGACAACTTCAAGAAGACCCTCTCCTAATGAGAGGAACCCAGGAGTCAGGGAGAGGAGGGTTGATGGGTGGAGACAGAGGCCTGGTGCCCCGGCTGCGGTGGAAGCCTCTGGAAGACCAGGCAGAGGGAGGCCGCACAGAGTGATGCCCAGGGTCACAGACCTGTCGGAGCTGCTGTTTGTTAGCTCAAGTCCAGCTCTGAGGTGCTCTGTGTCAGCTCTGAGTGACAGGTGATCTGGGCTGCTCTGCAATGAGGGCTACGTGCACGGTACCTGTGTGCCCAGCCCTGCCGGGGTACCTGCCCAGGGCAGCTCCGTATCCTGGGAGGGGCCTGACCACGAGAGCACCATGGGCTGCTGGGGAGGGGGGGCCTGCCCAGGTGAGCTCCATATCCTGGGATTGCCCTGACCACGAGAGGCCCGTGGGCTGCTGGGGACCTGGTAAACGATGTCGGGACAGTCAGTGAAGCCCCCGAGGATATACATCCAGTAGTTCCTAATTCCTACACCCTGCTGGTCATTCTACCATCCACCAGGACACGTTATTCTGTATGAGACTTCAGTGATGCCTTCTTCTGTATTGCATTGGTCCCCGAAAGGCTCTGCTGCCCTAGTAACCAGATTTGGGAATGGAGAAATGCTGCCGCCTTGTGGCCGTTTGCCACAACAGCAGCTTTAAACCCAGTGCTCATGGTCACTAAATATTCACACTCATTGCAGCCTGTAAACGGCACCTGCCCTGAAAAACAATCCTGGGGTCGAAAATGGACCCAAAACTTCTAAAGAGGGCAACCATGCAAGAGGACAATTTCAAGAGGTTAATTGTACTCTCCGTTTTTTTCTGTTTTTCTGTACCAGAAATTTAAAACGGCCCCTCCGCCACGCCCCGGTACCCGAGGCCTCCGTTGCCCTGCCTGGGCGGGCGGCGGGGCGCTGCCGGGGCGGGCTGGCCGCGGGGATGGCGGTAAGGCGCAAGGACAAGCGAAGCTGGGCCTCAAGAGGCAGCCCGCGGTCCCCGCCCCCGTCTACGGCCATACCACCCTGAACGCGCCCGATCTCGTCTGATCTCGGAAGCTAAGCAGGGTCGGGCCTGGTTAGTACTTGGATGGGAGACCGCCTGGGAATACCGGGTGCTGTAGGCTTTTGGACTCCCGCTGCGGCTCCGCCTTCTCCTTTAGTCGCCCGCGGCGGTGGCCGCCAGCTCCGCCCCCCGCCGGGCACCGCTGCAGGCCCCACCTCCTCCGCCCCCCCCCACCACCACCACAAAGCGCCAGAGGGGTCGCTCCATGCGGCCCGAAGGCGGCCCTGGAAAGCAGCAGCACACCCGACGCTCCGGGGGTGGCTGGCCCAGACCCAGACTCCGCCGCGGGCCCGGGGGCCGTCCGTGCGGCCCCCGAGCCCCTCCACCTGCACCTGGCCGGCCCCACCGGCGCCCAGCCCCGGCGCCGCCACCTGTCCGCAGGTGTGGCTCTCCGCAGCTCTCTCCGGATAAAGCTGGATAAAGGTCTGGATGGGAAGGAGGGGCAGTGATTCAGCCTATTGCTCTTAGTGCCCCTCCCCCACACTCAGGAGCCCTTTGTGACAAGGCCACAGCTCTGTGATGCAGGCCTGGGGTTCTGCCATCAAGTGAACTCCCAGGGCTCTGTTGCCTGAGGGCGGCAATGCAGTTCAGAAGACGGAGAATCTCTTTTCTTTGAAAAACACTGTTGCTATCTGGCTGAGATCCAGCCCAACTTCCTGGGTGATTGATATCATCCTTGGCTTCCTGTGTGGACTGGGGCTCTTCCTCACGTTACTCCCCTGCTTCCAGAGTAATCCATTCTTAGCACCACCTAGGAAACCTAGAAACATCAGGAAGCATCAAGTAGAGCTGAAGGGGAGGAGCAGGAGTAGGAAGAAAAGTCGATCTTTGAAAGCTTGCAGAGATTGCCTGGAAGAACTGGAGGGGACTCACAACCTGGCTTCACCTCTGCGGAGCTGCCTGGGGAGGCTTCCTGGCAAGGGCAACTTTCATCAGCTCTCATGGCAAGACCCTCCTGGTGAGATGTGCAAAGCAGTGCCTGCTGGAGCCTGTGGAGGATACTGCTTGAAGGGTTGGGAACCCTGCAGGAACACCTCCTGTAGGGTTTCCTTCCTGGTTCAAGACACTCGAGAGGTGCTGGAAGCACATATTACAAGGTTTTGGGTAAAGCACGGGTGGACCCTACCCCTCAAGGTCCTCAAGCCCATCAATCTCTTGAAGTCGACAAAGTTCCAACCCTCCACCACCCTGCGGTTAGCCTCGTCCCCTTCAGCCACCTGTGTATCTGGGTCCCACTCAACAGTCACGTTTGCTGAGTTCCCGGAGAAACCTCCTCAGGCTCATTCAGGAGAGAAGGTGAGAACAGAAGAGTCCGTTCCTGCCCTGAAGAGGCCTCTCCTTGTCCCCTCCACTGTGTGTAAGGAAATCCAGAGTGCCCTGGGAGCGATTCCACCTGGTGACTACCATGGGCCCTCAAAGGCTTCTCTGACTGCACAGCAGGACAGGCCACCTTCTCAGTCCCTCACACTCAGCCTTGTGGGCAGAACCTGGAAGAGTGAGACTGTGGAATGGGTCAAGAGGGACAGCCTAGAGCCAGGTCCAAGTTCAGCAATGGTCAGGAACGAGCCAAGAGAGGAGAGTGGTGGTCAGGCCTCAGGAGACACCTGCCATAGGGTAACAGTGATAGAGGTGAACTTAGGATCCCAATCTTTGAGAGGTGAAGAGGCCAGGGAGGCTGTGGAGGCCAAGGAGTCTCCTTCTCTTCAACCACAGTCTAGTGTTATCTTGGAAACCAAAGTGTTGACAAAATCCCAAACCACAAATGTACCTATGAGGAGTTTAGAGGTGCCAGGGGCCAGTAAAAGTTTCCTACTACCTAGAATGTCTGTTTTCCAACCTCTAGGTGAGCCATGCCTTAACATGGAGGTTGCTAGTGAGTTTAACTCCAAAGTAAAGGTACAGTCAGACAACCAGCTTCAGGACTTTCCCAAACACAGGTTCCTTGCTGCAGACAACTTGGCTTCTCAGGTGCCTCAGTGCCATCCCCAGAGAGTCCCCACCAGAGACACGTTAGCTTCCCAGGAGCCAAGTGGCCTTATGGAAGGCCAAAGGAGCAACCTAGGGCAGCAGGAGCCCAAAACTTCAAAACTCCAAGACTCATGGAAGAGCCAGAGCAAGATGATTGCCCCTACTTACAAAAGAGAGGACCGTAGGAGGCATAAACCAGGAGAGCACGAAGAGAGGTTTAAAGAATGAGGGACCCCTCAAGCTGGAAGTATGAGCCGCCCTGCCCAGGTCAGGGGCATAACAGACTCTATTGGGAGCAGATGTCTCCAGCTCATGCCAGAGAAGAAATATAGCCCTCCAGAAAGCCTCTTCAGAAAAAGGATGAGGCTATTTTTAAAGTGGATTTTCCCCAATAAAAAAGTCAATGGTCGAGATGCTCTGCAAAGAAAAAAAAAAAAAAGCCCATATCAGCCACTGCCCGGAGTCACGGATCAGTCAAAAGCAGATCAATCTTGAAGAGTGAGACTGCTGAGGGTCAGGCACTCATGACAGCTGTTGGACAGATCGTAGAAGAAAAAAGAGCAATTCACCATGGACTTCATGCCCCAGAGTTAAATGAGCACAGAGTGGAATTCCAAGTCCCAGTATGTGGGGGTTTCTGCTACCATAGGCTTACCTCCTACCCAGAGCAAGGGAGAATGATGGGTTCTACAGCCTGCAGTCATAAAGCCACCTCCAAGGGCCAGAGTTGTTCTGTCAGGGAAAGGGAAGTCAGACACCAACATAGTTTGAAAAGTGTAAGGTTTGACGATGAGCAGCTGGGCCTAAGGTGCCTCCCATCCTTGTCCACCAGGAAGAGTGTGGTTCCAGTTAGTACCTGCCAGTATGGGCCGAGGATTCCAGGTGCCCCAGCCCGCCATCAACACTGTCCAAGGCATTGTCATCTTTGGGGAGGTGTCTTGCCTGGTCGACAGTAAAATCCTTCTTTAGTCTTCCCTTTAGTAGGAAAACATGTCTCCAAGTAAAAATTCAGTCCATGTAGAGAAAATGATTTTCTCATTAGCACATCCAAGATATTTAATGTTCCCCAATACATATATATATTTTTTTTTTCTAATAAAAGCATAGTGTAATGGCAAAAAAAGAGAAATTTAAAACGGCACGGAAAAATGCTGAACATTAGGAATAATTAAAGCTATGCAAATCCAAATTACAAAAACCTATCCGCTCACACCAGTCAGAATGGCCATCAGCAAGAATTCTGCAAAAAGTAAATGCTGTAGGGGTTTTAGAGAAATGCCTACCCTTGGTCCAAAGTGGGACATGGTAAGAGCCAGTAATGAAAACAAAAATGAGGTGCCTTGTAAAGGTAAATACTGAGCTACCATTCAATCAAGCATACCCACTGCTGGGCCTATCGCCTGAGGGGATGAGAATCAAAAAAACACAGGCTGGGCTTCACTGGTGGCGCAGTGGTTGAGAGCCCGCCTGCCAATGCAGGGGATACGCGTTCATGCTCCGGTTCGGGAAGATCCCACGTGCCGCGGAGCGGCTTGTCCCGTGAGCTAGGGCTGCTGGGCCTGCGCGTCCGGAGCCTGTGCTCTGCAATGGGAGGGTCCACTGCAGTGAGAGGCCCACGTACCGCAAAAAAAAACAAACAAACAAACAAACAAAAAACAAAAAAAAACACAGGCTGGCAATCCTCCACTCCAGCAATATTTACCATAGCCAACACTTGGAAGCTACGAAAATGTCCATCAACAGAGGAATGCACAAAGAAGAAGTGGTCCCTGTACACAATGGAATATGACTCCAATAAAAAATCTATATAAATACAATTTATAAAACAAACATAATTAAGGAGACATCAGCTCTTGGGGGCACATTCCACTCTAATATTTAACCGAGGAACACCACTGCCCGGATGGTCTGTTTCCCTAGTTCCCAGGTTGGGAAAAGCAGAAATGCTGCCGCCCTCTGGCCATTACCTGCAACAGCAGCTTTAAGACCTGTGCTAAGGGTCACTTCATATGCAGCAGTACTGGTGGGCTGTAAATGAAACCTGCCCTCCAAACGTCTTGAGGGAGGTAATGGCCAAAATATTTCTAAATGTCACACACACTTCACGAAGACAATTTGAAGAGGTAAGCTGTACTCACAGTTGAAGAAAAGAAGGACATGCCAGAAAGCTCAATTTCAAGGGATTATGAGACGCATGCAAATCCAGCCACAAAGTGGTATCGGCTCACACTAGTCAGAACACACATCAGCAAAAAAACTACAAACAAAAAATGCTGAAGGTGTTGTGGAGAAGCGCATACCCTCAACTTTAAGCGGGACGTAACCTGGTAAGAGCCACTAATGAGAACAGACTGGAGGTGCCTCTACAAGGTAAACATTCCGCTACCATATGATCCAGCAGGCCCACTCCTGGGCCTATAACCTAAGAAGACAGAATTGGAAAGACACAGGCAGGCAAATGTGCATTGCCGCAGCATTACAATAGCCATGACGTGGAAGCAACCAAAAAGCCCATCAACAGATGAGGGGACAAAGAAGAACTGGTACATGTACAGACAGAATATTAGCCAAGGAAGAAAAGGACACCATGCCATTTGCAGCACCGTAGATGAGTCTAGAGGTGATCACGTGACTTGTAGTAAGTCAGAAAGAGAAAGACACGTATCGTATGATATCACTTATAGGTGTTACCTAAAAATTGATACCAGTGAAGATATTTCCACAGAGAAGGGCAATCCCAGATTCATTAAACAAACTTATGGTTCACCAACGGAAAGGTGTGAGGATTGGATACATTACGAGATTGGGGTGAACAGACATATACAAACACAGGTGAAATATATAATCACCAAAGACCTACAGAAGACCAAGAGAAGACTACTCAACATTCTGTCATAACGTACATGGGAAAAGGATCCCAGCAAGAACAGACATGTGTATATGTGTAAAAGAACCACATCTTGCACACCTGCAACAAGCCAAACATTGTAATCAAACACGCTGTGATAAAATAAAAAATAAAAAAAATTAAATTAAAAAAACGAACAAGAAGTAGTGAGACAAACTTAAGGGGCCTTCTCCTGGCACATTCCATTCTAAATTACAATGTAGAACACGACTTCCATTGAGGCTCTGCTGCCCTAGTAACCAGATTTGGTAAGGGAGAACTGCTGCCCCCTTGTGGCCGTTTCACACAACAGCACCTTTAATCCCAACGCTAATGTCAGTTGATATTCAAAATCATTGCAGGCCTGTAAATGACACCTGCCCTGAAAACAAATCCTGGGGTCATATATCGACCAAAAAATTCAAAAGACGTCCATATTTCAAAACGACACTTTCAAGAGGCATATTTTGTTCTGCATATTTGTTCTGCACATTAGGGTTCTGCTTCTTTATCTTTCTTTCTTTCTTTGTTAAAACAAAAACGGGAATGGAAAAAGGCAACCCTCAGAATGGGAGAAAATATTTGCAAACGAATCCACGGACAAAGGTTTAATCTCCAATATATATAACAGCTCATGCAGCTTAATATTAAAAAAAAAACAAACAACCCAATACAAAAATGGGCAGAAGATCTAAATAGACGTTTCTTCAAAGAAGACACAGAGATGGCCAAGACGCACATGAAAAGCTGCTCAACATCACTCATCATTAGAGAAATGCACATCAAAACTACAGTGAGGTATCACCTCACACCTGTTAGAATGGGCATCATCAGAAAATGTACAAACAACAAATGCTGGGGAGGTTTTGGACCAAAGGAACCTTCTTCCACAATTTGTGGGAATGTAAATTGATATAGTCACTATGGAGAACAGCATGGAGGTTCCTTTAAAAACTAAAAATAGAATTACCATAGGATCCAGCAATCCCACTTCTGGGCATATAGCCAGAGAAAACCATAAATGAAAAAGACACATTCACCACAATGTTAATTGCAGCACTATTTACAATAGCCAGGTAATGGAAGCAACCTAAATGCCCACAGACAGACGAATGGATAATGATGTGGTCCATCTATAAAACGGAATATTACTCAGCCATAAAAAGGAACGAAACTGGGCCATCTGTGGAGATGTCGACGGATCTAGAGACTGTCATACAGAGTGAAGTAAGTCAGAAGGAGAAAAACAAATATTGTATATTAATGCATATATGTGGAACCTAGAAAGATGGTACAGATGACCCGGTTTGCAGGGCAGAAATAGAGACACAGAGGTAGAGAACAAACGTATGGACACCAAGAGGGGGGAAGCCATGGGTTGTTGGTGGTGGGATGAGTCGGGAGATTGGGATTGTCCTGTATACATGTATATGCATAAAATAGATAACTAATAATAATCCTGCTGAATAAAAACATAAACTTAAATTTCAAAATTTTAAAAAATAAATAAAATTTTAAAATAAAACGGAAAAAAAGTTCTTCCCTTCACACAGATGTATTTATAGGAATGAATTATTTCCATGCTTATATCTATAAATACATAGAAGAGGAATAAAATCTCACTTGAACCAAAAAAGAAAAAAAAAAAGAGAACCCATCAGTTATACACAGGAAAACCCTATCAGGGCACTGGCTCCAGCGGCAAACAATTCTGAAGTTGGTCAGAGGTGGGGAATCATCTCCCATGCAGCCAGCAGCCCCCCCAACCCCCGCAAGGAGCGTCGTCTTTGCAAAGCTGGGGGACCGTGCCGAGGCATCTGTGAGTCAACGTGAGCCGAGCCCCAGGCCAGCTGCTGCTGAACTGTTCCCACCCTTCCCAGGTAAAACACCTGAATATGTCCAAGGACTTGAAAGCCTAGAGGAAGGGCCGTGGAGCCACAGCAGCGACAGCACGCAGGCCGACTTGGTGCCTGCAGGCCAGCCAGGATGGTCCTGGCCCCGGGCGCTCTTCTGGAAGCTTTCCATTTCCCTGCCTGAGATACTCCTCCTGTCCCGGCCCCCACTGCTTTTTTCCTTCCTCACCTCTGCCCGGGGAGAAATTCCAACGGAAGGTATGGGTGACACATCCTCTTCTTTAGCAGGTGGCAGCCCGGCAACTCCTGCAGAAAGTCCAGCAGAGCCCCACTCACACCGGGCCACCCACAGAGCCGTGGCCCCTCACTCCCTCCCACCAGCACAGCCCCGAGACTGCTGACGGGGCAGAGAATATGGCGTCAGGCACAGCTGCAGGGGCTCTTGCTGCATGGAGCCGTGTTTATATGGACCTCAACCCAGGCACACCTGGGGAGGGCTGGCCGGCAGGGTCAGGCTGCCCAGGTCAGCCCATCCTCACCCCTCAGGGACTCCCATTGCAGAAAATGGACCTCGCTGAACCGGCCAGGTCCAAGGAACAGGTGTGGGCTCCTGAGAGTCTGGATAGACAAGGGGCTGCAGCTCCGGCTTGTTTTCTAATCCTTTTATCTGGCCCATGAGTGGGAGACAACTTCAAGAAGACCCTCTCCTAATGAGAGGAACCCAGGAGTCAGGGAGAGGAGGGGTGATGGGTGGAGATAGAGTCCTGGTGCCCCGGCTGCGGTGGAAGCCTCTGGAAGACCAGGCAGAGGGAGGCCGCACAGAGTGATGCCCAGGGTCACAGACCTGTCGGAGCTGCTGTTTGTTAGCTCAAGTCCTGCTCTGAGGTGCTCTGTGTCAGCTCTGAGTGACAGGTGATCTGGGCTGCTCTGCAATGAGGGCTACGTGCACGGTACCTGTGTGCCCAGCCCTGCCGGGGTACCTGCCCAGGGCAGCTCCGTATCCTGGGAGGGGCCTGACCACGAGAGCACCATGGGCTGCTGGGGAGGGGGGGCCTGCCCAGGTGAGCTCCATATCCTGGGATTGCCCTGACCACGAGAGCCCCGTGGGCTGCTGGGGACCTGGTAAACGATGTCGGGACAGTCAGTGAAGCCACCGAGGATATACATCCAGTAGTTCCTAATTCCTACACCCTGCTGGTCATTCTATCATCCACCAGGACACGTTATTCTGTATGAGACTTCAGTGATGCCTTCTTCTGTATTGCATTGGTCCCCGAAAGGCTCTGCTGCCCTAGTAACCAGATTTGGGAATGGAGAAATGCTGCCGCCTTGTGGCCGTTTGCCACAACAGCAGCTTTAAACCCAGTGCTCATGGTCACTAAATATTCACACTCATTGCAGCCTGTAAACGGCACCTGCCCTGAAAAACAATCCTGGGGTCGAAAATGGACCCAAAACTTCTAAAGAGGGCAACCATGCAAGAGGACAATTTCAAGAGGTTAATTGTACTCTCCGTTTTTTTCTGTTTTTCTGTACCAGAAATTTAAAACGGCCCCTCCGCCACGCCCCGGTACCCGAGGCCTCCGTTGCCCTGCCTGGGCGGGCGGCGGGGCGCTGCCGGGGCGGGCTGGCCGCGGGGATGGCGGTAAGGCGCAAGGACAAGCGAAGCTGGGCCTCAAGAGGCAGCCCGCGGTCCCCGCCCCCGTCTATGGCCATACCACCCTGAACGCGCCCGATCTCGTCTGATCTCGGAAGCTAAGCAGGGTCGGGCCTGGTTAGTACTTGGATGGTAGACCGCCTGGGAATACCAGGTGCTGTAGGCTTTTGGCCTCCCGCTGCAGCTCCGCCTTCTCCTTTAGTCGCCCGAGGCGGTGGCCGCCAGCTCCGCCCCCCGCCGGGCACCGCTGCAGGCCCCACCTCCACCGCCCCCCCCACCACCACCACAAAGCGCCAGAGGGGTCGCTCCATGCGGCCCGAAGGCGGCCCTGGAAAGCAGCAGCACACCCGACGCTCCGGGGGTGGCTGGCCCGGACCCAGACTCCGCCGCGGGCCCGGGGGCCGTCCGTGCGGCCCGCAAGCCCCTCCACCTCCACCTGGCCGGCCCCACCGGCGCACAGCCCCGGCGCCGCCACCTGTCCGCCGGTGTGGCTCTCCGCAGCTCTCTCCGGATAAAGCTGGATAAAGGTCTGGATGGGAAGGAGGGGCAGTGATTCAGCCTATTGCTCTTAGTGCCCCTCCCCCACACTCAGGAGCCCTTTGTGACAAGGCCACAGCTCTGTGATGCAGGCCTGGGGTTCTGCCATCAAGTGAACTCCCAGGGCTCTGTTGCCTGAGGGCGGCAATGCAGTTCAGAAGACGGAGAATCTCTTTTCTTTGAAAAACACTGTTGCTATCTGGCTGAGATCCAGCCCAACTTCCTGGGTGATTGATATCATCCTTGGCTTCCTGTGTGGACTGGGGCTCTTCCTCACGTTACTCCCCTGCTTCCAGAGTAATCCATTCTTAGCACCACCTAGGAAACCTAGAAACATCAGGAAGCATCAAGTAGAGCTGAAGGGGAGGAGCAGGAGTAGGAAGAAAAGTCGATCTTTGAAAGCTTGCAGAGATTGCCTGGAAGAACTGGAGGGGACTCACAACCTGGCTTCACCTCTGCGGAGCTGCCTGGGGAGGCTTCCTGGCAAGGGCAACTTTCATCAGCTCTCATGGCAAGACCCTCCTGGTGAGATGTGCAAAGCAGTGCCCGCTGGAGCCTGTGGAGGATACTGCTTGAAGGGTTGGGAACCCTGCAGGAACACCTCCTGTAGGGTTTCCTTCCTGGTTCAAGACACTCGAGAGGAGCTGGAAGCACATATTACAAGGTTTTGGGTAAAGCACGGGTGGACCCTACCCCTCAAGGTCCTCAAGCCCATCAATCTCTTGAAGTCGACAAAGTCCCAACCCTCCACCACCCTGCGATTAGCCTCGTCCCCTTCAGCCACCTGTGTATCTGGGTCCCACTCAACAGTCACGTTTGCTGAGTTCCCGGAGAAACCTCCTCAGGCTCATTCAGGAGAGAAGGTGAGAACAGAAGGGTCCGTTCCTGCCCTGAAGAGGCCTCTCCTTGTCCCCTCCACTGTGTGTAAGGAAATCCAGAGTGCCCTGGGAGCGATTCCACCTGGTGACTACCATGGGCCCTCAAAGGCTTCTCTGACTGCACAGCAGGGCAGGCCACCTTCTCAGTCCCTCACACTCAGCCTTGTGGGCAGAACCTGGAAGAGTGAGACTGTGGAATGGGTCAAGAGGGACAGCCTAGAGCCAGGTCCAAGTTCATCAATGGTCAGGAACGAGCCAAGAGAGGAGAGTGGTGGTCAGGCCTCAGGAGACCCCTGCCATAGGGTAACAGTGATAGAGGTGAACTTAGGATCCCAATCTTTGAGAGTTGAAGAGGCCAGGGAGGCTGTGGAGGCCAAGGAGTCTCCTGCTCTTCAACCACAGTCTAGTGTTATCTTGGAAACCAAAGTGTTGACAAAATCCCAAACCACAAATGTACCTATGAGGACTTTAGAGGTGCCAGGGGCCAGTAAAAGGTTCCTACTACCTAGAATGTCTGTTTTCCAACCTCTAGGTGAGCCATGCCTTAACATGGAGGTTGCTAGTGAGTTTAACTCCAAAGTAAAGGTACAGTCAGACAACCAGCTTCAGGACTTTCCCAAACACAGGTTCCTTGCTGCAGACAACTTGGCTTCTCAGGTGCCTCAGTGCCATCCCCAGAGAGTCCCCACCAGAGACACGTTAGCTTCCCAGGAGACAAGTGGCCTTATGGAAGGCCAAAGGAGAAACCTAGGGCAGCAGGAGCCCCAAACTTCAAAACTCCAAGACTCATGGAAGAGCCAGAGCAAGATGATTGCCCCTACTTACAAAAGAGAGGACCGTAGGAGGCATAAACCAGGAGAGCACGAAGAGAGGTTTAAAGAACGAGGGACCCCTCAAGCTGGAAGTATGAGCCGCCCTGCCCAGGTCAGGGGCATAACAGACTCTATTGGGAGCAGATGTCTCCAGCTCATGCCAGAGAAGAAATATAGCCCTCCAGAAAGCCTCTTCAGAAAAAGGATGAGGCTATTTTTAAAGTGGATTTTCCCCAATAAAAAAGTCAATGGTCGAGATGCTCTGCAAAGAAAAAAAAAAAAAGCCCATATCAGCCACTGCCCGGAGTCACGGATCAGTCAAATCAGATCAATCTTGAAGAGTGAGACTGCTGAGGGTCAGGTACTCATGACAGCTGTTGGACAGATCGTAGAAGAAAAAAGAGCAATTCACCATGGACTTCATGCCACAGAGTTAAATGAGCACAGAGTAGAATTCCAAGTCCCAGTATGTGGGGGTTTCTGCTACCATAGGCTTACCTCCTACCCAGAGCAAGGGAGAATGATGGTTTCTACAGCCTGCAGTCATAAAGCCACCTCCAAGGGCCAGAGTTGTTCTGTTAGGGAAAGGGAAGTCAGACACCAACATAGTTTGAAAAGTGTAAGGTTTGACGATGAGCAGCTGGGCCTAAGGTGCCTCCCATCCTTGTCCCCCAGGAAGAGTGTGGTTCCAGTTAGTACCTGCCAGTATGGGCCGAGGATTCCAGGTGCCCCAGCCCGCCATCAACACAGTCCAAGGCATTGTCATCTTTGGGGAGGTGTCTTGCCTGGTCGACAGTAAAATCCTTCTTTAGTCTTCCCTTTAGTAGGAAAACATGACTCCAAGTAAAAATTCAGTCCATGTAGAGAAAATGATTTTCTCATTAGCACATCCAAGATATTTAATGTTCCCCAATACATATATATATATATATATTTTTTCTAATAAAAGCATAGTGTAATGGCAGAAAAAGAGAAATTTAAAACGGCATGGAAAAATGCTGAACATTAGGAATAATTAAAGCTATGCAAATCCAAATTACAAAAACCTATCCGCTCACACCAGTCAGAATGGCCATCAGCAAGAATTCTGCAAAAAGTAAATGCTGAAGGGGTTTTAGAGAAATGCCTACCCTTGGTCCAAAGTGGGACATGGTAAGAGCCAGTAATGAAAACAAAAATGAGGTGCCTTGTAAAGGTAAATACTGAGCTACCATTCAATCAAGCATACCCACTGCTGGGCCTATCGCCTGAGGGGATGAGAATCAAAAAAACACAGGCTGGGCTTCACTGGTGGTGCAGTGGTTGAGAGCCCGCCTGCCAATGCAGGGGATACGCGTTCATGCTCCGGGTCGGGAAGATCCCACGTGCCGCGGAGCGGCTTGTCCCGTGAGCTAGGGCTGCTGGGCCTGCGCGTCCGGAGCCTGTGCTCTGCAATGGGAGGGTCCACCTCAGTGAGAGGCCCACGTACCGCAAAAAAAAAAAAAACAAACAAACAAACAAAAAACAAAAAAAACACAGGCTGGCAATCCTCCACTCCAGCAATATTTACCATAGCCAACACTTGGAAGCTACGAAAATGTCCATCAACAGAGGAATGCACGAAGAAGAAGTGGTCCCTGTACACAATGGAATATGACTCCAATAAAAAATCTATATAAATACAATTTATAAAACAAACATAATTAAGGAGACATCAGCTCTTGGGGGCACATTCCACTCTAATATTTAACCGAGGAACACCACTGCCCGGATGGTCTGTTTCCCTAGTTCCCAGGTTGGGAAAAGCAGAAATGCTGCCGCCCTCTGGCCATTACCTGCAACAGCAGCTTTAAGACCTGTGCTAAGGGTCACTTCATATGCAGCAGTACTGGTGGGCTGTAAATGAAACCTGCCCTCCAAACGTCTTGAGGGAGGTAATGGCCAAAATATTTCTAAATGTCACACACACTTCACGAAGACAATTTGAAGAGGTAAGCTGTACTCACAGTTGAAGAAAAGAAGGACATGCCAGAAAGCTCAATTTCAAGGGATTATGAGACGCATGCAAATCCAGCCACAAAGTGGTATCGGCTCACACTAGTCAGAACACACATCAGCAAAAAAACTACAAACAAAAAATGCTGAAGGTGTTGTGGAGAAGCGCATACCCTCAACTTTAAGCGGGACGTAACCTGGTAAGAGCCACTAATGAGAACAGACTGGAGGTGCCTCTACAAGGTAAACATTCCGCTACCATATGATCCAGCAGGCCCACTCCTGGGCCTATAACCTAAGAAGACAGAATTGGAAAGACACAGGCAGGCAAATGTGCATTGCCGCAGCATTACAATAGCCATGACGTGGAAGCAACCAAAAAGCCCATCAACAGATGAGGGGACAAAGAAGAACTGGTACATGTACAGACAGAATATTAGCCAAGGAAGAAAAGGACACCATGCCATTTGCAGCACCGTAGATGAGTCTAGAGGTGATCACGTGACTTGTAGTAAGTCAGAAAGAGAAAGACACGTATCGTATGATATCACTTATAGGTGTTACCTAAAAATTGATACCAGTGAAGATATTTCCACAGAGAAGGGCAATCCCAGATTCATTAAACAAACTTATGGTTCACCAACGGAAAGGTGTGAGGATTGGATACATTACGAGATTGGGGTGAACAGACATATACAAACACAGGTGAAATATATAATCACCAAAGACCTACAGAAGACCAAGAGAAGACTACTCAACATTCTGTCATAACGTACATGGGAAAAGGATCCCAGCAAGAACAGACATGTGTATATGTGTAAAAGAACCACATCTTGCACACCTGCAACAAGCCAAACATTGTAATCAAACACGCTGTGATAAAATAAAAAATAAAAAAAATTAAATTAAAAAAACGAACAAGAAGTAGTGAGACAAACTTAAGGGGCCTTCTCCTGGCACATTCCATTCTAAATTACAACGTAGAACACGACTTCCATTGAGGCTCTGCTGCCCTAGTAACCAGATTTGGTAAGGGAGAACTGCTGCCCCCTTGTGGCCGTTTCACACAACAGCACCTTTAATCCCAACGCTAATGTCAGTTGATATTCAAAATCATTGCAGGCCTGTAAATGACACCTGCCCTGAAAACAAATCCTGGGGTCATATATCGACCAAAAAATTCAAAAGACGTCCATATTTCAAAACGACACTTTCAAGAGGCATATTTTGTTCTGCATATTTGTTCTGCACATTAGGGTTCTGCTTCTTTATCTTTCTTTCTTTCTTTGTTAAAACAAAAACGGGAATGGAAAAAGGCAACCCTCAGAATGGGAGAAAATATTTGCAAACGAATCCACGGACAAAGGTTTAATCTCCAATATATATAACAGCTCATGCAGCTTAATATTAAAAAAAAAACAAACAACCCAATACAAAAATGGGCAGAAGATCTAAATAGACGTTTCTTCAAAGAAGACACAGAGATGGCCAAGACGCACATGAAAAGCTGCTCAACATCACTCATCATTAGAGAAATGCACATCAAAACTACAGTGAGGTATCACCTCACACCTGTTAGAATGGGCATCATCAGAAAATGTACAAACAACAAATGCTGGGGAGGGTGTGGACCAAAGGAACCTTCTTCCACTATTGGTGGGAATGTAAATTGATACAGTCACTATGGAGAACAGCATGGAGGTTCCTTAAAAAACTGAAAATAGAATTACCATAGGATCCAGCAATCCCACTTCTGGGCATATAGCCAGAGAAAACCATAAATCAAAAAGACACATTCACCACAATGTTAATTGCAGCACTATTTACAATAGCCAGGTAATGGAAGCAACCTAAATGCCCACAGACAGACGAACGGATAATGATGTGGTCCATCTATAAAACGGAATATTACTCAGCCATAAAAAGGAACGAAACTGGGTCATCTGTGGAGACGTCGACGGATCTAGAGACTGTCATACAGAGTGAAGTAAGTCAGAAGGAGAAAAACAAATATTGTATATTAATGCATATATGTGGAACCTAGAAAGATGGTACAGATGACCCGGTTTGCAGGGCAGAAATAGAGACACAGAGGTAGAGAACAAACGTATGGACACCAAGGGGGGGGAAGCCATGGGTTGTTGGTGGTGGGATGAGTCGGGAGATTGGGATTGTCCTGTATACATGTATATGCATAAAATAGATAACTAATAATAATCCTGCTGAATAAAAAAATAAACTTAAATTTCATAATTTTAAAAAATAAATAAAATTTTAAAATAAAACGGAAAAAAAGTTCTTCCCTTCACACAGATGTATTTATAGGAATGAATTATTTCCATGCTTATATCTATAAATACATAGAAGAGGAATAAAATCTCACTTGAACCAAAAAAGAAAAAAAAAAAAACAGAACCCACCAGTTATACACAGGAAAACCCTATCAGGGCACTGGCTCCAGCGGCAAACAATTCTGAAGTTGGTCAGAGGTGGGGAATCATCTCCCATGCAGCCAGCAGCCCCCCCAACCCCCGCAAGGAGCGTCGTCTTTGCAAAGCTGGGGGACCGTGCCGAGGCGTCTGTGAGTCAACGTGAGCCGAGCCCCCGGCTAGCTGCTGCTGTACTGTTCCCACCCTTCCCAGGTAAAACACCTGAATATGTCCAAGGACTTGAAAGCCTAGAGGAAGGGCCGTGGAGCCACAGCAGCGACAGCACGCAGGCCGACTTGGTGCCTGCAGGCCAGCCAGGAAGGTCCTGGCCCCGGGCGCTCTTCTGGAAGCTTTCCATTTCCCTGCCTGAGATACTCCTCCTGTCCCGGCCCCCACTGCTTTTTTCCTTCCTCACCTCTGCCCGGGGAGAAATTCCAACGGAAGGTATGGGTGACACATCCTCTTCTTTAGCAGGTGGCAGCCCGGCAACTCCTGCAGAAAGTCCAGCAGAGCCCCACTCACACCGGGCCACCCACAGAGCCGTGGCCCCTCACTCCCTCCCACCAGCAAAGCCCCAAGACTGCTGACGGGGCAGAGAATATGGCGTCAGGCACAGCTGCAGGGGCTCTTGCTGCCTGGAGCCGTGTTTATATGGACCTCAACCCAGGCACACCTGGGGAGGGCTGGCCGGCAGGGTCAGGCTGCCCAGGTTAGCCCATCCTCACCCCTCAGGGACTCCCATTGCAGAAAATGGACCTCGCTGAACCGGCCAGGTCCAAGGAACAGGTGTGGGCTCCTGAGAGTCTGGATAGACAAGGGGCTGCAGCTCCGGCTTGTTTTCTAATCCTTTTATCTGGCCCATGAGTGGGAGACAACTTCAAGAAGACCCTCTCCTAATGAGAGGAACCCAGGAGTCAGGGAGAGGAGGGGTGATGGGTGGAGACAGAGGCCTGGTGCCCCGGCTGCGGTGGAAGCCTCTGGAAGACCAGGCAGAGGGAGGCCGCACAGAGTGATGCCCAGGGTCACAGACCTGTCGGAGCTGCTGTTTGTTAGCTCAAGTCCTGCTCTGAGGTGCTCTGTGTCAGCTCTGAGTGACAGGTGATCTGGGCTGCTCTGCAATGAGGGCTACGTGCACGGTACCTGTGTGCCCAGCCCTGCCGGGGTACCTGCCCAGGGCAGCTCCGTATCCTGGGAGGGGCCTGACCACGAGAGCACCATGGGCTGCTGGGGAGGGGGGGCCTGCCCAGGTGAGCTCCATATCCTGGGATTGCCCTGACCACGAGAGGCCCGTGGGCTGCTGGGGACCTGGTAAACGATGTCGGGACAGTCAGTGAAGCCACCGAGGTTATACATCCAGTAGTTCCTAATTCCTACACACTGCTGGTCATTCTACCATCCACCAGGACACGGTATTCTGTATGAGACTTCAGTGATGCCTTCCTCTGTATTGCATTGGTCCCCGAAAGGCTCTGCTGCCCTAGTAACCAGATTTGGGAATGGAGAAATGCTGCCGCCTTGTGGCCGTTTGCCACAACAGCAGCTTTAAACCCAGTGCTCATGGTCACTAAATATTCACACTCATTGCAGCCTGTAAACGGCACCTGCCCTGAAAAACAATCCTGGGGTCGAAAATGGAGCCAAAACTTCTAAAGAGGGCAACCATGCAAGAGGACAATTTCAAGAGGTTAATTGTACTCTCCGTTTTTTTCTGTTTTTCTGTACCAGAAATTTAAAACGGCCCCTCCACCACGCCCCAGTACCCGAGGCCTCCGTTGCCCTGCCTGGGCGGGCGGCGGGGCGCTGCCGGGGCGGGCTGGCCGCGGGGATGGCGGTAAGGCGCAAGGACAAGCGAAGCTGGGCCTCAAGAGGCAGCCCATGGTCCCCGCCCCCGTCTACGGCCATACCACCCTGAACGCGCCCGATCTCGTCTGATCTCGGAAGCTAAGCAGGGTCGGGCCTGGTTAGTACTTGGATGGGAGACCGCCTGGGAATACCGGGTGCTGTAGGCTTTTGGCCTCCCGCTGCGGCTCTGCCTTCTCCATTAGTCGCCCGCGGCGGTGGCCGCCAGCTCCGCCCCCCGCCGGGCACCGCTGCAGGCCCCACCTCCTCCGCCCCCCCCACCACCACCACAAAGCGCCAGAGGGGTCGCTCCATGCGGCCCGAAGGCGGCCCTGGAAAGCAGCAGCACACCCGACGCTCCGGGGGTGGCTGGCCCGGACCCAGACTCCGCCGCGGGCCCGGGGGCCGTCCGTGCGGCCCGCGAGCCCCTCCACCTGCACCTGGCTGGCCCCAACGGCGCCCAGCCCCGGCGCCGCCACCTGTCCGCCAGTGTGGCTCTCCGCAGCTCTCTCTGGATAAAGCTGGATAAAGGTCTGGACGCGAAGGAGGGGCAGTGATTCAGCCTATTGCTCTTAGTGCCCCTCCCCCACACTCAGGAGCCCTTTGTGACAAGGCCACAGCTCTGTGATGCAGGCCTGGGGTTCTGCCATCAAGTGAACTCCCAGGGCTCTGTTGCCTGAGGGCGGCAATGCAGTTCAGAAGACGGAGAATCTCTTTTCTTTGAAAAACACTGTTGCTATCTGGCTGAGATCCAGCCCAACTTCCTGGGTGATTGATATCATCCTTGGCTTCCTGTGTGGACTGGGGCTCTTCCTCACGTTACTCCCCTGCTTCCAGAGTAATCCATTCTTAGCACCACCTAGGAAACCTAGAAACATCAGGAAGCATCAAGTAGAGCTGAAGGGGAGGAGCAGGAGTAGGAAGAAAAGTCGATCTTTGAAAGCTTGCAGAGATTGCCTGGAAGAACTGGAGGGGACTCACAACCTGGCTTCACCTCTGCGGAGCTGCCTGGGGAGGCTTCCTGGCAAGGGCAACTTTCATCAGCTCTCATGGCAAGACCCTCCTGGTGAGATGTGCAAAGCAGTGCCTGCTGGAGCCTGTGGAGGATACTGCTTGAAGGGTTGGGAACCCTGCAGGAACACCTCCTGTAGGGTTTCCTTCCTGGTTCAAGACACTCGAGAGGTGCTGGAAGCACATATTACAAGGTTTTGGGTAAAGCACGGGTGGACCCTACCCCTCAAGCTCCTCAAGCCCATCAATCTCTTGAAGTCGACAAAGTTCCAACCCTCCACCACCCTGCGGTTAGCCTCGTCCCCTTCAGCCACCTGTGTATCTGGGTCCCACTCAACAGTCACGTTTGCTGAGTTCCCGGAAAAACCTCCTCAGGCTCATTC
Organism: Mesoplodon mirus; assembly: GCF_964341445.2. Lineage (NCBI taxonomy): Eukaryota > Metazoa > Chordata > Mammalia > Artiodactyla > Ziphiidae > Mesoplodon > Mesoplodon mirus. The sequence continues at coordinate 100,285,441 of NC_138976.1, forward strand.
AGGAGAGAAGGTGAGAACAGAAGAGTCCGTTCCTGCCCTGAAGAGGCCTCTCCTTGTCCCCTCCACTGTGTGTAAGGAAATCCAGAGTGCCCTGGGAGCGATTCCACCTGGTGACTACCATGGGCCCTCAAAGGCTTCTCTGACTGCACAGCAGGGCAGGCCACCTTCTCAGTCCCTCACACTCAGCCTTGTGGGCAGAACCTGGAAGAGTGAGACTGTGGAATGGGTCAAGAGGGACAGCCTAGAGCCAGGTCCAAGTTCAGCAATGGTCAGGAACGAGCCAAGAGAGGAGAGTGGTGGTCAGGCCTCAGGAGACACCTGCCATAGGGTAACAGTGATAGAGGTGAACTTAGGATCCCAATCTTTGAGAGTTGAAGAGGCCAGGGAGGCTGTGGAGGCCAAGGAGTCTCCTGCTCTTCAACCACAGTCTAGTGTTATCTTGGAAAGCAAAGTGTTGACAAAATCCCAAACCACAAATGTACCTATGAGGAGTTTAGAGGTGCCAGGGGCCAGTAAAAGTTTCCTACTACCTAGAATGTCTGTTTTCCAACCTCTAGGTGAGCCATGCCTTAACATGGAGGTTGCTAGTGAGTTTAACTCCAAAGTAAAGGTACAGTCAGACAACCAGCTTCAGGACTTTCCCAAACACAGGTTCCTTGCTGCAGACAACTTGGCTTCTCAGGTGCCTCAGTGCCATCCCCAGAGAGTCCCCACCAGAGACACGTTAGCTTCCCAGGAGCCAAGTGGCCTTATGGAAGGCCAAAGGAGCAACCTAGGGCAGCAGGAGCCCCAAACTTCAAAACTCCAAGACTCATGGAAGAGCCAGAGCAAGATGATTGCCCCTACTTACAAAAGAGAGGACCGTAGGAGGCATAAACCAGGAGAGCACGAAGAGAGGTTTAAAGAACGAGGGACCCCTCAAGCTGGAAGTATGAGCCGCCCTGCCCAGGTCAGGGGCATAACAGACTCTATTGGGAGCAGATGTCTCCAGCTCATGCCAGAGAAGAAATATAGCCCTCCAGAAAGCCTCTTCAGAAAAAGGATGAGGCTATTTTTAAAGTGGATTTTCCCCAATAAAAAAGTCAATGGTCGAGATGCTCTGCAAAGAAAAAAAAAAAAGCCCATATCAGCCACTGCCCGGAGTCACGGATCAGTCAAAAGCAGATCAATCTTGAAGAGTGAGACTGCTGAGGGTCAGGCACTCATGACAGCTGTTGGACAGATCGTAGAAGAAAAAAGAGCAATTCACCATGGACTTCATGCCACAGAGTTAAATGAGCACAGAGTGGAATTCCAAGTCCCAGTATGTGGGGGTTTCTGCTACCATAGGCTTACCTCCTACCCAGAGCAAGGGAGAATGATGGGTTCTACAGCCTGCAGTCATAAAGCCACCTCCAAGGGCCAGAGTTGTTCTGTCAGGGAAAGGGAAGTCAGACACCAACATAGTTTGAAAAGTGTAAGGTTTGACGATGAGCAGCTGGGCCTAAGGTGCCTCCCATCCTTGTCCCCCAGGAAGAGTGTGTTTCCAGTTAGTACCTGCCAGTATGGGCCAAGGATTCCAGGTGCCCCAGCCCGCCATCAACACTGTCCAAGGCATTGTCATCTTTGGGGAGGTGTCTTGCCTGGTCGACAGTAAAATCCTTCTTTAGTCTTCCCTTTAGTAGGAAAACATGTCTCCAAGTAAAAATTCAGTCCATGTAGAGAAAATGATTTTCTCATTAGCACATCCAAGATATTTAATGTTCCCCAATACATATATATATATATATTTTTTTCTAATAAAAGCATAGTGTTATGGCAAAAAAAGAGAAATTTAAAACGGCATGGAAAAATGCTGAACATTAGGAATAATTAAAGCTATGCAAATCCAAATTACAAAAACCTATCCTCTCACACCAGTCAGAATGGCCATCAGCAAGAATTCTGCAAAAAGTAAATGCTGAAGGGGTTTTAGAGAAATGCCTACCCTTGGTCCAAAGTGGGACATGGTAAGAGCCAGTAATGAAAACAAAAATGAGGTGCCTTGTAAAGGTAAATACTGAGCTACCATTCAATCAAGCATACCCACTGCTGGGCCTATCGCCTGAGGGGATGAGAATCAAAAAAACACAGGCTGGGCTTCACTGGTGGCGCAGTGGTTGAGAGCCCGCCTGCCAATGCAGGGGACACGCGTTCATGCTCCGGGTCAGGAAGATCCAACGTGCCGTGGAGCGGCTTGTCCCGTGAGCTAGGGCTGCTGGGCCTGCGCGTCCGGAGCCTGTGCTCTGCAATGGGAGGGTCCACCTCAGTGAGAGGCCCACGTACCGCAAAAAAAAAAAACAAACAAACAAACAAACAAAAAACAAAAAAAACACAGGCTGGCAATCCTCCACTCCAGCAATATTTACCATAGCCAACACTTGGAAGCTACGAAAATGTCCATCAACAGAGGAATGCACGAAGAAGAAGTGGTCCCTGTACACAATGGAATATGACTCCAATAAAAAATCTATATAAATACAATTTATAAAACAAACATAATTAAGGAGACATCAGCTCTTGGGGGCACATTCCACTCTAATATTTAACCGAGGAACACCACTGCCCGGATGGTCTGTTTCCCTAGTTCCCAGGTTGGGAAAAGCAGAAATGCTGCCGCCCTCTGGCCATTACCTGCAACAGCAGCTTTAAGACCTGTGCTAAGGGTCACTTCATATGCAGCAGTACTGGTGGGCTGTAAATGAAACCTGCCCTCCAAACGTCTTGAGGGAGGTAATGGCCAAAATATTTCTAAATGTCACACACACTTCACGAAGACAATTTGAAGAGGTAAGCTGTACTCACAGTTGAAGAAAAGAAGGACATGCCAGAAAGCTCAATTTCAAGGGATTATGAGACGCATGCAAATCCAGCCACAAAGTGGTATCGGCTCACACTAGTCAGAACACACATCAGCAAAAAAACTACAAACAAAAAATGCTGAAGGTGTTGTGGAGAAGCGCATACCCTCAACTTTAAGCGGGACGTAACCTGGTAAGAGCCACTAATGAGAACAGACTGGAGGTGCCTCTACAAGGTAAACATTCCGCTACCATATGATCCAGCAGGCCCACTCCTGGGCCTATAACCTAAGAAGACAGAATTGGAAAGACACAGGCAGGCAAATGTGCATTGCCGCAGCATTACAATAGCCATGACGTGGAAGCAACCAAAAAGCCCATCAACAGATGAGGGGACAAAGAAGAACTGGTACATGTACAGACAGAATATTAGCCAAGGAAGAAAAGGACACCATGCCATTTGCAGCACCGTAGATGAGTCTAGAGGTGATCACGTGACTTGTAGTAAGTCAGAAAGAGAAAGACACGTATCGTATGATATCACTTATAGGTGTTACCTAAAAATTGATACCAGTGAAGATATTTCCACAGAGAAGGGCAATCCCAGATTCATTAAACAAACTTATGGTTCACCAACGGAAAGGTGTGAGGATTGGATACATTACGAGATTGGGGTGAACAGACATATACAAACACAGGTGAAATATATAATCACCAAAGACCTACAGAATACCAAGAGAAGACTACTCAACATTCTGTCATAACGTACATGGGAAAAGGATCCCAGCAAGAACAGACATGTGTATATGTGTAAAAGAACCACATCTTGCACACCTGCAACAAGCCAAACATTGTAATCAAACACGCTGTGATAAAATAAAAAATAAAAAAAATTAAATTAAAAAAACGAACAAGAAGTAGTGAGACAAACTTAAGGGGCCTTCTCCTGGCACATTCCATTCTAAATTACAACGTAGAACACGACTTCCATTGAGGCTCTGCTGCCCTAGTAACCAGATTTGGTAAGGGAGAACTTCTGCCCCCTTGTGGCCGTTTCACACAACAGCACCTTTAATCCCAACGCTAATGTCAGTTGATATTCAAAATCATTGCAGGCCTGTAAATGACACCTGCCCTGAAAACAAATCCTGGGGTCATATATCGACCAAAAAATTCAAAAGACGTCCATATTTCAAAACGACACTTTCAAGAGGCATATTTTGTTCTGCATATTTGTTCTGCACATTAGGGTTCTGCTTCTTTTTCTTTCTTTCTTTCTTTGTTAAAACAAAAACGGGAATGGAAAAAGGCAACCCTCAGAATGGGAGAAAATATTTGCAAACGAATCCATGGACAAAGGTTTAATCTCCAATATATATAACAGCTCATGCAGCTTAATATTAAAAAAAAAACAAACAACCCAATACAAAAATGGGCAGAAGATCTAAATAGACGTTTCTTCAAAGAAGACACAGAGATGGCCAAGACGCACATGAAAAGCTGCTCAACATCACTCATCATTAGAGAAATGCACATCAAAACTACAGTGAGGTATCACCTCACACCTGTTAGAATGGGCATCATCAGAAAATGTACAAACAACAAATGCTGGGGAGGGTGTGGACCAAAGGAACCTTCTTCCACTATTGGTGGGAATGTAAATTGATACAGTCACTATGGAGAACAGCATGGAGGTTCCTTAAAAAACTGAAAATAGAATTACCATAGGATCCAGCAATCCCACTTCTGGGCATATAGCCAGAGAAAACCATAAATCAAAAAGACACATTCACCACAATGTTCATTGCAGCACTATTTACAATAGCCAGGTAATGGAAGCAACCTAAATGCCCACAGACAGACGAACGGATAATGATGTGGTCCATCTATAAAACGGAATATTACTCAGCCATAAAAAGGAACGAAACTGGGTCATCTGTGGAGACGTCGACGGATCTAGAGACTGTCATACAGAGTGAAGTAAGTCAGAAGGAGAAAAACAAATATTGTATATTAATGCATATATGTGGAACCTAGAAAGATGGTACAGATGACCCGGTTTGCAGGGCAGAAATAGAGACACAGAGGTAGAGAACAAACGTATGGACACCAAGGGGGGGGAAGCCATGGGTTGTTGGTGGTGGGATGAGTCGGGAGATTGGGATTGTCCTGTATACATGTATATGCATAAAATAGATAACTAATAATAATCCTGCTGAATAAAAAAATAAACTTAAATTTCATAATTTTAAAAAATAAATAAAATTTTAAAATAAAACGGAAAAAAAGTTCTTCCCTTCACACAGATGTATTTATAGGAATGAATTATTTCCATGCTTATATCTATAAATACATAGAAGAGGAATAAAATCTCACTTGAACCAAAAAAGAAAAAAAAAACAGAACCCACCAGTTATACACAGGAAAACCCTATCAGGGCACTGGCTCCAGCGGCAAACAATTCTGAAGTTGGTCAGAGGTGGGGAATCATCTCCCATGCAGCCAGCAGCCCCCCCAACCCCCGCAAGGAGCGTCGTCTTTGCAAAGCTGGGGGACCGTGCCGAGGCGTCTGTGAGTCAACGTGAGCCGAGCCCCCGGCTAGCTGCTGCTGTACTGTTCCCACCCTTCCCAGGTAAAACACCTGAATATGTCCAAGGACTTGAAAGCCTAGAGGAAGGGCCGTGGAGCCACAGCAGCGACAGCACGCAGGCCGACTTGGTGCCTGCAGGCCAGCCAGGAAGGTCCTGGCCCCGGGCGCTCTTCTGGAAGCTTTCCATTTCCCTGCCTGAGATACTCCTCCTGTCCCGGCCCCCACTGCTTTTTTCCTTCCTCACCTCTGCCCGGGGAGAAATTCCAACGGAAGGTATGGGTGACACATCCTCTTCTTTAGCAGGTGGCAGCCCGGCAACTCCTGCAGAAAGTCCAGCAGAGCCCCACTCACACCGGGCCACCCACAGAGCCGTGGCCCCTCACTCCCTCCCACCAGCAAAGCCCCAAGACTGCTGACGGGGCAGAGAATATGGCGTCAGGCACAGCTGCAGGGGCTCTTGCTGCCTGGAGCCGTGTTTATATGGACCTCAACCCAGGCACACCTGGGGAGGGCTGGCCGGCAGGGTCAGGCTGCCCAGGTTAGCCCATCCTCACCCCTCAGGGACTCCCATTGCAGAAAATGGACCTCGCTGAACCGGCCAGGTCCAAGGAACAGGTGTGGGCTCCTGAGAGTCTGGATAGACAAGGGGCTGCAGCTCCGGCTTGTTTTCTAATCCTTTTATCTGGCCCATGAGTGGGAGACAACTTCAAGAAGACCCTCTCCTAATGAGAGGAACCCAGGAGTCAGGGAGAGGAGGGGTGATGGGTGGAGACAGAGGCCTGGTGCCCCGGCTGCGGTGGAAGCCTCTGGAAGACCAGGCAGAGGGAGGCCGCACAGAGTGATGCCCAGGGTCACAGACCTGTCGGAGCTGCTGTTTGTTAGCTCAAGTCCTGCTCTGAGGTGCTCTGTGTCAGCTCTGAGTGACAGGTGATCTGGGCTGCTCTGCAATGAGGGCTACGTGCACGGTACCTGTGTGCCCAGCCCTGCCGGGGTACCTGCCCAGGGCAGCTCCGTATCCTGGGAGGGGCCTGACCACGAGAGCACCATGGGCTGCTGGGGAGGGGGGGCCTGCCCAGGTGAGCTCCATATCCTGGGATTGCCCTGACCACGAGAGGCCCGTGGGCTGCTGGGGACCTGGTAAACGATGTCGGGACAGTCAGTGAAGCCACCGAGGTTATACATCCAGTAGTTCCTAATTCCTACACACTGCTGGTCATTCTACCATCCACCAGGACACGGTATTCTGTATGAGACTTCAGTGATGCCTTCTTCTGTATTGCATTGGTCCCCGAAAGGCTCTGCTGCCCTAGTAACCAGATTTGGGAATGGAGAAATGCTGCCGCCTTGTGGCCGTTTGCCACAACAGCAGCTTTAAACCCAGTGCTCATGGTCACTAAATATTCACACTCATTGCAGCCTGTAAACGGCACCTGCCCTGAAAAACAATCCTGGGGTCGAAAATGGACCCAAAACTTCTAAAGAGGGCAACCATGCAAGAGGACAATTTCAAGAGGTTAATTGTACTCTCCGTTTTTTTCTGTTTTTCTGTACCAGAAATTTAAAACGGCCCCTCCGCCACGCCCCGGTACCCGAGGCCTCCGTTGCCCTGCCTGGGCGGGCGGCGGGGCGCTGCCGGGGCGGGCTGGCCGCGGGGATGGCGGTAAGGCGCAAGGACAAGCGAAGCTGGGCCTCAAGAGGCAGCCCATGGTCCCCGCCCCCGTCTACGGCCATACCACCCTGAACGCGCCCGATCTCGTCTGATCTCGGAAGCTAAGCAGGGTCGGGCCTGGTTAGTACTTGGATGGGAGACCGCCTGGGAATACCGGGTGCTGTAGGCTTTTGGCCTCCCGCTGCGGCTCTGCCTTCTCCATTAGTCGCCCGCGGCGGTGGCCGCCAGCTCCGCCCCCCGCCGGGCACCGCTGCAGGCCCCACCTCCTCCGCCCCCCCCACCACCACCACAAAGCGCCAGAGGGGTCGCTCCATGCGGCCCGAAGGCGGCCCTGGAAAGCAGCAGCACACCCGACGCTCCGGGGGTGGCTGGCCCGGACCCAGACTCCGCCGCGGGCCCGGGGGCCGTCCGTGCGGCCCGCGAGCCCCTCCACCTGCACCTGGCTGGCCCCAACGGCGCCCAGCCCCGGCGCCGCCACCTGTCCGCCAGTGTGGCTCTCCGCAGCTCTCTCTGGATAAAGCTGGATAAAGGTCTGGACGCGAAGGAGGGGCAGTGATTCAGCCTATTGCTCTTAGTGCCCCTCCCCCACACTCAGGAGCCCTTTGTGACAAGGCCACAGCTCTGTGATGCAGGCCTGGGGTTCTGCCATCAAGTGAACTCCCAGGGCTCTGTTGCCTGAGGGCGGCAATGCAGTTCAGAAGACGGAGAATCTCTTTTCTTTGAAAAACACTGTTGCTATCTGGCTGAGATCCAGCCCAACTTCCTGGGTGATTGATATCATCCTTGGCTTCCTGTGTGGACTGGGGCTCTTCCTCACGTTACTCCCCTGCTTCCAGAGTAATCCATTCTTAGCACCACCTAGGAAACCTAGAAACATCAGGAAGCATCAAGTAGAGCTGAAGGGGAGGAGCAGGAGTAGGAAGAAAAGTCGATCTTTGAAAGCTTGCAGAGATTGCCTGGAAGAACTGGAGGGGACTCACAACCTGGCTTCACCTCTGCGGAGCTGCCTGGGGAGGCTTCCTGGCAAGGGCAACTTTCATCAGCTCTCATGGCAAGACCCTCCTGGTGAGATGTGCAAAGCAGTGCCTGCTGGAGCCTGTGGAGGATACTGCTTGAAGGGTTGGGAACCCTGCAGGAACACCTCCTGTAGGGTTTCCTTCCTGGTTCAAGACACTCGAGAGGTGCTGGAAGCACATATTACAAGGTTTTGGGTAAAGCACGGGTGGACCCTACCCCTCAAGGTCCTCAAGCCCATCAATCTCTTGAAGTCGACAAAGTTCCAACCCTCCACCACCCTGCGGTTAGCCTCGTCCCCTTCAGCCACCTGTGTATCTGGGTCCCACTCAACAGTCACGTTTGCTGAGTTCCCGGAAAAACCTCCTCAGGCTCATTCAGGAGAGAAGGTGAGAACAGAAGAGTCCGTTCCTGCCCTGAAGAGGCCTCTCCTTGTCCCCTCCACTGTGTGTAAGGAAATCCAGAGTGCCCTGGGAGCGATTCCACCTGGTGACTACCATGGGCCCTCAAAGGCTTCTCTGACTGCACAGCAGGGCAGGCCACCTTCTCAGTCCCTCACACTCAGCCTTGTGGGCAGAACCTGGAAGAGTGAGACTGTGGAATGGGTCAAGAGGGACAGCCTAGAGCCAGGTCCAAGTTCAGCAATGGTCAGGAACGAGCCAAGAGAGGAGAGTGGTGGTCAGGCCTCAGGAGACACCTGCCATAGGGTAACAGTGATAGAGGTGAACTTAGGATCCCAATCTTTGAGAGTTGAAGAAGCCAGGGAGGCTGTGGAGGCCAAGGAGTCTCCTGCTCTTCAACCACAGTCTAGTGTTATCTTGGAAAGCAAAGTGTTGACAAAATCCCAAACCACAAATGTACCTATGAGGAGTTTAGAGGTGCCAGGGGCCAGTAAAAGTTTCCTACTACCTAGAATGTCTGTTTTCCAACCTCTAGGTGAGCCATGCCTTAACATGGAGGTTGCTAGTGAGTTTAACTCCAAAGTAAAGGTACAGTCAGACAACCAGCTTCAGGACTTTCCCAAACACAGGTTCCTTGCTGCAGACAACTTGGCTTCTCAGGTGCCTCAGTGCCATCCCCAGAGAGTCCCCACCAGAGACACGTTAGCTTCCCAGGAGCCAAGTGGCCTTATGGAAGGCCAAAGGAGCAACCTAGGGCAGCAGGAGCCCAAAACTTCAAAACTCCAAGACTCATGGAAGAGCCAGAGCAAGATGATTGCCCCTACTTACAAAAGAGAGGACCGTAGGAGGCATAAACCAGGAGAGCACGAAGAGAGGTTTAAAGAACGAGGGACCCCTCAAGCTGGAAGTATGAGCCGCCCTGCCCAGGTCAGGGGCATAACAGACTCTATTGGGAGCAGATGTCTCCAGCTCATGCCAGAGAAGAAATATAGCCCTCCAGAAAGCCTCTTCAGAAAAAGGATGAGGCTATTTTTAAAGTGGATTTTCCCCAATAAAAAAGTCAATGGTCGAGATGCTCTGCAAAGAAAAAAAAAAAAGCCCATATCAGCCACTGCCCGGAGTCACGGATCAGTCAAAAGCAGATCAATCTTGAAGAGTGAGACTGCTGAGGGTCAGGCACTCATGACAGCTGTTGGACAGATCGTAGAAGAAAAAAGAGCAATTCACCATGGACTTCATGCCACAGAGTTAAATGAGCACAGACTGGAATTCCAAGTCCCAGTATGTGGGGGTTTCTGCTACCATAGGCTTACCTCCTACCCAGAGCAAGGGAGAATGATGGGTTCTACAGCCTGCAGTCATAAAGCCACCTCCAAGGGCCAGAGTTGTTCTGTCAGGGAAAGGGAAGTCAGACACCAACATAGTTTGAAAAGTGTAAGGTTTGACGATGAGCAGCTGGGCCTAAGGTGCCTCCCATCCTTGTCCCCCAGGAAGAGTGTGTTTCCAGTTAGTACCTGCCAGTATGGGCCAAGGATTCCAGGTGCCCCAGCCCGCCATCAACACTGTCCAAGGCATTGTCATCTTTGGGGAGGTGTCTTGCCTGGTCGACAGTAAAATCCTTCTTTAGTCTTCCCTTTAGTAGGAAAACATGTCTCCAAGTAAAAATTCAGTCCATGTAGAGAAAATGATTTTCTCATTAGCACATCCAAGATATTTAATGTTCCCCAATACATATATATATATATATTTTTTTTTCTAATAAAAGCATAGTGTTATGGCAAAAAAAGAGAAATTTAAAACGGCATGGAAAAATGCTGAACATTAGGAATAATTAAAGCTATGCAAATCCAAATTACAAAAACCTATCCTCTCACACCAGTCAGAATGGCCATCAGCAAGAATTCTGCAAAAAGTAAATGCTGAAGGGGTTTTAGAGAAATGCCTACCCTTGGTCCAAAGTGGGACATGGTAAGAGCCAGTAATGAAAACAAAAATGAGGTGCCTTGTAAAGGTAAATACTGAGCTACCATTCAATCAAGCATACCCACTGCTGGGCCTATCGCCTGAGGGGATGAGAATCAAAAAAACACAGGCTGGGCTTCACTGGTGGCGCAGTGGTTGAGAGCCCGCCTGCCAATGCAGGGGACACGCGTTCATGCTCCGGGTCAGGAAGATCCAACGTGCCGTGGAGCGGCTTGTCCCGTGAGCTAGGGCTGCTGGGCCTGCGCGTCCGGAGCCTGTGCTCTGCAATGGGAGGGTCCACCTCAGTGAGAGGCCCACGTACCGCAAAAAAAAAAAAAAAACAAACAAACAAACAAAAAACAAAAAAAACACAGGCTGGCAATCCTCCACTCCAGCAATATTTACCATAGCCAACACTTGGAAGCTACGAAAATGTCCATCAACAGAGGAATGCACGAAGAAGAAGTGGTCCCTGTACACAATGGAATATGACTCCAATAAAAAATCTATATAAATACAATTTATAAAACAAACATAATTAAGGAGACATCAGCTCTTGGGGGCACATTCCACTCTAATATTTAACCGAGGAACACCACTGCCCGGATGGTCTGTTTCCCTAGTTCCCAGGTTGGGAAAAGCAGAAATGCTGCCGCCCTCTGGCCATTACCTGCAACAGCAGCTTTAAGACCTGTGCTAAGGGTCACTTCATATGCAGCAGTACTGGTGGGCTGTAAATGAAACCTGCCCTCCAAACGTCTTGAGGGAGGTAATGGCCAAAATATTTCTAAATGTCACACACACTTCACGAAGACAATTTGAAGAGGTAAGCTGTACTCACAGTTGAAGAAAAGAAGGACATGCCAGAAAGCTCAATTTCAAGGGATTATGAGACGCATGCAAATCCAGCCACAAAGTGGTATCGGCTCACACTAGTCAGAACACACATCAGCAAAAAAACTACAAACAAAAAATGCTGAAGGTGTTGTGGAGAAGTGCATACCCTCAACTTTAAGCGGGACGTAACCTGGTAAGAGCCACTAATGAGAACAGACTGGAGGTGCCTCTACAAGGTAAACATTCCGCTACCATATGATCCAGCAGGCCCACTCCTGGGCCTATAACCTAAGAAGACAGAATTGGAAAGACACAGGCAGGCAAATGTGCATTGCCGCAGCATTACAATAGCCATGACGTGGAAGCAACCAAAAAGCCCATCAACAGATGATGGGACAAAGAAGAACTGGTACATGTACAGACAGAATATTAGCCAAGGAAGAAAAGGACACAATGCCATTTGCAGCACCGTAGATGAGTCTAGAGGTGATCACGTGACTTGTAGTAAGTCAGAAAGAGAAAGACACGTATCGTATGATATCACTTATAGGTGTTACCTAAAAATTGATACCAGTGAAGATATTTCCACAGAGAAGGGCAATCCCAGATTCATTAAACAAACTTATGGTTCACCAACGGAAAGGTGTGAGGATTGGATACATTACGAGATTGGGGTGAACAGACATATACAAACACAGGTGAAATATATAATCACCAAAGACCTACAGAATACCAAGAGAAGACTACTCAACATTCTGTCATAACGTACATGGGAAAAGGATCCCAGCAAGAACAGACATATGTATATGTGTAAAAGAACCACATCTTGCACACCTGCAACAAGCCAAACATTGTAATCAAACACGCTGTGATAAAATAAAAAATAAAAAAATTAAATTAAAAAAACGAACAAGAAGTAGTGAGACAAACTTAAGGGGCCTTCTCCTGGCACATTCCATTCTAAATTACAACCTAGAGCACGACTCCCATTGAGGCTCTGCTGCCCTAGTAACCAGATTTGGTAAGGGAGAACTGCTGCCCCCTTGTGGCCGTTTCACACAACAGCACCTTTAATCCCAACGCTAATGTCAGTTGATATTCAAAATCATTGCAGTCCTGTAAATGACACCTGCCCTGAAAACAAATCCTGGGGTCATATATCGACCAAAAAATTCAAAAGACGTCCATATTTCAAAACGACACTTTCAAGAGGCATATTTTGTTCTGCGTATTTGTTCTGCACATTAGGGTTCTGCTTCTTTTTCTTTCTTTCTTTCTTTGTTAAAACAAAAACGGGAATGGAAAAAGGCAACCCTCAGAATGGGAGAAAATATTTGCAAACGAATCCACGGACAAAGGTTTAATCTCCAATATATATAACAGCTCATGCAGCTTAATATTAAAAAAAAACAAACAACCCAATACAAAAATGGGCAGAAGATCTAAATAGACGTTTCTTCAAAGAAGACACAGAGATGGCCAAGACGCACATGAAAAGCTGCTCAACATCACTCATCATTAGAGAAATGCACATCAAAACTACAGTGAGGTATCACCTCACACCTGTTAGAATGGGCATCATCAGAAAATGTACAAACAACAAATGCTGGGGAGGGTGTGGACCAAAGGAACCTTCTTCCACTATTGGTGGGAATGTAAATTGATATAGTCACTATGGAGAACAGCATGGAGGTTCCTTAAAAAACTAAAAATAGAATTACCATAGGATCCAGCAATCCCACTTCTGGGCATATAGCCAGAGAAAACCATAAATGAAAAAGACACATTCACCACAATGTTAATTGCAGCACTATTTACAATAGCCAGGTAATGGAAGCAACCTAAATGCCCACAGACAGACGAACGGATAATGATGTGGTCCATCTATAAAACGGAATATTACTCAGCCATAAAAAGGAACGAAACTGGGTCTTCTGTGGAGATGTCGACAGATCTAGAGACTGTCATACAGAGTGAAGTAAGTCAGAAGGAGAAAAACAAATATTGTATATTAATGCATATATGTGGAACCTAGAAAGATGGTACAGATGACCCGGTTTGCAGGGCAGAAATACAGACACAGAGGTAGAGAACAAACGTATGGACACCAAGAGGGGGGAAGCCATGGGTTGTTGGTGGTGGGATGAGTCGGGAGATTGGGATTGTCCTGTATACATGTATATGCATAAAATAGATAACTAATAATAATCCTGCTGAATAAAAAAATAAACTTAAATTTCAAAATTTTAAAAAATAAATAAAATTTTAAAATAAAACGGAAAAAAAGTTCTTCCCTTCACACAGATATATTTATAGGAATGAATTATTTCCATGCTTATATCTATAAATACATAGAAGAGGAATAAAATCTCACTTGAACCAAAAAAGAAAAAAAAAATAAAACAGAACCCACCAGTTATACACAGGAAAACCCTATCAGGGCACTGGCTCCAGCGGCAAACAATTCTGAAGTTGGTCAGAGGTGGGGAATCATCTCCCATGCAGCCAGCAGCCCCCCCAACCCCCGCAAGGAGCGTCGTCTTTGCAAAGCTGGGGGACCGTGCCGAGGCGTCTGTGAGTCAACGTGAGCCGAGCCCCAGGCCAGCTGCTGCTGAACTGTTCCCACCCTTCCCAGGTAAAACACCTGAATATGTCCAAGGACTTGAAAGCCTAGAGGAAGGGCCGTGGAGCCACAGCAGCGACAGCACGCAGGCCGACTTGGTGCCTGCAGGCCAGCCAGGATGGTCCTGGCCCCGGGCGCTCTTCTGGAAGCTTTCCATTTCCCTGCCTGAGATACTCCTCCTGTCCCGGCCCCCACTGCTTTTTTCCTTCCTCACCTCTGCCCGGGGAGAAATTCCAACGGAAGGTATGGGTGACACATCCTCTTCTTTAGCAGGTGGCAGCCCGGCAACTCCTGCAGAAAGTCCAGCAGAGCCCCACTCACACCGGGCCACCCACAGAGCCGTGGCCCCTCACTCCCTCCCACCAGCACAGCCCCGAGACTGCTGACGGGGCAGAGAATATGGCGTCAGGCACAGCTGCAGGGGCTCTTGCTGCCTGGAGCCGTGTTTATATGGACCTCAACCCAGGCACACCTGGGGAGGGCTGGCTGGCAGGGTCAGGCTGCCAAGGTCAGCCCATCCTCACCCCTCAGGGACTCCCATTGCAGAAAATGGACCTCGCTGAACCGGCCAGGTCCAAGGAACAGGTGTGGGCTCCTGAGAGTCTGGATAGACAAGGGGCTGCAGCTCCGGCTTGTTTTCTAATCCTTTTATCTGGCCCATGAGTGGGAGACAACTTCAAGAAGACCCTCTCCTAATGAGAGGAACCCAGGAGTCAGGGAGAGGAGGGGTGATGGGTGGAGACAGAGGCCTGGTGCCCCGGCTGTGGTGGAAGCCTCTGGAAGACCAGGCAGAGGGAGGCCGCACAGAGTGATGCCCAGGGTCACAGACCTGTCGGAGCTGCTGTTTGTTAGCTCAAGTCCTGCTCTGAGGTGCTCTGTGTCAGCTCTGAGTGACAGGTGATCTGGGCTGCTCTGCAATGAGGGCTACGTGCACGGTACCTGTGTGCCCAGCCCTGCCGGGGTACCTGCCCAGGGCAGCTCCGTATCCTGGGAGGGGCCTGACCACGAGAGCACCATGGACTGCTGGGGAGGGGGGGCCTGCCCAGGTGAGCTCCATATCCTGGGATTGCCCTGACCACGAGAGGCCCGTGGGCTGCTGGGGACCTGGTAAACGATGTCGGGACAGTCAGTGAAGCCACCGAGGATATACATCCAGTAGTTCCTAATTCCTACACCCTGCTGGTCATTCTACCATCCACCAGGACACGGTATTCTGTATGAGACTTCAGTGATGCCTTCTTCTGTATTGCATTGGTCCCCGAAAGGCTCTGCTGCCCTAGTAACCAGATTTGGGAATGGAGAAATGCTGCCGCCTTGTGGCCGTTTGCCACAACAGCAGCTTTAAACCCAGTGCTCATGGTCACTAAATATTCACACTCATTGCAGCCTGTAAACGGCACCTGCCCTGAAAAACAATCCTGGGGTCGAAAATGGACCCAAAACTTCTAAAGAGGGCAACCATGCAAGAGGACAATTTCAAGAGGTTAATTGTACTCTCCGTTTTTTTCTGTTTTTCTGTACCAGAAATTTAAAACGGCCCCTCCGCCACGCCCCGGTACCCGAGGCCTCCGTTGCCCTGCCTGGGCGGGCGGCGGGGCGCTGCCGGGGCGGGCTGGCCGCGGGGATGGCGGTAAGGCGCAAGGACAAGCGAAGCTGGGCCTCAAGAGGCAGCCCATGGTCCCCGCCCCCGTCTACGGCCATACCACCCTGAACGCGCCCGATCTCGTCTGATCTCGGAAGCTAAGCAGGGTCGGGCCTGGTTAGTACTTGGATGGGAGACCGCCTGGGAATACCGGGTACTGTAGGCTTTTGGCCTCCCACTGCGGCTCCGCCTGCTCCTTTAGTCGCCCGCGGCGGTGGCCGCCAGCTCCGCCCCCCGCCGGGCACCGCTGCAGGCCCCACCTCCTCCGCCCCCCCCCCACCACCACCACAAAGCGCCAGAGGGGTCGCTCCATGCGGCCCGAAGGCGGCCCTGGAAAGCAGCAGCACACCCGACGCTCCGGGGGTGGCTGGCCCGGACCCAGACTCTGCCGCGGGCCCGGGGCCCGTCCGTGCAGCCCGCGAGCCCCTCCACCTGCACCTGGCCGGCTCCACCAGCACCCAGCCCCGGCGCCGCCACCTGTCCACCAGTGTGGCTCTCCGCAGCTTTCTCTGGATAAAGCTGGATAAAGGTCTGGATGGGAAGGAAGGGCAGTGATTCAGCCTATTGCTCTTAGTGCCCCTCCCCCACACTCAGGAGCCCTTTGTGACAAGGCCACAGCTCTGTGATGCAGGCCTGGGGTTCTGCCATCAAGTGAACTCCCAGGGCTCTGTTGCCTGAGGGCGGCAATGCAGTTCAGAAGACGGAGAATCTCTTTTCTTTGAAAAACACTGTTGCTATCTGGCTGAGATCCAGCCCAACTTCCTGGGTGATTGATATCATCCTTGGCTTCCTGTGTGGACTGGGGCTCTTCCTCACGTTACTCCCCTGCTTCCAGAGTAATCCATTCTTAGCACCACCTAGGAAACCTAGAAACATCAGGAAGCATCAAGTAGAGCTGAAGGGGAGGAGCAGGAGTAGGAAGAAAAGTCGATCTTTGAAAGCTTGCAGAGATTGCCTGGAAGAACTGGAGGGGACTCACAACCTGGCTTCACCTCTGCGGAGCTGCCTGGGGAGGCTTCCTGGCAAGGGCAACTTTCATCAGCTCTCATGTCAAGACCCTCCTGGTGAGATGTGCAAAGCAGTGCCTGCTGGAGCCTGTGGAGGATACTGCTTGAAGGGTTGGGAACCCTGCAGGAACACCTCCTGTAGGGTTTCCTTCCTGGTTCAAGATACTCGAGAGGTGCTGGAAGCACATATTACAAGGTTTTGGGTAAAGCACGGGTGGACCCTACCCCTCAAGGTCCTCAAGCCCATCAATCTCTTGAAGTCGACAAAGTTCCAACCCTCCACCACCCTGCGGTTAGCCTCGTCCCCTTCAGCCACCTGTGTATCTGGGTCCCACTCAACAGTCACGTTTGCTGAGTTCCCGGAGAAACCTCCTCAGGCTCATTCAGGAGAGAAGGTGAGAACAGAAGAGTCCGTTCCTGCCCTGAAGAGGCCTCTCCTTGTCCCCTCCACTGTGTGTAAGGAAATCCAGAGTGCCCTGGGAGCGATTCCACCTGGTGACTACCATGGGCCCTCAAAGGCTTCTCTGACTGCACAGCAGGGCAGGCCACCTTCTCAGTCCCTCACACTCAGCCTTGTGGGCAGAACCTGGAAGAGTGAGACTGTGGAATGGGTCAAGAGGGACAGCCTAGAGCCAGGTCCAAGTTCAGCAATGGTCAGGAACGAGCCAAGAGAGGAGAGTGGTGGTCAGGCCTCAGGAGACACCTGCCATAGGGTAACAGTGATAGAGGTGAACTTAGGATCCCAATCTTTGAGAGGTGAAGAGGCCAGGGAGGCTGTGGAGGCCAAGGAGTCTCCTGCTCTTCAACCACAGTCTAGTGTTATCTTGGAAACCAAAGTGTTGACAAAATCCCAAACCACAAATGTACCTATGAGGAGTTTAGAGGTGCCAGGGGCCAGTAAAAGTTTCCTACTACCTAGAATGTCTGTTTTCCAACCTCTAGGTGAGCCATGCCTTAACATGGAGGTTGCTAGTGAGTTTAACTCCAAAGTAAAGGTACAGTCAGACAACCAGCTTCAGGACTTTCCCAAACACAGGTTCCTTGCTGCAGACAACTTGGCTTCTCAGGTGCCTCAGTGCCATCCCCAGAGAGTCCCCACCAGAGACACGTTAGCTTCCCAGGAGCCAAGTGGCCTTATGGAAGGCCAAAGGAGCAACCTAGGGCAGCAGGAGCCCAAAACTTCAAAACTCCAAGACTCATGGAAGAGCCAGAGCAAGATGATTGCCCCTACTTACAAAAGAGAGGACCGTAGGAGGCATAAACCAGGAGAGCACGAAGAGAGGTTTAAAGAATGAGGGACCCCTCAAGCTGGAAGTATGAGCCGCCCTGCCCAGGTCAGGGGCATAACAGACTCTATTGGGAGCAGATGTCTCCAGCTCATGCCAGAGAAGAAATATAGCCCTCCAGAAAGCCTCTTCAGAAAAAGGATGAGGCTATATTTAAAGTGGATTTTCCCCAATAAAAACGTCAATGGTCGAGATGCTCTGCAAAGAAAAAAAAAAAAAAGCCCATATCAGCCACTGCCCGGAGTCACGGATCAGTCAAAAGCAGATCAATCTTGAAGAGTGAGACTGCTGAGGGTCAGGCACTCATGACAGCTGTTGGACAGATCGTAGAAGAAAAAAAGAGCAATTCACCATGGACTTCATGCCACAGAGTTAAATGAGCACAGAGTGGAATTCCAAGTCCCAGTATGTGGGGGTTTCTGCTACCATAGGCTTACCTCCTACCCAGAGCAAGGGAGAATGATGGGTTCTACAGCCTGCAGTCATAAAGCCACCTCCAAGGGCCAGAGTTGTTCTGTTAGGGAAAGGGAAGTCAGACACCAACATAGTTTGAAAAGTGTAAGGTTTGACGATGAGCAGCTGGGCCTAAGGTGCCTCCCATCCTTGTCCACCAGGAAGAGTGTGTTTCCAGTTAGTACCTGCCAGTATGGGCCGAGGATTCCAGGTGCCCCAGCCCGCCATCAACACTGTCCAAGGCATTGTCATCTTTGGGGAGGTGTCTTGCCTGGTCGACAGTAAAATCCTTCTTTAGTCTTCCCTTTAGTAGGAAAACATGTCTCCAAGTAAAAATTCAGTCCATGTAGAGAAAATGATTTTCTCATTAGCACATCCAAGATATTTAATGTTCCCCAATACATATATATATATTTTTTTTTCTAATAAAAGCATAGTGTAATGGCAAAAAAGAGAAATTTAAAATGGCATGGAAAAATGCTGAACATTAGGAATAATTTAAGCTATGCAAATCCAAATTACAAAAACCTATCCGCTCACACCAGTCAGAATGGCCATCAGCAAGAATTCTGCAAAAAGTAAATGCTGAAGGGGTTTTAGAGAAATGCCTACCCTTGGTCCAAAGTGGGACATGGTAAGAGCCAGTAATGAAAACAAAAATGAGGTGCCTTGTAAAGGTAAATACTGAGCTACCATTCAATCAAGCATACCCACGGCTGGGCCTATCGCCTGAGGGGATGAGAATCAATAAAACACAGGCTGGGCTTCACTGGTGGCGCAGTGGTTGAGAGCCTGCCTGCCAATGCAGGGGACACGCGTTCATGCTCCGGGTCGGGAAGATACCACGTGCCGCGGAGCGGCTTGTCCCGTGAGCTAGGGCTGCTGGGCCTGCGCGTCCGGAGCCTGTGCTCTGCAATGGGAGGGTCCACCGCAGTGAGAGGCCCACGTACGGCAAAAAAAAAAAAAAAAAAAAAAAACAAAAAACAAAAAAAACACAGGCTGGCAATCCTCCACTCCAGCAATATTTACCATAGCCAACACTTGGAAGCTACGAAAATGTCCATCAACAGAGGAATGCACAAAGAAGAAGTGGTCCCTGTACACAATGGAATATGACTCCAATAAAAAATCTATATAAATACAATTTATAAAACAAACATAATTAAGGAGACATCAGCTCTTGGGGGCACATTCCACTCTAATATTTAACCGAGGAACACCACTGCCCGGATGGTCTGTTTCCCTAGTTCCCAGGTTGGGAAAAGCAGAAATGCTGCCGCCCTCTGGCCATTACCTGCAACAGCAGCTTTAAGACCTGTGCTAAGGGTCACTTCATATGCAGCAGTACTGGTGGGCTGTAAATGAAACCTGCCCTCCAAACGTCTTGAGGGAGGTAATGGCCAAAATATTTCTAAATGTCACACACACTTCACGAAGACAATTTGAAGAGGTAAGCTGTACTCACAGTTGAAGAAAAGAAGGACATGCCAGAAAGCTCAATTTCAAGGGATTATGAGACGCATGCAAATCCAGCCACAAAGTGGTATCGGCTCACACTAGTCAGAACACACATCAGCAAAAAAACTACAAACAAAAAATGCTGAAGGTGTTGTGGAGAAGCGCATACCCTCAACTTTAAGCGGGACGTAACCTGGTAAGAGCCACTAATGAGAACAGACTGGAGGTGCCTCTACAAGGTAAACATTCCGCTACCATATGATCCAGCAGGCCCACTCCTGGGCCTATAACCTAAGAAGACAGAATTGGAAAGACACAGGCAGGCAAATGTGCATTGCCGCAGCATTACAATAGCCATGACGTGGAAGCAACCAAAAAGTCCATCAACAGATGAGGGGACAAAGAAGAACTGGTACTTGTACAGACAGAATATTAGCCAAGGAAGAAAAGGACACAATGCCATTTGCAGCACCGTAGATGAGTCTAGAGGTGATCACGTGACTTGTACTAAGTCAGAAAGAGAAAGACACGTATCGTATGATATCACTTATAGGTGTTACCTAAAAATTGATACCAGTGAAGATATTTCCACAGAGAAGGGCAATCCCAGATTCATTAAACAAACTTATGGTTCACCAACGGAAAGGTGTGAGGATTGGATACATTACGAGATTGGGGTGAACAGACATATACAAACACAGGTGAAATATATAATCACCAAAGACCTACAGAATACCAAGAGAAGACTACTCAACATTCTGTCATAACGTACATGGGAAAAGGATCCCAGCAAGAACAGACATATGTATATGTGTAAAAGAACCACATCTTGCACACCTGCAACAAGCCAAACATTGTAATCAAACACGCTGTGATAAAATAAAAAATAAAAAAAATTAAATTAAAAAAACGAACAAGAAGTAGTGAGACAAACTTAAGGGGCCTTCTCCTGGCACATTCCATTCTAAATTACAACGTAGAACACGACTTCCATTGAGGCTCTGCTGCCCTAGAAACCAGATTTGGTAAGGGAGAACTGCTGCCCCCTTGTGGCCGTTTCACACAACAGCACCTTTAATCCCAACGCTAATGTCAGTTGATATTCAAAATCATTGCAGGCCTGTAAATGACACCTGCCCTGAAAACAAATCCTGGGGTCATATATCGACCAAAAAATTCAAAAGACGTCCATATTTCAAAACGACACTTTCAAGAGGCATATTTTGTTCTGCATATTTGTTCTGCACATTAGGGTTCTGCTTCTTTATCTTTCTTTCTTTCTTTGTTAAAAAAAAAAAACGGGAATGGAAAAAGGCAACCCTCAGAATGGGAGAAAATATTTGCAATCGAATCCACGGACAAAGGTTTAATCTCCAATATATATAACAGCTCATGCAGCTTAATATTAAAAAAAAAACAAACAACCCAATACAAAAATGGGCAGAAGATCTAAATAGACGTTTCTTCAAAGAAGACACAGAGATGGCCAAGACGCACATGAAAAGCTGCTCAACATCACTCATCATTAGAGAAATGCACATCAAAACTACAGTGAGGTATCACCTCACACCTGTTAGAATGGGCATCATCAGAAAAAGTACAAACAACAAATGCTGGGGAGGGTGTGGACCAAAGGAACCTTCTTCCACTATTGGTGGGAATGTAAATTGATACAGTCACTATGGAGAACAGCATGGAGGTTCCTTAAAAAACTAAAAATAGAATTACCATAGGATCCAGCAATCCCACTTCTGGGCATATAGCCAGAGAAAACCATAAATGAAAAAGACACATTCACCACAATGTTAATTGCAGCACTATTTACAATAGCCAGGTAATGGAAGCAACCTAAATGCCCACAGACAGACGAACGGATAATGATGTGGTCCATCTATAAAACGGAATATTACTCAGCCATAAAAAGGAACGAAACTGGGTCATCTGTGGAGATGTCGACGGATCTAGAGACTGTCATACAGAGTGAAGTAAGTCAGAAGGAGAAAAACAAATATTGTATATTAATGCATATATGTGGAACCTAGAAAGATGGTACAGATGACCCGGTTTGCAGGGCAGAAATACAGACACAGAGGTAGAGAACAAACGTATGGACACCAAGAGGGGGGAAGCCATGGGTTGTTGGTGGTGGGATGAGTCGGGAGATTGGGATTGTCCTGTATACATGTATATGCATAAAATAGATAACTAATAATAATCCTGCTGAATAAAAAAATAAACTTAAATTTCAAAATTTTAAAAAATAAATAAAATTTTAAAATAAAACGGAAAAAAAGTTCTTCCCTTCACACAGATGTATTTATAGGAATGAATTATTTCCATGCTTATATCTATAAATACATAGAAGAGGAATAAAATCTCACTTGAACCAAAAAAGAAAAAAAAAAAAACAGAACCCACCAGTTATACACAGGAAAACCCTATCAGGGCACTGGCTCCAGCGGCAAACAATTCTGAAGTTGGTCAGAGGTGGGGAATCATCTCCCATGCAGCCAGCAGCCCCCCCAACCCCCGCAAGGAGCGTCGTCTTTGCAAAGCTGGGGGACCGTGCCGAGGCGTCGTGAGTCAACGTGAGCCGAGCCCCAGGCTAGCTGCTACTGAACTGTTCCCACCCTTCCCAGGTAAAACACCTGAATATATCCAAGGACTTGAAAGCCTAGAGGAAGGGCCGTGGAGCCACAGCAGCGACAGCACGCAGGCCGACTTGGTGCCTGCAGGCCAGCCAGGATGGTCCTGGCCCCGGGCGCTCTTCTGGAAGCTTTCCATTTTCCTGCCTGAGATACTCCTCCTGTCCCGGCCCCCACTGCTTTTTTCCTTCCTCACCTCTGCCCGGGGAGAAATTCCAACGGAAGGTATGGGTGACACATCTTCTTCTTTAGCAGGTGGCAGCCCGGCAACTCCTGCAGAAAGTCCAGCAGAGCCCCACTCACACCGGGCCACCCACAGAGCCGTGGCCCCTCACTCCCTCCCACCAGCACAGCCCCGAGACTGCTGACGGGGCAGAGAATATGGCGTCAGGCACAGCTGCAGGGGCTCTTGCTGCCTGGAGCCGTGTTTATATGGACCTCAACCCAGGCACACCTGGGGAGGGCTGGCCGGCAGGGTCAGGCTGCCCAGGTCAGCCCATCCTCACCCCTCAGGGACTCACATTGCAGAAAATGGACCTCGCTGAACCGGCCAGGTCCAAGGAACAGGTGTGGGCTCCTGAGAGTCTGGATAGACAAGGGGCTGCAGCTCCGGCTTGTTTTCTAATCCTTTTATCTGGCCCATGAGTGGGAGACAACTTCAAGAAGACCCTCTCCTAATGAGAGGAACCCAGGAGTCAGGGAGAGGAGGGGTGATGGGTGGAGACAGAGGCCTGGTGCCCCGGCTGCGGTGGAAGCCTCTGGAAGACCAGGCAGAGGGAGGCCGCAAAGAGTGATGCCCAGGGTCACAGACCTGTCGGAGCTGCTGTTTGTTAGCTCAAGTCCTGCTCTGAGGTGCTCTGTGTCAGCTCTGAGTGACAGGTGATCTGGGCTGCTCTGCAATGAGGGCTACGTGCACGGTACCTGTGTGCCCAGCCCTGCCGGGGTACCTGCCCAGGGCAGCTCCGTATCCTGGGAGGGGCCTGACCACGAGAGCACCATGGGCTGCTGGGGAGGGGGTCCTGCCCAGGTGAGCTCCATATCCTGGGATTGCCCTGACCACGAGAGCCCCGTGGGCTGCTGGGGACCTGGTAAACGATGTCGGGACAGTCAGTGAAGCCACCGAGGATATACATCCAGTAGTTCCTAATTCCTACACCCTGCTGGTCATTCTACCATCCACCAGGACATGGTATTCTGTATGAGACTTCAGTGATGCCTTCTTCTGTATTGCATTGGTTCCCGAAAGGCTCTGCTGCCCTAGTAACCAGATTTGGGAATGGAGAAATGCTGCCGCCTTGTGGCCGTTTGCCACAACAGCAGCTTTAAACCCAGTGCTCATGGTCACTAAATATTCACACTCATTGCAGCCTGTAAACGGCACCTGCCCTGAAAAACAATCCTGGGGTCGAAAATGGACCCAAAACTTCTAAAGAGGGCAACCATGCAAGAGGACAATTTCAAGAGGTTAATTGTACTCTCCGTTTTTTTCTGTTTTTCTGTACCAGAAATTTAAAACGGCCCCTCCGCCACGCCCCGGTACCCGAGGCCTCCGTTGCCCTGCCTGGGCGGGCGGCGGGGCGCTGCCAGGGCGGGCTGGCCGCGGGGATGGCGGTAAGGTGCAAGGACAAGTGAAGCTGGGCCTCAAGAGGCAGCCCGCGGTCCCCGCCCTCGTCTACGGCCATACCACCCTGAACGCGGCCGATCTCGTCTGATCTCGGAAGCTAAGCAGGGTCGGGCCTGGTTAGTACTTGGATGGGAGACCGCCTGGGAATACCGGGTGCTGTAGGCTTTTGGCCTCCCGCTGCGGCTCCGCCTTCTCCTTTAGTCGCCCGCGGCGGTGGCCGCCAGCTCCGCCCGCCGCCGGGCACCGCTGCAGGCCCCACCTCCTCCGCCCCCCCACCACCACCACAAAGCGCCAGAGGGGTCGCTCCATGCGGCCCGAAGGCGGCCCTGGAAAGCAGCAGCACACCCGACGCTCCGGGGGTGGCTGGCCCGGACCCAGACTCCGCCGCGGGCCCGGGGGCCGTCCGTGCGGCCCGCGAGCCCCTCCACCTGCACCTGGCCGGCCCCAACGGCGCCCAGCCCCGGCGCCGCCACCTGTCCGCCAGTGTGGCTCTCCGCAGCTCTCTCCGGATAAAGCTGGATAAAGGTCTGGACGCGAAGGAGGGGCAGTGATTCAGCCTATTGCTCTTAGTGCCCCTCCCCCACACTCAGGAGCCCTTTGTGACAAGGCCACAGCTCTGTGATGCAGGCCTGGGGTTCTGCCATCAAGTGAACTCCCAGGGCTCTGTTGCCTGAGGGCGGCAATGCAGTTCAGAAGACGGAGAATCTCTTTTCTTTGAAAAACACTGTTGCTATCTGGCTGAGATCCAGCCCAACTTCCTGGGTGATTGATATCATCCTTGGCTTCCTGTGTGGACTGGGGCTCTTCCTCACGTTACTCCCCTGCTTCCAGAGTAATCCATTCTTAGCACCACCTAGGAAACCTAGAAACATCAGGAAGCATCAAGTAGAGCTGAAGGGGAGGAGCAGGAGTAGGAAGAAAAGTCGATCTTTGAAAGCTTGCAGAGATTGCCTGGAAGAACTGGAGGGGACTCACAACCTGGCTTCACCTCTGCGGAGCTGCCTGGGGAGGCTTCCTGGCAAGGGCAACTTTCATCAGCTCTCATGGCAAGACCCTCCTGGTGAGATGTGCAAAGCAGTGCCTGCTGGAGCCTGTGGAGGATACTGCTTGAAGGGTTGGGAACCCTGCAGGAACACCTCCTGTAGGGTTTCCTTCCTGGTTCAAGACACTCGAGAGGTGCTGGAAGCACATATTACAAGGTTTTGGGTAAAGCACGGGTGGACCCTACCCCTCAAGGTCCTCAAGCCCATCAATCTCTTGAAGTCGACAAAGTTCCAACCCTCCACCACCCTGCGGTTAGCCTCGTCCCCTTCAGCCACCTGTGTATCTGGGTCCCACTCAACAGTCACGTTTGCTGAGTTCCCGGAGAAACCTCCTCAGGCTCATTCAGGAGAGAAGGTGAGAACAGAAGAGTCCGTTCCTGCCCTGAAGAGGCCTCTCCTTGTCCCCTCCACTGTGTGTAAGGAAATCCAGAGTGCCCTGGGAGCGATTCCACCTGGTGACTACCATGGGCCCTCAAAGGCTTCTCTGACTGCACAGCAGGGCAGGCCACCTTCTCAGTCCCTCACACTCAGCCTTGTGGGCAGAACCTGGAAGAGTGAGACTGTGGAATGGGTCAAGAGGGACAGCCTAGAGCCAGGTCCAAGTTCAGCAATGGTCAGGAACGAGCCAAGAGAGGAGAGTGGTGGTCAGGCCTCAGGAGACCCCTGCCATAGAGTAACAGTGATAGAGGTGAACTTAGGATCCCAATCTTTGAGAGGTGAAGAGGCCAGGGAGGCTGTGGAGGCCAAGGAGTCTCCTGCTCTTCAACCACAGTCTAGTGTTATCTTGGAAACCAAAGTGTTGACAAAATCCCAAACCACAAATGTACCTATGAGGAGTTTAGAGGTGCCAGGGGCCAGTAAAAGTTTCCTACTACCTAGAATGTCTGTTTTCCAACCTCTAGGTGAGCCATGCCTTAACATGGAGGTTGCTAGTGAGTTTAACTCCAAAGTAAAGGTACAGTCAGACAACCAGCTTCAGGACTTTCCCAAACACAGGTTCCTTGCTGCAGACAACTTGGCTTCTCAGGTGCCTCAGTGCCATCCCCAGAGAGTCCCCACCAGAGACACGTTAGCTTCCCAGGAGCCAAGTGGCCTTATGGAAGGCCAAAGGAGCAACCTAGGGCAGCAGGAGCCCAAAACTTCAAAACTCCAAGACTCATGGAAGAGCCAGAGCAAGATGATTGCCCCTACTTACAAAAGAGAGGACCGTAGGAGGCATAAACCAGGAGAGCACGAAGAGAGGTTTAAAGAACGAGGGAGCCCTCAAGCTGGAAGTATGAGCCGCCCTGCCCAGGTCAGGGGCATAACAGACTCTATTGGGAGCAGATGTCTCCAGCTCATGCCAGAGAAGAAATAGAGCCCTCCAGAAAGCCTCTTCAGAAAAAGGATGAGGCTATTTTTAAAGTGGATTTTCCCCAATAAAAAAGTCAATGTTCGAGATGCTCTGCAAAGAAAAAAAAAAAAAAAGCCCATATCAGCCACTGCCCGGAGTCACGGATCAGTCAAATCAGATCAATCTTGAAGAGTGAGACTGCTGAGGGTCAGGCACTCATGACAGCTGTTGGACAGATCGTAGAAGAAAAAAGAGCAATTCACCATGGACTTCATGCCACAGAGTTAAATGAGCACAGAGTGGAATTCCAAGTCCCAGTATGTGGGGGTTTCTGCTACCATAGGCTTACCTCCTACCCAGAGCAAGGGAGAATGATGGGTTCTACAGCCTGCAGTCATAAAGCCACCTCCAAGGGCCAGAGTTGTTCTGTCAGGGAAAGGGAAGTCAGACACCAACATAGTTTGAAAAGTGTAAGGTTTGACGATGAGCAGCTGGGCCTAAGGTGCCTCCCATCCTTGTCCCCCAGGAAGAGTGTGTTTCCAGTTAGTACCTGCCAGTATGGGCCAAGGATTCCAGGTGCCCCAGCCCGCCATCAACACTGTCCAAGGCATTGTCATCTTTGGGGAGGTGTCTTGCCTGGTCGACAGTAAAATCCTTCTTTAGTCTTCCCTTTAGTAGGAAAACATGTCTCCAAGTAAAAATTCAGTCCATGTAGAGAAAATGATTTTCTCATTAGCACATCCAAGATATTTAATGTTCCCCAATACATATATATATATATATATATATATATATATATATATATATATATATATTTTCTAATAAAAGCATACTGTAATGGCAAAAAAAAGAGAAATTTAAAACGGCATGGAAAAATGCTGAACATTAGGAATAATTAAAGCTATGCAAATCCAAATTACAAAAACCTATCCGCTCACACCAGTCAGAATGGCCATCAGCAAGAATTCTGCAAAAAGTAAATGCTGAAGGGGTTTTAGAGAAATGCCTACCCTTGGTCCAAAGTGGGACATGGTAAGAGCCAGTAATGAAAACAAAAATGAGGTGCCTTGTAAAGGTAAATACTGAGCTACCATTCAATCAAGCATACCCACTGCTGGGCCTATCGCCTGAGGGGATGAGAATCAAAAAAACACAGGCTGGGC
Source organism: Mesoplodon mirus (assembly GCF_964341445.2). NCBI lineage: Eukaryota > Metazoa > Chordata > Mammalia > Artiodactyla > Ziphiidae > Mesoplodon > Mesoplodon mirus. The sequence goes on from NC_138976.1 coordinate 100,313,010, forward strand.
TTCACTGGTGGCGCAGTGGTTGAGAGCCCGCCTGCCAATGCAGGGGACACGCGTTCATGCTCCGGGTCGGGAAGATCCCACGTGCCGCGGAGCGGCTTGTCCCGTGAGCTAGGGCTGCTGGGCCTGCGCGTCCGGAGCCTGTGCTCTGCAATGGGAGGGTCCACCGCAGTGAGAGGACCACGTACCGCAAAAAAAAAAAAAAAAAAAAAAAACAAACAAAAAACAAAAAAACACAGGCTGGCAATCCTCCACTCCAGCAATATTTACCATAGCCAACACTTGGAAGCTACGAAAATGTCCATCAACAGAGGAATGCACAAAGAAGAAGTGGTCCCTGTACACAATGGAATATGACTCCAATAAAAAATCTATATAAATACAATTTATAAAACAAACATAATTAAGGAGACATCAGCTCTTGGGGGCACATTCCACTCTAATATTTAACCGAGGAACACCACTGCCCGGATGGTCTGTTTCCCTAGTTCCCAGGTTGGGAAAAGCAGAAATGCTGCCGCCCTCTGGCCATTACCTGCAACAGCAGCTTTAAGACCTGTGCTAAGGGTCACTTCATATGCAGCAGTACTGGTGGGCTGTAAATGAAACCTGCCCTCCAAACGTCTTGAGGGAGGTAATGGCCAAAATATTTCTAAATGTCACACACACTTCACGAAGACAATTTGAAGAGGTAAGCTGTACTCACAGTTGAAGAAAAGAAGGACATGCCAGAAAGCTCAATTTCAAGGGATTATGAGATGCATGCAAATCCAGCCACAAAGTGGTATCGGCTCACACTAGTCAGAACACACATCAGCAAAAAAACTACAAACAAAAAATGCTGAAGGTGTTGTGGAGAAGCGCATACCCTCAACTTTAAGCGGGACGTAACCTGGTAAGAGCCACTAATGAGAACAGACTGGAGGTGCCTCTACAAGGTAAACATTCCGCTACCATATGATCCAGCAGGCCCACTCCTGGGCCTATAACCTAAGAAGACAGAATTGGAAAGACACAGGCAGGCAAATGTGCATTGCCGCAGCATTACAATAGCCATGACGTGGAAGCAACCAAAAAGTCCATCAACAGATGAGGGGACAAAGAAGAACTGGTACATGTACAGACAGAATATTAGCCAAGGAAGAAAAGGACACCATGCCATTTGCAGCACCGTAGATGAGTCTAGAGGTGATCACGTGACTTGTAGTAAGTCAGAAAGAGAAAGACACGTATCGTATGATATCACTTATAGGTGTTACCTAAAAATTGATACCAGTGAAGATATTTCCACAGAGAAGGGCAATCCCAGATTCATTAAACAAACTTATGGTTCACCAACGGAAAGGTGTGAGGATTGGATACATTACGAGATTGGGGTGAACAGACATATACAAACACAGGTGAAATATATAATCACCAAAGACCTACAGAATACCAAGAGAAGACTACTCAACATTCTGTCATAACGTACATGGGAAAAGGATCCCAGCAAGAACAGACATATGTATATGTGTAAAAGAACCACATCTTGCACACCTGCAACAAGCCAAACATTGTAATCAAACACGCTGTGATAAAATAAAAAATAAAAAAATTAAATTAAAAAAACGAACAAGAAGTAGTGAGACAAACTTAAGGGGCCTTCTCCTGGCACATTCCATTCTAAATTACAACCTAGAGCACGACTCCCATTGAGGCTCTGCTGCCCTAGTAACCAGATTTGGTAAGGGAGAACTGCTGCCCCCTTGTGGCCGTTTCACACAACAGCACCTTTAATCCCAACGCTAATGTCAGTTGATATTCAAAATCATTGCAGGCCTGTAAATGACACCTGCCCTGAAAACAAATCCTGGGGTCATATATCGACCAAAAAATTCAAAAGACGTCCGTATTTCAAAACGACACTTTCAAGAGGCATATTTTGTTCTGCATATTTGTTCTGCACATTAGGGTTCTGCTTCTTTATCTTTCTTTCTTTCTTTGTTAAAAAAAAAACGGGAATGGAAAAAGGCAACCCTCAGAATGGGAGAAAATATTTGCAAACGAATCCACGGACAAAGGTTTAATCTCCAATATATATAACAGCTCATGCAGCTTAATATTAAAAAAAAACAAACAACCCAATACAAAAATGGGCAGAAGATCTAAATAGACGTTTCTTCAAAGAAGACACAGAGATGGCCAAGACGCACATGAAAAGCTGCTCAACATCACTCATCATTAGAGAAATGCACATCAAAACTACAGTGAGGTATCACCTCACACCTGTTAGAATGGGCATCATCAGAAAATGTACAAACAACAAATGCTGGGGAGGGTGTGGACCAAAGGAACCTTCTTCCACTATTGGTGGGAATGTAAATTGATACAGTCACTATGGAGAACAGCATGGAGGTTCCTTAAAAAACTAAAAATAGAATTACCATAGGATCCAGCAATCCCACTTCTGGGCATATAGCCAGAGAAAACCATAAATCAAAAAGACACATTCACCACAATGTTCATTGCAGCACTATTTACAATAGCCAGGTAATGGAAGCAACCTAAATGCCCACAGACAGACGAACGGATAATGATGTGGTCCATCTATAAAACGGAATATTACTCAGCCATAAAAAGGAACGAAACTGGGTCATCTGTGGAGACGTCGACGGATCTAGAGACTGTCATACAGAGTGAAGTAAGTCAGAAGGAGAAAAACAAATATTGTATATTAATGCATATATGTGGAACCTAGAAAGATGGTACAGATGACCCGGTTTGCAGGGCAGAAATAGAGACACAGAGGTAGAGAACAAACGTATGGACACCAAGAGGGGGGAAGCCATGGGTTGTTGGTGGTGGGATGAGTCGGGAGATTGGGATTGTCCTGTATACATGTATATGCATAAAATAGATAACTAATAATAATCCTGCTGAATAAAAAAATAAACTTAAATTTCAAAATTTTAAAAAATAAATAAAATTTTAAAATAAAACGGAAAAAAAGTTCTTCCCTTCACACAGATGTATTTATAGGAATGAATTATTTCCATGCTTATATCTATAAATACATAGAAGAGGAATAAAATCTCACTTGAACCAAAAAAGAAAAAAAAAACAGAACCCACCAGTTATACACAGGAAAACCCTATCAGGGCACTGGCTCCAGCGGCAAACAATTCTGAAGTTGGTCAGAGGTGGGGAATCATCTCCCATGCAGCCAGCAGCCCCCCCAACCCCCGCAAGGAGCGTCGTCATTGCAAAGCTGGGGGACCGTGCCGAGGCGTCTGTGAGTCAACGTGAGCCGAGCCCCAGGCCAGCTGCTGCTGAACTGTTCCCACCCTTCCCAGGTAAAACACCTGAATATGTCCAAGGACTTGAAAGCCCAGAGGAAGGGCCGTGGAGCCACAGCAGCGACAGCACGCAGGCCGACTTGGTGCCTGCAGGCCAGCCAGGATGGTCCTGGCCCCGGGCGCTCTTCTGGAAGCTTTCCATTTCCCTGCCTGAGATACTCCTCCTGTCCCGGCCCCCACTGCTTTTTTCCTTCCTCACCTCTGCCCGGGGAGAAATTCCAACGGAAGGTATGGGTGACACATCCTCTTCTTTAGCAGGTGGCAGCCCGGCAACTCCTGCAGAAAGTACAGCAGAGCCCCACTCACACCGGGCCACCCACAGAGCCGTGGCCCCTCACTCCCTCCCACCAGCACAGCCCCGAGACTGCTGACGGGGCAGAGAATATGGCGTCAGGCACAGCTGCAGGGGCTCTTGCTGCCTGGAGCCGTGTTTATATGGACCTCAACCCAGGCACACCTGGGGAGGGCTGGCCGGCAGGGTCAGGCTGCCCAGGTCAGCCCATCCTCACCCCTCAGGGACTCCCATTGCAGAAAATGGACCTCGCTGAACCGGCCACGTCCAAGGAACAGGTGTGGGCTCCTGAGAGTCTGGATAGACAAGGGGCTGCAGCTCCGGCTTGTTTTCTAATCCTTTTATCTGGCCCATGAGTGGGAGACAACTTCAAGAAGACCCTCTCCTAATGAGAGGAACCCAGGAGTCAGGGAGAGGAGGGGTGATGGGTGGAGACAGAGGCCTGGTGCCCCGGCTGCGGTGGAAGCCTCTGGAAGACCAGGCAGAGGGAGGCCGCACAGAGTGATGCCCAGGGTCACAGACCTGTCGGAGCTGCTGTTTGTTAGCTCAAGTCCTGCTCTGAGGTGCTCTGTGTCAGCTCTGAGTGACAGGTGATCTGGGCTGCTCTGCAATGAGGGCTACGTGCACGGTACCTGTGTGCCCAGCCCTGCCGGGGTACCTGCCCAGGGCAGCTCCGTATCCTGGGAGGGGCCTGACCACGAGAGCACCATGGGCTGCTGGGGAGGGGGGGCCTGCCCAGGTGAGCTCCATATCCTGGGATTGCCCTGACCACGAGAGCCCCGTGGGCTGCTGGGGACCTGGTAAACGATGTCGGGACAGTCAGTGAAGCCACCGAGGATATACATCCAGTAGTTCCTAATTCCTACACCCTGCTGGTCATTCTACCATCCACCAGGACATGGTATTCTGTATGAGACTTCAGTGATGCCTTCTTCTCTATTGCATTGGTCCCCGAAAAGCTCTGCTGCCCTAGTAACCAGATTTGGGAATGGAGAAATGCTGCCGCCTTGTGGCCGTTTGCCACAACAGCAGCTTTAAACCCAGTGCTCATGGTCGCTAAATATCCACACTCATTGCAGCCTGTAAACGGCACCTGCCCTGGAAAACAACCCTGGGGTCGAAAATGGACCCAAAACTTCTAAAGAGGGCAACCATGCAAGAGGACAATTTCAAGAGGTTAATTGTACTCTCCGTTTTTTTCTGTTTTTCTGTACCAGAAATTTAAAACGGCCCCTCCGCCACGCCCCGGTACCCGAGGCCTCCGTTGCCCTGCCTGGGCGGGCGGCGGGGCGCTGCCGGGGCGGGCTGGCCGCGGGGATGGCGGTAAGGCGCAAGGACAAGCGAAGCTGGGCCTCAAGAGGCAGCCCGCGGTCCCCGCCCCCGTCTACGGCCATACCACCCTGAACGCGCCCGATCTCGTCTGATCTCGGAAGCTAAGCAGGGTCGGGCCTGGTTAGTACTTGGATGGGAGACCGCTTGGGAATACCGGGTGCTGTAGGCTTTTGGCCTCCCGCTGCGGCTCCGACTTCTCCTTTAGTCGCCCGCGGCGGTGGCCGCCAGCTCCGCCCCCCGCCGGGCACCGCTGCAGGCCCCACCTCCTCCGCCCTCCCCACCACCACCACAAAGCGCCAGAGGGGTCGCTCCATGCGGCCCGAAGGCGGCCCTGGAAAGCAGCAGCACACCCGACGCTCCGGGGGTGGCTGGCCCGGACCCAGACTCCGCCACGGGCCCGGGGGCCGTCCGTGCGGCCCGCGAGCCCCTCCACCTGCACCTGGCCGGCCCCAACGGCGCCCAGCCCCGGCGCCGCCACCTGTCCGCCAGTGTGGCTCTCCGCAGCTCTCTCCGGATAAAGCTGGATAAAGGTCTGGACGCGAAGGAGGGGCAGTGATTCAGCCTATTGCTCTTAGTGCCCCTCCCCCACACTCAGGAGCCCTTTGTGACAAGGCCACAGCTCTGTGATGCAGGCCTGGGGTTCTGCCATCAAGTGAACTCCCAGGGCTCTGTTGCCTGAGGGCGGCAATGCAGTTCAGAAGACGTAGAATCTCTTTTCTTTGAAAAACACTGTTGCTATCTGGCTGAGATCCAGCCCAACTTCCTGGGTGATTGATATCATCCTTGGCTTCCTGTGTGGACTGGGGCTCTTCCTCACGTTACTCCCCTGCTTCCAGAGTAATCCATTCTTAGCACCACCTAGGAAACCTAGAAACATCAGGAAGCATCAAGTAGAGCTGAAGGGGAGGAGCAGGAGTAGGAAGAAAAGTCGATCTTTGAAAGCTTGCAGAGATTGCCTGGAAGAACTGGAGGGGACTCACAACCTGGCTTCACCTCTGCGGAGCTGCCTGGGGAGGCTTCCTGGCAAGGGCAACTTTCATCAGCTCTCATGGCAAGACCCTCCTGGTGAGATGTGCAAAGCAGTGCCTGCTGGAGCCTGTGGAGGATACTGCTTGAAGGGTTGGGAACCCTGCAGGAACACCTCCTGTAGGGTTTCCTTCCTGGTTCAAGACACTCGAGAGGTGCTGGAAGCACATATTACAAGGTTTTGGGTAAAGCACGGGTGGACCCTACCCCTCAAGGTCCTCAAGCCCATCAATCTCTTGAAGTCGACAAAGTTCCAACCCTCCACCACCCTGCGGTTAGCCTCGTCCCCTTCAGCCACCTGTGTATCTGGGTCCCACTCAACAGTCACGTTTGCTGAGTTCCCGGAGAAACCTCCTCAGGCTCATTCAGGAGAGAAGGTGAGAACAGAAGAGTCCGTTCCTGCCCTGAAGAGGCCTCTCCTTGTCCCCTCCACTGTGTGTAAGGAAATCCAGAGTGCCCTGGGAGCGATTCCACCTGGTGACTACCATGGGCCCTCAAAGGCTTCTCTGACTGCACAGCAGGGCAGGCCACCTTCTCAGTCCCTCACACTCAGCCTTGTGGGCAGAACCTGGAAGAGTGAGACTGTGGAATGGGTCAAGAGGGACAGCCTAGAGCCAGGTCCAAGTTCAGCAATGGTCAGGAACGAGCCAAGAGAGGAGAGTGGTGGTCAGGCCTCAGGAGACCCCTGCCATAGGGTAACAGTGATAGAGGTGAACTTAGGATCCCAATCTTTGAGAGGTGAAGAGGCCAGGGAGGCTGTGGAGGCCAAGGAGTCTCCTGCTCTTCAACCACAGTCTAGTGTTATCTTGGAAACCAAAGTGTTGACAAAATCCCAAACCACAAATGTACCTATGAGGAGTTTAGAGGTGCCAGGGGCCAGTAAAAGTTTCCTACTACCTAGAATGTCTGTTTTCCAACCTCTAGGTGAGCCATGCCTTAACATGGAGGTTGCTAGTGAGTTTAACTCCAAAGTAAAGGTACAGTCAGACAACCAGCTTCAGGACTTTCCCAAACACAGGTTCCTTGCTGCAGACAACTTGGCTTCTCAGGTGCCTCAGTGCCATCCCCAGAGAGTCCCCACCAGAGACACGTTAGCTTCCCAGGAGCCAAGTGGACTTATGGAAGGCCAAAGGAGCAACCTAGGGCAGCAGGAGCCCCAAACTTCAAAACTCCAAGACTCATGGAAGAGCCAGAGCAAGATGATTGCCCCTACTTACAAAAGAGAGGACCGTAGGAGGCATAAACCAGGAGAGCACGAAGAGAGGTTTAAAGAACGAGGGAGCCCTCAAGCTGGAAGTATGAGCCGCCCTGCCCAGGTCAGGGGCATAACAGACTCTATTGGGAGCAGATGTCTCCAGCTCATGCCAGAGAAGAAATAGAGCCCTCCAGAAAGCCTCTTCAGAAAAAGGATGAGGCTATTTTTAAAGTGGATTTTCCCCAATAAAAAAGTCAATGGTCGAGATGCTCTGCAAAGAAAAAAAAAAAAAAGCCCATATCAGCCACTGCCCGGAGTCACGGATCAGTCAAATCAGATCAGTCTTGAAGAGTGAGACTGCTGAGGGTCAGGCACTCATGACAGCTGTTGGACAGATCGTAGAAGAAAAAAGAGCAATTCACCATGGACTTCATGCCACAGAGTTAAATGAGCACAGAGTGGAATTCCAAGTCCCAGTATGTGGGGGTTTCTGCTACCATAGGCTTACCTCCTACCCAGAGCAAGGGAGAATGATGGGTTCTACAGCCTGCAGTCATAAAGCCACCTCCAAGGGCCAGAGTTGTTCTGTCAGGGAAAGGGAAGTCCGACACCAACATAGTTTGAAAAGTGTAAGGTTTGACGATGAGCAGCTGGGCCTAAGGTGCCTCCCATCCTTGTCCCCCAGGAAGAGTGTGTTTCCAGTTAGTACCTGCCAGTATGGGCCAAGGATTCCAGGTGCCCCAGCCCGCCATCAACACTGTCCAAGGCATTGTCATCTTTGGGGAGGTGTCTTGCCTGGTCGACAGTAAAATCCTTCTTTAGTCTTCCCTTTAGTAGGAAAACATGTCTCCAAGTAAAAATTCAGTCCATGTAGAGAAAATGATTTTCTCATTAGCACATCCAAGATATTTAATGTTCCCCAATACATATATATATATATATTATTTTTTCTAATAAAAGCATACTGTAATGGCAAAAAAAAAGAAATTTAAAACGGCATGGAAAAATGCTGAACATTAGGAATAATTAAAGCTATGCAAATCCAAATTACAAAAACCTATCTGCTCACACCAGTCAGAATGGCCATCAGCAAGAATTCTGCAAAAAGTAAATGCTGAAGGGGTTTTAGAGAAATGCCTACACTTGGTCCAAAGTGGGACATGGTAAGAGCCAGTAATGAAAACAAAAATGAGGTGCCTTGTAAAGGTAAATACTGAGCTACCATTCAATCAAGCATACCCACTGCTGGGCCTATCGCCTGAGGGGATGAGAATCAAAAAATCACAGGCTGGGCTTCACTGGTGGCGCAGTGGTTTAGAGCCCGCCTGCCAATGCAGGGGACACGCATTCATGCTCCGGGTCGGGAAGGTCCCACGTGCCACGGAGCGGCTTGTCCCGTGAGCTAGGGCTGCTGGGCCTGCGCGTCCGGAGCCTGTGCTCTGCAATGGGAGGGTCCACCGCAGTGAGAGGCCCACGTACCGCAAAAAAAAAACAAACAAAACAAACAAAAAACAAAAAAAACACAGGCTGGCAATCCTCCACTCCAGCAATATTTACCATAGCCAACACTTGGAAGCTACGAAAATGTCCATCAACAGAGGAATGCACAAAGAAGAAGTGGTCCCTGTACACAATGGAATATGACTCCAATAAAAAATCTATATAAATACAATTTATAAAACAAACATAATTAAGGAGACATCAGCTCTTGGGGGCACATTCCACTCTAATATTTAACCGAGGAACACCACTGCCCGGATGGTCTGTTTCCCTAGTTCCCAGGTTGGGAAAAGCAGAAATGCTGCCGCCCTCTGGCCATTACCTGCAACAGCAGCTTTAAGACCTGTGCTAAGGGTCACTTCATATGCAGCAGTACTGGTGGGCTGTAAATGAAACCTGCCCTCCAAACGTCTTGAGGGAGGTAATGGCCAAAATATTTCTAAATGTCACACACACTTCACGAAGACAATTTGAAGAGGTAAGCTGTACTCACAGTTGAAGAAAAGAAGGACATGCCAGAAAGCTCAATTTCAAGGGATTATGAGACGCATGCAAATCCAGCCACAAAGTGGTATCGGCTCACACTAGTCAGAACACACATCAGCAAAAAAACTACAAACAAAAAATGCTGAAGGTGTTGTGGAGAAGCGCATACCCTCAACTTTAAGCGGGACGTAACCTGGTAAGAGCCACTAATGAGAACAGACTGGAGGTACCTCTACAAGGTAAACATTCCGCTACCATATGATCCAGCAGGCCCACTCCTGGGCCTATAACCTAAGAAGACAGAATTGGAAAGACACAGGCAGGCAAATGTGCATTGCCGCAGCATTACAATAGCCATGACGTGGAAGCAACCAAAAAGCCCATCAACAGATGAGGGGACAAAGAAGAACTGGTACATGTACAGACAGAATATTAGCCAAGGAAGAAAAGGACACCATGCCATTTGCAGCACCGTAGATGAGTCTAGAGGTGATCACGTGACTTGTAGTAAGTCAGAAAGAGAAAGACACGTATCGTATGATATCACTTATAGGTGTTACGTAAAAATTGATACCAGTGAAGATATTTCCACAGAGAAGGGCAATCCCAGATTCATTAAACAAACTTATGGTTCACCAACGGAAAGGTGTGAGGATTGGATACATTACGAGATTGGGGTGAACAGACATATACAAACACAGGTGAAATATATAATCACCAAAGACCTACAGAATACCAAGAGAAGACTACTCAACATTCTGTCATAACGTACATGGGAAAAGGATCCCAGCAAGAACAGACATATGTATATGTGTAAAAGAACCACATCTTGCACACCTGCAACAAGCCAAACATTGTAATCAAACACGGTGTGATAAAATAAAAAATAAAAAAATTAAATTAAAAAAACGAACAAGAAGTAGTGAGACAAACTTAAGGGGCCTTCTCCTGGCACATTCCATTCTAAATTACAACCTAGAGCACGACTCCCATTGAGGCTCTGCTGCCCTAGTAACCAGATTTGGTAAGGGAGAACTGCTGCCCCCTTGTGGCCGTTTCACACAACAGCACCTTTAATCCCAACGCTAATGTCAGTTGATATTCAAAATCATTGCAGGCCTGTAAATGACACCTGCCCTGAAAACAAATCCTGGGGTCATATATCGACCAAAAAATTCAAAAGACGTCCATATTTCAAAACGACACTTTCAAGAGGCATATTTTGTTCTGCATATTTGTTCTGCACATTAGGGTTCTACTTCTTTATCTTTCTTTCTTTCTTTGTTAAAAAAAAACGGGAATGGAAAAAGGCAACCCTCAGAATGGGAGAAAATATTTGCAAACGAATCCACGGACAAAGGTTTAATCTCCAATATATATAACAGCTCATGCAGCTTAATATTAAAAAAAAACAAACAACCCAATACAAAAATGGGCAGAAGATCTAAATAGACGTTTCTTCAAAGAAGACACAGAGATGGCCAAGACGCACATGAAAAGCTGCTCAACATCACTCATCATTAGAGAAATGCACATCAAAACTACAGTGAGGTATCACCTCACACCTGTTAGAATGGGCATCATCAGAAAATGTACAAACAACAAATGCTGGGGAGGGTGTGGACCAAAGGAACCTTCTTCCACTATTGGTGGGAATGTAAATTGATACAGTCACTATGGAGAACAGCATGGAGGTTCCTTAAAAAACTAAAAATAGTATTACCATAGGATCCAGCAATCCCACTTCTGGGCATATAGCCAGAGAAAACCATAAATCAAAAAGACACATTCACCACAATGTTCATTGCAACACTATTTACAATAGCCAGGTAATGGAAGCAACCTAAATGCCCACAGACAGACGAACGGATAATGATGTGGTCCATCTATAAAACGGAATATTACTCAGCCATAAAAAGGAACGAAACTGGGTCATCTGTGGAGACGTCAACGGATCTAGAGACTGTCATACAGAGTGAAGTAAGTCAGAAGGAGAAAAACAAATATTGTATATTAATGCATATATGTGGAACCTAGAAAGATGGTACAGATGACCCGGTTTGCAGGGCAGAAATAGAGACACAGAGGTAGAGAACAAACGTATGGACACCAAGAGGGGGGAAGCCATGGGTTGTTGGTGGTGGGATGAGTCGGGAGATTGGGATTGTCCTGTATACATGTATATGCATAAAATAGATAACTAATAATAATCCTGCTGAATAAAAAAATAAACTTAAATTTCAAAATTTTAAAAAATAAATAAAATTTTAAAATAAAACAGAAAAAAAGTTCTTCCCTTCACACAGATGTATTTATAGGAATGAATTATTTCCATGCTTATATCTATAAATACATAGAAGAGGAATAAAATCTCACTTGAACCAAAAAAGAAAAAAAAAAACAGAACCCACCAGTTATACACAGGAAAACCCTATCAGGGCACTGGCTCCAGCGGCAAACAATTCTGAAGTTGGTCAGAGGTGGGGAATCATCTCCCATGCAGCCAGCAGCCCCCCCCAACCCCCACAAGGAGCGTCGTCATTGCAAAGCTGGGGGACAGTGCCGAGGCGTCTGTGAGTCAACGTGAGCCGAGCCCCAGGCCAGCTGCTGCTGAACTGTTCCCACCCTTCCCAGGTAAAACACCTGAATATGTCCAAGGACTTGAAAGCCTAGAGGAAGGGCCGTGGAGCCACAGCAGCGACAGCACGCAGGCCGACTTGGTGCCTGCAGGCCAGCCAGGATGGTCCTGGCCCCGGGCGCTCTTCTGGAAGCTTTTCATTTCCCTGCCTGAGATACTCCTCATGTCCCGGCCCCCACTGCTTTTTTCCTTCCTCACCTCTGCCCGGGGAGAAATTCCAACGGAAGGTATGGGTGACACATCCTCTTCTTTAGCAGGTGGCAGCCCGGCAACTCCTGCAGAAAGTCCAGCAGAGCCCCACTCACACTGGGCCACCCACAGAGCCGTGGCCCCTCACTCCCTCCCACCAGCACAGCCCCGAGACTGCTGACGGGGCAGAGAATATGGCGTCAGGCACAGCTGCAGGGGCTCTTGCTGCCTGGAGCCGTGTTTATATGGACCTCAACCCAGGCACACCTGGGGAGGGCTGGCCGGCAGGGTCAGGCTGCCCAGGTCAGCCCATCCTCACCCCTCAGGGACTCACATTGCAGAAAATGGACCTCGCTGAACCGGCCAGGTCCAAGGAACAGGTGTGGGCTCCTGAGAGTCTGGATAGACAAGGGGCTGCAGCTCCGGCTTGTTTTCTAATCCTTTTATCTGGCCCATGAGTGGGAGACAACTTCAAGAAGACCCTCTCCTAATGAGAGGAACCCAGGAGTCAGGGAGAGGAGGGGTGATGGGTGGAGACAGAGGCCTGGTGCCCCGGCTGCGGTGGAAGCCTCTGGAAGACCAGGCAGAGGGAGGCCGCACAGAGTGATGCCCAGGGTCACAGACCTGTCGGAGCTGCTGTTTGTTAGCTCAAGTCCTGCTCTGAGGTGCTCTGTGTCAGCTCTGAGTGACAGGTGATCTGGGCTGCTCTGCAATGAGGGCTACGTGCACGGTACCTGTGTGCCCAGCCCTGCCGGGGTACCTGCCCAGGGCAGCTCCGTATCCTGGGGGGGGCCTGACCACGAGAGCACCATGGGCTGCTGGGGAAGGGGGGCCTGCCCAGGTGAGCTCCATATCCTGGGATTGCCCTGACCACGAGAGCCCCGTGGGCTGCTGGGGACCTGGTAAACGATGTCGGGACAGTCAGTGAAGCCACCGAGGATATACATCCAGTAGTTCCTAATTCCTACACCCTGCTGGTCATTCTACCATCCACCAGGACACGGTATTCTGTATGAGACTTCAGTGATGCCTTCTTCTGTATTGCATTGGTCCCCGAAAAGCTCTGCTGCCCTAGTAACCAGATTTGGGAATGGAGAAATGCTGCCGCCTTGTGGCCGTTTGCCACAACAGCAGCTTTAAACCCAGTGCTCATGGTCGCTAAATATCCACACTCATTGCAGCCTGTAAACGGCACCTGCCCTGAAAAACAACCCAGGGGTCGAAAATGGACCCAAAACTTCTAAAGAGGGCAACCATGCAAGAGGACAATTTAAAGAGGTTAATTGTACTCTCCGTTTTTTTCTGTTTTTCTGTACCAGAAATTTAAAACGGCCCCTCCGCCACGCCCCGGGACCCGAGGCCTCCGTTGCCCTGCCTGGGCGGGCTGCGGGGCGCTGCCGGGGCGGCCTGGCCGCGGGGATGGCGGTAAGGCGCAAGGACAAGCGAAGCTGGGCCTCAGGAGGCAGCCCGCGGTCCCCGCCCCCGTCTACGGCCATACCACCCTGAACGCGCCCGATCTCGTCTGATCTCGGAAGCTAAGCAGGGTCGGGCCTGGTTAGTACTTGGATGGGAGACCGCCTGGGAATACCGGGTGCTGTAGGCTTTTGGCCTCCCGCTGCGGCTCCGCCTTCTCCTTTAGTCGCCCGCGGCGGTGGCCGCCAGCTCCGCCCCCCGCCGGGCACCGCTGCAGGCCCCACCTCCTCCGCCCCCTCCACCACCACCACAAAGCGCCAGAGGGGTCGCTCCATGCGGCCCGAAGGCGGCCCTGGAAAGCAGCAGCACACCCGACGCTCCGGGGGTGGCTGGCCCGGACCCAGACTCCGCCACGGGCCCAGGGGCCGTCCGTGCGGCCCGCGAGCCCCTCCACCTGCACCTGGCCGGCCCCAACGGCGCCCAGCCCCGGCGCCGCCACCTGTCCGCCAGTGTGGCTCTCCGCAGCTCTCTCCGGATAAAGCTGGATAAAGGTCTGGACGCGAAGGAGGGGCAGTGATTCAGCCTATTGCTCTTAGTGCCCCTCCCCCACTCTCAGGAGCCCTTTGTGACAAGGCCACAGCTCTGTGATGCAGGCCTGGGGTTCTGCCATCAAGTGAACTCCCAGGGCTCTGTTGCCTGAGGGCGGCAATGCAGTTCAGAAGACGTAGAATCTCTTTTCTTTGAAAAACACTGTTGCTATCTGGCTGAGATCCAGCCCAACTTCCTGGGTGATTGATATCATCCTTGGCTTCCTGTGTGGACTGGGGCTCTTCCTCACGTTACTCCCCTGCTTCCAGAGTAATCCATTCTTAGCACCACCTAGGAAACCTAGAAACATCAGGAAGCATCAAGTAGAGCTGAAGGGGAGGAGCAGGAGTAGGAAGAAAAGTCGATCTTTGAAAGCTTGCAGAGATTGCCTGGAAGAACTGGAGGGGACTCACAACCTGGCTTCACCTCTGCGGAGCTGCCTGGGGAGGCTTCCTGGCAAGGGCAACTTTCATCAGCTCTCATGGCAAGACCCTCCTGGTGAGATGTGCAAAGCAGTGCCTGCTGGAGCCTGTGGAGGATACTGCTTGAAGGGTTGGGAACCCTGCAGGAACACCTCCTGTAGGGTTTCCTTCCTGGTTCAAGACACTCGAGAGGTGCTGGAAGCACATATTACAAGGTTTTGGGTAAAGCACGGGTGGACCCTACCCCTCAAGCTCCTCAAGCCCATCAATCTCTTGAAGTCGACAAAGTTCCAACCCTCCACCACCCTGCGGTTAGCCTCGTCCCCTTCAGCCACCTGTGTATCTGGGTCCCACTCAACAGTCACGTTTGCTGAGTTCCCGGAGAAACCTCCTCAGGCTCATTCAGGAGAGAAGGTGAGAACAGAAGAGTCCGTTCCTGCCCTGAAGAGGCCTCTCCTTGTCCCCTCCACTGTGTGTAAGGAAATCCAGAGTGCCCTGGGAGCGATTCCACCTGGTGACTACCATGGGCCCTCAAAGGCTTCTCTGACTGCACAGCAGGGCAGGCCACCTTCTCAGTCCCTCACACTCAGCCTTGTGGGCAGAACCTGGAAGAGTGAAACTGTGGAATGGGTCAAGAGGGACAGCCTAGAGCCAGGTCCAAGTTCAGCAATGGTCAGGAACGAGCCAAGAGAGGAGAGTGGTGGTCAGGCCTCAGGAGACACCTGCCATAGGGTAACAGTGATAGAGGTGAACTTAGGATCCCAATCTTTGAGAGGTGAAGAGGCCAGGGAGGCTGTGGAGGCCAAGGAGTCTCCTGCTCTTCAACCACAGTCTAGTGTTATCTTGGAAACCAAAGTGTTGACAAAATCCCAAACCACAAATGTACCTATGAGGAGTTTAGAGGTGCCAGGGGCCAGTAAAAGTTTCCTACTACCTAGAATGTCTGTTTTCCAACCTCTAGGTGAGCCATGCCTTAACATGGAGGTGGCTAGTGAGTTTAACTCCAAAGTACAGGTACAGTCAGACAACCAGCTTCAGGACTTTCCCAAACACAGGTTCCTTGCTGCAGACAACTTGGCTTCTCAGGTGCCTCAGTGCCATCCCCAGAGAGTCCCCACCAGAGACACGTTAGCTTCCCAGGAGCCAAGTGGCCTTATGGAAGGCCAAAGGAGCAACCTAGGGCAGCAGGAGCCCCAAACTTCAAAACTCCAAGACTCATGGAAGAGCCAGAGCAAGATGATTGCCCCTACTTACAAAAGAGAGGACCGTAGGAGGCATAAACCAGGAGAGCACGAAGAGAGGTTTAAAGAACGAGGGACCCCTCAAGCTGGAAGTATGAGCCGCCCTGCCCAGGTCAGGGGCATAACAGACTCTATTGGGAGCAGATGTCTCCAGCTCATGCCAGAGAAGAAATAGAGCCCTCCAGAAAGCCTCTTCAGAAAAAGGATGAGGCTATTTTTAAAGTGGATTTTCCCCAATAAAAAAGTCAATGGTCGAGATGCTCTGCAAAGAAAAAAAAAAAAAAAGCCCATATCAGCCACTGCCCGGAGTCCCGGATCAGTCAAATCAGATCAATCTTGAAGAGTGAGACTGCTGAGGGTCAGGCACTCATGACAGCTGTTGGACAGATCGTAGAAGAAAAAAGAGCAATTCACCATGGACTTCATGCCACAGAGTTAAATGAGCACAGAGTGGAATTCCAAGTCCCAGTATGTGGGGATTTCTGCTACCATAGGCTTACCTCCTACCCAGAGCAAGGGAGAATGATGGGTTCTACAGCCTGCAGTCATAAAGCCACCTCCAAGGGCCAGAGTTGTTCTGTCAGGGAAAGGGAAGTCCGACACCAACATAGTTTGAAAAGTGTAAGGTTTGACGATGAGCAGCTGGGCCTAAGGTGCCTCCCATCCTTGTCCCCCAGGAAGAGTGTGTTTCCAGTTAGTACCTGCCAGTATGGGCCAAGGATTCCAGGTGCCCCAGCCCGCCATCAACACTGTCCAAGGCATTGTCATCTTTGGGGAGGTGTCTTGCCTGGTCGACAGTAAAATCCTTCTTTAGTCTTCCCTTTAGTAGGAAAACATGTCTCCAAGTAAAAATTCAGTCCATGTAGAGAAAATGATTTTCTCATTAGCACATCCAAGATATTTAATGTTCCCCAATACATATATATATATATTTTTTTCTAATAAAAGCATAGTGTAATGGCAAAAAAAGAGAAATTTAAAACGGCATGGAAAAATGCTGAACATTAGGAATAATTAAAGCTATGCAAATCCAAATTACAAAAACCTATCCGCTCACACCAGTCAGAATGGCCATCAGCAAGAATTCTGCACAAAGTAAATGCTGAAGGGGTTTTAGAGAAATGCCTACCCTTGGTCCAAAGTGGGACATGGTAAGAGCCAGTAATGAAAACAAAAATGAGGTGCCTTGTAAAGGTAAATACTGAGCTACCATTCAATCAAGCATACCCACTGCTGGGCCTATCGCCTGAGGGGATGAGAATCAAAAAAACACAGGCTGGGCTTCACTGGTGGCGCAGTGGTTGAGAGCCCGCCTGCCAATGCAGGGGACACGCGTTCATGCTCCGGGTCGGGAAGATCCCACGTGCCGCGGAGCGGCTTGTCCCGTGAGCTAGGGCTGCTGGGCCTGCGCGTCCGGAGCCTGTGCTCTGCAATGGGAGGGTCCACCGCAGTGAGAGGCCCACGTACCGCAAAAAAAAAAAAAAAAAAAAAAAACAAAAAACAAAAAACAAAAAAAAAACACAGGCTAGCAATCCTCCACTCCAGCAATATTTACCATAGCCAACACTTGGAAGCTACGAAAATGTCCATCAACAGAGGAATGCACAAAGAAGAAGTGGTCCCTGTACACAATGGAATATGACTCCAATAAAAAATCTATATAAATACAATTTATAAAACAAACATAATTAAGGAGACATCAGCTCTTGGGGGCACATTCCACTCTAATATTTAACCGAGGAACACCACTGCCCGGATGGTCTGTTTCCCTAGTTCCCAGGTTGGGAAAAGCAGAAATGCTGCCGCCCTCTGGCCATTACCTGCAACAGCAGCTTTAAGACCTGTGCTAAGGGTCACTTCATATGCAGCAGTACTGGTGGGCTGTAAATGAAACCTGCCCTCCAAACGTCTTGAGGGAGGTAATGGCCAAAATATTTCTAAATGTCACACACACTTCACGAAGACAATTTGAAGAGGTAAGCTGTACTCACAGTTGAAGAAAAGAAGGACATGCCAGAAAGCTCAATTTCAAGGGATTATGAGACGCATGCAAATCCAGCCACAAAGTGGTATCGGCTCACACTAGTCAGAACACACATCAGCAAAAAAACTACAAACAAAAAATGCTGAAGGTGTTGTGGAGAAGTGCATACCCTCAACTTTAAGCGGGACGTAACCTGGTAAGAGCCACTAATGAGAACAGACTGGAGGTGCCTCTACAAGGTAAACATTCCGCTACCATATGATCCAGCAGGCCCACTCCTGGGCCTATAACCTAAGAAGACAGAATTGGAAAGACACAGGCAGGCAAATGTGCATTGCCGCAGCATTACAATAGCCATGACGTGGAAGCAACCAAAAAGCCCATCAACAGATGAGGGGACAAAGAAGAACTGGTACATGTACAGACAGAATATTAGCCAAGGAAGAAAAGGACACAATGCCATTTGCAGCACCGTAGATGAGTCTAGAGGTGATCACGTGACTTGTAGTAAGTCAGAAAGAGAAAGACATGTATCGTATGATATCACTTATAGGTGTTACCTAAAAATTGATACCAGTGAAGATATTTCCACAGAGAAGGGCAATCCCAGATTCATTAAACAAACTTATGGTTCACCAACGGAAAGGTGTGAGGATTGGATACATTACGAGATTGGGGTGAACAGACATATACAAACACAGGTGAAATATATAATCACCAAAGACCTACAGAATACCAAGAGAAGACTACTCAACATTCTGTCATAACGTACATGGGAGAAGGATCCCAGCAAGAACAGACATATGTATATGTGTAAAAGAACCACATCTTGCACACCTGCAACAAGCCAAACATTGTAATCAAACACGCTGTGATAAAATAAAAAATAAAAAAATTAAATTAAAAAAACGAACAAGAAGTAGTGAGACAAACTTAAGGGGCCTTCTCCTGGCACATTCCATTCTAAATTACAACCTAGAGCACGACTCCCATTGAGGCTCTGCTGCCCTAGTAACCAGATTTGGTAAGGGATAACTGCTGCCCCCTTGTGGCCGTTTCACACAACAGCACCTTTAATCCCAACGCTAATGGTCAGTTGATATTCAAAATCATTGCAGGCCTGTAAATGACACCTGCCCTGAAAACAAATCCTGGGGTCATATATCGACCAAAAAATTCAAAAGACGTCCATATTTCAAAACGACACTTTCAAGAGGCATATTTTGTTCTGCATATTTGTTCTGCACATTAGGGTTCTGCTTCTTTATCTTTCTTTCTTTCTTTGTTAAAAAAAAACGGGAATGGAAAAAGGCAACCCTCAGAATGGGAGAAAATATTTGCAAACGAATCCACAGACAAAGGTTTAATCTCCAATATATATAACAGCTCATGCAGCTTAATATTAAAAAGAAACAAACAACCCAATACAAAAATGGGCAGAAGATCTAAATAGACGTTTCTTCAAAGAAGACACAGAGATGGCCAAGACGCACATGAAAAGCTGCTCAACATCACTCATCATTAGAGAAATGCACATCAAAACTACAGTGAGGTATCACCTCACACCTGTTAGAATGGGCATCATCAGAAAATGTACAAACAACAAATGCTGGGGAGGGTGTGGACCAAAGGAACCTTCTTCCACTAATGGTGGGAATGTAAATTGATACAGTCACTATGGAGAACAGCATGGAGGTTCCTTAAAAAACTAAAAATAGAATTACCATAGGATCCAGCAATCCCACTTCTGGGCATATAGCCAGAGAAAACCATAAATCAAAAAGACACATTCACCACAATGTTCATTGCAACACTATTTACAATAGCCAGGTAATGGAAGCAACCTAAATGCCCACAGACAGACGAACGGATAATGATGTGGTCCATCTATAAAACGGAATATTACTCAGCCATAAAAAGGAACGAAACTGGGTCATCTGTGGAGACGTCGACGGATCTAGAGACTGTCATACAGAGTGAAGTAAGTCAGAAGGAGAAAAACAAATATTGTATATTAATGCATATATGTGGAACCTAGAAAGATGGTACAGATGACCCGGTTTGCAGGGCAGAAATAGAGACACAGAGGTAGAGAACAAACGTATGGACACCAAGAGGGGGGAAGCCATGGGTTGTTGGTGGTGGGATGAGTCGGGAGATTGGGATTGTCCTGTATACATGTATATGCATAAAATAGATAACTAATAATAATCCTGCTGAATAAAAAAATAAACTTAAATTTCAAAATTTTAAAAAATAAATAAAATTTTAAAATAAAACAGAAAAAAAGTTCTTCCCTTCACACAGATGTATTTATAGGAATGAATTATTTCCATGCTTATATCTATAAATACATAGAAGAGGAATAAAATCTCACTTGAACCAAAAAAGAAAAAAAAAACAGAACCCACCAGTTATACACAGGAAAACCCTATCAGGGCACTGGCTCCAGCGGCAAACAATTCTGAAGTTGGTCAGAGGTGGGGAATCATCTCCCATGCAGCCAGCAGCCCCCCCAACCCCCGCAAGGAGCGTCGTCATTGCAAAGCTGGGGGACCGTGCCGAGGCGTCTGTGAGTCAACGTGAGCCGAGCCCCAGGCCAGCTGCTGCTGAACTGTTCCCACCCTTCCCAGGTAAAACACCTGAATATGTCCAAGGACTTGAAAGCCTAGAGGAAGGGCCGTGGAGCCACAGCAGCGACAGCACGCAGGCCGACTTGGTGCCTGCAGGCCAGCCAGGATGGTCCTGGCCCCAGGCGCTCTTCTGGAAGCTTTCCATTTCCCTGCCTGAGATACTCCTCCTGTCCCGGCCCCCACTGCTTTTTTCCTTCCTCACCTCTGCCCGGGGAGAAATTCCAACGGAAGGTATGGGTGACACATCCTCTTCTTTAGCAGGTGGCAGCCCGGCAACTCCTGCAGAAAGTCCAGCAGAGCCCCACTCACACCGGGCCACCCACAGAGCCGTGGCCCCTCACTCCCTCCCACCAGCACAGCCCCGAGACTGCTGACGGGGCAGAGAATATGGCGTCAGGCACAGCAGCAGGGGCTCTTGCTGCCTGGAGCCGTGTTTATATGGACCTCAACCCAGGCACACCTGGGGAGGGCTGGCCGGCAGGGTCAGGCTGCCCAGGTCAGCCCATCCTCACCCCTCAGGGACTCCCATTGCAGAAAATGGACCTCGCTGAACCGGCCAGGTCCAAGGAACAGGTGTGGGCTCCTGAGAGTCTGGATAGACAAGGGGCTGCAGCTCCGGCTTGTTTTCTAATCCTTTTATCTGGCCCATGAGTGGGAGACAACTTCAAGAAGACCCTCTCCTAATGAGAGGAACCCAGGAGTCAGGGAGAGGAGGGGTGATGGGTGGAGACAGAGGCCTGGTGCCCCGGCTGCGGTGGAAGCCTCTGGAAGACCAGGCAGAGGGAGGCCGCACAGAGTGATGCCCAGGGTCACAGACCTGTCGGAGCTGCTGTTTGTTAGCTCAAGTCCTGCTCTGAGGTGCTCTGTGTCAGCTCTGAGTGACAGGTGATCTGGGCTGCTCTGCAATGAGGGCTACGTGCACGGTACCTGTGTGCCCAGCCCTGCCGGGGTACCTGCCCAGGGCAGCTCCGTATCCTGGGAGGGGCCTGACCACGAGAGCACCATGGGCTGCTGGGGAGGGGGGGCCTGCCCAGGTGAGCTCCATATCCTGGGATTGCCCTGACCACGAGAGCCCCGTGGGCTGCTGGGGACCTGGTAAACGATGTCGGGACAGTCAGTGAAGCCACCGAGGATATACATCCAGTAGTTCCTAATTCCTGCACCCTGCTGGTCATTCTACCATCCACCAGGACACGGTATTCTGTATGAGACTTCAGTGATGCTTTCTTCTGTATTGCATTGGTCCCCGAAAAGCTCTGCTGCCCTAGTAACCAGATTTGGGAATGGAGAAATGCTGCCGCCTTGTGGCCGTTTGCCACAACAGCAGCTTTAAACCCAGTGCTCATGGTCGCTAAATATCCACACTCATTGCAGCCTGTATACGGCACCTGCCCTGAAAAACAACCCTGGGGTCGAAAATGGACCCAAAACTTCTAAAGAGGGAAACCATGCAAGAGGACAATTTCAAGAGGTTAATTGTACTCTCCGTTTTTTTCTGTTTTTCTGTACCAGAAATTTAAAACGGCCCCTCCGCCATGCCCCGGTACCCGAGGTCTCCGTTGCCCTGCCTGGGCGGGCGGCGGGGCGCTGCCGGGGCGGCCTGGCCGCGGGGATGGCAGTAAGGCGCAAGGACAAGCGAAGCTGGGCCTCAGGAGGCAGCCCGCGGTCCCCGCCCCCGTCTACGGCCATACCACCCTGAACGCGCCCGATCTCGTCTGATCTCGGAAGCTAAGCAGGGTCGGGCCTGGTTAGTACTTGGATGGGAGACCGCCTGGGAATACCGGGTGCTGTAGGCTTTTGGCCTCCCGCTGCGGCTCCGCCTTCTCCTTTAGTCGCCCGCGGCGGTGGCCGCCAGCTCCGACCCCGCCGGGCACCGCTGCAGGCCCCACCTCCTCCGCCCCCCCCACCACCACCACAAAGCGCCAGAGGGGTCGCTCCATGCGGCCCGAAGGCGGCCCTGGAAAGCAGCAGCACACCCGACGCTCCGGGTTTGGCTGGCCCGGACCCAGACTCCGCCACGGGCCCAGGGGCCGTCCGTGCGGCCCGCGAGCCCCTCCACCTGCACCTGGCCGGCCCCAACGGCGCCCAGCCCCGGCGCCGCCACCTGTCCGCCAGTGTGGCTCTCCGCAGCTCTCTCCGGATAAAGCTGGATAAAGGTCTGGACGCGAAGGAGGGGCAGTGATTCAGCCTATTGCTCTTAGTGCCCCTCCCCCACTCTCAGGAGCCCTTTGTGACAAGGCCACAGCTCTGTGATGCAGGCCTGGGGTTCTGCCATCAAGTGAACTCCCAGGGATCTGTTGCCTGAGGGCGGCAATGCAGTTCAGAAGACGGAGAATCTCTTTTCTTTGAAAAACACTGTTGCTATCTGGCTGAGATCCAGCCCAACTTCCTGGGTGATTGATATCATCCTTGGCTTCCTGTGTGGACTGGGGCTCTTCCTCACGTTACTCCCCTGCTTCCAGAGTAATCCATTCTTAGCACCACCTAGGAAACCTAGAAACATCAGGAAGCATCAAGTAGATCTGAAGGGGAGGAGCAGGAGTAGGAAGAAAAGTCGATCTTTGAAAGCTTGCAGAGATTGCCTGGAAGAACTGGAGGGGACTCACAACCTGGCTTCACCTCTGCGGAGCTGCCTGGGGAGGCTTCCTGGCAAGGGCAACTTTCATCAGCTCTCATGGCAAGACCCTCCTGGTGAGATGTGCAAAGCAGTGCCTGCTGGAGCCTGTGGAGGATACTGCTTGAAGGGTTGGGAACCCTGCAGGAACACCTCCTGTAGGGTTTCCTTCCTGGTTCAAGACACTCGAGAGGTGCTGGAAGCACATATTACAAGGTTTTGGGTAAAGCACGGGTGGACCCTACCCCTCAAGCTCCTCAAGCCCATCAATCTCTTGAAGTCGACAAAGTTCCAACCCTCCACCACCCTGCGGTTAGCCTCGTCCCCTTCAGCCACCTGTGTATCTGGGTCCCACTCAACAGTCACGTTTGCTGAGTTCCCGGAGAAACCTCCTCAGGCTCATTCAGGAGAGAAGGTGAGAACAGAAGAGTCCGTTCCTGCCCTGAAGAGGCCTCTCCTTGTCCCCTCCACTGTGTGTAAGGAAATCCAGAGTGCCCTAGGAGCGATTCCACCTGGTGACTACCATGGGCCCTCAAAGGCTTCTCTGACTGCACAGCAGGGCAGGCCACCTTCTCAGTCCCTCACACTCAGCCTTGTGGGCAGAACCTGGAAGAGTGAGACTGTGGAATGGGTCAAGAGGGACAGCCTAGAGCCAGGTCCAAGTTCAGCAATGGTCAGGAACGAGCCAAGAGAGGAGAGTGGTGGTCAGGCCTCAGGAGACACCTGCCATAGGGTAACAGTGATAGAGGTGAACTTAGGACCCCAATCTTTGAGAGGTGAAGAGGCCAGGGAGGCTGTGGAGGCCAAGGAGTCTCCTGCTCTTCAACCACAGTCTAGTGTTATCTTGGAAACCAAAGTGTTGACAAAATCCCAAACCACAAATGTACCTATGAGGAGTTTAGAGGTGCCAGGGGCCAGTAAAAGTTTCCTACTACCTAGAATGTCTGTTTTCCAACCTCTAGGTGAGCCATGCCTTAACATGGAGGTTGCTAGTGAGTTTAACTCCAAAGTAAAGGTACAGTCAGACAACCAGCTTCAGGACTTTCCCAAACACAGGTTCCTTGCTGCAGACAACTTGGCTTCTCAGGTGCCTCAGTGCCATCCCCAGAGAGTCCCCACCAGAGACACGTTAGCTTCCCAGGAGACAAGTGGCCTTATGGAAGGCCAAAGGAGCAACCTAGGGCAGCAGGAGCCCCAAACTTCAAAACTCCAAGACTCATGGAAGAGCCAGAGCAAGATGATTGCCCCTACTTACAAAAGAGAGGACCGTAGGAGGCATAAACCAGGAGAGCACGAAGAGAGGTTTAAAGAACGAGGGACCCCTCAAGCTGGAAGTATGAGCCGCCCTGCCCAGGTCAGGGGCATAACAGACTCTATTGGGAGCAGATGTCTCCAGCTCATGCCAGAGAAGAAATAGAGCCCTCCAGAAAGCCTCTTCAGAAAAAGGATGAGGCTATTTTTAAAGTGGATTTTCCCCAATAAAAAAGTCAATGGTCGAGATGCTCTGCAAAGAAAAAAAAAAAAAAAGCCCATATCAGCCACTGCCCGGAGTCACGGATCAGTCAAATCAGGTCAATCTTGAAGAGTGAGACTGCTGAGGGTCAGGCACTCATGACAGCTGTTGGACAGATCGTAGAAGAAAAAAGAGCAATTCACCATGGACTTCATGCCACAGAGTTAAATGAGCACAGAGTGGAATTCCAAGTCCCAGTATGTGGGGGTTTCTGCTACCATAGGCTTACCTCCTACCCAGAGCAAGGGAGAATGATGGGTTCTACAGCCTGCAGTCATAAAGCCACCTCCAAGGGCCAGAGTTGTTCTGTCAGGGAAAGGGAAGTCCGACACCAACATAGTTTGAAAAGTGTAAGGTTTGACGATGAGCAGCTGGGCCTAAGGTGCCTCCCATCCTTGTCCCCCAGGAAGAGTGTGTTTCCAGTTAGTACCTGCCAGTATGGGCCAAGGATTCCAGGTGCCCCAGCCCGCCATCAACACTGTCCAAGGCATTGTCATCTTTGGGGAGGTGTCTTGCCTGGTCGACAGTAAAATCCTTCTTTAGTCTTCCCTTTAGTAGGAAAACATGTCTCCAAGTAAAAATTCAGTCCATGTAGAGGAAATGATTTTCTCATTAGCACATCCAAGATATTTAATGTTCCCCAATACATATATATATATATTTTTTTTCTAATAAAAGCATACTGTAATGGCAAAAAAAAAGAAATTTAAAACGGCATGGAAAAATGCTGAACATTAGGAATAATTAAAGCTATGCAAATCCAAATTACAAAAACCTATCCGCTCACACCAGTCAGAATGGCCATCAGCAAGAATTCTGCACAAAGTAAATGCTGAAGGGGTTTTAGAGAAATGCCTACCCTTGGTCCAAAGTGGGACATGGTAAGAGCCAGTAATGAAAACAAAAATGAGGTGCCTTGTAAAGGTAAATACTGAGCTACCATTCAATCAAGCATACCCACTGCTGGGCCTATCGCCTGAGGGGATGAGAATCAAAAAAACACAGGCTGGGCTTCACTGGTGGCGCAGTGGTTGAGAGCCCGCCTGCCAATGCAGGGGACACGCGTTCATGCTCCGGGTCGGGAAGATCCCACGTGCCGCGGAGCGGCTTGTCCCGTGAGCTAGGGCTGCTGGGCCTGCGCGTCCGGAGCCTGTGCTCTGCAATGGGAGGGTCCACCGCAGTTAGAGGCCCACGTACCGCAAAAAAAAAAAAAAAAAACAAAAAACAAAAAACAAAAAAAACACAGGCTGGCAATCCTCCACTCCAGCAATATTTACCATAGCCAACACTTGGAAGCTACGAAAATGTCCATCAACAGAGGAATGCACAAAGAAGAAGTGGTCCCTGTACACAATGGAATATGACTCCAATAAAAAATCTATATAAATACAATTTATAAAACAAACATAATTAAGGAGACATCAGCTCTTGGGGGCACATTCCACTCTAATATTTAACCGAGGAACACCACTGCCCGGATGGTCTGTTTCCCTAGTTCCCAGGTTGGGAAAAGCAGAAATGCTGCCGCCCTCTGGCCATTACCTGCAACAGCAGCTTTAAGACCTGTGCTAAGGGTCACTTCATATGCAGCAGTACTGGTGGGCTGTAAATGAAACCTGCCCTCCAAACGTCTTGAGGGAGGTAATGGCCAAAATATTTCTAAATGTCACACACACTTCACGAAGACAATTTGAAGAGGTAAGCTGTACTCACAGTTGAAGAAAAGAAGGACATGCCAGAAAGCTCAATTTCAAGGGATTATGAGACGCATGCAAATCCAGCCACAAAGTGGTATCGGCTCACACTAGTCAGAACACACATCAGCAAAAAAACTACAAACAAAAAATGCTGAAGGTGTTGTGGAGAAGTGCATACCCTCAACTTTAAGCGGGACGTAACCTGGTAAGAGCCACTAATGAGAACAGACTGGAGGTGCCTCTACAAGGTAAACATTCCGCTACCATATGATCCAGCAGGCCCACTCCTGGGCCTATAACCTAAGAAGACAGAATTGGAAAGACACAGGCAGGCAAATGTGCATTGCCGCAGCATTACAATAGCCATGACGTGGAAGCAACCAAAAAGCCCATCAACAGATGAGGGGACAAAGAAGAACTGGTACATGTACAGACAGAATATTAGCCAAGGAAGAAAAGGACACAATGCCATTTGCAGCACCGTAGATGAGTCTAGAGGTGATCACGTGACTTGTAGTAAGTCAGAAAGAGAAAGACATGTATCGTATGATATCACTTATAGGTGTTACCTAAAAATTGATACCAGTGAAGATATTTCCACAGAGAAGGGCAATCCCAGATTCATTAAACAAACTTATGGTTCACCAACGGAAAGGTGTGAGGATTGGATACATTACGAGATTGGGGTGAACAGACATATACAAACACAGGTGAAATATATAATCACCAAAGACCTACAGAATACCAAGAGAAGACTACTCAACATTCTGTCATAACGTACATGGGAAAAGGATCCCAGCAAGAACAGACATATGTATATGTGTAAAAGAACCACATCTTGCACACCTGCAACAAGCCAAACATTGTAATCAAACACGCTGTGATAAAATAAAAAATAAAAAAATTAAATTAAAAAAACGAACAAGAAGTAGTGAGACAAACTTAAGGGGCCTTCTCCTGGCACATTCCATTCTAAATTACAACCTAGAGCACGACTCCCATTGAGGCTCTGCTGCCCTAGTAACCAGATTTGGTAAGGGAGAACTGCTGCCCCCTTGTGGCCGTTTCACACAACAGCACCTTTAATCCCAACGCTAATGTCAGTTGATATTCAAAATCATTGCAGGCCTGTAAATGACACCTGCCCTGAAAACAAATCCTGGGGTCATATATCGACCAAAAAATTCAAAAGACGTCCATATTTCAAAACGACACTTTCAAGAGGCATATTTTGTTCTGCATATTTGTTCTGCACATTAGGGTTCTGCTTCTTTTTCTTTCTTTCTTTCTTTGTTAAAAAAAAACGGGAATGGAAAAAGGCAACCCTCAGAATGGGAGAAAATATTTGCAAACGAATCCACGGACAAAGGTTTAATCTCCAATATATATAACAGCTCATGCAGCTTAATATTAAAAAAAAACAAACAACCCAATACAAAAATGGGCAGAAGATCTAAATAGACGTTTCTTCAAAGAAGACACAGAGATGGCCAAGACGCACATGAAAAGCTGCTCAACATCACTCATCATTAGAGAAATGCACATCAAAACTACAGTGAGGTATCACCTCACACCTGTTAGAATGGGCATCATCAGAAAATGTACAAACAACAAATGCTGGGGAGGGTGTGGACCAAAGGAACCTTCTTCCACTATTGGTGGGAATGTAAATTGATACAGTCACTATGGAGAACAGCATGGAGGTTCCTTAAAAAACTAAAAATAGAATTACCATAGGATCCAGCAATCCCACTTCTGGGCATATAGCCAGAGAAAACCATAAATCAAAAAGACACATTCACCACAATGTTCATTGCAGCACTATTTACAATAGCCAGGTAATGGAAGCAACCTAAATGCCCACAGACAGACGAACGGATAATGATGTGGTCCATCTATAAAACGGAATATTACTCAGCCATAAAAAGGAACGAAACTGGGTCATCTGTGGAGACGTCGACGGATCTAGAGACTGTCATACAGAGTGAAGTAAGTCAGAAGGAGAAAAACAAATATTGTATATTAATGCATATATGTGGAACCTAGAAAGATGGTACAGATGACCCGGTTTGCAGGGCAGAAATAGAGACACAGAGGTAGAGAACAAACGTATGGACACCAAGAGGGGGGAAGCCATGGGTTGTTGGTGGTGGGATGAGTCGGGAGATTGGGATTGTCCTGTATACATGTATATGCATAAAATAGATAACTAATAATAATCCTGCTGAATAAAAAAATAAACTTAAATTTCAAAATTTTAAAAAATAAATAAAATTTTAAAATAAAACGGAAAAAAAGTTCTTCCCTTCACACAGATGTATTTATAGGAATGAATTATTTCCATGCTTATATCTATAAATACATAGAAGAGGAATAAAATCTCACTTGAACCAAAAAAGAAAAAAAAAACAGAACCCACCAGTTATACACAGGAAAACCCTATCAGGGCACTGGCTCCAGCGGCAAACAATTCTGAAGTTGGTCAGAGGTGGGGAATCATCTCCCATGCAGCCAGCAGCCCCCCCAACCCCCGCAAGGAGCGTCCTCATTGCAAAGCTGGGGGACCGTGCCGAGGCGTCTGTGAGTCAACGTGAGCCGAGCCCCAGGCCAGCTGCTGCTGAACTGTTCCCACCCTTCCCAGGTAAAACACCTGAATATGTCCAAGGACTTGAAAGCCTAGAGGAAGGGCCGTGGAGCCACAGCAGCGACAGCACGCAGGCCGACTTGGTGCCTGCAGGCCAGCCAGGATGGTCCTGGCCCCGGGCGCTCTTCTGGAAGCTTTCCATTTCCCTGCCTGAGATACTCCTCCTGTCCCGGCCCCCACTGCTTTTTTCCTTCCTCACCTCTGCCCGGGGAGAAATTCCAACGGAAGGTATGGGTGACACATCCTCTTCTTTAGCAGGTGGCAGCCCGGCAACTCCTGCAGAAAGTCCAGCAGAGCCCCACTCACACCGGGCCACCCACAGAGCCGTGGCCCCTCACTCCCTCCCACCAGCACAGCCCCGAGACTGCTGACGGGGCAGAGAATATGGCGTCAGGCACAGCTGCAGGGGCTCTTGCTGCCTGGAGCCGTGTTTATATGGACCTCAACCCAGGCACACCTGGGGAGGGCTGGCCGGCAGGGTCAGGCTGCCCAGGTCAGCCCATCCTCACCCCTCAAGGACTCACATTGCAGAAAATGGACCTCGCTGAACCGGCCAGGTCCAAGGAACAGGTGTGGGCTCCTGAGAGTCTGGATAGACAAGGGGCTGCAGCTCCGGCTTGTTTTCTAATCCTTTTATCTGGCCCATGAGTGGGAGACAACTTCAAGAAGACCCTCTCCTAATGAGAGGAACCCAGGAGTCAGGGAGAGGAGGGGTGATGGGTGGAGACAGAGGCCTGGTGCCCCGGCTGCGGTGGAAGCCTCTGGAAGACCAGGCAGAGGGAGGCCGCACAGAGTGATGCCCAGGGTCACAGACCTGTCGGAGCTGCTGTTTGTTAGCTCAAGTCCTGCTCTGAGGTGCTCTGTGTCAGCTCTGAGTGACAGGTGATCTGGGCTGCTCTGCAATGAGGGCTACGTGCACGGTAACTGTGTGCCCAGCCCTGCCGGGGTACCTGCCCAGGGCAGCTCCGTATCCTGGGAGGGGCCTGACCACGAGAGCACCATGGGCTGCTGGGGAGGGGGTCCTGCCCAGGTGAGCTCCATATCCTGGGATTGCCCTGACCACGAGAGCCCCGTGGGCTGCTGGGGACCTGGTAAACGATGTCGGGACAGTCAGTGAAGCCACCGAGGATATACCTCCAGTAGTTCCTAATTCCTGCACCCTGCTGGTCATTCTACCATCCACCAGGACACGGTATTCTGTATGAGACTTCAGTGATGCTTTCTTCTGTATTGCATTGGTCCCCGAAAAGCTCTGCTGCCCTAGTAACCAGATTTGGGAATGGAGAAATGCTGCCGCCTTGTGGCCGTTTGCCACAACAGCAGCTTTAAACCCAGTGCTCATGGTCGCTAAATATCCACACTCATTGCAGCCTGTAAACGGCACCTGCCCTGAAAAACAACCCTGGGGTCGAAAATGGACCCAAAACTTCTAAAGAGGGCAACCATGCAAGAGGACAATTTCAAGAGGTTAATTGCACTCTCCGTTTTTTTCTGTTTTTCTGTACCAGAAATTTAAAACGGCCACTCCGCCACGCCGCGGTACCCGAGGCCTCCGTTGCCCTGCCTGGGCGGGCGGCGGGGCGCTGCCGGGGCGGGCTGGCCGCGGGGATGGCGGTAAGGCGCAAGGACAAGCGAAGCTGGGCCTCAAGAGGCAGCCCGCGGTCCCCGCCCCCGTCTACGGCCATACCACCCTGAACGCGCCCGATCTCGTCTGATCTCGGAAGCTAAGCAGGGTCGGGCCTGGTTAGTACTTGGATGGGAGACCGCCTGGGAATACCGGGTGCTGTAGGCTTTTGGCCTCCCGCTGCGGCTCCGCCTTCTCCTTTAGTCGCCCGCGGCGGTGGCCGCCAGCTCCGCCCCCCGCCGGGCACCGCTGCAGGCCCCACCTCCTCCGCCCCCACCACCACCACCACAAAGCGCCAGAGGGGTCGCTCCATGCGGCCCAAAGGCGGCCCTGGAAAGCAGCAGCACACCCGACGCTCCAGGGGTGGCTGGCCCGGACCCAGACTCCGCCACGGGCCCAGCGGCCGTCCGTGCGGCCCGCGAGCCCCTCCACCTGCACCTGGCCGGCCCCAACGGCGCCCAGCCCCGGCGCCGCCACCTGTCCGCCAGTGTGGCTCTCCGCAGCTCTCTCCGGATAAAGCTGGATAAAGGTCTGGACGCGAAGGAGGGGCAGTGATTCAGCCTATTGCTCTTAGTGCCCCTCCCCCACTCTCAGGAGCCCTTTTTGACAAGGCCACAGCTCTGTGATGCAGGCCTGGGGTTCTGCCATCAAGTGAACTCCCAGGGCTCTGTTGCCTGAGGGCGGCAATGCAGTTCAGAAGACGGAGAATCTCTTTTCTTTGAAAAACACTGTTGCTATCTGGCTGAGATCCAGCCCAACTTCCTGGGTGATTGATATCATCCTTGGCTTCCTGTGTGGACTGG
Organism: Mesoplodon mirus; assembly: GCF_964341445.2. Taxonomy (NCBI): domain Eukaryota; kingdom Metazoa; phylum Chordata; class Mammalia; order Artiodactyla; family Ziphiidae; genus Mesoplodon; species Mesoplodon mirus. Next base: position 100,344,176 of record NC_138976.1, read on the forward strand.
GGCTCTTCCTCACGTTACTCCCCTGCTTCCAGAGTAATCCATTCTTAGCACCACCTAGGAAACCTAGAAACATCAGGAAGCATCAAGTAGAGCTGAAGGGGAGGAGCAGGAGTAGGAAGAAAAGTCGATCTTTGAAAGCTTGCAGAGATTGCCTGGAAGAACTGGAGGGGACTCACAACCTGGCTTCACCTCTGCGGAGCTGCCTGGGGAGGCTTCCTGGCAAGGGCCACTTTCAACAGCTCTCATGGCAAGACCCTCCTGGTGAGATGTGCAAAGCAGTGCCTGCTGGAGCCTGTGGAGGATACTGCTTGAAGGGTTGGGAACCCTGCAGGAACACCTCCTGTAGGGTTTCCTTCCTGGTTCAAGACACTCGAGAGGTGCTGGAAGCACATATTACGAGGTTTTGGGTAAAGCACGGGTGGACCCTACCCCTCAAGGTCCTCAAGCCCATCAATCTCTTGAAGTCGACAAAGTTCCAACCCTCCACCACCCTGCGGTTAGCCTCGTCCCCTTCAGCCACCTGTGTATCTGGGTCCCACTCAACAGTCACGTTTGCTGAGTTCCCGGAGAAACCTCCTCAGGCTCATTCAGGAGAGAAGGTGAGAACAGAAGAGTCCGTTCCTGCCCTGAAGAGGCCTCTCCTTGTCCCCTCCACTGTGTGTAAGGAAATCCAGAGTGCCCTGGGAGCGATTCCACCTGGTGACTACCATGGGCCCTCAAAGGCTTCTCTGACTGCACAGCAGGGCAGGCCACCTTCTCAGTCCCTCACACTCAGCCTTGTGGGCAGAACCTGGAAGAGTGAGACTGTGGAATGGGTCAAGAGGGACAGCCTAGAGCCAGGTCCAAGTTCAGCAATGGTCAGGAACGAGCCAAGAGAGGAGAGTGGTGGTCAGGCCTCAGGAGACCCCTGCCATAGGGTAACAGTGATAGAGGTGAACTTAGGATCCCAATCTTTGAGAGGTGAAGAGGCCAGGGAGGCTGTGGAGTCCAAGGAGTCTCCTGCTCTTCAACCACAGTCTAGTGTTATCTTGGAAACCAAAGTGTTGACAAAATCCCAAACCACAAATGTACCTATGAGGAGTTTAGAGGTGCCAGGGGCCAGTAAAAGTTTCCTACTACCTAGAATGTCTGTTTTCCAACCTCTAGGTGAGCCATGCCTTAACATGGAGGTTGCTAGTGAGTTTAACTCCAAAGTAAAGGTACAGTCAGACAACCAGCTTCAGGACTTTCCCAAACACAGGTTCCTTGCTGCAGACAACTTGGCTTCTCAGGTGCCTCAGTGCCATCCCCAGAGAGTCCCCACCAGAGACACGTTAGCTTCCCAGGAGACAAGTGGCCTTATGGAAGGCCAAAGGAGCAACCTAGGGCAGCAGGAGCCCCAAACTTCAAAACTCCAAGACTCATGGAAGAGCCAGAGCAAGATGATTGCCCCTACTTACAAAAGAGAGGACCGTAGGAGGCATAAACCAGGAGAGCACGAAGAGAGGTTTAAAGAACGAGGGACCCCTCAAGCTGGAAGTATGAGCCGCCCTGCCCAGGTCAGGGGCATAACAGACTCTATTGGGAGCAGATGTCTCCAGCTCATGCCAGAGAAGAAATAGAGCCCTCCAGAAAGCCTCTTCAGAAAAAGGATGAGGCTATTTTTAAAGTGGATTTTCCCCAATAAAAACGTCAATGGTCGAGATGCTCTGCAAAGAAAAAAAAAAAAAAAAGCCCATATCAGCCACTGCCCGGAGTCACGGATCAGTCAAATCAGGTCAATCTTGAAGAGTGAGACTGCTGAGGGTCAGGCACTCATGACAGCTGTTGGACAGATCGTAGAAGAAAAAAGAGCAATTCACCATGGACTTCATGCCACAGAGTTAAATGAGCACAGAGTGGAATTCCAAGTCCCAGTATGTGGGGGTTTCTGCTACCATAGGCTTACCTCCTACCCAGAGCAAGGGAGAATGATGGGTTCTACAGCCTGCAGTCATAAAGCCACCTCCAAGGGCCAGAGTTGTTCTGTCAGGGAAAGGGAAGTCAGACACCAACATAGTTTGAAAAGTGTAAGGTTTGACGATGAGCAGCTGGGCCTAAGGTGCCTCCCATCCTTGTCCCCCAGGAAGAGTGTGTTTCCAGTTAGTACCTGCCAGTATGGGCCAAGGATTCCAGGTGCCCCAGCCCGCCATCAACACTGTCCAAGGCATTGTCATCTTTGGGGAGGTGTCTTGCCTGGTCGACAGTAAAATCCTTCTTTAGTCTTCCCTTTAGTAGGAAAACATGTCTCCAAGTAAAAATTCAGTCCATGTAGAGAAAATGATTTTCTCATTAGCACATCCAAGATATTTAATGTTCCCCAATACATATATATATATATATTTTTTTTTTTTTCTAATAAAAGCATACTGTAATGGCAAAAAAAAAGAAACTTAAAACGGCATGGAAAAATGCTGAACATTAGGAATAATTAAAGCTATGCAAATCCAAATTACAAAAACCTATCCGCTCACACCAGTCAGAATGGCCATCAGCAAGAATTCTGCACAAAGTAAATGCTGAAGGGGTTTTAGAGAAATGCCTACCCTTGGTCCAAAGTGGGACATGGTAAGAGCCAGTAATGAAAACAAAAATGAGGTGCCTTGTAAAGGTAAATACTGAGCTACCATTCAATCAAGCATACCCACTGCTGGGCCTATCGCCTGAGGGGATGAGAATCAAAAAAACACAGGCTGGGCTTCACTGGTGGCGCAGTGGTTGAGAGCCCGCCTGCCAATGCAGGGGACACGCGTTCATGCTCCGGGTCGGGAAGATCCCACGTGCCACGGAGCGGCTTGTCCCGTGAGCTAGGGCTGCTGGGCCTGCGCGTCCGGAGCCTGTGCTCTGCAATGGGAGGGTCCACCGCAGTGAGAGGCCCACGTACCGCAAAAAAAAAACAAACAAAACAAACAAAAAACAAAAAAAACACAGGCTGGCAATCCTCCACTCCAGCAATATTTACCATAGCCAACACTTGGAAGCTACGAAAATGTCCATCAACAGAGGAATGCACAAAGAAGAAGTGGTCCCTGTACACAATGGAATATGACTCCAATAAAAAATCTATATAAATACAATTTATAAAACAAACATAATTAAGGAGACATCAGCTCTTGGGGGCACATTCCACTCTAATATTTAACCGAGGAACACCACTGCCCGGATGGTCTGTTTCCCTAGTTCCCAGGTTGGGAAAAGCAGAAATGCTGCCGCCCTCTGGCCATTACCTGCAACAGCAGCTTTAAGACCTGTGCTAAGGGTCACTTCATATGCAGCAGTACTGGTGGGCTGTAAATGAAACCTGCCCTCCAAACGTCTTGAGGGAGGTAATGGCCAAAATATTTCTAAATGTCACACACACTTCACGAAGACAATTTGAAGAGGTAAGCTGTACTCACAGTTGAAGAAAAGAAGGACATGCCAGAAAGCTCAATTTCAAGGGATTATGAGACGCATGCAAATCCAGCCACAAAGTGGTATCGGCTCACACTAGTCAGAACACACATCAGCAAAAAAACTACAAACAAAAAATGCTGAAGGTGTTGTGGAGAAGCGCATACCCTCAACTTTAAGCGGGACGTAACCTGGTAAGAGCCACTAATGAGAACAGACTGGAGGTGCCTCTACAAGGTAAACATTCCGCTACCATATGATCCAGCAGGCCCACTCCTGGGCCTATAACCTAAGAAGACAGAATTGGAAAGACACAGGCAGGCAAATGTGCATTGCCGCAGCATTACAATAGCCATGACGTGGAAGCAACCAAAAAGCCCATCAACAGATGAGGGGACAAAGAAGAACTGGTACATGTACAGACAGAATATTAGCCAAGGAAGAAAAGGACACAATGCCATTTGCAGCACCGTAGATGAGTCTAGAGGTGATCACGTGACTTGTAGTAAGTCAGAAAGAGAAAGACACGTATCGTATGATATCACTTATAGGTGTTACCTAAAAATTGATACCAGTGAAGATATTTCCACAGAGAAGGGCAATCCCAGATTCATTAAACAAACTTATGGTTCACCAACGGAAAGGTGTGAGGATTGGATACATTACGAGATTGGGGTGAACAGACATATACAAACACAGGTGAAATATATAATCACCAAAGACCTACAGAAGACCAAGAGAAGACTACTCAACATTCTGTCATAACGTACATGGGAAAAGGATCCCAGCAAGAACAGACATATGTATATGTGTAAAAGAACCACATCTTGCACACCTGCAACAAGCCAAACATTGTAATCAAACACGCTGTGATAAAATAAAAAATAAAAAAATTAAATTAAAAAAACGAACAAGAAGTAGTGAGACAAACTTAAGGGGCCTTCTCCTGGCACATTCCATTCTAAATTACAACCTAGAGCACGACTCCCATTGAGGCTCTGCTGCCCTAGTAACCAGATTTGGTAAGGGAGAACTGCTGCCCCCTTGTGGCCGTTTCACACAACAGCACCTTTAATCCCAACGCTAATGTCAGTTGATATTCAAAATCATTGCAGGCCTGTAAATGACACCTGCCCTGAAAACAAATCCTGGGGTCATATATCGACCAAAAAATTCAAAAGACGTCCATATTTCAAAACGACACTTTCAAGAGGCATATTTTGTTCTGCATATTTGTTCTGCACATTAGGGTTCTGCTTCTTTATCTTTCTTTCTTTCTTTGTTAAAAAAAAACGGGAATGGAAAAAGGCAACCCTCAGAATGGGAGAAAATATTTGCAAACGAATCCACGGACAAAGGTTTAATCTCCAATATATATAACAGCTCATGCAGCTTAATATTAAAAAAAAACAAACAACCCAATACAAAAATGGGCAGAAGATCTAAATAGACGTTTCTTCAAAGAAGACACAGAGATGGCCAAGACGCACATGAAAAGCTGCTCAACATCACTCATCATTAGAGAAATGCACATCAAAACTACAGTGAGGTATCACCTCACACCTGTTAGAATGGGCATCATCAGAAAATGTACAAACAACAAATGCTGGGGAGGGTGTGGACCAAAGGAACCTTCTTCCACTATTGGTGGGAATGTAAATTGATACAGTCACTATGGAGAACAGCATGGAGGTTCCTTAAAAAACTAAAAATAGAATTACCATAGGATCCAGCAATCCCACTTCTGGGCATATAGCCAGAGAAAACCATAAATCAAAAAGACACATTCACCACAATGTTCATTGCAACACTATTTACAATAGCCAGGTAATGGAAGCAACCTAAATGCCCACAGACAGACGAACGGATAATGATGTGGTCCATCTATAAAACGGAATATTACTCAGCCATAAAAAGGAACGAAACTGGGTCATCTGTGGAGACGTCGACGGATCTAGAGACTGTCATACAGAGTGAAGTAAGTCAGAAGGAGAAAAACAAATATTGTATATTAATGCATATATGTGGAACCTAGAAAGATGGTACAGATGACCCGGTTTGCAGGGCAGAAATAGAGACACAGAGGTAGAGAACAAACGTATGGACACCAAGAGGGGGGAAGCCATGGGTTGTTGGTGGTGGGATGAGTCGGGAGATTGGGATTGTCCTGTATACATGTATATGCATAAAATAGATAACTAATAATAATCCTGCTGAATAAAAAAATAAACTTAAATTTCAAAATTTTAAAAAATAAATAAAATTTTAAAATAAAACGGAAAAAAAGTTCTTCCCTTCACACAGATGTATTTATAGGAATGAATTATTTCCATGCTTATATCTATAAATACATAGAAGAGGAATAAAATCTCACTTGAACCAAAAAAGAAAAAAAAAAACAGAACCCACCAGTTATACACAGGAAAACCCTATCAGGGCACTGGCTCCAGCGGCAAACAATTCTGAAGTTGGTCAGAGGTGGGGAATCATCTCCCATGCAGCCAGCAGCCCCCCCAACCCCCGCAAGGAGCGTCCTCATTGCAAAGCTGGGGGACCGTGCCGAGGCGTCTGTGAGTCAACGTGAGCCGAGCCCCAGGCCAGCTGCTGCTGAACTGTTCCCACCCTTCCCAGGTAAAACACCTGAATATGTCCAAGGACTTGAAAGCCTAGAGGAAGGGCCGTGGAGCCACAGCAGCGACAGCACGCAGGCCGACTTGGTGCCTGCAGGCCAGCCAGGATGGTCCTGGCCCCGGGCGCTCTTCTGGAAGCTTTCCATTTCCCTGCCTGAGATACTCCTCCTGTCCCGGCCCCCACTGCTTTTTTCCTTCCTCACCTCTGCCCGGGGAGAAATTCCAACGGAAGGTATGGGTGACACATCCTCTTCTTTAGCAGGTGGCAGCCCGGCAACTCCTGCAGAAAGTCCAGCAGAGCCCCACTCACACCGGGCCACCCACAGAGCCGTGGCCCCTCACTCCCTCCCACCAGCACAGCCCCGAGACTGCTGACGGGGCAGAGAATATGGCGTCAGGCACAGCTGCAGGGGCTCTTGCTGCCTGGAGCCGTGTTTATATGGACCTCAACCCAGGCACACCTGGGGAGGGCTGGCCGGCAGGGTCAGGCTGCCCAGGTCAGCCCATCCTCACCCCTCAGGGACTCACATTGCAGAAAATGGACCTCGCTGAACCGGCCAGGTCCAAGGAACAGGTGTGGGCTCCTGAGAGTCTGGATAGACAAGGGGCTGCAGCTCCGGCTTGTTTTCTAATCCTTTTATCTGGCCCATGAGTGGGAGACAACTTCAAGAAGACCCTCTCCTAATGAGAGGAACCCAGGAGTCAGGGAGAGGAGGGGTGATGGGTGGAGACAGAGGCCTGGTGCCCCGGCTGCGGTGGAAGCCTCTGGAAGACCAGGCAGAGGGAGGCCGCACAGAGTGATGCCCAGGGTCACAGACCTGTCGGAGCTGCTGTTTGTTAGCTCAAGTCCTGCTCTGAGGTGCTCTGTGTCAGCTCTGAGTGACAGGTGATCTGGGCTGCTCTGCAATGAGGGCTACGTGCACGGTACCTGTGTGCCCAGCCCTGCCGGGGTACCTGCCCAGGGCAGCTCCGTATCCTGGGAGGGGCCTGACCACGAGAGCACCATGGGCTGCTGGGGAGGGGGGGCCTGCCCAGGTGAGCTCCATATCCTGGGATTGCCCTGACCACGAGAGCCCCATGGGCTGCTGGGGACCTGGTAAACGATGTCGGGACAGTCAGTGAAGCCACCGAGGATATACATCCAGTAGTTCCTAATTCCTACACCCTGCTGGTCATTCAACCATCCACCAGGACACGGTATTCTGTATGAGACTTCAGTGATGCCTTCTTCTGTATTGCATTGGTCCCCGAAAAGCTCTGCTGCCCTAGTAACCAGATTTGGGAATGGAGAAATGCTGCCGCCTTGTGGCCGTTTGCCACAACAGCAGCTTTAAACCCAGTGCTCATGGTCGCTAAATATCCACACTCATTGCAACCTGTAAACGGCACCTGCCCTGAAAAACAAACCTGGGTTCGAAAATGGACCCAAAACTTCTAAAGAGGGCAACCATGCACGATGACAATTTCAAGAGGTTAATTGTACTCTCCGTTTTTTTCTGTTTTTCTGTACCAGAAATTTAAAACGGCCCCTCCGCCACGCCCCGGTACCCGAGGCCTCCGTTGCCCTGCCTGGGCGGGCGGCGGGGCGCTGCCGCGGCGGGCTGGCCGCGGGGATGACGGTAAGGCGCAAGGACAAGCGAAGCTGGGCCTCAAGAGGCAGCCCGCGGTCCCCGCCCCCGTCTACGGCCATACCACCCTGAACGCGCCCGATCTCGTCTGATCTCGGAAGCTAAGCAGGGTCGGGCCTGGTTAGTACTTGGATGGGAGACCGCCTGGGAATACCGGGTGCTGTAGGCTTTTGGCCTCCCGCTGTGGCTCCGCCTTCTCCTTTAGTCGCCCGCGGCGGTGGCCGCCAGCTCCGCCCCCCGCCGGGCACCGCTGCAGGCCCCACCTCCTCCGCCCCCCCCACCACCACCACAAAGCGCCAGAGGGGTCGCTCCATGCGGCCCGAAGGCGGCCCTGGAAAGCAGCAGCACACCCGACGCTCCGCGGGTGGCTGGCCCGGACCCAGACTCCGCCACGGGCCCGGGGGCCGTCCGTGCGGCCCGCGAGCCCCTCCACCTGCACCTGGCCGGCCCCAACGGCGCCCAGCCCCGGCGCCGCCACCTGTCCGCCAGTGTGGCTCTCCGCAGCTCTCTCCGGATAAAGCTGGATAAGGGTCTGGACTCGAAGGAGGGGCAGTGATTCAGCCTATTGCTCTTAGTGCCCCTCCCCCACACTCAGGAGCCCTTTGTGACAAGGCCACAGCTCTGTGATGCAGGCCTGGGGTTCTGCCATCAAGTGAACTCCCAGGGCTCTGTTGCCTGAGGGCAGCAATGCAGTTCAGAATACGGAGAATCTCTTTTCTTTGAAAAACACTGTTGCTATCTGGCTGAGATCCAGCCCAACTTCCTGGGTGATTGATATCATCCTTGGCTTCCTGTGTGGACTGGGGCTCTTCCTCACGTTACTCCCCTGCTTCCAGAGTAATCCATTCTTAGCACCACCTAGGAAACCTAGAAACATCAGGAAGCATCAAGTAGAGCTGAAGGGGAGGAGCAGGAGTAGGAAGAATAGTCGATCTTTGAAAGCTTGCAGAGATTGCCTGGAAGAACTGGAGGGGACTCACAACCTGGCTTCACCTCTGCGGAGCTGCCTGGGGAGGCTTCCTGGCAAGGGCAACTTTCATCAGCTCTCATGTCAAGACCCTCCTGGTGAGATGTGCAAAGCAGTGCCTGCTGGAGCCTGTGGAGGATACTGCTTGAAGGGTTGGGAACCCTGCAGGAACACCTCCTGTAGGGTTTCCTTCCTGGTTCAAGACACTCGAGAGGTGCTGGAAGCACATATTACAAGGTTTTGGGTAAAGCACGGGTGGACCCTACCCCTCAAGGTCCTCAAGCCCATCAATCTCTTGAAGTCGACAAAGTTCCAACCCTCCAATACCCTGCGGTTAGCCTCGTTCCCTTCAGCCACCTGTGTATCTGGGTCCCACTCAACAGTCACGTTTGCTGAGTTCCCGGAGAAACCTCCTCAGGCTCATTCAGGAGAGAAGGTGAGAACAGAAGAGTCCGTTCCTGCCCTGAAGAGGCCTCTCCTTGTCCCCTCCACTGTGTGTAAGGAAATCCAGAGTGCCCTGGGAGCGATTCCACCTGGTGACTACCATGGGCCCTCAAAGGCTTCTCTGACTGCACAGCAGGGCAGGCCACCTTCTCAGTCCCTCACACTCAGCCTTGTGGGCAGAACCTGGAAGAGTGAGACTGTGGAATGGGTCAAGAGGGACAGCCTAGAGCCAGGTCCAAGTTCAGCAATGGTCAGGAACGAGCCAAGAGAGGAGAGTGGTGGTCAGGCCTCAGGAGACCCCTGCCATAGGGTAACAGTGATAGAGGTGAACTTAGGATCCCAATCTTTGAGAGGTGAAGAGGCCAGGGAGGCTGTGGAGTCCAAGGAGTCTCCTGCTCTTCAACCACAGTCTAGTGTTATCTTGGAAACCAAAGTGTTGACAAAATCCCAAACCACAAATGTACCTATGAGGAGTTTAGAGGTGCCAGGGGCCAGTAAAAGTTTCCTACTACCTAGAATGTCTGTTTTCCAACCTCTAGGTGAGCCATGCCTTAACATGGAGGTTGCTAGTGAGTTTAACTCCAAAGTACAGGTACAGTCAGACAACCAGCTTCAGGACTTTCCCAAACACAGGTTCCTTGCTGCAGACAACTTGGCTTCTCAGGTGCCTCAGTGCCATCCCCAGAGAGTCCCCACCAGAGACACGTTAGCTTCCCAGGAGACAAGTGGCCTTATGGAAGGCCAAAGGAGCAACCTAGGGCAGCAGGAGCCCCAAACTTCAAAACTCCAAGACTCATGGAAGAGCCAGAGCAAGATGATTGCCCCTACTTACAAAAGAGAGGACCGTAGGAGGCATAAACCAGGAGAGCACGAAGAGAGGTTTAAAGAACGAGGGACCCCTCAAGCTGGAAGTATGAGCCGCCCTGCCCAGGTCAGGGGCATAACAGACTCTATTGGGAGCAGATGTCTCCAGCTCATGCCAGAGAAGAAATATAGCCCTCCAGAAAGCCTCTTCAGAAAAAGGATGAGGCTATTTTTAAAGTGGATTTTCCCCAATAAAAACGTCAATGGTCGAGATGCTCTGCAAAGAAAAAAAAAAAAAAGCCCATATCAGCCACTGCCCGGTGTCACGGATCAGTCAAATCAGATCAATCTTGAAGAGTGAGACTGCTGAGGGTCAGGCACTCATGACAGCTGTTGGACAGATCGTAGAAGAAAAAAGAGCAATTCACCATGGACTTCATGCCACAGAGTTAAATGAGCACAGAGTGGAATTCCAAGTCCCAGTATGTGGGGGTTTCTGCTACCATAGGCTTACCTCCTACCCAGAGCAAGGGAGAATGATGGGTTCTACAGCCTGCAGTCATAAAGCCACCTCCAAGGGCCAGAGTTGTTCTGTCAGGGAAAGGGAAGTCAGACACCAACATAGTTTGAAAAGTGTAAGGTTTGACGATGAGCAGCTGGGACTAAGGTGCCTCCCATCCTTGTCCCCCAGGAAGAGTGTGTTTCCAGTTAGTACCTGCCAGTATGGGCCAAGGATTCCAGGTGCCCCAGCCCGCCATCAACACTGTCCAAGGCATTGTCATCTTTGGGGAGGTGTCTTGCCTGGTCGACAGTAAAATCCTTCTTTAGTCTTCCCTTTAGTAGGAAAACATGTCTCCAAGTAAAAATTCAGTCCATGTAGAGAAAATGATTTTCTCATTAGCACATCCAAGATATTTAATGTTCCCCAATACATATATATATATATATTTTTTTTTTTCTAATAAAAGCATACTGTAATGGCAAAAAAAAAGAAACTTAAAACGGCATGGAAAAATGCTGAACATTAGGAATAATTAAAGCTATGCAAATCCAAATTACAAAAACCTATCCGCTCACACCAGTCAGAATGGCCATCAGCAAGAATTCTGCAAAAAGTAAATGCTGAAGGGGTTTTAGAGAAATGCCTACCCTTGGTCCAAAGTGGGACATGGTAAGAGCCAGTAATGAAAACAAAAATGAGGTGCCTTGTAAAGGTAAATACTGAGCTACCATTCAATCAAGCATACCCACTGCTGGGCCTATCGCCTGAGGGGATGAGAATCAAAAAAACACAGGCTGGGCTTCACTGGTGGCGCAGTGGTTGAGAGCCCGCCTGCCAATGCAGGGGACACGCGTTCATGCTCCGGGTCGGGAAGATCCCACGTGCCGCGGAGCGGCTTGTCCCGTGAGCTAGGGCTGCTGGGCCTGCGCGTCCGGAGCCTGTGCTCTGCAATGGGAGGGTCCACCGCAGTGAGAGGCCCACGTACCGCAAAAAAAAAAACAAACAAAACAAACAAAAAACAAAAAAAACTCAGGCTGGCAATCCTCCACTCCAGCAATATTTACCATAGCCAACACTTGGAAGCTACGAAAATGTCCATCAACAGAGGAATGCACAAAGAAGAAGTGGTCCCTGTACACAATGGAATATGACTCCAATAAAAAATCTATATAAATACAATTTATAAAACAAACATAATTAAGGAGACATCAGCTCTTGGGGGCACATTCCACTCTAATATTTAACCGAGGAACACCACTGCCCGGATGGTCTGTTTCCCTAGTTCCCAGGTTGGGAAAAGCAGAAATGCTGCCGCCCTCTGGCCATTACCTGCAACAGCAGCTTTAAGACCTGTGCTAAGGGTCACTTCATATGCAGCAGTACTGGTGGGCTGTAAATGAAACCTGCCCTCCAAACGTCTTGAGGGAGGTAATGGCCAAAATATTTCTAAATGTCACACACACTTCACGAAGACAATTTGAAGAGGTAAGCTGTACTCACAGTTGAAGAAAAGAAGGACATGCCAGAAAGCTCAATTTCAAGGGATTATGAGACGCATGCAAATCCAGCCACAAAGTGGTATCGGCTCACACTAGTCAGAACACACATCAGCAAAAAAACTACAAACAAAAAATGCTGAAGGTGTTGTGGAGAAGCGCATACCCTCAACTTTAAGCGGGACGTAACCTGGTAAGAGCCACTAATGAGAACAGACTGGAGGTGCCTCTACAAGGTAAACATTCCGCTACCATATGATCCAGCAGGCCCACTCCTGGGCCTATAACCTAAGAAGACAGAATTGGAAAGACACAGGCAGGCAAATGTGCATTGCCGCAGCATTACAATAGCCATGACGTGGAAGCAACCAAAAAGCCCATCAACAGATGAGGGGACAAAGAAGAACTGGTACATGTACAGACAGAATATTAGCCAAGGAAGAAAAGGACACAATGCCATTTGCAGCACCGTAGATGAGTCTAGAGGTGATCACGTGACTTGTAGTAAGTCAGAAAGAGAAAGACACGTATCGTATGATATCACTTATAGGTGTTACCTAAAAATTGATACCAGTGAAGATATTTCCACAGAGAAGGGCAATCCCAGATTCATTAAACAAACTTATGGTTCACCAACGGAAAGGTGTGAGGATTGGATACATTACGAGATTGGGGTGAACAGACATATACAAACACAGGTGAAATATATAATCACCAAAGACCTACAGAATACCAAGAGAAGACTACTCAACATTCTGTCATAACGTACATGGGAAAAGGATCCCAGCAAGAACAGACATATGTATATGTGTAAAAGAACCACATCTTGCACACCTGCAACAAGCCAAACATTGTAATCAAACACGCTGTGATAAAATAAAAAATTAAAAAATTAAATTAAAAAAACGAACAAGAAGTAGTGAGACAAACTTAAGGGGCCTTCTCCTGGCACATTCCATTCTAAATTACAACCTAGAGCACGACTCCCATTGAGGCTCTGCTGCCCTAGTAACCAGATTTGGTAAGGGAGAACTGCTGCCCCATTGTGGCCGTTTCACACAACAGCACCTTTAATCCCAACGCTAATGTCAGTTGATATTCAAAATCATTGCAGGCCTGTAAATGACACCTGCCCTGAAAACAAATCCTGGGGTCATATATCGACCAAAAAATTCAAAAGACGTCCATATTTCAAAACGACACTTTCAAGAGGCATATTTTGTTCTGCATATTTGTTCTGCACATTAGGGTTCTGCTTCTTTATCTTTCTTTCTTTCTTTGTTAAAAAAAAACGGGAATGGAAAAAGGCAACCCTCAGAATGGGAGAAAATATTTGCAAACGAATCCACGGACAAAGGTTTAATCTCCAATATATATAACAGCTCATGCAGCTTAATATTAAAAAAAAACAAACAATCCAATACAAAAATGGGCAGAAGATCTAAATAGACGTTTCTTCAAAGAAGACACAGAGATGGCCAAGACGCACATGAAAAGCTGCTCAACATCACTCATCATTAGAGAAATGCACATCAAAACTACAGTGAGGTATCACCTCACACCTGTTAGAATGGGCATCATCAGAAAATGTACAAACAACAAATGCTGGGGAGGGTGTGGACCAAAGGAACCTTCTTCCACTATTGGTGGGAATGTAAATTGATACAGTCACTATGGAGAACAGCATGGAGGTTCCTTAAAAAACTAAAAATAGAATTACCATAGGATCCAGCAATCCCACTTCTGGGCATATAGCCAGAGAAAACCATAAATCAAAAAGACACATTCACCACAATGTTCATTGCAACACTATTTACAATAGCCAGGTAATGGAAGCAACCTAAATGCCCACAGACAGACGAACGGATAATGATGTGGTCCATCTATAAAACGGAATATTACTCAGCCATAAAAAGGAACGAAACTGGGTCATCTGTGGAGACGTCGACGGATCTAGAGACTGTCATACAGAGTGAAGTAAGTCAGAAGGAGAAAAACAAATATTGTATATTAATGCATATATGTGGAACCTAGAAAGATGGTACAGATGACCCGGTTTGCAGGGCAGAAATAGAGACACAGAGGTAGAGAACAAACGTATGGACACCAAGAGGGGGGAAGCCATGGGTTGTTGGTGGTGGGATGAGTTGGGAGATTGGGATTGTCCTGTATACATGTATATGCATAAAATAGATAACTAATAATAATCCTGCTGAATAAAAAAATAAACTTAAATTTCAAAATTTTAAAAAATAAATAAAATTTTAAAATAAAACGGAAAAAAAGTTCTTCCCTTCACACAGATGTATTTATAGGAATGAATTATTTCCATGCTTATATCTATAAATACATAGAAGAGGAATAAAATCTCACTTGAACCAAAAAAGAAAAAAAAAACAGAACCCACCAGTTATACACAGGAAAACCCTATCAGGGCACTGGCTCCAGCGGCAAACAATTCTGAAGTTGGTCAGAGGTGGGGAATCATCTCCCATGCAGCCAGCAGCCCCCCCAACCCCCGCAAGGAGCGTCGTCATTGCAAAGCTGGGGGACCGTGCCGAGGCGTCTGTGAGTCAACGTGAGCCGAGCCCCAGGCCAGCTGCTGCTGAACTGTTCCCACCCTTCCCAGGTAAAACACCTGAATATGTCCAAGGACTTGAAACCCTAGAGGAAGGGCCGTGGAGCCACAGCAGCGACAGCACGCAGGCCGACTTGGTGCCTGCAGGCCAGCCAGGATGGTCCTGGCCCCAGGCGCTCTTCTGGAAGCTTTCCATTTCCCTGCTTGAGATACTCCTCCTGTCCCGGCCCCCACTGCTTTTTTCCTTCCTCACCTCTGCCCGGGGAGAAATTCCAACGGAAGGTATGGGTGACACATCCTCTTCTTTAGCAGGTGGCAGCCCGGCAACTCCTGCAGAAAGTCCAGCAGAGCCCCACTCACACCGGGCCACCCACAGAGCCGTGGCCCCTCACTCCCTCCCACCAGCAAAGCCCCAAGACTGCTGACGGGGCAGAGAATATGGCGTCAGGCACAGCTGCAGGGGCTCTTGCTGCCTGGAGCCGTGTTTATATGGACCTCAACCCAGGCACACCTGGGGAGGGCTGGCCGGCAGGGTCAGGCTGCCCAGGTCAGCCCATCCTCACCCCTCAGGGACTCCCATTGCAGAAAATGGACCTCGCTGAACCGGCCAGGTCCAAGGAACAGGTGTGGGCTCCTGAGAGTCTGGATAGACAAGGGGCTGCAGCTCCGGCTTGTTTTCTAATCCTTTTATCTGGCCCATGAGTGGGAGACAACTTCAAGAAGACCCTCTCCTAATGAGAGGAACCCAGGAGTCAGGGAGAGGAGGGGTGATGGGTGGAGACAGAGGCCTGGTGCCCCGGCTGTGGTGGAAGCCTCTGGAAGACCAGGCAGAGGGAGGCCGCACAGAGTGATGCCCAGGGTCACAGACCTGTCGGAGCTGCTGTTTGTTAGCTCAAGTCCTGCTCTGAGGTGCTCTGTGTCAGCTCTGAGTGACAGGTGATCTGGGCTGCTCTGCAATGAGGGCTACGTGCACGGTACCTGTGTGCCCAGCCCTGCCGGGGTACCTGCCCAGGGCAGCTCCGTATCCTGGGAGGGGCCTGACCACGAGAGCACCATGGGCTGCTGGGGAGGGGGGGCCTGCCCAGGTGAGCTCCATATCCTGGGATTGCCCTGACCACGAGAGGCCCGTGGGCTGCTGGGGACCTGGTAAACGATGTCGGGACAGTCAGTGAAGCCACCGAGGTTATACATCCAGTAGTTCCTAATTCCTACACACTGCTGGTCATTCTACCATCCACCAGGACACGGTATTCTGTATGAGACTTCAGTGATGCCTTCTTCTGTATTGCATTGGTCCCCGAAAGGCTCTGCTGCCCTAGTAACCAGATTTGGGAATGGAGAAATGCTGCCGCCTTGTGGCCGTTTGCCACAACAGCAGCTTTAAACCCAGTGCTCATGGTCACTAAATATTCACACTCATTGCAGCCTGTAAACGGCACCTGCCCTGAAAAACAATCCTGGGGTCGAAAATGGACCCAAAACTTCTAAAGAGGGCAACCATGCAAGAGGACAATTTCAAGAGGTTAATTGTACTCTCCGTTTTTTTCTGTTTTTCTGTACCAGAAATTTAAAACGGCCCCTCCACCACGCCCCGGTACCCGAGGCCTCCGTTGCCCTGCCTGGGCGGGCGGCGGGGCGCTGCCGGGGCGGGCTGGCCGCGGGGATGGCGGTAAGGCGCAAGGACAAGCGAAGCTGGGCCTCAAGAGGCAGCCCATGGTCCCCGCCCCCGTCTACGGCCATACCACCCTGAACGCGCCCGATCTCGTCTGATCTCGGAAGCTAAGCAGGGTCGGGCCTGGTTAGTACTTGGATGGGAGACCGCCTGGGAATACCGGGTGCTGTAGGCTTTTGGCCTCCCGCTGCGGCTCTGCCTTCTCCATTAGTCGCCCGCGGCGGTGGCCGCCAGCTCCGCCCCCCGCCGGGCACCGCTGCAGGCCCCACCTCCTCCGCCCCCCCCACCACCACCACAAAGCGCCAGAGGGGTCGCTCCATGCGGCCCGAAGGCGGCCCTGGAAAGCAGCAGCACACCCGACGCTCCGGGGGTGGCTGGCCCGGACCCAGACTCCGCCGCGGGCCCGGGGGCCGTCCGTGCGGCCCGCGAGCCCCTCCACCTGCACCTGGCTGGCCCCAACGGCGCCCAGCCCCGGCGCCGCCACCTGTCCGCCAGTGTGGCTCTCCGCAGCTCTCTCCGGATAAAGCTGGATAAAGGTCTGGACGCGAAGGAGGGGCAGTGATTCAGCCTATTGCTCTTAGTGCCCCTCCCCCACACTCAGGAGCCCTTTGTGACAAGGCCACAGCTCTGTGATGCAGGCCTGGGGTTCTGCCATCAAGTGAACTCCCAGGGCTCTGTTGCCTGAGGGCGGCAATGCAGTTCAGAAGACGGAGAATCTCTTTTCTTTGAAAAACACTGTTGCTATCTGGCTGAGATCCAGCCCAACTTCCTGGGTGATTGATATCACCCTTGGCTTCCTGTGTGGACTGGGGCTCTTCCTCACGTTACTCCCCTGCTTCCAGAGTAATCCATTCTTAGCACCACCTAGGAAACCTAGAAACATCAGGAAGCATCAAGTAGAGCTGAAGGGGAGGAGCAGGAGTAGGAAGAAAAGTCGATCTTTGAAAGCTTGCAGAGATTGCCTGGAAGAACTGGAGGGGACTCACAACCTGGCTTCACCTCTGCGGAGCTGCCTGGGGAGGCTTCCTGGCAAGGGCAACTTTCATCAGCTCTCATGGCAAGACCCTCCTGGTGAGATGTGCAAAGCAGTGCCTGCTGGAGCCTGTGGAGGATACTGCTTGAAGGGTTGGGAACCCTGCAGGAACACCTCCTGTAGGGTTTCCTTCCTGGTTCAAGACACTCGAGAGGTGCTGGAAGCACATATTACAAGGTTTTGGGTAAAGCACGGGTGGACCCTACCCCTCAAGGTCCTCAAGCCCATCAATCTCTTGAAGTCGACAAAGTTCCAACCCTCCACCACCCTGCGGTTAGCCTCGTCCCCTTCAGCCACCTGTGTATCTGGGTCCCACTCAACAGTCACGTTTGCTGAGTTCCCGGAAAAACCTCCTCAGGCTCATTCAGGAGAGAAGGTGAGAACAGAAGAGTCCGTTCCTGCCCTGAAGAGGCCTCTCCTTGTCCCCTCCACTGTGTGTAAGGAAATCCAGAGTGCCCTGGGAGCGATTCCACCTGGTGACTACCATGGGCCCTCAAAGGCTTCTCTGACTGCACAGCAGGGCAGGCCACCTTCTCAGTCCCTCACACTCAGCCTTGTGGGCAGAACCTGGAAGAGTGAGACTGTGGAATGGGTCAAGAGGGACAGCCTAGAGCCAGGTCCAAGTTCAGCAATGGTCAGGAACGAGCCAAGAGAGGAGAGTGGTGGTCAGGCCTCAGGAGACACCTGCCATAGGGTAACAGTGATAGAGGTGAACTTAGGATCCCAATCTTTGAGAGTTGAAGAGGCCAGGGAGGCTGTGGAGGCCAAGGAGTCTCCTGCTCTTCAACCACAGTCTAGTGTTATCTTGGAAAGCAAAGTGTTGACAAAATCCCAAACCACAAATGTACCTATGAGGAGTTTAGAGGTGCCAGGGGCCAGTAAAAGTTTCCTACTACCTAGAATGTCTGTTTTCCAACCTCTAGGTGAGCCATGCCTTAACATGGAGGTTGCTAGTGAGTTTAACTCCAAAGTAAAGGTACAGTCAGACAACCAGCTTCAGGACTTTCCCAAACACAGGTTCCTTGCTGCAGACAACTTGGCTTCTCAGGTGCCTCAGTGCCATCCCCAGAGAGTCCCCACCAGAGACACGTTAGCTTCCCAGGAGCCAAGTGGCCTTATGGAAGGCCAAAGGAGAAACCTAGGGCAGCAGGAGCCCAAAACTTCAAAACTCCAAGACTCATGGAAGAGCCAGAGCAAGATGATTGCCCCTACTTACAAAAGAGAGGACCGTAGGAGGCATAAACCAGGAGAGCACGAAGAGAGGTTTAAAGAACGAGGGACCCCTCAAGCTGGAAGTATGAGCCGCCCTGCCCAGGTCAGGGGCATAACAGACTCTATTGGGAGCAGATGTCTCCAGCTCATGCCAGAGAAGAAATATAGCCCTCCAGAAAGCCTCTTCAGAAAAAGGATGAGGCTATTTTTAAAGTGGATTTTCCCCAATAAAAAAGTCAATGGTCGAGATGCTCTGCAAAGAAAAAAAAAAAGCCCATATCAGCCACTGCCCGGAGTCACGGATCAGTCAAAAGCAGATCAATCTTGAAGAGTGAGACTGCTGAGGGTCAGGCACTC
This sequence comes from Mesoplodon mirus, assembly GCF_964341445.2. NCBI lineage: Eukaryota > Metazoa > Chordata > Mammalia > Artiodactyla > Ziphiidae > Mesoplodon > Mesoplodon mirus. The sequence continues at coordinate 100,362,910 of NC_138976.1, forward strand.
ATGACAGCTGTTGGACAGATCGTAGAAGAAAAAAGAGCAATTCACCATGGACTTCATGCCACAGAGTTAAATGAGCACAGAGTGGAATTCCAAGTCCCAGTATGTGGGGGTTTCTGCTACCATAGGCTTACCTCCTACCCAGAGCAAGGGAGAATGATGGGTTCTACAGCCTGCAGTCATAAAGCCACCTCCAAGGGCCAGAGTTGTTCTGTCAGGGAAAGGGAAGTCAGACACCAACATAGTTTGAAAAGTGTAAGGTTTGACGATGAGCAGCTGGGCCTAAGGTGCCTCCCATCCTTGTCCCCCAGGAAGAGTGTGTTTCCAGTTAGTACCTGCCAGTATGGGCCAAGGATTCCAGGTGCCCCAGCCCGCCATCAACACTGTCCAAGGCATTGTCATCTTTGGGGAGGTGTCTTGCCTGGTCGACAGTAAAATCCTTCTTTAGTCTTCCCTTTAGTAGGAAAACATGTCTCCAAGTAAAAATTCAGTCCATGTAGAGAAAATGATTTTCTCATTAGCACATCCAAGATATTTAATGTTCCCCAATACATATATATATATTTTTTTTTCTAATAAAAGCATAGTGTAATGGCAAAAAAAGAGAAATTTAAAACGGCATGGAAAAATGCTGAACATTAGGAATAATTAAAGCTATGCAAATCCAAATTACAAAAACCTATCCTCTCACACCAGTCAGAATGGCCATCAGCAAGAATTCTGCAAAAAGTAAATGCTGAAGGGGTTTTAGAGAAATGCCTACCCTTGGTCCAAAGTGGGACATGGTAAGAGCCAGTAATGAAAACAAAAATGAGGTGCCTTGTAAAGGTAAATACTGAGCTACCATTCAATCAAGCATACCCACTGCTGGGCCTATCGCCTGAGGGGATGAGAATCAAAAAAACACAGGCTGGGCTTCACTGGTGGCGCAGTGGTTGAGAGCCCGCCTGCCAATGCAGGGGACACGCGTTCATGCTCCGGGTCAGGAAGATCCAACGTGCCGTGGAGCGGCTTGTCCCGTGCGCTAGGGCTGCTGGGCCTGCGCGTCCGGAGCCTGTGCTCTGCAATGGGAGGGTCCACCGCAGTGAGAGGCCCACGTACCGCAAAAAAAAAAAAAAACAAACAAACAAACAAAAAACAAAAAAAACACAGGCTGGCAATCCTCCACTCCAGCAATATTTACCATAGCCAACACTTGGAAGCTACGAAAATGTCCATCAACAGAGGAATGCACGAAGAAGAAGTGGTCCCTGTACACAATGGAATATGACTCCAATAAAAAATCTATATAAATACAATTTATAAAACAAACATAATTAAGGAGACATCAGCTCTTGGGGGCACATTCCACTCTAATATTTAACCGAGGAACACCACTGCCCGGATGGTCTGTTTCCCTAGTTCCCAGGTTGGGAAAAGCAGAAATGCTGCCGCCCTCTGGCCATTACCTGCAACAGCAGCTTTAAGACCTGTGCTAAGGGTCACTTCATATGCAGCAGTACTGGTGGGCTGTAAATGAAACCTGCCCTCCAAACGTCTTGAGGGAGGTAATGGCCAAAATATTTCTAAATGTCACACACACTTCACGAAGACAATTTGAAGAGGTAAGCTGTACTCACAGTTGAAGAAAAGAAGGACATGCCAGAAAGCTCAATTTCAAGGGATTATGAGACGCATGCAAATCCAGCCACAAAGTGGTATCGGCTCACACTAGTCAGAACACACATCAGCAAAAAAACTACAAACAAAAAATGCTGAAGGTGTTGTGGAGAAGCGCATACCCTCAACTTTAAGCGGGACGTAACCTGGTAAGAGCCACTAATGAGAACAGACTGGAGGTGCCTCTACAAGGTAAACATTCCGCTACCATATGATCCAGCAGGCCCACTCCTGGGCCTATAACCTAAGAAGACAGAATTGGAAAGACACAGGCAGGCAAATGTGCATTGCCGCAGCATTACAATAGCCATGACGTGGAAGCAACCAAAAAGCCCATCAACAGATGAGGGGACAAAGAAGAACTGGTACATGTACAGACAGAATATTAGCCAAGGAAGAAAAGGACACAATGCCATTTGCAGCACCGTAGATGAGTCTAGAGGTGATCACGTGACTTGTAGTAAGTCAGAAAGAGAAAGACACGTATCGTATGATATCACTTATAGGTGTTACCTAAAAATTGATACCAGTGAAGATATTTCCACAGAGAAGGGCAATCCCAGATTCATTAAACAAACTTATGGTTCACCAACGGAAAGGTGTGAGGATTGGATACATTACGAGATTGGGGTGAACAGACATATACAAACACAGGTGAAATATATAATCACCAAAGACCTACAGAAGACCAAGAGAAGACTACTCAACATTCTGTCATAACGTACATGGGAAAAGGATCCCAGCAAGAACAGACATGTGTATATGTGTAAAAGAACCACATCTTGCACACCTGCAACAAGCCAAACATTGTAATCAAACACGCTGTGATAAAATAAAAAATAAAAAAAATTAAATTAAAAAAACGAACAAGAAGTAGTGAGACAAACTTAAGGGGCCTTCTCCTGGCACATTCCATTCTAAATTACAACGTAGAACACGACTTCCATTGAGGCTCTGCTGCCCTAGTAACCAGATTTGGTAAGGGAGAACTGCTGCCCCCTTGTGGCCGTTTCACACAACAGCACCTTTAATCCCAACGCTAATGTCAGTTGATATTCAAAATCATTGCAGGCCTGTAAATGACACCTGCCCTGAAAACAAATCCTGGGGTCATATATCGACCAAAAAATTCAAAAGACGTCCATATTTCAAAACGACACTTTCAAGAGGCATATTTTGTTCTGCATATTTGTTCTGCACATTAGGGTTCTGCTTCTTTTTCTTTCTTTCTTTCTTTGTTAAAACAAAAACGGGAATGGAAAAAGGCAACCCTCAGAATGGGAGAAAATATTTGCAAACGAATCCACGGACAAAGGTTTAATCTCCAATATATATAACAGCTCATGCAGCTTAATATTAAAAAAAAAACAAACAACCCAATACAAAAATGGGCAGAAGATCTAAATAGACGTTTCTTCAAAGAAGACACAGAGATGGCCAAGACGCACATGAAAAGCTGCTCAACATCACTCATCATTAGAGAAATGCACATCAAAACTACAGTGAGGTATCACCTCACACCTGTTAGAATGGGCATCATCAGAAAATGTACAAACAACAAATGCTGGGGAGGGTGTGGACCAAAGGAACCTTCTTCCACTATTGGTGGGAATGTAAATTGATACAGTCACTATGGAGAACAGCATGGAGGTTCCTTAAAAAACTGAAAATAGAATTACCATAGGATCCAGCAATCCCACTTCTGGGCATATAGCCAGAGAAAACCATAAATCAAAAAGACACATTCACCACAATGTTCATTGCAGCACTATTTACAATAGCCAGGTAATGGAAGCAACCTAAATGCCCACAGACAGACGAACGGATAATGATGTGGTCCATCTATAAAACGGAATATTACTCAGCCATAAAAAGGAACGAAACTGGGTCATCTGTGGAGACGTCGACGGATCTAGAGACTGTCATACAGAGTGAAGTAAGTCAGAAGGAGAAAAACAAATATTGTATATTAATGCATATATGTGGAACCTAGAAAGATGGTACAGATGACCCGGTTTGCAGGGCAGAAATAGAGACACAGAGGTAGAGAACAAACGTATGGACACCAAGGGGGGGGAAGCCATGGGTTGTTGGTGGTGGGATGAGTCGGGAGATTGGGATTGTCCTGTATACATGTATATGCATAAAATAGATAACTAATAATAATCCTGCTGAATAAAAAAATAAACTTAAATTTCATAATTTTAAAAAATAAATAAAATTTTAAAATAAAACGGAAAAAAAGTTCTTCCCTTCACACAGATGTATTTATAGGAATGAATTATTTCCATGCTTATATCTATAAATACATAGAAGAGGAATAAAATCTCACTTGAACCAAAAAAGAAAAAAAAAAAAACAGAACCCACCAGTTATACACAGGAAAACCCTATCAGGGCACTGGCTCCAGCGGCAAACAATTCTGAAGTTGGTCAGAGGTGGGGAATCATCTCCCATGCAGCCAGCAGCCCCCCCAACCCCCGCAAGGAGCGTCGTCTTTGCAAAGCTGGGGGACCGTGCCGAGGCGTCTGTGAGTCAACGTGAGCCGAGCCCCCGGCTAGCTGCTGCTGTACTGTTCCCACCCTTCCCAGGTAAAACACCTGAATATGTCCAAGGACTTGAAAGCCTAGAGGAAGGGCCGTGGAGCCACAGCAGCGACAGCACGCAGGCCGACTTGGTGCCTGCAGGCCAGCCAGGAAGGTCCTGGCCCCGGGCGCTCTTCTGGAAGCTTTCCATTTCCCTGCCTGAGATACTCCTCCTGTCCCGGCCCCCACTGCTTTTTTCCTTCCTCACCTCTGCCCGGGGAGAAATTCCAACGGAAGGTATGGGTGACACATCCTCTTCTTTAGCAGGTGGCAGCCCGGCAACTCCTGCAGAAAGTCCAGCAGAGCCCCACTCACACCGGGCCACCCACAGAGCCGTGGCCCCTCACTCCCTCCCACCAGCAAAGCCCCAAGACTGCTGACGGGGCAGAGAATATGGCGTCAGGCACAGCTGCAGGGGCTCTTGCTGCCTGGAGCCGTGTTTATATGGACCTCAACCCAGGCACACCTGGGGAGGGCTGGCCGGCAGGGTCAGGCTGCCCAGGTCAGCCCATCCTCACCCCTCAGGGACTCCCATTGCAGAAAATGGACCTCGCTGAACCGGCCACGTCCAAGGAACAGGTGTGGGCTCCTGAGAGTCTGGATAGACAAGGGGCTGCAGCTCCGGCTTGTTTTCTAATCCTTTTATCTGGCCCATGAGTGGGAGACAACTTCAAGAAGACCCTCTCCTAATGAGAGGAACCCAGGAGTCAGGGAGAGGAGGGGTGATGGGTGGAGACAGAGGCCTGGTGCCCCGGCTGTGGTGGAAGCCTCTGGAAGACCAGGCAGAGGGAGGCCGCACAGAGTGATGCCCAGGGTCACAGACCTGTCGGAGCTGCTGTTTGTTAGCTCAAGTCCTGCTCTGAGGTGCTCTGTGTCAGCTCTGAGTGACAGGTGATCTGGGCTGCTCTGCAATGAGGGCTACGTGCACGGTACCTGTGTGCCCAGCCCTGCCGGGGTACCTGCCCAGGGCAGCTCCGTATCCTGGGAGGGGCCTGACCACGAGAGCACCATGGGCTGCTGGGGAGGGGGGGCCTGCCCAGGTGAGCTCCATATCCTGGGATTGCCCTGACCACGAGAGGCCCGTGGGCTGCTGGGGACCTGGTAAACGATGTCGGGACAGTCAGTGAAGCCACCGAGGTTATACATCCAGTAGGTCCTAATTCCTACACACTGCTGGTCATTCTACCATCCACCAGGACACGGTATTCTGTATGAGACTTCAGTGATGCCTTCTTCTGTATTGCATTGGTCCCCGAAAGGCTCTGCTGCCCTAGTAACCAGATTTGGGAATGGAGAAATGCTGCCGCCTTGTGGCCGTTTGCCACAACAGCAGCTTTAAACCCAGTGCTCATGGTCACTAAATATTCACACTCATTGCAGCCTGTAAACGGCACCTGCCCTGAAAAACAATCCTGGGGTCGAAAATGGACCCAAAACTTCTAAAGAGGGCAACCATGCAAGAGGACAATTTCAAGAGGTTAATTGTACTCTCCGTTTTTTTCTGTTTTTCTGTACCAGAAATTTAAAACGGCCCCTCCGCCACGCCCCGGTACCCGAGGCCTCCGTTGCCCTGCCTGGGCGGGCGGCGGGGCGCTGCCGGGGCGGGCTGGCCGCGGGGATGGCGGTAAGGCGCAAGGACAAGCGAAGCTGGGCCTCAAGAGGCAGCCCATGGTCCCCGCCCCCGTCTACGGCCATACCACCCTGAACGCGCCCGATCTCGTCTGATCTCGGAAGCTAAGCAGGGTCGGGCCTGGTTAGTACTTGGATGGGAGACCGCCTGGGAATACCGGGTGCTGTAGGCTTTTGGCCTCCCGCTGCGGCTCTGCCTTCTCCATTAGTCGCCCGCGGCGGTGGCCGCCAGCTCCGCCCCCCGCCGGGCACCGCTGCAGGCCCCACCTCCTCCGCCCCCCCCACCACCACCACAAAGCGCCAGAGGGGTCGCTCCATGCGGCCCGAAGGCGGCCCTGGAAAGCAGCAGCACACCCGACGCTCCGGGGGTGGCTGGCCCGGACCCAGACTCCGCCGCGGGCCCGGGGGCCGTCCGTGCGGCCCGCGAGCCCCTCCACCTGCACCTGGCTGGCCCCAACGGCGCCCAGCCCCGGCGCCGCCACCTGTCCGCCAGTGTGGCTCTCCGCAGCTCTCTCTGGATAAAGCTGGATAAAGGTCTGGACGCGAAGGAGGGGCAGTGATTCAGCCTATTGCTCTTAGTGCCCCTCCCCCACACTCAGGAGCCCTTTGTGACAAGGCCACAGCTCTGTGATGCAGGCCTGGGGTTCTGCCATCAAGTGAACTCCCAGGGCTCTGTTGCCTGAGGGCGGCAATGCAGTTCAGAAGACGGAGAATCTCTTTTCTTTGAAAAACACTGTTGCTATCTGGCTGAGATCCAGCCCAACTTCCTGGGTGATTGATATCATCCTTGGCTTCCTGTGTGGACTGGGGCTCTTCCTCACGTTACTCCCCTGCTTCCAGAGTAATCCATTCTTAGCACCACCTAGGAAACCTAGAAACATCAGGAAGCATCAAGTAGAGCTGAAGGGGAGGAGCAGGAGTAGGAAGAAAAGTCGATCTTTGAAAGCTTGCAGAGATTGCCTGGAAGAACTGGAGGGGACTCACAACCTGGCTTCACCTCTGCGGAGCTGCCTGGGGAGGCTTCCTGGCAAGGGCAACTTTCATCAGCTCTCATGGCAAGACCCTCCTGGTGAGATGTGCAAAGCAGTGCCTGCTGGAGCCTGTGGAGGATACTGCTTGAAGGGTTGGGAACCCTGCAGGAACACCTCCTGTAGGGTTTCCTTCCTGGTTCAAGACACTCGAGAGGTGCTGGAAGCACATATTACAAGGTTTTGGGTAAAGCACGGGTGGACCCTACCCCTCAAGGTCCTCAAGCCCATCAATCTCTTGAAGTCGACAAAGTTCCAACCCTCCACCACCCTGCGGTTAGCCTCGTCCCCTTCAGCCACCTGTGTATCTGGGTCCCACTCAACAGTCACGTTTGCTGAGTTCCCGGAGAAACCTCCTCAGGCTCATTCAGGAGAGAAGGTGAGAACAGAAGAGTCCGTTCCTGCCCTGAAGAGGCCTCTCCTTGTCCCCTCCACTGTGTGTAAGGAAATCCAGAGTGCCCTGGGAGCGATTCCACCTGGTGACTACCATGGGCCCTCAAAGGCTTCTCTGACTGCACAGCAGGGCAGGCCACCTTCTCAGTCCCTCACACTCAGCCTTGTGGGCAGAACCTGGAAGAGTGAGACTGTGGAATGGGTCAAGAGGGACAGCCTAGAGCCAGGTCCAAGTTCAGCAATGGTCAGGAACGAGCCAAGAGAGGAGAGTGGTGGTCAGGCCTCAGGAGACACCTGCCATAGGGTAACAGTGATAGAGGTGAACTTAGGATCCCAATCTTTGAGAGGTGAAGAGGCCAGGGAGGCTGTGGAGGCCAAGGAGTCTCCTGCTCTTCAACCACAGTCTAGTGTTATCTTGGAAAGCAAAGTGTTGACAAAATCCCAAACCACAAATGTACCTATGAGGAGTTTAGAGGTGCCAGGGGCCAGTAAAAGTTTCCTACTACCTAGAATGTCTGTTTTCCAACCTCTAGGTGAGCCATGCCTTAACATGGAGGTTGCTAGTGAGTTTAACTCCAAAGTAAAGGTACAGTCAGACAACCAGCTTCAGGACTTTCCCAAACACAGGTTCCTTGCTGCAGACAACTTGGCTTCTCAGGTGCCTCAGTGCCATCCCCAGAGAGTCCCCACCAGAGACACGTTAGCTTCCCAGGAGCCAAGTGGCCTTATGGAAGGCCAAAGGAGAAACCTAGGGCAGCAGGAGCCCAAAACTTCAAAACTCCAAGACTCATGGAAGAGCCAGAGCAAGATGATTGCCCCTACTTACAAAAGAGAGGACCGTAGGAGGCATAAACCAGGAGAGCACGAAGAGAGGTTTAAAGAACGAGGGACCCCTCAAGCTGGAAGTATGAGCCGCCCTGCCCAGGTCAGGGGCATAACAGACTCTATTGGGAGCAGATGTCTCCAGCTCATGCCAGAGAAGAAATAGAGCCCTCCAGAAAGCCTCTTCAGAAAAAGGATGAGGCTATTTTTAAAGTGGATTTTCCCCAATAAAAAAGTCAATGGTCGAGATGCTCTGCAAAGAAAAAAAAAAAAGCCCATATCAGCCACTGCCCGGAGTCACGGATCAGTCAAAAGCAGATCAATCTTGAAGAGTGAGACTGCTGAGGGTCAGGCACTCATGACAGCTGTTGGACAGATCGTAGAAGAAAAAAGAGCAATTCACCATGGACTTCATGCCACAGAGTTAAATGAGCACAGAGTGGAATTCCAAGTCCCAGTATGTGGGGGTTTCTGCTACCATAGGCTTACCTCCTACCCAGAGCAAGGGAGAATGATGGGTTCTACAGCCTGCAGTCATAAAGCCACCTCCAAGGGCCAGAGTTGTTCTGTCAGGGAAAGGGAAGTCAGACACCAACATAGTTTGAAAAGTGTAAGGTTTGACGATGAGCAGCTGGGCCTAAGGTGCCTCCCATCCTTGTCCCCCAGGAAGAGTGTGTTTCCAGTTAGTACCTGCCAGTATGGGCCAAGGATTCCAGGTGCCCCAGCCCGCCATCAACACTGTCCAAGGCATTGTCATCTTTGGGGAGGTGTCTTGCCTGGTCGACAGTAAAATCCTTCTTTAGTCTTCCCTTTAGTAGGAAAACATGTCTCCAAGTAAAAATTCAGTCCATGTAGAGAAAATGATTTTCTCATTAGCACATCCAAGATATTTAATGTTCCCCAATACATATATATATATATATATTTTTTTTTTCTAATAAAAGCATAGTGTAATGGCAAAAAAAGAGAAATTTAAAACGGCATGGAAAAATGCTGAACATTAGGAATAATTAAAGCTATGCAAATCCAAATTACAAAAACCTATCCTCTCACACCAGTCAGAATGGCCATCAGCAAGAATTCTGCAAAAAGTAAATGCTGAAGGGGTTTTAGAGAAATGCCTACCCTTGGTCCAAAGTGGGACATGGTAAGAGCCAGTAATGAAAACAAAAATGAGGTGCCTTGTAAAGGTAAATACTGAGCTACCATTCAATCAAGCATACCCACTGCTGGGCCTATCGCCTGAGGGGATGAGAATCAAAAAAACACAGGCTGGGCTTCACTGGTGGCGCAGTGGTTGAGAGCCCGCCTGCCAATGCAGGGGACACGCGTTCATGCTCCGGGTCAGGAAGATCCCACGTGCCGTGGAGCGGCTTGTCCCGTGAGCTAGGGCTGCTGGGCCTGCGCGTCCGGAGCCTGTGCTCTGCAATGGGAGGGTCCACTGCAGTGAGAGGCCCACGTACCGCAAAAAAAAAAAAAAAAAAAAAAAAAAACAAAAAACAAAAAAAACACAGGCTGGCAATCCTCCACTCCAGCAATATTTACCATAGCCAACACTTGGAAGCTACGAAAATGTCCATCAACAGAGGAATGCACAAAGAAGAAGTGGTCCCTGTACACAATGGAATATGACTCCAATAAAAAATCTATATAAATACAATTTATAAAACAAACATAATTAAGGAGACATCAGCTCTTGGGGGCACATTCCACTCTAATATTTAACCGAGGAACACCACTGCCCGGATGGTCTGTTTCCCTAGTTCCCAGGTTGGGAAAAGCAGAAATGCTGCCGCCCTCTGGCCATTACCTGCAACAGCAGCTTTAAGACCTGTGCTAAGGGTCACTTCATATGCAGCAGTACTGGTGGGCTGTAAATGAAACCTGCCCTCCAAACGTCTTGAGGGAGGTAATGGCCAAAATATTTCTAAATGTCACACACACTTCACGAAGACAATTTGAAGAGGTAAGCTGTACTCACAGTTGAAGAAAAGAAGGACATGCCAGAAAGCTCAATTTCAAGGGATTATGAGACGCATGCAAATCCAGCCACAAAGTGGTATCGGCTCACACTAGTCAGAACACACATCAGCAAAAAAACTACAAACAAAAAATGCTGAAGGTGTTGTGGAGAAGCGCATACCCTCAACTTTAAGCGGGACGTAACCTGGTAAGAGCCACTAATGAGAACAGACTGGAGGTGCCTCTACAAGGTAAACATTCCGCTACCATATGATCCAGCAGGCCCACTCCTGGGCCTATAACCTAAGAAGACAGAATTGGAAAGACACAGGCAGGCAAATGTGCATTGCCGCAGCATTACAATAGCCATGACGTGGAAGCAACCAAAAAGTCCATCAACAGATGAGGGGACAAAGAAGAACTGGTACTTGTACAGACAGAATATTAGCCAAGGAAGAAAAGGACACAATGCCATTTGCAGCACCGTAGATGAGTCTAGAGGTGATCACGTGACTTGTACTAAGTCAGAAAGAGAAAGACACGTATCGTATGATATCACTTATAGGTGTTACCTAAAAATTGATACCAGTGAAGATATTTCCACAGAGAAGGGCAATCCCAGATTCATTAAACAAACTTATGGTTCACCAACGGAAAGGTGTGAGGATTGGATACATTACGAGATTGGGGTGAACAGACATATACAAACACAGGTGAAATATATAATCACCAAAGACCTACAGAATACCAAGAGAAGACTACTCAACATTCTGTCATAACGTACATGGGAAAAGGATCCCAGCAAGAACAGACATATGTATATGTGTAAAAGAACCACATCTTGCACACCTGCAACAAGCCAAACATTGTAATCAAACACGCTGTGATAAAATAAAAAATAAAAAAAATTAAATTAAAAAAACGAACAAGAAGTAGTGAGACAAACTTAAGGGGCCTTCTCCTGGCACATTCCATTCTAAATTACAACGTAGAACACGACTTCCATTGAGGCTCTGCTGCCCTAGAAACCAGATTTGGTAAGGGAGAACTGCTGCCCCCTTGTGGCCGTTTCACACAACAGCACCTTTAATCCCAACGCTAATGTCAGTTGATATTCAAAATCATTGCAGGCCTGTAAATGACACCTGCCCTGAAAACAAATCCTGGGGTCATATATCGACCAAAAAATTCAAAAGACGTCCATATTTCAAAACGACACTTTCAAGAGGCATATTTTGTTCTGCATATTTGTTCTGCACATTAGGGTTCTGCTTCTTTATCTTTCTTTCTTTCTTTGTTAAAAAAAAAAAACGGGAATGGAAAAAGGCAACCCTCAGAATGGGAGAAAATATTTGCAAACGAATCCACGGACAAAGGTTTAATCTCCAATATATATAACAGCTCATGCAGCTTAATAATAAAAAAAAAACAAACAACCCAATACAAAAATGGGCAGAAGATCTAAATAGACGTTTCTTCAAAGAAGACACAGAGATGGCCAAGACGCACATGAAAAGCTGCTCAACATCACTCATCATTAGAGAAATGCACATCAAAACTACAGTGAGGTATCACCTCACACCTGTTAGAATGGGCATCATCAGAAAAAGTACAAACAACAAATGCTGGGGAGGGTGTGGACCAAAGGAACCTTCTTCCACTATTGGTGGGAATGTAAATTGATACAGTCACTATGGAGAACAGCATGGAGGTTCCTTAAAAAACTAAAAATAGAATTACCATAGGATCCAGCAATCCCACTTCTGGGCATATAGCCAGAGAAAACCATAAATGAAAAAGACACATTCACCACAATGTTAATTGCAGCACTATTTACAATAGCCAGGTAATGGAAGCAACCTAAATGCCCACAGACAGACGAACGGATAATGATGTGGTCCATCTATAAAACGGAATATTACTCAGCCATAAAAAGGAACGAAACTGGGTCATCTGTGGAGATGTCGACGGATCTAGAGACTGTCATACAGAGTGAAGTAAGTCAGAAGGAGAAAAACAAATATTGTATATTAATGCATATATGTGGAACCTAGAAAGATGGTACAGATGACCCGGTTTGCAGGGCAGAAATACAGACACAGAGGTAGAGAACAAACGTATGGACACCAAGAGGGGGGAAGCCATGGGTTGTTGGTGGTGGGATGAGTCGGGAGATTGGGATTGTCCTGTATACATGTATATGCATAAAATAGATAACTAATAATAATCCTGCTGAATAAAAAAATAAACTTAAATTTCAAAATTTTAAAAAATAAATAAAATTTTAAAATAAAACGGAAAAAAAGTTCTTCCCTTCACACAGATGTATTTATAGGAATGAATTATTTCCATGCTTATATCTATAAATACATAGAAGAGGAATAAAATCTCACTTGAACCAAAAAAGAAAAAAAAAAAAAACAGAACCCACCAGTTATACACAGGAAAACCCTATCAGGGCACTGGCTCCAGCGGCAAACAATTCTGAAGTTGGTCAGAGGTGGGGAATCATCTCCCATGCAGCCAGCAGCCCCCCCAACCCCCGCAAGGAGCGTCGTCTTTGCAAAGCTGGGGGACCGTGCCGAGGCGTCGTGAGTCAACGTGAGCCGAGCCCCAGGCTAGCTGCTACTGAACAGTTCCCACCCTTCCCAGGTAAAACACCTGAATATATCCAAGGACTTGAAAGCCTAGAGGAAGGGCCGTGGAGCCACAGCAGCGACAGCACGCAGGCCGACTTGGTGCCTGCAGGCCAGCCAGGATGGTCCTGGCCCCGGGCGCTCTTCTGGAAGCTTTCCATTTTCCTGCCTGAGATACTCCTCCTGTCCTGGCCCCCACTGCTTTTTTCCTTCCTCACCTCTGCCCGGGGAGAAATTCCAACGGAAGGTATGGGTGACACATCCTCTTCTTTAGCAGGTGGCAGCCCGGCAACTCCTGCAGAAAGTCCAGCAGAGCCCCACTCACACCGGGCCACCCACAGAGCCGTGGCCCCTCACTCCCTCCCACCAGCACAGCCCCGAGACTGCTGACGGGGCAGAGAATATGGCGTCAGGCACAGCTGCAGGGGCTCTTGCTGCCTGGAGCCGTGTTTATATGGACCTCAACCCAGGCACACCTGGGGAGGGCTGGCCGGCAGGGTCAGGCTGCCCAGGTCAGCCCATCCTCACCCCTCAGGGACTCACATTGCAGAAAATGGACCTCGCTGAACCGGCCAGGTCCAAGGAACAGGTGTGGGCTCCTGAGAGTCTGGATAGACAAGGGGCTGCAGCTCCGGCTTGTTTTCTAATCCTTTTATCTGGCCCATGAGTGGGAGACAACTTCAAGAAGACCCTCTCCTAATGAGAGGAACCCAGGAGTCAGGGAGAGGAGGGGTGATGGGTGGAGACAGAGGCCTGGTGCCCCGGCTGCGGTGGAAGCCTCTGGAAGACCAGGCAGAGGGAGGCCGCAAAGAGTGATGCCCAGGGTCACAGACCTGTCGGAGCTGCTGTTTGTTAGCTCAAGTCCTGCTCTGAGGTGCTCTGTGTCAGCTCTGAGTGACAGGTGATCTGGGCTGCTCTGCAATGAGGGCTACGTGCACGGTACCTGTGTGCCCAGCCCTGCCGGGGTACCTGCCCAGGGCAGCTCCGTATCCTGGGAGGGGCCTGACCACGAGAGCACCATGGGCTGCTGGGGAGGGGGTCCTGCCCAGGTGAGCTCCATATCCTGGGATTGCCCTGACCACGAGAGCCCCGTGGGCTGCTGGGGACCTGGTAAACGATGTCGGGACAGTCAGTGAAGCCACCGAGGATATACATCCAGTAGTTCCTAATTCCTACACCCTGCTGGTCATTCTACCATCCACCAGGACATGGTATTCTGTATGAGACTTCAGTGATACTTTCTTCTGTATTGCATTGGTTCCCGAAAGGCTCTGCTGCCCTAGTAACCAGATTTGGGAATGGAGAAATGCTGCCGCCTTGTGGCCGTTTGCCACAACAGCAGCTTTAAACCCAGTGCTCATGGTCACTAAATATTCACACTCATTGCAGCCTGTAAACGGCACCTGCCCTGAAAAACAATCCTGGGGTCGAAAATGGACCCAAAACTTCTAAAGAGGGCAACCATGCAAGAGGACAATTTCAAGAGGTTAATTGTACTCTCCGTTTTTTTCTGTTTTTCTGTACCAGAAATTTAAAACGGCCCCTCCGCCACGCCCCGGTACCCGAGGCCTCCGTTGCCCTGCCTGGGCGGGCGGCGGGGCGCTGCCGGGGCGGGCTGGCCGCGGGGATGGCGGTAAGGTGCAAGGACAAGTGAAGCTGGGCCTCAAGAGGCAGCCCGCGGTCCCCGCCCCCGTCTACGGCCATACCACCCTGAACGCGCCCGATCTCGTCTGATATCGGAAGCTAAGCAGGGTCGGGCCTGGTTAGTACTTGGATGGGAGACCGCCTGGGAATACCGGGTGCTGTAGGCTTTTGGCCTCCCGCTGCGGCTCCGCCTTCTCCTTTAGTCGCCCGCGGCGGTGGCCGCCAGCTCCGCCCCCCGCCGGGCACCGCTGCAGGCCCCACCTCCTCCGCCCCCCCACCACCACCACAAAGCGCCAGAGGGGTCGCTCCATGCGGCCCGAAGGCGGCCCTGGAAAGCAGCAGCACACCCGACGCTCCGGGGTTGGCTGGCCCGGACCCAGACTCCGCCGCGGGCCCGGGGGCCGTCCGTGCGGCCCGCGAGCCCCTCCACCTGCACCTGGCCGGCCCCAACGGCGCCCAGCCCCGGCGCCGCCACCTGTCCGCCAGTGTGGCTCTCCGCAGCTCTCTCCGGATAAAGCTGGATAAAGGTCTGGACGCGAAGGAGGGGCAGTGATTCAGCCTATTGCTCTTAGTGCCCCTCCCCCACACTCAGGAGCCCTTTGTGACAAGGCCACAGCTCTGTGATGCAGGCCTGGGGTTCTGCCATCAAGTGAACTCCCAGGGCTCTGTTGCCTGAGGGCGGCAATGCAGTTCAGAAGACGGAGAATCTCTTTTCTTTGAAAAACACTTTTGCTATCTGGCTGAGATCCAGCCCAACTTCCTGGGTGATTGATATCATCCTTGGCTTCCTGTGTGGACTGGGGCTCTTCCTCACGTTACTCCCCTGCTTCCAGAGTAATCCATTCTTAGCACCACCTAGGAAACCTAGAAACATCAGGAAGCATCAAGTAGAGCTGAAGGGGAGGAGCAGGAGTAGGAAGAAAAGTCGATCTTTGAAAGCTTGCAGAGATTGCCTGGAAGAACTGGAGGGGACTCACAACCTGGCTTCACCACTGCGGAGCTGCCTGGGGAGGCTTCCTGGCAAGGGCAACTTTCATCAGCTCTCATGGCAAGACCCTCCTGGTGAGATGTGCAAAGCAGTGCCTGCTGGAGCCTGTGGAGGATACTGCTTGAAGGGTTGGGAACCCTGCAGGAACACCTCCTGTAGGGTTTCCTTCCTGGTTCAAGACACTCGAGAGGTGCTGGAAGCACATATTACAAGGTTTTGGGTAAAGCACGGGTGGACCCTACCCCTCAAGGTCCTCAAGCCCATCAATCTCTTGAAGTCGACAAAGTTCCAACCCTCCACCACCCTGCGGTTAGCCTCGTCCCCTTCAGCCACCTGTGTATCTGGGTCCCACTCAACAGTCACGTTTGCTGAGTTCCCGGAAAAACCTCCTCAGGCTCATTCAGGAGAGAAGGTGAGAACAGAAGAGTCCGTTCCTGCCCTGAAGAGGCCTCTCCTTGTCCCCTCCACTGTGTGTAAGGAAATCCAGAGTGCCCTGGGAGCGATTCCACCTGGTGACTACCATGGGCCCTCAAAGGCTTCTCTGACTGCACAGCAGGGCAGGCCACCTTCTCAGTCCCTCACACTCAGCCTTGTGGGCAGAACCTGGAAGAGTGAGACTGTGGAATGGGTCAAGAGGGACAGCCTAGAGCCAGGTCCAAGTTCAGCAATGGTCAGGAACGAGCCAAGAGAGGAGAGTGGTGGTCAGGCCTCAGGAGACCCCTGCCATAGAGTAACAGTGATAGAGGTGAACTTAGGATCCCAATCTTTGAGAGGTGAAGAGGCCAGGGAGGCTGTGGAGGCCAAGGAGTCTCCTGCTCTTCAACCACAGTCTAGTGTTATCTTGGAAACCAAAGTGTTGACAAAATCCCAAACCACAAATGTACCTATGAGGAGTTTAGAGGTGCCAGGGGCCAGTAAAAGTTTCCTACTACCTAGAATGTCTGTTTTCCAACCTCTAGGTGAGCCATGCCTTAACATGGAGGTTGCTAGTGAGTTTAACTCCAAAGTAAAGGTACAGTCAGACAACCAGCTTCAGGACTTTCCCAAACACAGGTTCCTTGCTGCAGACAACTTGGCTTCTCAGGTGCCTCAGTGCCATCCCCAGAGAGTCCCCACCAGAGACACGTTAGCTTCCCAGGAGACAAGTGGCCTTATGGAAGGCCAAAGGAGCAACCTAGGGCAGCAGGAGCCCAAAACTTCAAAACTCCAAGACTCATGGAAGAGCCAGAGCAAGATGATTGCCCCTACTTACAAAAGAGAGGACCGTAGGAGGCATAAACCAGGAGAGCACGAAGAGAGGTTTAAAGAATGAGGGACCCCTCAAGCTGGAAGTATGAGCCGCCCTGCCCAGGTCAGGGGCATAACAGACTCTATTGGGAGCAGATGTCTCCAGCTCATGCCAGAGAAGAAATATAGCCCTCCAGAAAGCCTCTTCAGAAAAAGGATGAGGCTATTTTTAAAGTGGATTTTCCCCAATAAAAAAGTCAATGGTCGAGATGCTCTGCAAAGAAAAAAAAAAAGCCCATATCAGCCACTGCCCGGAGTCACGGATCAGTCAAAAGCAGATCAATCTTGAAGAGTGAGACTGCTGAGGGTCAGGCACTCATGACAGCTGTTGGACAGATCGTAGAAGAAAAAAGAGCAATTCACCATGGACTTCATGCCACAGAGTTAAATGAGCACAGAGTGGAATTCCAAGTCCCAGTATGTGGGGGTTTCTGCTACCATAGGCTTACCTCCTACCCAGAGCAAGGGAGAATGATGGGTTCTACAGCCTGCAGTCATAAAGCCACCTCCAAGGGCCAGAGTTGTTCTGTCAGGGAAAGGGAAGTCAGACACCAACATAGTTTGAAAAGTGTAAGGTTTGACAATGAGCAGCTGGGCCTAAGGTGCCTCCCATCCTTGTCCCCCAGGAAGAGTGTGTTTCCAGTTAGTACCTGCCAGTATGGGCCAAGGATTCCAGGTGCCCCAGCCCGCCATCAACACTGTCCAAGGCATTGTCATCTTTGGGGAGGTGTCTTGCCTGGTCGACAGTAAAATCCTTCTTTAGTCTTCCCTTTAGTAGGAAAACATGTCTCCAAGTAAAAATTCAGTCCATGTAGAGAAAATGATTTTCTCATTAGCACATCCAAGATATTTAATGTTCCCCAATACATATATATATATATATATATATATATATATATATATATATATATATATATTTCTAATAAAAGCATAGTGTAATGGCAAAAAAAGAGAAATTTAAAACGGCATGGAAAAATGCTGAACATTAGGAATAATTAAAGCTATGCAAATCCAAATTACAAAAACCTATCCGCTCACACCAGTCAGAATGGCCATCAGCAAGAATTCTGCAAAAAGTAAATGCTGAAGGGGTTTTAGAGAAATGCCTACCCTTGGTCCAAAGTGGGACATGGTAAGAGCCAGTAATGAAAACAAAAATGAGGTGCCTTGTAAAGGTAAATACTGAGCTACCATTCAATCAAGCATACCCACTGCTGGGCCTATCGCCTGAGGGGATGAGAATCAAAAAATCACAGGCTGGGCTTCACTGGTGGCGCAGTGGTTGAGAGCCCGCCTGCCAATGCAGGGGACACGCGTTCATGCTCCGGGTCGGGAAGATCCCACGTGCCGCGGAGCGGCTTGTCCCGTGAGCTAGGGCTGCTGGGCCTGCGCGTCCGGAGCCTGTGCTCTGCAATGGGAGGGTCCACCGCAGTGAGAGGCCCACGTACCGCAAAAAAAAAAAAAAAAACAAAACAAACAAAAAACAAAAAAAACACAGGCTGGCAATCCTCCACTCCAGCAATATTTACCATAGCCAACACTTGGAAGCTACGAAAATGTCCATCAACAGAGGAATGCACAAAGAAGAAGTGGTCCCTGTACACAATGGAATATGACTCCAATAAAAAATCTATATAAATACAATTTATAAAACAAACATAATTAAGGAGACATCAGCTCTTGGGGGCACATTCCACTCTAATATTTAACCGAGGAACACCACTGCCCGGATGGTCTGTTTCCCTAGTTCCCAGGTTGGGAAAAGCAGAAATGCTGCCGCCCTCTGGCCATTACCTGCAACAGCAGCTTTAAGACCTGTGCTAAGGGTCACTTCATATGCAGCAGTACTGGTGGGCTGTAAATGAAACCTGCCCTCCAAACGTCTTGAGGGAGGTAATGGCCAAAATATTTCTAAATGTCACACACACTTCACGAAGACAATTTGAAGAGGTAAGCTGTACTCACAGTTGAAGAAAAGAAGGACATGCCAGAAAGCTCAATTTCAAGGGATTATGAGACGCATGCAAATCCAGCCACAAAGTGGTATCGGCTCACACTAGTCAGAACACACATCAGCAAAAAAACTACAAACAAAAAATGCTGAAGGTGTTGTGGAGAAGCGCATACCCTCAACTTTAAGCGGGACGTAACCTGGTAAGAGCCACTAATGAGAACAGACTGGAGGTGCCTCTACAAGGTAAACATTCCGCTACCATATGATCCAGCAGGCCCACTCCTGGGCCTATAACCTAAGAAGACAGAATTGGAAAGACACAGGCAGGCAAATGTGCATTGCCGCAGCATTACAATAGCCATGACGTGGAAGCAACCAAAAAGTCCATCAACAGATGAGGGGACAAAGAAGAACTGGTACATGTACAGACAGAATATTAGCCAAGGAAGAAAAGGACACAATGCCATTTGCAGCACCGTAGATGAGTCTAGAGGTGATCACGTGACTTGTAGTAAGTCAGAAAGAGAAAGACACGTATCGTATGATATCACTTATAGGTGTTACCTGAAAATTGATACCAGTGAAGATATTTCCACAGAGAAGGGCAATCCCAGATTCATTAAACAAACTTATGGTTCACCAACGGAAAGGTGTGAGGATTGGATACATTACGAGATTGGGGTGAACAGACATATACAAACACAGGTGAAATATATAATCACCAAAGACCTACAGAATACCAAGAGAAGACTACTCAACATTCTGTCATAACGTACATGGGAAAAGGATCCCAGCAAGAACAGACATATGTATATGTGTAAAAGAACCACATCTTGCACACCTGCAACAAGCCAAACATTGTAATCAAACACGCTGTGATAAAATAAAAAATAAAAAAAATTAAATTAAAAAAACGAACAAGAAGTAGTGAGACAAACTTAAGGGGCCTTCTCCTGGCACATTCCATTCTAAATTACAACGTAGAACACGACTTCCATTGAGACTCTGCTGCCCTAGAAACCAGATTTGTTAAGGGAGAACTGCTGGCCCCTTGTGGCCGTTTCACACAACAGCACCTTTAATCCCAACGCTAATGTCAGTTGATATTCAAAATCATTGCAGGCCTGTAAATGACACCTGCCCTGAAAACAAATCCTGGGGTCATATATCGACCAAAAAATTCAAAAGACGTCCATATTTCAAAACGACACTTTCAAGAGGCATATTTTGTTCTGCATATTTGTTCTGCACATTAGGGTTCTGCTTCTTTATCTTTCTTTCTTTCTTTGTTAAAACAAAAACGGGAATGGAAAAAGGCAACCCTCAGAATGGGAGAAAATATTTGCAAACGAATCCACGGACAAAGGTTTAATCTCCAATATATATAACAGCTCATGCAGCTTAATATTAAAAAAAAAACAAACAACCCAATACAAAAATGGGCAGAAGATCTAAATAGACGTTTCTTCAAAGAAGACACAGAGATGGCCAAGACGCACATGAAAAGCTGCTCAACATCACTCATCATTAGAGAAATGCACATCAAAACTACAGTGAGGTATCACCTCACACCTGTTAGAATGGGCATCATCAGAAAAAGTACAAACAACAAATGCTGGGGAGGGTGTGGACCAAAGGAACCTTCTTCCACTATTGGTGGGAATGTAAATTGATACAGTCACTATGGAGAACAGCATGGAGGTTCCTTAAAAAACTAAAAATAGAATTACCATAGGATCCAGCAATCCCACTTCTGGGCATATAGCCAGAGAAAACCATAAATGAAAAAGACACATTCACCACAATGTTCATTGCAGCACTATTTACAATAGCCAGGTAATGGAAGCAACCTAAATGCCCACAGACAGACGAACGGATAATGATGTGGTCCATCTATAAAACGGAATATTACTCAGCCATAAAAAGGAACGAAACTGGGTCATCTGTGGAGATGTCGACGGATCTAGAGACTGTCATACAGAGTGAAGTAAGTCAGAAGGAGAAAAACAAATATTGTATATTAATGCATATATGTGGAACCTAGAAAGATGGTACAGATGACCCGGTTTGCAGGGCAGAAATAGAGACACAGAGGTAGAGAACAAACGTATGGACACCAAGAGGGGGGAAGCCATGGGTTGTTGGTGGTGGGATGAGTCGGGAGATTGGGATTGTCCTGTATACATGTATATGCATAAAATAGATAACTAATAATAATCCTGCTGAATAAAAAAATAAACTTAAATTTCAAAATTTTAAAAAATAAATAAATTTTTAAAATAAAACGGAAAAAAAGTTCTTCCCTTCACACGGATGTATTTATAGGAATGAATTATTTCCATGCTTATATCTATAAATACATAGAAGAGGAATAAAATCTCACTTGAACCAAAAAAGAAAAAAAAAAAAACAGAACCCACCAGTTATACACAGGAAAACCCTATCAGGGCACTGGCTCCAGCGGCAAACAATTCTGAAGTTGGTCAGAGGTGGGGAATCATCTCCCATGCAGCCAGCAGCCCCCCCAACCCCCGCAAGGAGCGTCGTCTTTGCAAAGCTGGGGGACCGTGCCGAGGCGTCGTGAGTCAACGTGAGCCGAGCCCCAGGCTAGCTGCTACTGAACTGTTCCCACCCTTCCCAGGTAAAACACCTGAATATGTCCAAGGACTTGAAAGCCTAGAGGAAGGGCCGTGGAGCCACAGCAGCGACAGCACGCAGGCCGACTTGGTGCCTGCAGGCCAGCCAGGATGGTCCTGGCCCCGGGCGCTCTTCTGGAAGCTTTCCATTTCCCTGCCTGAGATACTCCTCCTGTCCCGGCCCCCACAGCTTTTTTCCTTCCTCACCTCTGCCCGGGGAGAAATTCCAACGGAAGGTATGGGTGACACATCCTCTTCTTTAGCAGGTGGCAGCCCGGCAACTCCTGCAGAAAGTCCAGCAGAGCCCCACTCACACCGGGCCACCCACAGAGCCGTGGCCCCTCACTCCCTCCCACCAGCACAGCCCCGAGACTGCTGACGGGGCAGAGAATATGGCGTCAGGCACAGCTGCAGGGGCTCTTGCTGCCTGGAGCCGTGTTTATATGGACCTCAACCCAGGCACACCTGGGGAGGGCTGGCCGGCAGGGTCAGGCTGCCCAGGTCAGCCCATCCTCACCCCTCAGGGACTCACATTGCAGAAAATGGACCTCGCTGAACCGGCCAGGTCCAAGGAACAGGTGTGGGCTCCTGAGAGTCTGGATAGACAAGGGGCTGCAGCTCCGGCTTGTTTTCTAATCCTTTTATCTGGCCCATGAGTGGGAGACAACTTCAAGAAGACCCTCTCCTAATGAGAGGAACCCAGGAGTCAGGGAGAGGAGGGGTGATGGGTGGAGACAGAGGCCTGGTGCCCCGGCTGCGGTGGAAGCCTCTGGAAGACCAGGCAGAGGGAGGCCGCACAGAGTGATGCCCAGGGTCACAGACCTGTTGGAGCTGCTGTTTGTTAGCTCAAGTCCTGCTCTGAGGTGCTCTGTGTCAGCTCTGAGTGACAGGTGATCTGGGCTACTCTGCAATGAGGGCTACGTGCACGGTACCTGTGTGCCCAGCCCTGCCGGGGTACCTGCCCAGGGCAGCTCCGTATCCTGGGAGGGGCCTGACCACGAGAGCACCATGGGCTGCTGGGGAGGGGGTCCTGCCCAGGTGAGCTCCATATCCTGGGATTGCCCTGACCACGAGAGCCCCGTGGGCTGCTGGGGACCTGGTAAACGATGTCGGGACAGTCAGTGAAGCCACCGAGGATATACATCCAGTAGTTCCTAATTCCTACACCCTGCTGGTCATTCTACCATCCACCAGGACATGGTATTCTGTATGAGACTTCAGTGATGCCTTCTTCTGTATTGCATTGGTTCCCGAAAGGCTCTGCTGCCCTAGTAACCAGATTTGGGAATGGAGAAATGCTGCCGCCTTGTGGCCGTTTGCCACAACAGCAGCTTTAAACCCAGTGCTCATGGTCACTAAATATTCACACTCATTGCAGCCTGTAAACGGCACCTGCCCTGAAAAACAATCCTGGGGTCGAAAATGGACCCAAAACTTCTAAAGAGGGCAACCATGCAAGAGGACAATTTCAAGAGGTTAATTGTACTCTCCGTTTTTTTCTGTTTTTCTGTACCAGAAATTTAAAACGGCCCCTCCGCCACGCCCCGGTACCCGAGGCCTCCGTTGCCCTGCCTGGGCGGGCGGCGGGGCGCTGCCGGGGCGGGCTGGCCGCGGGGATGGCGGTAAGGCGCAAGGACAAGCGAAGCTGGGCCTCAAGAGGCAGCCCGCGGTCCCCGCCCCCGTCTACGGCCATACCACCCTGAACGCGCCCGATCTCGTCTGATCTCGGAAGCTAAGCAGGGTCGGGCCTGGTTAGTACTTGGATGGGAGACCGCCTGGGAATACCGGGTGCTGTAGGCTTTTGGCCTCCCGCTGCGGCTCCGCCTTCTCCTTTAGTCGCCCGCGGCGGTGGCCGCCAGCTCCGCCCCCCGCCGGGCACCGCTGCAGGCCCCACCTCCTCCGCCCCCCCCACCACCACCACAAAGCGCCAGAGGGGTCGCTCCATGCGGCCCGAAGGCGGCCCTGGAAAGCAGCAGCACACCCGACGCTCCGGGGGTGGCTGGCCCGGACCCAGACTCCGCCGCGGGCCCGGGGGCTGTCCGTGCGGCCCGCGAGCCCCTCCACCTGCACCTGGCCGGCCCCAACGGCGCCCAGCCCCGGCGCCGCCACCTGTCCGCCAGTGTGGCTCTCCGCAGCTCGCTCCGGATAAAGCTGGATAAAGGTCTGGACGCGAAGGAGGGGCAGTGATTCAGCCTATTGCTCTTAGTGCCCCTCCCCCACACTCAGGAGCCCTTTGTGACAAGGCCACAGCTCTGTGATGCAGGCCTGGGGTTCTGCCATCAAGTGAACTCCCAGGGCTCTGTTGCCTGAGGGCGGCAATGCAGTTCAGAAGACGGAGAATCTCTTTTCTTTGAAAAACACTGTTGCTATCTGGCTGAGATCCAGCCCAACTTCCTGGGTGATTGATATCATCCTTGGCTTCCTGTGTGGACTGGGGCTCTTCCTCACGTTACTCCCCTGCTTCCAGAGTAATCCATTCTTAGCACCACCTAGGAAACCTAGAAACATCAGGAAGCATCAAGTAGAGCTGAAGGGGAGGAGCAGGAGTAGGAAGAAAAGTCGATCTTTGAAAGCTTGCAGAGATTGCCTGGAAGAACTGGAGGGGACTCAGAACCTGGCTTCACCTCTGCGGAGCTGCCTGGGGAGGCTTCCTGGCAAGGGCAACTTTCATCAGCTCTCATGTCAAGACCCTCCTGGTGAGATGTGCAAAGCAGTGCCTGCTGGAGCCTGTGGAGGATACTGCTTGAAGGGTTGGGAACCCTGCAGGAACACCTCCTGTAGGGTTTCCTTCCTGGTTCAAGACACTCGAGAGGTGCTGGAAGCACATATTACAAGGTTTTGGGTAAAGCACGGGTGGACCCTACCCCTCAAGGTCCTCAAGCCCATCAATCTCTTGAAGTCGACAAAG
Organism: Mesoplodon mirus; assembly: GCF_964341445.2. Classification (NCBI taxonomy): domain Eukaryota; kingdom Metazoa; phylum Chordata; class Mammalia; order Artiodactyla; family Ziphiidae; genus Mesoplodon; species Mesoplodon mirus. The sequence goes on from NC_138976.1 coordinate 100,387,038, forward strand.
TTCCAACCCTCCACCACCCTGCGGTTAGCCTCGTCCCCTTCAGCCACCTGTGTATCTGGGTCCCACTCAACAGTCACGTTTGCTGAGTTCCCGGAGAAACCTCCTCAGGCTCATTCAGGAGAGAAGGTGAGAACAGAAGAGTCCGTTCCTGCCCTGAAGAGGCCTCTCCTTGTCCCCTCCACTGTGTGTAAGGAAATCCAGAGTGCCCTGGGAGCGATTCCACCTGGTGACTACCATGGGCCCTCAAAGGCTTCTCTGACTGCACAGCAGGGCAGGCCACCTTCTCAGTCCCTCACACTCAGCCTTGTGGGCAGAACCTGGAAGAGTGAGACTGTGGAATGGGTCAAGAGGGACAGCCTAGAGCCAGGTCCAAGTTCAGCAATGGTCAGGAACGAGCCAAGAGAGGAGAGTGGTGGTCAGGCCTCAGGAGACCCCTGCCATAGGGTAACAGTGATAGAGGTGAACTTAGGATCCCAATCTTTGAGAGGTGAAGAGGCCAGGGAGGCTGTGGAGGCCAAGGAGTCTCCTGCTCTTCAACCACAGTCTAGTGTTATCTTGGAAACCAAAGTGTTGACAAAATCCCAAACCACAAATGTACCTATGAGGAGTTTAGAGGTGCCAGGGGCCAGTAAAAGTTTCCTACTACCTAGAATGTCTGTTTTCCAACCTCTAGGTGAGCCATGCCTTAACATGGAGGTTGCTAGTGAGTTTAACTCCAAAGTAAAGGTACAGTCAGACAACCAGCTTCAGGACTTTCCCAAACACAGGTTCCTTGCTGCAGACAACTTGGCTTCTCAGGTGCCTCAGTGCCATCCCCAGAGAGTCCCCACCAGAGACACGTTAGCTTCCCAGGAGCCAAGTGGCCTTATGGAAGGCCAAAGGAGCAACCTAGGGCAGCAGGAGCCCAAAACTTCAAAACTCCAAGACTCATGGAAGAGCCAGAGCAAGATGATTGCCCCTACTTACAAAAGAGAGGACCGTAGGAGGCATAAACCAGGAGAGCACGAAGAGAGGTTTAAAGAATGAGGGACCCCTCAAGCTGGAAGTATGAGCCGCCCTGCCCAGGTCAGGGGCATAACAGACTCTATTGGGAGCAGATGTCTCCAGCTCATGCCAGAGAAGAAATATAGCCCTCCAGAAAGCCTCTTCAGAAAAAGGATGAGGCTATTTTTAAAGTGGATTTTCCCCAATAAAAACGTCAATGGTCGAGATGCTCTGCAAAGAAAAAAAAAAAAAGCCCATATCAGCCACTGCCCGGAGTCACGGATCAGTCAAAAGCAGATCAATCTTGAAGAGTGAGACTGCTGAGGGTCAGGCACTCATGACAGCTGTTGGACAGATCGTAGAAGAAAAAAGAGCAATTCACCATGGACTTCATGCCACAGAGTTAAATGAGCACAGAGTGGAATTCCAAGTCCCAGTATGTGGGGGTTTCTGCTACCATAGGCTTACCTCCTACCCAGAGCAAGGGAGAATGATGGGTTCTACAGCCTGCAGTCATAAAGCCACCTCCAAGGGCCAGAGTTGTTCTGTTAGGGAAAGGGAAGTCAGACACCAACATAGTTTGAAAAGTGTAAGGTTTGACGATGAGCAGCTGGGCCTAAGGTGCCTCCCATCCTTGTCCCCCAGGAAGAGTGTGTTTCCAGTTAGTACCTGCCAGTATGGGCCGAGGATTCCAGGTGCCCCAGCCCGCCATCAACACTGTCCAAGGCATTGTCATCTTTGGGGAGGTGTCTTGCCTGGTCGACAGTAAAATCCTTCTTTAGTCTTCCCTTTAGTAGGAAAACATGTCTCCAAGTAAAAATTCAGTCCATGTAGAGAAAATGATTTTCTCATTAGCACATCCAAGATATATAATGTTCCCCAATACATATATATATTTTTTTTTCTAATAAAAGCATAGTGTAATGGCAAAAAAGAGAAATTTAAAATGGCATGGAAAAATGCTGAACATTAGGAATAATTTAAGCTATGCAAATCCAAATTACAAAAACCTATCCGCTCACACCAGTCAGAATGGCCATCAGCAAGAATTCTGCACAAAGTAAATGCTGAAGGGGTTTTAGAGAAATGCCTACCCTTGGTCCAAAGTGGGACATGGTAAGAGCCAGTAATGAAAACAAAAATGAGGTGCCTTGTAAAGGTAAATACTGAGCTACCATTCAATCAAGCATACCCACTGCTGGGCCTATCGCCTGAGGGGATGAGAATCAATAAAACACAGGCTGGGCTTCACTGGTGGTGCAGTGGTTGAGAGCCTGCCTGCCAATGCAGGGGACACGCGTTCATGCTCCGGGTCGGGAAGATACCACGTGCCGCGGAGCGGCTTGTCCCGTGAGCTAGGGCTGCTGGGCCTGCGCGTCCGGAGCCTGTGCTCTGCAATGGGAGGGTCCACCGCAGTGAGAGGCCCACGTACGGCAAAAAAAAAAAAAAAAAACAAACAAACAAAAAACAAAAAAAACACAGGCTGGCAATCCTCCACTCCAGCAATATTTACCATAGCCAACACTTGGAAGCTACGAAAATGTCCATCAACAGAGGAATGCACAAAGAAGAAGTGGTCCCTGTACACAATGGAATATGACTCCAATAAAAAATCTATATAAATACAATTTATAAAACAAACATAATTAAGGAGACATCAGCTCTTGGGGGCACATTCCACTCTAATATTTAACCGAGGAACACCACTGCCCGGATGGTCTGTTTCCCTAGTTCCCAGGTTGGGAAAAGCAGAAATGCTGCCGCCCTCTGGCCATTACCTGCAACAGCAGCTTTAAGACCTGTGCTAAGGGTCACTTCATATGCAGCAGTACTGGTGGGCTGTAAATGAAACCTGCCCTCCAAACGTCTTGAGGGAGGTAATGGCCAAAATATTTCTAAATGTCACACACACTTCACGAAGACAATTTGAAGAGGTAAGCTGTACTCACAGTTGAAGAAAAGAAGGACATGCCAGAAAGCTCAATTTCAAGGGATTATGAGACGCATGCAAATCCAGCCACAAAGTGGTATCGGCTCACACTAGTCAGAACACACATCAGCAAAAAAACTACAAACAAAAAATGCTGAAGGTGTTGTGGAGAAGCGCATACCCTCAACTTTAAGCGGGACGTAACCTGGTAAGAGCCACTAATGAGAACAGACTGGAGGTGCCTCTACAAGGTAAACATTCCGCTACCATATGATCCAGCAGGCCCACTCCTGGGCCTATAACCTAAGAAGACAGAATTGGAAAGACACAGGCAGGCAAATGTGCATTGCCGCAGCATTACAATAGCCATGACGTGGAAGCAACCAAAAAGTCCATCAACAGATGAGGGGACAAAGAAGAACTGGTACATGTACAGACAGAATATTAGCCAAGGAAGAAAAGGACACAATGCCATTTGCAGCACCGTAGATGAGTCTAGAGGTGATCACGTGACTTGTACTAAGTCAGAAAGAGAAAGACACGTATCGTATGATATCACTTATAGGTGTTACCTAAAAATTGATACCAGTGAAGATATTTCCACAGAGAAGGGCAATCCCAGATTCATTAAACAAACTTATGGTTCACCAACGGAAAGGTGTGAGGATTGGATACATTACGAGATTGGGGTGAACAGACATATACAAACACAGGTGAAATATATAATCACCAAAGACCTACAGAATACCAAGAGAAGACTACTCAACATTCTGTCATAACGTACATGGGAAAAGGATCCCAGCAAGAACAGACATATGTATATGTGTAAAAGAACCACATCTTGCACACCTGCAACAAGCCAAACATTGTAATCAAACACGCTGTGATAAAATAAAAAATAAAAAAAATTAAATTAAAAAAACGAACAAGAAGTAGTGAGACAAACTTAAGGGGCCTTCTCCTGGCACATTCCATTCTAAATTACAACGTAGAACACGACTTCCATTGAGACTCTGCTGCCCTAGAAACCAGATTTGGTAAGGGAGAACTGCTGCCCCCTTGTGGCCGTTTCACACAACAGCACCTTTAATCCCAACGCTAATGTCAGTTGATATTCAAAATCATTGCAGGCCTGTAAATGACACCTGCCCTGAAAACAAATCCTGGGGTCATATATCGACCAAAAAATTCAAAAGACGTCCATATTTCAAAACGACACTTTCAAGAGGCATATTTTGTTCTGCATATTTGTTCTGCACATTAGGGTTCTGCTTCTTTATCTTTCTTTCTTTCTTTGTTAAAAAAAAAAACGGGAATGGAAAAAGGCAACCCTCAGAATGGGAGAAAATATTTGCAAACGAATCCACGGACAAAGGTTTAATCTCCAATATATATAACAGCTCATGCAGCTTAATATTAAAAAAAAACAAACAACCCAATACAAAAATGGGCAGAAGATCTAAATAGACGTTTCTTCAAAGAAGACACAGAGATGGCCAAGACGCACATGAAAAGCTGCTCAACATCACTCATCATTAGAGAAATGCACATCAAAACTACAGTGAGGTATCACCTCACACCTGTTAGAATGGGCATCATCAGAAAAAGTACAAACAACAAATGCTGGGGAGGGTGTGGACCAAAGGAACCTTCTTCCACTATTGGTGGGAATGTAAATTGATACAGTCACTATGGAGAACAGCATGGAGGTTCCTTAAAAAACTAAAAATAGAATTACCATAGGATCCAGCAATCCCACTTCTGGGCATATAGCCAGAGAAAACCATAAATGAAAAAGACACATTCACCACAATGTTCATTGCAGCACTATTTACAATAGCCAGGTAATGGAAGCAACCTAAATGCCCACAGACAGACGAACGGATAATGATGTGGTCCATCTATAAAACGGAATATTACTCAGCCATATAAAGGAACGAAACTGGGTCATCTGTGGAGATGTCGACGGATCTAGAGACTGTCATACAGAGTGAAGTAAGTCAGAAGGAGAAAAACAAATATTGTATATTAATGCATATATGTGGAACCTAGAAAGATGGTACAGATGACCCGGTTTGCAGGGCAGAAATAGAGACACAGAGGTAGAGAACAAACGTATGGACACCAAGAGGGGGGAAGCCATGGGTTGTTGGTGGTGGGATGAGTCGGGAGATTGGGATTGTCCTGTATACATGTATATGCATAAAATAGATAACTAATAATAATCCTGCTGAATAAAAAAATAAACTTAAATTTCAAAATTTTAAAAAATAAATAAAATTTTAAAATAAAACGGAAAAAAAGTTCTTCCCTTCACACAGATGTATTTATAGGAATGAATTATTTCCATGCTTATATCTATAAATACATAGAAGAGGAATAAAATCTCACTTGAACCAAAAAAGAAAAAAAAAAAAAACAGAACCCACCAGTTATACACAGGAAAACCCTATCAGGGCACTGGCTCCAGCGGCAAACAATTCTGAAGTTGGTCAGAGGTGGGGAATCATCTCCCATGCAGCCAGCAGCCCCCCCAACCCCCGCAAGGAGCGTCGTCTTTGCAAAGCTGGGGGACCGTGCCGAGGCGTCGTGAGTCAACGTGAGCCGAGCCCCAGGCCAGCTGCTACTGAACTGTTCCCACCCTTCCCAGGTAAAACACCTGAATATGTCCAAGGACTTGAAAGCCTAGAGGAAGGGCCGTGGAGCCACAGCAGCGACAGCACGCAGGCCGACTTGGTGCCTGCAGGCCAGCCAGGATGGTCCTGGCCCCGGGCGCTCTTCTGGAAGCTTTCCATTTCCCTGCCTGAGATACTCCTCCTGTCCCGGCCCCCACTGCTTTTTTCCTTCCTCACCTCTGCCCGGGGAGAAATTCCAACGGAAGGTATGGGTGACACATCCTCTTCTTTAGCAGGTGGCAGCCCGGCAACTCCTGCAGAAAGTCCAGCAGAGCCCCACTCACACCGGGCCACCCACAGAGCCGTGGCCCCTCACTCCCTCCCACCAGCACAGCCCCGAGACTGCTGACGGGGCAGAGAATATGGCGTCAGGCACAGCTGCAGGGGCTCTTGCTGCCTGGAGCCGTGTTTATATGGACCTCAACCCAGGCACACCTGGGGAGGGCTGGCCGGCAGGGTCAGGCTGCCCAGGTCAGCCCATCCTCACCCCTCAGGGACTCACATTGCAGAAAATGGACCTCGCTGAACCGGCCAGGTCCAAGGAACAGGTGTGGGCTCCTGAGAGTCTGGATAGACAAGGGGCTGCAGCTCCGGCTTGTTTTCTAATCCTTTTATCTGGCCCATGAGTGGGAGACAACTTCAAGAAGACCCTCTCCTAATGAGAGGAACCCAGGAGTCAGGGAGAGGAGGGGTGATGGGTGGAGACAGAGGCCTGGTGCCCCGGCTGCGGTGGAAGCCTCTGGAAGACCAGGCAGAGGGAGGCCGCACAGAGTGATGCTCAGGGTCACAGACCTGTTGGAGCTGCTGTTTGTTAGCTCAAGTCCTGCTCTGAGGTGCTCTGTGTCAGCTCTGAGTGACAGGTGATCTGGGCTGCTCTGCAATGAGGGCTACGTGCACGGTACCTGTGTGCCCAGCCCTGCTGGGGTACCTGCCCAGGGCAGCTCCGTATCCTGGGAGGGGCCTGACCACGAGAGCACCATGGGCTGCTGGGGAGGGGGTCCTGCCCAGGTGAGCTCCATATCCTGGGATTGCCCTGACCACGAGAGCCCCGTGGGCTGCTGGGGACCTGGTAAACGATGTCGGGACAGTCAGTGAAGCCACCGAGGATATACATCCAGTAGTTCCTAATTCCTACACCCTGCTGGTCATTCTACCATCCACCAGGACATGGTATTCTGTATGAGACTTCAGTGATGCCTTCTTCTGTATTGCATTGGTTCCCGAAAGGCTCTGCTGCCCTAGTAACCAGATTTGGGAATGGAGAAATGCTGCCGCCTTGTGGCCGTTTGCCACAACAGCAGCTTTAAACCCAGTGCTCATGGTCACTAAATATTCACACTCATTGCAGCCTGTAAACGGCACCTGCCCTGAAAAACAATCCTGGGGTCGAAAATGGACCCAAAACTTCTAAAGAGGGCAACCATGCAAGAGGACAATTTCAAGAGGTTAATTGTACTCTCCGTTTTTGTCTGTTTTTCTGTACCAGAAATTTAAAACGGCCCCTCCGCCACGCCCCGGTACCCGAGGCCTCCGTTGCCCTGCCTGGGCGGGCGGCGGGGCGCTGCCGGGGCGGGCTGGCCGCGGGGATGGCGGTAAGGCGCAAGGACAAGCGAAGCTGAGCCTCAAGAGGCAGCCCGCGGTCCCCGCCCCCGTCTACGGCCATACCACCCTGAACGCGCCCGATCTCGTCTGATCTCGGAAGCTAAGCAGGGTCGGGCCTGGTTAGTACTTGGATGGGAGACCGCCTGGGAATACCGGGTGCTGTAGGCTTTTGGCCTCCCGCTGCGGCTCCGCCTTCTCCTTTAGTCGCCCGCGGCGGTGGCCGCCAGCTCCGCCCCCCGCCGGGCACCGCTGCAGGCCCCACCTCCTCCGCCCCCCCCACCACCACCACAAAGCGCCAGAGGGGTCGCTCCATGCGGCCCGAAGGCGGCCCTGGAAAGCAGCAGCACACCCGACGCTCCGGGGGTGGCTGGCCCGGACCCAGACTCCGCCGCGGGCCCGGGGGCCGTCCGTGCGGCCCGCGAGCCCCTCCACCTGCACCTGGCCGGCCCCAACGGCGCCCAGCCCCGGCGCCGCCACCTGTCCGCCAGTGTGGCTCTCCGCAGCTCTCTCCGGATAAAGCTGGATAAAGGTCTGGACGCGAAGGAGGGGCAGTGATTCAGCCTATTGCTCTTAGTGCCCCTCCCCCACACTCAGGAGCCCTTTGTGACAAGGCCACAGCTCTGTGATGCAGGCCTGGGGTTCTGCCATCAAGTGAACTCCCAGGGCTCTGTTGCCTGAGGGCGGCAATGCAGTTCAGAAGACGGAGAATCTCTTTTCTTTGAAAAACACTGTTGCTATCTGGCTGAGATCCAGCCCAACTTCCTGGGTGATTGATATCATCCTTGGCTTCCTGTGTGGACTGGGGCTCTTCCTCACGTTACTCCCCTGCTTCCAGAGTAATCCATTCTTAGCACCACCTAGGAAACCTAGAAACATCAGGAAGCATCAAGTAGAGCTGAAGGGGAGGAGCAGGAGTAGGAAGAAAAGTCGATCTTTGAAAGCTTGCAGAGATTGCCTGGAAGAACTGGAGGGGACTCACAACCTGGCTTCACCTCTGAGGAGCTGCCTGGGGAGGCTTCCTGGCAAGGGCAACTTTCATCAGCTCTCATGGCAAGACCCTCCTGGTGAGATGTGCAAAGCAGTGCCTGCTGGAGCCTGTGGAGGATACTGCTTGAAGGGTTGGGAACCCTGCAGGAACACCTCCTGTAGGGTTTCCTTCCTGGTTCAAGACACTCGAGAGGTGCTGGAAGCACATATTACAAGGTTTTGGGTAAAGCACGGGTGGACCCTACCCCTCAAGGTCCTCAAGCCCATTAATCTCTTGAAGTCGACAAAGTTCCAACCCTCCACCACCCTGCGGTTAGCCTCGTCCCCTTCAGCCACCTGTGTATCTGGGTCCCACTCAACAGTCACGTTTGCTGAGTTCCCGGAGAAACCTCCTCAGGCTCATTCAGGAGAGAAGGTGAGAACAGAAGAGTCCGTTCCTGCCCTGAAGAGGCCTCTCCTTGTCCCCTCCACTGTGTGTAAGGAAATCCAGAGTGCCCTGGGAGCGATTCCACCTGGTGACTACCATGGGCCCTCAAAGGCTTCTCTGACTGCACCGCAGGGCAGGCCACCTTCTCAGTCCCTCACACTCAGCCTTGTGGGCAGAACCTGGAAGAGTGAGACTGTGGAATGGGTCAAGAGGGACAGCCTAGAGCCAGGTCCAAGTTCAGCAATGGTCAGGAACGAGCCAAGAGAGGAGAGTGGTGGTCAGGCCTCAGGAGACACCTGCCATAGGGTAACAGTGATAGAGGTGAACTTAGGATCCCAATCTTTGAGAGGTGAAGAGGCCAGGGAGGCTGTGGAGGCCAAGGAGTCTCCTGCTCTTCAACCACAGTCTAGTGTTATCTTGGAAACCAAAGTGTTGACAAAATCCCAAACCACAAATGTACCTATGAGGAGTTTAGAGGTGCCAGGGGCCAGTAAAAGTTTCCTACTACCTAGAATGTCTGTTTTCCAACCTCTAGGTGAGCCATGCCTTAACATGGAGGTTGCTAGTGAGTTTAACTCCAAAGTAAAGGTACAGTCAGACAACCAGCTTCAGGACTTTCCCAAACACAGGTTCCTTGCTGCAGACAACTTGGCTTCTCAGGTGCCTCAGTGCCATCCCCAGAGAGTCCCCACCAGAGACACGTTAGCTTCCCAGGAGCCAAGTGGCCTTATGGAAGGCCAAAGGAGCAACCTAGGGCAGCAGGAGCCCAAAACTTCAAAATTCCAAGACTCATGGAAGAGCCAGAGCAAGATGATTGCCCCTACTTACAAAAGAGAGGACCGTAGGAGGCATAAACCAGGAGAGCACGAAGAGAGGTTTAAAGAATGAGGGACCCCTCAAGCTGGAAGTATGAGCCGCCCTGCCCAGGTCAGGGGCATAACAGACTCTATTGGGAGCAGATGTCTCCAGCTCATGCCAGAGAAGAAATATAGCCCTCCAGAAAGCCTCTTCAGAAAAAGGATGAGGCTATTTTTAAAGTGGATTTTCCCCAATAAAAAAGTCAATGGTCGAGATGCTCTGCAAAGAAAAAAAAAAAGCCCATATCAGCCACTGCCCGGAGTCACGGATCAGTCAAAAGCAGATCAATCTTGAAGAGTGAGACTGCTGAGGGTCAGGCACTCATGACAGCTGTTGGACAGATCGTAGAAGAAAAAAGAGCAATTCACCATGGACTTCATGCCACAGAGTTAAATGAGCACAGAGTGGAATTCCAAGTCCCAGTATGTGGGGGTTTCTGCTACCATAGGCTTACCTCCTACCCAGAGCAAGGGAGAATGATGGGTTCTACAGCCTGCAGTCATAAAGCCACCTCCAAGGGCCAGAGTTGTTCTGTCAGGGAAAGGGAAGTCAGACACCAACATAGTTTGAAAAGTGTAAGGTTTGACGATGAGCAGCTGGGCCTAAGGTGCCTCCCATCCTTGTCCCCCAGGAAGAGTGTGTTTCCAGTTAGTACCTGCCAGTATGGGCCAAGGATTCCAGGTGCCCCAGCCCGCCATCAACACTGTCCAAGGCATTGTCATCTTTGGGGAGGTGTCTTGCCTGGTCGACAGTAAAATCCTTCTTTAGTCTTCCCTTTAGTAGGAAAACATGTCTCCAAGTAAAAATTCAGTCCATGTAGAGAAAATGATTTTCTCATTAGCACATCCAAGATATTTAATGTTCCCCAATACATATATATATATATATATTTTTTTCTAATAAAAGCATAGTGTAATGGCAAAAAAAGAGAAATATAAAACGGCATGGAAAAATGCTGAACATTAGGAATAATTAAAGCTATGCAAATCCAAATTACAAAAACCTATCCGCTCACACCAGTCAGAATGGCCATCAGCAAGAATTCTGCAAAAAGTAAATGCTGAAGGGGTTTTAGAGAAATGCCTACCCTTGGTCCAAAGTGGGACATGGTAAGAGCCAGTAATGAAAACAAAAATGAGGTGCCTTGTAAAGGTAAATACTGAGCTACCATTCAATCAAGCATACCCACTGCTGGGCCTATCGCCTGAGGGGATGAGAATCAAAAAAACACAGGCTGGGCTTCACTGGTGGCGCAGTGGTTGAGAGCCCGCCTGCCAATGCAGGGGACACGCGTTCATGCTCCGGGTCAGGAAGATCCCACGTGCCGCGGAGCGGCTTGTCCCGTGAGCTACGGCTGCTGGGCCTGCGCCTCCGGAGCCTGTGCTCTGCAATGGGAGGGTCCACCGCAGTGAGAGGCCCACGTACCGCAAAAAAAAAAACAAAACAAAACAAACAAAAAACAAAAAAAACACAGGCTGGCAATCCTCCACTCCAGCAATATTTACCATAGCCAACACTTGGAAGCTACGAAAATGTCCATCAACAGAGGAATGCACAAAGAAGAAGTGGTCCCTGTACACAATGGAATATGACTCCAATAAAAAATCTATATAAATACAATTTATAAAACAAACATAATTAAGGAGACATCAGCTCTTGGGGGCACATTCCACTCTAATATTTAACCGAGGAACACCACTGCCCGGATGGTCTGTTTCCCTAGTTCCCAGGTTGGGAAAAGCAGAAATGCTGCCGCCCTCTGGCCATTACCTGCAACAGCAGCTTTAAGACCTGTGCTAAGGGTCACTTCATATGCAGCAGTACTGGTGGGCTGTAAATGAAACCTGCCCTCCAAACGTCTTGAGGGAGGTAATGGCCAAAATATTTCTAAATGTCACACACACTTCACGAAGACAATTTGAAGAGGTAAGCTGTACTCACAGTTGAAGAAAAGAAGGACATGCCAGAAAGCTCAATTTCAAGGGATTATGAGACGCATGCAAATCCAGCCACAAAGTGGTATCGGCTCACACTAGTCAGAACACACATCAGCAAAAAAACTACAAACAAAAAATGCTGAAGGTGTTGTGGAGAAGCGCATACCCTCAACTTTAAGCGGGACGTAACCTGGTAAGAGCCACTAATGAGAACAGACTGGAGGTGCCTCTACAAGGTAAACATTCCGCTACCATATGATCCAGCAGGCCCACTCCTGGGCCTATAACCTAAGAAGACAGAATTGGAAAGACACAGGCAGGCAAATGTGCATTGCCGCAGCATTACAATAGCCATGACGTGGAAGCAACCAAAAAGCCCATCAACAGATGAGGGGACAAAGAAGAACTGGTACATGTACAGACAGAATATTAGCCAAGGAAGAAAAGGACACAATGCCATTTGCAGCACCGTAGATGAGTCTAGAGGTGATCACGTGACTTGTAGTAAGTCAGAAAGAGAAAGACATGTATCGTATGATATCACTTATAGGTGTTACCTAAAAATTGATACCAGTGAAGATATTTCCACAGAGAAGGGCAATCCCAGATTCATTAAACAAACTTATGGTTCACCAACGGAAAGGTGTGAGGATTGGATACATTACGAGATTGGGGTGAACAGACATATACAAACACAGGTGAAATATATAATCACCAAAGACCTACAGAATACCAAGAGAAGACTACTCAACATTCTGTCATAACGTACATGGGAAAAGGATCCCAGCAAGAACAGACATATGTATATGTGTAAAAGAACCACAACTTGCACACCTGCAACAAGCCAAACATTGTAATCAAACACGCTGTGATAAAATAAAAAATAAAAAAATTAAATTAAAAAAACGAACAAGAAGTAGTGAGACAAACTTAAGGGGCCTTCTCCTGGCACATTCCATTCTAAATTACAACCTAGAGCACGACTCCCATTGAGGCTCTGCTGCCCTAGTAACCAGATTTGGTAAGGGAGAACTGCTGCCCCCTTGTGGCCGTTTCACACAACAGCACCTTTAATCCCAACGCTAATGTCAGTTGATATTCAAAATCATTGCAGGCCTGTAAATGACACCTGCCCTGAAAACAAATCCTGGGGTCATATATCGACCAAAAAATTCAAAAGACGTCCATATTTCAAAACGACACTTTCAAGAGGCATATTTTGTTCTGCGTATTTGTTCTGCACATTAGGGTTCTGCTTCTTTTTCTTTCTTTCTTTCTTTGTTAAAAAAAAAAAACGGGAATGGAAAAAGGCAACCCTCAGAATGGGAGAAAATATTTGCAAACGAATCCACGGACAAAGGTTTAATCTCCAATATATATAACAGCTCATGCAGCTTAATATTAAAAAAAAACAAACAACCCAATACAAAAATGGGCAGAAGATCTAAATAGACGTTTCTTCAAAGAAGACACAGAGATGGCCAAGACGCACATGAAAAGCTGCTCAACATCACTCATCATTAGAGAAATGCACATCAAAACTACAGTGAGGTATCACCTCACACCTGTTAGAATGGGCATCATCAGAAAATGTACAAACAACAAATGCTGGGGAGGGTGTGGACCAAAGGAACCTTCTTCCACTATTGGTGGGAATGTAAATTGATATAGTCACTATGGAGAACAGCATGGAGGTTCCTTAAAAAACTAAAAATAGAATTACCATAGGATCCAGCAATCCCACTTCTGGGCATATAGCCAGAGAAAACCATAAATGAAAAAGACACATTCACCACAATGTTCATTGCAGCACTATTTACAATAGCCAGGTAATGGAAGCAACCTAAATGCCCACAGACAGACGAACGGATAATGATGTGGTCCATCTATAAAACGGAATATTACTCAGCCATAAAAAGGAACGAAACTGGGTCATCTGTGGAGATGTCGACGGATCTAGAGACTGTCATACAGAGTGAAGTAAGTCAGAAGGAGAAAAACAAATATTGTATATTAATGCATATATGTGGAACCTAGAAAGATGGTACAGATGACCCGGTTTGCAGGGCAGAAATACAGACACAGAGGTAGAGAACAAACGTATGGACACCAAGAGGGGGGAAGCCATGGGTTGTTGGTGGTGGGATGAGTCGGGAGATTGGGATTGTCCTGTATACATGTATATGCATAAAATAGATAACTAATAATAATCCTGCTGAATAAAAAAATAAACTTAAATTTCAAAATTTTAAAAAATAAATAAAATTTTAAAATAAAACGGAAAAAAAGTTCTTCCCTTCACACAGATATATTTATAGGAATGAATTATTTCCATGCTTATATCTATAAATACATAGAAGAGGAATAAAATCTCACTTGAACCAAAAAAGAAAAAAAAAATAAAACAGAACCCACCAGTTATACACAGGAAAACCCTATCAGGGCACTGGCTCCAGCGGCAAACAATTCTGAAGTTGGTCAGAGGTGGGGAATCATCTCCCATGCAGCCAGCAGCCCCCCCAACACCCGCAAGGAGCGTCGTCTTTGCAAAGCTGGGGGACCGTGCCGAGGCGTCTGTGAGTCAACGTGAGCCGAGCCCCAGGCCAGCTGCTGCTGAACTGTTCCCACCCTTCCCAGGTAAAACACCTGAATATGTCCAAGGACTTGAAAGCCTAGAGGAAGGGCCGTGGAGCCACAGCAGCGACAGCACGCAGGCCGACTTGGTGCCTGCAGGCCAGCCAGGATGGTCCTGGCCCCGGGCGCTCTTCTGGAAGCTTTCCATTTCCCTGCCTGAGATACTCCTCCTGTCCCGGCCCCCACTGCTTTTTTCCTTCCTCACCTCTGCCCGGGGAGAAATTCCAACGGAAGGTATGGGTGACACATCCTCTTCTTTAGCAGGTGGCAGCCCGGCAACTCCTGCAGAAAGTCCAGCAGAGCCCCACTCACACCGGGCCACCCACAGAGCCGTGGCCCCTCACTCCCTCCCACCAGCACAACCCCGAGACTGCTGACGGGGCAGAGAATATGGCATCAGGCACAGCTGCAGGGGCTCTTGCTGCCTGGAGCCGTGTTTATATGGACCTCAACCCAGGCACACCTGGGGAGGGCTGGCCGGCAGGGTCAGGCTGCCCAGGTCAGCCCATCCTCACCCCTCAGGGACTCACATTGCAGAAAATGGACCTCGCTGAACCGGCCAGGTCCCAGGAACAGGTGTGGGCTCCTGAGAGTCTGGATAGACAAGGGGCTGCAGCTCCGGCTTGTTTTCTAATCCTTTTATCTGGCCCATGAGTGGGAGACAACTTCAAGAAGACCCTCTCCTAATGAGAGGAACCCAGGAGTAAGGGAGAGGAGGGGTGATGGGTGGAGACAGAGGCCTGGTGCCCCGGCTGTGGTGGAAGCCTCTGGAAGACCAGGCAGAGGGAGGCCGCACAGAGTGATGCCCAGGGTCACAGACCTGTCGGAGCTGCTGTTTGTTAGCTCAAGTCCTGCTCTGAGGTGCTCTGTGTCAGCTCTGAGTGACAGGTGATCTGGGCTGCTCTGCAATGAGGGCTACGTGCACGGTACCTGTGTGCCCAGCCCTGCTGGGGTACCTGCCCAGGGCAGCTCCGTATCCTGGGAGGGGCCTGACCACGAGAGCACCATGGACTGCTGGGGAGGGGGGGCCTGCCCAGGTGAGCTCCATATCCTGGGATTGCCCTGACCACGAGAGGCCCGTGGGATGCTGGGGACCTGGTAAACGATGTCGGGACAGTCAGTGAAGCCACCGAGGATATACATCCAGTAGTTCCTAATTCCTACACCCTGCTGGTCATTCTACCATCCACCAGGACACGGTATTCTGTATGAGACTTCAGTGATGCCTTCTTCTGTATTGCATTGGTCCCCGAAAGGCTCTGCTGCCCTAGTAACCAGATTTGGGAATGGAGAAATGCTGCCGCCTTGTGGCCGTTTGCCACAACAGCAGCTTTAAACCCAGTGCTCATGGTCACTAAATATTCACACTCATTGCAGCCTGTAAACGGCACCTGCCCTGAAAAACAATCCTGGGGTCGAAAATGGACCCAAAACTTCTAAAGAGGGCAACCATGCAAGAGGACAATTTCAAGAGGTTAATTGTACTCTCCGTTTTTGTCTGTTTTTCTGTACCAGAAATTTAAAACGGCCCCTCCGCCACGCCCCGGTACCCGAGGCCTCCGTTGCCCTGCCTGGGCGGGCGGCGGGGCGCTGCCGGGGCGGGCTGGCCGCGGGGATGGCGGTAAGGCGCAAGGACAAGCGAAGCTGGGCCTCAAGAGGCAGCCCGCGGTCCCCGCCCCCGTCTACGGCCATACCACCCTGAACGCGCCCGATCTCGTCTGATCTCGGAAGCTAAGCAGGGTCGGGCCTGGTTAGTACTTGGATGGGAGACCGCCTGGGAATACCGGGTACTGTAGGCTTTTGGCCTCCCGCTGCGGCTCCGCCTGCTCCTTTAGTCGCCCGCGGCGGTGGCCGCCAGCTCCGCCCCCCGCCGGGCACCGCTGCAGGCCCCACCTCCTCCGCCCCCCCCCCACCACCACCACAAAGCGCCAGAGGGGTCGCTCCATGCGGCCCGAAGGCGGCCCTGGAAAGCAGCAGCACACCCGACGCTCCGGGGGTGGCTGGCCCGGACCCAGACTCCGCCGCGGGCCCGGGGCCCGTCCGTGCAGCCCGCGAGCCCCTCCACCTGCACCTGGCCGGCCCCACCAGCACCCAGCCCCGGCGCCGCCACCTGTCCACCAGTGTGGCTCTCCGCAGCTCTCTCTGGATAAAGCTGGATAAAGGTCTGGATGGGAAGGAAGGGCAGTGATTCAGCCTATTGCTCTTAGTGCCCCTCCCCCACACTCAGGAGCCCTTTGTGACAAGGCCACAGCTCTGTGATGCAGGCCTGGGGTTCTGCCATCAAGTGAACTCCCAGGGCTCTGTTGCCTGAGGGCGGCAATGCAGTTCAGAAGACGGAGAATCTCTTTTCTTTGAAAAACACTGTTGCTATCTGGCTGAGATCCAGCCCAACTTCCTGGGTGATTGATATCATCCTTGGCTTCCTGTGTGGACTGGGGCTCTTCCTCACGTTACTCCCCTGCTTCCAGAGTAATCCATTCTTAGCACCACCTAGGAAACCTAGAAACATCAGGAAGCATCAAGTAGAGCTGAAGGGGAGGAGCAGGAGTAGGAAGAAAAGTCGATCTTTGAAAGCTTGCAGAGATTGCCTGGAAGAACTGGAGGGGACTCACAACCTGGCTTCACCTCTGCGGAGCTGCCTGGGGAGGCTTCCTGGCAAGGGCAACTTTCATCAGCTCTCATGGCAAGACCCTCCTGGTGAGATGTGCAAAGCAGTGCCTGCTGGAGCCTGTGGAGGATACTGCTTGAAGGGTTGGGAACCCTGCAGGAACACCTCCTGTAGGGTTTCCTTCCTGGTTCAAGACACTCGAGAGGTGCTGGAAGCACATATTACAAGGTTTTGGGTAAAGCACGGGTGGACCCTACCCCTCAAGGTCCTCAAGCCCATCAATCTCTTGAAGTCGACAAAGTTCCAACCCTCCAATACCCTGCGGTTAGCCTCGTTCCCTTCAGCCACCTGTGTATCTGGGTCCCACTCAACAGTCACGTTTGCTGAGTTCCCGGAGAAACCTCCTCAGGCTCATTCAGGAGAGAAGGTGAGAACAGAAGAGTCCGTTCCTGCCCTGAAGAGGCCTCTCCTTGTCCCCTCCACTGTGTGTAAGGAAATCCAGAGTGCCCTGGGAGCGATTCCACCTGGTGACTACCATGGGCCCTCAAAGGCTTCTCTGACTGCACAGCAGGGCAGGCCACCTTCTCAGTCCCTCACACTCAGCCTTGTGGGCAGAACCTGGAAGAGTGAGACTGTGGAATGGGTCAAGAGGGACAGCCTAGAGCCAGGTCCAAGTTCAGCAATGGTCAGGAACGAGCCAAGAGAGGAGAGTGGTGGTCAGGCCTCAGGAGACACCTGCCATAGGGTAACAGTGATAGAGGTGAACTTAGGATCCCAATCTTTGAGAGGTGAAGAGGCCAGGGAGGCTGTGGAGGCCAAGGAGTCTCCTGCTCTTCAACCACAGTCTAGTGTTATCTTGGAAACCAAAGTGTTGACAAAATCCCAAACCACAAATGTACCTATGAGGAGTTTAGAGGTGCCAGGGGCCAGTAAAAGTTTCCTACTACCTAGAATGTCTGTTTTCCAACCTCTAGGTGAGCCATGCCTTAACATGGAGGTTGTTAGTGAGTTTAACTCCAAAGTAAAGGTACAGTCAGACAACCAGCTTCAGGACTTTCCCAAACACAGGTTCCTTGCTGCAGACAACTTGGCTTCTCAGGTGCCTCAGTGCCATCCCCAGAGAGTCCCCACCAGAGACACGTTAGCTTCCCAGGAGCCAAGTGGCCTTATGGAAGGCCAAAGGAGCAACCTAGGGCAGCAGGAGCCCAAAACTTCAAAACTCCAAGACTCATGGAAGAGCCAGAGCAAGATGATTGCCCCTACTTACAAAAGAGAGGACCGTAGGAGGCATAAACCAGGAGAGCACGAAGAGAGGTTTAAAGAATGAGGGACCCCTCAAGCTGGAAGTATGAGCCGCCCTGCCCAGGTCAGGGGCATAACAGACTCTATTGGGAGCAGATGTCTCCAGCTCATGCCAGAGAAGAAATATAGCCCTCCAGAAAGCCTCTTCAGAAAAAGGATGAGGCTATTTTTAAAGTGGATTTTCCCCAATAAAAACGTCAATGGTCGAGATGCTCTGCAAAGAAAAAAAAAAAAAAAAAGCACATATCAGCCACTGCCCGGAGTCACGGATCAGTCAAAAGCAGATCAATCTTGAAGAGTGAGACTGCTGAGGGTCAGGCACTCATGACAGCTGTTGGACAGATCGTAGAAGAGAAAAGAGCAATTCACCATGGACTTCATGCCACAGAGTTAAATGAGCACAGAGTGGAATTCCAAGTCCCAGTATGTGGGGGTTTCTGCTACCATAGGCTTACCTCCTACCCAGAGCAAGGGAGAATGATGGGTTCTACAGCCTGCAGTCATAAAGCCACCTCCAAGGGCCAGAGTTGTTCTGTTAGGGAAAGGGAAGTCAGACACCAACATAGTTTGAAAAGTGTAAGGTTTGACGATGAGCAGCTGGGCCTAAGGTGCCTCCCATCCTTGTCCCCCAGGAAGAGTGTGTTTCCAGTTAGTACCTGCCAGTATGGGCCGAGGATTCCAGGTGCCCCAGCCCGCCATCAACACTGTCCAAGGCATTGTCATCTTTGGGGAGGTGTCTTGCCTGGTCGACAGTAAAATCCTTCTTTAGTCTTCCCTTTAGTAGGAAAACATGTCTCCAAGTAAAAATTCAGTCCATGTAGAGAAAATGATTTTCTCATTAGCACATCCAAGATATTTAATGTTCCCCAATACATATATATATATATATTTTTTTCTAATAAAAGCATAGTGTAATGGCAAAAAAAGAGAAATATAAAACGGCATGGAAAAATGCTGAACATTAGGAATAATTAAAGCTATGCAAATCCAAATTACAAAAACCTATCCGCTCACACCAGTCAGAATGGCCATCAGCAAGAATTCTGCAAAAAGTAAATGCTGAAGGGGTTTTAGAGAAATGCCTACCCTTGGTCCAAAGTGGGACATGGTAAGAGCCAGTAATGAAAACAAAAATGAGGTGCCTTGTAAAGGTAAATACTGAGCTACCATTCAATCAAGCATACCCACTGCTGGGCCTATCGCCTGAGGGGATGAGAATCAAAAAAACACAGGCTGGGCTTCACTGGTGGCGCAGTGGTTGAGAGCCCGCCTGCCAATGCAGGGGACACGCGTTCATGCTCCGGGTCAGGAAGATCCCACGTGCCGCGGAGCGGCTTGTCCCGTGAGCTACGGCTGCTGGGCCTGCGCGTCCGGAGCCTGTGCTCTGCAATGGGAGGGTCCACCGCAGTGAGAGGCCCACGTACCGCAAAAAAAAAAACAAAACAAAACAAACAAAAAACAAAAAAAACACAGGCTGGCAATCCTCCACTCCAGCAATATTTACCATAGCCAACACTTGGAAGCTACGAAAATGTCCATCAACAGAGGAATGCACAAAGAAGAAGTGGTCCCTGTACACAATGGAATATGACTCCAATAAAAAATCTATATAAATACAATTTATAAAACAAACATAATTAAGGAGACATCAGCTCTTGGGGGCACATTCCACTCTAATATTTAACCGAGGAACACCACTGCCCGGATGGTCTGTTTCCCTAGTTCCCAGGTTGGGAAAAGCAGAAATGCTGCCGCCCTCTGGCCATTACCTGCAACAGCAGCTTTAAGACCTGTGCTAAGGGTCACTTCATATGCAGCAGTACTGGTGGGCTGTAAATGAAACCTGCCCTCCAAACGTCTTGAGGGAGGTAATGGCCAAAATATTTCTAAATGTCACACACACTTCACGAAGACAATTTGAAGAGGTAAGCTGTACTCACAGTTGAAGAAAAGAAGGACATGCCAGAAAGCTCAATTTCAAGGGATTATGAGACGCATGCAAATCCAGCCACAAAGTGGTATCGGCTCACACTAGTCAGAACACACATCAGCAAAAAAACTACAAACAAAAAATGCTGAAGGTGTTGTGGAGAAGCGCATACCCTCAACTTTAAGCGGGACGTAACCTGGTAAGAGCCACTAATGAGAACAGACTGGAGGTGCCTCTACAAGGTAAACATTCCGCTACCATATGATCCAGCAGGCCCACTCCTGGGCCTATAACCTAAGAAGACAGAATTGGAAAGACACAGGCAGGCAAATGTGCATTGCCGCAGCATTACAATAGCCATGACGTGGAAGCAACCAAAAAGCCCATCAACAGATGAGGGGACAAAGAAGAACTGGTACATGTACAGACAGAATATTAGCCAAGGAAGAAAAGGACACAATGCCATTTGCAGCACCGTAGATGAGTCTAGAGGTGATCACGTGACTTGTAGTAAGTCAGAAAGAGAAAGACATGTATCGTATGATATCACTTATAGGTGTTACCTAAAAATTGATACCAGTGAAGATATTTCCACAGAGAAGGGCAATCCCAGATTCATTAAACAAACTTATGGTTCACCAACGGAAAGGTGTGAGGATTGGATACATTACGAGATTGGGGTGAACAGACATATACAAACACAGGTGAAATATATAATCACCAAAGACCTACAGAATACCAAGAGAAGACTACTCAACATTCTGTCATAACGTACATGGGAAAAGGATCCCAGCAAGAACAGACATATGTATATGTGTAAAAGAACCACAACTTGCACACCTGCAACAAGCCAAACATTGTAATCAAACACGCTGTGATAAAATAAAAAATAAAAAAATTAAATTAAAAAAACGAACAAGAAGTAGTGAGACAAACTTAAGGGGCCTTCTCCTGGCACATTCCATTCTAAATTACAACCTAGAGCACGACTCCCATTGAGGCTCTGCTGCCCTAGTAACCAGATTTGGTAAGGGAGAACTGCTGCCCCCTTGTGGCCGTTTCACACAACAGCACCTTTAATCCCAACGCTAATGTCAGTTGATATTCAAAATCATTGCAGGCCTGTAAATGACACCTGCCCTGAAAACAAATCCTGGGGTCATATATCGACCAAAAAATTCAAAAGACGTCCATATTTCAAAACGACACTTTCAAGAGGCATATTTTGTTCTGCGTATTTGTTCTGCACATTAGGGTTCTGCTTCTTTTTCTTTCTTTCTTTCTTTGTTAAAAAAAAAAAACGGGAATGGAAAAAGGCAACCCTCAGAATGGGAGAAAATATTTGCAAACGAATCCACGGACAAAGGTTTAATCTCCAATATATATAACAGCTCATGCAGCTTAATATTAAAAAAAAACAAACAACCCAATACAAAAATGGGCAGAAGATCTAAATAGACGTTTCTTCAAAGAAGACACAGAGATGGCCAAGACGCACATGAAAAGCTGCTCAACATCACTCATCATTAGAGAAATGCACATCAAAACTACAGTGAGGTATCACCTCACACCTGTTAGAATGGGCATCATCAGAAAATGTACAAACAACAAATGCTGGGGAGGGTGTGGACCAAAGGAACCTTCTTCCACTATTGGTGGGAATGTAAATTGATATAGTCACTATGGAGAACAGCATGGAGGTTCCTTAAAAAACTAAAAATAGAATTACCATAGGATCCAGCAATCCCACTTCTGGGCATATAGCCAGAGAAAACCATAAATGAAAAAGACACATTCACCACAATGTTCATTGCAGCACTATTTACAATAGCCAGGTAATGGAAGCAACCTAAATGCCCACAGACAGACGAACGGATAATGATGTGGTCCATCTATAAAACGGAATATTACTCAGCCATAAAAAGGAACGAAACTGGGTCATCTGTGGAGATGTCGACGGATCTAGAGACTGTCATACAGAGTGAAGTAAGTCAGAAGGAGAAAAACAAATATTGTATATTAATGCATATATGTGGAACCTAGAAAGATGGTACAGATGACCCGGTTTGCAGGGCAGAAATAGAGACACAGAGGTAGAGAACAAACGTATGGACACCAAGAGGGGGGAAGCCATGGGTTGTTGGTGGTGGGATGAGTCGGGAGATTGGGATTGTCCTGTATACATGTATATGCATAAAATAGATAACTAATAATAATCCTGCTGAATAAAAAAATAAACTTAAATTTCAAAATTTTAAAAAATAAATAAAATTTTAAAATAAAACGGAAAAAAAGTTCTTCCCTTCACACAGATATATTTATAGGAATGAATTATTTCCATGCTTATATCTATAAATACATAGAAGAGGAATAAAATCTCACTTGAACCAAAAAAGAAAAAAAAAATAAAACAGAACCCACCAGTTATACACAGGAAAACCCTATCAGGGCACTGGCTCCAGCGGCAAACAATTCTGAAGTTGGTCAGAGGTGGGGAATCATCTCCCATGCAGCCAGCAGCCCCCCCAACACCCGCAAGGAGCGTCGTCTTTGCAAAGCTGGGGGACCGTGCCGAGGCGTCTGTGAGTCAACGTGAGCCGAGCCCCAGGCCAGCTGCTGCTGAACTGTTCCCACCCTTCCCAGGTAAAACACCTGAATATGTCCAAGGACTTGAAAGCCTAGAGGAAGGGCCGTGGAGCCACAGCAGCGACAGCACGCAGGCCGACTTGGTGCCTGCAGGCCAGCCAGGATGGTCCTGGCCCCGGGCGCTCTTCTGGAAGCTTTCCATTTCCCTGCCTGAGATACTCCTCCTGTCCCGGCCCCCACTGCTTTTTTCCTTCCTCACCTCTGCCCGGGGAGAAATTCCAACGGAAGGTATGGGTGACACATCCTCTTCTTTAGCAGGTGGCAGCCCGGCAACTCCTGCAGAAAGTCCAGCAGAGCCCCACTCACACCGGGCCACCCACAGAGCCGTGGCCCCTCACTCCCTCCCACCAGCACAGCCCCGAGACTGCTGACGGGGCAGAGAATATGGCGTCAGGCACAGCTGCAGGGGCTCTTGCTGCCTGGAGCCGTGTTTATATGGACCTCAACCCAGGCACACCTGGGGAGGGCTGGCTGGCAGGGTCAGGCTGCCCAGGTCAGCCCATCCTCACCCCTCAGGGATTCCCATTGCAGAAAATGGACCTCGCTGAACCGGCCAGGTCCCAGGAACAGGTGTGGGCTCCTGAGAGTCTGGATAGACAAGGGGCTGCAGCTCCGGCTTGTTTTCTAATCCTTTTATCTGGCCCATGAGTGGGAGACAACTTCAAGAAGACCCTCTCCTAATGAGAGGAACCCAGGAGTAAGGGAGAGGAGGGGTGATGGGTGGAGACAGAGGCCTGGTGCCCCGGCTGTGGTGGAAGCCTCTGGAAGACCAGGCAGAGGGAGGCCGCACAGAGTGATGCCCAGGGTCACAGACCTGTCGGAGCTGCTGTTTGTTAGCTCAAGTCCTGCTCTGAGGTGCTCTGTGTCAGCTCTGAGTGACAGGTGATCTGGGCTGCTCTGCAATGAGGGCTACGTGCACGGTACCTGTGTGCCCAGCCCTGCTGGGGTACCTGCCCAGGGCAGCTCCGTATCCTGGGAGGGGCCTGACCACGAGAGCACCATGGACTGCTGGGGAGGGGGGGCCTGCCCAGGTGAGCTCCATATCCTGGGATTGCCCTGACCACGAGAGGCCCGTGGGCTGCTGGGGACCTGGTAAACGATGTCGGGACAGTCAGTGAAGCCACCGAGGATATACATCCAGTAGTTCCTAATTCCTACACCCTGCTGGTCATTCTACCATCCACCAGGACACGGTATTCTGTATGAGACTTCAGTGATGCCTTCTTCTGTATTGCATTGGTCCCCGAAAGGCTCTGCTGCCCTAGTAACCAGATTTGGGAATGGAGAAATGCTGCCGCCTTGTGGCCGTTTGCCACAACAGCAGCTTTAAACCCAGTGCTCATGGTCACTAAATATTCACACTCATTGCAGCCTGTAAACGGCACCTGCCCTGAAAAACAATCCTGGGGTCGAAAATGGACCCAAAACTTCTAAAGAGGGCAACCATGCAAGAGGACAATTTCAAGAGGTTAATTGTACTCTCCGTTTTTTTCTGTTTTTCTGTACCAGAAATTTAAAACGGCCCCTCCGCCACGCCCCGGTACCCGAGGCCTCCGTTGCCCTGCCTGGGCGGGCGGCGGGGCGCTGCCGGGGCGGGCTGGCCGCGGGGATGGCGGTAAGGCGCAAGGACAAGCGAAGCTGGGCCTCAAGAGGCAGCCCGCGGTCCCCGCCCCCGTCTACGGCCATACCACCCTGAACGCGCCCGATCTCGTCTGATCTCGGAAGCTAAGCAGGGTCGGGCCTGGTTAGTACTTGGATGGGAGACCGCCTGGGAATACCGGGTACTGTAGGCTTTTGGCCTCCCGCTGCGGCTCCGCCTGCTCCTTTAGTCGCCCGCGGCGGTGGCCGCCAGCTCCGCCCCCCGCCGGGCACCGCTGCAGGCCCCACCTCCTCCGCCCCCCCCCACCACCACCACAAAGCGCCAGAGGGGTCGCTCCATGCGGCCCGAAGGCGGCCCTGGAAAGCAGCAGCACACCCGACGCTCCGGGGGTGGCTGGCCCGGACCCAGACTCCGCCGCGGGCCCGGGGCCCGTCCGTGCAGCCCGCGAGCCCCTCCACCTGCACCTGGCCGGCCCCACCAGCACCCAGCCCCGGCGCCGCCACCTGTCCACCAGTGTGGCTCTCCGCAGCTCTCTCTGGATAAAGCTGGATAAAGGTCTGGATGGGAAGGAAGGGCAGTGATTCAGCCTATTGCTCTTAGTGCCCCTCCCCCACACTCAGGAGCCCTTTGTGACAAGGCCACAGCTCTGTGATGCAGGCCTGGGGTTCTGCCATCAAGTGAACTCCCAGGGCTCTGTTGCCTGAGGGCGGCAATGCAGTTCAGAAGACGGAGAATCTCTTTTCTTTGAAAAACACTGTTGCTATCTGGCTGAGATCCAGCCCAACTTCCTGGGTGATTGATATCATCCTTGGCTTCCTGTGTGGACTGGGGCTCTTCCTCACGTTACTCCCCTGCTTCCAGAGTAATCCATTCTTAGCACCACCTAGGAAACCTAGAAACATCAGGAAGCATCAAGTAGAGCTGAAGGGGAGGAGCAGGAGTAGGAAGAAAAGTCGATCTTTGAAAGCTTGCAGAGATTGCCTGGAAGAACTGGAGGGGACTCACAACCTGGCTTCACCTCTGCGGAGCTGCCTGGGGAGGCTTCCTGGCAAGGGCAACTTTCATCAGCTCTCATGGCAAGACCCTCCTGGTGAGATGTGCAAAGCAGTGCCTGCTGGAGCCTGTGGAGGATACTGCTTGAAGGGTTGGGAACCCTGCAGGAACACCTCCTGTAGGGTTTCCTTCCTGGTTCAAGACACTCGAGAGGTGCTGGAAGCACATATTACAAGGTTTTGGGTAAAGCACGGGTGGACCCTACCCCTCAAGGTCCTCAAGCCCATCAATCTCTTGAAGTCGACAAAGTTCCAACCCTCCACCACCCTGCGGTTAGCCTCGTCCCCTTCAGCCACCTGTGTATCTGGGTCCCACTCAACAGTCACGTTTGCTGAGTTCCCGGAGAAACCTCCTCAGGCTCATTCAGGAGAGAAGGTGAGAACAGAAGAGTCCGTTCCTGCCCTGAAGAGGCCTCTCCTTGTCCCCTCCACTGTGTGTAAGGAAATCCAGAGTGCCCTGGGAGCGATTCCACCTGGTGACTACCATGGGCCCTCAAAGGCTTCTCTGACTGCACAGCAGGGCAGGCCACCTTCTCAGTCCCTCACACTCAGCCTTGTGGGCAGAACCTGGAAGAGTGAGACTGTGGAATGGGTCAAGAGGGACAGCCTAGAGCCAGGTCCAAGTTCAGCAATGGTCAGGAACGAGCCAAGAGAGGAGAGTGGTGGTCAGGCCTCAGGAGACCCCTGCCATAGGGTAACAGTGATAGAGGTGAACTTAGGATCCCAATCTTTGAGAGGTGAAGAGGCCAGGGAGGCTGTGGAGGCCAAGGAGTCTCCTGCTCTTCAACCACAGTCTAGTGTTATCTTGGAAACCAAAGTGTTGACAAAATCCCAAACCACAAATGTACCTATGAGGAGTTTAGAGGTGCCAGGGGCCAGTAAAAGTTTCCTACTACCTAGAATGTCTGTTTTCCAACCTCTAGGTGAGCCATGCCTTAACATGGAGGTTGCTAGTGAGTTTAACTCCAAAGTAAAGGTACAGTCAGACAACCAGCTTCAGGACTTTCCCAAACACAGGTTCCTTGCTGCAGACAACTTGGCTTCTCAGGTGCCTCAGTGCCATCCCCAGAGAGTCCCCACCAGAGACACGTTAGCTTCCCAGGAGCCAAGTGGCCTTATGGAAGGCCAAAGGAGCAACCTAGGGCAGCAGGAGCCCAAAACTTCAAAACTCCAAGACTCATGGAAGAGCCAGAGCAAGATGATTGCCCCTACTTACAAAAGAGAGGACCGTAGGAGGCATAAACCAGGAGAGCACGAAGAGAGGTTTAAAGAATGAGGGACCCCTCAAGCTGGAAGTATGAGCCGCCCTGCCCAGGTCAGGGGCATAACAGACTCTATTGGGAGCAGATGTCTCCAGCTCATGCCAGAGAAGAAATATAGCCCTCCAGAAAGCCTCTTCAGAAAAAGGATGAGGCTATTTTTAAAGTGGATTTTCCCCAATAAAAACGTCAATGGTCGAGATGCTCTGCAAAGAAAAAAAAAAAAAAAAAGCACATATCAGCCACTGCCCGGAGTCACGGATCAGTCAAAAGCAGATCAATCTTGAAGAGTGAGACTGCTGAGGGTCAGGCACTCATGACAGCTGTTGGACAGATCGTAGAAGAGAAAAGAGCAATTCACCATGGACTTCATGCCACAGAGTTAAATGAGCACAGAGTGGAATTCCAAGTCCCAGTATGTGGGGGTTTCTGCTACCATAGGCTTACCTCCTACCCAGAGCAAGGGAGAATGATGGGTTCTACAGCCTGCAGTCATAAAGCCACCTCCAAGGGCCAGAGTTGTTCTGTTAGGGAAAGGGAAGTCAGACACCAACATAGTTTGAAAAGTGTAAGGTTTGACGATGAGCAGCTGGGCCTAAGGTGCCTCCCATCCTTGTCCCCCAGGAAGAGTGTGTTTCCAGTTAGTACCTGCCAGTATGGGCCGAGGATTCCAGGTGCCCCAGCCCGCCATCAACACTGTCCAAGGCATTGTCATCTTTGGGGAGGTGTCTTGCCTGGTCGACAGTAAAATCCTTCTTTAGTCTTCCCTTTAGTAGGAAAACATGTCTCCAAGTAAAAATTCAGTCCATGTAGAGAAAATGATTTTCTCATTAGCACATCCAAGATATTTAATGTTCCCCAATACATATATATATATTTTTTTCTAATAAAAGCATAGTGTAATGGCAAAAAAGAGAAATTTAAAATGGCATGGAAAAATGCTGAACATTAGGAATAATTTAAGCTATGCAAATCCAAATTACAAAAACCTATCCTCTCACACCAGTCAGAATGGCCATCAGCAAGAATTCTGCAAAAAGTAAATGCTGAAGGGGTTTTAGAGAAATGCCTACCCTTGGTCCAAAGTGGGACATGGTAAGAGCCAGTAATGAAAACAAAAATGAGGTGCCTTGTAAAGGTAAATACTGAGCTACCATTCAATCAAGCATACCCACTGCTGGGCCTATCGCCTGAGGGGATGAGAATCAATAAAACACAGGCTGGGCTTCACTGCTGGCGCAGTGGTTGAGAGCCTGCCTGCCAATGCAGGGGACACGCGTTCATGCTCCGGGTCGGGAAGATCCCACGTGCCGCGGAGCGGCTTGTCCCGTGAGCTAGGGCTGCTGGGCCTGCGCGTCCGGAGCCTGTGCTCTGCAATGGGAGGGTCCACTGCAGTGAGAGGCCCATGTACCGCAAAAAAAAAAAAAAAAACAAAACAAACAAAAAACAAAAAAAACACAGGCTGGCAATCCTCCACTCCAGCAATATTTACCATAGCCAACACTTGGAAGCTACGAAAATGTCCATCAACAGAGGAATGCACAAAGAAGAAGTGGTCCCTGTACACAATGGAATATGACTCCAATAAAAAATCTATATAAATACAATTTATAAAACAAACATAATTAAGGAGACATCAGCTCTTGGGGGCACATTCCACTCTAATATTTAACCGAGGAACACCACTGCCCGGATGGTCTGTTTCCCTAGTTCCCAGGTTGGGAAAAGCAGAAATGCTGCCGCCCTCTGGCCATTACCTGCAACAGCAGCTTTAAGACCTGTGCTAAGGGTCACTTCATATGCAGCAGTACTGGTGGGCTGTAAATGAAACCTGCCCTCCAAACGTCTTGAGGGAGGTAATGGCCAAAATATTTCTAAATGTCACACACACTTCACGAAGACAATTTGAAGAGGTAAGCTGTACTCACAGTTGAAGAAAAGAAGGACATGCCAGAAAGCTCAATTTCAAGGGATTATGAGACGCATGCAAATCCAGCCACAAAGTGGTATCGGCTCACACTAGTCAGAACACACATCAGCAAAAAAACTACAAACAAAAAATGCTGAAGGTGTTGTGGAGAAGCGCATACCCTCAACTTTAAGCGGGACGTAACCTGGTAAGAGCCACTAATGAGAACAGACTGGAGGTGCCTCTACAAGGTAAACATTCCGCTACCATATGATCCAGCAGGCCCACTCCTGGGCCTATAACCTAAGAAGACAGAATTGGAAAGACACAGGCAGGCAAATGTGCATTGCCGCAGCATTACAATAGCCATGACGTGGAAGCAACCAAAAAGTCCATCAACAGATGAGGGGACAAAGAAGAACTGGTACTTGTACAGACAGAATATTAGCCAAGGAAGAAAAGGACACAATGCCATTTGCAGCACCGTAGATGAGTCTAGAGGTGATCACGTGACTTGTAGTAAGTCAGAAAGAGAAAGACACGTATCGTATGATATCACTTATAGGTGTTACCTAAAAATTGATACCAGTGAAGATATTTCCACAGAGAAGGGCAATCCCAGATTCATTAAACAAACTTATGGTTCACCAACGGAAAGGTGTGAGGATTGGATACATTACGAGATTGGGGTGAACAGACATATACAAACACAGGTGAAATATATAATCACCAAAGACCTACAGAATACCAAGAGAAGACTACTCAACATTCTGTCATAACGTACATGGGAAAAGGATCCCAGCAAGAACAGACATATGTATATGTGTAAAAGAACCACATCTTGCACACCTGCAACAAGCCAAACATTGTAATCAAACACGCTGTGATAAAATAAAAAATAAAAAAAATTAAATTAAAAAAACGAACAAGAAGTAGTGAGACAAACTTAAGGGGCCTTCTCCTGGCACATTCCATTCTAAATTACAACGTAGAACACGACTTCCATTGAGGCTCTGCTGCCCTAGAAACCAGATTTGGTAAGGGAGAACTGCTGCCCCCTTGTGGCCGTTTCACACAACAGCACCTTTAATCCCAACGCTAATGTCAGTTGATATTCAAAATCATTGCAGGCCTGTAAATGACACCTGCCCTGAAAACAAATCCTGGGGTCATATATCGACCAAAAAATTCAAAAGACGTCCATATTTCAAAACGACACTTTCAAGAGGCATATTTTGTTCTGCATATTTGTTCTGCACATTAGGGTTCTGCTTCTTTATCTTTCTTTCTTTCTTTGTTAAAAAAAAACGGGAATGGAAAAAGGCAACCCTCAGAATGGGAGAAAATATTTGCAAACGAATCCACGGACAAAGGTTTAATCTCCAATATATATAACAGCTCATGCAGCTTAATATTAAAAAAAAAAACAAACAACCCAATACAAAAATGGGCAGAAGATCTAAATAGACGTTTCTTCAAAGAAGACACAGAGATGGCCAAGACGCACATGAAAAGCTGCTCAACATCACTCATCATTAGAGAAATGCACATCAAAACTACAGTGAGGTATCACCTCACACCTGTTAGAATGGGCATCATCAGAAAAAGTACAAACAACAAATGCTGGGGAGGGTGTGGACCAAAGGAACCTTCTTCCACTATTGGTGGGAATGTAAATTGATACAGTCACTATGGAGAACAGCATGGAGGTTCCTTAAAAAACTAAAAATAGAATTACCATAGGATCCAGCAATCCCACTTCTGGGCATATAGCCAGAGAAAACCATAAATGAAAAAGACACATTCACCACAATGTTCATTGCAGCACTATTTACAATAGCCAGGTAATGGAAGCAACCTAAATGCCCACAGACAGATGAACGGATAATGATGTGGTCCATCTATAAAACGGAATATTACTCAGCCATAAAAAGGAACGAAACTGGGTCATCTGTGGAGATGTCGACGGATCTAGAGACTGTCATACAGAGTGAAGTAAGTCAGAAGGAGAAAAACAAATATTGTATATTAATGCATATATGTGGAACCTAGAAAGATGGTACAGATGACCCGGTTTGCAGGGCAGAAATAGAGACACAGAGGTAGAGAACAAACGTATGGACACCAAGAGGGGGGAAGCCATGGGTTGTTGGTGGTGGGATGAGTCGGGAGATTGGGATTGTCCTGTATACATGTATATGCATAAAATAGATAACTAATAATAATCCTGCTGAATAAAAAAATAAACTTAAATTTCAAAATTTTAAAAAATAAATAAAATTTTAAAATAAAACGGAAAAAAAGTTCTTCCCTTCACACAGATGTATTTATAGGAATGAATTATTTCCATGCTTATATCTATAAATACATAGAAGAGGAATAAAATCTCACTTGAACCAAAAAAGAAAAAAAAAAAAACAGAACCCACCAGTTATACACAGGAAAACCCTATCAGGGCACTGGCTCCAGCGGCAAACAATTCTGAAGTTGGTCAGAGGTGGGGAATCATCTCCCATGCAGCCAGCAGCCCCCCCAACCCCCGCAAGGAGCGTCGTCTTTGCAAAGCTGGGGGACCGTGCCGAGGCGTCGTGAGTCAACGTGAGCCGAGCCCCAGGCTAGCTGCTACTGAACTGTTCCCACCCTTCCCAGGTAAAACACCTGAATATGTCCAAGGACTTGAAAGCCTAGAGGAAGGGCCGTGGAGCCACAGCAGCGACAGCACGCAGGCCGACTTGGTGCCTGCAGGCCAGCCAGGATGGTCCTGGCCCCGGGCGCTCTTCTGGAAGCTTTCCATTTCCCTGCCTGAGATACTCCTCCTGTCCCGGCCCCCACTGCTTTTTTCCTTCCTCACCTCTGCCCGGGGAGAAATTCCAACGGAAGGTATGGGTGACACATCCTCTTCTTTAGCAGGTGGCAGCCCGGCAACTCCTGCAGAAAGTCCAGCAGAGCCCCACTCACACCGGGCCACCCACAGAGCCGTGGCCCCTCACTCCCTCCCACCAGCACAGCCCCGAGACTGCTGACGGGGCAGAGAATATGGCGTCAGGCACAGCTGCAGGGGCTCTTGCTGCCTGGAGCCGTGTTTATATGGACCTCAACCCAGGCACACCTGGGGAGGGCTGGCCGGCAGGGTCAGGCTGCCCAGGTCAGCCCATCCTCACCCCTCAGGGACTCACATTGCAGAAAATGGACCTCGCTGAACCGGCCAGGTCCAAGGAACAGGTGTGGGCTCCTGAGAGTCTGGATAGACAAGGGGCTGCAGCTCCGGCTTGTTTTCTAATCCTTTTATCTGGCCCATGAGTGGGAGACAACTTCAAGAAGACCCTCTCCTAATGAGAGGAACCCAGGAGTCAGGGAGAGGAGGGGTGATGGGTGGAGACAGAGGCCTGGTGCCCCGGCTGCGGTGGAAGCCTCTGGAAGACCAGGCAGAGGGAGGCCGCACAGAGTGATGCCCAGGGTCACAGACCTGTTGGAGCTGCTGTTTGTTAGCTCAAGTCCTGCTCTGAGGTGCTCTGTGTCAGCTCTGAGTGACAGGTGATCTGGGCTGCTCTGCAATGAGGGCTACGTGCACGGTACCTGTGTGCCCAGCCCTGCCGGGGTACCTGCCCAGGGCAGCTCCGTATCCTGGGAGGGGCCTGACCACGAGAGCACCATGGGCTGCTGGGGAGGGGGTCCTGCCCAGGTGAGCTCCATATCCTGGGATTGCCCTGACCACGAGAGCCCCGTGGGCTGCTGGGGACCTGGTAAACGATGTCGGGACAGTCAGTGAAGCCACCGAGGATATACATCCAGTAGTTCCTAATTCCTACACCCTGCTGGTCATTCTACCATCCACCAGGACATGGTATTCTGTATGAGACTTCAGTGATGCCTTCTTCTGTATTGCATTGGTTCCCGAAAGGCTCTGCTGCCCTAGTAACCAGATTTGGGAATGGAGAA
Source organism: Mesoplodon mirus (assembly GCF_964341445.2). Classification (NCBI taxonomy): domain Eukaryota; kingdom Metazoa; phylum Chordata; class Mammalia; order Artiodactyla; family Ziphiidae; genus Mesoplodon; species Mesoplodon mirus. Next base: position 100,419,317 of record NC_138976.1, read on the forward strand.
ATGCTGCCGCCTTGTGGCCGTTTGCCACAACAGCAGCTTTAAACCCAGTGCTCATGGTCACTAAATATTCACACTCATTGCAGCCTGTAAACGGCACCTGCCCTGAAAAACAATCCTGGGGTCGAAAATGGACCCAAAACTTCTAAAGAGGGCAACCATGCAAGAGGACAATTTCAAGAGGTTAATTGTACTCTCCGTTTTTTTCTGTTTTTCTGTACCAGAAATTTAAAACGGCCCCTCCGCCACGCCCCGGTACCCGAGGCCTCCGTTGCCCTGCCTGGGCGGGCGGCGGGGCGCTGCCGGGGCGGGCTGGCCGCGGGGATGGCGGTAAGGCGCAAGGACAAGCGAAGCTGGGCCTCAAGAGGCAGCCCGCGGTCCCCGCCCCCGTCTACGGCCATACCACCCTGAACGCGCCCGATCTCGTCTGATCTCGGAAGCTAAGCAGGGTCGGGCCTGGTTAGTACTTGGATGGGAGACCGCCTGGGAATACCGGGTGCTGTAGGCTTTTGGCCTCCCGCTGCGGCTCCGCCTTCTCCTTTAGTCGCCCGCGGCGGTGGCCGCCAGCTCCGCCCCCCGCCGGGCACCGCTGCAGGCCCCACCTCCTCCGCCCCCCCCCACCACCACCACAAAGCGCCAGAGGGGTCGCTCCATGCGGCCCGAAGGCGGCCCTGGAAAGCAGCAGCACACCCGACGCTCCGGGGGTGGCTGGCCCGGACCCAGACTCCGCCGCGGGCCCGGGGGCCGTCCGTGCGGCCCGCGAGCCCCTCCACCTGCACCTGGCCGGCCCCAACGGCGCCCAGCCCCGGCGCCGCCACCTGTCCGCCAGTGTGGCTCTCCGCAGCTCTCTCCGGATAAAGCTGGATAAAGGTCTGGACGCGAAGGAGGGGCAGTGATTCAGCCTATTGCTCTTAGTGCCCCTCCCCCACACTCAGGAGCCCTTTGTGACAAGGCCACAGCTCTGTGATGCAGGCCTGGGGTTCTGCCATCAAGTGAACTCCCAGGGCTCTGTTGCCTGAGGGCGGCAATGCAGTTCAGAAGACGGAGAATCTCTTTTCTTTGAAAAACACTGTTGCTATCTGGCTGAGATCCAGCCCAACTTCCTGGGTGATTGATATCATCCTTGGCTTCCTGTGTGGACTGGGGCTCTTCCTCACGTTACTCCCCTGCTTCCAGAGTAATCCATTCTTAGCACCACCTAGGAAACCTAGAAACATCAGGAAGCATCAAGTAGAGCTGAAGGGGAGGAGCAGGAGTAGGAAGAAAAGTCGATCTTTGAAAGCTTGCAGAGATTGCCTGGAAGAACTGGAGGGGACTCACAACCTGGCTTCACCTCTGCGGAGCTGCCTGGGGAGGCTTCCTGGCAAGGGCAACTTTCATCAGCTCTCATGGCAAGACCCTCCTGGTGAGATGTGCAAAGCAGTGCCTGCTGGAGCCTGTGGAGGATACTGCTTGAAGGGTTGGGAACCCTGCAGGAACACCTCCTGTAGGGTTTCCTTCCTGGTTCAAGACACTCGAGAGGTGCTGGAAGCACATATTACAAGGTTTTGGGTAAAGCACGGGTGGACCCTACCCCTCAAGGTCCTCAAGCCCATCAATCTCTTGAAGTCGACAAAGTTCCAACCCTCCACCACCCTGCGGTTAGCCTCGTCCCCTTCAGCCACCTGTGTATCTGGGTCCCACTCAACAGTCACGTTTGCTGAGTTCCCGGAGAAACCTCCTCAGGCTCATTCAGGAGAGAAGGTGAGAACAGAAGAGTCCGTTCCTGCCCTGAAGAGGCCTCTCCTTGTCCCCTCCACTGTGTGTAAGGAAATCCAGAGTGCCCTGGGAGCGATTCCACCTGGTGACTACCATGGGCCCTCAAAGGCTTCTCTGACTGCACAGCAGGGCAGGCCACCTTCTCAGTCCCTCACACTCAGCCTTGTGGGCAGAACCTGGAAGAGTGAGACTGTGGAATGGGTCAAGAGGGACAGCCTAGAGCCAGGTCCAAGTTCAGCAATGGTCAGGAACGAGCCAAGAGAGGAGAGTGGTGGTCAGGCCTCAGGAGACCCCTGCCATAGGGTAACAGTGATAGAGGTGAACTTAGGATCCCAATCTTTGAGAGGTGAAGAGGCCAGGGAGGCTGTGGAGGCCAAGGAGTCTCCTGCTCTTCAACCACAGTCTAGTGTTATCTTGGAAACCAAAGTGTTGACAAAATCCCAAACCACAAATGTACCTATGAGGAGTTTAGAGGTGCCAGGGGCCAGTAAAAGTTTCCTACTACCTAGAATGTCTGTTTTCCAACCTCTAGGTGAGCCATGCCTTAACATGGAGGTTGCTAGTGAGTTTAACTCCAAAGTACAGGTACAGTCAGACAACCAGCTTCAGGACTTTCCCAAACACAGGTTCCTTGCTGCAGACAACTTGGCTTCTCAGGTGCCTCAGTGCCATCCCCAGAGAGTCCCCACCAGAGACACGTTAGCTTCCCAGGAGCCAAGTGGCCTTATGGAAGGCCAAAGGAGCAACCTAGGGCAGCAGGAGCCCAAAACTTCAAAACTCCAAGACTCATGGAAGAGCCAGAGCAAGATGATTGCCCCTACTTACAAAAGAGAGGACCGTAGGAGGCATAAACCAGGAGAGCACGAAGAGAGGTTTAAAGAATGAGGGACCCCTCAAGCTGGAATTATGAGCCGCCCTGCCCAGGTCAGGGGCATAACAGACTCTATTGGGAGCAGATGTCTCCAGCTCATGCCAGAGAAGAAATATAGCCCTCCAGAAAGCCTCTTCAGAAAAAGGATGAGGCTATTTTTAAAGTGGATTTTCCCCAATAAAAACGTCAATGGTCGAGATGCTCTGCAAAGAAAAAAAAAAAAAAAAGCCCATATCAGCCACTGCCCGGAGTCACGGATCAGTCAAAAGCAGATCAATCTTGAAGAGTGAGACTGCTGAGGGTCAGGCACTCATGACAGCTGTTGGACAGATCGTAGAAGAAAAAAGAGCAATTCACCATGGACTTCATGCCACAGAGTTAAATGAGCACAGAGTGGAATTCCAAGTCCCAGTATGTGGGGGTTTCTGCTACCATAGGCTTACCTCCTACCCAGAGCAAGGGAGAATGATGGGTTCTACAGCCTGCAGTCATAAAGCCACCTCCAAGGGCCAGAGTTGTTCTGTTAGGGAAAGGGAAGTCAGACACCAACATAGTTTGAAAAGTGTAAGGTTTGACGATGAGCAGCTGGGCCTAAGGTGCCTCCCATCCTTGTCCCCCAGGAAGAGTGTGTTTCCAGTTAGTACCTGCCAGTATGGGCCGAGGATTCCAGGTGCCCCAGCCCGCCATCAACACTGTCCAAGGCATTGTCATCTTTGGGGAGGTGTCTTGCCTGGTCGACAGTAAAATCCTTCTTTAGTCTTCCCTTTAGTAGGAAAACATGTCTCCAAGTAAAAATTCAGTCCATGTAGAGAAAATGATTTTCTCATTAGCACATCCAAGATATTTAATGTTCCCCAATACATATATATATATTTTTTTCTAATAAAAGCATAGTGTAATGGCAAAAAAGAGAAATTTAAAATGGCATGGAAAAATGCTGAACATTAGGAATAATTTAAGCTATGCAAATCCAAATTACAAAAACCTATCCGCTCACACCAGTCAGAATGGCCATCAGCAAGAATTCTGCAAAAAGTAAATGCTGAAGGGGTTTTAGAGAAATGCCTACCCTTGGTCCAAAGTGGGACATGGTAAGAGCCAGTAATGAAAACAAAAATGAGGTGCCTTGTAAAGGTAAATACTGAGCTACCATTCAATCAAGCATACCCACTGCTGGGCCTATCGCCTGAGGGGATGAGAATCAATAAAACACAGGCTGGGCTTCACTGCTGGCGCAGTGGTTGAGAGCCTGCCTGCCAATGCAGGGGACACGCGTTCATGCTCCGGGTCGGGAAGATCCCACGTGCCGCGGAGCGGCTTGTCCCGTGAGCTAGGGCTGCTGGGCCTGCGCGTCCGGAGCCTGTGCTCTGCAATGGGAGGATCCACCGCAGTGAGAGGCCCACGTACCGCAAAAAAAAAAAAAAAACAAAACAAACAAAAAACAAAAAAAACACAGGCTGGCAATCCTCCACTCCAGCAATATTTACCATAGCCAACACTTGGAAGCTACGAAAATGTCCATCAACAGAGGAATGCACAAAGAAGAAGTGGTCCCTGTACACAATGGAATATGACTCCAATAAAAAATCTATATAAATACAATTTATAAAACAAACATAATTAAGGAGACATCAGCTCTTGGGGGCACATTCCACTCTAATATTTAACCGAGGAACACCACTGCCCGGATGGTCTGTTTCCCTAGTTCCCAGGTTGGGAAAAGCAGAAATGCTGCCGCCCTCTGGCCATTACCTGCAACAGCAGCTTTAAGACCTGTGCTAAGGGTCACTTCATATGCAGCAGTACTGGTGGGCTGTAAATGAAACCTGCCCTCCAAACGTCTTGAGGGAGGTAATGGCCAAAATATTTCTAAATGTCACACACACTTCACGAAGACAATTTGAAGAGGTAAGCTGTACTCACAGTTGAAGAAAAGAAGGACATGCCAGAAAGCTCAATTTCAAGGGATTATGAGACGCATGCAAATCCAGCCACAAAGTGGTATCGGCTCACACTAGTCAGAACACACATCAGCAAAAAAACTACAAACAAAAAATGCTGAAGGTGTTGTGGAGAAGCGCATACCCTCAACTTTAAGCGGGACGTAACCTGGTAAGAGCCACTAATGAGAACAGACTGGAGGTGCCTCTACAAGGTAAACATTCCGCTACCATATGATCCAGCAGGCCCACTCCTGGGCCTATAACCTAAGAAGACAGAATTGGAAAGACACAGGCAGGCAAATGTGCATTGCCGCAGCATTACAATAGCCATGACGTGGAAGCAACCAAAAAGTCCATCAACAGATGAGGGGACAAAGAAGAACTGGTACATGTACAGACAGAATATTAGCCAAGGAAGAAAAGGACACAATGCCATTTGCAGCACCGTAGATGAGTCTAGAGGTGATCACGTGACTTGTAGTAAGTCAGAAAGAGAAAGACACGTATCGTATGATATCACTTATAGGTGTTACCTAAAAATTGATACCAGTGAAGATATTTCCACAGAGAAGGGCAATCCCAGATTCATTAAACAAACTTATGGTTCACCAACGGAAAGGTGTGAGGATTGGATACATTACGAGATTGGGGTGAACAGACATATACAAACACAGGTGAAATATATAATCACCAAAGACCTACAGAATACCAAGAGAAGACTACTCAACATTCTGTCATAACGTACATGGGAAAAGGATCCCAGCAAGAACAGACATATGTATATGTGTAAAAGAACCACATCTTGCACACCTGCAACAAGCCAAACATTGTAATCAAACACGCTGTGATAAAATAAAAAATAAAAAAAATTAAATTAAAAAAACGAACAAGAAGTAGTGAGACAAACTTAAGGGGCCTTCTCCTGGCACATTCCATTCTAAATTACAACGTAGAACACGACTTCCATTGAGGCTCTGCTGCCCTAGAAACCAGATTTGGTAAGGGAGAACTGCTGCCCCCTTGTGGCCGTTTCACACAACAGCACCTTTAATCCCAACGCTAATGTCAGTTGATATTCAAAATCATTGCAGGCCTGTAAATGACACCTGCCCTGAAAACAAATCCTGGGGTCATATATCGACCAAAAAATTCAAAAGACGTCCATATTTCAAAACGACACTTTCAAGAGGCATATTTTGTTCTGCATATTTGTTCTGCACATTAGGGTTCTGCTTCTTTATCTTTCTTTCTTTCTTTGTTAAAAAAAAAAACGGGAATGGAAAAAGGCAACCCTCAGAATGGGAGAAAATATTTGCAAACGAATCCACGGACAAAGGTTTAATCTCCAATATATATAACAGCTCATGCAGCTTAATATTAAAAAAAAAACAAACAACCCAATACAAAAATGGGCAGAAGATCTAAATAGACGTTTCTTCAAAGAAGACACAGAGATGGCCAAGACGCACATGAAAAGCTGCTCAACATCACTCATCATTAGAGAAATGCACATCAAAACTACAGTGAGGTATCACCTCACACCTGTTAGAATGGGCATCATCAGAAAAAGTACAAACAACAAATGCTGGGGAGGGTGTGGACCAAAGGAACCTTCTTCCACTATTGGTGGGAATGTAAATTGATACAGTCACTATGGAGAACAGCATGGAGGTTCCTTAAAAAACTAAAAATAGAATTACCATAGGATCCAGCAATCCCACTTCTGGGCATATAGCCAGAGAAAACCATAAATGAAAAAGACACATTCACCACAATGTTCATTGCAGCACTATTTACAATAGCCAGGTAATGGAAGCAACCTAAATGCCCACAGACAGACGAACGGATAATGATGTGGTCCATCTATAAAACGGAATATTACTCAGCCATAAAAAGGAACGAAACTGGGTCTTCTGTGGAGATGTCGACGGATCTAGAGACTGTCATACAGAGTGAAGTAAGTCAGAAGGAGAAAAACAAATATTGTATATTAATGCATATATGTGGAACCTAGAAAGATGGTACAGATGACCCGGTTTGCAGGGCAGAAATAGAGACACAGAGGTAGAGAACAAACGTATGGACACCAAGAGGGGGGAAGCCATGGGTTGTTGGTGGTGGGATGAGTCGGGAGATTGGGATTGTCCTGTATACATGTATATGCATAAAATAGATAACTAATAATAATCCTGCTGAATAAAAAAATAAACTTAAATTTCAAAATTTTAAAAAATAAATAAAATTTTAAAATAAAACGGAAAAAAAGTTCTTCCCTTCACACAGATGTATTTATAGGAATGAATTATTTCCATGCTTATATCTATAAATACATAGAAGAGGAATAAAATCTCACTTGAACCAAAAAAGAAAAAAAAAAAAAACAGAACCCACCAGTTATACACAGGAAAACCCTATCAGGGCACTGGCTCCAGCGGCAAACAATTCTGAAGTTGGTCAGAGGTGGGGAATCATCTCCCATGCAGCCAGCAGCCCCCCCAACCCCCGCAAGGAGCGTCGTCTTTGCAAAGCTGGGGGACCGTGCCGAGGCGTCGTGAGTCAACGTGAGCCGAGCCCCAGGCTAGCTGCTACTGAACTGTTCCCACCCTTCCCAGGTAAAACACCTGAATATGTCCAAGGACTTGAAAGCCTAGAGGAAGGGCCGTGGAGCCACAGCAGCGACAGCACGCAGGCCGACTTGGTGCCTGCAGGCCAGCCAGGATGGTCCTGGCCCCGGGCGCTCTTCTGGAAGCTTTCCATTTCCCTGCCTGAGATACTCCTCCTGTCCCGGCCCCCACTGCTTTTTTCCTTCCTCACCTCTGCCCGGGGAGAAATTCCAACGGAAGGTATGGGTGACACATCCTCTTCTTTAGCAGGTGGCAGCCCGGCAACTCCTGCAGAAAGTCCAGCAGAGCCCCACTCACACCGGGCCACCCACAGAGCCGTGGCCCCTCACTCCCTCCCACCAGCACAGCCCCGAGACTGCTGACGGGGCAGAGAATATGGCGTCAGGCACAGCTGCAGGGGCTCTTGCTGCCTGGAGCCGTGTTTATATGGACCTCAACCCAGGCACACCTGGGGAGGGCTGGCCGGCAGGGTCAGGCTGCCCAGGTCAGCCCATCCTCACCCCTCAGGGACTCACATTGCAGAAAATGGACCTCGCTGAACCGGCCAGGTCCAAGGAACAGGTGTGGGCTCCTGAGAGTCTGGATAGACAAGGGGCTGCAGCTCCGGCTTGTTTTCTAATCCTTTTATCTGGCCCATGAGTGGGAGACAACTTCAAGAAGACCCTCTCCTAATGAGAGGAACCCAGGAGTCAGGGAGAGGAGGGGTGATGGGTGGAGACAGAGGCCTGGTGCCCCGGCTGCGGTGGAAGCCTCTGGAAGACCAGGCAGAGGGAGGCCGCACAGAGTGATGCCCAGGGTCACAGACCTGTTGGAGCTGCTGTTTGTTAGCTCAAGTCCTGCTCTGAGGTGCTCTGTGTCAGCTCTGAGTGACAGGTGATCTGGGCTGCTCTGCAATGAGGGCTACGTGCACGGTACCTGTGTGCCCAGCCCTGCCGGGGTACCTGCCCAGGGCAGCTCCGTATCCTGGGAGGGGCCTGACCACGAGAGCACCATGGGCTGCTGGGGAGGGGGTCCTGCCCAGGTGAGCTCCATATCCTGGGATTGCCCTGACCACGAGAGCCCCGTGGGCTGCTGGGGACCTGGTAAACGATGTCGGGACAGTCAGTGAAGCCACCGAGGATATACATCCAGTAGTTCCTAATTCCTACACCCTGCTGGTCATTCTACCATCCACCAGGACATGGTATTCTGTATGAGACTTCAGTGATGCCTTCTTCTGTATTGCATTGGTCCCCGAAAGGCTCTGCTGCCCTAGTAACCAGATTTGGGAATGGAGAAATGCTGCCGCCTTGTGGCCGTTTGCCACAACAGCAGCTTTAAACCCAGTGCTCATGGTCACTAAATATTCACACTCATTGCAGCCTGTAAACGGCACCTGCCCTGAAAAACAATCCTGGGGTCGAAAATGGACCCAAAACTTCTAAAGAGGGCAACCATGCAAGAGGACAATTTCAAGAGGTTAATTGTACTCTCCGTTTTTTTCTGTTTTTCTGTACCAGAAATTTAAAACGGCCCCTCCGCCACGCCCCGGTACCCGAGGCCTCCGTTGCCCTGCCTGGGCGGGCGGCGGGGCGCTGCCGGGGCGGGCTGGCCGCGGGGATGGCGGTAAGGCGCAAGGACAAGCGAAGCTGGGCCTCAAGAGGCAGCCCGCGGTCCCCGCCCCCGTCTACGGCCATACCACCCTGAACGCGCCCGATCTCGTCTGATCTCGGAAGCTAAGCAGGGTCGGGCCTGGTTAGTACTTGGATGGGAGACCGCCTGGGAATACCGGGTGCTGTAGGCTTTTTGCCTCCCGCTGCGGCTCCGCCTTCTCCTTTAGTCGCCCGCGGCGGTGGCCGCCAGCTCCGCCCCCCGCCGGGCACCGCTGCAGGCCCCACCTCCTCCGCCCCCCCCACCACCACCACAAAGCGCCAGAGGGGTCGCTCCATGCGGCCCGAAGGCGGCCCTGGAAAGCAGCAGCACACCCGACGCTCCGGGGGTGGCTGGCCCGGACCCAGACTCCGCCGCGGGCCCGGGGGCCGTCCGTGCGGCCCGCGAGCCCCTCCACCTGCACCTGGCCGGCCCCAACGGCGCCCAGCCCCGGCGCCGCCACCTGTCCGCCAGTGTGGCTCTCCGCAGCTCTCTCCGGATAAAGCTGGATAAAGGTCTGGACGCGAAGGAGGGGCAGTGATTCAGCCTATTGCTCTTAGTGCCCCTCCCCCACACTCAGGAGCCCTTTGTGACAAGGCCACAGCTCTGTGATGCAGGCCTGGGGTTCTGCCATCAAGTGAACTCCCAGGGCTCTGTTGCCTGAGGGCGGCAATGCAGTTCAGAAGACGGAGAATCTCTTTTCTTGGAAAAACACTGTTGCTATCTGGCTGAGATCCAGCCCAACTTCCTGGGTGATTGATATCATCCTTGGCTTCCTGTGTGGACTGGGGCTCTTCCTCACGTTACTCCCCTGCTTCCAGAGTAATCCATTCTTAGCACCACCTAGGAAACCTAGAAACATCAGGAAGCATCAAGTAGAGCTGAAGGGGAGGAGCAGGAGTAGGAAGAAAAGTCGATCTTTGAAAGCTTGCAGAGATTGCCTGGAAGAACTGGAGGGGACTCACAACCTGGCTTCACCTCTGCGGAGCTGCCTGGGGAGGCTTCCTGGCAAGGGCAACTTTCATCAGCTCTCATGGCAAGACCTTCCTGGTGAGATGTGCAAAGCAGTGCCTGCTGGAGCCTGTGGAGGATACTGCTTGAAGGGTTGGGAACCCTGCAGGAACACCTCCTGTAGGGTTTCCTTCCTGGTTCAAGACACTCGAGAGGTGCTGGAAGCACATATTACAAGGTTTTGGGTAAAGCACGGGTGGACCCTACCCCTCAAGGTCCTCAAGCCCATCAATCTCTTGAAGTCGACAAAGTTCCAACCCTCCACCACCCTGCGGTTAGCCTCGTCCCCTTCAGCCACCTGTGTATCTGGGTCCCACTCAACAGTCACGTTTGCTGAGTTCCCGGAGAAACCTCCTCAGGCTCATTCAGGAGAGAAGGTGAGAACAGAAGAGTCCGTTCCTGCCCTGAAGAGGCCTCTCCTTGTCCCCTCCACTGTGTGTAAGGAAATCCAGAGTGCCCTGGGAGCGATTCCACCTGGTGACTACCATGGGCCCTCAAAGGCTTCTCTGACTGCACAGCAGGGCAGGCCACCTTCTCAGTCCCTCACACTCAGCCTTGTGGGCAGAACCTGGAAGAGTGAGACTGTGGAATGGGTCAAGAGGGACAGCCTAGAGCCAGGTCCAAGTTCAGCAATGGTCAGGAACGAGCCAAGAGAGGAGAGTGGTGGTCAGGCCTCAGGAGACACCTGCCATAGGGTAACAGTGATAGAGGTGAACTTAGGATCCCAATCTTTGAGAGGTGAAGAGGCCAGGGAGGCTGTGGAGGCCAAGGAGTCTCCTGCTCTTCAACCACAGTCTAGTGTTATCTTGGAAACCAAAGTGTTGACAAAATCCCAAACCACAAATGTACCTATGAGGAGTTTAGAGGTGCCAGGGGCCAGTAAAAGTTTCCTACTACCTAGAATGTCTGTTTTCCAACCTCTAGGTGAGCCATGCCTTAACATGGAGGTTGCTAGTGAGTTTAACTCCAAAGTAAAGGTACAGTCAGACAACCAGCTTCAGGACTTTCCCAAACACAGGTTCCTTGCTGCAGACAACTTGGCTTCTCAGGTGCCTCAGTGCCATCCCCAGAGAGTCCCCACCAGAGACACGTTAGCTTCCCAGGAGCCAAGTGGCCTTATGGAAGGCCAAAGGAGCAACCTAGGGCAGCAGGAGCCCAAAACTTCAAAACTCCAAGACTCATGGAAGAGCCAGAGCAAGATGATTGCCCCTACTTACAAAAGAGAGGACCGTAGGAGGCATAAACCAGGAGAGCACGAAGAGAGGTTTAAAGAATGAGGGACCCCTCAAGCTGGAAGTATGAGCCGCCCTGCCCAGGTCAGGGGCATAACAGACTCTATTGGGAGCAGATGTCTCCAGCTCATGCCAGAGAAGAAATAGAGCCCTCCAGAAAGCCTCTTCAGAAAAAGGATGAGGCTATTTTTAAAGTGGATTTTCCCCAATAAAAAAGTCAATGGTCGAGATGCTCTGCAAAGAAAAAAAAAAAAAGCCCATATCAGCCACTGCCCGGAGTCACGGATCAGTCAAAAGCAGATCAATCTTGAAGAGTGAGACTGCTGAGGGTCAGGCACTCATGACAGCTGTTGGACAGATCGTAGAAGAAAAAAGAGCAATTCACCATGGACTTCATGCCACAGAGTTAAATGAGCACAGAGTGGAATTCCAAGTCCCAGTATGTGGGGGTTTCTGCTACCATAGGCTTACCTCCTACCCAGAGCAAGGGAGAATGATGGGTTCTACAGCCTGCAGTCATAAAGCCACCTCCAAGGGCCAGAGTTGTTCTGTCAGGGAAAGGGAAGTCAGACACCAACATAGTTTGAAAAGTGTAAGGTTTGACGATGAGCAGCTGGGCCTAAGGTGCCTCCCATCCTTGTCCCCCAGGAAGAGTGTGTTTCCAGTTAGTACCTGCCAGTATGGGCCAAGGATTCCAGGTGCCCCAGCCCGCCATCAACACTGTCCAAGGCATTGTCATCTTTGGGGAGGTGTCTTGCCTGGTCGACAGTAAAATCCTTCTTTAGTCTTCCCTTTAGTAGGAAAACATGTCTCCAAGTAAAAATTCAGTCCATGTAGAGAAAATGATTTTCTCATTAGCACATCCAAGATATTTAATGTTCCCCAATACATATATATATATATTTTTTTTCTAATAAAAGCATAGTGTAATGGCAAAAAAAGAGAAATTTAAAACGGCATGGAAAAATGCTGAACATTAGGAATAATTAAAGCTATGCAAATCCAAATTACAAAAACCTATCCTCTCACACCAGTCAGAATGGCCATCAGCAAGAATTCTGCAAAAAGTAAATGCTGAAGGGGTTTTAGAGAAATGCCTACCCTTGGTCCAAAGTGGGACATGGTAAGAGCCAGTAATGAAAACAAAAATGAGGTGCCTTGTAAAGGTAAATACTGAGCTACCATTCAATCAAGCATACCCACTGCTGGGCCTATCGCCTGAGGGGATGAGAATCAATAAAACACAGGCTGGGCTTCACTGGTGGCGCAGTGGTTGAGAGCCCGCCTGCCAATGCAGGGGACACGCGTTCATGCTCCGGGTCGGGAAGATCCCACGTGCCGCGGAGCGGCTTGTCCCGTGAGCTAGGGCTGCTGGGCCTGCGTGTCCGGAGCCTGTGCTCGGCAATGGGAGGGTCCACCGCAGTGAGAGGCCCACGTACCGCAAAAAAAAAAAAAAAAAAAAAAAAAAAACAAACAAAAAACAAAAAAAACACAGGCTGGCAATCCTCCACTCCAGCAATATTTACCATAGCCAACACTTGGAAGCTACGAAAATGTCCATCAACAGAGGAATGCACAAAGAAGAAGTGGTCCCTGTACACAATGGAATATGACTCCAATAAAAAATCTATATAAATACAATTTATAAAACAAACATAATTAAGGAGACATCAGCTCTTGGGGGCACATTCCACTCTAATATTTAACCGAGGAACACCACTGCCCGGATGGTCTGTTTCCCTAGTTCCCAGGTTGGGAAAAGCAGAAATGCTGCCGCCCTCTGGCCATTACCTGCAACAGCAGCTTTAAGACCTGTGCTAAGGGTCACTTCATATGCAGCAGTACTGGTGGGCTGTAAATGAAACCTGCCCTCCAAACGTCTTGAGGGAGGTAATGGCCAAAATATTTCTAAATGTCACACACACTTCACGAAGACAATTTGAAGAGGTAAGCTGTACTCACAGTTGAAGAAAAGAAGGACATGCCAGAAAGCTCAATTTCAAGGGATTATGAGACGCATGCAAATCCAGCCACAAAGTGGTATCGGCTCACACTAGTCAGAACACACATCAGCAAAAAAACTACAAACAAAAAATGCTGAAGGTGTTGTGGAGAAGCGCATACCCTCAACTTTAAGCGGGACGTAACCTGGTAAGAGCCACTAATGAGAACAGACTGGAGGTGCCTCTACAAGGTAAACATTCCGCTACCATATGATCCAGCAGGCCCACTCCTGGGCCTATAACCTAAGAAGACAGAATTGGAAAGACACAGGCAGGCAAATGTGCATTGCCGCAGCATTACAATAGCCATGACGTGGAAGCAACCAAAAAGCCCATCAACAGATGAGGGGACAAAGAAGAACTGGTACATGTACAGACAGAATATTAGCCAAGGAAGAAAAGGACACAATGCCATTTGCAGCACCGTAGATGAGTCTAGAGGTGATCACGTGACTTGTAGTAAGTCAGAAAGAGAAAGACACGTATCGTATGATATCACTTATAGGTGTTACCTAAAAATTGATACCAGTGAAGATATTTCCACAGAGAAGGGCAATCCCAGATTCATTAAACAAACTTATGGTTCACCAACGGAAAGGTGTGAGGATTGGATACATTACGAGATTGGGGTGAACAGACATATACAAACACAGGTGAAATATATAATCACCAAAGACCTACAGAATACCAAGAGAAGACTACTCAACATTCTGTCATAACGTACATGGGAAAAGGATCCCAGCAAGAACAGACATATGTATATGTGTAAAAGAACCACATCTTGCACACCTGCAACAAGCCAAACATTGTAATCAAACACGCTGTGATAAAATAAAAAATAAAAAAATTAAATTAAAAAAACGAACAAGAAGTAGTGAGACAAACTTAAGGGGCCTTCTCCTGGCACATTCCATTCTAAATTACAACCTAGAGCACGACTCCCATTGAGGCTCTGCTGCCCTAGTAACCAGATTTGGTAAGGGAGAACTGCTGCCCCCTTGTGGCCGTTTCACACAACAGCACCTTTAATCCCAACGCTAATGTCAGTTGATATTCAAAATCATTGCAGGCCTGTAAATGACACCTGCCCTGAAAACAAATCCTGGGGTCATATATCGACCAAAAAATTCAAAAGACGTCCATATTTCAAAACGACACTTTCAAGAGGCATATTTTGTTCTGCGTATTTGTTCTGCACATTAGGGTTCTGCTTCTTTTTCTTTCTTTCTTTCTTTGTTAAAAAAAAAAACGGGAATGGAAAAAGGCAACCCTCAGAATGGGAGAAAATATTTGCAAACGAATCCACGGACAAAGGTTTAATCTCCAATATATATAACAGCTCATGCAGCTTAATATTAAAAAAAAACAAACAACCCAATACAAAAATGGGCAGAAGATCTAAATAGACGTTTCTTCAAAGAAGACACAGAGATGGCCAAGACGCACATGAAAAGCTGCTCAACATCACTCATCATTAGAGAAATGCACATCAAAACTACAGTGAGGTATCACCTCACACCTGTTAGAATGGGCATCATCAGAAAATGTACAAACAACAAATGCTGGGGAGGGTGTGGACCAAAGGAACCTTCTTCCACTATTGGTGGGAATGTAAATTGATACAGTCACTATGGAGAACAGCATGGAGGTTCCTTAAAAAACTAAAAATAGAATTACCATAGGATCCAGCAATCCCACTTCTGGGCATATAGCCAGAGAAAACCATAAATGAAAAAGACACATTCACCACAATGTTCATTGCAGCACTATTTACAATAGCCAGGTAATGGAAGCAACCTAAATGCCCACAGACAGACGAACGGATAATGATGTGGTCCATCTATAAAACGGAATATTACTCAGCCATAAAAAGGAACGAAACTGGGTCTTCTGTGGAGATGTCGACGGATCTAGAGACTGTCATACAGAGTGAAGTAAGTCAGAAGGAGAAAAACAAATATTGTATATTAATGCATATATGTGGAACCTAGAAAGATGGTACAGATGACCCGGTTTGCAGGGCAGAAATACAGACACAGAGGTAGAGAACAAACGTATGGACACCAAGAGGGGGGAAGCCATGGGTTGTTGGTGGTGGGATGAGTCGGGAGATTGGGATTGTCCTGTATACATGTATATGCATAAAATAGATAACTAATAATAATCCTGCTGAATAAAAAAATAAACTTAAATTTCAAAATTTTAAAAAATAAATAAAATTTTAAAATAAAACGGAAAAAAAGTTCTTCCCTTCACACAGATATATTTATAGGAATGAATTATTTCCATGCTTATATCTATAAATACATAGAAGAGGAATAAAATCTCACTTGAACCAAAAAAGAAAAAAAAAATAAAACAGAACCCACCAGTTATACACAGGAAAACCCTATCAGGGCACTGGCTCCAGCGGCAAACAATTCTGAAGTTGGTCAGAGGTGGGGAATCATCTCCCATGCAGCCAGCAGCCCCCCCAACCCCCGCAAGGAGCGTCGTCTTTGCAAAGCTGGGGGACCGTGCCGAGGCGTCGTGAGTCAACGTGAGCCGAGCCCCAGGCCAGCTGCTGCTGAACTGTTCCCACCCTTCCCAGGTAAAACACCTGAATATGTCCAAGGACTTGCAAGCCTAGAGGAAGGGCCGTGGAGCCACAGCAGCGACAGCACGCAGGCCGACTTGGTGCCTGCAGGCCAGCCAGGATGGTCCTGGCCCCGGGCGCTCTTCTGGAAGCTTTCCATTTCCCTGCCTGAGATACTCCTCCTGTCCCGGCCCCCACTGCTTTTTTCCTTCCTCACCTCTGCCCGGGGAGAAATTCCAACGGAAGGTATGGGTGACACATCCTCTTCTTTAGCAGGTGGCAGCCCGGCAACTCCTGCAGAAAGTCCAGCAGAGCCCCACTCACACCGGGCCACCCACAGAGCCGTGGCCCCTCACTCCCTCCCACCAGCACAGCCCCGAGACTGCTGACGGGGCAGAGAATATGGCGTCAGGCACAGCTGCAGGGGCTCTTGCTGCCTGGAGCCGTGTTTATATGGACCTCAACCCAGGCACACCTGGGGAGGGCTGGCCGGCAGGGTCAGGCTGCCCAGGTCAGCCCATCCTCACCCCTCAGGGACTCCCATTGCAGAAAATGGACCTCGCTGAACCGGCCAGGTCCAAGGAACAGGTGTGGGCTCCTGAGAGTCTGGATAGACAAGGGGCTGCAGCTCCGGCTTGTTTTCTAATCCTTTTATCTGGCCCATGAGTGGGAGACAACTTCAAGAAGACCCTCTCCTAATGAGAGGAACCCAGGAGTCAGGGAGAGGAGGGGTGATGGGTGGAGACAGAAGCCTGGTGCCCCGGCTGTGGTGGAAGCCTCTGGAAGACCAGGCAGAGGGAGGCCGCACAGAGTGATGCCCAGGGTCACAGACCTGTCGGAGCTGCTGTTTGTTAGCTCAAGTCCTGCTCTGAGGTGCTCTGTGTCAGCTCTGAGTGACAGGTGATCTGGGCTGCTCTGCAATGAGGGCTACGTGCACGGTACCTGTGTGCCCAGCCCTGCCGGGGTACCTGCCCAGGGCAGCTCCGTATCCTGGGAGGGGCCTGACCACGAGAGCACCATGGACTGCTGGGGAGGGGGGGCCTGCCCAGGTGAGCTCCATATCCTGGGATTGCCCTGACCACGAGAGGCCCGTGGGCTGCTGGGGACCTGGTAAACGATGTCGGGACAGTCAGTGAAGCCACCGAGGATATACATCCAGTAGTTCCTAATTCCTACACCCTGCTGGTCATTCTACCATCCACCAGGACACGGTATTCTGTATGAGACTTCAGTGATGCCTTCTTCTGTATTGCATTGGTCCCCGAAAGGCTCTGCTGCCCTAGTAACCAGATTTGGGAATGGAGAAATGCTGCCGCCTTGTGGCCGTTTGCCACAACAGCAGCTTTAAACCCAGTGCTCATGGTCACTAAATATTCACACTCATTGCAGCCTGTAAACGGCACCTGCCCTGAAAAACAATCCTGGGGTCGAAAATGGACCCAAAACTTCTAAAGAGGGCAACCATGCAAGAGGACAATTTCAAGAGGTTAATTGTACTCTCCGTTTTTTTCTGTTTTTCTGTACCAGAAATTTAAAACGGCCCCTCCGCCACGCCCCGGTACCCGAGGCCTCCGTTGCCCTGCCTGGGCGGGCGGCGGGGCGCTGCCGGGGCGGGCTGGCCGCGGGGATGGCGGTAAGGCGCAAGGACAAGCGAAGCTGAGCCTCAAGAGGCAGCCCGCGGTCCCCGCCCCCGTCTACGGCCATACCACCCTGAACGTGCCCGATCTCGTCTGATCTCGGAAGCTAAGCAGGGTCGGGCCTGGTTAGTACTTGGATGGGAGACCGCCTGGGAATACCGGGTACTGTAGGCTTTTGGCCTCCCGCTGCGGCTCCGCCTTCTCCTTTAGTCGCCCGCGGCGGTGGCCGCCAGCTCCGCCCCCCGCCGGGCACCGCTGCAGGCCCCACCTCCTCCGCCCCCCCCACCACCACCACAAAGCGCCAGAGGGGTCGCTCCATGCGGCCCGAAGGCGGCCCTGGAAAGCAGCAGCACACCCGACGCTCCGGGGGTGGCTGGCCCGGACCCAGACTCCGCCGCGGGCCCGGGGCCCGTCCGTGCAGCCCGCGAGCCCCTCCACCTGCACCTGGCCGGCCCCACCAGCACCCAGCCCCGGCGCCGCCACCTGTCCGCCGGTGTGGCTCTCCGCAGCTCTCTCCGGATAAAGCTGGATAAAGGTCTGGATGGGAAGGAGGGGCAGTGATTCAGCCTATTGCTCTTAGTGTCCCTCCCCCACACTCAGGAGCCCTTTGTGACAAGGCCACAGCTCTGTGATGCAGGCCTGGGGTTCTGCCATCAAGTGAACTCCCAGGGCTCTGTTGCCTGAGGGCGGCAATGCAGTTCAGAAGACGGAGAATCTCTTTTCTTTGAAAAACACTGTTGCTATCTGGCTGAGATCCAGCCCAACTTCCTGGGTGATTGATATCATCCTTGGCTTCCTGTGTGGACTGGGGCTCTTCCTCACGTTACTCCCCTGCTTCCAGAGTAATCCATTCTTAGCACCACCTAGGAAACCTAGAAACATCAGGAAGCATCAAGTAGAGCTGAAGGGGAGGAGCAGGAGTAGGAAGAAAAGTCGATCTTTGAAAGCTTGCAGAGATTGCCTGGAAGAACTGGAGGGGACTCACAACCTGGCTTCACCTCTGCGGAGCTGCCTGGGGAGGCTTCCTGGCAAGGGCAACTTTCATCAGCTCTCATGGCAAGACCCTCCTGGTGAGATGTGCAAAGCAGTGCCTGCTGGAGCCTGTGGAGGATACTGCTTGAAGGGTTGGGAACCCTGCAGGAACACCTCCTGTAGGGTTTCCTTCCTGGTTCAAGACACTCGAGAGGTGCTGGAAGCACATATTACAAGGTTTTGGGTAAAGCACGGGTGGACCCTACCCCTCAAGGTCCTCAAGCCCATCAATCTCTTGAAGTCGACAAAGTTCCAACCCTCCACCACCCTGCGGTTAGCCTCGTCCCCTTCAGCCACCTGTGTATCTGGGTCCCACTCAACAGTCACGTTTGCTGAGTTCCCGGAGAAACCTCCTCAGGCTCATTCAGGAGAGAAGGTGAGAACAGAAGAGTCCGTTCCTGCCCTGAAGAGGCCTCTCCTTGTCCCCTCCACTGTGTGTAAGGAAATCCAGAGTGCCCTGGGAGCGATTCCACCTGGTGACTACCATGGGC
Organism: Mesoplodon mirus; assembly: GCF_964341445.2. Classification (NCBI taxonomy): domain Eukaryota; kingdom Metazoa; phylum Chordata; class Mammalia; order Artiodactyla; family Ziphiidae; genus Mesoplodon; species Mesoplodon mirus. Next base: position 100,438,120 of record NC_138976.1, read on the forward strand.
CCTCAAAGGCTTCTCTGACTGCACAGCAGGGCAGGCCACCTTCTCAGTCCCTCACACTCAGCCTTGTGGGCAGAACCTGGAAGAGTGAGACTGTGGAATGGGTCAAGAGGGACAGCCTAGAGCCAGGTCCAAGTTCAGCAATGGTCAGGAACGAGCCAAGAGAGGAGAGTGGTGGTCAGGCCTCAGGAGACCCCTGCCATAGGGTAACAGTGATAGAGGTGAACTTAGGATCCCAATCTTTGAGAGGTGAAGAGGCCAGGGAGGCTGTGGAGGCCAAGGAGTCTCCTGCTCTTCAACCACAGTCTAGTGTTATCTTGGAAACCAAAGTGTTGACAAAATCCCAAACCACAAATGTACCTATGAGGAGTTTAGAGGTGCCAGGGGCCAGTAAAAGTTTCCTACTACCTAGAATGTCTGTTTTCCAACCTCTAGGTGAGCCATGCCTTAACATGGAGGTTGCTAGTGAGTTTAACTCCAAAGTAAAGGTACAGTCAGACAACCAGCTTCAGGACTTTCCCAAACACAGGTTCCTTGCTGCAGACAACTTGGCTTCTCAGGTGCCTCAGTGCCATCCCCAGAGAGTCCCCACCAGAGACACGTTAGCTTCCCAGGAGCCAAGTGGCCTTATGGAAGGCCAAAGGAGCAACCTAGGGCAGCAGGAGCCCAAAACTTCAAAACTCCAAGACTCATGGAAGAGCCAGAGCAAGATGATTGCCCCTACTTACAAAAGAGAGGACCGTAGGAGGCATAAACCAGGAGAGCACGAAGAGAGGTTTAAAGAATGAGGGACCCCTCAAGCTGGAAGTATGAGCCGCCCTGCCCAGGTCAGGGGCATAACAGACTCTATTGGGAGCAGATGTCTCCAGCTCATGCCAGAGAAGAAATATAGCCCTCCAGAAAGCCTCTTCAGAAAAAGGATGAGGCTATTTTTAAAGTGGATTTTCCCCAATAAAAAAGTCAATGGTCGAGATGCTCTGCAAAGAAAAAAAAAAAGCCCATATCAGCCACTGCCCAGAGTCACGGATCAGTCAAAAGCAGATCAATCTTGAAGAGTGAGACTGCTGAGGGTCAGGCACTCATGACAGCTGTTGGACAGATCGTAGAAGAAAAAAGAGCAATTCACCATGGACTTCATGCCACAGAGTTAAATGAGCACAGAGTGGAATTCCAAGTCCCAGTATGTGGGGGTTTCTGCTACCATAGGCTTACCTCCTACCCAGAGCAAGGGAGAATGATGGGTTCTACAGCCTGCAGTCATAAAGCCACCTCCAAGGGCCAGAGTTGTTCTGTCAGGGAAAGGGAAGTCAGACACCAACATAGTTTGAAAAGTGTAAGGTTTGACGATGAGCAGCTGGGCCTAAGGTGCCTCCCATCCTTGTCCCCCAGGAAGAGTGTGTTTCCAGTTAGTACCTGCCAGTATGGGCCAAGGATTCCAGGTGCCCCAGCCCGCCATCAACACTGTCCAAGGCATTGTCATCTTTGGGGAGGTGTCTTGCCTGGTCGACAGTAAAATCCTTCTTTAGTCTTCCCTTTAGTAGGAAAACATGTCTCCAAGTAAAAATTCAGTCCATGTAGAGAAAATGATTTTCTCATTAGCACATCCAAGATATTTAATGTTCCCCAATACATATATATATATATATTTTTTTTCTAATAAAAGCATAGTGTAATGGCAAAAAAAGAGAAATTTAAAACGGCATGGAAAAATGCTGAACATTAGGAATAATTAAAGCTATGCAAATCCAAATTACAAAAACCTATCCTCTCACACCAGTCAGAATGGCCATCAGCAAGAATTCTGCACAAAGTAAATGCTGAAGGGGTTTTAGAGAAATGCCTACCCTTGGTCCAAAGTGGGACATGGTAAGAGCCAGTAATGAAAACAAAAATGAGGTGCCTTGTAAAGGTAAATACTGAGCTACCATTAAATCAAGCATACCCACTGCTGGGCCTATCGCCTGAGGGGATGAGAATCAAAAAAACACAGGCTGGGCTTCACTGGTGGCGCAGTGGTTGAGAGCCCGCCTGCCAATGCAGGGGACACGCGTTCATGCTCCGGGTCAGGAAGATCCCACGTGCCGCGGAGCGGCTTGTCCCGTGAGCTAGGGCTGCTGGGCCTGCGCGTCCGGAGCCTGTGCTCTGCAATGGGAGGGTCCACCGCAGTGAGAGGCCCACGTACCGCAAAAAAAAAAAAAAAAAAAAAAAAAAACAAAAAACAAAAAAAACACAGGCTGGCAATCCTCCACTCCAGCAATATTTACCATAGCCAACACTTGGAAGCTACGAAAATGTCCATCAACAGAGGAATGCACAAAGAAGAAGTGGTCCCTGTACACAATGGAATATGACTCCAATAAAAAATCTATATAAATACAATTTATAAAACAAACATAATTAAGGAGACATCAGCTCTTGGGGGCACATTCCACTCTAATATTTAACCGAGGAACACCACTGCCCGGATGGTCTGTTTCCCTAGTTCCCAGGTTGGGAAAAGCAGAAATGCTGCCGCCCTCTGGCCATTACCTGCAACAGCAGCTTTAAGACCTGTGCTAAGGGTCACTTCATATGCAGCAGTACTGGTGGGCTGTAAATGAAACCTGCCCTCCAAACGTCTTGAGGGAGGTAATGGCCAAAATATTTCTAAATGTCACACACACTTCACGAAGACAATTTGAAGAGGTAAGCTGTACTCACAGTTGAAGAAAAGAAGGACATGCCAGAAAGCTCAATTTCAAGGGATTATGAGATGCATGCAAATCCAGCCACAAAGTGGTATCGGCTCACACTAGTCAGAACACACATCAGCAAAAAAACTACAAACAAAAAATGCTGAAGGTGTTGTGGAGAAGCGCATACCCTCAACTTTAAGCGGGACGTAACCTGGTAAGAGCCACTAATGAGAACAGACTGGAGGTGCCTCTACAAGGTAAACATTCCGCTACCATATGATCCAGCAGGCCCACTCCTGGGCCTATAACCTAAGAAGACAGAATTGGAAAGACACAGGCAGGCAAATGTGCATTGCCGCAGCATTACAATAGCCATGACGTGGAAGCAACCAAAAAGCCCATCAACAGATGAGAGGACAAAGAAGAACTGGTACATGTACAGACAGAATATTAGCCAAGGAAGAAAAGGACACAATGCCATTTGCAGCACCGTAGATGAGTCTAGAGGTGATCACGTGACTTGTAGTAAGTCAGAAAGAGAAAGACACGTATCGTATGATATCACTTATAGGTGTTACCTAAAAATTGATACCAGTGAAGATATTTCCACAGAGAAGGGCAATCCCAGATTCATTAAACAAACTTATGGTTCACCAACGGAAAGGTGTGAGGATTGGATACATTACGAGATTGGGGTGAACAGACATATACAAACACAGGTGAAATATATAATCACCAAAGACCTACAGAATACCAAGAGAAGACTACTCAACATTCTGTCATAACGTACATGGGAAAAGGATCCCAGCAAGAACAGACATATGTATATGTGTAAAAGAACCACATCTTGCACACCTGCAACAAGCCAAACATTGTAATCAAACACGCTGTGATAAAATAAAAAATAAAAAAATTAAATTAAAAAAACGAACAAGAAGTAGTGAGACAAACTTAAGGGGCCTTCTCCTGGCACATTCCATTCTAAATTACAACCTAGAGCACGACTCCCATTGAGGCTCTGCTGCCCTAGTAACCAGATTTGGTAAGGGAGAACTGCTGCCCCCTTGTGGCCGTTTCACACAACAGCACCTTTAATCCCAACGCTAATGTCAGTTGATATTCAAAATCATTGCAGGCCTGTAAATGACACCTGCCCTGAAAACAAATCCTGGGGTCATATATCGACCAAAAAATTCAAAAGACGTCCATATTTCAAAACGACACTTTCAAGAGGCATATTTTGTTCTGCGTATTTGTTCTGCACATTAGGGTTCTGCTTCTTTTTCTTTCTTTCTTTCTTTGTTAAAAAAAAAAACGGGAATGGAAAAAGGCAACCCTCAGAATGGGAGAAAATATTTGCAAACGAATCCACGGACAAAGGTTTAATCTCCAATATATATAACAGCTCATGCAGCTTAATATTAAAAAAAAACAAACAACCCAATACAAAAATGGGCAGAAGATCTAAATAGACGTTTCTTCAAAGAAGACACAGAGATGGCCAAGACGCACATGAAAAGCTGCTCAACATCACTCATCATTAGAGAAATGCACATCAAAACTACAGTGAGGTATCACCTCACACCTGTTAGAATGGGCATCATCAGAAAATGTACAAACAACAAATGCTGGGGAGGGTGTGGACCAAAGGAACCTTCTTCCACTATTGGTGGGAATGTAAATTGATATAGTCACTATGGAGAACAGCATGGAGGTTCCTTAAAAAACTAAAAATAGAATTACCATAGGATCCAGCAATCCCACTTCTGGGCATATAGCCAGAGAAAACCATAAATGAAAAAGACACATTCACCACAATGTTCATTGCAGCACTATTTACAATAGCCAGGTAATGGAAGCAACCTAAATGCCCACAGACAGACGAACGGATAATGATGTGGTCCATCTATAAAACGGAATATTACTCAGCCATAAAAAGGAACGAAACTGGGTCTTCTGTGGAGATGTCGACGGATCTAGAGACTGTCATACAGAGTGAAGTAAGTCAGAAGGAGAAAAACAAATATTGTATATTAATGCATATATGTGGAACCTAGAAAGATGGTACAGATGACCCGGTTTGCAGGGCAGAAATACAGACACAGAGGTAGAGAACAAACGTATGGACACCAAGAGGGGGGAAGCCATGGGTTGTTGGTGGTGGGATGAGTCGGGAGATTGGGATTGTCCTGTATACATGTATATGCATAAAATAGATAACTAATAATAATCCTGCTGAATAAAAAAATAAACTTAAATTTCAAAATTTTAAAAAATAAATAAAATTTTAAAATAAAACGGAAAAAAAGTTCTTCCCTTCACACAGATATATTTATAGGAATGAATTATTTCCATGCTTATATCTATAAATACATAGAAGAGGAATAAAATCTCACTTGAACCAAAAAAGAAAAAAAAAATAAAACAGAACCCACCAGTTATACACAGGAAAACCCTATCAGGGCACTGGCTCCAGCGGCAAACAATTCTGAAGTTGGTCAGAGGTGGGGAATCATCTCCCATGCAGCCAGCAGCCCCCCCAACCCCCGCAAGGAGCGTCGTCTTTGCAAAGCTGGGGGACCGTGCCGAGGCGTCTGTGAGTCAACGTGAGCCGAGCCCCAGGCCAGCTGCTGCTGAACTGTTCCCACCCTTCCCAGGTAAAACACCTGAATATGTCCAAGGACTTGAAAGCCTAGAGGAAGGGCCGTGGAGCCACAGCAGCGACAGCACGCAGGCCGACTTGGTGCCTGCAGGCCAGCCAGGATGGTCCTGGCCCCGGGCGCTCTTCTGGAAGCTTTCCATTTCCCTGCCTGAGATACTCCTCCTGTCCCGGCCCCCACTGCTTTTTTCCTTCCTCACCTCTGCCCGGGGAGAAATTCCAACGGAAGGTATGGGTGACACATCCTCTTCTTTAGCAGGTGGCAGCCCGGCAACTCCTGCAGAAAGTCCAGCAGAGCCCCACTCACACCGGGCCACCCACAGAGCCGTGGCCCCTCACTCCCTCCCACCAGCACAGCCCCGAGACTGCTGACGGGGCAGAGAATATGGCGTCAGGCACAGCTGCAGGGGCTCTTGCTGCCTGGAGCCCTGTTTATATGGACCTCAACCCAGGCACACCTGGGGAGGGCTGGCTGGCAGGGTCAGGCTGCCCAGGTCAGCCCATCCTCACCCCTCAGGGACTCCCATTGCAGAAAATGGACCTCGCTGAACCGGCCAGGTCCAAGGAACAGGTGTGGGCTCCTGAGAGTCTGGATAGACAAGGGGCTGCAGCTCCGGCTTGTTTTCTAATCCTTTTATCTGGCCCATGAGTGGGAGACAACTTCAAGAAGACCCTCTCCTAATGAGAGGAACCCAGGAGTCAGGGAGAGGAGGGGTGATGGGTGGAGACAGAGGCCTGGTGCCCCGGCTGCGGTGGAAGCCTCTGGAAGACCAGGCAGAGGGAGGCCGCACAGAGTGATGCCCAGGGTCACAGACCTGTCGGAGCTGCTGTTTGTTAGCTCAAGTCCTGCTCTGAGGTGCTCTGTGTCAGCTCTGAGTGACAGGTGATCTGGGCTGCTCTGCAATGAGGGCTACGTGCACGGTACCTGTGTGCCCAGCCCTGCCGGGGTACCTGCCCAGGGCAGCTCCGTATCCTGGGAGGGGCCTGACCACGAGAGCACCATGGACTGCTGGGGAGGGGGGGCCTGCCCAGGTGAGCTCCATATCCTGGGATTGCCCTGACCACGAGAGGCCCGTGGGCTGCTGGGGACCTGGTAAACGATGTCGGGACAGTCAGTGAAGCCACCGAGGATATACATCCAGTAGTTCCTAATTCCTACACCCTGCTGGTCATTCTACCATCCACCAGGACACGGTATTCTGTATGAGACTTCAGTGATGCCTTCTTCTCTATTGCATTGGTCCCCGAAAGGCTCTGCTGCCCTAGTAACCAGATTTGGGAATGGAGAAATGCTGCCGCCTTGTGGCCGTTTGCCACAACAGCAGCTTTAAACCCAGTGCTCATGGTCACTAAATATTCACACTCATTGCAGCCTGTAAACGGCACCTGCCCTGAAAAACAACCCTGGGGTCGAAAATGGACCCAAAACTTCTAAAGAGGGCAACCATGCAAGAGGACAATTTCAAGAGGTTAATTGTACTCTCCGTTTTTTTCTGTTTTTCTGTACCAGAAATTTAAAACGGCCCCTCCGCCACGCCCCGGTACCCGAGGCCTCCGTTGCCCTGCCTGGGCGGGCGGCGGGGCGCTGCCGGGGCGGGCTGGCCGCGGGGATGGCGGTAAGGCGCAAGGACAAGCGAAGCTGGGCCTCAAGAGGCAGCCCGCGGTCCCCGCCCCCGTCTACGGCCATACCACCCTGAACGCGCCCGATCTCGTCTGATCTCGGAAGCTAAGCAGGGTCGGGCCTGGTTAGTACTTGGATGGGAGACCGCCTGGGAATACCGGGTACTGTAGGCTTTTGGCCTCCCGCTGCGGCTCCGCCTTCTCCTTTAGTCGCCCGCGGCGGTGGCCGCCAGCTCCGCCCCCCGCCGGGCACCGCTGCAGGCCCCACCTCCTCCGCCCCCCCCACCACCACCACAAAGCGCCAGAGGGGTCGCTCCATGCGGCCCGAAGGCGGCCCTGGAAAGCAGCAGCACACCCGACGCTCCGGGGGTGGCTGGCCCGGACCCAGACTCTGCCGCGGGCCCGGGGCCCGTCCGTGCAGCCCGCGAGCCCCTCCACCTGCACCTGGCCGGCCCCACCAGCACCCAGCCCGGGCGCCGCCACCTGTCCGCCAGTGTGGCTCTCCGCAGCTCTCTCCGGATAAAGCTGGATAAAGGTCTGGATGGGAAGGAGGGGCAGTGATTCAGCCTATTGCTCTTAGTGCCCCTCCCCCACACTCAGGAGCCCTTTGTGACAAGGCCACAGCTCTGTGATGCAGGCCTGGGGTTCTGCCATCAAGTGAACTCCCAGGGCTCTGTTGCCTGAGGGCGGCAATGCAGTTCAGAAGACGGAGAATCTCTTTTCTTGGAAAAACACTGTTGCTATCTGGCTGAGATCCAGCCCAACTTCCTGGGTGATTGATATCATCCTTGGCTTCCTGTGTGGACTGGGGCTCTTCCTCACGTTACTCCCCTGCTTCCAGAGTAATCCATTCTTAGCACCACCTAGGAAACCTAGAAACATCAGGAAGCATCAAGTAGAGCTGAAGGGGAGGAGCAGGAGTAGGAAGAAAAGTCGATCTTTGAAAGCTTGCAGAGATTGCCTGGAAGAACTGGAGGGGACTCACAACCTGGCTTCACCTCTGCGGAGCTGCCTGGGGAGGCTTCCTGGCAAGGGCAACTTTCATCAGCTCTCATGGCAAGACCCTCCTGGTGAGATGTGCAAAGCAGTGCCTGCTGGAGCCTGTGGAGGATACTGCTTGAAGGGTTGGGAACCCTGCAGGAACACCTCCTGTAGGGTTTCCTTCCTGGTTCAAGACACTCGAGAGGTGCTGGAAGCACATATTACAAGGTTTTGGGTAAAGCACGGGTGGACCCTACCCCTCAAGGTCCTCAAGCCCATCAATCTCTTGAAGTCGACAAAGTTCCAACCCTCCACCACCCTGCGGTTAGCCTCGTCCCCTTCAGCCACCTGTGTATCTGGGTCCCACTCAACAGTCACATTTGCTGAGTTCCCGGAGAAACCTCCTCAGGCTCATTCAGGAGAGAAGGTGAGAACAGAAGAGTCCGTTCCTGCCCTGAAGAGGCCTCTCCTTGTCCCCTCCACTGTGTGTAAGGAAATCCAGACTGCCCTGGGAGCGATTCCACCTGGTGACTACCATGGGCCCTCAAAGGCTTCTCTGACTGCACAGCAGGGCAGGCCACCTTCTCAGTCCCTCACACTCAGCCTTGTGGGCAGAACCTGGAAGAGTGAGACTGTGGAATGGGTCAAGAGGGACAGCCTAGAGCCAGGTCCAAGTTCAGCAATGGTCAGGAACGAGCCAAGAGAGGAGAGTGGTGGTCAGGCCTCAGGAGACACCTGCCATAGGGTAACAGTGATAGAGGTGAACTTAGGATCCCAATCTTTGAGAGGTGAAGAGGCCAGGGAGGCTGTGGAGGCCAAGGAGTCTCCTGCTCTTCAACCACAGTCTAGTGTTATCTTGGAAACCAAAGTGTTGACAAAATCCCAAACCACAAATGTACCTATGAGGAGTTTAGAGGTGCCAGGGGCCAGTAAAAGTTTCCTACTACCTAGAATGTCTGTTTTCCAACCTCTAGGTGAGCCATGCCTTAACATGGAGGTTGCTAGTGAGTTTAACTCCAAAGTAAAGGTACAGTCAGACAACCAGCTTCAGGACTTTCCCAAACACAGGTTCCTTGCTGCAGACAACTTGGCTTCTCAGGTGCCTCAGTGCCATCCCCAGAGAGTCCCCACCAGAGACACGTTAGCTTCCCAGGAGCCAAGTGGCCTTATGGAAGGCCAAAGGAGCAACCTAGGGCAGCAGGAGCCCAAAACTTCAAAACTCCAAGACTCATGGAAGAGCCAGAGCAAGATGATTGCCCCTACTTACAAAAGAGAGGACCGTAGGAGGCATAAACCAGGAGAGCACGAAGAGAGGTTTAAAGAATGAGGGACCCCTCAAGCTGGAAGTATGAGCCGCCCTGCCCAGGTCAGGGGCATAACAGACTCTATTGGGAGCAGATGTCTCCAGCTCATGCCAGAGAAGAAATATAGCCCTCCAGAAAGCCTCTTCAGAAAAAGGATGAGGCTATTTTTAAAGTGGATTTTCCCCAATAAAAAAGTCAATGGTCGAGATGCTCTGCAAAGAAAAAAAAAAAGCCCATATCAGCCACTGCCCAGAGTCACGGATCAGTCAAAAGCAGATCAATCTTGAAGAGTGAGACTGCTGAGGGTCAGGCACTCATGACAGCTGTTGGACAGATCGTAGAAGAAAAAAGAGCAATTCACCATGGACTTCATGCCACAGAGTTAAATGAGCACAGAGTGGAATTCCAAGTCCCAGTATGTGGGGGTTTCTGCTACCATAGGCTTACCTCCTACCCAGAGCAAGGGAGAATGATGGGTTCTACAGCCTGCAGTCATAAAGCCACCTCCAAGGGCCAGAGTTGTTCTGTCAGGGAAAGGGAAGTCAGACACCAACATAGTTTGAAAAGTGTAAGGTTTGACGATGAGCAGCTGGGCCTAAGGTGCCTCCCATCCTTGTCCCCCAGGAAGAGTGTGTTTCCAGTTAGTACCTGCCAGTATGGGCCAAGGATTCCAGGTGCCCCAGCCCGCCATCAACACTGTCCAAGGCATTGTCATCTTTGGGGAGGTGTCTTGCCTGGTCGACAGTAAAATCCTTCTTTAGTCTTCCCTTTAGTAGGAAAACATGTCTCCAAGTAAAAATTCAGTCCATGTAGAGAAAATGATTTTCTCATTAGCACATCCAAGATATTTAATGTTCCCCAATACATATATATATATATATATTTTTTCTAATAAAAGCATAGTGTAATGGCAAAAAAAGAGAAATTTAAAACGGCATGGAAAAATGCTGAACATTAGGAATAATTAAAGCTATGCAAATCCAAATTACAAAAACCTATCCTCTCACACCAGTCAGAATGGCCATCAGCAAGAATTCTGCAAAAAGTAAATGCTGAAGGGGTTTTAGAGAAATGCCTACCCTTGGTCCAAAGTGGGACATGGTAAGAGCCAGTAATGAAAACAAAAATGAGGTGCCTTGTAAAGGTAAATACTGAGCTACCATTAAATCAAGCATACCCACTGCTGGGCCTATCGCCTGAGGGGATGAGAATCAAAAAAACACAGGCTGGGCTTCACTGGTGGCGCAGTGGTTGAGAGCCCGCCTGCCAATGCAGGGGACACGCGTTCATGCTCCGGGTCAGGAAGATCCCACGTGCCGCGGAGCGGCTTGTCCCGTGAGCTAGGGCTGCTGGGCCTGCGCGTCCGGAGCCTGTGCTCTGCAATGGGAGGGTCCACCGCAGTGAGAGGCCCACGTACCGCAAAAAAAAAAAAAAAAAAAAAAAAAAACAAAAAACAAAAAAAACACAGGCTGGCAATCCTCCACTCCAGCAATATTTACCATAGCCAACACTTGGAAGCTACGAAAATGTCCATCAACAGAGGAATGCACAAAGAAGAAGTGGTCCCTGTACACAATGGAATATGACTCCAATAAAAAATCTATATAAATACAATTTATAAAACAAACATAATTAAGGAGACATCAGCTCTTGGGGGCACATTCCACTCTAATATTTAACCGAGGAACACCACTGCCCGGATGGTCTGTTTCCCTAGTTCCCAGGTTGGGAAAAGCAGAAATGCTGCCGCCCTCTGGCCATTACCTGCAACAGCAGCTTTAAGACCTGTGCTAAGGGTCACTTCATATGCAGCAGTACTGGTGGGCTGTAAATGAAACCTGCCCTCCAAACGTCTTGAGGGAGGTAATGGCCAAAATATTTCTAAATGTCACACACACTTCACGAAGACAATTTGAAGAGGTAAGCTGTACTCACAGTTGAAGAAAAGAAGGACATGCCAGAAAGCTCAATTTCAAGGGATTATGAGATGCATGCAAATCCAGCCACAAAGTGGTATCGGCTCACACTAGTCAGAACACACATCAGCAAAAAAACTACAAACAAAAAATGCTGAAGGTGTTGTGGAGAAGCGCATACCCTCAACTTTAAGCGGGACGTAACCTGGTAAGAGCCACTAACGAGAACAGACTGGAGGTGCCTCTACAAGGTAAACATTCCGCTACCATATGATCCAGCAGGCCCACTCCTGGGCCTATAACCTAAGAAGACAGAATTGGAAAGACACAGGCAGGCAAATGTGCATTGCCGCAGCATTACAATAGCCATGACGTGGAAGCAACCAAAAAGCCCATCAACAGATGAGAGGACAAAGAAGAACTGGTACATGTACAGACAGAATATTAGCCAAGGAAGAAAAGGACACAATGCCATTTGCAGCACCGTAGATGAGTCTAGAGGTGATCACGTGACTTGTAGTAAGTCAGAAAGAGAAAGACACGTATCGTATGATATCACTTATAGGTGTTACCTAAAAATTGATACCAGTGAAGATATTTCCACAGAGAAGGGCAATCCCAGATTCATTAAACAAACTTATGGTTCACCAACGGAAAGGTGTGAGGATTGGATACATTACGAGATTGGGGTGAACAGACATATACAAACACAGGTGAAATATATAATCACCAAAGACCTACAGAATACCAAGAGAAGACTACTCAACATTCTGTCATAACGTACATGGGAAAAGGATCCCAGCAAGAACAGACATATGTATATGTGTAAAAGAACCACATCTTGCACACCTGCAACAAGCCAAACATTGTAATCAAACACGCTGTGATAAAATAAAAAATAAAAAAATTAAATTAAAAAAACGAACAAGAAGTAGTGAGACAAACTTAAGGGGCCTTCTCCTGGCACATTCCATTCTAAATTACAACCTAGAGCACGACTCCCATTGAGGCTCTGCTGCCCTAGTAACCAGATTTGGTAAGGGAGAACTGCTGCCCCCTTGTGGCCGTTTCACACAACAGCACCTTTAATCCCAACGCTAATGTCAGTTGATATTCAAAATCATTGCAGGCCTGTAAATGACACCTGCCCTGAAAACAAATCCTGGGGTCATATATCGACCAAAAAATTCAAAAGACGTCCATATTTCAAAACGACACTTTCAAGAGGCATATTTTGTTCTGCGTATTTGTTCTGCACATTAGGGTTCTGCTTCTTTTTCTTTCTTTCTTTCTTTGTTAAAAAAAAAAACGGGAATGGAAAAAGGCAACCCTCAGAATGGGAGAAAATATTTGCAAACGAATCCACGGACAAAGGTTTAATCTCCAATATATATAACAGCTCATGCAGCTTAATATTAAAAAAAAACAAACAACCCAATACAAAAATGGGCAGAAGATCTAAATAGACGTTTCTTCAAAGAAGACACAGAGATGGCCAAGACGCACATGAAAAGCTGCTCAACATCACTCATCATTAGAGAAATGCACATCAAAACTACAGTGAGGTATCACCTCACACCTGTTAGAATGGGCATCATCAGAAAATGTACAAACAACAAATGCTGGGGAGGGTGTGGACCAAAGGAACCTTCTTCCACTATTGGTGGGAATGTAAATTGATATAGTCACTATGGAGAACAGCATGGAGGTTCCTTAAAAAACTAAAAATAGAATTACCATAGGATCCAGCAATCCCACTTCTGGGCATATAGCCAGAGAAAACCATAAATGAAAAAGACACATTCACCACAATGTTCATTGCAGCACTATTTACAATAGCCAGGTAATGGAAGCAACCTAAATGCCCACAGACAGACGAACGGATAATGATGTGGTCCATCTATAAAACGGAATATTACTCAGCCATAAAAAGGAACGAAACTGGGTCTTCTGTGGAGATGTCGACGGATCTAGAGACTGTCATACAGAGTGAAGTAAGTCAGAAGGAGAAAAACAAATATTGTATATTAATGCATATATGTGGAACCTAGAAAGATGGTACAGATGACCCGGTTTGCAGGGCAGAAATACAGACACAGAGGTAGAGAACAAACGTATGGACACCAAGAGGGGGGAAGCCATGGGTTGTTGGTGGTGGGATGAGTCGGGAGATTGGGATTGTCCTGTATACATGTATATGCATAAAATAGATAACTAATAATAATCCTGCTGAATAAAAAAATAAACTTAAATTTCAAAATTTTAAAAAATAAATAAAATTTTAAAATAAAACGGAAAAAAAGTTCTTCCCTTCACACAGATATATTTATAGGAATGAATTATTTCCATGCTTATATCTATAAATACATAGAAGAGGAATAAAATCTCACTTGAACCAAAAAAGAAAAAAAAAATAAAACAGAACCCACCAGTTATACACAGGAAAACCCTATCAGGGCACTGGCTCCAGCGGCAAACAATTCTGAAGTTGGTCAGAGGTGGGGAATCATCTCCCATGCAGCCAGCAGCCCCCCCAACCCCCGCAAGGAGCGTCGTCTTTGCAAAGCTGGGGGACCGTGCCGAGGCGTCTGTGAGTCAACGTGAGCCGAGCCCCAGGCCAGCTGCTGCTGAACTGTTCCCACCCTTCCCAGGTAAAACACCTGAATATGTCCAAGGACTTGAAAGCCTAGAGGAAGGGCCGTGGAGCCACAGCAGCGACAGCACGCAGGCCGACTTGGTGCCTGCAGGCCAGCCAGGATGGTCCTGGCCCCGGGCGCTCTTCTGGAAGCTTTCCATTTCCCTGCCTGAGATACTCCTCCTGTCCCGGCCCCCACTGCTTTTTTCCTTCCTCACCTCTGCCCGGGGAGAAATTCCAACGGAAGGTATGGGTGACACATCCTCTTCTTTAGCAGGTGGCAGCCCGGCAACTCCTGCAGAAAGTCCAGCAGAGCCCCACTCACACCGGGCCACCCACAGAGCCGTGGCCCCTCACTCCCTCCCACCAGCACAGCCCCGAGACTGCTGACGGGGCAGAGAATATGGCGTCAGGCACAGCTGCAGGGGCTCTTGCTGCCTGGAGCCGTGTTTATATGGACCTCAACCCAGGCACACCTGGGGAGGGCTGGCTGGCAGGGTCAGGCTGCCCAGGTCAGCCCATCCTCACCCCTCAGGGACTCCCATTGCAGAAAATGGACCTCGCTGAACCGGCCAGGTCCAAGGAACAGGTGTGGGCTCCTGAGAGTCTGGATAGACAAGGGGCTGCAGCTCCGGCTTGTTTTCTAATCCTTTTATCTGGCCCATGAGTGGGAGACAACTTCAAGAAGACCCTCTCCTAATGAGAGGAACCCAGGAGTCAGGGAGAGGAGGGGTGATGGGTGGAGACAGAGGCCTGGTGCCCCGGCTGCGGTGGAAGCCTCTGGAAGACCAGGCAGAGGGAGGCCGCACAGAGTGATGCCCAGGGTCACAGACCTGTCGGAGCTGCTGTTTGTTAGCTCAAGTCCTGCTCTGAGGTGCTCTGTGTCAGCTCTGAGTGACAGGTGATCTGGGCTGCTCTGCAATGAGGGCTACGTGCACGGTACCTGTGTGCCCAGCCCTGCCGGGGTACCTGCCCAGGGCAGCTCCGTATCCTGGGAGGGGCCTGACCACGAGAGCACCATGGACTGCTGGGGAGGGGGGGCCTGCCCAGGTGAGCTCCATATCCTGGGATTGCCCTGACCACGAGAGGCCCGTGGGCTGCTGGGGACCTGGTAAACGATGTCGGGACAGTCAGTGAAGCCACCGAGGATATACATCCAGTAGTTCCTAATTCCTACACCCTGCTGGTCATTCTACCATCCACCAGGACACGGTATTCTGTATGAGACTTCAGTGATGCCTTCTTCTCTATTGCATTGGTCCCCGAAAGGCTCTGCTGCCCTAGTAACCAGATTTGGGAATGGAGAAATGCTGCCGCCTTGTGGCCGTTTGCCACAACAGCAGCTTTAAACCCAGTGCTCATGGTCACTAAATATTCACACTCATTGCAGCCTGTAAACGGCACCTGCCCTGAAAAACAACCCTGGGGTCGAAAATGGACCCAAAACTTCTAAAGAGGGCAACCATGCAAGAGGACAATTTCAAGAGGTTAATTGTACTCTCCGTTTTTTTCTGTTTTTCTGTACCAGAAATTTAAAACGGCCCCTCCGCCACGCCCCGGTACCCGAGGCCTCCGTTGCCCTGCCTGGGCGGGCGGCGGGGCGCTGCCGGGGCGGGCTGGCCGCGGGGATGGCGGTAAGGCGCAAGGACAAGCGAAGCTGGGCCTCAAGAGGCAGCCCGCGGTCCCCGCCCCCGTCTACGGCCATACCACCCTGAACGCGCCCGATCTCGTCTGATCTCGGAAGCTAAGCAGGGTCGGGCCTGGTTAGTACTTGGATGGGAGACCGCCTGGGAATACCGGGTACTGTAGGCTTTTGGCCTCCCGCTGCGGCTCCGCCTTCTCCTTTAGTCGCCCGCGGCGGTGGCCGCCAGCTCCGCCCCCCGCCGGGCACCGCTGCAGGCCCCACCTCCTCCGCCCCCCCCACCACCACCACAAAGCGCCAGAGGGGTCGCTCCATGCGGCCCGAAGGCGGCCCTGGAAAGCAGCAGCACACCCGACGCTCCGGGGGTGGCTGGCCCGGACCCAGACTCTGCCGCGGGCCCGGGGCCCGTCCGTGCAGCCCGCGAGCCCCTCCACCTGCACCTGGCCGGCCCCACCAGCACCCAGCCCGGGCGCCGCCACCTGTCCGCCAGTGTGGCTCTCCGCAGCTCTCTCCGGATAAAGCTGGATAAAGGTCTGGATGGGAAGGAGGGGCAGTGATTCAGCCTATTGCTCTTAGTGCCCCTCCCCCACACTCAGGAGCCCTTTGTGACAAGGCCACAGCTCTGTGATGCAGGCCTGGGGTTCTGCCATCAAGTGAACTCCCAGGGCTCTGTTGCCTGAGGGCGGCAATGCAGTTCAGAAGACGGAGAATCTCTTTTCTTGGAAAAACACTGTTGCTATCTGGCTGAGATCCAGCCCAACTTCCTGGGTGATTGATATCATCCTTGGCTTCCTGTGTGGACTGGGGCTCTTCCTCACGTTACTCCCCTGCTTCCAGAGTAATCCATTCTTAGCACCACCTAGGAAACCTAGAAACATCAGGAAGCATCAAGTAGAGCTGAAGGGGAGGAGCAGGAGTAGGAAGAAAAGTCGATCTTTGAAAGCTTGCAGAGATTGCCTGGAAGAACTGGAGGGGACTCACAACCTGGCTTCACCTCTGCGGAGCTGCCTGGGGAGGCTTCCTGGCAAGGGCAACTTTCATCAGCTCTCATGGCAAGACCCTCCTGGTGAGATGTGCAAAGCAGTGCCTGCTGGAGCCTGTGGAGGATACTGCTTGAAGGGTTGGGAACCCTGCAGGAACACCTCCTGTAGGGTTTCCTTCCTGGTTCAAGACACTCGAGAGGTGCTGGAAGCACATATTACAAGGTTTTGGGTAAAGCACGGGTGGATCCTACCCCTCAAGGTCCTCAAGCCCATCAATCTCTTGAAGTCGACAAAGTTGCAACCCTCCACCACCATGCGGTTAGCCTCGTCCCCTTCAGCCACCTGTGTATCTGGGTCCCACTCAACAGTCACGTTTGCTGAGTTCCCGGAGAAACCTCCTCAGGCTCATTCAGGAGAGAAGGTGAGAACAGAAGAGTCCGTTCCTGCCCTGAAGAGGCCTCTCCTTGTCCCCTCCACTGTGTGTAAGGAAATCCAGAGTGCCCTGGGAGCGATTCCACCTGGTGACTACCATGGGCCCTCAAAGGCTTCTCTGACTGCACAGCAGGGCAGGCCACCTTCTCAGTCCCTCACACTCAGCCTTGTGGGCAGAACCTGGAAGAGTGAGACTGTGGAATGGGTCAAGAGGGACAGCCTAGAGCCAGGTCCAAGTTCAGCAATGGTCAGGAACGAGCCAAGAGAGGAGAGTGGTGGTCAGGCCTCAGGAGACACCTGCCATAGGGTAACAGTGATAGAGGTGAACTTAGGATCCCAATCTTTGAGAGGTGAAGAGGCCAGGGAGGCTGTGGAGGCCAAGGAGTCTCCTGCTCTTCAACCACAGTCTAGTGTTATCTTGGAAACCAAAGTGTTGACAAAATCCCAAACCACAAATGTACCTATGAGGAGTTTAGAGGTGCCAGGGGCCAGTAAAAGTTTCCTACTACCTAGAATGTCTGTTTTCCAACCTCTAGGTGAGCCATGCCTTAACATGGAGGTTGCTAGTGAGTTTAACTCCAAAGTAAAGGTACAGTCAGACAACCAGCTTCAGGACTTTCCCAAACACAGGTTCCTTGCTGCAGACAACTTGGCTTCTCAGGTGCCTCAGTGCCATCCCCAGAGAGTCCCCACCAGAGACACGTTAGCTTCCCAGGAGCCAAGTGGCCTTATGGAAGGCCAAAGGAGCAACCTAGGGCAGCAGGAGCCCAAAACTTCAAAACTCCAAGACTCATGGAAGAGCCAGAGCAAGATGATTGCCCCTACTTACAAAAGAGAGGACCGTAGGAGGCATAAACCAGGAGAGCACGAAGAGAGGTTTAAAGAATGAGGGACCCCTCAAGCTGGAAGTATGAGCCGCCCTGCCCAGGTCAGGGGCATAACAGACTCTATTGGGAGCAGATGTCTCCAGCTCATGCCAGAGAAGAAATATAGCCCTCCAGAAAGCCTCTTCAGAAAAAGGATGAGGCTATTTTTAAAGTGGATTTTCCCCAATAAAAACGTCAATGGTCGAGATGCTCTGCAAAGAAAAAAAAAAAAAAAGCCCATATCAGCCACTGCCCGGAGTCACGGATCAGTCAAAAGCAGATCAATCTTGAAGAGTGAGACTGCTGAGGGTCAGGCACTCATGACAGCTGTTGGACAGATCGTAGAAGAAAAAAGAGCAATTCACCATGGACTTCATGCCACAGAGTTAAATGAGCACAGAGTGGAATTCCAAGTCCCAGTATGTGGGGGTTTCTGCTACCATAGGCTTACCTCCTACCCAGAGCAAGGGAGAATGATGGGTTCTACAGCCTGCAGTCATAAAGCCACCTCCAAGGGCCAGAGTTGTTCTGTCAGGGAAAGGGAAGTCAGACACCAACATAGTTTGAAAAGTGTAAGGTTTGACGATGAGCAGCTGGGCCTAAGGTGCCTCCCATCCTTGTCCCCCAGGAAGAGTGTGTTTCCAGTTAGTACCTGCCAGTATGGGCCGAGGATTCCAGGTGCCCCAGCCCGCCATCAACACTGTCCAAGGCATTGTCATCTTTGGGGAGGTGTCTTGCCTGGTCGACAGTAAAATCCTTCTTTAGTCTTCCCTTTAGTAGGAAAACATGTCTCCAAGTAAAAATTCAGTCCATGTAGAGAAAATGATTTTCTCATTAGCACATCCAAGATATTTAATGTTCCCCAATACATATATATATATTTTTTTCTAATAAAAGCATAGTGTAATGGCAAAAAAGAGAAATTTAAAATGGCATGGAAAAATGCTGAACATTAGGAATAATTTAAGCTATGCAAATCCAAATTACAAAAACCTATCCGCTCACACCAGTCAGAATGGCCATCAGCAAGAATTCTGCAAAAAGTAAATGCTGAAGGGGTTTTAGAGAAATGCCTACCCTTGGTCCAAAGTGGGACATGGTAAGAGCCAGTAATGAAAACAAAAATGAGGTGCCTTGTAAAGGTAAATACTGAGCTACCATTCAATCAAGCATACCCACTGCTGGGCCTATCGCCTGAGGGGATGAGAATCAATAAAACACAGGCTGGGCTTCACTGGTGGCGCAGTGGTTGAGAGCCCGCCTGCCAATGCAGGGGACACGCGTTCATGCTCCGGGTCGGGAAGATCCCACGTGCCGCGGAGCGGCTTGTCCCGTGAGCTAGGGCTGCTGGGCCTGCGTGTCCGGAGCCTGTGCTCGGCAATGGGAGGGTCCACCGCAGTGAGAGGCCCACGTACCGCAAAAAAAAAAAAAAAAAAAAAAAAAACAAACAAAAAACAAAATAAACACAGGCTGGCAATCCTCCACTCCAGCAATATTTACCATAGCCAACACTTGGAAGCTACGAAAATGTCCATCAACAGAGGAATGCACAAAGAAGAAGTGGTCCCTGTACACAATGGAATATGACTCCAATAAAAAATCTATATAAATACAATTTATAAAACAAACATAATTAAGGAGACATCAGCTCTTGGGGGCACATTCCACTCTAATATTTAACCGAGGAACACCACTGCCCGGATGGTCTGTTTCCCTAGTTCCCAGGTTGGGAAAAGCAGAAATGCTGCCGCCCTCTGGCCATTACCTGCAACAGCAGCTTTAAGACCTGTGCTAAGGGTCACTTCACATGCAGCAGTACTGGTGGGCTGTAAATGAAACCTGCCCTCCAAACGTCTTGAGGGAGGTAATGGCCAAAATATTTCTAAATGTCACACACACTTCACGAAGACAATTTGAAGAGGTAAGCTGTACTCACAGTTGAAGAAAAGAAGGACATGCCAGAAAGCTCAATTTCAAGGGATTATGAGACGCATGCAAATCCAGCCACAAAGTGGTATCGGCTCACACTAGTCAGAACACACATCAGCAAAAAAACTACAAACAAAAAATGCTGAAGGTGTTGTGGAGAAGCGCATACCCTCAACTTTAAGCGGGACGTAACCTGGTAAGAGCCACTAATGAGAACAGACTGGAGGTGCCTCTACAAGGTAAACATTCCGCTACCATATGATCCAGCAGGCCCACTCCTGGGCCTATAACCTAAGAAGACAG
This sequence comes from Mesoplodon mirus, assembly GCF_964341445.2. Lineage (NCBI taxonomy): Eukaryota > Metazoa > Chordata > Mammalia > Artiodactyla > Ziphiidae > Mesoplodon > Mesoplodon mirus. Next base: position 100,458,062 of record NC_138976.1, read on the forward strand.
AATTGGAAAGACACAGGCAGGCAAATGTGCATTGCCGCAGCATTACAATAGCCATGACGTGGAAGCAACCAAAAAGCCCATCAACAGATGAGGGGACAAAGAAGAACTGGTACATGTACAGACAGAATATTAGCCAAGGAAGAAAAGGACACAATGCCATTTGCAGCACCGTAGATGAGTCTAGAGGTGATCACGTGACTTGTAGTAAGTCAGAAAGAGAAAGACACGTATCGTATGATATCACTTATAGGTGTTACCTAAAAATTGATACCAGTGAAGATATTTCCACAGAGAAGGGCAATCCCAGATTCATTAAACAAACTTATGGTTCACCAACGGAAAGGTGTGAGGATTGGATACATTACGAGATTGGGGTGAACAGACATATACAAACACAGGTGAAATATATAATCACCAAAGACCTACAGAATACCAAGAGAAGACTACTCAACATTCTGTCATAACGTACATGGGAAAAGTATCCCAGCAAGAACAGACATATGTATATGTGTAAAAGAACCACATCTTGCACACCTGCAACAAGCCAAACATTGTAATCAAACACGCTGTGATAAAATAAAAAATAAAAAAATTAAATTAAAAAAACGAACAAGAAGTAGTGAGACAAACTTAAGGGGCCTTCTCCTGGCACATTCCATTCTAAATTACAACCTAGAGCACGACTCCCATTGAGGCTCTGCTGCCCTAGTAACCAGATTTGGTAAGGGAGAACTGCTGCCCCCTTGTGGCCGTTTCACACAACAGCACCTTTAATCCCAACGCTAATGTCAGTTGATATTCAAAATCATTGCAGGCCTGTAAATGACACCTGCCCTGAAAACAAATCCTGGGGTCATATATCGACCAAAAAATTCAAAAGACGTCCATATTTCAAAACGACACTTTCAAGAGGCATATTTTGTTCTGCATATTTGTTCTGCACATTAGGGTTCTGCTTCTTTTTCTTTCTTTCTTTCTTTGTTAAAACAAAAACGGGAATGGAAAAAGGCAACCCTCAGAATGGGAGAAAATATTTGCAAACGAATCCACGGACAAAGGTTTAATCTCCAATATATATAATAGCTCATGCAGCTTAATATTAAAAAAAAAACAAACAACCCAATACAAAAATGGGCAGAAGATCTAAATAGACGTTTCTTCAAAGAAGACACAGAGATGGCCAAGACGCACATGAAAAGCTGCTCAACATCACTCATCATTAGAGAAATGCACATCAAAACTACAGTGAGGTATCACCTCACACCTGTTAGAATGGGCATCATCAGAAAATGTACAAACAACAAATGCTGGGGAGGGTGTGGACCAAAGGAACCTTCTTCCACTATTGGTGGGAATGTAAATTGATACAGTCACTATGGAGAACAGCATGGAGGTTCCTTAAAAAACTAAAAATAGAATTACCATAGGATCCAGCAATCCCACTTCTGGGCATAGAGCCAGAGAAAACCATAAATGAAAAAGACACATTCACCACAATGTTCATTGCAGCACTATTTACAATAGCCAGGTAATGGAAGCAACCTAAATGCCCACAGACAGACGAACGGATAATGATGTGGTCCATCTATAAAACGGAATATTACTCAGCCATAAAAAGGAACGAAACTGGGTCATCTGTGGAGATGTCGACGGATCTAGAGACTGTCATACAGAGTGAAGTAAGTCAGAAGGAGAAAAACAAATATTGTATATTAATGCATATATGTGGAACCTAGAAAGATGGTACAGATGACCCGGTTTGCAGGGCAGAAATAGAGACACAGAGGTAGAGAACAAACGTATGGACACCAAGAGGGGGGAAGCCATGGGTTGTTGGTGGTGGGATGAGTCGGGAGATTGGGATTGTCCTGTATACATGTATATGCATAAAATAGATAACTAATAATAATCCTGCTGAATAAAAAAATAAACTTAAATTTCAAAATTTTAAAAAATAAATAAAATTTTAAAATAAAACGGAAAAAAAGTTCTTCCCTTCACACAGATGTATTTATAGGAATGAATTATTTCCATGCTTATATCTATAAATACATAGAAGAGGAATAAAATCTCACTTGAACCAAAAAAGAAAAAAAAAAACAGAACCCACCAGTTATACACAGGAAAACCCTATCAGGGCACTGGCTCCAGCGGCAAACAATTCTGAAGTTGGTCAGAGGTGGGGAATCATCTCCCATGCAGCCAGCAGCCCCCCCAACCCCCGCAAGGAGCGTCGTCTTTGCAAAGCTGGGGGACCCTGCCGAGGCGTCGTGAGTCAACGTGAGCCGAGCCCCAGGCTAGCTGCTACTGAACTGTTCCCACCCTTCCCAGGTAAAACACCTGAATATGTCCAAGGACTTGAAAGCCTAGAGGAAGGGCCGTGGAGCCACAGCAGCGACAGCACGCAGGCCGACTTGGTGCCTGCAGGCCAGCCAGGATGGTCCTGGCCCCGGGCGCTCTTCTGGAAGCTTTCCATTTCCCTGCCTGAGATACTCCTCCTGTCCCGGCCCCCACTGCTTTTTTCCTTCCTCACCTCTGCCCGGGGAGAAATTCCAACGGAAGGTATGGGTGACACATCCTCTTCTTTAGCAGGTGGCAGCCCGGCAACTCCTGCAGAAAGTCCAGCAGAGCCCCACTCACACCGGGCCACCCACAGAGCCGTGGCCCCTCACTCCCTCCCACCAGCACAGCCCCGAGACTGCTGACGGGGCAGAGAATATGGCGGCAGGCACAGCTGCAGGGGCTCTTGCTGCCTGGAGCCGTGTTTATATGGACCTCAAGCCAGGCACACCTGGGGAGGGCTGGCCGGCAGGGTCAGGCTGCCAAGGTCAGCCCATCCTCACCCCTCAGGGACTCCCATTGCAGAAAATGGACCTCGCTGAACCGGCCAGGTCCAAGGAACAGGTGTGGGCTCCTGAGAGTCTGGATAGACAAGGGGCTGCAGCTCCGGCTTGTTTTCTAATCCTTTTATCTGGCCCATGAGTGGGAGACAACTTCAAGAAGACCCTCTCCTAATGAGAGGAACCCAGGAGTCAGGGAGAGGAGGGGTGATGGGTGGAGACAGAGGCCTGGTGCCCCGGCTGCGGTGGAAGCCTCTGGAAGACCAGGCAGAGGGAGGCCGCACAGAGTGATGCCCAGGGTCACAGACCTGTTGGAGCTGCTGTTTGTTAGCTCAAGTCCTGCTCTGAGGTGCTCTGTGTCAGCTCTGAGTGACAGGTGATCTGGGCTGCTCTGCAATGAGGGCTACGTGCACGGTACCTGTGTGCCCAGCCCTGCCGGGGTACCTGCCCAGGGCAGCTCCGTATCCTGGGAGGGGCCTGACCACGAGAGCACCATGGGCTGCTGGGGAGGGGGTCCTGCCCAGGTGAGCTCCATATCCTGGGATTGCCCTGACCACGAGAGCCCCGTGGGCTGCTGGGGACCTGGTAAACGATGTCGGGACAGTCAGTGAAGCCACCGAGGATATACATCCAGTAGTTCCTAATTCCTACACCCTGCTGGTCATTCTACCATCCACCAGGACACGGTATTCTGTATGAGACTTCAGTGATGCTTTCTTCTGTATTGCATTGGTTCCCGAAAGGCTCTGCTGCCCTAGTAACCAGATTTGGGAATGGAGAAATGCTGCCGCCCTGTGGCCGTTTGCCACAACAGCAGCTTTAAACCCAGTGCTCATGGTCACTAAATATTCACACTCATTGCAGCCTGTAAACGGCACCTGCCCTGAAAAACAATCCTGGGGTCGAAAATGGACCCAAAACTTCTAAAGAGGGCAACCATGCAAGAGGACAATTTCAAGAGGTTAATTGTACTCTCCGTTTTTTTCTGTTTTTCTGTACCAGAAATTTAAAACGGCCCCTCCGCCACGCCCCGGTAACCGAGGCCTCCGTTGCCCTGCCTGGGCGGGCGGCGGGGCGCTGCCGGGGCGGGCTGGCCGCGGGGATGGCGGTAAGGCGCAAGGACAAGCGAAGCTGGGCCTCAAGAGGCAGCCCGCGGTCCCCGCCCCCGTCTACGGCCATACCACCCTGAACGCGCCCGATCTCGTCTGATCTCGGAAGCAAAGCAGGGTCGGGCCTGGTTAGTACTTGGATGGGAGACCGCCTGGGAATACCGGGTGCTGTAGGCTTTTGGCCTCCCGCTGCGGCTCCGCCTTCCCCTTTAGTCGCCCGTGGCGGTGGCCGCCAGCTCCGCCCCCCGCCGGGCACCGCTGCAGGCCCCACCTCCTCCGCCCCCCCCACCACCACCACAAAGCGCCAGAGGGGTCGCTCCATGCGGCCCGAAGGCGGCCCTGGAAAGCAGCAGCACACCCGACGCTCCGGGGGTGGCTGGCCCGGACCCAGACTCCGCCGCGGGCCCGGGGGCCGTCTGTGCGGCCCGCGAGCCCCTCCACCTGCACCTGGCCGGCCCCAACGGCGCCCAGCCCCGGCGCCGCCACCTGTCCGCCAGTGTGGCTCTCCGCAGCTCTCTCCGGATAAAGCTGGATAAAGGTCTGGACGCGAAGGAGGGGCAGTGATTCAGCCTATTGCTCTTAGTGCCCCTCCCCCACACTCAGGAGCCCTTTGTGACAAGGCCACAGCTCTGTGATGCAGGCCTGGGGTTCTGCCATCAAGTGAACTCCCAGGGCTCTGTTGCCTGAGGGCGGCAATGCAGTTCAGAAGACGGAGAATCTCTTTTCTTGGAAAAACACTGTTGCTATCTGGCTGAGATCCAGCCCAACTTCCTGGGTGATTGATATCATCCTTGGCTTCCTGTGTGGACTGGGGCTCTTCCTCACGTTACTCCCCTGCTTCCAGAGTAATCCATTCTTAGCACCACCTAGGAAACCTAGAAACATCAGGAAGCATCAAGTAGAGCTGGAGGGGAGGAGCAGGAGTAGGAAGAAAAGTCGATCTTTGAAAGCTTGCAGAGATTGCCTGGAAGAACTGGAGGGGACTCACAACCTGGCTTCACCTCTGCGGAGCTGCCTGGGGAGGCTTCCTGGCAAGGGCAACTTTCATCAGCTCTCATGGCAAGACCCTCCTGGTGAGATGTGCAAAGCAGTGCCTGCTGGAGCCTGTGGAGGATACTGCTTGAAGGGTTGGGAACCCTGCAGGAACACCTCCTGTAGGGTTTCCTTCCTGGTTCAAGACACTCGAGAGGTGCTGGAAGCACATATTACAAGGTTTTGGGTAAAGCACGGGTGGACCCTACCCCTCAAGGTCCTCAAGCCCATCAATCTCTTGAAGTCGACAAAGTTCCAACCCTCCACCACCCTGCGGTTAGCCTCGTCCCCTTCAGCCACCTGTGTATCTGGGTCCCACTCAACAGTCACGTTTGCTGAGTTCCCGGAGAAACCTCCTCAGGCTCATTCAGGAGAGAAGGTGAGAACAGAAGAGTCCGTTCCTGCCCTGAAGAGGCCTCTCCTTGTCCCCTCCACTGTGTGTAAGGAAATCCAGAGTGCCCTGGGAGCGATTCCACCTGGTGACTACCATGGGCCCTCAAAGGCTTCTCTGACTGCACAGCAGGGCAGGCCACCTTCTCAGTCCCTCACACTCAGCCTTGTGGGCAGAACCTGGAAGAGTGAGACTGTGGAATGGGTCAAGAGGGACAGCCTAGAGCCAGGTCCAAGTTCAGCAATGGTCAGGAACGAGCCAAGAGAGGAGAGTGGTGGTCAGGCCTCAGGAGACACCTGCCATAGGGTAACAGTGATAGAGGTGAACTTAGGATCCCAATCTTTGAGAGGTGAAGAGGCCAGGGAGGCTGTGGAGGCCAAGGAGTCTCCTGCTCTTCAACCACAGTCTAGTGTTATCTTGGAAACCAAAGTGTTGACAAAATCCCAAACCACAAATGTACCTATGAGGAGTTTAGAGGTGCCAGGGGCCAGTAAAAGTTTCCTACTACCTAGAATGTCTGTTTTCCAACCTCTAGGTGAGCCATGCCTTAACATGGAGGTTGCTAGTGAGTTTAACTCCAAAGTAAAGGTACAGTCAGACAACCAGCTTCAGGACTTTCCCAAACACAGGTTCCTTGCTGCAGACAACTTGGCTTCTCAGGTGCCTCAGTGCCATCCCCAGAGAGTCCCCACCAGAGACACGTTAGCTTCCCAGGAGACAAGTGGCCTTATGGAAGGCCAAAGGAGCAACCTAGGGCAGCAGGAGCCCAAAACTTCAAAACTCCAAGACTCATGGAAGAGCCAGAGCAAGATGATTGCCCCTACTTACAAAAGAGAGGACCGTAGGAGGCATAAACCAGGAGAGCACGAAGAGAGGTTTAAAGAATGAGGGACCCCTCAAGCTGGAAGTATGAGCCGCCCTGCCCAGGTCAGGGGCATAACAGACTCTATTGGGAGCAGATGTCTCCAGCTCATGCCAGAGAAGAAATATAGCCCTCCAGAAAGCCTCTTCAGAAAAAGGATGAGGCTATTTTTAAAGTGGATTTTCCCCAATAAAAAAGTCAATGGTCGAGATGCTCTGCAAAGAAAAAAAAAAAAAGCCCATATCAGCCACTGCCCGGAGTCACGGATCAGTCAAAAGCAGATCAATCTTGAAGAGTGAGACTGCTGAGGGTCAGGCACTCATGACAGCTGTTGGACAGATCGTAGAAGAAAAAAGAGCAATTCACCATGGACTTCATGCCACAGAGTTAAATGAGCACAGAGTGGAATTCCAAGTCCCAGTATGTGGGGGTTTCTGCTACCATAGGCTTACCTCCTACCCAGAGCAAGGGAGAATGATGGGTTCTACAGCCTGCAGTCATAAAGCCACCTCCAAGGGCCAGAGTTGTTCTGTCAGGGAAAGGGAAGTCCGACACCAACATAGTTTGAAAAGTGTAAGGTTTGACGATGAGCAGCTGGGCCTAAGGTGCCTCCCATCCTTGTCCCCCAGGAAGAGTGTGTTTCCAGTTAGTACCTGCCAGTATGGGCCGAGGATTCCAGGTGCCCCAGCCCGCCATCAACACTGTCCAAGGCATTGTCATCTTTGGGGAGGTGTCTTGCCTGGTCGACAGTAAAATCCTTCTTTAGTCTTCCCTTTAGTAGGAAAACATGTCTCCAAGTAAAAATTCAGTCCATGTAGAGAAAATGATTTTCTCATTAGCACATCCAAGATATTTAATGTTCCCCATTACATATATATATATATTTTTTTTTCTAATAAAAGCATAGTGTAATGGCAAAAAAAGAGAAATTTAAAACGGCATGGAAAAATGCTGAACATTAGGAATAATTAAAGCTATGCAAATCCAAATTACAAAAACCTATCCTCTCACACCAGTCAGAATGGCCATCAGCAAGAATTCTGCAAAAAGTAAATGCTGAAGGGGTTTTAGAGAAATGCCTACCCTTGGTCCAAAGTGGGACATGGTAAGAGCCAGTAATGAAAACAAAAATGAGGTGCCTTGTAAAGGTAAATACTGAGCTACCATTCAATCAAGCATACCCACTGCTGGGCCTATCGCCTGAGGGGATGAGAATCAAAAAAACACAGGCTGGGCTTCACTGGTGGCGCAGTGGTTGAGAGCCCGCCTGCCAATGCAGGGGACACGCGTTCATGCTCCGGGTCGGGAAGATCCCACGTGCCGCGGAGCGGCTTGTCCCGTGAGCTAGGGCTGCTGGGCCTGCGTGTCCGGAGCCTGTGCTCTGCAATGGGAGGGTCCACCGCAGTGAGAGGCCCACGTACCGCAAAAAAAAAAAAAAAAAAAAAAAAAAACAAACAAAAAACAAAATAAACACAGGCTGGCAATCCTCCACTCCAGCAATATTTACCATAGCCAACACTTGGAAGCTACGAAAATGTCCATCAACAGAGGAATGCACAAAGAAGAAGTGGTCCCTGTACACAATGGAATATGACTCCAATAAAAAATCTATATAAATACAATTTATAAAACAAACATAATTAAGGAGACATCAGCTCTTGGGGGCACATTCCACTCTAATATTTAACCGAGGAACACCACTGCCCGGATGGTATGTTTCCCTAGTTCCCAGGTTGGGAAAAGCAGAAATGCTGCCGCCCTCTGGCCATTACCTGCAACAGCAGCTTTAAGACCTGTGCTAAGGGTCACTTCATATGCAGCAGTACTGGTGGGCTGTAAATGAAACCTGCCCTCCAAACGTCTTGAGGGAGGTAATGGCCAAAATATTTCTAAATGTCACACACACTTCACGAAGACAATTTGAAGAGGTAAGCTGTACTCACAGTTGAAGAAAAGAAGGACATGCCAGAAAGCTCAATTTCAAGGGATTATGAGACGCATGCAAATCCAGCCACAAAGTGGTATCGGCTCACACTAGTCAGAACACACATCAGCAAAAAAACTACAAACAAAAAATGCTGAAGGTGTTGTGGAGAAGCGCATACCCTCAACTTTAAGCGGGACGTAACCTGGTAAGAGCCACTAATGAGAACAGACTGGAGGTGCCTCTACAAGGTAAACATTCCGCTACCATATGATCCAGCAGGCCCACTCCTGGGCCTATAACCAAAGAAGACAGAATTGGAAAGACACAGGCAGGCAAATGTGCATTGCCGCAGCATTACAATAGCCATGACGTGGAAGCAACCAAAAAGCCCATCAACAGATGAGGGGACAAAGAAGAACTGGTACATGTACAGACAGAATATTAGCCAAGGAAGAAAAGGACACAATGCCATTTGCAGCACCGTAGATGAGTCTAGAGGTGATCACGTGACTTGTAGTAAGTCAGAAAGAGAAAGACACGTATCGTATGATATCACTTATAGGTGTTACCTAAAAATTGATACCAGTGAAGATATTTCCACAGAGAAGGGCAATCCCAGATTCATTAAACAAACTTATGGTTCACCAACGGAAAGGTGTGAGGATTGGATACATTACGAGATTGGGGTGAACAGACATATACAAACACAGGTGAAATATATAATCACCAAAGACCTACAGAATACCAAGAGAAGACTACTCAACATTCTGTCATAACGTACATGGGAAAAGGATCCCAGCAAGAACAGACATATGTATATGTGTAAAAGAACCACATCTTGCACACCTGCAACAAGCCAAACATTGTAATCAAACACGCTGTGATAAAATAAAAAATAAAAAAAATTAAATTAAAAAAACGAACAAGAAATAGTGAGACAAACTTAAGGGGCCTTCTCCTGGCACATTCCATTCTAAATTACAACCTAGAGCACGACTCCCATTGAGGCTCTGCTGCCCTAGTAACCAGATTTGGTAAGGGAGAACTGCTGCCCCCTTGTGGCCGTTTCACACAACAGCACCTTTAATCCCAACGCTAATGTCAGTTGATATTCAAAATCATGGCAGGCCTGTAAATGACACCTGCCCTGAAAACAAATCCTGGGGTCATATATCGACCAAAAAATTCAAAAGACGTCCATATTTCAAAACGACAATTTCAAGAGGCATATTTTGTTCTGCGTATTTGTTCTGCACATTAGGGTTCTGCTTCTTTTTCTTTCTTTCTTTCTTTGTTAAAAAAAAAAACGGGAATGGAAAAAGGCAACCCTCAGAATGGGAGAAAATATTTGCAAACGAATCCACGGACAAAGGTTTAATCTCCAATATATATAACAGCTCATGCAGCTTAATATTAAAAAAAAAACAAACAACCCAATACAAAAATGGGCAGAAGATCTAAATAGACGTTTCTTCAAAGAAGACACAGAGATGGCCAAGACGCACATGAAAAGCTGCTCAACATCACTCATCATTAGAGAAATGCACATCAAAACTACAGTGAGGTATCACCTCACACCTGTTAGAATGGGCATCATCAGAAAATGTACAAACAACAAATGCTGGGGAGGGTGTGGACCAAAGGAACCTTCTTCCACTATTGGTGGGAATGTAAATTGATACAGTCACTATGGAGAACAGCATGGAGGTTCCTTAAAAAACTAAAAATAGAATTACCATAGGATCCAGCAATCCCACTTCTGGGCATAGAGCCAGAGGAAACCATAAATGAAAAAGACACATTCACCACAATGTTCATTGCAGCACTATTTACAATAGCCAGGTAATGGAAGCAACCTAAATGCCCACAGACAGACGAACGGATAATGATGTGGTCCATCTATAAAACGGAATATTACTCAGCCATAAAAAGGAACGAAACTGGGTCATCTGTGGAGATGTCGACGGATCTAGAGACTGTCATACAGAGTGAAGTAAGTCAGAAGGAGAAAAACAAATATTGTATATTAATGCATATATGTGGAACCTAGAAAGATGGTACAGATGACCCGGTTTGCAGGGCAGAAATAGAGACACAGAGGTAGAGAACAAACGTATGGACACCAAGAGGGGGGAAGCCATGGGTTGTTGGTGGTGGGATGAGTCGGGAGATTGGGATTGTCCTGTATACATGTATATGCATAAAATAGATAACTAATAATAATCCTGCTGAATAAAAAAATAAACTTAAATTTCAAAATTTTAAAAAATAAATAAAATTTTAAAATAAAACGGAAAAAAAGTTCTTCCCTTCACACAGATGTATTTATAGGAATGAATTATTTCCATGCTTATATCTATAAATACATAGAAGAGGAATAAAATCTCACTTGAACCAAAAAAAAAAAAAACAGAACCCACCAGTTATACACAGGAAAACCCTATCAGGGCACTGGCTCCAGCGGCAAACAATTCTGAAGTTGGTCAGAGGTGGGGAATCATCTCCCATGCAGCCAGCAGCCCCCCCAACCCCCGCAAGGAGCATCGTCTTTGCAAAGCTGGGGGACCGTGCCGAGGCGTCTGTGAGTCAACGTGAGCCGAGCCCCAGGCCAGCTGCTGCTGAACTGTTCCCACCCTTCCCAGGTAAAACACCTGAATATGTCCAAGGACTTGAAAGCCTAGAGGAAGGGCCGTGGAGCCACAGCAGCGACAGCACGCAGGCCGACTTGGTGCCTGCAGGCCAGCCAGGATGGTCCTGGCCCCGGGCGCTCTTCTGGAAGCTTTCCATTTCCCTGCCTGAGATACTCCTCCTGTCCCGGCCCCCACTGCTTTTTTCCTTCCTCACCTCTGCCCGGGGAGAAATTCCAACGGAAGGTATGGGTGACACATCCTCTTCTTTAGCAGGTGGCAGCCCGGCAACTCCTGCAGAAAGTCCAGCAGAGCCCCACTCACACCGGGCCACCCACAGAGCCGTGGCCCCTCACTCCCTCCCACCAGCACAGCCCCGAGACTGCTGACGGGGCAGAGAATATGGCATCAGGCACAGCTGCAGGGGCTCTTGCTGCCTGGAGCTGTGTTTATATGGACCTCAACCCAGGCACACCTGGGGAGGGCTGGCCGGCAGGGTCAGGCTGCCCAGGTCAGCCCATCCTCACCCCTCAGGGACTCACATTGCAGAAAATGGACCTCGCTGAACCGGCCAGGTCCAAGGAACAGGTGTGGGCTCCTGAGAGTCTGGATAGACAAGGGGCTGCAGCTCCGGCTTGTTTTCTAATCCTTTTATCTGGCCCATGAGTGGGAGACAACTTCAAGAAGACCCTCTCCTAATGAGAGGAACCCAGGAGTCAGGGAGAGGAGGGGTGATGGGTGGAGACAGAGGCCTGGTGCCCCGGCTGCGGTGGAAGCCTCTGGAAAACCAGGCAGAGGGAGGCCGCACAGAGTGATGCCCAGGGTCACAGACCTGTCGGAGCTGCTGTTTGTTAGCTCAAGTCCTGCTCTGAGGTGCTCTGTGTCAGCTCTGAGTGACAGGTGATCTGGGCTGCTCTGCAATGAGGGCTACGTGCACGGTACCTGTGTGCCCAGCCCTGCCGGGGTACCTGCCCAGGGCAGCTCCGTATCCTGGGAGGGGCCTGACCACGAGAGCACCATGGGCTGCTGGGGAGGGGGGGCCTGCCCAGGTGAGCTCCATATCCTGGGATTGCCCTGACCACGAGAGCCCCGTGGGCTGCTGGGGACCTGGTAAACGATGTCGGGACAGTCAGTGAAGCCACCGAGGATATACATCCAGTAGTTCCTAATTCCTACACCCTGCTGGTCATTCTACCATCCACCAGGACACGGTATTCTGTATGAGACTTCAGTGATGCCTTCTTCTGTATTGCATTGGTCCCCGAAAGGCTCTGCTGCCCTAGTAACCAGATTTGGGAATGGAGAAATGCTGCCGCCTTGTGGCCGTTTGCCACAACAGCAGCTTTAAACCCAGTGCTCATGGTCACTAAATATTCACACTCATTGCAGCCTGTAAACGGCACCTGCCCTGAAAAACAATCCTGGGGTCGAAAATGGACCCAAAACTTCTAAAGAGGGCAACCATGCAAGAGGACAATTTCAAGAGGTTAATTGTACTCTCCGTTTTTTTCTGTTTTTCTGTACCAGAAATTTAAAACGGCCCCTCCGCCACGCCCCGGTACCCGAGGCCTCCGTTGCCCTGCCTGGGCGGGCGGCGGGGCGCTGCCGGGGCGGGCTGGCCGCGGGGATGGCGGTAAGGCGCAAGGACAAGCGAAGCTGGGCCTCAAGAGGCAGCCCGCGGTCCCCGCCCCCGTCTACGGCCATACCACCCTGAACGCGCCCGATCTCGTCTGATCTCGGAAGCTAAGCAGGGTCGGGCCTGGTTAGTACTTGGATGGGAGACCGCCTGGGAATACCGGGTGCTGTAGGCTTTTGGCCTCCCGCTGCGGCTCCGCCTTCTCCTTTATTCGCCCGCGGCGGTGGCCGCCAGCTCCGCCCCCCGCCGGGCACCGCTGCAGGCCCCACCTCCTCCGCCCCCCCCACCACCACCACAAAGCGCCAGAGGGGTCGCTCCATGCGGCCCGAAGGCGGCCCTGGAAAGCAGCAGCACACCCGACGCTCCGGGGGTGGCTGGCCCGGACCCAGACTCCGCCGCGGGCCCGGGGGCCGTCCGTGCGGCCCGCGAGCCCCTCCACCTGCACCTGGCCGGCCCCACCGGCGCCCAGCCCCGGCGCCGCCACCTGTCCGCCGGTGTGGCTCTCCGCAGCTCTCTCCGGATAAAGCTGGATAAAGGTCTGGATGGGAAGGAGGGGCAGTGATTCAGCCTATTGCTCTTAGTGCCCCTCCCCCACACTCAGGAGCCCTTTGTGACAAGGCCACAGCTCTGTGATGCAGGCCTGGGGTTCTGCCATCAAGTGAACTCCCAGGGCTCTGTTGCCTGAGGGCGGGAATGCAGTTCAGAAGACGGAGAATCTCTTTTCTTTGAAAAACACTGTTGCTATCTGGCTGAGATCCAGCCCCACTTCCTGGGTGATTGATATCATCCTTGGCTTCCTGTGTGGACTGGGGCTCTTCCTCACGTTACTCCCCTGCTTCCAGAGTAATCCATTCTTAGCACCACCTAGGAAACCTAGAAACATCAGGAAGCATCAAGTAGAGCTGAAGGGGAGGAGCAGGAGTAGGAAGAAAAGTCGATCTTTGAAAGCTTGCAGAGATTGCCTGGAAGAACTGGAGGGGACTCACAACCTGGCTTCACCTCTGCGGAGCTGCCTGGGGAGGCTTCCTGGCAAGGGCAACTTTCATCAGCTCTCATGGCAAGACCCTCCTGGTGAGATGTGCAAAGCAGTGCCTGCTGGAGCCTGTGGAGGATACTGCTTGAAGGGTTGGGAACCCTGCAGGAACACCTCCTGTAGGGTTTCCTTCCTGGTTCAAGACACTCGAGAGGTGCTGGAAGCACATATTACAAGGTTTTGGGTAAAGCACGGGTGGACCCTACCCCTCAAGGTCCTCAAGCCCATCAATCTCTTGAAGTCGACAAAGTTCCAACCCTCCACCACCCTGCGGTTAGCCTCGTCCCCTTCAGCCACCTGTGTATCTGGGTCCCACTCAACAGTCACGTTTGCTGAGTTCCCGGAGAAACCTCCTCAGGCTCATTCAGGAGAGAAGGTGAGAACAGAAGAGTCCGTTCCTGCCCTGAAGAGGCCTCTCCTTGTCCCCTCCACTGTGTGTAAGGAAATCCAGACTGCCCTGGGAGCGATTCCACCTGGTGACTACCATGGGCCCTCAAAGGCTTCTCTGACTGCACAGCAGGGCAGGCCACCTTCTCAGTCCCTCACACTCAGCCTTGTGGGCAGAACCTGGAAGAGTGAGACTGTGGAATGGGTCAAGAGGGACAGCCTAGAGCCAGGTCCAAGTTCAGCAATGGTCAGGAACGAGCCAAGAGAGGAGAGTGGTGGTCAGGCCTCAGGAGACACCTGCCATAGGGTAACAGTGATAGAGGTGAACTTAGGATCCCAATCTTTGAGAGGTGAAGAGGCCAGGGAGGCTGTGGAGGCCAAGGAGTCTCCTGCTCTTCAACCACAGTCTAGTGTTATCTTGGAAACCAAAGTGTTGACAAAATCCCAAACCACAAATGTACCTATGAGGAGTTTAGAGGTGCCAGGGGCCAGTAAAAGTTTCCTACTACCTAGAATGTCTGTTTTCCAACCTCTAGGTGAGCCATGCCTTAACATGGAGGTTGCTAGTGAGTTTAACTCCAAAGTAAAGGTACAGTCAGACAACCAGCTTCAGGACTTTCCCAAACACAGGTTCCTTGCTGCAGACAACTTGGCTTCTCAGGTGCCTCAGTGCCATCCCCAGAGAGTCCCCACCAGAGACACGTTAGCTTCCCAGGAGCCAAGTGGCCTTATGGAAGGCCAAAGGAGCAACCTAGGGCAGCAGGAGCCCAAAACTTCAAAACTCCAAGACTCATGGAAGAGCCAGAGCAAGATGATTGCCCCTACTTACAAAAGAGAGGACCGTAGGAGGCATAAACCAGGAGAGCACGAAGAGAGGTTTAAAGAATGAGGGACCCCTCAAGCTGGAAGTATGAGCCGCCCTGCCCAGGTCAGGGGCATAACAGACTCTATTGGGAGCAGATGTCTCCAGCTCATGCCAGAGAAGAAATATAGCCCTCCAGAAAGCCTCTTCAGAAAAAGGATGAGGCTATTTTTAAAGTGGATTTTCCCCAATAAAAAAGTCAATGGTCGAGATGCTCTGCAAAGAAAAAAAAAAAAAAGCCCATATCAGCCACTGCCCGGAGTCACGGATCAGTCAAAAGCAGATCAATCTTGAAGAGTGAGACTGCTGAGGGTCAGGCACTCATGACAGCTGTTGGACAGATCGTAGAAGAAAAAAGAGCAATTCACCATGGACTTCATGCCACAGAGTTAAATGAGCACAGAGTGGAATTCCAAGTCCCAGTATGTGGGGGTTTCTGCTACCATAGGCTTACCTCCTACCCAGAGCAAGGGAGAATGATGGGTTCTACAGCCTGCAGTCATAAAGCCACCTCCAAGGGCCAGAGTTGTTCTGTCAGGGAAAGGGAAGTCAGACACCAACATAGTTTGAAAAGTGTAAGGTTTGACGATGAGCAGCTGGGCCTAAGGTGCCTCCCATCCTTGTCCCCCAGGAAGAGTGTGTTTCCAGTTAGTACCTGCCAGTATGGGCCAAGGATTCCAGGTGCCCCAGCCCGCCATCAACACTGTCCAAGGCATTGTCATCTTTGGGGAGGTGTCTTGCCTGGTCGACAGTAAAATCCTTCTTTAGTCTTCCCTTTAGTAGGAAAACATGTCTCCAAGTAAAAATTCAGTCCATGTAGAGAAAATGATTTTCTCATTAGCACATCCAAGATATTTAATGTTCCCCAATACATATATATATATTTTTTTTTTCTAATAAAAGCATAGTGTAATGGCAAAAAAAGAGAAATTTAAAACGGCATGGAAAAATGCTGAACATTAGGAATAATTAAAGCTATGCAAATCCAAATTACAAAAACCTATCCTCTCACACCAGTCAGAATGGCCATCAGCAAGAATTCTGCAAAAAGTAAATGCTGAAGGGGTTTTAGAGAAATGCCTACCCTTGGTCCAAAGTGGGACATGGTAAGAGCCAGTAATGAAAACAAAAATGAGGTGCCTTGTAAAGGTAAATACTGAGCTACCATTCAATCAAGCATACCCACTGCTGGGCCTATCGCCTGAGGGGATGAGAATCAAAAAAACACAGGCTGGGCTTCACTGGTGGCGCAGTGGTTGAGAGCCCGCCTGCCAATGCAGGGGACACGCGTTCATGCTCCGGGTCGGGAAGATCCCACGTGCCGCGGAGTGGCTTGTCCCGTGAGCTAGGGCTGCTGGGCCTGCGCGTCCGGAGCCTGTGCTCTGCAATGGGAGGGTCCACCGCAGTGAGAGGCCCACGTACCGCAAAAAAAAAAAAAAAAAAAAAAACACAGGCTGGCAATCCTCCACTCCAGCAATATTTACCATAGCCAACACTTGGAAGCTACGAAAATGTCCATCAACAGAGGAATGCACAAAGAAGAAGTGGTCCCTGTACACAATGGAATATGACTCCAATAAAAAATCTATATAAATACAATTTATAAAACAAACATAATTAAGGAGACATCAGCTCTTGGGGGCACATTCCACTCTAATATTTAACCGAGGAACACCACTGCCCGGATGGTCTGTTTCCCTAGTTCCCAGGTTGGGAAAAGCAGAAATGCTGCCGCCCTCTGGCCATTACCTGCAACAGCAGCTTTAAGACCTGTGCTAAGGGTCACTTCATATGCAGCAGTACTGGTGGGCTGTAAATGAAACCTGCCCTCCAAACGTCTTGAGGGAGGTAATGGCCAAAATATTTCTAAATGTCACACACACTTCACGAAGACAATTTGAAGAGGTAAGCTGTACTCACAGTTGAAGAAAAGAAGGACATGCCAGAAAGCTCAATTTCAAGGGATTATGAGACGCATGCAAATCCAGCCACAAAGTGGTATCGGCTCACACTAGTCAGAACACACATCAGCAAAAAAACTACAAACAAAAAATGCTGAAGGTGTTGTGGAGAAGCGCATACCCTCAACTTTAAGCGGGACGTAACCTGGTAAGAGCCACTAATGAGAACAGACTGGAGGTGCCTCTACAAGGTAAACATTCCGCTACCATATGATCCAGCAGGCCCACTCCTGGGCCTATAACCTAAGAAGACAGAATTGGAAAGACACAGGCAGGCAAATGTGCATTGCCGCAGCATTACAATAGCCATGACGTGGAAGCAACCAAAAAGCCCATCAACAGATGAGGGGACAAAGAAGAACTGGTACATGTACAGACAGAATATTAGCCAAGGAAGAAAAGGACACAATGCCATTTGCAGCACCGTAGATGAGTCTAGAGGTGATCACGTGTCTTGTAGTAAGTCAGAAAGAGAAAGACACGTATCGTAAGATATGACTTATAGGTGTTACCTAAAAATTGATACCAGTGAAGATATTTCCACAGAGAAGGGCAATCCCAGATTCATTAAACAAACTTATGGTTCACCAACGGAAAGGTGTGAGGATTGGATACATTACGAGATTGGGGTGAACAGACATATACAAACACAGGTGAAATATATAATCACCAAAGACCTACAGAATACCAAGAGAAGACTACTCAACATTCTGTCATAACGTACATGGGAAAAGGATCCCAGCAAGAACAGACATATGTATATGTGTAAAAGAACCACATCTTGCACACCTGCAACAAGCCAAACATTGTAATCAAACACGCTGTGATAAAATAAAAAATAAAAAAATTAAATTAAAAAAACGAACAAGAAGTAGTGAGACAAACTTAAGGGGCCTTCTCCTGGCACATTCCATTCTAAATTACAACCTAGAGCACGACTCCCATTGAGGCTCTGCTGCCCTAGTAACCAGATTTGGTAAGGGAGAACTGCTGCCCCCTTGTGGCCGTTTCACACAACAGCACCTTTAATCCCAACGCTAATGTCAGTTGATATTCAAAATCATTGCAGGCCTGTAAATGACACCTGCCCTGAAAACAAATCCTGGGGTCATATATCGACCAAAAAATTCAAAAGACGTCCATATTTCAAAACGACACTTTCAAGAGGCATATTTTGTTCTGCGTATTTGTTCTGCACATTAGGGTTCTGCTTCTTTTTCTTTCTTTCTTTCTTTGTTAAAAAAAAAAAACGGGAATGGAAAAAGGCAACCCTCAGAATGGGAGAAAATATTTGCAAACGAATCCACGGACAAAGGTTTAATCTCCAATATATATAACAGCTCATGCAGCTTAATATTAAAAAAAAAACAAACAACCCAATACAAAAATGGGCAGAAGATCTAAATAGACGTTTCTTCAAAGAAGACACAGAGATGGCCAAGACGCACATGAAAAGCTGCTCAACATCACTCATCATTAGAGAAATGCACATCAAAACTACAGTGAGGTATCACCTCACACCTGTTAGAATGGGCATCATCAGAAAATGTACAAACAACAAATGCTGGGGAGGGTGTGGACCAAAGGAACCTTCTTCCACTATTGGTGGGAATGTAAATTGATACAGTCACTATGGAGAACAGCATGGAGGTTCCTTAAAAAACTAAAAATAGAATTACCATAGGATCCAGCAATCCCACTTCTGGGCATAGAGCCAGAGAAAACCATAAATGAAAAAGACACATTCACCACAATGTTCATTGCAGCACTATTTACAATAGCCAGGTAATGGAAGCAACCTAAATGCCCACAGACAGACGAACGGATAATGATGTGGTCCATCTATAAAACGGAATATTACTCAGCCATAAAAAGGAACGAAACTGGGTCATCTGTGGAGATGTCGACGGATCTAGAGACTGTCATACAGAGTGAAGTAAGTCAGAAGGAGAAAAACAAATATTGTATATTAATGCATATATGTGGAACCTAGAAAGATGGTACAGATGACCCGGTTTGCAGGGCAGAAATACAGACACAGAGGTAGAGAACAAACGTATGGACACCAAGACGGGGGAAGCCATGGGTTGTTGGTGGTGGGATGAGTCGGGAGATTGGGATTGTCCTGTATACATGTATATGCATAAAATAGATAACTAATAATAATCCTGCTGAATAAAAAAATAAACTTAAATTTCAAAATTTTAAAAAATAAATAAAATTTTAAAATAAAACGGAAAAAAAGTTCTTCCCTTCACACAGATGTATTTATAGGAATGAATTATTTCCATGCTTATATCTATAAATACATAGAAGAGGAATAAAATCTCACTTGAACCAAAAAAAAAAAAAACAGAACCCACCAGTTATACACAGGAAAACCCTATCAGGGCACTGGCTCCAGCGGCAAACAATTCTGAAGTTGGTCAGAGGTGGGGAATCATCTCCCATGCAGCCAGCAGCCCCCCCAACCCCCGCAAGGAGCGTCGTCATTGCAAAGCTGGGGGACCGTGCCGAGGCGTCTGTGAGTCAACGTGAGCCGAGCCCCAGGCCAGCTGCTGCTGAACTGTTCCCACCCTTCCCAGGTAAAACACCTGAATATGTCCAAGGACTTGAAAGCCTAGAGGAAGGGCCGTGGAGCCACAGCAGCGACAGCACGCAGGCCGACTTGGTGCCTGCAGGCCAGCCAGGATGGTCCTGGCCCCGGGCGCTCTTCTGGAAGCTTTCCATTTCCCTGCCTGAGATACTCCTCCTGTCCCGGCCCCCACAGCTTTTTTCCTTCCTCACCTCTGACCGGGGAGAAATTCCAACGGAAGGTATGGGTGACACATCCTCTTCTTTAGCAGGTGGCAGCCCGGCAACTCCTGCAGAAAGTCCAGCAGAGCCCCACTCACACCGGGCCACCCACAGAGCCGTGGCCCCTCACTCCCTCCCACCAGCACAGCCCCGAGACTGCTGACGGGGCAGAGAATATGGCATCAGGCACAGCTGCAGGGGCTCTTGCTGCCTGGAGCCGTGTTTATATGGACCTCAACCCAGGCACACCTGGGGAGGGCTGGCCGGCAGGGTCAGGCTGCCCAGGTCAGCCCATCCTCACCCCTCAGGGACTCCCATTGCAGAAAATGGACCTCGCTGAACCGGCCAGGTCCAAGGAACAGGTGTGGGCTCCTGAGAGTCTGGATAGACAAGGGGCTGCAGCTCCGGCTTGTTTTCTAATCCTTTTATCTGGCCCATGAGTGGGAGACAACTTCAAGAAGACCCTCTCCTAATGAGAGGAACCCAGGAGTCAGGGAGAGGAGGGGTGATGGGTGGAGACAGAGGCCTGGTGCCCCGGCTGCGGTGGAAGCCTCTGGAAGACCAGGCAGAGGGAGGCCGCACAGAGTGATGCCCAGGGTCACAGACCTGTCGGAGCTGCTGTTTGTTAGCTCAAGTCCTGCTCTGAGGTGCTCTGTGTCAGCTCTGAGTGACAGGTGATCTGGGCTGCTCTGCAATGAGGGCTACGTGCACGGTACCTGTGTGCCCAGCCCTGCCGGGGTACCTGCCCAGGGCAGCTCCGTATCCTGGGAGGGGCCTGACCACGAGAGCACCATGGGCTGCTGGGGAGGGGGGGCCTGCCCAGGTGAGCTCCATATCCTGGGATTGCCCTGACCACGAGAGCCCCGTGGGCTGCTGGGGACCTGGTAAACGATGTCGGGACAGTCAGTGAAGCCACCGAGGTTATACATCCAGTAGTTCCTAATTCCTACACCCTGCTGGTCATTCTACCATCCACCAGGACACGGTATTCTGTATGAGACTTCAGTGATGCCTTCTTCTGTATTGCATTGGTTCCCGAAAGGCTCTGCTGCCCTAGTAACCAGATTTGGGAATGGAGAAATGCTGCCGCCTTGTGGCCGTTTGCCACAACAGCAGCTTTAAACCCAGTGCTCATGGTCACTAAATATTCACACTCATTGCAGCCTGTAAACGGCACCTGCCCTGAAAAACAATCCTGGGGTCGAAAATGGACCCAAAACTTCTAAAGAGGGCAACCATGCAAGAGGACAATTTCAAGAGGTTAATTGTACTCTCCGTTTTTTTCTGTTTTTCTGTACCAGAAATTTAAAACGGCCCCTCCGCCACGCCCCGGTACCCGAGGCCTCCGTTGCCCTGCCTGGGCGGGCGGCGGGGCGCTGCCGGGGCGGGCTGGCCGCGGGGATGGCGGTAAGGCGCAAGGACAAGCGAAGCTGGGCCTCAAGAGGCAGCCCGCGGTCCCCGCCCCCGTCTACGGCCATACCACCCTGAACGCGCCCGATCTCGTCTGATCTCGGAAGCTAAGCAGGGTCGGGCCTGGTTAGTACTTGGATGGGAGACCGCCTGGGAATACCGGGTGCTGTAGGCTTTTGGCCTCCCGCTGCGGCTCCGCCTTCTCCTTTAGTCGCCCGTGGCGGTGGCCGCCAGCTCCGCCCCCCGCCGGGCACCGCTGCAGGCCCCACCTCCTCCGCCCCCCCCACCACCACCACAAAGCGCCAGAGGGGTCGCTCCATGCGGCCCGAAGGCGGCCCTGGAAAGCAGCAGCACACCCGACGCTCCGGGGGTGGCTGGCCCGGACCCAGACTCCGCCGCGGGCCCGGGGGCCATCCGTGCAGCCCGCGAGCCCCTCCACCTGCACCTGGCCGGCCCCAACGGCGCCCAGCCCCGGCGCCGCCACCTGTCCGCCAGTGTGGCTCTCCGCAGCTCTCTCCGGATAAAGCTGGATAAAGGTCTGGACGCGAAGGAGGGGCAGTGATTCAGCCTATTGCTCTTAGTGCCCCTCCCCCACACTCAGGAGCCCTTTGTGACAAGGCCACAGCTCTGTGATGCAGGCCTGGGGTTCTGCCATCAAGTGAACTCCCAGGGCTCTGTTGCCTGAGGGCGGCAATGCAGTTCAGAAGACGGAGAATCTCTTTTCTTTGAAAAACACTGTTGCTATCTGGCTGAGATCCAGCCCAACTTCCTGGGTGATTGATATCATCCTTGGCTTCCTGTGTGGACTGGGGCTCTTCCTCACGTTACTCCCCTGCTTCCAGAGTAATCCATTCTTAGCACCACCTAGGAAACCTAGAAACATCAGGAAGCATCAAGTAGAGCTGAAGGGGAGGAGCAGGAGTAGGAAGAAAAGTCGATCTTTGAAAGCTTGCAGAGATTGCCTGGAAGAACTGGAGGGGACTCACAACCTGGCTTCACCTCTGCGGAGCTGCCTGGGGAGGCTTCCTGGCAAGGGCAACTTTCATCAGCTCTCATGGCAAGACCCTCCTGGTGAGATGTGCAAAGCAGTGCCTGCTGGAGCCTGTGGAGGATACTGCTTGAAGGGTTGGGAACCCTGCAGGAACACCTCCTGTAGGGTTTCCTTCCTGGTTCAAGACACTCGAGAGGTGCTGGAAGCACATATTACAAGGTTTTGGGTAAAGCACGGGTGGACCCTACCCCTCAAGGTCCTCAAGCCCATTAATCTCTTGAAGTCGACAAAGTTCCAACCCTCCACCACCCTGCGGTTAGCCTCGTCCCCTTCAGCCACCTGTGTATCTGGGTCCCACTCAACAGTCACGTTTGCTGAGTTCCCGGAGAAACCTCCTCAGGCTCATTCAGGAGAGAAGGTGAGAACAGAAGAGTCCGTTCCTGCCCTGAAGAGGCCTCTCCTTGTCCCCTCCACTCTGTGTAAGGAAATCCAGAGTGCCCTGGGAGCGATTCCACCTGGTGACTACCATGGGCCCTCAAAGGCTTCTCTGACTGCACAGCAGGGCAGGCCACCTTCTCAGTCCCTCACACTCAGCCTTGTGGGCAGAACCTGGAAGAGTGAGACTGTGGAATGGGTCAAGAGGGACAGCCTAGAGACAGGTCCAAGTTCAGCAATGGTCAGGAACGAGCCAAGAGAGGAGAGTGGTGGTCAGGCCTCAGGAGACCCCTGCCATAGGGTAACAGTGATAGAGGTGAACTTAGGATCCCAATCTTTGAGAGGTGAAGAGGCCAGGGAGGCTGTGGAGGCCAAGGAGTCTCCTGCTCTTCAACCACAGTCTAGTGTTATCTTGGAAACCAAAGTGTTGACAAAATCCCAAACCACAAATGTACCTATGAGGAGTTTAGAGGTGCCAGGGGCCAGTAAAAGTTTCCTACTACCTAGAATGTCTGTTTTCCAACCTCTAGGTGAGCCATGCCTTAACATGGAGGTTGCTAGTGAGTTTAACTCCAAAGTAAAGGTACAGTCAGACAACCAGCTTCAGGACTTTCCCAAACACAGGTTCCTTGCTGCAGACAACTTGGCTTCTCAGGTGCCTCAGTGCCATCCCCAGAGAGTCCCCACCAGAGACACGTTAGCTTCCCAGGAGCCAAGTGGCCTTATGGAAGGCCAAAGGAGCAACCTAGGGCAGCAGGAGCCCAAAACTTCAAAACTCCAAGACTCATGGAAGAGCCAGAGCAAGATGATTGCCCCTACTTACAAAAGAGAGGACCGTAGGAGGCATAAACCAGGAGAGCACGAAGAGAGGTTTAAAGAACGAGGGACCCCTCAAGCTGGAAGTATGAGCCGCCCTGCCCAGGTCAGGGGCATAACAGACTCTATTGGGAGCAGATGTCTCCAGCTCATGCCAGAGAAGAAATAGAGCCCTCCAGAAAGCCTCTTCAGAAAAAGGATGAGGCTATTTTTAAAGTGGATTTTCCCCAATAAAAAAGTCAATGGTCGAGATGCTCTGCAAAGAAAAAAAAAAAAAAAGCCCATATCAGCCACTGCCCGGAGTCACGGATCAGACAAAAGCCGATCAATCTTGAAGAGTGAGACTGCTGAGGGTCAGGCACTCATGACAGCTGTTGGACAGATCGTAGAAGAAAAAAGAGCAATTCACCATGGACTTCATGCCACAGAGTTAAATGAGCACAGAGTGGAATTCCAAGTCCCAGTATGTGGGGGTTTCTGCTACCATAGGCTTACCTCCTACCCAGAGCAAGGGAGAATGATGGGTTCTACAGCCTGCAGTCATAAAGCCACCTCCAAGGGCCAGAGTTGTTCTGTCAGGGAAAGGGAAGTCAGACACCAACATAGTTTGAAAAGTGTAAGGTTTGACGATGAGCAGCTGGGCCTAAGGTGCCTCCCATCCTTGTCCCCCAGGAAGAGTGTGTTTCCAGTTAGTACCTGCCAGTATGGGCCAAGGATTCCAGGTGCCCCAGCCCGCCATCAACACTGTCCAAGGCATTGTCATCTTTGGGGAGGTGTCTTGCCTGGTCGACAGTAAAATCCTTCTTTAGTCTTCCCTTTAGTAGGAAAACATGTCTCCAAGTAAAAATTCAGTCCATGTAGAGAAAATGATTTTCTCATTAGCACATCCAAGATATTTAATGTTCCCCAATACATATATATATATATATTTTTTTCTAATAAAAGCATACTGTAATGGCAAAAAAAGAGAAATTTAAAACGGCATGGAAAAATGCTGAACATTAGGAATAATTAAAGCTATGCAAATCCAAATTACAAAAACCTATCCTCTCACACCAGTCAGAATGGCCATCAGCAAGAATTCTGCAAAAAGTAAATGCTGAAGGGGTTTTAGAGAAATGCCTACCCTTGGTCCAAAGTGGGACATGGTAAGAGCCAGGAATGAAAACAGAAATGAGGTGCCTTGTAAAGGTAAATACTGAGCTACCATTCAATCAAGCATACCCACTGCTGGGCCTATCGCCTGAGGGGATGAGAATCAAAAAAACACAGGCTGGGCTTCACTGGTGGCGCAGTGGTTGAGAGCCCGCCTGCCAATGCAGGGGACACGCGTTCATGCTCCGGGTCAAGAAGATCCCACGTGCCGCGGAGCGGCTTGTCCCGTGAGCTAGGGCTGCTGGGCCTGCGCGTCCGGAGCCTGTGCTCTGCAATGGGAGGGTCCAACGCAGTGAGAGGCCCACGTACCGCAAAAAAAAAAAAAAAAAAAACAAACAAAAAACAAAAAGAACACAGGCTGGCAATCCTCCACTCCAGCAATATTTACCATAGCCAACACTTGGAAGCTACGAAAATGTCCATCAATAGAGGAATGCACAAAGAAGAAGTGGTCCCTGTACACAATGGAATATGACTCCAATAAAAAATCTATATAAATACAATTTATAAAACAAACATAATTAAGGAGACATCAGCTCTTGGGGGCACATTCCACTCTAATATTTAACCGAGGAACACCACTGCCCAGATGGTCTGTTTCCCTAGTTCCCAGGTTGGGAAAAGCAGAAATGCTGCCGCCCTCTGGCCATTACCTGCAACAGCAGCTTTAAGACCTGTGCTAAGGGTCACTTCATATGCAGCAGTACTGGTGGGCTGTAAATGAAACCTGCCCTCCAAACGTCTTGAGGGAGGTAATGGCCAAAATATTTCTAAATGTCACACACACTTCACGAAGACAATTTGAAGAGGTAAGCTGTACTCACAGTTGAAGAAAAGAAGGACATGCCAGAAAGCTCAATTTCAAGGGATTATGAGACGCATGCAAATCCAGCCACAAAGTGGTATCGGCTCACACTAGTCAGAACACACATCAGCAAAAAAACTACAAACAAAAAATGCTGAAGGTGTTGTGGAGAAGCGCATACCCTCAACTTTAAGCGGGACGTAACCTGGTAAGAGCCACTAATGAGAACAGACTGGAGGTGCCTCTACAAGGTAAACATTCCGCTACCATATGATCCAGCAGGCCCACTCCTGGGCCTATAACCTAAGAAGACAGAATTGGAAAGACACAGGCAGGCAAATGTGCATTGCCGCAGCATTACAATAGCCATGACGTGGAAGCAACCAAAAAGCCCATCAACAGATGAGGGGACAAAGAAGAACTGGTACATGTACAGACAGAATATTAGCCAAGGAAGAAAAGGACACAATGCCATTTGCAGCACCGTAGATGAGTCTAGAGGTGATCACGTGACTTGTAGTAAGTCAGAAAGAGAAAGACACGTATCGTATGATATCACTTATAGGTGTTACCTAAAAATTGATACCAGTGAAGATATTTCCACAGAGAAGGGCAATCCCAGATTCATTAAACAAACTTATGGTTCACCAACGGAAAGGTGTGAGGATTGGATACATTACGAGATTGGGGTGAACAGACATATACAAACACAGGTGAAATATATAATCACCAAAGACCTACAGAATACCAAGAGAAGACTACTCAACATTCTGTCATAACGTACATGGGAAAAGGATCCCAGCAAGAACAGACATATGTATATGTGTAAAAGAACCACATCTTGCACACCTGCAACAAGCCAAACATTGTAATCAAACACGCTGTGATAAAATAAAAAATAAAAAAATTAAATTAAAAAAACGAACAAGAAGTAGTGAGACAAACTTAAGGGGCCTTCTCCTGGCACATTCCATTCTAAATTACAACCTAGAGCACGACTCCCATTGAGGCTCTGCTGCCCTAGTAAACAGATTAGGTAAGGGAGAACTGCTGCCCCCTTGTGGCCGTTTCACACAACAGCACCTTTAATCCCAACACTAATGTCAGTTGATATTCAAAATCATTGCAGGCCTGTAAATGACACCTGCCCTGAAAACAAATCCTGGGGTCATATATCGACCAAAAAATTCAAAAGACGTCCATATTTCAAAACGACACTTTCAAGAGGCATATTTTGTTCTGCGTATTTGTTCTGCACATTAGGGTTCTGCTTCTTTTTCTTTCTTTCTTTCTTTGTTAAAAAAAAAAACGGGAATGGAAAAAGGCAACCCTCAGAATGGGAGAAAATATTTGCAAACGAATCCACGGACAAAGGTTTAATCTCCAATATATATAACAGCTCATGCAGCTTAATATTAAAAAAAAACAAACAACCCAATACAAAAATGGGCAGAAGATCTAAATAGACGTTTCTTCAAAGAAGACACAGAGATGGCCAAGACGCACATGAAAAGCTGCTCAACATCACTCATCATTAGAGAAATGCACATCAAAACTACAGTGAGGTATCACCTCACACCTGTTAGAATGGGCATCATCAGAAAATGTACAAACAACAAATGCTGGGGAGGGTGTGGACCAAAGGAACCTTCTTCCACTATTGGTGGGAATGTAAATTGATACAGTTACTATGGAGAACAGCATGGAGGTTCCTTAAAAAACTAAAAATAGAATTACCATAGGATCCAGCAATCCCACTTCTGGGCATATAGCCAGAGAAAACCATAAATGAAAAAGACACATTCACCACAATGTTCATTGCAGCACTATTTACAATAGCCAGGTAATGGAAGCAACCTAAATGCCCACAGACAGACGAACGGATAATGATGTGGTCCATCTATAAAACGGAATATTACTCAGCCATAAAAAGGAACGAAACTGGGTCATCTGTGGAGATGTCGACGGATCTAGAGACTGTCATACAGAGTGAAGTAAGTCAGAAGGAGAAAAACAAATATTGTATATTAATGCATATATGTGGAACCTAGAAAGATGGTACAGATGACCCGGTTTGCAGGGCAGAAATAGAGACACAGAGGTAGAGAACAAACGTATGGACACCAAGAGGGGGGAAGCCATGGGTTGTTGGTGGTGGGATGAGTCGGGAGATTGGGATTGTCCTGTATACATGTATATGCATAAAATAGACAACTAATAATAATCCTGCTGAATAAAAAAATAAACTTAAATTTCAAAATTTTAAAAAATAAATAAAATTTTAAAATAAAACGGAAAAAAAGTTCTTCCCTTCACACAGATGTATTTATAGGAATGAATTATTTCCATGCTTATATCTATAAATACATAGAAGAGGAATAAAATCTCACTTGAACCAAAAAAAAAAAAAAAAAACAGAACCCACCAGTTATACACAGGAAAACCCTATCAGGGCACTGGCTCCAGCGGCAAACAATTCTGAAGTTGGTCAGAGGTGGGGAATCATCTCCCATGCAGCCAGCAGCCCCCCCAACCCCCGCAAGGAGCGTCGTCATTGCAAAGCTGTGGGACCGTGCCGAGGCGTCTGTGAGTCAACGTGAGCCGAGCCCCAGGCCAGCTGCTGCTGAACTGTTCCCACCCTTCCCAGGTAAAACACCTGAATATGTCCAAGGACTTGAAAGCCTAGAGGAAGGGCCGTGGAGCCACAGCAGCGACAGCACGCAGGCCGACTTGGTGCCTGCAGGCCAGCCAGGATGGTCCTGGCCCCGGGCGCTCTTCTGGAAGCTTTCCATTTCCCTGCCTGAGATACTCCTCCTGTCCCGGCCCCCACTGCTTTTTTCCTTCCTCACCTCTGCCCGGGGAGAAATTCCAACGGAAGGTATGGGTGACACATCCTCTTCTTTAGCAGGTGGCAGCCCGGCAACTCCTGCAGAAAGTCCAGCAGAGCCCCACTCACACCGGGCCACCCACAGAGCCGTGGCCCCTCACTCCCTCCCACCAGCACAGCCCCGAGACTGCTGACGGGGCAGAGAATATGGCATCAGGCACAGCTGCAGGGGCTCTTGCTGCCTGGAGCCGTGTTTATATGGACCTCAACCCAGGCACACCTGGGGAGGGCTGGCCGGCAGGGTCAGGCTGCCCAGGTCAGCCCATCCTCACCCCTCAGGGACTCCCATTGCAGAAAATGGACCTCGCTGAACCGGCCAGGTCCAAGGAACAGGTGTGGGCTCCTGAGAGTCTGGATAGACAAGGGGCTGCAGCTCCGGCTTGTTTTCTAATCCTTTTATCTGGCCCATGAGTGGGAGACAACTTCAAGAAGACCCTCTCCTAATGAGAGGAACCCAGGAGTCAGGGAGAGGAGGGGTGATGGGTGGAGACAGAGGCCTGGTGCCCCGGCTGCGGTGGAAGCCTCTGGAAGACCAGGCAGAGGGAGGCCGCACAGAGTGATGCCCAGGGTCACAGACCTGTCGGAGCTGCTGTTTGTTAGCTCAAGTCCTGCTCTGAGGTGCTCTGTGTCAGCTCTGAGTGACAGGTGATCTGGGCTGCTCTGCAATGAGGGCTACGTGCACGGTACCTGTGTGCCCAGCCCTGCCGGGGTACCTGCCCAGGGCAGCTCCGTATCCTGGGAGGGGCCTGACCACGAGAGCACCATGGGCTGCTGGGGAGGGGGGGCCTGCCCAGGTGAGCTCCATATCCTGGGATTGCCCTGACCACGAGAGCCCCGTGGGCTGCTGGGGACCTGGTAAACGATGTCGGGACAGTCAGTGAAGCCACCGAGGTTATACATCCAGTAGTTCCTAATTCCTACACCCTGCTG
Source organism: Mesoplodon mirus (assembly GCF_964341445.2). NCBI lineage: Eukaryota > Metazoa > Chordata > Mammalia > Artiodactyla > Ziphiidae > Mesoplodon > Mesoplodon mirus. The sequence continues at coordinate 100,486,954 of NC_138976.1, forward strand.
GTCATTCTACCATCCACCAGGACACGGTATTCTGTATGAGACTTCAGTGATGCCTTCTTCTGTATTGCATTGGTTCCCGAAAGGCTCTGCTGCCCTAGTAACCAGATTTGGGAATGGAGAAATGCTGCCGCCTTGTGGCCGTTTGCCACAACAGCAGCTTTAAACCCAGTGCTCATGGTCACTAAATATTCACACTCATTGCAGCCTGTAAACGGCACCTGCCCTGAAAAACAATCCTGGGGTCGAAAATGGACCCAAAACTTCTAAAGAGGGCAACCATGCAAGAGGACAATTTCAAGAGGTTAATTGTACTCTCCGTTTTTTTCTGTTTTTCTGTACCAGAAATTTAAAACGGCCCCTCCGCCACGCCCCGGTACCCGAGGCCTCCGTTGCCCTGCCTGGGCGGGCGGCAGGGCGCTGCCGGGGAGGGCTGGCCGCGGGGATGGCGGTAAGGCGCAAGGACAAGCGAAGCTGGGCCTCAAGAGGCAGCCCGCGGTCCCCGCCCCCGTCTACGGCCATACCACCCTGAACGCGCCCGATCTCGTCTGATCTCGGAAGCTAAGCAGGGTCGGGCCTGGTTAGTACTTGGATGGGAGACCGCCTGGGAATACCGGGTGCTGTAGGCTTTTGGCCTCCCGCTGCGGCTCCGCCTTCTCCTTTAGTCGCCCGCGGCGGTGGCCGCCAGCTCCGCCCCCCGCCGGGCACCGCTGCAGGCCCCACCTCCTCCGCCCCCCCCACCACCACCACAAAGCGCCAGAGGGGTCGCTCCATGCGGCCCGAAGGCGGCCCTGGAAAGCAGCAGCACACCCGACGCTCTGGGGGTGGCTGGCCCGGACCCAGACTCCGCCGCGGGCCCGGGGGCCGTCCGTGCGGCCCGCGAGCCCCTCCACCTGCACCTGGCCGGCCCCAACGGCGCCCAGCCCCGGCGCCGCCACCTGTCCGCCGGTGTGGCTCTCCGCAGCTCTCTCCGGATAAAGCTGGATAAAGGTCTGGACGCGAAGGAGGGGCAGTGATTCAGCCTATTGCTCTTAGTGCCCCTCCCCCACACTCAGGAGCCCTTTGTGACAAGGCCACAGCTCTGTGATGCAGGCCTGGGGTTCTGCCATCAAGTGAACTCCCAGGGCTCTGTTGCCTGAGGGCGGCAATGCAGTTCAGAAGACGGAGAATCTCTTTTCTTTGAAAAACACTGTTGCTATCTGGCTGAGATCCAGCCCAACTTCCTGGGTGATTGATATCATCCTTGGCTTCCTGTGTGGACTGGGGCTCTTCCTCACGTTACTCCCCTGCTTCCAGAGTAATCCATTCTTAGCACCACCTAGGAAACCTAGAAACATCAGGAAGCATCAAGTAGAGCTGAAGGGGAGGAACAGGAGTAGGAAGAAAAGTCGATCTTTGAAAGCTTGCAGAGATTGCCTGGAAGAACTGGAGGGGACTCACAACCTGGCTTCCCCTCTGCGGAGCTGCCTGGGGAGGCTTCCTGGCAAGGGCAACTTTCATCAGCTCTCATGGCAAGACCCTCCTGGTGAGATGTGCAAAGCAGTGCCTGCTGGAGCCTGTGGAGGATACTGCTTGAAGGGTTGGGAACCCTGCAGGAACACCTCCTGTAGGGTTTCCTTCCTGGTTCAAGACACTCGAGAGGTGCTGGAAGCACATATTACAAGGTTTTGGGTAAAGCACGGGTGGACCCTACCCCTCAAGGTCCTCAAGCCCATCAATCTCTTGAAGTCGACAAAGTTCCAACCCTCCACCACCCTGCGGTTAGCCTCGTCCCCTTCAGCCACCTGTGTATCTGGGTCCCACTCAACAGTCACGTTTGCTGAGTTCCCGGAGAAACCTCCTCAGGCTCATTCAGGAGAGAAGGTGAGAACAGAAGAGTCCGTTCCTGCCCTGAAGAGGCCTCTCCTTGTCCCCTCCACTGTGTGTAAGGAAATCCAGAGTGCCCTGGGAGCGATTCCACCTGGTGACTACCATGGGCCCTCAAAGGCTTCTCTGACTGCACAGCAGGGCAGGCCACCTTCTCAGTCCCTCACACTCAGCCTTGTGGGCAGAACCTGGAAGAGTGAGACTGTGGAATGGGTCAAGAGGGACAGCCTAGAGCCAGGTCCAAGTTCAGCAATGGTCAGGAATGAGCCAAGAGAGGAGAGTGGTGGTCAGGCCTCAGGAGACACCTGCCATAGGGTAACAGTGATAGAGGTGAACTTAGGATCCCAATCTTTGAGAGGTGAAGAGGCCAGGGAGGCTGTGGAGGCCAAGGAGTCTCCTGCTCTTCAACCACAGTCTAGTGTTATCTTGGAAACCAAAGTGTTGACAAAATCCCAAACCACAAATGTACCTATGAGGAGTTTAGAGGTGCCAGGGGCCAGTAAAAGTTTCCTACTACCTAGAATGTCTGTTTTCCAACCTCTAGGTGAGCCATGCCTTAACATGGAGGTTGCTAGTGAGTTTAACTCCAAAGTAAAGGTACAGTCAGACAACCAGCTTCAGGACTTTCCCAAACACAGGTTCCATGCTGCAGACAACTTGGCTTCTCAGGTGCCTCAGTGCCATCCCCAGAGAGTCCCCACCAGAGACACGTTAGCTTCCCAGGAGCCAAGTGGCCTTATGGAAGGCCAAAGGAGCAACCTAGGGCAGCAGGAGCCCAAAACTTCAAAACTCCAAGACTCATGGAAGATCCAGAGCAAGATGATTGCCCCTACTTACAAAAGAGAGGACCGTAGGAGGCATAAACCAGGAGAGCACGAAGAGAGGTTTAAAGAACGAGGGACCCCTCAAGCTGGAAGTATGAGCAGCCCTGCCCAGGTCAGGGGCATAACAGACTCTATTGGGAGCAGATGTCTCCAGCTCATGCCAGAGAAGAAATAGAGCCCTCCAGAAAGCCTCTTCAGAAAAAGGATGAGGCTATTTTTAAAGTGGATTTTCCCCAATAAAAAAGTCAATGGTCGAGATGCTCTGCAAAGAAAAAAAAAAAAAAAGCCCATATCAGCCACTGCCCGGAGTCACGGATCAGTCAAAAGCAGATCAATCTTGAAGAGTGAGACTGCTGAGGGTCAGGCACTCATGACAGCTGTTGGACAGATCGTAGAAGAAAAAAGAGCAATTCACCATGGACTTCATGCCACAGAGTTAAATGAGCACAGAGTGGAATTCCAAGTCCCAGTATGTGGGGGTTTCTGCTACCATAGGCTTACCTCCTACCCAGAGCAAGGGAGAATGATGGGTTCTACAGCCTGCAGTCATAAAGCCACCTCCAAGGGCCAGAGTTGTTCTGTCAGGGAAAGGGAAGTCAGACACCAACATAGTTTGAAAAGTGTAAGGTTTGACGATGAGCAGCTGGGCCTAAGGTGCCTCCCATCCTTGTCCCCCAGGAAGAGTGTGTTTCCAGTTAGTACCTGCCAGTATGGGCCAAGGATTCCAGGTGCCCCAGCCCGCCATCAACACTGTCCAAGGCATTGCCATCTTTGGGGAGGTGTCTTGCCTGGTCGACAGTAAAATCCTTCTTTAGTCTTCCCTTTAGTAGGAAAACATGTCTCCAAGTAAAAATTCAGTCCATGTAGAGAAAATGATTTTCTCATTAGCACATCCAAGATATTTAATGTTCCCCAATACATATATATATATATTTTTTTTTCTAATAAAAGCATAGTGTAATGGCAAAAAAAGAGAAATTTAAAACGGCATGGAAAAATGCTGAACATTAGGAATAATTAAAGCTATGCAAATCCAAATTACAAAAACCTATCCTCTCACACCAGTCAGAATGGCCATCAGCAAGAATTCTGCAAAAAGTAAATGCTGAAGGGGTTTTAGAGAAATGCCTACCCTTGGTCCAAAGTGGGACATGGTAAGAGCCAGTAATGAAAACAAAAATGAGGTGCCTTGTAAAGGTAAATACTGAGCTACCATTCAATCAAGCATACCCACTGCTGGGCCTATCGCCTGAGGGGATGAGAATCAAAAAAACACAGGCTGGGCTTCACTGGTGGCGCAGTGGTTGAGAGCCCGCCTGCCAATGCAGGGGACACGCGTTCATGCTCCGGGTCGGGAAGATCCCACGTGCCGTGGAGCGGCTTGTCCCGTGAGCTAGGGCTGCTGGGCCTGCGTGTCCGGAGCCTGTGCTCTGCAATGGGAGGGTCCACCGCAGTGAGAGGCCCACGTACCGCAAAAAAAAAAAAAAAAAAAAAAAAAAAAAACAAACAAAAAACAAAAAAAACACAGGCTGGCAATCCTCCACTCCAGCAATATTTACCATAGCCAACACTTGGAAGCTACGAAAATGTCCATCAACAGAGGAATGCACAAAGAAGAAGTGGTCCCTGTACACAATGGAATATGACTCCAATAAAAAATCTATATAAATACAATTTATAAAACAAACATAATTAAGGAGACATCAGCTCTTGGGGGCACATTCCACTCTAATATTTAACCGAGGAACACCACTGCCCGGATGGTCTGTTTCCCTAGTTCCCAGGTTGGGAAAAGCAGAAATGCTGCCGCCCTCTGGCCATTACCTGCAACAGCAGCTTTAAGACCTGTGCTAAGGGTCACTTCACATGCAGCAGTACTGGTGGGCTGTAAATGAAACCTGCCCTCCAAACGTCTTGAGGGAGGTAATGGCCAAAATATTTCTAAATGTCACACACACTTCACGAAGACAATTTGAAGAGGTAAGCTGTACTCACAGTTGAAGAAAAGAAGGACATGCCAGAAAGCTCAATTTCAAGGGATTATGAGACGCATGCAAATCCAGCCACAAAGTGGTATCGGCTCACACTAGTCAGAACACACATCAGCAAAAAAACTACAAACAAAAAATGCTGAAAGTGTTGTGGAGAAGCGCATACCCTCAACTTTAAGCGGGACGTAACCTGGTAAGAGCCACTAATGAGAACAGACTGGAGGTGCCTCTACAAGGTAAACATTCCGCTACCATATGATCCAGCAGGCCCACTCCTGGGCCTATAACCTAAGAAGACAGAATTGGAAAGACACAGGCAGGCAAATGTGCATTGCCGCAGCATTACAATAGCCATGACGTGGAAGCAACCAAAAAGCCCATCAACAGATGAGGGGACAAAGAAGAACTGGTACATGTACAGACAGAATATTAGCCAAGGAAGAAAAGGACACAATGCCATTTGCAGCACCGTAGATGAGTCTAGAGGTGATCACGTGACTTGTAGTAAGTCAGAAAGAGAAAGACACGTATCGTATGATATCACTTATAGGTGTTACCTAAAAATTGATACCAGTGAAGATATTTCCACAGAGAAGGGCAATCCCAGATTCATTAAACAAACTTATGGTTCACCAACGGAAAGGTGTGAGGATTGGATACATTACGAGATTGGGGTGAACAGACATATACAAACACAGGTGAAATATATAATCACCAAAGACCTACAGAATACCAAGAGAAGACTACTCAACATTCTGTCATAACGTACATGGGAAAAGGATCCCAGCAAGAACAGACATATGTATATGTGTAAAAGAACCACATCTTGCACACCTGCAACAAGCCAAACATTGTAATCAAACACGCTGTGATAAAATAAAAAATAAAAAAATTAAATTAAAAAAACGAACAAGAAGTAGTGAGACAAACATAAGGGGCCTTCTCCTGGCACATTCCATTCTAAATTACAACCTAGAGCACGACTCCCATTGAGGCTCTGCTGCCCTAGTAACCAGATTTGGTAAGGGAGAACTGCTGCCCCCTTGTGGCCGTTTCACACAACAGCACCTTTAATCCCAACGCTAATGTCAGTTGATATTCAAAATCATTGCAGGCCTGTAAATGACACCTGCCCTGAAAACAAATCCTGGGGTCATATATCGACCAAAAAATTCAAAAGACGTCCATATTTCAAAACGACACTTTCAAGAGGCATATTTTGTTCTGCATATTTGTTCTGCACATTAGGGTTCTGCTTCTTTTTCTTTCTTTCTTTCTTTGTTAAAACAAAAACGGGAATGGAAAAAGGCAACCCTCAGAATGGGAGAAAATATTTGCAAACGAATCCACGGACAAAGGTTTAATCTCCAATATATATAACAGCTCATGCAGCTTAATATTAAAAAAAAAAAAAACAACCCAATACAAAAATGGGCAGAAGATCTAAATAGACGTTTCTTCAAAGAAGACACAGAGATGGCCAAGACGCACATGAAAAGCTGCTCAACATCACTCATCATTAGAGAAATGCACATCAAAACTACAGTGAGGTATCACCTCACACCTGTTAGAATGGGCATCATCAGAAAATGTACAAACAACAAATGCTGGCGAGCGTGTGGACCAAAGGAACCCTCTTCCACTATTGGTGGGAATGTAAATTGATACAGTCACTATGGAGAACAGCATGGAGGTTCCTTAAAAAACTAAAAATAGAATTACCATAGGATCCAGCAATCCCACTTCTGGGCATATAGCCAGAGAAAACCATAAATGAAAAAGACACATTCACCACAATGTTCATTGCAGCACTATTTACAATAGCCAGGTAATGGAAGCAACCTAAATGCCCACAGACAGATGAACGGATAATGATGTGGTCCATCTATAAAACGGAATATTACTCAGCCATAAAAAGGAACGAAACTGGGTCATCTGTGGAGATGTCGACGGATCTAGAGACTGTCATACAGAGTGAAGTAAGTCAGAAGGAGAAAAACAAATATTGTATATTAATGCATATATGTGGAACCTAGAAAGATGGTACAGATGACCCGGTTTGCAGGGCAGAAATAGAGACACAGAGGTAGAGAACAAACGTATGGACACCAAGAGGGGGGAAGCCATGGGTTGTTGGTGGTGGGATGAGTCGGGAGATTGGGATTGTCCTGTATACATGTATATGCATAAAATAGATAACTAATAATAATCCTGCTGAATAAAAAAATAAACTTAAATTTCAAAATTTTAAAAAATAAATAAAATTTTAAAATAAAACGGAAAAAAAGTTCTTCCCTTCACACAGATGTATTTATAGGAATGAATTATTTCCATGCTTATATCTATAAATACATAGAAGAGGAATAAAATCTCACTTGAACCAAAAAAGAAAAAAAAAAAAACAGAACCCACCAGTTATACACAGGAAAACCCTATCAGGGCACTGGCTCCAGCGGCAAACAATTCTGAAGTTGGTCAGAGGTGGGGAATCATCTCCCATGCAGCCAGCAGCCCCCCCAACCCCCGCAAGGAGCGTCGTCATTGCAAAGCTGGGGGACCGTGCCGAGGCGTCTGTGAGTCAACGTGAGCCGAGCCCCAGGCCAGCTGCTGCTGAACTGTTCCCACCCTTCCCAGGTAAAACACCTGAATATGTCCAAGGACTTGAAAGCCTAGAGGAAGGGCCGTGGAGCCACAGCAGCGACAGCACGCAGGCCGACTTGGTGCCTGCAGGCCAGCCAGGATGGTCCTGGCCCCGGGCGCTCTTCTGGAAGCTTTCCATTTCCCTGCCTGAGATACTCCTCCTGTCCCGGCCCCCACTGCTTTTTTCCTTCCTCACCTCTGCCCGGGGAGAAATTCCAACGGAAGGTATGGGTGACACATCCTCTTCTTTAGCAGGTGGCAGCCCGGCAACTCCTGCAGAAAGTCCAGCAGAGCCCCACTCACACCGGGCCACCCACAGAGCCGTGGCCCCTCACTCCCTCCCACCAGCACAGCCCCGAGACTGCTGACGGGGCAGAGAATATGGCGTCAGGCACAGCTGCAGGGGCTCTTGCTGCCTGGAGCCGTGTTTATATGGACCTCAACCCAGGCACACCTGGGGAGGGCTGGCCGGCAGGGTCAGGCTGCCCAGGTCAGCCCATCCTCACCCCTCAGGGACTCCCATTGCAGAAAATGGACCTCGCTGAACCGGCCAGGTCCAAGGAACAGGTGTGGGCTCCTGAGAGTCTGGATAGACAAGGGGCTGCAGCTCCGGCTTGTTTTCTAATCCTTTTATCTGGCCCATGAGTGGGAGACAACTTCAAGAAGACCCTCTCCTAATGAGAGGAACCCAGGAGTCAGGGAGAGGAGGGGTGATGGGTGGAGACAGAGGCCTGGTGCCCCGGCTGCGGTGGAAGCCTCTGGAAGACCAGGCAGAGGGAGGCCGCACAGAGTGATGCCCAGGGTCACAGACCTGTCGGAGCTGCTGTTTGTTAGCTCAAGTCCTGCTCTGAGGTGCTCTGTGTCAGCTCTGAGTGACAGGTGATCTGGGCTGCTCTGCAATGAGGGCTACGTGCACGGTACCTGTGTGCCCAGCCCTGCCGGGGTACCTGCCCAGGGCAGCTCCGTATCCTGGGAGGGGCCTGACCACGAGAGCACCATGGGCTGCTGGGGAGGGGGGGCCTGCCCAGGTGAGCTCCATATCCTGGGATTGCCCTGACCACGAGAGCCCCGTGGGCTGCTGGGGACCTGGTAAACGATGTCGGGACAGTCAGTGAAGCCACCGAGGATATACATCCAGTAGTTCCTAATTCCTACACCCTGCTGGTCATTCTACCATCCACCAGGACACGGTATTCTGTATGAGACTTCAGTGATGCCTTCTTCTGTATTGCATTGGTCCCCGAAAGGCTCTGCTGCCCTAGTAACCAGATTTGGGAATGGAGAAATGCTGCCGCCTTGTGGCCGTTTGCCACAACAGCAGCTTTAAACCCAGTGCTCATGGTCACTAAATATTCACACTCATTGCAGCCTGTAAACGGCACCTGCCCTGAAAAACAATCCTGGGGTCGAAAATGGACCCAAAACTTCTAAAGAGGGCAACCATGCAAGAGGACAATTTCAAGAGGTTAATTGTACTCTCCGTTTTTTTCTGTTTTTCTGTACCAGAAATTTAAAACGGCCCCTCCGCCACGCCCCGGTACCCGAGGCCTCCGTTGCCCTGCCTGGGCGGGCGGCGGGGCGCTGCCGGGGCGGGCTGGCCGCGGGGATGGCGGTAAGGCGCAAGGACAAGCGAAGCTGGGCCTCAAGAGGCAGCCCGCGGTCCCCGCCCCCGTCTACGGCCATACCACCCTGAACGCGCCCGATCTCGTCTGATCTCGGAAGCTAAGCAGGGTCGGGCCTGGTTAGTACTTGGATGGGAGACCGCCTGGGAATACCGGGTGCTGTAGGCTTTTGGCCTCCCGCTGCGGCTCCGCCTTCTCCTTTAGTCGCCCGCGGCGGTGGCCGCCAGCTCCGCCCCCCGCCGGGCACCGCTGCAGGCCCCACCTCCTCCGCCCCACCCACCACCACCACAAAGCGCCAGAGGGGTCGCTCCATGCGGCCCGAAGGCGGCCCTGGAAAGCAGCAGCACACCCGACGCTCCGGGGGTGACTGGCCCGGACCCAGACTCCGCCGCGGGCCCGGGGGCCGTCCGTGCGGCCCGCGAGCCCCTCCACCTGCACCTGGCCGGCCCCACCGGCGCCCAGCCCCGGCGCCGCCACCTGTCCGCCGGTGTGGCTCTCCGCAGCTCTCTCCGGATAAAGCTGGATAAAGGTCTGGATGGGAAGGAGGGGCAGTGATTCAGCCTATTGCTCTTAGTGCCCCTCCCCCACACTCAGGAGCCCTTTGTGACAAGGCCACAGCTCTGTGATGCAGGCCTGGGGTTCTGCCATCAAGTGAACTCCCAGGGCTCTGTTGCCTGAGGGCGGCAATGCAGTTCAGAAGACGGAGAATCTCTTTTCTTTGAAAAACACTGTTGCTATCTGGCTGAGATCCAGCCCAACTTCCTGGGTGATTGATATCATCCTTGGCTTCCTGTGTGGACTGGGGCTCTTCCTCACGTTACTCCCCTGCTTCCAGAGTAATCCATTCTTAGCACCACCTAGGAAACCTAGAAACATCAGGAAGCATCAAGTAGAGCTGAATGGGAGGAGCAGGAGTAGGAAGAAAAGTCGATCTTTGAAAGCTTGCAGAGATTGCCTGGAAGAACTGGAGGGGACTCACAACCTGGCTTCACCTCTGCGGAGCTGCCTGGGGAGGCTTCCTGGCAAGGGCAACTTTCATCAGCTCTCATGTCAAGACCCTCCTGGTGAGATGTGCAAAGCAGTGCCTGCTGGAGCCTGTGGAGGATACTGCTTGAAGGGTTGGGAACCCTGCAGGAACACCTCCTGTAGGGTTTCCTTCCTGGTTCAAGACACTCGAGAGGTGCTGGAAGCACATATTACAAGGTTTTGGGTAAAGCACGGGTGGACCCTACCCCTCAAGGTCCTCAAGCCCATCAATCTCTTGAAGTCGACAAAGTTCCAACCCTCCACCTCCCTGCGGTTAGCCTCGTCCCCTTCAGCCACCTGTGTATCTGGGTCCCACTCAACAGTCACGTTTGCTGAGTTCCCGGAGAAACCTCCTCAGGCTCATTCAGGAGAGAAGGTGAGAACAGAAGAGTCCGTTCCTGCCCTGAAGAGGCCTCTCCTTGTCCCCTCCACTGTGTGTAAGGAAATCCAGAGTGCCCTGGGAGCGATTCCACCTGGTGACTACCATGGGCCCTCAAAGGCTTCTCTGACTGCACAGCAGGGCAGGCCACCTTCTCAGTCCCTCACACTCAGCCTTGTGGGCAGAACCTGGAAGAGTGAGACTGTGGAATGGGTCAAGAGGGACAGCCTAGAGCCAGGTCCAAGTTCAGCAATGGTCAGGAACGAGCCAAGAGAGGAGAGTGGTGGTCAGGCCTCAGGAGACACCTGCCATAGGGTAACAGTGATAGAGGTGAACTTAGGATCCCAATCTTTGAGAGGTGAAGAGGCCAGGGAGGCTGTGGAGGCCAAGGAGTCTCCTGCTCTTCAACCACAGTCTAGTGTTATCTTGGAAACCAAAGTGTTGACAAAATCCCAAACCACAAATGTACCTATGAGGAGTTTAGAGGTGCCAGGGGCCAGTAAAAGTTTCCTACTACCTAGAATGTCTGTTTTCCAACCTCTAGGTGAGCCATGCCTTAACATGGAGGTTGCTAGTGAGTTTAACTCCAAAGTAAAGGTACAGTCAGACAACCAGCTTCAGGACTTTCCCAAACACAGGTTCCTTGCTGCAGACAACTTGGCTTCTCAGGTGCCTCAGTGCCATCCCCAGAGAGTCCCCACCAGAGACACGTTAGCTTCCCAGGAGCCAAGTGGCCTTATGGAAGGCCAAAGGAGCAACCTAGGGCAGCAGGAGCCCAAAACTTCAAAACTCCAAGACTCATGGAAGAGCCAGAGCAAGATGATTGCCCCTACTTACAAAAGAGAGGACCGTAGGAGGCATAAACCAGGAGAGCACGAAGAGAGGTTTAAAGAACGAGGGACCCCTCAAGCTGGAAGTATGAGCCGCCCTGCCCAGGTCAGGGGCATAACAGACTCTATTGGGAGCAGATGTCTCCAGCTCATGCCAGAGAAGAAATAGAGCCCTCCAGAAAGCCTCTTCAGAAAAAGGATGAGGCTATTTTTAAAGTGGATTTTCCCCAATAAAAAAGTCAATGGTCGAGATGCTCTGCAAAGAAAAAAAAAAAAAAAGCCCATATCAGCCACTGCCCGGAGTCACGGATCAGTCAAAAGCAGATCAATCTTGAAGAGTGAGACTGCTGAGGGTCAGGCACTCATGACAGCTGTTGGACAGATCGTAGAAGAAAAAAGAGCAATTCACCATGGACTTCATGCCACAGAGTTAAATGAGCACAGAGTGGAATTCCAAGTCCCAGTATGTGGGGTTTTCTGCTACCATAGGCTTACCTCCTACCCAGAGCAAGGGAGAATGATGGGTTCTACAGCCTGCAGTCATAAAGCCACCTCCAAGGGCCAGAGTTGTTCTGTCAGGGAAAGGGAAGTCAGACACCAACATAGTTTGAAAAGTGTAAGGTTTGACGATGAGCAGCTGGGCCTAAGGTGCCTCCCATCCTTGTCCCCCAGGAAGAGTGTGTTTCCAGTTAGTACCTGCCAGTATGGGCCAAGGATTCCAGGTGCCCCAGCCCGCCATCAACACTGTCCAAGGCATTGTCATCTTTGGGGAGGTGTCTTGCCTGGTCGACAGTAAAATCCTTCTTTAGTCTTCCCTTTAGTAGGAAAACATGTCTCCAAGTAAAAATTCAGTCCATGTAGAGAAAATGATTTTCTCATTAGCACATCCAAGATATTTAATGTTCCCCAATACATATATATATATATATTTTTTTCTAATAAAAGCATAGTGTAATGGCAAAAAAAGAGAAATTTAAAACGGCATGGAAAAATGCTGAACATTAGGAATAATTAAAGCTATGCAAATCCAAATTACAAAAACCTATCCGCTCACACCAGTCAGAATGGCCATCAGCAAGAATTCTGCAAAAAGTAAATGCTGAAGGGGTTTTAGAGAAATGCCTACCCTTGGTCCAAAGTGGGACATGGTAAGAGCCAGTAATGAAAACAAAAATGAGGTGCCTTGTAAAGGTAAATACTGAGCTACCATTCAATCAAGCATACCCACTGCTGGGCCTATCGCCTGAGGGGATGAGAATCAAAAAAACACAGGCTGGGCTTCACTGGTGGCGCAGTGGTTGAGAGCCCGCCTGCCAATGCAGGGGACACGCGTTCATGCTCCAGGTCGGGAAGATCCCACGTGCCGCGGAGCGGCTTGTCCCGTGAGCTAGGGCTGCTGGGCCTGCGTGTCCGGAGCCTGTGCTCTGCAATGGGAGGGTCCACCGCAGTGAGAGGCCCACGTACCGCAAAAAAAAAAAAAAAAAAAAAAAAACAACAAAAAACAAAATAAACACAGGCTGGCAATCCTCCACTCCAGCAATATTTACCATAGCCAACACTTGGAAGCTACGAAAATGTCCATCAACAGAGGAATGCACAAAGAAGAAGTGGTCCCTGTACACAATGGAATATGACTCCAATAAAAAATCTATATAAATACAATTTATAAAACAAACATAATTAAGGAGACATCAGCTCTTGGGGGCACATTCCACTCTAATATTTAACCGAGGAACACCACTGCCCGGATGGTCTGTTTCCCTAGTTCCCAGGTTGGGAAAAGCAGAAATGCTGCCGCCCTCTGGCCATTACCTGCAACAGCAGCTTTAAGACCTGTGCTAAGGGTCACTTCACATGCAGCAGTACTGGTGGGCTGTAAATGAAACCTGCCCTCCAAACGTCTTGAGGGAGGTAATGGCCAAAATATTTCTAAATGTCACACACACTTCACGAAGACAATTTGAAGAGGTAAGCTGTACTCACAGTTGAAGAAAAGAAGGACATGCCAGAAAGCTCAATTTCAAGGGATTATGAGACGCATGCAAATCCAGCCACAAAGTGGTATCGGCTCACACTAGTCAGAACACACATCAGCAAAAAAACTACAAACAAAAAATGCTGAAGGTGTTGTGGAGAAGCGCATACCCTCAACTTTAAGCGGGACGTAACCTGGTAAGAGCCACTAATGAGAACAGACTGGAGGTGCCTCTACAAGGTAAACATTCCGCTACCATATGATCCAGCAGGCCCACTCCTGGGCCTATAACCAAAGAAGACAGAATTGGAAAGACACAGGCAGGCAAATGTGCATTGCCGCAGCATTACAATAGCCATGACGTGGAAGCAACCAAAAAGCCCATCAACAGATGAGGGGACAAAGAAGAACTGGTACATGTACAGACAGAATATTAGCCAAGGAAGAAAAGGACACAATGCCATTTGCAGCACCGTAGATGAGTCTAGAGGTGATCACGTGACTTGTAGTAAGTCAGAAAGAGAAAGACACGTATCGTATGATATCACTTATAGGTGTTACCTAAAAATTGATACCAGTGAAGATATTTCCACAGAGAAGGGCAATCCCAGATTCATTAAACAAACTTATGGTTCACCAACGGAAAGGTGTGAGGATTGGATACATTACGAGATTGGGGTGAACAGACATATACAAACACAGGTGAAATATATAATCACCAAAGACCTACAGAATACCAAGAGAAGACTACTCAACATTCTGTCATAACGTACATGGGAAAAGGATCCCAGCAAGAACAGACATATGTATATGTGTAAAAGAACCACATCTTGCACACCTGCAACAAGCCAAACATTGTGATCAAACACGCTGTGATAAAATAAAAAATAAAAAAAATTAAATTAAAAAAACGAACAAGAAGTAGTGAGACAAACTTAAGGGGCCTTCTCCTGGCACATTCCATTCTAAATTACAACGTAGAACACGACTTCCATTGAGGCTCTGCTGCCCTAGTAACCAGATTTGGTAAGGGAGAACTGCTGCCCCCTTGTGGCCGTTTCACACAACAGCACCTTTAATCCCAACGCTAATGTCAGTTGATATTCAAAATCATTGCAGGCCTGTAAATGACACCTGCCCTGAAAACAAATCCTGGGGTCATATATCGACCAAAAAATTCAAAAGACGTCCATATTTCAAAACGACACTTTCAAGAGGCATATTTTGTTCTGCATATTTGTTCTGCACATTAGGGTTCTGCTTCTTTTTCTTTCTTTCTTTCTTTGTTAAAACAAAAACGGGAATGGAAAAAGGCAACCCTCAGAATGGGAGAAAATATTTGCAAACGAATCCACGGACAAAGGTTTAATCTCCAATATATATAACAGCTCATGCAGCTTAATATTAAAAAAAAAACAAACAACCCAATACAAAAATGGGCAGAAGATCTAAATAGACGTTTCTTCAAAGAAGACACAGAGATGGCCAAGACGCACATGAAAAGCTGCTCAACATCACTCATCATTAGAGAAATGCACATCAAAACTACAGTGAGGTATCACCTCACACCTGTTAGAATGGGCATCATCAGAAAATGTACAAACAACAAATGCTGGGGAGGGTGTGGACCAAAGGAACCTTCTTCCACTATTGGTGGGAATGTAAATTGATACAGTCACTATGGAGAACAGCATGGAGGTTCCTTAAAAAACTAAAAATAGAATTACCATAGGATCCAGCAATCCCACTTCTGGGCATATAGCCAGAGAAAACCATAAATGAAAAAGACACATTCACCACAATGTTCATTGCAGCACTATTTACAATAGCCAGGTAATGGAAGCAACCTAAATGCCCACAGACAGACGAACGGATAATGATGTGGTCCATCTATAAAACGGAATATTACTCAGCCATAAAAAGGAACGAAACTGGGTCATCTGTGGAGATGTCGACGGATCTAGAGACTGTCATACAGAGTGAAGTAAGTCAGAAGGAGAAAAACAAATATTGTATATTAATGCATATATGTGGAACCTAGAAAGATGGTACAGATGACCCGGTTTGCAGGGCAGAAATAGAGACACAGAGGTAGAGAACAAACGTATGGACACCAAGAGGGGGGAAGCCATGGGTTGTTGGTGGTGGGATGAGTCGGGAGATTGGGATTGTCCTGTATACATGTATATGCATAAAATAGATAACTAATAATAATCCTGCTGAATAAAAAAATAAACTTAAATTTCAAAATTTTAAAAAATAAATAAAATTTTAAAATAAAACGGAAAAAAGTTCTTCCCTTCACACAGATGTATTTATAGGAATGAATTATTTCCATGCTTATATCTATAAATACATAGAAGAGGAATAAAATCTCACTTGAACCAAAAAAGAAAAAAAAAAAAAAACAGAACCCACCAGTTATACACAGGAAAACCCTATCAGGGCACTGGCTCCAGCGGCAAACAATTCTGAAGTTGGTCAGAGGTGGGGAATCATCTCCCATGCAGCCAGCAGCCCCCCCAACCCCCGCAAGGAGCGTCGTCTTTGCAAAGCTGGGGGACCGTGCCGAGGCGTCTGTGAGTCAACGTGAGCCGAGCCCCAGGCCAGCTGCTGCTGAACTGTTCCCACCCTTCCCAGGTAAAACACCTGAATATGTCCAAGGACTTGAAAGCCTAGAGGAAGGGCCGTGGAGCCACAGCAGCGACAGCACGCAGGCCGACTTGGTGCCTGCAGGCCAGCCAGGATGGTCCTGGCCCCGGGCGCTCTTCTGGAAGCTTTCCATTTCCCTGCCTGAGATACTCCTCCTGTCCCGGCCCCCACTGCTTTTTTCCTTCCTCACCTCTGCCCGGGGAGAAATTCCAACGGAAGGTATGGGTGACACATCCTCTTCTTTAGCAGGTGGCAGCCCGGCAACTCCTGCAGAAAGTCCAGCAGAGCCCCACTCACACCGGGCCACCCACAGAGCCGTGGCCCCTCACTCCCTCCCACCAGCACAGCCCCGAGACTGCTGACGGGGCAGAGAATATGGCGTCAGGCACAGCTGCAGGGGCTCTTGCTGCCTGGAGCCGTGTTTATATGGACCTCAACCCAGGCACACCTGGGGAGGGCTGGCCGGCAGGGTCAGGCTGCCCAGGTCAGCCCATCCTCACCCCTCAGGGACTCCCATTGCAGAAAATGGACCTCGCTGAACCGGCCAGGTCCAAGGAACAGGTGTGGGCTCCTGAGAGTCTGGATAGACAAGGGGCTGCAGCTCCGGCTTGTTTTCTAATCCTTTTATCTGGCCCATGAGTGGGAGACAACTTCAAGAAGACCCTCTCCTAATGAGAGGAACCCAGGAGTCAGGGAGAGGAGGGGTGATGGGTGGAGACAGAGGCCTGGTGCCCCGGCTGCGGTGGAAGCCTCTGGAAGACCAGGCAGAGGGAGGCCGCACAGAGTGATGCCCAGGGTCACAGACCTGTCGGAGCTGCTGTTTGTTAGCTCAAGTCCTGCTCTGAGGTGCTCTGTGTCAGCTCTGAGTGACAGGTGATCTGGGCTGCTCTGCAATGAGGGCTACGTGCACGGTACCTGTGTGCCCAGCCCTGCCGGGGTACCTGCCCAGGGCAGCTCCGTATCCTGGGAGGGGCCTGACCACGAGAGCACCATGGGCTGCTGGGGAGGGGGGGCCTGCCCAGGTGAGCTCCATATCCTGGGATTGCCCTGACCACGAGAGGCCCGTGGGCTGCTGGGGACCTGGTAAACGATGTCGGGACAGTCAGTGAAGCCACCGAGGATATACATCCAGTAGTTCCTAATTCCTACACCCTGCTGGTCATTCTACCATCCACCAGGACACGGTATTCTGTATGAGACTTCAGTGATGCCTTCTTCTGTATTGCATTGGTCCCCGAAAGGCTCTGCTGCCCTAGTAACCAGATTTGGGAATGGAGAAATGCTGCCGCCTTGTGGCCGTTTGCCACAACAGCAGCTTTAAACCCAGTGCTCATGGTCACTAAATATTCACACTCATTGCAGCCTGTAAACGGCACCTGCCCTGAAAAACAATCCTGGGGTCGAAAATGGACCCAAAACTTCTAAAGAGGGCAACCATGCAAGAGGACAATTTCAAGAGGTTAATTGTACTCTCCGTTTTTTTCTGTTTTTCTGTACCAGAAATTTAAAACGGCCCCTCCGCCACGCCCCGGTACCCGAGGCCTCCGTTGCCCTGCCTGGGCGGGCGGCGGGACGCTGCCGGGGAGGGCTGGCCGCGGGGATGGCGGTAAGGCGCAAGGACAAGCGAAGCTGGGCCTCAAGAGGCAGCCCGCGGTCCCCGCCCCCGTCTACGGCCATACCACCCTGAACGCGCCCGATCTCGTCTGATCTCGGAAGCTAAGCAGGGTCGGGCCTGGTTAGTACTTGGATGGGAGACCGCCTGGGAATACCGGGTGCTGTAGGCTTTTGGCCTCCCGCTGCGGCTCCGCCTTCTCCTTTAGTCGCCCGCGGCGGTGGCCGCCAGCTCCGCCCCCCGCCGGGCACCGCTGCAGGCCCCACCTCCTCCGCCCCCCCCCACCACCACCACAAAGCGCCAGAGGGGTCGCTCCATTCGGCCCGAAGGCGGCCCTGGAAAGCAGCAGCACACCCGACGCTCCGGGGGTGGCTGGCCCGGACCCAGACTCCGCCGCGGGCCCGGGGGCCGTCCGTGTGGCCCGCGAGCCCCTCCACCTGCACCTGGCCGGCCCCACCGGCGCCCAGCCCCGGCGCCGCCACCTGTCCGCCGGTGTGGCTCTCCGCAGCTCTCTCCGGATAAAGCTGGATAAAGGTCTGGATGGGAAGGAGGGGCAGTGATTCAGCCTATTGCTCTTAGTGCCCCTCCCCCACACTCAGGAGCCCTTTGTGACAAGGCCACAGCTCTGTGATGCAGGCCTGGGGTTCTGCCATCAAGTGAACTCCCAGGGCTCTGTTGCCTGAGGGCGGTAATGCGGTTCAGAAGACGGAGAATCTCTTTTCTTTGAAAAACACTGTTGCTATCTGGCTGAGATCCAGCCCAACTTCCTGGGTGATTGATATCATCCTTGGCTTCCTGTGTGGACTGGGGCTCTTCCTCACGTTACTCCCCTGCTTCCAGAGTAATCCATTCTTAGCACCACCTAGGAAACCTAGAAACATCAGGAAGCATCAAGTAGAGCTGAAGGGGAGGAGCAGGAGTAGGAAGAAAAGTCGATCTTTGAAAGCTTGCAGAGATTGCCTGGAAGAACTGGAGGGGACTCACAACCTGGCTTCACCTCTGCGGAGCTGCCTGGGGAGGCTTCCTGGCAAGGGCAACTTTCATCAGCTCTCATGTCAAGACCCTCCTGGTGAGATGTGCAAAGCAGTGCCTGCTGGAGCCTGTGGAGGATACTGCTTGAAGGGTTGGGAACCCTGCAGGAACACCTCCTGTAGGGTTTCCTTCCTGGTTCAAGACACTCGAGAGGTGCTGGAAGCACATATTACAAGGTTTTGGGTAAAGCACGGGTGGACCCTACCCCTCAAGGTCCTCAAGCCCATCAATCTCTTGAAGTCGACAAAGTTCCAACCCTCCACCACCCTGCGGTTAGCCTCGTCCCCTTCAGCCACCTGTGTATCTGGGTCCCACTCAACAGTCACGTTTGCTGAGTTCCCGGAGAAACCTCCTCAGGCTCATTCAGGAGAGAAGGTGAGAACAGAAGAGTCCGTTCCTGCCCTGAAGAGGCCTCTCCTTGTCCCCTCCACTGTGTGTAAGGAAATCCAGAGTGCCCTGGGAGCGATTCCACCTGGTGACTACCATGGGCCCTCAAAGGCTTCTCTGACTGCACAGCAGGGCAGGCCACCTTCTCAGTCCCTCACACTCAGCCTTGTGGGCAGAACCTGGAAGAGTGAGACTGTGGAATGGGTCAAGAGGGACAGCCTAGAGCCAGGTCCAAGTTCAGCAATGGTCAGGAACGAGCCAAGAGAGGAGAGTGGTGGTCAGGCCTCAGGAGACACCTGCCATAGGGTAACAGTGATAGAGGTGAACTTAGGATCCCAATCTTTGAGAGGTGAAGAGGCCAGGGAGGCTGTGGAGGCCAAGGAGTCTCCTGCTCTTCAACCACAGTCTAGTGTTATCTTGGAAACCAAAGTGTTGACAAAATCCCAAACCACAAATGTACCTATGAGGAGTTTAGAGGTTCCAGGGGCCAGTAAAAGTTTCCTACTACCTAGAATGTCTGTTTTCCAACCTCTAGGTGAGCCATGCCTTAACATGGAGGTTGCTAGTGAGTTTAACTCCAAAGTAAAGGAACAGTCAGACAACCAGCTTCAGGACTTTCCCAAACACAGGTTCCTTGCTGCAGACAACTTGGCTTCTCAGGTGCCTCAGTGCCATCCCCAGAGAGTCCCCACCAGAGACACGTTAGCTTCCCAGGAGCCAAGTGGCCTTATGGAAGGCCAAAGGAGCAACCTAGGGCAGCAGGAGCCCAAAACTTCAAAACTCCAAGACTCATGGAAGAGCCAGAGCAAGATGATTGCCCCTACTTACAAAAGAGAGGACCGTAGGAGGCATAAACCAGGAGAGCACGAAGAGAGGTTTAAAGAACGAGGGACCCCTCAAGCTGGAAGTATGAGCCGCCCTGCCCAGGTCAGGGGCATAACAGACTCTATTGGGAGCAGATGTCTCCAGCTCATGCCAGAGAAGAAATATAGCCCTCCAGAAAGCCTCTTCAGAAAAAGGATGAGGCTATTTTTAAAGTGGATTTTCCCCAATAAAAAAGTCAATGGTCGAGATGCTCTGCAAAGAAAAAAAAAAAAAAAAGCCCATATCAGCCACTGCCCGGAGTCACGGATCAGACAAAAGCCGATCAATCTTGAAGAGTGAGACTGCTGAGGGTCAGGCACTCATGACAGCTGTTGGACAGATCGTAGAAGAAAAAAGAGCAATTCACCATGGACTTCATGCCACAGAGTTAAATGAGCACAGAGTGGAATTCCAAGTCCCAGTATGTGGGGGTTTCTGCTACCATAGGCTTACCTCCTACCCAGAGCAAGGGAGAATGATGGGTTCTACAGCCTGCAGTCATAAAGCCACCTCCAAGGGCCAGAGTTGTTCTGTCAGGGAAAGGGAAGTCAGACACCAACATAGTTTGAAAAGTGTAAGGTTTGACGATGAGCAGCTGGGCCTAAGGTGCCTCCCATCCTTGTCCCCCAGGAAGAGTGTGTTTCCAGTTAGTACCTGCCAGTATGGGCCAAGGATTCCAGGTGCCCCAGCCCGCCATCAACACTGTCCAAGGCATTGTCATCTTTGGGGAGGTGTCTTGCCTGGTCGACAGTAAAATGCTTCTTTAGTCTTCCCTTTAGTAGGAAAACATGTCTCCAAGTAAAAATTCAGTCCATGTAGAGAAAATGATTTTCTCATTAGCACATCCAAGATATTTAATGTTCCCCAATACATATATATATATATTTTTTTCTAATAAAAGCATAGTGTAATGGCAAAAAAAGAGAAATTTAAAACGGCATGGAAAAATGCTGAACATTAGGAATAATTAAAGCTATGCAAATCCAAATTACAAAAACCTATCCTCTCACACCAGTCAGAATGGCCATCAGCAAGAATTCTGCAAAAAGTAAATGCTGAAGGGGTTTTAGAGAAATGCCTACCCTTGGTCCAAAGTGGGACATGGTAAGAGCCAGTAATGAAAACAAAAATGAGGTGCCTTGTAAAGGTAAATACTGAGCTACCATTCAATCAAGCATACCCACTGCTGGGCCTATCGCCTGAGGGGATGAGAATCAAAAAAACACAGGCTGGGCTTCACTGGTGGCGCAGTGGTTGAGAGCCCGCCTGCCAATGCAGGGGACACGCGTTCATGCTCCGGGTCGGGAAGATCCCACGTGCCACGGAGCGGCTTGTCCCGTGAGCTAGGGCTGCTGGGCCTGCGCGTCCGGAGCCTGTG
Organism: Mesoplodon mirus; assembly: GCF_964341445.2. Taxonomy (NCBI): domain Eukaryota; kingdom Metazoa; phylum Chordata; class Mammalia; order Artiodactyla; family Ziphiidae; genus Mesoplodon; species Mesoplodon mirus. The sequence goes on from NC_138976.1 coordinate 100,508,029, forward strand.
CTCTGCAATGGGAGGGTCCACCGCAGTGAGAGGCCCACGTACCGCAAAAAAAAAAAAAAAAAAAAAAAAACAAACAAAAAACAAAAAAAACACAGGCTGGCAATCCTCCACTCCAGCAATATTTACCATAGCCAACACTTGGAAGCTACGAAAATGTCCATCAACAGAGGAATGCACAAAGAAGAAGTGGTCCCTGTACACAATGGAATATGACTCCAATAAAAAATCTATATAAATACAATTTATAAAACAAACATAATTAAGGAGACATCAGCTCTTGGGGGCACATTCCACTCTAATATTTAACCGAGGAACACCACTGCCCGGATGGTCTGTTTCCCTAGTTCCCAGGTTGGGAAAAGCAGAAATGCTGCCGCCCTCTGGCCATTACCTTCAACAGCAGCTTTAAGACCTGTGCTAAGGGTCACTTCATATGCAGCAGTACTGGTGGGCTGTAAATGAAACCTGCCCTCCAAACGTCTTGAGGGAGGTAATGGCCAAAATATTTCTAAATGTCACACACACTTCACGAAGACAATTTGAAGAGGTAAGCTGTACTCACAGTTGAAGAAAAGAAGGACATGCCAGAAAGCTCAATTTCAAGGGATTATGAGACGCATGCAAATCCAGCCACAAAGTGGTATCGGCTCACACTAGTCAGAACACACATCAGCAAAAAAACTACAAACAAAAAATGCTGAAGGTGTTGTGGAGAAGCGCATACCCTCAACTTTAAGCGGGACGTAACCTGGTAAGAGCCACTAATGAGAACAGACTGGAGGTGCCTCTACAAGGTAAACATTCTGCTACCATATGATCCAGCAGGCCCACTCCTGGGCCTATAACCTAAGAAGACAGAATTGGAAAGACACAGGCAGGCAAATGTGCATTGCCGCAGCATTACAATAGCCATGACGTGGAAGCAACCAAAAAGCCCATCAACAGATGAGGGGACAAAGAAGAACTGGTACATGTACAGACAGAATATTAGCCAAGGAAGAAAAGGACACAATGCCATTTGCAGCACCGTAGATGAGTCTAGAGGTGATCACGTGACTTGTAGTAAGTCAGAAAGAGAAAGACACGTATCGTATGATATCACTTATAGGTGTTACCTAAAAATTGATACCAGTGAAGATATTTCCACAGAGAAGGGCAATCCCAGATTCATTAAACAAACTTATGGTTCACCAACGGAAAGGTGTGAGGATTGGATACATTACGAGATTGGGGTGAACAGACATATACAAACACAGGTGAAATATATAATCACCAAAGACCTACAGAATACCAAGAGAAGACTACTCAACATTCTGTCATAACGTACATGGGAAAAGGATCCCAGCAAGAACAGACATATGTATATGTGTAAAAGAACCACATCTTGCACACCTGCAACAAGCCAAACATTGTAATCAAACACGCTGTGATAAAATAAAAAATAAAAAAAATTAAATTAAAAAAACGAACAAGAAGTAGTGAGACAAACTTAAGGGGCCTTCTCCTGGCACATTCCATTCTAAATTACAACGTAGAACACGACTTCCATTGAGGCTCTGCTGCCCTAGTAACCAGATTTGGTAAAGGAGAACTGCTGCCCCCTTGTGGCCGTTTCACACAACAGCACCTTTAATCCCAACGCTAATGTCAGTTGATATTCAAAATCATTGCAGGCCTGTAAATGACACCTGCCCTGAAAACAAATCCTGGGGTCATATATCGACCAAAAAATTCAAAAGACGTCCATATTTCAAAACGACACTTTCAAGAGGCATATTTTGTTCTGCATATTTGTTCTGCACATTAGGGTTCTGCTTCTTTATCTTTCTTTCTTTCTTTGTTAAAACAAAAACGGGAATGGAAAAAGGCAACCCTCAGAATGGGAGAAAATATTTGCAAACGAATCCACGGACAAAGGTTTAATCTCCAATATATATAACAGCTCATGCAGCTTAATATTAAAAAAAAAAACAAACAACCCAATACAAAAATGGGCAGAAGATCTAAATAGACGTTTCTTCAAAGAAGACACAGAGATGGCCAAGACGCACATGAAAAGCTGCTCAACATCACTCATCATTAGAGAAATGCACATCAAAACTACAGTGAGGTATCACCTCACACCTGTTAGAATGGGCATCATCAGAAAATGTACAAACAACAAATGCTGGGGAGGGTGTGGACCAAAGGAACCCTCTTCCACTATTGGTGGGAATGTAAATTGATACAGTCACTATGGAGAACAGCATGGAGGTTCCTTAAGAAACTAAACATAGAATTACCATAGGATCCAGCAATCCCACTTCTGGGCATATAGCCAGAGAAAACCATAAATGAAAAAGACACATTCACCACAATGTTCATTGCAGCACTATTTACAATAGCCAGGTAATGGAAGCAACCTAAATGCCCACAGACAGACGAACGGATAATGATGTGGTCCATCTATAAAACGGAATATTACTCAGCCATAAAAAGGAACGAAACTGGGTCATCTGTGGAGATGTCGACGGATCTAGAGACTGTCATACAGAGTGAAGTAAGTCAGAAGGAGAAAAACAAATATTGTATATTAATGCATATATGTGGAACCTAGAAAGATGGTACAGATGACCCGGTTTGCAGGGCAGAAATAGAGACACAGAGGTAGAGAACAAACGTATGGACACCAAGAGGGGGGAAGCCATGGGTTGTTGGTGGTGGGATGAGTCGGGAGATTGGGATTGTCCTGTATACATGTATATGCATAAAATAGATAACTAATAATAATCCTGCTGAATAAAAAAATAAACTTAAATTTCAAAATTTTAAAAAATAAATAAAATTTTAAAATAAAACGGAAAAAAGTTCTTCCCTTCACACAGATGTATTTATAGGAATGAATTATTTCCATGCTTATATCTATAAATACATAGAAGAGGAATAAAATCTCACTTGAACCAAAAAAGAAAAAAAAAAAAACAGAACCCACCAGTTATACACAGGAAAACCCTATCAGGGCACTGGCTCCAGTGGCAAACAATTCTGAAGTTGGTCAGAGGTGGGGAATCATCTCCCATGCAGCCAGCAGCCCCCCCAACCCCCGCAAGGAGCGTCGTCTTTGCAAAGCTGGGGGACCGTGCCGAGGCGTCTGTGAGTCAACGTGAGCCGAGCCCCAGGCCAGCTGCTGCTGAACTGTTCCCACCCTTCCCAGGTAAAACACCTGAATATGTCCAAGGACTTGAAAGCCTAGAGGAAGGGCCGTGGAGCCACAGCAGCGACAGCACGCAGGCCGACTTGGTGCCTGCAGGCCAGCCAGGATGGTCCTGGCCCCGGGCGCTCTTCTGGAAGCTTTCCATTTCCCTGCCTGAGATACTCCTCCTGTCCCGGCCCCCACTGCTTTTTTCCTTCCTCACCTCTGCCCGGGGAGAAATTCCAACGGAAGGTATGGGTGACACATCCTCTTCTTTAGCAGGTGGCAGCCCGGCAACTCCTGCAGAAAGTCCAGCAGAGCCCCACTCACACCGGGCCACCCACAGAGCCGTGGCCCCTCACTCCCTCCCACCAGCACAGCCCCGAGACTGCTGACGGGGCAGAGAATATGGCGTCAGGCACAGCTGCAGGGGCTCTTGCTGCCTGGAGCCGTGTTTATATGGACCTCAACCCAGGCACACCTGGGGAGGGCTGGCCGGCAGGGTCAGGCTGCCCAGGTCAGCCCATCCTCACCCCTCAGGGACTCCCATTGCAGAAAATGGACCTCGCTGAACCGGCCAGGTCCAAGGAACAGGTGTGGGCTCCTGAGAGTCTGGATAGACAAGGGGCTGCAGCTCCGGCTTGTTTTCTAATCCTTTTATCTGGCCCATGAGTGGGAGACAACTTCAAGAAGACCCTCTCCTAATGAGAGGAACCCAGGAGTCAGGGAGAGGAGGGGTGATGGGTGGAGACAGAGGCCTGGTGCCCCGGCTGCGGTGGAAGCCTCTGGAAGACCAGGCAGAGGGAGGCCGCACAGAGTGATGCCCAGGGTCACAGACCTGTCGGAGCTGCTGTTTGTTAGCTCAAGTCCTGCTCTGAGGTGCTCTGTGTCAGCTCTGAGTGACAGGTGATCTGGGCTGCTCTGCAATGAGGGCTACGTGCACGGTACCTGTGTGCCCAGCCCTGCCGGGGTACCTGCCCAGGGCAGCTCCGTATCCTGGGAGGGGCCTGACCACGAGAGCACCATGGGCTGCTGGGGAGGGGGGGCCTGCCCAGGTGAGCTCCATATCCTGGGATTGCCCTGACCACGAGAGCCCCGTGGGCTGCTGGGGACCTGGTAAACGATGTCGGGACAGTCAGTGAAGCCACCGAGGATATACATCCAGTAGTTCCTAATTCCTACACCCTGCTGGTCATTCTACCATCCACCAGGACACGGTATTCTGTATGAGACTTCAGTGATGCCTTCTTCTGTATTGCATTGGTCCCCGAAAGGCTCTGCTGCCCTAGTAACCAGATTTGGGAATGGAGAAATGCTGCCGCCTTGTGGCCGTTTGCCACAACAGCAGCTTTAAACCCAGTGCTCATGGTCACTAAATATTCACACTCATTGCAGCCTGTAAACGGCACCTGCCCTGAAAAACAATCCTGGGGTCGAAAATGGACCCAAAACTTCTAAAGAGGGCAACCATGCAAGAGGACAATTTCAAGAGGTTAATTGTACTCTCCGTTTTCTTCTGTTTTTCTGTACCAGAAATTTAAAACGGCCCCTCCGCCACGCCCCGGTACCCGAGGCCTCCGTTGCCCTGCCTGGGCGGGCGGCGGGGCGCTGCCGGGGCGGGCTGGCCGCGGGGATGGCGGTAAGGCGCAAGGACTAGCGAAGCTGGGCCTCAAGATGCAGCCCGCGGTCCCCGCCCCCGTCTACGGCCATACCACCCTGAACGCGCCCGATCTCGTCTGATCTCGGAAGCTAAGCAGGGTCGGGCCTGGTTAGTACTTAGATGGGAGACCGCCTGGGAATACCAGGTGCTGTAGGCTTTTGGCCTCCCGCTGCGGCTCCGCCTTCTCCTTTAGTCGCCCGAGGCGGTGGCCGCCAGCTCCGCCCCCCGCCGGGCACCGCTGCAGGCCCCACCTCCTCCGCCCCCCCCACCACCACCACAAAGCGCCAGAGGGGTCGCTCCATGCGGCCCGAAGGCGGCCCTGGAAAGCAGCAGCACACCCGACGCTCCGGGGGTGGCTGGCCCGGACCCAGACTCCGCCGCGGGCCCGGGGGCCGTCCGTGCGGCCCGCAAGCCCCTCCACCTCCACCTGGCCGGCCCCACCGGCGCCCAGCCCCGGCGCCGCCACCTGTCCGCCGGTGTGGCTCTCCGCAGCTCTCTCCGGATAAAGCTGGATAAAGGTCTGGATGGGAAGGAGGGGCAGTGATTCAGCCTATTGCTCTTAGTGCCCCTCCCCCACACTCAGGAGCCCTTTGTGACAAGGCCACAGCTCTGTGATGCAGGCCTGGGGTTCTGCCATCAAGTGAACTCCCAGGGCTCTGTTGCCTGAGGGCGGCAATGCAGTTCAGAAGACGGAGAATCTCTTTTCTTTGAAAAACACTGTTGCTATCTGGCTGAGATCCAGCCCAACTTCCTGGGTGATTGATATCATCCTTGGCTTCCTGTGTGGACTGGGGCTCTTCCTCACGTTACTCCCCTGCTTCCAGAGTAATCCATTCTTAGCACCACCTAGGAAACCTAGAAACATCAGGAAGCATCAAGTAGAGCTGAAGGGGAGGAGCAGGAGTAGGAAGAAAAGTCGATCTTTGAAAGCTTGCAGAGATTGCCTGGAAGAACTGGAGGGGACTCACAACCTGGCTTCACCTCTGCGGAGCTGCCTGGGGAGGCTTCCTGGCAAGGGCAACTTTCATCAGCTCTCATGGCAAGACCCTCCTGGTGAGATGTGCAAAGCAGTGCCTGCTGGAGCCTGTGGAGGATACTGCTTGAAGGGTTGGGAACCCTGCAGGAACACCTCCTGTAGGGTTTCCTTCCTGGTTCAAGACACTCGAGAGGTGCTGGAAGCACATATTACAAGGTTTTGGGTAAAGCACGGGTGGACCCTACCCCTCAAGGTCCTCAAGCCCATTAATCTCTTGAAGTCGACAAAGTTCCAACCCTCCACCACCCTGCGGTTAGCCTCGTCCCCTTCAGCCACCTGTGTATCTGGGTCCCACTCAACAGTCACGTTTGCTGAGTTCCCGGAGAAACCTCCTCAGGCTCATTCAGGAGAGAAGGTGAGAACAGAAGAGTCCGTTCCTGCCCTGAAGAGGCCTCTCCTTGTCCCCTCCACTGTGTGTAAGGAAATCCAGAGTGCCCTGGGAGCGATTCCACCTGGTGACTACCATGGGCCCTCAAAGGCTTCTCTGACTGCACAGCAGGGCAGGCCACCTTCTCAGTCCCTCACACTCAGCCTTGTGGGCAGAACCTGGAAGAGTGAGACTGTGGAATGGGTCAAGAGGGACAGCCTAGAGCCAGGTCCAAGTTCAGCAATGGTCAGGAACGAGCCAAGAGAGGAGAGTGGTGGTCAGGCCTCAGGAGACCCCTGCCATAGGGTAACAGTGATAGAGGTGAACTTAGGATCCCAATCTTTGAGAGGTGAAGAGGCCAGGGAGGCTGTGGAGGCCAAGGAGTCTCCTGCTCTTCAACCACAGTCTAGTGTTATCTTGGAAACCAAAGTGTTGACAAAATCCCAAACCACAAATGTACCTATGAGGAGTTTAGAGGTGCCAGGGGCCAGTAAAAGTTTCCTACTACCTAGAATGTCTGTTTTCCAACCTCTAGGTGAGCCATGCCTTGACATGGAGGTTGCTAGTGAGTTTAACTCCAAAGTACAGGTACAGTCAGACAACCAGCTTCAGGACTTTCCCAAACACAGGTTCCTTGCTGCAGACAACTTGGCTTCTCAGGTGCCTCAGTGCCATCCCCAGAGAGTCCCCACCAGAGACACGTTAGCTTCCCAGGAGCCAAGTGGCCTTATGGAAGGCCAAAGGAGCAACCTAGGGCAGCAGGAGCCCAAAACTTCAAAACTCCAAGACTCATGGAAGAGCCAGAGCAAGATGATTGCCCCTACTTACAAAAGAGAGGACCGTAGGAGGCATAAACCAGGAGAGCACGAAGAGAGGTTTAAAGAACGAGGGACCCCTCAAGCTGGAAGTATGAGCCGCCCTGCCCAGGTCAGGGGCATAACAGACTCTATTGGGAGCAGATGTCTCCAGCTCATGCCAGAGAAGAAATATAGCCCTCCAGAACGCCTCTTCAGAAAAAGGATGAGGCTATTTTTAAAGTGGATTTTCCCCAATAAAAAAGTCAATGGTCGAGATGCTCTGCAAAGAAAAAAAAAAAAAGCCCATATCAGCCACTGCCCGGAGTCACGGATCAGTCAAAAGCAGATCAATCTTGAAGAGTGAGACTGCTGAGGGTCAGGCAGTCATGACAGCTGTTGGACAGATCGTAGAAGAAAAAAGAGCAATTCACCATGGACTTCATGCCACAGAGTTAAATGAGCACAGAGTGGAATTCCAAGTCCCAGTATGTGGGGGTTTCTGCTACCATAGGCTTACCTCCTACCCAGAGCAAGGGAGAATGATGGGTTCTACAGCCTGCAGTCATAAAGCCACCTCCAAGGGCCAGAGTTGTTCTGTCAGGGAAAGGGAAGTCAGACACCAACATAGTTTGAAAAGTGTAAGGTTTGACGATGAGCAGCTGGGCCTAAGGTGCCTCCCATCCTTGTCCCCCAGGAAGAGTGTGTTTCCAGTTAGTACCTGCCAGTATGGGCCAAGGATTCCAGGTGCCCCAGCCCGCCATCAACACTGTCCAAGGCATTGTCATCTTTGGGGAGGTGTCTTGCCTGGTCGACAGTAAAATCCTTCTTTAGTCTTCCCTTTAGTAGGAAAACATGTCTCCAAGTAAAAATTCAGTCCATGTAGAGAAAATGATTTTCTCATTAGCACATCCAAGATATTTAATGTTCCCCAATACATATATATATATATTTTTCTAATAAAAGCATAGTGTAATGGCAAAAAAAGAGAAATTTAAAACGGCATGGAAAAATGCTGAACATTAGGAATAATTAAAGCTATGCAAATCCAAATTACAAAAACCTATCCGCTCACACCAGTCAGAATGGCCATCAGCAAGAATTCTGCAAAAAGTAAATGCTGAAGGGGTTTTAGAGAAATGCCTACCCTTGGTCCAAAGTGGGACATGGTAAGAGCCAGGAATGAAAACAAAAATGAGGTGCCTTGTAAAGGTAAATACTGAGCTACCATTCAATCAAGCATACCCACTGCTGGGCCTATCGCCTGAGGGGATGAGAATCAAAAAAACACAGGCTGGGCTTCACTGGTGGCGCAGTGGTTGAGAGCCCGCCTGCCAATGCAGGGGACACGCGTTCATGCTCCGGGTCGGGAAGATCCCACGTGCCGCGGAGCGGCTTGTCCCGTGAGCTAGGGCTGCTGGGCCTGCGCGTCCGGAGCCTGTGCTCTGCAATGGGAGGGTCCACCGCAGTGAGAGGCCCACGTACCGCAAAAAAAAAAAAAAAAAAAAAAACACAGGCTGGCAATCCTCCACTCCAGCAATATTTACCATAGCCAACACTTGGAAGCTACGAAAATGTCCATCAACAGAGGAATGCACAAAGAAGAAGTGGTCCCTGTACACAATGGAATATGACTCCAATAAAAAATCTATATAAATACAATTTATAAAACAAACATAATTAAGGAGACATCAGCTCTTGGGGGCACATTCCACTCTAATATTTAACCGAGGAACACCACTGCCCGGATGGTCTGTTTCCCTAGTTCCCAGGTTGGGAAAAGCAGAAATGCTGCCGCCCTCTGGCCATTACCTGCAACAGCAGCTTTAAGACCTGTGCTAAGGGTCACTTCATATGCAGCAGTACTGGTGGGCTGTAAATGAAACCTGCCCTCCAAACGTCTTGAGGGAGGTAATGGCCAAAATATTTCTAAATGTCACACACACTTCACGAAGACAATTTGAAGAGGTAAGCTGTACTCACAGTTGAAGAAAAGAAGGACATGCCAGAAAGCTCAATTTCAAGGGATTATGAGACGCATGCAAATCCAGCCACAAAGTGGTATCGGCTCACACTAGTCAGAACACACATCAGCAAAAAAACTACAAACAAAAAATGCTGAAGGTGTTGTGGAGAAGCGCATACCCTCAACTTTAAGCGGGACGTAACCTGGTAAGAGCCACTAATGAGAACAGACTGGAGGTGCCTCTACAAGGTAAACATTCCGCTACCATATGATCCAGCAGGCCCACTCCTGGGCCTATAACCTAAGAAGACAGAATTGGAAAGACACAGGCAGGCAAATGTGCATTGCCGCAGCATTACAATAGCCATGACGTGGAAGCAACCAAAAAGCCCATCAACAGATGAGGGGACAAAGAAGAACTGGTACATGTACAGACAGAATATTAGCCAAGGAAGAAAAGGACACAATGCCATTTGCAGCACCGTAGATGAGTCTAGAGGTGATCACGTGACTTGTAGTAAGTCAGAAAGAGAAAGACACGTATCGTATGATATCACTTATAGGTGTTACCTAAAAATTGATACCAGTGAAGATATTTCCACAGAGAAGGGCAATCCCAGATTCATTAAACAAACTTATGGTTCACCAACGGAAAGGTGTGAGGATTGGATACATTACGAGATTGGGGTGAACAGACATATACAAACACAGGTGAAATATATAATCACCAAAGACCTACAGAAGACCAAGAGAAGACTACTCAACATTCTGTCATAACGTACATGGGAAAAGGATCCCAGCAAGAACAGACATATGTATATGTGTAAAAGAACCACATCTTGCACACCTGCAACAAGCCAAACATTGTAATCAAACACGCTGTGATAAAATAAAAAATAAAAAAAAATTAAATTAAAAAAACGAACAAGAAGTAGTGAGACAAACTTAAGGGGCCTTCTCCTGGCACATTCCATTCTAAATTACAACGTAGAACACGACTTCCATTGAGGCTCTGCTGCCCTAGTAACCAGATTTGGTAAAGGAGAACTGCTGCCCCCTTGTGGCCGTTTCACACAACAGCACCTTTAATCCCAACGCTAATGTCAGTTGATATTCAAAATCATTGCAGGCCTGTAAATGACACCTGCCCTGAAAACAAATCCTGGGGTCATATATCGACCAAAAAATTCAAAAGACGTCCATATTTCAAAACGACACTTTCAAGAGGCATATTTTGTTCTGCATATTTGTTCTGCACATTAGGGTTCTGCTTCTTTATCTTTCTTTCTTTCTTTGTTAAAACAAAAACGGGAATGGAAAAAGGCAACCCTCAGAATGGGAGAAAATATTTGCAAACGAATCCACGGACAAAGGTTTAATCTCCAATATATATAACAGCTCATGCAGCTTAATATTAAAAAAAAAACAAACAACCCAATACAAAAATGGGCAGAAGATCTAAATAGACGTTTCTTCAAAGAAGACACAGAGATGGCCAAGACGCACATGAAAAGCTGCTCAACATCACTCATCATTAGAGAAATGCACATCAAAACTACAGTGAGGTATCACCTCACACCTGTTAGAATGGGCATCATCAGAAAATGTACAAACAACAAATGCTGGGGAGGGTGTGGACCAAAGGAACCCTCTTCCACTATTGGTGGGAATGTAAATTGATACAGTCACTATGGAGAACAGCATGGAGGTTCCTTAAGAAACTAAACATAGAATTACCATAGGATCCAGCAATCCCACTTCTGGGCATATAGCCAGAGAAAACCATAAATGAAAAAGACACATTCACCACAATGTTCATTGCAGCACTATTTACAATAGCCAGGTAATGGAAGCAACCTAAATGCCCACAGACAGACGAACGGATAATGATGTGGTCCATCTATAAAACGGAATATTACTCAGCCATAAAAAGGAACGAAACTGGGTCATCTGTGGAGATGTCGACGGATCTAGAGACTGTCATACAGAGTGAAGTAAGTCAGAAGGAGAAAAACAAATATTGTATATTAATGCATATATGTGGAACCTAGAAAGATGGTACAGATGACCCGGTTTGCAGGGCAGAAATAGAGACACAGAGGTAGAGAACAAACGTATGGACACCAAGAGGGGGGAAGCCATGGGTTGTTGGTGGTGGGATGAGTCGGGAGATTGGGATTGTCCTGTATACATGTATATGCATAAAATAGATAACTAATAATAATCCTGCTGAATAAAAAAATAAACTTAAATTTCAAAATTTTAAAAAATAAATAAAATTTTAAAATAAAACGGAAAAAAGTTCTTCCCTTCACACAGATGTATTTATAGGAATGAATTATTTCCATGCTTATATCTATAAATACATAGAAGAGGAATAAAATCTCACTTGAACCAAAAAAGAAAAAAAAAAAAAAAACAGAACCCACCAGTTATACACAGGAAAACCCTATCAGGGCACTGGCTCCAGCGGCAAACAATTCTGAAGTTGGTCAGAGGTGGGGAATCATCTCCCATGCAGCCAGCAGCCCCCCCAACCCCCGCAAGGAGCGTCGTCTTTGCAAAGCTGGGGGACCGTGCCGAGGCGTCTGTGAGTCAACGTGAGCCGAGCCCAAGGCCAGCTGCTGCTGAACTGTTCCCACCCTTCCCAGATAAAACACCTGAATATGTCCAAGGACTTGAAAGCCTAGAGGAAGGGCCGTGGAGCCACAGCAGCGACAGCACGCAGGCCGACTTGGTGCCTGCAGGCCAGCCAGGATGGTCCTGGCCCCGGGCGCTCTTCTGGAAGCTTTCCATTTCCCTGCCTGAGATACTCCTCCTGTCCCGGCCCCCACTGCTTTTTTCCTTCCTCACCTCTGCCCGGGGAGAAATTCCAACGGAAGGTATGGGTGACACATCCTCTTCTTTAGCAGGTGGCAGCCCGGCAACTCCTGCAGAAAGTCCAGCAGAGCCCCACTCACACCGGGCCACCCACAGAGCCGTGGCCCCTCACTCCCTCCCACCAGCACAGCCCCGAGACTGCTGACGGGGCAGAGAATATGGCGTCAGGCACAGCTGCAGGGGCTCTTGCTGCCTGGAGCCGTGTTTATATGGACCTCAACCCAGGCACACCTGGGGAGGGCTGGCCGGCAGGGTCAGGCTGCCCAGGTCAGCCCATCCTCACCCCTCAGGGACTCCCATTGCAGAAAATGGACCTCGCTGAACCGGCCAGGTCCAAGGAACAGGTGTGGGCTCCTGAGAGTCTGGATAGACAAGGGGCTGCAGCTCCGGCTTGTTTTCTAATCCTTTTATCTGGCCCATGAGTGGGAGACAACTTCAAGAAGACCCTCTCCTAATGAGAGGAACCCAGGAGTCAGGGAGAGGAGGGGTGATGGGTGGAGACAGAGGCCTGGTGCCCCGGCTGCGGTGGAAGCCTCTGGAAGACCAGGCAGAGGGAGGCCGCACAGAGTGATGCCCAGGGTCACAGACCTGTCGGAGCTGCTGTTTGTTAGCTCAAGTCCTGCTCTGAGGTGCTCTGTGTCAGCTCTGAGTGACAGGTGATCTGGGCTGCTCTGCAATGAGGGCTACGTGCACGGTACCTGTGTGCCCAGCCCTGCCGGGGTACCTGCCCAGGGCAGCTCCGTATCCTGGGAGGGGCCTGACCACGAGAGCACCATGGGCTGCTGGGGAGGGGGGGCCTGCCCAGGTGAGCTCCATATCCTGGGATTGCCCTGACCACGAGAGCCCCGTGGGCTGCTGGGGACCTGGTAAACGATGTCGGGACAGTCAGTGAAGCCACCGAGGATATACATCCAGTAGTTCCTAATTCCTACACCCTGCTGGTCATTCTACCATCCACCAGGACACGGTATTCTGTATGAGACTTCAGTGATGCCTTCTTCTGTATTGCATTGGTCCCCGAAAGGCTCTGCTGCCCTAGTAACCAGATTTGGGAATGGAGAAATGCTGCCGCCTTGTGGCCGTTTGCCACAACAGCAGCTTTAAACCCAGTGCTCATGGTCACTAAATATTCACACTCATTGCAGCCTGTAAACGGCACCTGCCATGAAAAACAATCCTGGGGTCGAAAATGGACCCAAAACTTCTAAAGAGGGCAACCATGCAAGAGGACAATTTCAAGAGGTTAATTGTACTCTCCGTTTTCTTCTGTTTTTCTGTACCAGAAATTTAAAACGGCCCCTCCGCCACGCCCCGGTACCCGAGGCCTCCGTTGCCCTGCCTGGGCGGGCGGCGGGGCGCTGCCGGGGCGGGCTGGCCGCGGGGATGGCGGTAAGGCGCAAGGACTAGCGAAGCTGGGCCTCAAGATGCAGCCCGCGGTCCCCGCCCCCGTCTACGGCCATACCACCCTGAACGCGCCCGATCTCGTCTGATCTCGGAAGCTAAGCAGGGTCGGGCCTGGTTAGTACTTAGATGGGAGACCGCCTGGGAATACCAGGTGCTGTAGGCTTTTGGCCTCCCGCTGCGGCTCCGCCTTCACCTTTAGTCGCCCGAGGCGGTGGCCGCCAGCTCCGCCCCCCGCCGGGCACCGCTGCAGGCCCCACCTCCTCCGCCCCCCCCCCACCACCACAAAGCGCCAGAGGGGTCGCTCCATGCGGCCCGAAGGCGGCCCTGGAAAGCAGCAGCACACCCGACGCTCCGGGGGTGGCTGGCCCGGACCCAGACTCCGCCGCGGGCCCGGGGCCCGTCCGTGCAGCCCGCAAGCCCCTCCACCTCCACCTGGCCGGCCCCACCGGCGCCCAGCCCCGGCGCCGCCACCTGTCCGCCGGTGTGGCTCTCCGCAGCTCTCTCCGGATAAAGCTGGATAAAGGTCTGGATGGGAAGCAGGGGCAGTGATTCAGCCTATTGCTCTTAGTGCCCCTCCCCCACACTCAGGAGCCCTTTGTGACAAGGCCACAGCTCTGTGATGCAGGCCTGGGGTTCTGCCATCAAGTGAACTCCCAGGGCTCTGTTGCCTGAGGGCGGCAATGCAGTTCAGAAGACGGAGAATCTCTTTTCTTTGAAAAACACTGTTGCTATCTGGCTGAGATCCAGCCCAACTTCCTGGGTGATTGATATCATCCTTGGCTTCCTGTGTGGACTGGGGCTCTTCCTCACGTTACTCCCCTGCTTCCAGAGTAATCCATTCTTAGCACCACCTAGGAAACCTAGAAACATCAGGAAGCATCAAGTAGAGCTGAAGGGGAGGAGCAGGAGTAGGAAGAAAAGTCGATCTTTGAAAGCTTGCAGAGATTGCCTGGAAGAACTGGAGGGGACTCACAACCTGGCTTCACCTCTGCGGAGCTGCCTGGGGAGGCTTCCTGGCAAGGGCAACTTTCATCAGCTCTCATGGCAAGACCCTCCTGGTGAGATGTGCAAAGCAGTGCCTGCTGGAGCCTGTGGAGGATACTGCTTGAAGGGTTGGGAACCCTGCAGGAACACCTCCTGTAGGGTTTCCTTCCTGGTTCAAGACACTCGAGAGGTGCTGGAAGCACATATTACAAGGTTTTGGGTAAAGCACGGGTGGACCCTACCCCTCAAGGTCCTCAAGCCCATCAATCTCTTGAAGTCGACAAAGTTCCAACCCTCCACCTCCCTGCGGTTAGCCTCGTCCCCTTCAGCCACCTGTGTATCTGGGTCCCACTCAACAGTCACGTTTGCTGAGTTCCCGGAGAAACCTCCTCAGGCTCATTCAGGAGAGAAGGTGAGAACAGAAGAGTCCGTTCCTGCCCTGAAGAGGCCTCTCCTTGTCCCCTCCACTGTGTGTAAGGAAATCCAGAGTGCCCTGGGAGCGATTCCACCTGGTGACTACCATGGGCCCTCAAAGGCTTCTCTGACTGCACAGCAGGGCAGGCCACCTTCTCAGTCCCTCACACTCAGCCTTGTGGGCAGAACCTGGAAGAGTGAGACTGTGGAATGGGTCAAGAGGGACAGCCTAGAGCCAGGTCCAAGTTCAGCAATGGTCAGGAACGAGCCAAGAGAGGAGAGTGGTGGTCAGGCCTCAGGAGACCCCTGCCATAGGGTAACAGTGATAGAGGTGAACTTAGGATCCCAATCTTTGAGAGGTGAAGAGGCCAGGGAGGCTGTGGAGGCCAAGGAGTCTCCTGCTCTTCAACCACAGTCTAGTGTTATCTTGGAAACCAAAGTGTTGACAAAATCCCAAACCACAAATGTACCTATGAGGAGTTTAGAGGTGCCAGGGGCCAGTAAAAGTTTCCTACTACCTAGAATGTCTGTTTTCCAACCTCTAGGTGAGCCATGCCTTAACATGGAGGTTGCTAGTGAGTTTAACTCCAAAGTAAAGGTACAGTCAGACAACCAGCTTCAGGACTTTCCCAAACACAGGTTCCTTGCTGCAGACAACTTGGCTTCTCAGGTGCCTCAGTGCCATCCCCAGAGAGTCCCCACCAGAGACACGTTAGCTTCCCAGGAGCCAAGTGGCCTTATGGAAGGCCAAAGGAGCAACCTAGGGCAGCAGGAGCCCAAAACTTCAAAACTCCAAGACTCATGGAAGAGCCAGAGCAAGATGATTGCCCCTACTTACAAAAGAGAGGACCGTAGGAGGCATAAACCAGGAGAGCACGAAGAGAGGTTTAAAGAACGAGGGACCCCTCAAGCTGGAAGTATGAGCCGCCCTGCCCAGGTCAGGGGCATAACAGACTCTATTGGGAGCAGATGTCTCCAGCTCATGCCAGAGAAGAAATAGAGCCCTCCAGAAAGCCTCTTCAGAAAAAGGATGAGGCTATTTTTAAAGTGGATTTTCCCCAATAAAAAAGTCAATGGTCGAGATGCTCTGCAAAGAAAAAAAAAAAAAAAGCCCATATCAGCCACTGCCCGGAGTCACGGATCAGTCAAAAGCAGATCAATCTTGAAGAGTGAGACTGCTGAGGGTCAGGCACTCATGACAGCTGTTGGACAGATCGTAGAAGAAAAAAGAGCAATTCACCATGGACTTCATGCCACAGAGTTAAATGAGCACAGAGTGGAATTCCAAGTCCCAGTATGTGGGGGTTTCTGCTACCATAGGCTTACCTCCTACCCAGAGCAAGGGAGAATGATGGGTTCTACAGCCTGCAGTCATAAAGCCACCTCCAAGGGCCAGAGTTGTTCTGTCAGGGAAAGGGAAGTCAGACACCAACATAGTTTGAAAAGTGTAAGGTTTGACGATGAGCAGCTGGGCCTAAGGTGCCTCCCATCCTTGTCCCCCAGGAAGAGTGTGTTTCCAGTTAGTACCTGCCAGTATGGGCCAAGGATTCCAGGTGCCCCAGCCCGCCATCAACACTGTCCAAGGCATTGTCATCTTTGGGGAGGTGTCTTGCCTGGTCGACAGTAAAATCCTTCTTTAGTCTTCCCTTTAGTAGGAAAACATGTCTCCAAGTAAAAATTCAGTCCATGTAGAGAAAATGATTTTCTCATTAGCACATCCAAGATATTTAATGTTCCCCAATACATATATATATATATTTTTCTAATAAAAGCATAGTGTAATGGCAAAAAAAGAGAAATTTAAAACGGCATGGAAAAATGCTGAACATTAGGAATAATTAAAGCTATGCAAATCCAAATTACAAAAACCTATCCGCTCACACCAGTCAGAATGGCCATCAGCAAGAATTCTGCACAAAGTAAATGCTGAAGGGGTTTTAGAGAAATGCCTACCCTTGGTCCAAAGTGGGACATGGTAAGAGCCAGTAATGAAAACAAAAATGAGGTGCCTTGTAAAGGTAAATACTGAGCTACCATTCAATCAAGCATACCCACTGCTGGGCCTATCGCCTGAGGGGATGAGAATCAAAAAAACACAGGCTGGGCTTCACTGGTGGCGCAGTGGTTGAGAGCCCGCCTGCCAATGCAGGGGACACGCGTTCATGCTCCGGGTCGGGAAGATCCCACGTGCCGCGGAGCGGCTTGTCCCGTGAGCTAGGGCTGCTGGGCCTGCGCGTCCGGAGCCTGTGCTCTGCAATGGGAGGGTCCACCGCAGTGAGAGGCCCACGTACCGCAAAAAAAAAAAAAAAAAAAAAACACAGGCTGGCAATCCTCCACTCCAGCAATATTTACCATAGCCAACACTTGGAAGCTACGAAAATGTCCATCAACAGAGGAATGCACAAAGAAGAAGTGGTCCCTGTACACAATGGAATATGACTCCAATAAAAAATCTATATAAATACAATTTATAAAACAAACATAATTAAGGAGACATCAGCTCTTGGGGGCACATTCCACTCTAATATTTAACCGAGGAACACCACTGCCCGGATGGTCTGTTTCCCTAGTTCCCAGGTTGGGAAAAGCAGAAATGCTGCCGCCCTCTGGCCATTACCTGCAACAGCAGCTTTAAGACCTGTGCTAAGGGTCACTTCATATGCAGCAGTACTGGTGGGCTGTAAATGAAACCTGCCCTCCAAACGTCTTGAGGGAGGTAATGGCCAAAATATTTCTAAATGTCACACACACTTCACGAAGACAATTTGAAGAGGTAAGCTGTACTCACAGTTGAAGAAAAGAAGGACATGCCAGAAAGCTCAATTTCAAGGGATTATGAGACGCATGCAAATCCAGCCACAAAGTGGTATCGGCTCACACTAGTCAGAACACACATCAGCAAAAAAACTACAAACAAAAAATGCTGAAGGTGTTGTGGAGAAGCGCATACCCTCAACTTTAAGCGGGACGTAACCTGGTAAGAGCCACTAATGAGAACAGACTGGAGGTGCCTCTACAAGGTAAACATTCCGCTACCATATGATCCAGCAGGCCCACTCCTGGGCCTATAACCTAAGAAGACAGAATTGGAAAGACACAGGCAGGCAAATGTGCATTGCCGCAGCATTACAATAGCCATGACGTGGAAGCAACCAAAAAGCCCATCAACAGATGAGGGGACAAAGAAGAACTGGTACATGTACAGACAGAATATTAGCCAAGGAAGAAAAGGACACAATGCCATTTGCAGCACCGTAGATGAGTCTAGAGGTGATCACGTGACTTGTAGTAAGTCAGAAAGAGAAAGACACGTATCGTATGATATCACTTATAGGTGTTACCTAAAAATTGATACCAGTGAAGATATTTCCACAGAGAAGGGCAATCCCAGATTCATTAAACAAACTTATGGTTCACCAACGGAAAGGTGTGAGGATTGGATACATTACGAGATTGGGGTGAACAGACATATACAAACACAGGTGAAATATATAATCACCAAAGACCTACAGAAGACCAAGAGAAGACTACTCAACATTCTGTCATAACGTACATGGGAAAAGGATCCCAGCAAGAACAGACATATGTATATGTGTAAAAGAACCACATCTTGCACACCTGCAACAAGCCAAACATTGTAATCAAACACGCTGTGATAAAATAAAAAATAAAAAAAAATTAAATTAAAAAAACGAACAAGAAGTAGTGAGACAAACTTAAGGGGCCTTCTCCTGGCACATTCCATTCTAAATTACAACGTAGAACACGACTTCCATTGAGGCTCTGCTGCCCTAGTAACCAGATTTGGTAAAGGAGAACTGCTGCCCCCTTGTGGCCGTTTCACACAACAGCACCTTTAATCCCAACGCTAATGTCAGTTGATATTCAAAATCATTGCAGGCCTGTAAATGACACCTGCCCTGAAAACAAATCCTGGGGTCATATATCGACCAAAAAATTCAAAAGACGTCCATATTTCAAAACGACACTTTCAAGAGGCATATTTTGTTCTGCATATTTGTTCTGCACATTAGGGTTCTGCTTCTTTATCTTTCTTTCTTTCTTTGTTAAAACAAAAACGGGAATGGAAAAAGGCAACCCTCAGAATGGGAGAAAATATTTGCAAACGAATCCACGGACAAAGGTTTAATCTCCAATATATATAACAGCTCATGCAGCTTAATATTAAAAAAAAAAAACAAACAACCCAATACAAAAATGGGCAGAAGATCTAAATAGACGTTTCTTCAAAGAAGACACAGAGATGGCCAAGACGCACATGAAAAGCTGCTCAACATCACTCATCATTAGAGAAATGCACATCAAAACTACAGTGAGGTATCACCTCACACCTGTTAGAATGGGCATCATCAGAAAATGTACAAACAACAAATGCTGGGGAGGGTGTGGACCAAAGGAACCCTCTTCCACTATTGGTGGGAATGTAAATTGATACAGTCACTATGGAGAACAGCATGGAGGTTCCTTAAGAAACTAAACATAGAATTACCATAGGATCCAGCAATCCCACTTCTGGGCATATAGCCAGAGAAAACCATAAATGAAAAAGACACATTCACCACAATGTTCATTGCAGCACTATTTACAATAGCCAGGTAATGGAAGCAACCTAAATGCCCACAGACAGACGAACGGATAATGATGTGGTCCATCTATAAAACGGAATATTACTCAGCCATAAAAAGGAACGAAACTGGGTCATCTGTGGAGATGTCGACGGATCTAGAGACTGTCATACAGAGTGAAGTAAGTCAGAAGGAGAAAAACAAATATTGTATATTAATGCATATATGTGGAACCTAGAAAGATGGTACAGATGACCCGGTTTGCAGGGCAGAAATAGAGACACAGAGGTAGAGAACAAACGTATGGACACCAAGAGGGGGGAAGCCATGGGTTGTTGGTGGTGGGATGAGTCGGGAGATTGGGATTGTCCTGTATACATGTATATGCATAAAATAGATACCTAATAATAATCCTGCTGAATAAAAAAATAAACTTAAATTTCAAAATTTTAAAAAATAAATAAAATTTTAAAATAAAACGGAAAAAATTTCTTCCCTTCACACAGATGTATTTATAGGAATGAATTATTTCCATGCTTATATCTATAAATACATAGAAGAGGAATAAAATCTCACTTGAACCAAAAAAGAAAAAAAAAAAAAACAGAACCCACCAGTTATACACAGGAAAACCCTATCAGGGCACTGGCTCCAGCGGCAAACAATTCTGAAGTTGGTCAGAGGTGGGGAATCATCTCCCATGCAGCCAGCAGCCCCCCCAACCCCCGCAAGGAGCGTCGTCTTTGCAAAGCTGGGGGACCGTGCCGAGGCGTCTGTGAGTCAACGTGAGCCGAGCCCCAGGCCAGCTGCTGCTGAACTGTTCCCACCCTTCCCAGGTAAAACACCTGAATATGTCCAAGGACTTGAAAGCCTAGAGGAAGGGCCGTGGAGCCACAGCAGCGACAGCACGCAGGCCGACTTGGTGCCTGCAGGCCAGCCAGGATGGTCCTGGCCCCGGGCGCTCTTCTGGAAGCTTTCCATTTCCCTGCCTGAGATACTCCTCCTGTCCCGGCCCCCACTGCTTTTTTCCTTCCTCACCTCTGCCCGGGGAGAAATTCCAACGGAAGGTATGGGTGACACATCCTCTTCTTTAGCAGGTGGCAGCCCGGCAACTCCTGCAGAAAGTCCAGCAGAGCCCCACTCACACCGGGCCACCCACAGAGCCGTGGCCCCTCACTCCCTCCCACCAGCACAGCCCCGAGACTGCTGACGGGGCAGAGAATATGGCGTCAGGCACAGCTGCAGGGGCTCTTGCTGCCTGGAGCCGTGTTTATATGGACCTCAACCCAGGCACACCTGGGGAGGGCTGGCCGGCAGGGTCAGGCTGCCCAGGTCAGCCCATCCTCACCCCTCAGGGACTCCCATTGCAGAAAATGGACCTCGCTGAACCGGCCAGGTCCAAGGAACAGGTGTGGGCTCCTGAGAGTCTGGATAGACAAGGGGCTGCAGCTCCGGCTTGTTTTCTAATCCTTTTATCTGGCCCATGAGTGGGAGACAACTTCAAGAAGACCCTCTCCTAATGAGAGGAACCCAGGAGTCAGGGAGAGGAGGGGTGATGGGTGGAGACAGAGGCCTGGTGCCCCGGCTGCGGTGGAAGCCTCTGGAAGACCAGGCAGAGGGAGGCCGCACAGAGTGATGCCCAGGGTCACAGACCTGTCGGAGCTGCTGTTTGTTAGCTCAAGTCCTGCTCTGAGGTGCTCTGTGTCAGCTCTGAGTGACAGGTGATCTGGGCTGCTCTGCAATGAGGGCTACGTGCACGGTACCTGTGTGCCCAGCCCTGCCGGGGTACCTGCCCAGGGCAGCTCCGTATCCTGGGAGGGGCCTGACCACGAGAGCACCATGGGCTGCTGGGGAGGGGGGGCCTGCCCAGGTGAGCTCCATATCCTGGGATTGCCCTGACCACGAGAGCCCCGTGGGCTGCTGGGGACCTGGTAAACGATGTCGGGACAGTCAGTGAAGCCACCGAGGATATACATCCAGTAGTTCCTAATTCCTACACCCTGCTGGTCATTCTACCATCCACCAGGACACGGTATTCTGTATGAGACTTCAGTGATGCCTTCTTCTGTATTGCATTGGTCCCCGAAAGGCTCTGCTGCCCTAGTAACCAGATTTGGGAATGGAGAAATGCTGCCGCCTTGTGGCCGTTTGCCACAACAGCAGCTTTAAACCCAGTGCTCATGGTCACTAAATATTCACACTCATTGCAGCCTGTAAACGGCACCTGCCATGAAAAACAATCCTGGGGTCGAAAATGGACCCAAAACTTCTAAAGAGGGCAACCATGCAAGAGGACAATTTCAAGAGGTTAATTGTACTCTCCGTTTTCTTCTGTTTTTCTGTACCAGAAATTTAAAACGGCCCCTCCGCCACGCCCCGGTACCCGAGGCCACCGTTGCCCTGCCTGGGCGGGCGGCGGGGCGCTGCCGGGGCGGGCTGGCCGCGGGGATGGCGGTAAGGCGCAAGGACTAGCGAAGCTGGGCCTCAAGATGCAGCCCGCGGTCCCCGCCCCCGTCTACGGCCATACCACCCTGAACGCGCCCGATCTCGTCTGATCTCGGAAGCTAAGCAGGGTCGGGCCTGGTTAGTACTTAGATGGGAGACCGCCTGGGAATACCAGGTGCTGTAGGCTTTTGGCCTCCCGCTGCGGCTCCGCCTTCTCCTTTAGTCGCCCGAGGCGGTGGCCGCCAGCTCCGCCCCCCGCCGGGCACCGCTGCAGGCCCCACCTCCTCCGCCCCCCCCACCACCACCACAAAGCGCCAGAGGGGTCGCTCCATGCGGCCCGAAGGCGGCCCTGGAAAGCAGCAGCACACCCGACGCTCCGGGGGTGGCTGGCCCGGACCCAGACTCCGCCGCGGGCCCGGGGGCCGTCCGTGCGGCCCGCAAGCCCCTCCACCTCCACCTGGCCGGCCCCACCGGCGCCCAGCCCCGGCGCCGCCACCTGTCCGCCGGTGTGGCTCTCCCGCAGCTCTCTCCGGATAAAGCTGGATAAAGGTCTGGATGGGAAGGAGGGGCAGTGATTCAGCCTATTGCTCTTAGTGCCCCTCCCCCACACTCAGGAGCCCTTTGTGACAAGGCCACAGCTCTGTGATGCAGGCCTGGGGTTCTGCCATCAAGTGAACTCCCAGGGCTCTGTTGCCTGAGGGCGGCAATGCAGTTCAGAAGACGGAGAATCTCTTTTCTTTGAAAAACACTGTTGCTATCTGGCTGAGATCCAGCCCAACTTCCTGGGTGATTGATATCATCCTTGGCTTCCTGTGTGGACTGGGGCTCTTCCTCACGTTACTCCCCTGCTTCCAGAGTAATCCATTCTTAGCACCACCTAGGAAACCTAGAAACATCAGGAAGCATCAAGTAGAGCTGAAGGGGAGGAGCAGGAGTAGGAAGAAAAGTCGATCTTTGAAAGCTTGCAGAGATTGCCTGGAAGAACTGGAGGGGACTCACAACCTGGCTTCACCTCTGCGGAGCTGCCTGGGGAGGCTTCCTGGCAAGGGCAACTTTCATCAGCTCTCATGGCAAGACCCTCCTGGTGAGATGTGCAAAGCAGTGCCTGCTGGAGCCTGTGGAGGATACTGCTTGAAGGGTTGGGAACCCTGCAGGAACACCTCCTGTAGGGTTTCCTTCCTGGTTCAAGACACTCGAGAGGTGCTGGAAGCACATATTACAAGGTTTTGGGTAAAGCACGGGTGGACCCTACCCCTCAAGGTCCTCAAGCCCATTAATCTCTTGAAGTCGACAAAGTTCCAACCCTCCACCACCCTGCGGTTAGCCTCGTCCCCTTCAGCCACCTGTGTATCTGGGTCCCACTCAACAGTCACGTTTGCTGAGTTCCCGGAGAAACCTCCTCAGGCTCATTCAGGAGAGAAGGTGAGAACAGAAGAGTCCGTTCCTGCCCTGAAGAGGCCTCTCCTTGTCCCCTCCACTGTGTGTAAGGAAATCCAGAGTGCCCTGGGAGCGATTCCACCTGGTGACTACCATGGGCCCTCAAAGGCTTCTCTGACTGCACAGCAGGGCAGGCCACCTTCTCAGTCCCTCACACTCAGCCTTGTGGGCAGAACCTGGAAGAGTGAGACTGTGGAATGGGTCAAGAGGGACAGCCTAGAGCCAGGTCCAAGTTCAGCAATGGTCAGGAACGAGCCAAGAGAGGAGAGTGGTGGTCAGGCCTCAGGAGACCCCTGCCATAGGGTAACAGTGATAGAGGTGAACTTAGGATCCCAATCTTTGAGAGGTGAAGAGGCCAGGGAGGCTGTGGAGGCCAAGGAGTCTCCTGCTCTTCAACCACAGTCTAGTGTTATCTTGGAAACCAAAGTGTTGACAAAATCCCAAACCACAAATGTACCTATGAGGAGTTTAGAGGTGCCAGGGGCCAGTAAAAGTTTCCTACTACCTAGAATGTCTGTTTTCCAACCTCTAGGTGAGCCATGCCTTGACATGGAGGTTGCTAGTGAGTTTAACTCCAAAGTACAGGTACAGTCAGACAACCAGCTTCAGGACTTTCCCAAACACAGGTTCCTTGCTGCAGACAACTTGGCTTCTCAGGTGCCTCAGTGCCATCCCCAGAGAGTCCCCACCAGAGACACGTTAGCTTCCCAGGAGCCAAGTGGCCTTATGGAAGGCCAAAGGAGCAACCTAGGGCAGCAGGAGCCCAAAACTTCAAAACTCCAAGACTCATGGAAGAGCCAGAGCAAGATGATTGCCCCTACTTACAAAAGAGAGGACCGTAGGAGGCATAAACCAGGAGAGCACGAAGAGAGGTTTAAAGAACGAGGGACCCCTCAAGCTGGAAGTATGAGCCGCCCTGCCCAGGTCAGGGGCATAACAGACTCTATTGGGAGCAGATGTCTCCAGCTCATGCCAGAGAAGAAATATAGCCCTCCAGAAAGCCTCTTCAGAAAAAGGATGAGGCTATTTTTAAAGTGGATTTTCCCCAATAAAAAAGTCAATGGTCGAGATGCTCTGCAAAGAAAAAAAAAAAAAGCCCATATCAGCCACTGCCCGGAGTCACGGATCAGTCAAAAGCAGATCAATCTTGAAGAGTGAGACTGCTGAGGGTCAGGCAGTCATGACAGCTGTTGGACAGATCGTAGAAGAAAAAAGAGCAATTCACCATGGACTTCATGCCACAGAGTTAAATGAGCACAGAGTGGAATTCCAAGTCCCAGTATGTGGGGGTTTCTGCTACCATAGGCTTACCTCCTACCCAGAGCAAGGGAGAATGATGGGTTCTACAGCCTGCAGTCATAAAGCCACCTCCAAGGGCCAGAGTTGTTCTGTCAGGGAAAGGGAAGTCAGACACCAACATAGTTTGAAAAGTGTAAGGTTTGACGATGAGCAGCTGGGCCTAAGGTGCCTCCCATCCTTGTCCCCCAGGAAGAGTGTGTTTCCAGTTAGTACCTGCCAGTATGGGCCAAGGATTCCAGGTGCCCCAGCCCGCCATCAACACTGTCCAAGGCATTGTCATCTTTGGGGAGGTGTCTTGCCTGGTTGACAGTAAAATCCTTCTTTAGTCTTCCCTTTAGTAGGAAAACATGTCTCCAAGTAAAAATTCAGTCCATGTAGAGAAAATGATTTTCTCATTAGCACATCCAAGATATTTAATGTTCCCCAATACATATATATATATATTTTTCTAATAAAAGCATAGTGTAATGGCAAAAAAAGAGAAATTTAAAACGGCATGGAAAAATGCTGAACATTAGGAATAATTAAAGCTATGCAAATCCAAATTACAAAAACCTATCCGCTCACACCAGTCAGAATGGCCATCAGCAAGAATTCTGCACAAAGTAAATGCTGAAGGGGTTTTAGAGAAATGCCTACCCTTGGTCCAAAGTGGGACATGGTAAGAGCCAGTAATGAAAACAAAAATGAGGTGCCTTGTAAAGGTAAATACTGAGCTACCATTCAATCAAGCATACCCACTGCTGGGCCTATCGCCTGAGGGGATGAGAATCAAAAAAACACAGGCTGGGCTTCACTGGTGGCGCAGTGGTTGAGAGCCCGCCTGCCAATGCAGGGGACACGCGTTCATGCTCCGGGTCGGGAAGATCCCACGTGCCGCGGAGCGGCTTGTCCCGTGAGCTAGGGCTGCTGGGCCTGCGCGTCCGGAGCCTGTGCTCTGCAATGGGAGGGTCCACCGCAGTGAGAGGCCCACGTACCGCAAAAAAAAAAAAAAAAAAAAAAAAACACAGGCTGGCAATCCTCCACTCCAGCAATATTTACCATAGCCAACACTTGGAAGCTACGAAAATGTCCATCAACAGAGGAATGCACAAAGAAGAAGTGGTCCCTGTACACAATGGAATATGACTCCAATAAAAAATCTATATAAATACAATTTATAAAACAAACATAATTAAGGAGACATCAGCTCTTGGGGGCACATTCCACTCTAATATTTAACCGAGGAACACCACTGCCCGGATGGTCTGTTTCCCTAGTTCCCAGGTTGGGAAAAGCAGAAATGCTGCCGCCCTCTGGCCATTACCTGCAACAGCAGCTTTAAGACCTGTGCTAAGGGTCACTTCATATGCAGCAGTACTGGTGGGCTGTAAATGAAACCTGCCCTCCAAACGTCTTGAGGGAGGTAATGGCCAAAATATTTCTAAATGTCACACACACTTCACGAAGACAATTTGAAGAGGTAAGCTGTACTCACAGTTGAAGAAAAGAAGGACATGCCAGAAAGCTCAATTTCAAGGGATTATGAGACGCATGCAAATCCAGCCACAAAGTGGTATCGGCTCACACTAGTCAGAACACACATCAGCAAAAAAACTACAAACAAAAAATGCTGAAGGTGTTGTGGAGAAGCGCATACCCTCAACTTTAAGCGGGACGTAACCTGGTAAGAGCCACTAATGAGAACAGACTGGAGGTGCCTCTACAAGGTAAACATTCCGCTACCATATGATCCAGCAGGCCCACTCCTGGGCCTATAACCTAAGAAGACAGAATTGGAAAGACACAGGCAGGCAAATGTGCATTGCCGCAGCATTACAATAGCCATGACGTGGAAGCAACCAAAAAGCCCATCAACAGATGAGGGGACAAAGAAGAACTGGTACATGTACAGACAGAATATTAGCCAAGGAAGAAAAGGACACAATGCCATTTGCAGCACCGTAGATGAGTCTAGAGGTGATCACGTGACTTGTAGTAAGTCAGAAAGAGAAAGACACGTATCGTATGATATCACTTATAGGTGTTACCTAAAAATTGATACCAGTGAAGATATTTCCACAGAGAAGGGCAATCCCAGATTCATTAAACAAACTTATGGTTCACCAACGGAAAGGTGTGAGGATTGGATACATTACGAGATTGGGGTGAACAGACATATACAAACACAGGTGAAATATATAATCACCAAAGACCTACAGAAGACCAAGAGAAGACTACTCAACATTCTGTCATAACGTACATGGGAAAAGGATCCCAGCAAGAACAGACATATGTATATGTGTAAAAGAACCACATCTTGCACACCTGCAACAAGCCAAACATTGTAATCAAACACGCTGTGATAAAATAAAAAATAAAAAAAATTAAATTAAAAAAACGAACAAGAAGTAGTGAGACAAACTTAAGGGGCCTTCTCCTGGCACATTCCATTCTAAATTACAACGTAGAACACGACTTCCATTGAGGCTCTGCTGCCCTAGTAACCAGATTTGGTAAAGGAGAACTGCTGCCCCCTTGTGGCCGTTTCACACAACAGCACCTTTAATCCCAACGCTAATGTCAGTTGATATTCAAAATCATTGCAGGCCTGTAAATGACACCTGCCCTGAAAACAAATCCTGGGGTCATATATCGACCAAAAAATTCAAAAGACGTCCATATTTCAAAACGACACTTTCAAGAGGCATATTTTGTTCTGCATATTTGTTCTGCACATTAGGGTTCTGCTTCTTTATCTTTCTTTCTTTCTTTGTTAAAACAAAAACGGGAATGGAAAAAGGCAACCCTCAGAATGGGAGAAAATATTTGCAAACGAATCCACGGACAAAGGTTTAATCTCCAATATATATAACAGCTCATGCAGCTTAATATTAAAAAAAAAACAAACAACCCAATACAAAAATGGGCAGAAGATCTAAATAGACGTTTCTTCAAAGAAGACACAGAGATGGCCAAGACGCACATGAAAAGCTGCTCAACATCACTCATCATTAGAGAAATGCACATCAAAACTACAGTGAGGTATCACCTCACACCTGTTAGAATGGGCATCATCAGAAAATGTACAAACAACAAATGCTGGGGAGGGTGTGGACCAAAGGAACCCTCTTCCACTATTGGTGGGAATGTAAATTGATACAGTCACTATGGAGAACAGCATGGAGGTTCCTTAAGAAACTAAACATAGAATTACCATAGGATCCAGCAATCCCACTTCTGGGCATATAGCCAGAGAAAACCATAAATGAAAAAGACACATTCACCACAATGTTCATTGCAGCACTATTTACAATAGCCAGGTAATGGAAGCAACCTAAATGCCCACAGACAGACGAACGGATAATGATGTGGTCCATCTATAAAACGGAATATTACTCAGCCATAAAAAGGAACGAAACTGGGTCATCTGTGGAGATGTCGACGGATCTAGAGACTGTCATACAGAGTGAAGTAAGTCAGAAGGAGAAAAACAAATATTGTATATTAATGCATATATGTGGAACCTAGAAAGATGGTACAGATGACCCGGTTTGCAGGGCAGAAATAGAGACACAGAGGTAGAGAACAAACGTATGGACACCAAGAGGGGGGAAGCCATGGGTTGTTGGTGGTGGGATGAGTCGGGAGATTGGGATTGTCCTGTATACATGTATATGCATAAAATAGATAACTAATAATAATCCTGCTGAATAAAAAAATAAACTTAAATTTCAAAATTTTAAAAAATAAATAAAATTTTAAAATAAAACGGAAAAAAGTTCTTCCCTTCACACAGATGTATTTATAGGAATGAATTATTTCCATGCTTATATCTATAAATACATAGAAGAGGAATAAAATCTCACTTGAACCAAAAAAGAAAAAAAAAAAAAAAACAGAACCCACCAGTTATACACAGGAAAACCCTATCAGGGCACTGGCTCCAGCGGCAAACAATTCTGAAGTTGGTCAGAGGTGGGGAATCATCTCCCATGCAGCCAGCAGCCCCCCCAACCCCCGCAAGGAGCGTCGTCTTTGCAAAGCTGGGGGACCGTGCCGAGGCGTCTGTGAGTCAACGTGAGCCGAGCCCAAGGCCAGCTGCTGCTGAACTGTTCCCACCCTTCCCAGATAAAACACCTGAATATGTCCAAGGACTTGAAAGCCTAGAGGAAGGGCCGTGGAGCCACAGCAGCGACAGCACGCAGGCCGACTTGGTGCCTGCAGGCCAGCCAGGATGGTCCTGGCCCCGGGCGCTCTTCTGGAAGCTTTCCATTTCCCTGCCTGAGATACTCCTCCTGTCCCGGCCCCCACTGCTTTTTTCCTTCCTCACCTCTGCCCGGGGAGAAATTCCAACGGAAGGTATGGGTGACACATCCTCTTCTTTAGCAGGTGGCAGCCCGGCAACTCCTGCAGAAAGTCCAGCAGATCCCCACTCACACCGGGCCACCCACAGAGCCGTGGCCCCTCACTCCCTCCCACCAGCACAGCCCCGAGACTGCTGACGGGGCAGAGAATATGGCGTCAGGCACAGCTGCAGGGGCTCTTGCTGCCTGGAGCCGTGTTTATATGGACCTCAACCCAGGCACACCTGGGGAGGGCTGGCCGGCAGGGTCAGGCTGCCCAGGTCAGCCCATCCTCACCCCTCAGGGACTCCCATTGCAGAAAATGGACCTCGCTGAACCGGCCAGGTCCAAGGAACAGGTGTGGGCTCCTGAGAGTCTGGATAGACAAGGGGCTGCAGCTCCGGCTTGTTTTCTAATCCTTTTATCTGGCCCATGAGTGGGAGACAACTTCAAGAAGACCCTCTCCTAATGAGAGGAACCCAGGAGTCAGGGAGAGGAGGGGTGATGGGTGGAGACAGAGGCCTGGTGCCCCGGCTGCGGTGGAAGCCTCTGGAAGACCAGGCAGAGGGAGGCCGCACAGAGTGATGCCCAGGGTCACAGACCTGTCGGAGCTGCTGTTTGTTAGCTCAAGTCCTGCTCTGAGGTGCTCTGTGTCAGCTCTGAGTGACAGGTGATCTGGGCTGCTCTGCAATGAGGGCTACGTGCACGGTACCTGTGTGCCCAGCCCTGCCGGGGTACCTGCCCAGGGCAGCTCCGTATCCTGGGAGGGGCCTGACCACGAGAGCACCATGGGCTGCTGGGGAGGGGGGGCCTGCCCAGGTGAGCTCCATATCCTGGGATTGCCCTGACCACGAGAGCCCCGTGGGCTGCTGGGGACCTGGTAAACGATGTCGGGACAGTCAGTGAAGCCACCGAGGATATACATCCAGTAGTTCCTAATTCCTACACCCTGCTGGTCATTCTACCATCCACCAGGACACGGTATTCTGTATGAGACTTCAGTGATGCCTTCTTCTGTATTGCATTGGTCCCCGAAAGGCTCTGCTGCCCTAGTAACCAGATTTGGGAATGGAGAAATGCTGCCGCCTTGTGGCCGTTTGCCACAACAGCAGCTTTAAACCCAGTGCTCATGGTCACTAAATATTCACACTCATTGCAGCCTGTAAACGGCACCTGCCCTGAAAAACAATCCTGGGGTCGAAAATGGACCCAAAACTTCTAAAGAGGGCAACCATGCAAGAGGACAATTTCAAGAGGTTAATTGTACTCTCCGTTTTCTTCTGTTTTTCTGTACCAGAAATTTAAAACGGCCCCTCCGCCACGCCCCGGTACCCGAGGCCTCCGTTGCCCTGCCTGGGCGGGCGGCGGGGCGCTGCCGGGGCGGGCTGGCCGCGGGGATGGCGGTAAGGCGCAAGGACTAGCGAAGCTGGGCCTCAAGATGCAGCCCGCGGTCCCCGCCCCCGTCTACGGCCATACCACCCTGAACGCGCCCGATCTCGTCTGATCTCGGAAGCTAAGCAGGGTCGGGCCTGGTTAGTACTTAGATGGGAGACCGCCTGGGAATACCAGGTGCTGTAGGCTTTTGGCCTCCCGCTGCGGCTCCGCCTTCTCCTTTAGTCGCCCGAGGCGGTGGCCGCCAGCTCCGCCCCCCGCCGGGCACCGCTGCAGGCCCCACCTCCTCCGCCCCCCCCACCACCACCACAAAGCGCCAGAGGGGTCGCTCCATGCGGCCCGAAGGCGGCCCTGGAAAGCAGCAGCACACCCGACGCTCCGGGGGTGGCTGGCCCGGACCCAGACTCCGCCGCGGGCCCGGGGCCCGTCCGTGCAGCCCGCAAGCCCCTCCACCTCCACCTGGCCGGCCCCACCGGCGCCCAGCCCCGGCGCCGCCACCTGTCCGCCGGTGTGGCTCTCCGCAGCTCTCTCCGGATAAAGCTGGATAAAGGTCTGGATGGGAAGCAGGGGCAGTGATTCAGCCTATTGCTCTTAGTGCCCCTCCCCCACACTCAGGAGCCCTTTGTGACAAGGCCACAGCTCTGTGATGCAGGCCTGGGGTTCTGCCATCAAGTGAACTCCCAGGGCTCTGTTGCCTGAGGGCGGCAATGCAGTTCAGAAGACGGAGAATCTCTTTTCTTTGAAAAACACTGTTGCTATCTGGCTGAGATCCAGCCCAACTTCCTGGGTGATTGATATCATCCTTGGCTTCCTGTGTGGACTGGGGCTCTTCCTCACGTTACTCCCCTGCTTCCAGAGTAATCCATTCTTAGCACCACCTAGGAAACCTAGAAACATCAGGAAGCATCAAGTAGAGCTGAAGGGGAGGAGCAGGAGTAGGAAGAAAAGTCGATCTTTGAAAGCTTGCAGAGATTGCCTGGAAGAACTGGAGGGGACTCACAACCTGGCTTCCCCTCTGCGGAGCTGCCTGGGGAGGCTTCCTGGCAAGGGCAACTTTCATCAGCTCTCATGGCAAGACCCTCCTGGTGAGATGTGCAAAGCAGTGCCTGCTGGAGCCTGTGGAGGATACTGCTTGAAGGGTTGGGAACCCTGCAGGAACACCTCCTGTAGGGTTTCCTTCCTGGTTCAAGACACTCGAGAGGTGCTGGAAGCACATATTACAAGGTTTTGGGTAAAGCACGGGTGGACCCTACCCCTCAAGGTCCTCAAGCCCATTAATCTCTTGAAGTCGACAAAGTTCCAACCCTCCACCACCCTGCGGTTAGCCTCGTCCCCTTCAGCCACCTGTGTATCTGGGTCCCACTCAACAGTCACGTTTGCTGAGTTCCCGGAGAAACCTCCTCAGGCTCATTCAGGAGAGAAGGTGAGAACAGAAGAGTCCGTTCCTGCCCTGAAGAGGCCTCTCCTTGTCCCCTCCACTGTGTGTAAGGAAATCCAGAGTGCCCTGGGAGCGATTCCACCTGGTGACTACCATGGGCCCTCAAAGGCTTCTCTGACTGCACAGCAGGGCAGGCCACCTTCTCAGTCCCTCACACTCAGCCTTGTGGGCAGAACCTGGAAGAGTGAGACTGTGGAATGGGTCAAGAGGGACAGCCTAGAGCCAGGTCCAAGTTCAGCAATGGTCAGGAACGAGCCAAGAGAGGAGAGTGGTGGTCAGGCCTCAGGAGACACCTGCCATAGGGTAACAGTGATAGAGGTGAACTTAGGATCCCAATCTTTGAGAGGTGAAGAGGCCAGGGAGGCTGTGGAGGCCAAGGAGTCTCCTGCTCTTCAACCACAGTCTAGTGTTATCTTGGAAACCAAAGTGTTGACAAAATCCCAAACCACAAATGTACCTATGAGGAGTTTAGAGGTGCCAGGGGCCAGTAAAAGTTTCCTACTACCTAGAATGTCTGTTTTCCAACCTCTAGGTGAGCCATGCCTTAACATGGAGGTTGCTAGTGAGTTTAACTCCAAAGTACAGGTACAGTCAGACAACCAGCTTCAGGACTTTCCCAAACACAGGTTCCTTGCTGCAGACAACTTGGCTTCTCAGGTGCCTCAGTGCCATCCCCAGAGAGTCCCCACCAGAGACACGTTAGCTTCCCAGGAGCCAAGTGGCCTTATGGAAGGCCAAAGGAGCAACCTAGGGCAGCAGGAGCCCAAAACTTCAAAACTCCAAGACTCATGGAAGAGCCAGAGCAAGATGATTGCCCCTACTTACAAAAGAGAGGACCGTAGGAGGCATAAACCAGGAGAGCACGAAGAGAGGTTTAAAGAACGAGGGACCCCTCAAGCTGGAAGTATGAGCCGCCCTGCCCAGGTCAGGGGCATAACAGACTCTATTGGGAGCAGATGTCTCCAGCTCATGCCAGAGAAGAAATATAGCCCTCCAGAAAGCCTCTTCAGAAAAAGGATGAGGCTATTTTTAAAGTGGATTTTCCCCAATAAAAAAGTCAATGGTCGAGATGCTCTGCAAAGAAAAAAAAAAAAAAGCCCATATCAGCCACTGCCCGGAGTCATGGATCAGACAAAAGCAGATCAATCTTGAAGAGTGAGACTGCTGAGGGTCAGGCACTCATGACAGCTGTTGGACAGATCGTAGAAGAAAAAAGAGCAATTCACCATGGACTTCATGCCACAGAGTTAAATGAGCACAGAGTGGAATTCCAAGTCCCAGTATGTGGGGGTTTCTGCTACCATAGGCTTACCTCCTACCCAGAGCAAGGGAGAATGATGGGTTCTACAGCCTGCAGTCATAAAGCCACCTCCAAGGGCCAGAGTTGTTCTGTCAGGGAAAGGGAAGTCAGACACCAACATAGTTTGAAAAGTGTAAGGTTTGACGATGAGCAGCTGGGCCTAAGGTGCCTCCCATCCTTGTCCCCCAGGAAGAGTGTGTTTCCAGTTAGTACCTGCCAGTATGGGCCAAGGATTCCAGGTGCCCCAGCCCGCCATCAACACTGTCCAAGGCATTGTCATCTTTGGGGAGGTGTCTTGCCTGGTCGACAGTAAAATCCTTCTTTAGTCTTCCCTTTAGTAGGAAAACATGTCTCCAAGTAAAAATTCAGTCCATGTAGAGAAAATGATTTTCTCATTAGCACATCCAAGATATTTAATGTTCCCCAATACATATATATATATATTTTTCTAATAAAAGCATAGTGTAATGGCAAAAAAAGAGAAATTTAAAACGGCATGGAAAAATGCTGAACATTAGGAATAATTAAAGCTATGCAAATCCAAATTACAAAAACCTATCCGCTCACACCAGTCAGAATGGCCATCAGCAAGAATTCTGCACAAAGTAAATGCTGAAGGGGTTTTAGAGAAATGCCTACCCTTGGTCCAAAGTGGGACATGGTAAGAGCCAGGAATGAAAACAAAAATGAGGTGCCTTGTAAAGGTAAATACTGAGCTACCATTCAATCAAGCATACCCACTGCTGGGCCTATCGCCTGAGGGGATGAGAATCAAAAAAACACAGGCTGGGCTTCACTGGTGGCGCAGTGGTTGAGAGCCCGCCTGCCAATGCAGGGGACACGCGTTCATGCTCCGGGTCGGGAAGATCCCACGTGCCGCGGAGCGGCTTGTCCCGTGAGCTAGGGCTGCTGGGCCTGCGCGTCCGGAGCCTGTGCTCTGCAATGGGAGGGTCCACCGCAGTGAGAGGCCCACGTACCGCAAAAAAAAAAAAAAAAAAAAAAAAACACAGGCTGGCAATCCTCCACTCCAGCAATATTTACCATAGCCAACACTTGGAAGCTACGAAAATGTCCATCAACAGAGGAATGCACAAAGAAGAAGTGGTCCCTGTACACAATGGAATATGACTCCAATAAAAAATCTATATAAATACAATTTATAAAACAAACATAATTAAGGAGACATCAGCTCTTGGGGGCACATTCCACTCTAATATTTAACCGAGGAACACCACTGCCCGGATGGTCTGTTTCCCTAGTTCCCAGGTTGGGAAAAGCAGAAATGCTGCCGCCCTCTGGCCATTACCTGCAACAGCAGCTTTAAGACCTGTGCTAAGGGTCACTTCATATGCAGCAGTACTGGTGGGCTGTAAATGAAACCTGCCCTCCAAACGTCTTGAGGGAGGTAATGGCCAAAATATTTCTAAATGTCACACACACTTCACGAAGACAATTTGAAGAGGTAAGCTGTACTCACAGTTGAAGAAAAGAAGGACATGCCAGAAAGCTCAATTTCAAGGGATTATGAGACGCATGCAAATCCAGCCACAAAGTGGTATCGGCTCACACTAGTCAGAACACACATCAGCAAAAAAACTACAAACAAAAAATGCTGAAGGTGTTGTGGAGAAGCGCATACCCTCAACTTTAAGCGGGACGTAACCTGGTAAGAGCCACTAATGAGAACAGACTGGAGGTGCCTCTACAAGGTAAA
The DNA here is from genome assembly GCF_964341445.2 of Mesoplodon mirus. NCBI lineage: Eukaryota > Metazoa > Chordata > Mammalia > Artiodactyla > Ziphiidae > Mesoplodon > Mesoplodon mirus. Next base: position 100,542,642 of record NC_138976.1, read on the forward strand.
CATTCCGCTACCATATGATCCAGCAGGCCCACTCCTGGGCCTATAACCTAAGAAGACAGAATTGGAAAGACACAGGCAGGCAAATGTGCATTGCCGCAGCATTACAATAGCCATGACGTGGAAGCAACCAAAAAGCCCATCAACAGATGAGGGGACAAAGAAGAACTGGTACATGTACAGACAGAATATTAGCCAAGGAAGAAAAGGACACAATGCCATTTGCAGCACCGTAGATGAGTCTAGAGGTGATCACGTGACTTGTAGTAAGTCAGAAAGAGAAAGACACGTATCGTATGATATCACTTATAGGTGTTACCTAAAAATTGATACCAGTGAAGATATTTCCACAGAGAAGGGCAATCCCAGATTCATTAAACAAACTTATGGTTCACCAACGGAAAGGTGTGAGGATTGGATACATTACGAGATTGGGGTGAACAGACATATACAAACACAGGTGAAATATATAATCACCAAAGACCTACAGAATACCAAGAGAAGACTACTCAACATTCTGTCATAACGTACATGGGAAAAGGATCCCAGCAAGAACAGACATGTGTATATGTGTAAAAGAACCACATCTTGCACACCTGCAACAAGCCAAACATTGTAATCAAACACGCTGTGATAAAATAAAAAATAAAAAAAATTAAATTAAAAAAACGAACAAGAAGTAGTGAGACAAACTTAAGGGGCCTTCTCCTGGCACATTCCATTCTAAATTACAACGTAGAACACGACTTCCATTGAGGCTCTGCTGCCCTAGTAACCAGATTTGGTAAGGGAGAACTGCTGCCCCCTTGTGGCCGTTTCACACAACAGCACCTTTAATCCCAACGCTAATGTCAGTTGATATTCAAAATCATTGCAGGCCTGTAAATGACACCTGCCCTGAAAACAAATCCTGGGGTCATATATCGACCAAAAAATTCAAAAGACGTCCATATTTCAAAACGACACTTTCAAGAGGCATATTTTGTTCTGCATATTTGTTCTGCACATTAGGGTTCTGCTTCTTTATCTTTCTTTCTTTCTTTGTTAAAACAAAAACGGGAATGGAAAAAGGCAACCCTCAGAATGGGAGAAAATATTTGCAAACGAATCCACGGACAAAGGTTTAATCTCCAATATATATAACAGCTCATGCAGCTTAATATTAAAAAAAAAACAAACAACCCAATACAAAAATGGGCAGAAGATCTAAATAGACGTTTCTTCAAAGAAGACACAGAGATGGCCAAGACGCACATGAAAAGCTGCTCAACATCACTCATCATTAGAGAAATGCACATCAAAACTACAGTGAGGTATCACCTCACACCTGTTAGAATGGGCATCATCAGAAAATGTACAAACAACAAATGCTGGGGAGGGTGTGGACCAAAGGAACCTTCTTCCACTATTGGTGGGAATGTAAATTGATACAGTCACTATGGAGAACAGCATGGAGGTTCCTTAAAAAACTAAAAATAGAATTACCATAGGATCCAGCAATCCCACTTCTGGGCATATAGCCAGAGAAAACCATAAATGAAAAAGACACATTCACCACAATGTTCATTGCAGCACTATTTACAATAGCCAGGTAATGGAAGCAACCTAAATGCCCACAGACAGACAAACGGATAATGATGTGGTCCATCTATAAAACGGAATATTACTCAGCCATAAAAAGGAACGAAACTGGGTCATCTGTGGAGATGTCGACGGACCTAGAGACTGTCATACAGAGTGAAGTAAGTCAGAAGGAGAAAAACAAATATTGTATATTAATGCATATATGTGGAACCTAGAAAGATGGTACAGATGACCTGGTTTGCAGGGCAGAAATAGAGACACAGAGGTAGAGAACAAACGTATGGACACCAAGAGGGGGGAAGCCATGGGTTGTTGGTGGTGGGATGAGTCGGGAGATTGGGATTGTCCTGTATACATGTATATGCATAAAATAGATAACTAATAATAATCCTGCTGAATAAAAAAATAAACTTAAATTTCAAAATTTTAAAAAATAAATAAAATTTTAAAATAAAACGGAAAAAAAGTTCTTCCCTTCACACAGATGTATTTATAGGAATGAATTATTTCCATGCTTATATCTATAAATACATAGAAGAGGAATAAAATCTCACTTGAACCAAAAAAGAAAAAAAAAAAAAACAGAACCCACCAGTTATACACAGGAAAACCCTATCAGGGCACTGGCTCCAGCGGCAAACAATTCTGAAGTTGGTCAGAGGTGGGGAATCATCTCCCATGCAGCCAGCAGCCCCCCCAACCCCCGCAAGGAGCGTCGTCTTTGCAAAGCTGGGGGACCGTGCCGAGGCGTCTGTGAGTCAACGTGAGCCGAGCCCCAGGCCAGCTGCTGCTGAACTGTTCCCACCCTTCCCAGGTAAAACACCTGAATATGTCCAAGGACTTGAAAGCCTAGAGGAAGGGCCGTGGAGCCACAGCAGCGACAGCACGCAGGCCGACTTGGTGCCTGCAGGCCAGCCAGGATGGTCCTGGCCCCGGGCGCTCTTCTGGAAGCTTTCCATTTCCCTGCCTGAGATACTCCTCCTGTCCCGGCCCCCACTGCTTTTTTCCTTCCTCACCTCTGCCCGGGGAGAAATTCCAACGGAAGGTATGGGTGACACATCCTCTTCTTTAGCAGGTGGCAGCCCGGCAACTCCTGCAGAAAGTCCAGCAGAGCCCCACTCACACCGGGCCACCCACAGAGCCGTGGCCCCTCACTCCCTCCCACCGGCACAGCCCCGAGACTGCTGACGGGGCAGAGAATATGGCGTCAGGCACAGCTGCAGGGGCTCTTGCTGCCTGGAGCCGTGTTTATATGGACCTCAACCCAGGCACACCTGGGGAGGGCTGGCCGGCAGGGTCAGGCTGCCCAGGTCAGCCCATCCTCACCCCTCAGGGACTCCCATTGCAGAAAATGGACCTCGCTGAACCGGCCAGGTCCAAGGAACAGGTGTGGGCTCCTGAGAGTCTGGATAGACAAGGGGCTGCAGCTCCGGCTTGTTTTCTAATCCTTTTATCTGGCCCATGAGTGGGAGACAACTTCAAGAAGACCCTCTCCTAATGAGAGGAACCCAGGAGTCAGGGAGAGGAGGGGTGATGGGTGGAGACAGAGGCCTGGTGCCCCGGCTGCGGTGGAAGCCTCTGGAAGACCAGGCAGAGGGAGGCCACACAGAGTGATGCCCAGGGTCACAGACCTGTCGGAGCTGCTGTTTGTTAGCTCAAGTCCTGCTCTGAGGTGCTCTGTGTCAGCTCTGAGTGACAGGTGATCTGGGCTGCTCTGCAATGAGGGCTACGTGCACGGTACCTGTGTGCCCAGCCCTGCCGGGGTACCTGCCCAGGGCAGCTCCGTATCCTGGGAGGGGCCTGACCACGAGAGCACCATGGGCTGCTGGGGAGGGGGGGCCTGCCCAGGTGAGCTCCATATCCTGGGATTGCCCTGACCACGAGAGCCCCGTGGGCTGCTGGGGACCTGGTAAACGATGTCGGGACAGTCAGTGAAGCCACCGAGGATATACATCCAGTAGTTCCTAATTCCTACACCCTGCTGGTCATTCTACCATCCACCAGGACACGGTATTCTGTATGAGACTTCAGTGATGCCTTCTTCTGTATTGCATTGGTCCCCGAAAGGCTCTGCTGCCCTAGTAACCAGATTTGGGAATGGAGAAATGCTGCCGCCTTGTGGCCGTTTGCCACAACAGCAGCTTTAAACCCAGTGCTCATGGTCACTAAATATTCACACTCATTGCAGCCTGTAAACGGCACCTGCCCTGAAAAACAATCCTGGGGTCGAAAATGGACCCAAAACTTCTAAAGAGGGCAACCATGCAAGAGGACAATTTCAAGAGGTTAATTGTACTCTCCGTTTTTTTCTGTTTTTCTGTACCAGAAATTTAAAACGGCCCCTCCGCCACGCCCCGGTACCCGAGGCCTCCGTTGCCCTGCCTGGGCGGGCGGCGGGGCGCTGCCGGGGCGGGCTGGCCGCGCGGATGGCGGTAAGGCGCAAGGACAAGCGAAGCTGGGCCTCAAGAGGCAGCCCGCGGTCCCCGCCCCCGTCTACGGCCATACCACCCTGAACGCGCCCGATCTCGTCTGATCTCGGAAGCTAAGCAGGGTCGGGCCTGGTTAGTACTTGGATGGGAGACCGCCTGGGAATACCGGGTGCTGTAGGCTTTTGGCCTCCCACTGCGGCTCCGCCTTCTCCTTTAGTCGCCCGCGGCGGTGGCCGCCAGCTCCGCCCCCCGCCGGGCACCGCTGCAGGCCCCACCTCCTCCGCCCCCCCCACCACCACCACAAAGCGCCAGAGGGGTCGCTCCATGCGGCCCGAAGGCGGCCCTGGAAAGCAGCAGCACACCCGACGCTCCGGGGGTGGCTGGCCCGGACCCAGACTCCGCCGCGGGCCCGGGGGCCGTCCGTGCGGCCCGCGAGCCCCTCCACCTGCACCTGGCCGGCCCCAACGGCGCCCAGCCCCGGCGCCGCCACCTGTCCGCCGGTGTGGCTCTCCGCAGCTCTCTCCGGATAAAGCTGGATAAAGGTCTGGACGCGAAGGAGGGGCAGTGATTCAGCCTATTGCTCTTAGTGCCCCTCCCCCACACTCAGGAGCCCTTTGTGACAAGGCCACAGCTCTGTGATGCAGGCCTGGGGTTCTGCCATCAAGTGAACTCCCAGGGCTCTGTTGCCTGAGGGCGGCAATGCAGTTCAGAAGACGGAGAATCTCTTTTCTTTGAAAAACACTGTTGCTATCTGGCTGAGATCCAGCCCAACTTCCTGGGTGATTGATATCATCCTTGGCTTCCTGTGTGGACTGGGGCTCTTCCTCACGTTACTCCCCTGCTTCCAGAGTAATCCATTCTTAGCACCACCTAGGAAACCTAGAAACATCAGGAAGCATCAAGTAGAGCTGAAGGGGAGGAGCAGGAGTAGGAAGAAAAGTCGATCTTTGAAAGCTTGCAGAGATTGCCTGGAAGAACTGGAGGGGACTCACAACCTGGCTTCACCTCTGCGGAGCTGCCTGGGAAGGCTTCCTGGCAAGGGCAACTTTCATCAGCTCTCATGGCAAGACCCTCCTGGTGAGATGTGCAAAGCAGTGCCTGCTGGAGCCTGTGGAGGATACTGCTTGAAGGGTTGGGAACCCTGCAGGAACACCTCCTGTAGGGTTTCCTTCCTGGTTCAAGACACTCGAGAGGTGCTGGAAGCACATATTACAAGGTTTTGGGTAAAGCACGGGTGGACCCTACCCCTCAAGGTCCTCAAGCCCATTAATCTCTTGAAGTCGACAAAGTTCCAACCCTCCACCACCCTGCGGTTAGCCTCGTCCCCTTCAGCCACCTGTGTATCTGGGTCCCACTCAACAGTCACGTTTGCTGAGTTCCCGGAGAAACCTCCTCAGGCTCATTCAGGAGAGAAGGTGAGAACAGAAGAGTCCGTTCCTGCCCTGAAGAGGCCTCTCCTTGTCCCCTCCACTGTGTGTAAGGAAATCCAGAGTGCCCTGGGAGCGATTCCACCTGGTGACTACCATGGGCCCTCAAAGGCTTCTCTGACTGCACAGCAGGGCAGGCCACCTTCTCAGTCCCTCACACTCAGCCTTGTGGGCAGAACCTGGAAGAGTGAGACTGTGGAATGGGTCAAGAGGGACAGCCTAGAGCCAGGTCCAAGTTCAGCAATGGTCAGGAACGAGCCAAGAGAGGAGAGTGGTGGTCAGGCCTCAGGAGACCCCTGCCATAGGGTAACAGTGATAGAGGTGAACTTAGGATCCCAATCTTTGAGAGGTGAAGAGGCCAGGGAGGCTGTGGAGGCCAAGGAGTCTCCTGCTCTTCAACCACAGTCTAGTGTTATCTTGGAAACCAAAGTGTTGACAAAATCCCAAACCACAAATGTACCTATGAGGAGTTTAGAGGTGCCAGGGGCCAGTAAAAGTTTCCTACTACCTAGAATGTCTGTTTTCCAACCTCTAGGTGAGCCATGCCTTAACATGGAGGTTGCTAGTGAGTTTAACTCCAAAGTAAAGGTACAGTCAGACAACCAGCTTCAGGACTTTCCCAAACACAGGTTCCTTGCTGCAGACAACTTGGCTTCTCAGGTGCCTCAGTGCCATCCCCAGAGAGTCCCCACCAGAGACACGTTAGCTTCCCAGGAGCCAAGTGGCCTTATGGAAGGCCAAAGGAGCAACCTAGGGCAGCAGGAGCCCAAAACTTCAAAACTCCAAGACTCATGGAAGAGCCAGAGCAAGATGATTGCCCCTACTTACAAAAGAGAGGACCGTAGGAGGCATAAACCAGGAGAGCACGAAGAGAGGTTTAAAGAATGAGGGACCCCTCAAGCTGGAAGTATGAGCCGCCCTGCCCAGGTCAGGGGCATAACAGACTCTATTGGGAGCAGATGTCTCCAGCTCATGCCAGAGAAGAAATATAGCCCTCCAGAAAGCCTCTTCAGAAAAAGGATGAGGCTATTTTTAAAGTGGATTTTCCCCAATAAAAAAGTCAATGGTCGAGATGCTCTGCAAAGAAAAAAAAAAAAAGCCCATATCAGCCACTGCCCGGAGTCACGGATCAGTCAAAAGCAGATCAATCTTGAAGAGTGAGACTGCTGAGGGTCAGGCAGTCATGACAGCTGTTGGACAGATCGTAGAAGAAAAAAGAGCAATTCACCATGGACTTCATGCCACAGAGTTAAATGAGCACAGAGTGGAATTCCAAGTCCCAGTATGTGGGGGTTTCTGCTACCATAGGCTTACCTCCTACCCAGAGCAAGGGAGAATGATGGGTTCTACAGCCTGCAGTCATAAAGCCACCTCCAAGGGCCAGAGTTGTTCTGTCAGGGAAAGGGAAGTCAGACACCAACATAGTTTGAAAAGTGTAAGGTTTGACGATGAGCAGCTGGGCCTAAGGTGCCTCCCATCCTTGTCCCCCAGGAAGAGTGTGTTTCCAGTTAGTACCTGCCAGTATGGGCCAAGGATTCCAGGTGCCCCAGCCCGCCATCAACACTGTCCAAGGCATTGTCATCTTTGGGGAGGTGTCTTGCCTGGTCGACAGTAAAATCCTTCTTTAGTCTTCCCTTTAGTAGGAAAACATGTCTCCAAGTAAAAATTCAGTCCATGTAGAGAAAATGATTTTCTCATTAGCACATCCAAGATATTTAATGTTCCCCAATACATATATATATATATTTTTTTTTCTAATAAAAGCATACTGTAATGGCAAAAAAAGAGAAATTTAAAACGGCATGGAAAAATGCTGAACATTAGGAATAATTAAAGCTATGCAAATCCAAATTACAAAAACCTATCCTCTCACACCAGTCAGAATGGCCATCAGCAAGAATTCTGCAAAAAGTAAATGCTGAAGGGGTTTTAGAGAAATGCCTACCCTTGGTCCAAAGTGGGACATGGTAAGAGCCAGGAATGAAAACAAAAATGAGGTGCCTTGTAAAGGTAAATACTGAGCTACCATTCAATCAAGCATACCCACTGCTGGGCCTATCGCCTGAGGGGATGAGAATCAAAAAAACACAGGCTGGGCTTCACTGGTGGCGCAGTGGTTGAGAGCCCGCCTGCCAATGCAGGGGACACGCGTTCATGCTCCGGGTCAGGAAGATCCCACGTGCCGCGGAGCGGCTTGTCCCGTGAGCTAGGGCTGCTGGGCCTGCGCGTCCGGAGCCTGTGCTCTGCAATGGGAGGGTCCACCGCAGTGAGAGGCCCACGTACCGCAAAAAAAAAAAAAAAACAGCAAAACAAACAAAAAACAAAAAAAACACAGGCTGGCAATCCTCCACTCCAGCAATATTTACCATAGCCAACACTTGGAAGCTACGAAAATGTCCATCAACAGAGGAATGCACAAAGAAGAAGTGGTCCCTGTACACAATGGAATATGACTCCAATAAAAAATCTATATAAATACAATTTATAAAACAAACATAATTAAAGAGACATCAGCCCTTGGGGGCACATTCCACTCTAATATTTAACCGAGGAACACCACTGCCCGGATGGTCTGTTTCCCTAGTTCCCAGGTTGGGAAAAGCAGAAATGCTGCCGCCCTCTGGCCATTACCTGCAACAGCAGCTTTAAGACCTGTGCTAAGGGTCACTTCATATGCAGCAGTACTGGTGGGCTGTAAATGAAACCTGCCCTCCAAACGTCTTGAGGGAGGTAATGGCCAAAATATTTCTAAATGTCACACACACTTCACGAAGACAATTTGAAGAGGTAAGCTGTACTCACAGTTGAAGAAAAGAAGGACATGCCAGAAAGCTCAATTTCAAGGGATTATGAGACGCATGCAAATCCAGCCACAAAGTGGTATCGGCTCACACTAGTCAGAACACACATCAGCAAAAAAACTACAAACAAAAAATGCTGAAGGTGTTGTGGAGAAGCGCATACCCTCAACTTTAAGCGGGACGTAACCTGGTAAGAGCCACTAATGAGAACAGACTGGAGGTGCCTCTACAAGGTAAACATTCCGCTACCATATGATCCAGCAGGCCCACTCCTGGGCCTATAACCTAAGAAGACAGAATTGGAAAGACACAGGCAGGCAAATGTGCATTGCCGCAGCATTACAATAGCCATGACGTGGAAGCAACCAAAAAGTCCATCAACAGATGAGGGGACAAAGAAGAACTGGTACATGTACAGACAGAATATTAGCCAAGGAAGAAAAGGACACAATGCCATTTGCAGCACCGTAGATGAGTCTAGAGGTGATCACGTGACTTGTAGTAAGTCAGAAAGAGAAAGACACGTATCGTATGATATCACTTATAGGTGTTACCTAAAAATTGATACCAGTGAAGATATTTCCACAGAGAAGGGCAATCCCAGATTCATTAAACAAACTTATGGTTCACCAACGGAAAGGTGTGAGGATTGGATACATTACGAGATTGGGGTGAACAGACATATACAAACACAGGTGAAATATATAATCACCAAAGACCTACAGAATACCAAGAGAAGACTACTCAACATTCTGTCATAACGTACATGGGAAAAGGATCCCAGCAAGAACAGACATATGTATATGTGTAAAAGAACCACATCTTGCACACCTGCAACAAGCCAAACATTGTAATCAAACACGCTGTGATAAAATAAAAAATAAAAAAATTAAATTAAAAAAACGAACAAGAAGTAGTGAGACAAACTTAAGGGGCCTTCTCCTGGCACATTCCATTCTAAATTACAACCTAGAGCACGACTCCCATTGAGGCTCTGCTGCCCTAGTAACCAGATTTGGTAAGGGAGAACTGCTGCCCCCTTGTGGCCGTTTCACACAACAGCACCTTTAATCCCAACGCTAATGTCAGTTGATATTCAAAATCATTGCAGGCCTGTAAATGACACCTGCCCTGAAAACAAATCCTGGGGTCATATATCGACCAAAAAATTCAAAAGACGTCCATATTTCAAAACGACACTTTCAAGAGGCATATTTTGTTCTGCATATTTGTTCTGCACATTAGGGTTCTGCTTCTTTTTCTTTCTTTCTTTCTTTGTTAAAAAAAAAAAAACGGGAATGGAAAAAGGCAACCCTCAGAATGGGAGAAAATATTTGCAAACGAATCCACGGACAAAGGTTTAATCTCCAATATATATAACAGCTCATGCAGCTTAATATTAAAAAAAAACAAACAACCCAATACAAAAATGGGCAGAAGATCTAAATAGACGTTTCTTCAAAGAAGACACAGAGATGGCCAAGACGCACATGAAAAGCTGCTCAACATCACTCATCATTAGAGAAATGCACATCAAAACTACAGTGAGGTATCACCTCACACCTGTTAGAATGGGCATCATCAGAAAATGTACAAACAACAAATGCTGGTGAGGGTGTGGACCAAAGGAACCTTCTTCCACTATTGGTGGGAATGTAAATTGATACAGTCACTATGGAGAACAGCATGGAGGTTCCTTAAAAAACTAAAAATAGAATTACCATAGGATCCAGCAATCCCACTTCTGGGCATATAGCCAGAGAAAACCATAAATGAAAAAGACACATTCACCACAATGTTCATTGCAGCACTATTTACAATAGCCAGGTAATGGAAGCAACCTAAATGCCCACAGACAGACGAACGGATAATGATGTGGTCCATCTATAAAACGGAATATTACTCAGCCATAAAAAGGAACGAAACTGGGTCATCTGTGGAGATGTCGACGGACCTAGAGACTGTCATACAGAGTGAAGTAAGTCAGAAGGAGAAAAACAAATATTGTATATTAATGCATATATGTGGAACCTAGAAAGATGGTACAGATGACCCGGTTTGCAGGGCAGAAATAGAGACACAGAGGTAGAGAACAAACGTATGGACACCAAGAGGGGGGAAGCCATGGGTTGTTGGTGGTGGGATGAGTCGGGAGATTGGGATTGTCCTGTATACATGTATATGCATAAAATAGATAACTAATAATAATCCTGCTGAATAAAAAAATAAACTTAAATTTCAAAATTTTAAAAAATAAATAAAATTTTAAAATAAAACGGAAAAAAAGTTCTTCCCTTCACACAGATATATTTATAGGAATGAATTATTTCCATGATTATATCTATAAATACATAGAAGAGGAATAAAATCTCACTTGAACCAAAAAAGAAAAAAAAATAAAACAGAACCCACCAGTTATACACAGGAAAACCCTATCAGGGCACTGGCTCCAGCGGCAAACAATTCTGAAGTTGGTCAGAGGTGGGGAATCATCTCCCATGCAGCCAGCAGCCCCCCCAACCCCCGCAAGGAGCGTCGTCTTTGCAAAGCTGGGGGACCGTGCCGAGGCGTCTGTGAGTCAACGTGAGCCGAGCCCCAGGCCAGCTGCTGCTGAACTGTTCCCACCCTTCCCAGGTAAAACACCTGAATATGTCCAAGGACTTGAAAGCCTAGAGGAAGGGCCGTGGAGCCACAGCAGCGACAGCACGCAGGCCGACTTGGTGCCTGCAGGCCAGCCAGGATGGTCCTGGCCCCGGGCGCTCTTCTGGAAGCTTTCCATTTCCCTGCCTGAGATACTCCTCCTGTCCCGGCCCCCACTGCTTTTTTCCTTCCTCACCTCTGCCCGGGGAGAAATTCCAACGGAAGGTATGGGTGACACATCCTCTTCTTTAGCAGGTGGCAGCCCGGCAACTCCTGCAGAAAGTCCAGCAGAGCCCCACTCACACCGGGCCACCCACAGAGCCGTGGCCCCTCACTCCCTCCCACCAGCACAGCCCCGAGACTGCTGACGGGGCAGAGAATATGGCGTCAGGCACAGCTGCAGGGGCTCTTGCTGCCTGGAGCCGTGTTTATATGGACCTCAACCCAGGCACACCTGGGGAGGGCTGGCCGGCAGGGTCAGGCTGCCCAGGTCAGCCCATCCTCACCCCTCAGGGACTCCCATTGCAGAAAATGGACCTCGCTGAACCGGCCAGGTCCAAGGAACAGGTGTGGGCTCCTGAGAGTCTGGATAGACAAGGGGCTGCAGCTCCGGCTTGTTTTCTAATCCTTTTATCTGGCCCATGAGTGGGAGACAACTTCAAGAAGACCCTCTCCTAATGAGAGGAACCCAGGAGTCAGGGAGAGGAGGGGTGATGGGTGGAGACAGAGGCCTGGTGCCCCGGCTGCGGTGGAAGCCTCTGGAAGACCAGGCAGAGGGAGGCCGCACAGAGTGATGCCCAGGGTCACAGACCTGTCGGAGCTGCTGTTTGTTAGCTCAAGTCCTGCTCTGAGGTGCTCTGTGTCAGCTCTGAGTGACAGGTGATCTGGGCTGCTCTGCAATGAGGGCTACGTGCACGGTACCTGTGTGCCCAGCCCTGCCGGGGTACCTGCCCAGGGCAGCTCCGTATCCTGGGAGGGGCCTGACCACGAGAGCACCATGGGCTGCTGGGGAGGGGGGGCCTGCCCAGGTGAGCTCCATATCCTGGGAGTGCCCTGACCACGAGAGCCCCGTGGGCTGCTGGGGACCTGGTAAACGATGTCGGGACAGTCAGTGAAGCCACCGAGGATATACATCCAGTAGTTCCTAATTCCTACACCCTGCTGGTCATTCTACCATCCACCAGGACACGGTATTCTGTATGAGACTTCAGTGATGCCTTCTTCTGTATTGCATTGGTCCCCGAAAGGCTCTGCTGCCCTAGTAACCAGATTTGGGAATGGAGAAATGCTGCCGCCTTGTGGCCGTTTGCCACAACAGCAGCTTTAAACCCAGTGCTCATGGTCACTAAATATTCACACTCATTGCAGCCTGTAAACGGCACCTGCCCTGAAAAACAATCCTGGGGTCGAAAATGGACCCAAAACTTCTAAAGAGGGCAACCATGCAAGAGGACAATTTCAAGAGGTTAATTGTACTCTCCGTTTTTTTCTGTTTTTCTGTACCAGAAATTTAAAACGGCCCCTCCGCCACGCCCCGGTACCCGAGGCCTCCGTTGCCCTGCCTGGGCGGGCGGCGGGGCGCTGCCGGGGCGGGCTGGCCGCGGGGATGGCGGTAAGGCGCAAGGACAAGCGAAGCTGGGCCTCAAGAGGCAGCCCGCGGTCCCCGCCCCCGTCTACGGCCATACCACCCTGAACGCGCCCGATCTCGTCTGATCTCGGAAGCTAAGCAGGGTCGGGCCTGGTTAGTACTTGGATGGGAGACCGCCTGGGAATACCGGGTGCTGTAGGCTTTTGGCCTCCCACTGCGGCTCCGCCTTCTCCTTTAGTCGCCCGCGGCGGTGGCCGCCAGCTCCGCCCCCCGCCGGGCACCGCTGCAGGCCCCACCTCCTCCGCCCCCCCCACCACCACCACAAAGCGCCAGAGGGGTCGCTCCATGCGGCCCGAAGGCGGCCCTGGAAAGCAGCAGCACACCCGACGCTCCGGGGGTGGCTGGCCCGGACCCAGACTCCGCCGCGGGCCCGGGGGCCGTCCGTGCGGCCCGCGAGCCCCTCCACCTGCACCTGGCCGGCCCCAACGGCGCCCAGCCCCGGCGCCGCCACCTGTCCGCCGGTGTGGCTCTCCGCAGCTCTCTCCGGATAAAGCTGGATAAAGGTCTGGACGCGAAGGAGGGGCAGTGATTCAGCCTATTGCTCTTAGTGCCCCTCCCCCACACTCAGGAGCCCTTTGTGACAAGGCCACAGCTCTGTGATGCAGGCCTGGGGTTCTGCCATCAAGTGAACTCCCAGGGCTCTGTTGCCTGAGGGCGGCAATGCAGTTCAGAAGACGGAGAATCTCTTTTCTTTGAAAAACACTGTTGCTATCTGGCTGAGATCCAGCCCAACTTCCTGGGTGATTGATATCATCCTTGGCTTCCTGTGTGGACTGGGGCTCTTCCTCACGTTACTCCCCTGCTTCCAGAGTAATCCATTCTTAGCACCACCTAGGAAACCTAGAAACATCAGGAAGCATCAAGTAGAGCTGAAGGGGAGGAGCAGGAGTAGGAAGAAAAGTCGATCTTTGAAAGCTTGCAGAGATTGCCTGGAAGAACTGGAGGGGACTCACAACCTGGCTTCACCTCTGCGGAGCTGCCTGGGAAGGCTTCCTGGCAAGGGCAACTTTCATCAGCTCTCATGGCAAGACCCTCCTGGTGAGATGTGCAAAGCAGTGCCTGCTGGAGCCTGTGGAGGATACTGCTTGAAGGGTTGGGAACCCTGCAGGAACACCTCCTGTAGGGTTTCCTTCCTGGTTCAAGACACTCGAGAGGTGCTGGAAGCACATATTACAAGGTTTTGGGTAAAGCACGGGTGGACCCTACCCCTCAAGGTCCTCAAGCCCATTAATCTCTTGAAGTCGACAAAGTTCCAACCCTCCACCACCCTGCGGTTAGCCTCGTCCCCTTCAGCCACCTGTGTATCTGGGTCCCACTCAACAGTCACGTTTGCTGAGTTCCCGGAGAAACCTCCTCAGGCTCATTCAGGAGAGAAGGTGAGAACAGAAGAGTCCGTTCCTGCCCTGAAGAGGCCTCTCCTTGTCCCCTCCACTGTGTGTAAGGAAATCCAGAGTGCCCTGGGAGCGATTCCACCTGGTGACTACCATGGGCCCTCAAAGGCTTCTCTGACTGCACAGCAGGGCAGGCCACCTTCTCAGTCCCTCACACTCAGCCTTGTGGGCAGAACCTGGAAGAGTGAGACTGTGGAATGGGTCAAGAGGGACAGCCTAGAGCCAGGTCCAAGTTCAGCAATGGTCAGGAACGAGCCAAGAGAGGAGAGTGGTGGTCAGGCCTCAGGAGACCCCTGCCATAGGGTAACAGTGATAGAGGTGAACTTAGGATCCCAATCTTTGAGAGGTGAAGAGGCCAGGGAGGCTGTGGAGGCCAAGGAGTCTCCTGCTCTTCAACCACAGTCTAGTGTTATCTTGGAAACCAAAGTGTTGACAAAATCCCAAACCACAAATGTACCTATGAGGAGTTTAGAGGTGCCAGGGGCCAGTAAAAGTTTCCTACTACCTAGAATGTCTGTTTTCCAACCTCTAGGTGAGCCATGCCTTAACATGGAGGTTGCTAGTGAGTTTAACTCCAAAGTAAAGGTACAGTCAGACAACCAGCTTCAGGACTTTCCCAAACACAGGTTCCTTGCTGCAGACAACTTGGCTTCTCAGGTGCCTCAGTGCCATCCCCAGAGAGTCCCCACCAGAGACACGTTAGCTTCCCAGGAGCCAAGTGGCCTTATGGAAGGCCAAAGGAGCAACCTAGGGCAGCAGGAGCCCAAAACTTCAAAACTCCAAGACTCATGGAAGAGCCAGAGCAAGATGATTGCCCCTACTTACAAAAGAGAGGACCGTAGGAGGCATAAACCAGGAGAGCACGAAGAGAGGTTTAAAGAATGAGGGACCCCTCAAGCTGGAAGTATGAGCCGCCCTGCCCAGGTCAGGGGCATAACAGACTCTATTGGGAGCAGATGTCTCCAGCTCATGCCAGAGAAGAAATATAGCCCTCCAGAAAGCCTCTTCAGAAAAAGGATGAGGCTATTTTTAAAGTGGATTTTCCCCAATAAAAAAGTCAATGGTCGAGATGCTCTGCAAAGAAAAAAAAAAAAAGCCCATATCAGCCACTGCCCGGAGTCACGGATCAGTCAAAAGCAGATCAATCTTGAAGAGTGAGACTGCTGAGGGTCAGGCACTCATGACAGCTGTTGGACAGATCGTAGAAGAAAAAAGAGCAATTCACCATGGACTTCATGCCACAGAGTTAAATGAGCACAGAGTGGAATTCCAAGTCCCAGTATGTGGGGGTTTCTGCTACCATAGGCTTACCTCCTACCCAGAGCAAGGGAGAATGATGGGTTCTACAGCCTGCAGTCATAAAGCCACCTCCAAGGGCCAGAGTTGTTCTGTCAGGGAAAGGGAAGTCAGACACCAACATAGTTTGAAAAGTGTAAGGTTTGACGATGAGCAGCTGGGCCTAAGGTGCCTCCCATCCTTGTCCCCCAGGAAGAGTGTGTTTCCAGTTAGTACCTGCCAGTATGGGCCAAGGATTCCAGGTGCCCCAGCCCGCCATCAACACTGTCCAAGGCATTGTCATCTTTGGGGAGGTGTCTTGCCTGGTCGACAGTAAAATCCTTCTTTAGTCTTCCCTTTAGTAGGAAAACATGTCTCCAAGTAAAAATTCAGTCCATGTAGAGAAAATGATTTTCTCATTAGCACATCCAAGATATTTAATGTTCCCCAATACATATATATATATATTTTTTTTTTCTAATAAAAGCATACTGTAATGGCAAAAAAAGAGAAATTTAAAACGGCATGGAAAAATGCTGAACATTAGGAATAATTAAAGCTATGCAAATCCAAATTACAAAAACCTATCCTCTCACACCAGTCAGAATGGCCATCAGCAAGAATTCTGCAAAAAGTAAATGCTGAAGGGGTTTTAGAGAAATGCCTACCCTTGGTCCAAAGTGGGACATGGTAAGAGCCAGGAATGAAAACAAAAATGAGGTGCCTTGTAAAGGTAAATACTGAGCTACCATTCAATCAAGCATACCCACTGCTGGGCCTATCGCCTGAGGGGATGAGAATCAAAAAAACACAGGCTGGGCTTCACTGGTGGCGCAGTGGTTGAGAGCCCGCCTGCCAATGCAGGGGACACGCGTTCATGCTCCGGGTCAGGAAGATCCCACGTGCCGCGGAGCGGCTTGTCCCGTGAGCTAGGGCTGCTGGGCCTGCGCGTCCGGAGCCTGTGCTCTGCAATGGGAGGGTCCACCGCAGTGAGAGGCCCACGTACCGCAAAAAAAAAAAAAAACAACAAAACAAACAAAAAACAAAAAAAACACAGGCTGGCAATCCTCCACTCCAGCAATATTTACCATAGCCAACACTTGGAAGCTACGAAAATGTCCATCAACAGAGGAATGCACAAAGAAGAAGTGGTCCCTGTACACAATGGAATATGACTCCAATAAAAAATCTATATAAATACAATTTATAAAACAAACATAATTAAAGAGACATCAGCTCTTGGGGGCACATTCCACTCTAATATTTAACCGAGGAACACCACTGCCCGGATGGTCTGTTTCCCTAGTTCCCAGGTTGGGAAAAGCAGAAATGCTGCCGCCCTCTGGCCATTACCTGCAACAGCAGCTTTAAGACCTGTGCTAAGGGTCACTTCATATGCAGCAGTACTGGTGGGCTGTAAATGAAACCTGCCCTCCAAACGTCTTGAGGGAGGTAATGGCCAAAATATTTCTAAATGTCACACACACTTCACGAAGACAATTTGAAGAGGTAAGCTGTACTCACAGTTGAAGAAAAGAAGGACATGCCAGAAAGCTCAATTTCAAGGGATTATGAGACGCATGCAAATCCAGCCACAAAGTGGTATCGGCTCACACTAGTCAGAACACACATCAGCAAAAAAACTACAAACAAAAAATGCTGAAGGTGTTGTGGAGAAGCGCATACCCTCAACTTTAAGCGGGACGTAACCTGGTAAGAGCCACTAATGAGAACAGACTGGAGGTGCCTCTACAAGGTAAACATTCCGCTACCATATGATCCAGCAGGCCCACTCCTGGGCCTATAACCTAAGAAGACAGAATTGGAAAGACACAGGCAGGCAAATGTGCATTGCCGCAGCATTACAATAGCCATGACGTGGAAGCAACCAAAAAGTCCATCAACAGATGAGGGGACAAAGAAGAACTGGTACATGTACAGACAGAATATTAGCCAAGGAAGAAAAGGACACAATGCCATTTGCAGCACCGTAGATGAGTCTAGAGGTGATCACGTGACTTGTAGTAAGTCAGAAAGAGAAAGACACGTATCGTATGATATCACTTATAGGTGTTACCTAAAAATTGATACCAGTGAAGATATTTCCACAGAGAAGGGCAATCCCAGATTCATTAAACAAACTTATGGTTCACCAACGGAAAGGTGTGAGGATTGGATACATTACGAGATTGGGGTGAACAGACATATACAAACACAGGTGAAATATATAATCACCAAAGACCTACAGAATACCAAGAGAAGACTACTCAACATTCTGTCATAACGTACATGGGAAAAGGATCCCAGCAAGAACAGACATATGTATATGTGTAAAAGAACCACATCTTGCACACCTGCAACAAGCCAAACATTGTAATCAAACACGCTGTGATAAAATAAAAAATAAAAAAATTAAATTAAAAAAACGAACAAGAAGTAGTGAGACAAACTTAAGGGGCCTTCTCCTGGCACATTCCATTCTAAATTACAACCTAGAGCACGACTCCCATTGAGGCTCTGCTGCCCTAGTAACCAGATTTGGTAAGGGAGAACTGCTGCCCCCTTGTGGCCGTTTCACACAACAGCACCTTTAATCCCAACGCTAATGTCAGTTGATATTCAAAATCATTGCAGGCCTGTAAATGACACCTGCCCTGAAAACAAATCCTGGGGTCATATATCGACCAAAAAATTCAAAAGACGTCCATATTTCAAAACGACACTTTCAAGAGGCATATTTTGTTCTGCATATTTGTTCTGCACATTAGGGTTCTGCTTCTTTTTCTTTCTTTCTTTCTTTGTTAAAAAAAAAAAACGGGAATGGAAAAAGGCAACCCTCAGAATGGGAGAAAATATTTGCAAACGAATCCACGGACAAAGGTTTAATCTCCAATATATATAACAGCTCATGCAGCTTAATATTAAAAAAAAACAAACAACCCAATACAAAAATGGGCAGAAGATCTAAATAGACGTTTCTTCAAAGAAGACACAGAGATGGCCAAGACGCACATGAAAAGCTGCTCAACATCACTCATCATTAGAGAAATGCACATCAAAACTACAGTGAGGTATCACCTCACACCTGTTAGAATGGGCATCATCAGAAAATGTACAAACAACAAATGCTGGGGAGGGTGTGGACCAAAGGAACCTTCTTCCACTATTGGTGGGAATGTAAATTGATACAGTCACTATGGAGAACAGCATGGAGGTTCCTTAAAAAACTAAAAATAGAATTACCATAGGATCCAGCAATCCCACTTCTGGGCATATAGCCAGAGAAAACCATAAATGAAAAAGACACATTCACCACAATGTTCATTGCAGCACTATTTACAATAGCCAGGTAATGGAAGCAACCTAAATGCCCACAGACAGACGAACGGATAATGATGTGGTCCATCTATAAAACGGAATATTACTCAGCCATAAAAAGGAACGAAACTGGGTCATCTGTGGAGACGTCGACGGACCTAGGGACTGTCATACAGAGTGAAGTAAGTCAGAAGGAGAAAAACAAATATTGTATATTAATGCATATATGTGGAACCTAGAAAGATGGTACAGATGACCCGGTTTGCAGGGCAGAAATAGAGACACAGAGGTAGAGAACAAACGTATGGACACCAAGAGGGGGGAAGCCATGGGTTGTTGGTGGTGGGATGAGTCGGGAGATTGGGATTGTCCTGTATACATGTATATGCATAAAATAGATAACTAATAATAATCCTGCTGAATAAAAAAATAAACTTAAATTTCAAAATTTTAAAAAATAAATAAAATTTTAAAATAAAACGGAAAAAAAGTTCTTCCCTTCACACAGATGTATTTATAGGAATGAATTATTTCCATGCTTATATCTATAAATACATAGAAGAGGAATAAAATCTCACTTGAACCAAAAAAAAAAAAAAAAAAAAAACAGAACCCACCAGTTATACACAGGAAAACCCTATCAGGGCACTGGCTCCAGCGGCAAACAATTCTGAAGTTGGTCAGAGGTGGGGAATCATCTCCCATGCAGCCAGCAGCCCCCCCAACCCCCGCAAGGAGCGTCGTCATTGCAAAGCTGGGGGACCGTGCCGAGGCGTCTGTGAGTCAACGTGAGCCGAGCCCCAGGCCAGCTGCTGCTGAACTGTTCCCACCCTTCCCAGGTAAAACACCTGAATATGTCCAAGGACTTGAAAGCCTAGAGGAAGGGCCGTGGAGCCACAGCAGCGACAGCACGCAGGCCGACTTGGTGCCTGCAGGCCAGCCAGGATGGTCCTGGCCCCGGGCGCTCTTCTGGAAGCTTTCCATTTCCCTGCCTGAGATACTCCTCCTGTCCCGGCCCCCACTGCTTTTTTCCTTCCTCACCTCTGCCCGGGGAGAAATTCCAACGGAAGGTATGGGTGACACATCCTCTTCTTTAGCAGGTGGCAGCCCGGCAACTCCTGCAGAAAGTCCAGCAGAGCCCCACTCACACCGGGCCACCCACAGAGCCGTGGCCCCTCACTCCCTCCCACCAGCACAGCCCCGAGACTGCTGACGGGGCAGAGAATATGGCGTCAGGCACAGCTGCAGGGGCTCTTGCTGCCTGGAGCCGTGTTTATATGGACCTCAACCCAGGCACACCTGGGGAGGGCTGGCCGGCAGGGTCAGGCTGCCCAGGTCAGCCCATCCTCACCCCTCAGGGACTCACATTGCAGAAAATGGACCTCGCTGAACCGGCCAGGTCCAAGGAACAGGTGTGGGCTCCTGAGAGTCTGGATAGACAAGGGGCTGCAGCTCCGGCTTGTTTTCTAATCCTTTTATCTGGCCCATGAGTGGGAGACAACTTCAAGAAGACCCTCTCCTAATGAGAGGAACCCAGGAGTCAGGGAGAGGAGGGGTGATGGGTGGAGACAGAGGCCTGGTGCCCCGGCTGCGGTGGAAGCCTCTGGAAGACCAGGCAGAGGGAGGCCGCACAGAGTGATGCCCAGGGTCACAGACCTGTCGGAGCTGCTGTTTGTTAGCTCAAGTCCTGCTCTGAGGTGCTCTGTGTCAGCTCTGAGTGACAGGTGATCTGGGCTGCTCTGCAATGAGGGCTACGTGCACGGTACCTGTGTGCCCAGCCCTGCCGGGGTACCTGCCCAGGGCAGCTCCGTATCCTGGGAGGGGCCTGACCACGAGAGCACCATGGGCTGCTGGGGAGGGGGGGCCTGCCCAGGTGAGCTCCATATCCTGGGAGTGCCCTGACCACGAGAGCCCCGTGGGCTGCTGGGGACCTGGTAAACGATGTCGGGACAGTCAGTGAAGCCACCGAGGATATACATCCAGTAGTTCCTAATTCCTACACCCTGCTGGTCATTCTACCATCCACCAGGACACGGTATTCTGTATGAGACTTCAGTGATGCCTTCTTCTGTATTGCATTGGTCCCCGAAAGGCTCTGCTGCCCTAGTAACCAGATTTGGGAATGGAGAAATGCTGCCGCCTTGTGGCCGTTTGCCACAACAGCAGCTTTAAACCCAGTGCTCATGGTCACTAAATATTCACACTCATTGCAGCCTGTAAACGGCACCTGCCCTGAAAAACAATCCTGGGGTCGAAAATGGACCCAAAACTTCTAAAGAGGGCAACCATGCAAGAGGACAATTTCAAGAGGTTAATTGTACTCTCCGTTTTTTTCTGTTTTTCTGTACCAGAAATTTAAAACGGCCCCTCCGCCACGCCCCGGGACCCGAGGCCTCCGTTGCCCTGCCTGGGCGGGCGGCGGGGCGCTGCCGGGGCGGGCTGGCCGCGGGGATGGCGGTAAGGCGCAAGGACAAGCGAAGCTGGGCCTCAAGAGGCAGCCCGCGGTCCCCGCCCCCGTCTACGGCCATACCACCCTGAACGCGCCCGATCTCGTCTGATCTCGGAAGCTAAGCAGGGTCGGGCCTGGTTAGTACTTGGATGGGAGACCGCCTGGGAATACCGGGTGCTGTAGGCTTTTGGCCTCCCGCTGCGGCTCCGCCTTCTCCTTTAGTCGCCCGCGGCGGTGGCCGCCAGCTCCGCCCCCCGCCGGGCACCGCTGCAGGCCCCACCTCCTCCGCCCCCCCCACCACCACCACAAAGCGCCAGAGGGGTCGCTCCATGCGGCCCGAAGGCGGCCCTGGAAAGCAGCAGCACACCCGACGCTCCGGGGGTGGCTGGCCCGGACCCAGACTCCGCCGCGGGCCCGGGGGCCGTCCGTGCGGCCCGCGAGCCCCTCCACCTGCACCTGGCCGGCCCCAACGGCGCCCAGCCCCGGCGCCGCCACCTGTCCGCCAGTGTGGCTCTCCGCAGCTCTCTCCGGATAAAGCTGGATAAAGGTCTGGACGCGAAGGAGGGGCAGTGATTCAGCCTATTGCTCTTAGTGCCCCTCCCCCACACTCAGGAGCCCTTTGTGACAAGGCCACAGCTCTGTGATGCAGGCCTGGGGTTCTGCCATCAAGTGAACTCCCAGGGCTCTGTTGCCTGAGGGCGGCAATGCAGTTCAGAAGACGGAGAATCTCTTTTCTTTGAAAAACACTGTTGCTATCTGGCTGAGATCCAGCCCAACTTCCTGGGTGATTGATATCATCCTTGGCTTCCTGTGTGGACTGGGGCTCTTCCTCACGTTACTCCCCTGCTTCCAGAGTAATCCATTCTTAGCACCACCTAGGAAACCTAGTAACATCAGGAAGCATCAAGTAGAGCTGAAGGGGAGGAGCAGGAGTAGGAAGAAAAGTCGATCTTTGAAAGCTTGCAGAGATTGCCTGGAAGAACTGGAGGGGACTCACAACCTGGCTTCCCCTCTGCGGAGCTGCCTGGGGAGGCTTCCTGGCAAGGGCAACTTTCATCAGCTCTCATGGCAAGACCCTCCTGGTGAGATGTGCAAAGCAGTGCCTGCTGGAGCCTGTGGAGGATACTGCTTGAAGGGTTGGGAACCCTGCAGGAACACCTCCTGTAGGGTTTCCTTCCTGGTTCAAGACACTCGAGAGGTGCTGGAAGCACATATTACAAGGTTTTGGGTAAAGCACGGGTGGACCCTACCCCTCAAGGTCCTCAAGCCCATTAATCTCTTGAAGTCGACAAAGTTCCAACCCTCCACCACCCTGCGGTTAGCCTCGTCCCCTTCAGCCACCTGTGTATCTGGGTCCCACTCAACAGTCACGTTTGCTGAGTTCCCGGAGAAACCTCCTCAGGCTCATTCAGGAGAGAAGGTGAGAACAGAAGAGTCCGTTCCTGCCCTGAAGAGGCCTCTCCTTGTCCCCTCCACTGTGTGTAAGGAAATCCAGAGTGCCCTGGGAGCGATTCCACCTGGTGACTACCATGGGCCCTCAAAGGCTTCTCTGACTGCACAGCAGGGCAGGCCACCTTCTCAGTCCCTCACACTCAGCCTTGTGGGCAGAACCTGGAAGAGTGAGACTGTGGAATGGGTCAAGAGGGACAGCCTAGAGCCAGGTCCAAGTTCAGCAATGGTCAGGAACGAGCCAAGAGAGGAGAGTGGTGGTCAGGCCTCAGGAGACCCCTGCCATTGGGTAACAGTGATAGAGGTGAACTTAGGATCCCAATCTTTGAGAGGTGAAGAGGCCAGGGAGGCTGTGGAGGCCAAGGAGTCTCCTGCTCTTCAACCACAGTCTAGTGTTATCTTGGAAACCAAAGTGTTGACAAAATCCCAAACCACAAATGTACCTATGAGGAGTTTAGAGGTGCCAGGGGCCAGTAAAAGTTTCCTACTACCTAGAATGTCTGTTTTCCAACCTCTAGGTGAGCCATGCCTTAACATGGAGGTTGCTAGTGAGTTTAACTCCAAAGTAAAGGTACAGTCAGACAACCAGCTTCAAGACTTTTCCAAACACAGGTTCCTTGCTGCAGACAACTTGGCTTCTCAGGTGCCTCAGTGCCATCCCCAGAGAGTCCCCACCAGAGACACGTTAGCTTCCCAGGAGCCAAGTGGCCTTATGGAAGGCCAAAGGAGCAACCTAGGGCAGCAGGAGCCCAAAACTTCAAAACTCCAAGACTCATGGAAGAGCCAGAGCAAGATGATTGCCCCTACTTACAAAAGAGAGGACCGTAGGAGGCATAAACCAGGAGAGCACGAAGAGAGGTTTAAAGAATGAGGGACCCCTCAAGCTGGAAGTATGAGCCGCCCTGCCCAGGTCAGGGGCATAACAGACTCTATTGGGAGCAGATGTCTCCAGCTCATGCCAGAGAAGAAATATAGCCCTCCAGAAAGCCTCTTCAGAAAAAGGATGAGGCTATTTTTAAAGTGGATTTTCCCCAATAAAAACGTCAATGGTCGAGATGCTCTGCAAAGAAAAAAAAAAAAAGCCCATATCAGCCACTGCCCGGAGTCACGGATCAGTCAAAAGCAGATCAATCTTGAAGAGTGAGACTGCTGAGGGTCAGGCACTCATGACAGCTGTTGGACAGATCGTAGAAGAAAAAAGAGCAATTCACCATGGACTTCATGCCACAGAGTTAAATGAGCACAGAGTGGAATTCCAAGTCCCAGTATGTGGGGGTTTCTGCTACCATAGGCTTACCTCCTACCCAGAGCAAGGGAGAATGATGGGTTCTACAGCCTGCAGTCATAAAGCCACCTCCAAGGGCCAGAGTTGTTCTGTCAGGGAAAGGGAAGTCAGACACCAACATAGTTTGAAAAGTGTAAGGTTTGACGATGAGCAGCTGGGCCTAAGGTGCCTCCCATCCTTGTCCCCCAGGAAGAGTGTGTTTCCAGTTAGTACCTGCCAGTATGGGCCAAGGATTCCAGGTGCCCCAGCCCGCCATCAACACTGTCCAAGGCATTGTCATCTTTGGGGAGGTGTCTTGCCTGGTCGACAGTAAAATCCTTCTTTAGTCTTCCCTTTAGTAGGAAAACATGTCTCCAAGTAAAAATTCAGTCCATGTAGAGAAAATGATTTTCTCATTAGCACATCCAAGATATTTAATGTTCCCCAATACATATATATATATATATATATATATATATATATATATATATATATATATATATATTTCTAATAAAAGCATACTGTAATGGCAAAAAAAGAGAAATTTAAAACGGCATGGAAAAATGCTGAACATTAGGAATAATTAAAGCTATGCAAATCCAAATTACAAAAACCTATCCGCTGACACCAGTCAGAATGGCCATCAGCAAGAATTCTGCAAAAAGTAAATGCTGAAGGGGTTTTAGAGAAATGCCTACCCTTGGTCCAAAGTGGGACATGGTAAGAGCCAGTAATGAAAACAAAAATGAGGTGCCTTGTAAAGGTAAATACTGAGCTACCATTCAATCAAGCATACCCACTGCTGGGCCTATCGCCTGAGGGGATGAGAATCAAAAAAACACAGGCTGGGCTTCACTGGTGGCGCAGTGGTTGAGAGCCCGCCTGCCAATGCAGGGGACACGCGTTCATGCTCCGGGTCGGGAAGATCCCACGTGCCGCAGAGCGGCTTGTCCCGTGAGCTAGGGCTGCTGGGCCTGCGCGTCCGGAGCCTGTGCTCTGCAAAGGGAGGGTCCACCGCAGTGAGAGGCCCACGTACCGCAAAAAAAAAAAAAAAAAAAAAAACACAGGCTGGCAATCCTCCACTCCAGCAATATTTACCATAGCCAACACTTGGAAGCTACGAAAATGTCCATCAACAGAGGAATGCACAAAGAAGAAGTGGTCCCTGTACACAATGGAATATGACTCCAATAAAAAATCTATATAAATACAATTTATAAAACAAACATAATTAAGGAGACATCAGCTCTTGGGGGCACATTCCACTCTAATATTTAACCGAGGAACACCACTGCCCGGATGGTCTGTTTCCCTAGTTCCCAGGTTGGGAAAAGCAGAAATGCTGCCGCCCTCTGGCCATTACCTGCAACAGCAGCTTTAAGACCTGTGCTAAGGGTCACTTCATATGCAGCAGTACTGGTGGGCTGTAAATGAAACCTGCCCTCCAAACGTCTTGAGGGAGGTAATGGCCAAAATATTTCTAAATGTCACACACACTTCACGAAGACAATTTGAAGAGGTAAGCTGTACTCACAGTTGAAGAAAAGAAGGACATGCCAGAAAGCTCAATTTCAAGGGATTATGAGACGCATGCAAATCCAGCCACAAAGTGGTATCGGCTCACACTAGTCAGAACACACATCAGCAAAAAAACTACAAACAAAAAATGCTGAAGGTGTTGTGGAGAAGCGCATACCCTCAACTTTAAGCGGGACGTAAGCTGGTAAGAGCCACTAATGAGAACAGACTGGAGGTGCCTCTACAAGGTAAACATTCCGCTACCATATGATCCAGCAGGCCCACTCCTGGGCCTATAACCTAAGAAGACAGAATTGGAAAGACACAGGCAGGCAAATGTGCATTGCCGCAGCATTACAATAGCCATGACGTGGAAGCAACCAAAAAGCCCATCAACAGATGAGGGGACAAAGAAGAACTGGTACATGTACAGACAGAATATTAGCCAAGGAAGAAAAGGACACAATGCCATTTGCAGCACCGTAGATGAGTCTAGAGGTGATCACGTGACTTGTAGTAAGTCAGAAAGAGAAAGACACGTATCGTATGATATCACTTATAGGTGTTACCTAAAAATTGATACCAGTGAAGATATTTCCACAGAGAAGGGCAATCCCAGATTCATTAAACAAACTTATGGTTCACCAACGGAAAGGTGTGAGGATTGGATACATTACGAGATTGGGGTGAACAGACATATACAAACACAGGTGAAATATATAATCACCAAAGACCTACAGAATACCAAGAGAAGACTACTCAACATTCTGTCATAACGTATATGGGAAAAGGATCCCAGCAAGAACAGACATATGTATATGTGTAAAAGAACCACATCTTGCACACCTGCAACAAGCCAAACATTGTAATCAAACACGCTGTGATAAAATAAAAAATAAAAAAATTAAATTAAAAAACGAACAAGAAGTAGTGAGACAAACTTAAGGGGCCTTCTCCTGGCACATTCCATTCTAAATTACAACCTAGAGCACGACTCCCATTGAGGCTCTGCTGCCCTAGTAACCAGATTTGGTAAGGGAGAACTGCTGCCCCCTTGTGGCCGTTTCACACAACAGCACCTTTAATCCCAACGCTAATGTCAGTTGATATTCAAAATCATTGCAGGCCTGTAAATGACACCTGCCCTGAAAACAAATCCTGGGGTCATATATCGACCAAAAAATTCAAAAGACGTCCATATTTCAAAACGACACTTTCAAGAGGCATATTTTGTTCTGCATATTTGTTCTGCATATTAGGGTTCTGCTTCTTTTTCTTTCTTTCTTTCTTTG
The DNA here is from genome assembly GCF_964341445.2 of Mesoplodon mirus. NCBI lineage: Eukaryota > Metazoa > Chordata > Mammalia > Artiodactyla > Ziphiidae > Mesoplodon > Mesoplodon mirus. Next base: position 100,569,124 of record NC_138976.1, read on the forward strand.
TTAAAAAAAAAAACGGGAATGGAAAAAGGCAACCCTCAGAATGGGAGAAAATATTTGCAAACGAATCCACGGACAAAGGTTTAATCTCCAATATATATAACAGCTCATGCAGCTTAATATTAAAAAAAACAAACAACCCAATACAAAAATGGGCAGAAGATCTAAATAGACGTTTCTTCAAAGAAGACACAGAGATGGCCAAGACGCACATGAAAAGCTGCTCAACATCACTCATCATTAGAGAAATGCACATCAAAACTACAGTGAGGTATCACCTCACACCTGTTAGAATGGGCATCATCAGAAAATGTACAAACAACAAATGCTGGGGAGGGTGTGGACCAAAGGAACCTTCTTCCACTATTGGTGGGAATGTAAATTGATACAGTCACTATGGAGAACAGCATGGAGGTTCCTTAAAAAACTAAAAATAGAATTACCATAGGATCCAGCAATCCCACTTCTGGGCATATAGCCAGAGAAAACCATAAATGAAAAAGACACATTCACCACAATGTTCATTGCAGCACTATTTACAATAGCCAGGTAATGGAAGCAACCTAAATGCCCACAGACAGACGAACGGATAATGATGTGGTCCATCTATAAAACGGAATATTACTCAGCCATAAAAAGGAACGAAACTGGGTCATCTGTGGAGATGTCGACGGATCTAGAGACTGTCATACAGAGTGAAGTAAGTCAGAAGGAGAAAAACAAATATTGTATATTAATGCATATATGTGGAACCTAGAAAGATGGTACAGATGACCCGGTTTGCAGGGCAGAAATAGAGACACAGAGGTAGAGAACAAACGTATGGACACCAAGAGGGGGGAAGCCATGGGTTGTTGGTGGTGGGATGAGTTGGGAGATTGGGATTGTCCTGTATACATGTATATGCATAAAATAGATAACTAATAATAATCCTGCTGAATAAAAAAATAAACTTAAATTTCAAAATTTTAAAAAATAAATAAAATTTTAAAATAAAACGGAAAAAAAGTTCTTCCCTTCACACAGATGTATTTATAGGAATGAATTATTTCCATGCTTATATCTATAAATACATAGAAGAGGAATAAAATCTCACTTGAACCAAAAAAGAAAAAAAAAAAAAAACAGAACCCACCAGTTATACACAGGAAAACCCTATCAGGGCACTGGCTCCAGCGGCAAACAATTCTGAAGTTGGTCAGAGGTGGGGAATCATCTCCCATGCAGCCAGCAGCCCCCCCAACCCCCGCAAGGAGCGTCGTCTTTGCAAAGCTGGGGGACCGTGCCGAGGCGTCTGTGAGTCAACGTGAGCCGAGCCCCAGGCCAGCTGCTGCTGAACTGTTCCCACCCTTCCCAGGTAAAACACCTGAATATGTCCAAGGACTTGAAAGCCTAGAGGAAGGGCCGTGGAGCCACAGCAGCGACAGCACGCAGGCCGACTTGGTGCCTGCAGGCCAGCCAGGATGGTCCTGGCCCCGGGCGCTCTTCTGGAAGCTTTCCATTTCCCTGCCTGAGATACTCCTCCTGTCCCGGCCCCCACTGCTTTTTTCCTTCCTCACCTCTGCCCGGGGAGAAATTCCAACGGAAGGTATGGGTGACACATCCTCTTCTTTAGCAGGTGGCAGCCCGGCAACTCCTGCAGAAAGTCCAGCAGAGCCCCACTCACACCGGGCCACCCACAGAGCCGTGGCCCCTCACTCCCTCCCACCAGCACAGCCCCGAGACTGCTGACGGGGCAGAGAATATGGCATCAGGCACAGCTGCAGGGGCTCTTGCTGCCTGGAGCCGTGTTTATATGGACCTCAACCCAGGCACACCTGGGGAGGGCTGGCCGGCAGGGTCAGGCTGCCCAGGTCAGCCCATCCTCACCCCTCAGGGACTCCCATTGCAGAAAATGGACCTCGCTGAACCGGCCAGGTCCAAGGAACAGGTGTGGGCTCCTGAGAGTCTGGATAGACAAGGGGCTGCAGCTCCGGCTTGTTTTCTAATCCTTTTATCTGGCCCATGAGTGGGAGACAACTTCAAGAAGACCCTCTCCTAATGAGAGGAACCCAGGAGTCAGGGAGAGGAGGGGTGATGGGTGGAGACAGAGGCCTGGTGCCCCGGCTGCGGTGGAAGCCTCTGGAAGACCAGGCAGAGGGAGGCCGCACAGAGTGATGCCCAGGGTCACAGACCTGTCGGAGCTGCTGTTTGTTAGCTCAAGTCCTGCTCTGAGGTGCTCTGTGTCAGCTCTGAGTGACAGGTGATCTGGGCTGCTCTGCAATGAGGGCTACGTGCACGGTACCTGTGTGCCCAGCCCTGCCGGGGTACCTGCCCAGGGCAGCTCCGTATCCTGGGAGGGGCCTGACCACGAGAGCACCATGGGCTGCTGGGGAGGGGGGGCCTGCCCAGGTGAGCTCCATATCCTGGGATTGCCCTGACCACGAGAGGCCCGTGGGCTGCTGGGGACCTGGTAAACGATGTCGGGATAGTCAGTGAAGCCACCGAGGATATACATCCAGTAGTTCCTAATTCCTACACCCTGCTGGTCATTCTACCATCCACCAGGACACGTTATTCTGTATGAGACTTCAGTGATGCCTTCTTCTGTATTGCATTGGTCCCCGAAAGGCTCTGCTGCCCTAGTAACCAGATTTGGGAATGGAGAAATGCTGCCGCCTTGTGGCCGTTTGCCACAACAGCAGCTTTAAACCCAGTGCTCATGGTCACTAAATATTCACACTCATTGCAGCCTGTAAACGGCACCTGCCCTGAAAAACAATCCTGGGGTCGAAAATGGACCCAAAACTTCTAAAGAGGGCAACCATGCAAGAGGACAATTTCAAGAGGTTAATTGTACTCTCCGTTTTTTTCTGTTTTTCTGTACCAGAAATTTAAAACGGCCCCTCTGCCACGCCCCGGTACCCAAGGCCTCCGTTGCCCTGCCTGGGCGGGCGGCGGGGCGCTGCCGGGGCGGGCTGGCCGCGGGGATGGCGGTAAGGCGCAAGGACAAGCGAAGCTGGGCCTCAAGAGGCAGCCCGCGGTCCCCGCCCCCGTCTTCGGCCATACCACCCTGAACGCGCCCGATCTCGTCTGATCTCGGAAGCTAAGCAGGGTCGGGCCTGGTTAGTACTTGGATGGGAGACCGCCTGGGAATACCGGGTGCTGTAGGCTTTTGGCCTCCCGCTGCGGCTCCGCCTTCTCCTTTAGTCGCCCGCGGCGGTGGCCGCCAGCTCCGCCCCCCGCCGGGCACCGCTGCAGGCCCCACCTCCTCCGCCCCCCCCACCACCACCACAAAGCGCCAGAGGGGTCGCTCCATGCGGCCCGAAGGCGGCCCTGGAAAGCAGCAGCACACCCGACGCTCCGGGGGTGGCTGGCCCGGACCCAGACTCCGCCGCGGGCCCGGGGGCCGTCCGTGCGGCCCGCGAGCCCCTCCACCTGCACCTGGCCGGCCCCAACGGCGCCCAGCCCCGGCGCCGCCACCTGTCCGCCAGTGTGGCTCTCCGCAGCTCTCTCCGGATAAAGCTGGATAAAGGTCTGGACGCGAAGGAGGGGCAGTGATTCAGCCTATTGCTCTTAGTGCCCCTCCCCCACACTCAGGAGCCCTTTGTGACAAGGCCACAGCTCTGTGATGCAGGCCTGGGGTTCTGCCATCAAGTGAACTCCCAGGGCTCTGTTGCCTGAGGGCGGCAATGCAGTTCAGAAGACGGAGAATCTCTTTTCTTTGAAAAACACTGTTGCTATCTGGCTGAGATCCAGCCCAACTTTCTGGGTGATTGATATCATCCTTGGCTTCCTGTGTGGACTGGGGCTCTTCCTCACGTTACTCCCCTGCTTCCAGAGTAATCCATTCTTAGCACCACCTAGGAAACCTAGAAACATCAGGAAGCATCAAGTAGAGCTGAAGGGGAGGAGCAGGAGTAGGAAGAAAAGTCGATCTTTGAAAGCTTGCAGAGATTGCCTGGAAGAACTGGAGGGGACTCACAACCTGGCTTCCCCTCTGCGGAGCTGCCTGGGGAGGCCTCCTGGCAAGGGCAACTTTCATCAGCTCTCATGGCAAGACCCTCCTGGTGAGATGTGCAAAGCAGTGCCTGCTGGAGCCTGTGGAGGATACTGCTTGAAGGGTTGGGAACCCTGCAGGAACACCTCCTGTAGGGTTTCCTTCCTGGTTCAAGACACTCGAGAGGTGCTGGAAGCACATATTACAAGGTTTTGGGTAAAGCACGGGTGGACCCTACCCCTCAAGGTCCTCAAGCCCATTAATCTCTTGAAGTCGACAAAGTTCCAACCCTCCACCACCCTGCGGTTAGCCTCGTCCCCTTCAGCCACCTGTGTATCTGGGTCCCACTCAACAGTCACGTTTGCTGAGTTCCCGGAGAAACCTCCTCAGGCTCATTCAGGAGAGAAGGTGAGAACAGAAGAGTCCGTTCCTGCCCTGAAGAGGCCTCTCCTTGTCCCCTCCACTGTGTGTAAGGAAATCCAGAGTGCCCTGGGAGCGATTCCACCTGGTGACTACCATGGGCCCTCAAAGGCTTCTCTGACTGCACAGCAGGGCAGGCCACCTTCTCAGTCCCTCACACTCAGCCTTGTGGGCAGAACCTGGAAGAGTGAGACTGTGGAATGGGTCAAGAGGGACAGCCTAGAGCCAGGTCCAAGTTCAGCAATGGTCAGGAACGAGCCAAGAGAGGAGAGTGGTGGTCAGGCCTCAGGAGACACCTGCCATAGGGTAACAGTGATAGAGGTGAACTTAGGATCCCAATCTTTGAGAGGTGAAGAGGCCAGGGAGGCTGTGGAGGCCAAGGAGTCTCCTGCTCTTCAACCACAGTCTAGTGTTATCTTGGAAACCAAAGTGTTGACAAAATCCCAAACCACAAATGTACCTATGAGGAGTTTAGAGGTGCCAGGGGCCAGTAAAAGTTTCCTACTACCTAGAATGTCTGTTTTCCAACCTCTAGGTGAGCCATGCCTTAACATGGAGGTTGCTAGTGAGTTTAACTCCAAAGTACAGGTACAGTCAGACAACCAGCTTCAGGACTTTCCCAAACACAGGTTCCTTGCTGCAGACAACTTGGCTTCTCAGGTGCCTCAGTGCCATCCCCAGAGAGTCCCCACCAGAGACACGTTAGCTTCCCAGGAGCCAAGTGGCCTTATGGAAGGCCAAAGGAGCAACCTAGGGCAGCAGGAGCCCAAAACTTCAAAACTCCAAGACTCATGGAAGAGCCAGAGCAAGATGATTGCCCCTACTTACAAAAGAGAGGACCGTAGGAGGCATAAACCAGGAGAGCACGAAGAGAGGTTTAAAGAATGAGGGACCCCTCAAGCTGGAAGTATGAGCCGCCCTGCCCAGGTCAGGGGCATAACAGACTCTATTGGGAGCAGATGTCTCCAGCTCATGCCAGAGAAGAAATATAGCCCTCCAGAAAGCCTCTTCAGAAAAAGGATGAGGCTATTTTTAAAGTGGATTTTCCCCAATAAAAAAGTCAATGGTCGAGATGCTCTGCAAAGAAAAAAAAAAAAGCCCATATCAGCCACTGCCCGGAGTCACGGATCAGTCAAAAGCAGATCAATCTTGAAGAGTGAGACTGCTGAGGGTCAGGCACTCATGACAGCTGTTGGACAGATCGTAGAAGAAAAAAGAGCAATTCACCATGGACTTCATGCCACAGAGTTAAATGAGCACAGAGTGGAATTCCAAGTCCCAGTATGTGGGGGTTTCTGCTACCATAGGCTTACCTCCTACCCAGAGCAAGGGAGAATGATGGGTTCTACAGCCTGCAGTCATAAAGCCACCTCCAAGGGCCAGAGTTGTTCTGTCAGGGAAAGGGAAGTCAGACACCAACATAGTTTGAAAAGTGTAAGGTTTGACGATGAGCAGCTGGGCCTAAGGTGCCTCCCATCCTTGTCCCCCAGGAAGAGTGTGTTTCCAGTTAGTACCTGCCAGTATGGGCCAAGGATTCCAGGTGCCCCAGCCCACCATCAACACTGTCCAAGGCATTGTCATCTTTGGGGAGGTGTCTTGCCTGGTCGACAGTAAAATCCTTCTTTAGTCTTCCCTTTAGTAGGAAAACATGTCTCCAAGTAAAAATTCAGTCCATGTAGAGAAAATGATTTTCTCATTAGCACATCCAAGATATTTAATGTTCCCCAATACATATATATATATATATTTTTTTCTAATAAAAGCATAGTGTAATGGCAAAAAAAGAGAAATTTAAAACGGCATGGAAAAATGCTGAACATTAGGAATAATTAAAGCTATGCAAATCCAAATTACAAAAACCTATCCGCTCACACCAGTCAGAATGGCCATCAGCAAGAATTCTGCAAAAAGTAAATGCTGAAGGGGTTTTAGAGAAATGCCTACCCTTGGTCCAAAGTGGGACATGGTAAGAGCCAGTAATGAAAACAAAAATGAGGTGCCTTGTAAAGGTAAATACTGAGCTACCATTCAATCAAGCATACCCACTGCTGGGCCTATCGCCTGAGGGGATGAGAATCAAAAAAACACAGGCTGGGCTTCACTGGTGGCGCAGTGGTTGAGAGCCCGCCTGCCAATGCAGGGGACACGCGTTCATGCTCCGGGTCGGGAAGATCCCACGTGCCGCGGAGCGGCTTGTCCCGTGAGCTAGGGCTGCTGGGCCTGCGCGTCCGGAGCCTGTGCTCTGCAATGGGAGGGTCCGCCGCAGTGAGAGGCCCACGTACCGCAAAAAAAAAAAAAAAAAAAAACAAACAAACAAAAAACAAAAAAACACAGGCTGGCAATCCTCCACTCCAGCAATATTTACCATAGCCAACACTTGGAAGCTACGAAAATGTCCATCAACAGAGGAATGCACAAAGAAGAAGTGGTCCCTGTACACAATGGAATATGACTCCAATAAAAAATCTATATAAATACAATTTATAAAACAAACATAATTAAGGAGACATCAGCTCTTGGGGGCACATTCCACTCTAATATTTAACCGAGGAACACCACTGCCCGGATGGTCTGTTTCCCTAGTTCCCAGGTTGGGAAAAGCAGAAATGCTGCCGCCCTCTGGCCATTACCTGCAACAGCAGCTTTAAGACCTGTGCTAAGGGTCACTTCATATGCAGCAGTACTGGTGGGCTGTAAATGAAACCTGCCCTCCAAACGTCTTGAGGGAGGTAATGGCCAAAATATTTCTAAATGTCACACACACTTCACGAAGACAATTTGAAGAGGTAAGCTGTACTCACAGTTGAAGAAAAGAAGGACATGCCAGAAAGCTCAATTTCAAGGGATTATGAGACGCATGCAAATCCAGCCACAAAGTGGTATCGGCTCACACTAGTCAGAACACACATCAGCAAAAAAACTACAAACAAAAAATGCTGAAGGTGTTGTGGAGAAGCGCATACCCTCAACTTTAAGCGGGACGTAAGCTGGTAAGAGCCACTAATGAGAACAGACTGGAGGTGCCTCTACAAGGTAAACATTCCGCTACCATATGATCCAGCAGGCCCACTCCTGGGCCTATAACCTAAGAAGACAGAATTGGAAAGACACAGGCAGGCAAATGTGCATTGCCGCAGCATTACAATAGCCATGACGTGGAAGCAACCAAAAAGCCCATCAACAGATGAGGGGACAAAGAAGAACTGGTACATGTACAGACAGAATATTAGCCAAGGAAGAAAAGGACACAATGCCATTTGCAGCACCGTAGATGAGTCTAGAGGTGATCACGTGACTTGTAGTAAGTCAGAAAGAGAAAGACACGTATCGTATGATATCACTTATAGGTGTTACCTAAAAATTGATACCAGTGAAGATATTTCCACAGAGAAGGGCAATCCCAGATTCATTAAACAAACTTATGGTTCACCAACGGAAAGGTGTGAGGATTGGATACATTACGAGATTGGGGTGAACAGACATATACAAACACAGGTGAAATATATAATCACCAAAGACCTACAGAATACCAAGAGAAGACTACTCAACATTCTGTCATAACGTATATGGGAAAAGGATCCCAGCAAGAACAGACATATGTATATGTGTAAAAGAACCACATCTTGCACACCTGCAACAAGCCAAACATTGTAATCAAACACGCTGTGATAAAATAAAAAATAAAAAAATTAAATTAAAAAAACGAACAAGAAGTAGTGAGACAAACTTAAGGGGCCTTCTCCTGGCACATTCCATTCTAAATTACAACCTAGAGCACGACTCCCATTGAGGCTCTGCTGCCCTAGTAACCAGATTTGGTAAGGGAGAACTGCTGCCCCCTTGTGGCCGTTTCACACAACAGCACCTTTAATCCCAACGCTAATGTCAGTTGATATTCAAAATCATTGCAGGCCTGTAAATGACACCTGCCCTGAAAACAAATCCTGGGGTCATATATCGACCAAAAAATTCAAAAGACGTCCATATTTCAAAACGACACTTTCAAGAGGCATATTTTGTTCTGCATATTTGTTCTGCACATTAGGGTTCTGCTTCTTTTTCTTTCTTTCTTTCTTTGTTAAAAAAAAAAACGGGAATGGAAAAAGGCAACCCTCAGAATGGGAGAAAATATTTGCAAACGAATCCACGGACAAAGGTTTAATCTCCAATATATATAACAGCTCATGCAGCTTAATATTAAAAAAAACAAACAACCCAATACAAAAATGGGCAGAAGATCTAAATAGACGTTTCTTCAAAGAAGACACAGAGATGGCCAAGACGCACATGAAAAGCTGCTCAACATCACTCATCATTAGAGAAATGCACATCAAAACTACAGTGAGGTATCACCTCACACCTGTTAGAATGGGCATCATCAGAAAATGTACAAACAACAAATGCTGGGGAGGGTGTGGACCAAAGGAACCTTCTTCCACTATTGGTGGGAATGTAAATTGATACAGTCACTATGGAGAACAGCATGGAGGTTCCTTAAAAAACTAAAAATAGAATTACCATAGGATCCAGCAATCCCACTTCTGGGCATATAGCCAGAGAAAACCATAAATGAAAAAGACACATTCACCACAATGTTCATTGCAGCACTATTTACAATAGCCAGGTAATGGAAGCAACCTAAATGCCCACAGACAGACGAACGGATAATGATGTGGTCCATCTATAAAACGGAATATTACTCAGCCATAAAAAGGAACGAAACTGGGTCATCTGTGGAGATGTCGACGGATCTAGAGACTGTCATACAGAGTGAAGTAAGTCAGAAGGAGAAAAACAAATATTGTATATTAATGCATATATGTGGAACCTAGAAAGATGGTACAGATGACCCGGTTTGCAGGGCAGAAATAGAGACACAGAGGTAGAGAACAAACGTATGGACACCAAGAGGGGGGAAGCCATGGGTTGTTGGTGGTGGGATGAGTCGGGAGATTGGGATTGTCCTGTATACATGTATATGCATAAAATAGATGACTAATAATAATCCTGCTGAATAAAAAAATAAACTTAAATTTCAAAATTTTAAAAAATAAATAAAATTTTAAAATAAAACGGAAAAAAAGTTCTTCCCTTCACACAGATGTATTTATAGGAATGAATTATTTCCATGCTTATATCTATAAATACATAGAAGAGGAATAAAATCTCACTTGAACCAAAAAAGAAAAAAAAAAAAAAACAGAACCCACCAGTTATACACAGGAAAACCCTATCAGGGCACTGGCTCCAGCGGCAAACAATTCTGAAGTTGGTCAGAGGTGGGGAATCATCTCCCATGCAGCCAGCAGCCCCCCCAACCCCCGCAAGGAGCGTCGTCTTTGCAAAGCTGGGGGACCGTGCCGAGGCGTCTGTGAGTCAACGTGAGCCGAGCCCCAGGCCAGCTGCTGCTGAACTGTTCCCACCCTTCCCAGGTAAAACACCTGAATATGTCCAAGGACTTGAAAGCCTAGAGGAAGGGCCGTGGAGCCACAGCAGCGACAGCACGCAGGCCGACTTGGTGCCTGCAGGCCAGCCAGGATGGTCCTGGCCCCGGGCGCTCTTCTGGAAGCTTTCCATTTCCCTGCCTGAGATACTCCTCCTGTCCCGGCCCCCACTGCTTTTTTCCTTCCTCACCTCTGCCCGGGGAGAAATTCCAACGGAAGGTATGGGTGACACATCCTCTTCTTTAGCAGGTGGCAGCCCGGCAACTCCTGCAGAAAGTCCAGCAGAGCCCTACTCACACCGGGCCACCCACAGAGCCGTGGCCCCTCACTCCCTCCCACCAGCACAGCCCCGAGACTGCTGACGGGGCAGAGAATATGGCATCAGGCACAGCTGCAGGGGCTCTTGCTGCCTGGAGCCGTGTTTATATGGACCTCAACCCAGGCACACCTGGGGAGGGCTGGCCGGCAGGGTCAGGCTGCCCAGGTCAGCCCATCCTCACCCCTCAGGGACTCCCATTGCAGAAAATGGACCTCGCTGAACCGGCCAGGTCCAAGGAACAGGTGTGGGCTCCTGAGAGTCTGGATAGACAAGGGGCTGCAGCTCCGGCTTGTTTTCTAATCCTTTTATCTGGCCCATGAGTGGGAGACAACTTCAAGAAGACCCTCTCCTAATGAGAGGAACCCAGGAGTCAGGGAGAGGAGGGGTGATGGGTGGAGACAGAGGCCTGGTGCCCCGGCTGCGGTGGAAGCCTCTGGAAGACCAGGCAGAGGGAGGCCGCACAGAGTGATGCCCAGGGTCACAGACCTGTCGGAGCTGCTGTTTGTTAGCTCAAGTCCTGCTCTGAGGTGCTCTGTGTCAGCTCTGAGTGACAGGTGATCTGGGCTGCTCTGCAATGAGGGCTACGTGCACGGTACCTGTGTGCCCAGCCCTGCCGGGGTACCTGCCCAGGGCAGCTCCGTATCCTGGGAGGGGCCTGACCACGAGAGCACCATGGGCTGCTGGGGAGGGGGTCCTGCCCAGGTGAGCTCCATATCCTGGGATTGCCCTGACCACGAGAGCCCCGTGGGCTGCTGGGGACCTGGTAAACGATGTCGGGACAGTCAGTGAAGCCACCGAGGATATACATCCAGTAGTTCCTAATTCCTACACCCTGCTGGTCATTCTACCATCCACCAGGACACGTTATTCTGTATGAGACTTCAGTGATGCCTTCTTCTGTATTGCATTGGTCCCCGAAAGGCTCTGCTGCCCTAGTAACCAGATTTGGGAATGGAGAAATGCTGCCGCCTTGTGGCCGTTTGCCACAACAGCAGCTTTAAACCCAGTGCTCATGGTCACTAAATATTCACACTCATTGCAGCCTGTAAACGGCACCTGCCCTGAAAAACAATCCTGGGGTCGAAAATGGACCCAAAACTTCTAAAGAGGGCAACCATGCAAGAGGACAATTTCAAGAGGTTAATTGTACTCTCCGTTTTTTTCTGTTTTTCTGTACCAGAAATTTAAAACGGCCCCTCCGCCACGCCCCGGTACCCGAGGCCTCCGTTGCCCTGCCTGGGCGGGCGGCAGGGCGCTGCCGGGGCGGGCTGGCCGCGGGGATGGCGGTAAGGCGCAAGGACAAGCGAAGCTGGGCCTCAAGAGGCAGCCCGCGGTCCCCGCCCCCGTCTACGGCCATACCACCCTGAACGCGCCCGATCTCGTCTGATCTCGGAAGCTAAGCAGGGTCGGGCCTGGTTAGTACTTGGATGGGAGACCGCCTGGGAATACCGGGTGCTGTAGGCTTTTGGCCTCCCGCTGCAGCTCCGCCTTCTCCTTTAGTCGCCCGCGGCGGTGGCCGCCAGCTCCGCCCCCCGCCGGGCACCGCTGCAGGCCCCACCTCCTCCGCCCCCCCCCCCACCACCACAAAGCGCCAGAGGGGTCGCTCCATGCGGCCCGAAGGCGGCCCTGGAAAGCAGCAGCACACCCGACGCTCCGGGGGTGTCTGGCCCGGACCCAGACTCCGCCGCGGGCCCGGGGGCCGTCCGTGCGGCCCGCGAGCCCCTCCACCTGCACCTGGCCGGCCCCAACGGCGCCCAGCCCCGGCGCCGCCACCTGTCCGCCAGTGTGGCTCTCCGCAGCTCTCTCCGGATAAAGCTGGATAAAGGTCTGGACGCGAAGGAGGGGCAGTGATTCAGCCTATTGCTCTTAGTGCCCCTCCCCCACACTCAGGAGCCCTTTGTGACAAGGCCACAGCTCTGTGATGCAGGCCTGGGGTTCTGCCATCAAGTGAACTCCCAGGGCTCTGTTGCCTGAGGGCGGCAATGCAGTTCAGAAGACGGAGAATCTCTTTTCTTTGAAAAACACTGTTGCTATCTGGCTGAGATCCAGCCCAACTTCCTGGGTGATTGATATCATCCTTGGCTTCCTGTGTGGACTGGGGCTCTTCCTCACGTTACTCCCCTGCTTCCAGAGTAATCCATTCTTAGCACCACCTAGGAAACCTAGAAACATCAGGAAGCATCAAGTAGAGCTGAAGGGGAGGAGCAGGAGTAGGAAGAAAAGTCGATCTTTGAAAGCTTGCAGAGATTGCCTGGAAGAACTGGAGGGGACTCACAACCTGGCTTCCCCTCTGCGGAGCTGCCTGGGGAGGCTTCCTGGCAAGGGCAACTTTCATCAGCTCTCATGGCAAGACCCTCCTGGTGAGATGTGCAAAGCAGTGCCTGCTGGAGCCTGTGGAGGATACTGCTTGAAGGGTTGGGAACCCTGCAGGAACACCTCCTGTAGGGTTTCCTTCCTGGTTCAAGACACTCGAGAGGTGCTGGAAGCACATATTACAAGGTTTTGGGTAAAGCACGGGTGGACCCTACCCCTCAAGGTCCTCAAGCCCATTAATCTCTTGAAGTCGACAAAGTTCCAACCCTCCACCACCCTGCGGTTAGCCTCGTCCCCTTCAGCCACCTGTGTATCTGGGTCCCACTCAACAGTCACGTTTGCTGAGTTCCCGGAGAAACCTCCTCAGGCTCATTCAGGAGAGAAGGTGAGAACAGAAGAGTCCGTTCCTGCCCTGAAGAGGCCTCTCCTTGTCCCCTCCACTGTGTGTAAGGAAATCCAGAGTGCCCTGGGAGCGATTCCACCTGGTGACTACCATGGGCCCTCAAAGGCTTCTCTGACTGCACAGCAGGGCAGGCCACCTTCTCAGTCCCTCACACTCAGCCTTGTGGGCAGAACCTGGAAGAGTGAGACTGTGGAATGGGTCAAGAGGGACAGCCTAGAGCCAGGTCCAAGTTCAGCAATGGTCAGGAACGAGCCAAGAGAGGAGAGTGGTGGTCAGGCCTCAGGAGACACCTGCCATAGGGTAACAGTGATAGAGGTGAACTTAGGATCCCAATCTTTGAGAGGTGAAGAGGCCAGGGAGGCTGTGGAGGCCAAGGAGTCTCCTGCTCTTCAACCACAGTCTAGTGTTATCTTGGAAACCAAAGTGTTGACAAAATCCCAAACCACAAATGTACCTATGAGGAGTTTAGAGGTGCCAGGGGCCAGTAAAAGTTTCCTACTACCTAGAATGTCTGTTTTCCAACCTCTAGGTGAGCCATGCCTTAACATGGAGGTTGCTAGTGAGTTTAACTCCAAAGTACAGGTACAGTCAGACAACCAGCTTCAGGACTTTCCCAAACACAGGTTCCTTGCTGCAGACAACTTGGCTTCTCAGGTGCCTCAGTGCCATCCCCAGAGAGTCCCCACCAGAGACACGTTAGCTTCCCAGGAGCCAAGTGGCCTTATGGAAGGCCAAAGGAGCAACCTAGGGCAGCAGGAGCCCAAAACTTCAAAACTCCAAGACTCATGGAAGAGCCAGAGCAAGATGATTGCCCCTACTTACAAAAGAGAGGACCGTAGGAGGCATAAACCAGGAGAGCACGAAGAGAGGTTTAAAGAACGAGGGACCCCTCAAGCTGGAAGTATGAGCCGCCCTGCCCAGGTCAGGGGCATAACAGACTCTATTGGGAGCAGATGTCTCCAGCTCATGCCAGAGAAGAAATAGAGCCCTCCAGAAAGCCTCTTCAGAAAAAGGATGAGGCTATTTTTAAAGTGGATTTTCCCCAATAAAAAAGTCAATGGTCGAGATGCTCTGCAAAGAAAAAAAAAAAAAGCCCATATCAGCCACTGCCCGGAGTCACGGATCAGTCAAAAGCAGATCAATCTTGAAGAGTGAGACTGCTGAGGGTCAGGCACTCATGACAGCTGTTGGACAGATCGTAGAAGAAAAAAGAGCAATTCACCATGGACTTCATGCCACAGAGTTAAATGAGCACAGAGTGGAATTCCAAGTCCCAGTATGTGGGGGTTTCTGCTACCATAGGCTTACCTCCTACCCAGAGCAAGGGAGAATGATGGGTTCTACAGCCTGCAGTCATAAAGCCACCTCCAAGGGCCAGAGTTGTTCTGTCAGGGAAAGGGAAGTCAGACACCAACATAGTTTGAAAAGTGTAAGGTTTGACGATGAGCAGCTGGGCCTAAGGTGCCTCCCATCCTTGTCCCCCAGGAAGAGTGTGTTTCCAGTTAGTACCTGCCAGTATGGGCCAAGGATTCCAGGTGCCCCAGCCCACCATCAACACTGTCCAAGGCATTGTCATCTTTGGGGAGGTGTCTTGCCTGGTCGACAGTAAAATCCTTCTTTAGTCTTCCCTTTAGTAGGAAAACATGTCTCCAAGTAAAAATTCAGTCCATGTAGAGAAAATGATTTTCTCATTAGCACATCCAAGATATTTAATGTTCCCCAATACATATATATATATATTTTTTTCTAATAAAAGCATAGTGTAATGGCAAAAAAAGAGAAATTTAAAACGGCATGGAAAAATGCTGAACATTAGGAATAATTAAAGCTATGCAAATCCAAATTACAAAAACCTATCCGCTCACACCAGTCAGAATGGCCATCAGCAAGAATTCTGCAAAAAGTAAATGCTGAAGGGGTTTTAGAGAAATGCCTACCCTTGGTCCAAAGTGGGACATGGTAAGAGCCAGTAATGAAAACAAAAATGAGGTGCCTTGTAAAGGTAAATACTGAGCTACCATTCAATCAAGCATACCCACTGCTGGGCCTATCGCCTGAGGGGATGAGAATCAAAAAAACACAGGCTGGGCTTCACTGGTGGCGCAGTGGTTGAGAGCCCGCCTGCCAATGCAGGGGACACGCGTTCATGCTCCGGGTCGGGAAGATCCCACGTGCCGCGGAGCGGCTTGTCCCGTGAGCTAGGGCTGCTGGGCCTGCGCGTCCGGAGCCTGTGCTCTGCAATGGGAGGGTCCGCCGCAGTGAGAGGCCCACGTACCGCAAAAAAAAAAAAAAAAAAACAAACAAACAAACAAAAAACAAAAAAACACAGGCTGGCAATCCTCCACTCCAGCAATATTTACCATAGCCAACACTTGGAAGCTACGAAAATGTCCATCAACAGAGGAATGCACAAAGAAGAAGTGGTCCCTGTACACAATGGAATATGACTCCAATAAAAAATCTATATAAATACAATTTATAAAACAAACATAATTAAGGAGACATCAGCTCTTGGGGGCACATTCCACTCTAATATTTAACCGAGGAACACCACTGCCCGGATGGTCTGTTTCCCTAGTTCCCAGGTTGGGAAAAGCAGAAATGCTGCCGCCCTCTGGCCATTACCTGCAACAGCAGCTTTAAGACCTGTGCTAAGGGTCACTTCATATGCAGCAGTACTGGTGGGCTGTAAATGAAACCTGCCCTCCAAACGTCTTGAGGGAGGTAATGGCCAAAATATTTCTAAATGTCACACACACTTCACGAAGACAATTTGAAGAGGTAAGCTGTACTCACAGTTGAAGAAAAGAAGGACATGCCAGAAAGCTCAATTTCAAGGGATTATGAGACGCATGCAAATCCAGCCACAAAGTGGTATCGGCTCACACTAGTCAGAACACACATCAGCAAAAAAACTACAAACAAAAAATGCTGAAGGTGTTGTGGAGAAGCGCATACCCTCAACTTTAAGCGGGACGTAAGCTGGTAAGAGCCACTAATGAGAACAGACTGGAGGTGCCTCTACAAGGTAAACATTCCGCTACCATATGATCCAGCAGGCCCACTCCTGGGCCTATAACCTAAGAAGACAGAATTGGAAAGACACAGGCAGGCAAATGTGCATTGCCGCAGCATTACAATAGCCATGACGTGGAAGCAACCAAAAAGCCCATCAACAGATGAGGGGACAAAGAAGAACTGGTACATGTACAGACAGAATATTAGCCAAGGAAGAAAAGGACACAATGCCATTTGCAGCACCGTAGATGAGTCTAGAGGTGATCACGTGACTTGTAGTAAGTCAGAAAGAGAAAGACACGTATCGTATGATATCACTTATAGGTGTTACCTAAAAATTGATACCAGTGAAGATATTTCCACAGAGAAGGGCAATCCCAGATTCATTAAACAAACTTATGGTTCACCAACGGAAAGGTGTGAGGATTGGATACATTACGAGATTGGGGTGAACAGACATATACAAACACAGGTGAAATATATAATCACCAAAGACCTACAGAATACCAAGAGAAGACTACTCAACATTCTGTCATAACGTATATGGGAAAAGGATCCCAGCAAGAACAGACATATGTATATGTGTAAAAGAACCACATCTTGCACACCTGCAACAAGCCAAACATTGTAATCAAACACGCTGTGATAAAATAAAAAATAAAAAAATTAAATTAAAAAACGAACAAGAAGTAGTGAGACAAACTTAAGGGGCCTTCTCCTGGCACATTCCATTCTAAATTACAACCTAGAGCACGACTCCCATTGAGGCTCTGCTGCCCTAGTAACCAGATTTGGTAAGGGAGAACTGCTGCCCCCTTGTGGCCGTTTCACACAACAGCACCTTTAATCCCAACGCTAATGTCAGTTGATATTCAAAATCATTGCAGGCCTGTAAATGACACCTGCCCTGAAAACAAATCCTGGGGTCATATATCGACCAAAAAATTCAAAAGACGTCCATATTTCAAAACGACACTTTCAAGAGGCATATTTTGTTCTGCATATTTGTTCTGCACATTAGGGTTCTGCTTCTTTTTCTTTCTTTCTTTCTTTGTTAAAAAAAAAAAACGGGAATGGAAAAAGGCAACCCTCAGAATGGGAGAAAATATTTGCAAACGAATCCACGGACAAAGGTTTAATCTCCAATATATATAACAGCTCATGCAGCTTAATATTAAAAAAAACAAACAACCCAATACAAAAATGGGCAGAAGATCTAAATAGACGTTTCTTCAAAGAAGACACAGAGATGGCCAAGACGCACATGAAAAGCTGCTCAACATCACTCATCATTAGAGAAATGCACATCAAAACTACAGTGAGGTATCACCTCACACCTGTTAGAATGGGCATCATCAGAAAATGTACAAACAACAAATGCTGGGGAGGGTGTGGACCAAAGGAACCTTCTTCCACTATTGGTGGGAATGTAAATTGATACAGTCACTATGGAGAACAGCATGGAGGTTCCTTAAAAAACTAAAAATAGAATTACCATAGGATCCAGCAATCCCACTTCTGGGCATATAGCCAGAGAAAACCATAAATGAAAAAGACACATTCACCACAATGTTCATTGCAGCACTATTTACAATAGCCAGGTAATGGAAGCAACCTAAATGCCCACAGACAGACGAACGGATAATGATGTGGTCCATCTATAAAACGGAATATTACTCAGCCATAAAAAGGAACGAAACTGGGTCATCTGTGGAGATGTCGACGGATCTAGAGACTGTCATACAGAGTGAAGTAAGTCAGAAGGAGAAAAACAAATATTGTATATTAATGCATATATGTGGAACCTAGAAAGATGGTACAGATGACCCGGTTTGCAGGGCAGAAATAGAGACACAGAGGTAGAGAACAAACGTATGGACACCAAGAGGGGGGAAGCCATGGGTTGTTGGTGGTGGGATGAGTTGGGAGATTGGGATTGTCCTGTATACATGTATATGCATAAAATAGATAACTAATAATAATCCTGCTGAATAAAAAAATAAACTTAAATTTCAAAATTTTAAAAAATAAATAAAATTTTAAAATAAAACGGAAAAAAAGTTCTTCCCTTCACACAGATGTATTTATAGGAATGAATTATTTCCATGCTTATATCTATAAATACATAGAAGAGGAATAAAATCTCACTTGAACCAAAAAAGAAAAAAAAAAAAAACAGAACCCACCAGTTATACACAGGAAAACCCTATCAGGGCACTGGCTCCAGCGGCAAACAATTCTGAAGTTGGTCAGAGGTGGGGAATCATCTCCCATGCAGCCAGCAGCCCCCCCAACCCCCGCAAGGAGCGTCGTCTTTGCAAAGCTGGGGGACCGTGCCGAGGCGTCTGTGAGTCAACGTGAGCCGAGCCCCAGGCCAGCTGCTGCTGAACTGTTCCCACCCTTCCCAGGTAAAACACCTGAATATGTCCAAGGACTTGAAAGCCTAGAGGAAGGGCCGTGGAGCCACAGCAGCGACAGCACGCAGGCCGACTTGGTGCCTGCAGGCCAGCCAGGATGGTCCTGGCCCCGGGCGCTCTTCTGGAAGCTTTCCATTTCCCTGCCTGAGATACTCCTCCTGTCCCGGCCCCCACTGCTTTTTTCCTTCCTCACCTCTGCCCGGGGAGAAATTCCAACGGAAGGTATGGGTGACACATCCTCTTCTTTAGCAGGTGGCAGCCCGGCAACTCCTGCAGAAAGTCCAGCAGAGCCCCACTCACACCGGGCCACCCACAGAGCCGTGGCCCCTCACTCCCTCCCACCAGCACAGCCCCGAGACTGCTGACGGGGCAGAGAATATGGCATCAGGCACAGCTGCAGGGGCTCTTGCTGCCTGGAGCCGTGTTTATATGGACCTCAACCCAGGCACACCTGGGGAGGGCTGGCCGGCAGGGTCAGGCTGCCCAGGTCAGCCCATCCTCACCCCTCAGGGACTCCCATTGCAGAAAATGGACCTCGCTGAACCGGCCAGGTCCAAGGAACAGGTGTGGGCTCCTGAGAGTCTGGATAGACAAGGGGCTGCAGCTCCGGCTTGTTTTCTAATCCTTTTATCTGGCCCATGAGTGGGAGACAACTTCAAGAAGACCCTCTCCTAATGAGAGGAACCCAGGAGTCAGGGAGAGGAGGGGTGATGGGTGGAGACAGAGGCCTGGTGCCCCGGCTGCGGTGGAAGCCTCTGGAAGACCAGGCAGAGGGAGGCCGCACAGAGTGATGCCCAGGGTCACAGACCTGTCGGAGCTGCTGTTTGTTAGCTCAAGTCCTGCTCTGAGGTGCTCTGTGTCAGCTCTGAGTGACAGGTGATCTGGGCTGCTCTGCAATGAGGGCTACGTGCACGGTACCTGTGTGCCCAGCCCTGCCGGGGTACCTGCCCAGGGCAGCTCCGTATCCTGGGAGGGGCCTGACCACGAGAGCACCATGGGCTGCTGGGGAGGGGGGGCCTGCCCAGGTGAGCTCCATATCCTGGGATTGCCCTGACCACGAGAGGCCCGTGGGCTGCTGGGGACCTGGTAAACGATGTCGGGACAGTCAGTGAAGCCACCGAGGATATACATCCAGTAGTTCCTAATTCCTACACCCTGCTGGTCATTCTACCATCCACCAGGACACGTTATTCTGTATGAGACTTCAGTGATGCCTTCTTCTGTATTGCATTGGTCCCCGAAAGGCTCTGCTGCCCTAGTAACCAGATTTGGGAATGGAGAAATGCTGCCGCCTTGTGGCCGTTTGCCACAACAGCAGCTTTAAACCCAGTGCTCATGGTCACTAAATATTCACACTCATTGCAGCCTGTAAACGGCACCTGCCCTGAAAAACAATCCTGGGGTCGAAAATGGACCCAAAACTTCTAAAGAGGGCAACCATGCAAGAGGACAATTTCAAGAGGTTAATTGTACTCTCCGTTTTTTTCTGTTTTTCTGTACCAGAAATTTAAAACGGCCCCTCTGCCACGCCCCGGTACCCAAGGCCTCCGTTGCCCTGCCTGGGCGGGCGGCGGGGCGCTGCCGGGGCGGGCTGGCCGCGGGGATGGCGGTAAGGCGCAAGGACAAGCGAAGCTGGGCCTCAAGAGGCAGCCCGCGGTCCCCGCCCCCGTCTTCGGCCATACCACCCTGAACGCGCCCGATCTCGTCTGATCTCGGAAGCTAAGCAGGGTCGGGCCTGGTTAGTACTTGGATGGGAGACCGCCTGGGAATACCGGGTGCTGTAGGCTTTTGGCCTCCCGCTGCGGCTCCGCCTTCTCCTTTAGTCGCCCGCGGCGGTGGCCGCCAGCTCCGCCCCCCGCCGGGCACCGCTGCAGGCCCCACCTCCTCCGCCCCCCCCACCACCACCACAAAGCGCCAGAGGGGTCGCTCCATGCGGCCCGAAGGCGGCCCTGGAAAGCAGCAGCACACCCGACGCTCCGGGGGTGGCTGGCCCGGACCCAGACTCCGCCGCGGGCCCGGGGGCCGTCCGTGCGGCCCGCGAGCCCCTCCACCTGCACCTGGCCGGCCCCAACGGCGCCCAGCCCCGGCGCCGCCACCTGTCCGCCAGTGTGGCTCTCCGCAGCTCTCTCCGGATAAAGCTGGATAAAGGTCTGGACGCGAAAGAGGGGCAGTGATTCAGCCTATTGCTCTTAGTGCCCCTCCCCCACACTCAGGAGCCCTTTGTGACAAGGCCACAGCTCTGTGATGCAGGCCTGGGGTTCTGCCATCAAGTGAACTCCCAGGGCTCTGTTGCCTGAGGGCGGCAATGCAGTTCAGAAGACGGAGAATCTCTTTTCTTTGAAAAACACTGTTGCTATCTGGCTGAGATCCAGCCCAACTTTCTGGGTGATTGATATCATCCTTGGCTTCCTGTGTGGACTGGGGCTCTTCCTCACGTTACTCCCCTGCTTCCAGAGTAATCCATTCTTAGCACCACCTAGGAAACCTAGAAACATCAGGAAGCATCAAGTAGAGCTGAAGGGGAGGAGCAGGAGTAGGAAGAAAAGTCGATCTTTGAAAGCTTGCAGAGATTGCCTGGAAGAACTGGAGGGGACTCACAACCTGGCTTCCCCTCTGCGGAGCTGCCTGGGGAGGCTTCCTGGCAAGGGCAACTTTCATCAGCTCTCATGGCAAGACCCTCCTGGTGAGATGTGCAAAGCAGTGCCTGCTGGAGCCTGTGGAGGATACTGCTTGAAGGGTTGGGAACCCTGCAGGAACACCTCCTGTAGGGTTTCCTTCCTGGTTCAAGACACTCGAGAGGTGCTGGAAGCACATATTACAAGGTTTTGGGTAAAGCACGGGTGGACCCTACCCCTCAAGGTCCTCAAGCCCATTAATCTCTTGAAGTCGACAAAGTTCCAACCCTCCACCACCCTGCGGTTAGCCTCGTCCCCTTCAGCCACCTGTGTATCTGGGTCCCACTCAACAGTCACGTTTGCTGAGTTCCCGGAGAAACCTCCTCAGGCTCATTCAGGAGAGAAGGTGAGAACAGAAGAGTCCGTTCCTGCCCTGAAGAGGCCTCTCCTTGTCCCCTCCACTGTGTGTAAGGAAATCCAGAGTGCCCTGGGAGCGATTCCACCTGGTGACTACCATGGGCCCTCAAAGGCTTCTCTGACTGCACAGCAGGGCAGGCCACCTTCTCAGTCCCTCACACTCAGCCTTGTGGGCAGAACCTGGAAGAGTGAG
This sequence comes from Mesoplodon mirus, assembly GCF_964341445.2. NCBI lineage: Eukaryota > Metazoa > Chordata > Mammalia > Artiodactyla > Ziphiidae > Mesoplodon > Mesoplodon mirus. Next base: position 100,590,659 of record NC_138976.1, read on the forward strand.
ACTGTGGAATGGGTCAAGAGGGACAGCCTAGAGCCAGGTCCAAGTTCAGCAATGGTCAGGAACGAGCCAAGAGAGGAGAGTGGTGGTCAGGCCTCAGGAGACACCTGCCATAGGGTAACAGTGATAGAGGTGAACTTAGGATCCCAATCTTTGAGAGGTGAAGAGGCCAGGGAGGCTGTGGAGGCCAAGGAGTCTCCTGCTCTTCAACCACAGTCTAGTGTTATCTTGGAAACCAAAGTGTTGACAAAATCCCAAACCACAAATGTACCTATGAGGAGTTTAGAGGTGCCAGGGGCCAGTAAAAGTTTCCTACTACCTAGAATGTCTGTTTTCCAACCTCTAGGTGAGCCATGCCTTAACATGGAGGTTGCTAGTGAGTTTAACTCCAAAGTACAGGTACAGTCAGACAACCAGCTTCAGGACTTTCCCAAACACAGGTTCCTTGCTGCAGACAACTTGGCTTCTCAGGTGCCTCAGTGCCATCCCCAGAGAGTCCCCACCAGAGACACGTTAGCTTCCCAGGAGCCAAGTGGCCTTATGGAAGGCCAAAGGAGCAACCTAGGGCAGCAGGAGCCCAAAACTTCAAAACTCCAAGACTCATGGAAGAGCCAGAGCAAGATGATTGCCCCTACTTACAAAAGAGAGGACCGTAGGAGGCATAAACCAGGAGAGCACGAAGAGAGGTTTAAAGAACGAGGGACCCCTCAAGCTGGAAGTATGAGCCGCCCTGCCCAGGTCAGGGGCATAACAGACTCTATTGGGAGCAGATGTCTCCAGCTCATGCCAGAGAAGAAATAGAGCCCTCCAGAACGCCTCTTCAGAAAAAGGATGAGGCTATTTTTAAAGTGGATTTTCCCCAATAAAAAAGTCAATGGTCGAGATGCTCTGCAAAGAAAAAAAAAAAAAGCCCATATCAGCCACTGCCCGGAGTCACGGATCAGTCAAAAGCAGATCAATCTTGAAGAGTGAGACTGCTGAGGGTCAGGCACTCATGACAGCTGTTGGACAGATCGTAGAAGAAAAAAGAGCAATTCACCATGGACTTCATGCCACAGAGTTAAATGAGCACAGAGTGGAATTCCAAGTCCCAGTATGTGGGGGTTTCTGCTACCATAGGCTTACCTCCTACCCAGAGCAAGGGAGAATGATGGGTTCTACAGCCTGCAGTCATAAAGCCACCTCCAAGGGCCAGAGTTGTTCTGTCAGGGAAAGGGAAGTCAGACACCAACATAGTTTGAAAAGTGTAAGGTTTGACGATGAGCAGCTGGGCCTAAGGTGCCTCCCATCCTTGTCCCCCAGGAAGAGTGTGTTTCCAGTTAGTACCTGCCAGTATGGGCCAAGGATTCCAGGTGCCCCAGCCCGCCATCAACACTGTCCAAGGCATTGTCATCTTTGGGGAGGTGTCTTGCCTGGTCGACAGTAAAATCCTTCTTTAGTCTTCCCTTTAGTAGGAAAACATGTCTCCAAGTAAAAATTCAGTCCATGTAGAGAAAATGATTTTCTCATTAGCACATCCAAGATATTAAATGTTCCCCAATACATATATATATATTTTTTTTTTCTAATAAAAGCATAGTGTAATGGCAAAAAAAGAGAAATTTAAAACGGCATGGAAAAATGCTGAACATTAGGAATAATTAAAGCTATGCAAATCCAAATTACAAAAACCTATCCGCTCACACCAGTCAGAATGGCCATCAGCAAGAATTCTGCACAAAGTAAATGCTGAAGGGGTTTTAGAGAAATGCCTACCCTTGGTCCAAAGTGGGACATGGTAAGAGCAAGGAATGAAAACAAAAATGAGGTGCCTTGTAAAGGTAAATACTGAGCTACCATTCAATCAAGCATACCCACTGCTGGGCCTATCGCCTGAGGGGATGAGAATCAAAAAAACACAGGCTGGGCTTCACTGGTGGCGCAGTGGTTGAGAGCCCGCCTGCCAATGCAGGGGACACGCGTTCATGCTCCGGGTCGGGAAGATCCCACGTGCCGCGGAGCGGCTTGTCCCGTGAGCTAGGGCTGCTGGGCCTGCGCGTCCGGAGCCTGTGCTCTGCAATGGGAGGGTCCGCCGCAGTGAGAGGCCCACGTACCGCAAAAAAAAAAAAAAAAAAACAAACAAACAAAAAACAAAAAAAAACACAGGCTGGCAATCCTCCACTCCAGCAATATTTACCATAGCCAACACTTGGAAGCTACGAAAATGTCCATCAACAGAGGAATGCACAAAGAAGAAGTGGTCCCTGTACACAATGGAATATGACTCCAATAAAAAATCTATATAAATACAATTTATAAAACAAACATAATTAAGGAGACATCAGCTCTTGGGGGCACATTCCACTCTAATATTTAACCGAGGAACACCACTGCCCGGATGGTCTGTTTCCCTAGTTCCCAGGTTGGGAAAAGCAGAAATGCTGCCGCCCTCTGGCCATTACCTGCAACAGCAGCTTTAAGACCTGTGCTAAGGGTCACTTCATATGCAGCAGTACTGGTGGGCTGTAAATGAAACCTGCCCTCCAAACGTCTTGAGGGAGGTAATGGCCAAAATATTTCTAAATGTCACACACACTTCACGAAGACAATTTGAAGAGGTAAGCTGTACTCACAGTTGAAGAAAAGAAGGACATGCCAGAAAGCTCAATTTCAAGGGATTATGAGACGCATGCAAATCCAGCCACAAAGTGGTATCGGCTCACACTAGTCAGAACACACATCAGCAAAAAAACTACAAACAAAAAATGCTGAAGGTGTTGTGGAGAAGCGCATACCCTCAACTTTAAGCGGGACGTAACCTGGTAAGAGCCACTAATGAGAACAGACTGGAGGTGCCTCTACAAGGTAAACATTCCGCTACCATATGATCCAGCAGGCCCACTCCTGGGCCTATAACCTAAGAAGACAGAATTGGAAAGACACAGGCAGGCAAATGTGCATTGCCGCAGCATTACAATAGCCATGACGTGGAAGCAACCAAAAAGCCCATCAACAGATGAGGGGACAAAGAAGAACTGGTACATGTACAGACAGAATATTAGCCAAGGAAGAAAAGGACACAATGCCATTTGCAGCACCGTAGATGAGTCTAGAGGTGATCACGTGACTTGTAGTAAGTCAGAAAGAGAAAGACACGTATCGTATGATATCACTTATAGGTGTTACCTAAAAATTGATACCAGTGAAGATATTTCCACAGAGAAGGGCAATCCCAGATTCATTAAACAAACTTATGGTTCACCAACGGAAAGGTGTGAGGATTGGATACATTACGAGATTGGGGTGAACAGACATATACAAACACAGGTGAAATATATAATCACCAAAGACCTACAGAATACCAAGAGAAGACTACTCAACATTCTGTCATAACGTATATGGGAAAAGGATCCCAGCAAGAACAGACATATGTATATGTGTAAAAGAACCACATCTTGCACACCTGCAACAAGCCAAACATTGTAATCAAACACGCTGTGATAAAATAAAAAATAAAAAAATTAAATTAAAAAAACGAACAAGAAGTAGTGAGACAAACTTAAGGGGCCTTCTCCTGGCACATTCCATTCTAAATTACAACCTAGAGCACGACTCCCATTGAGGCTCTGCTGCCCTAGTAACCAGATTTGGTAAGGGAGAACTGCTGCCCCCTTGTGGCCGTTTCACACAACAGCACCTTTAATCCCAACGCTAATGTCAGTTGATATTCAAAATCATTGCAGGCCTGTAAATGACACCTGCCCTGAAAACAAATCCTGGGGTCATATATCGACCAAAAAATTCAAAAGACGTCCATATTTCAAAACGACACTTTCAAGAGGCATATTTTGTTCTGCATATTTGTTCTGCACATTAGGGTTCTGCTTCTTTTTCTTTCTTTCTTTCTTTGTTAAAAAAAAAAAACGGGAATGGAAAAAGGCAACCCTCAGAATGGGAGAAAATATTTGCAAACGAATCCACGGACAAAGGTTTAATCTCCAATATATATAACAGCTCATGCAGCTTAATATTAAAAAAAACAAACAACCCAATACAAAAATGGGCAGAAGATCTAAATAGACGTTTCTTCAAAGAAGACACAGAGATGGCCAAGACGCACATGAAAAGCTGCTCAACATCACTCATCATTAGAGAAATGCACATCAAAACTACAGTGAGGTATCACCTCACACCTGTTAGAATGGGCATCATCAGAAAATGTACAAACAACAAATGCTGGGGAGGGTGTGGACCAAAGGAACCTTCTTCCACTATTGGTGGGAATGTAAATTGATACAGTCACTATGGAGAACAGCATGGAGGTTCCTTAAAAAACTAAAAATAGAATTACCATAGGATCCAGCAATCCCACTTCTGGGCATATAGCCAGAGAAAACCATAAATGAAAAAGACACATTCACCACAATGTTCATTGCAGCACTATTTACAATAGCCAGGTAATGGAAGCAACCTAAATGCCCACAGACAGACGAACGGATAATGATGTGGTCCATCTATAAAACGGAATATTACTCAGCCATAAAAAGGAACGAAACTGGGTCATCTGTGGAGATGTCGACGGATCTAGAGACTGTCATACAGAGTGAAGTAAGTCAGAAGGAGAAAAACAAATATTGTATATTAATGCATATATGTGGAACCTAGAAAGATGGTACAGATGACCCGGTTTGCAGGGCAGAAATAGAGACACAGAGGTAGAGAACAAACGTATGGACACCAAGAGGGGGGAAGCCATGGGTTGTTGGTGGTGGGATGAGTCGGGAGATTGGGATTGTCCTGTATACATGTATATGCATAAAATAGATGACTAATAATAATCCTGCTGAATAAAAAAATAAACTTAAATTTCAAAATTTTAAAAAATAAATAAAATTTTAAAATAAAACGGAAAAAAAGTTCTTCCCTTCACACAGATGTATTTATAGGAATGAATTATTTCCATGCTTATATCTATAAATACATAGAAGAGGAATAAAATCTCACTTGAACCAAAAAAGAAAAAAAAAAAAAAACAGAACCCACCAGTTATACACAGGAAAACCCTATCAGGGCACTGGCTCCAGCGGCAAACAATTCTGAAGTTGGTCAGAGGTGGGGAATCATCTCCCATGCAGCCAGCAGCCCCCCCAACCCCCGCAAGGAGCGTCGTCTTTGCAAAGCTGGGGGACCGTGCCGAGGCGTCTGTGAGTCAACGTGAGCCGAGCCCCAGGCCAGCTGCTGCTGAACTGTTCCCACCCTTCCCAGGTAAAACACCTGAATATGTCCAAGGACTTGAAAGCCTAGAGGAAGGGCCGTGGAGCCACAGCAGCGACAGCACGCAGGCCGACTTGGTGCCTGCAGGCCAGCCAGGATGGTCCTGGCCCCGGGCGCTCTTCTGGAAGCTTTCCATTTCCCTGCCTGAGATACTCCTCCTGTCCCGGCCCCCACTGCTTTTTTCCTTCCTCACCTCTGCCCGGGGAGAAATTCCAACGGAAGGTATGGGTGACACATCCTCTTCTTTAGCAGGTGGCAGCCCGGCAACTCCTGCAGAAAGTCCAGCAGAGCCCCACTCACACCGGGCCACCCACAGAGCCGTGGCCCCTCACTCCCTCCCACCAGCACAGCCCCGAGACTGCTGACGGGGCAGAGAATATGGCATCAGGCACAGCTGCAGGGGCTCTTGCTGCCTGGAGCCGTGTTTATATGGACCTCAACCCAGGCACACCTGGGGAGGGCTGGCCGGCAGGGTCAGGCTGCCCAGGTCAGCCCATCCTCACCCCTCAGGGACTCCCATTGCAGAAAATGGACCTCGCTGAACCGGCCAGGTCCAAGGAACAGGTGTGGGCTCCTGAGAGTCTGGATAGACAAGGGGCTGCAGCTCCGGCTTGTTTTCTAATCCTTTTATCTGGCCCATGAGTGGGAGACAACTTCAAGAAGACCCTCTCCTAATGAGAGGAACCCAGGAGTCAGGGAGAGGAGGGGTGATGGGTGAAGACAGAGGCCTGGTGCCCCGGCTGCGGTGGAAGCCTCTGGAAGACCAGGCAGAGGGAGGCCGCACAGAGTGATGCCCAGGGTCACAGACCTGTCGGAGCTGCTGTTTGTTAGCTCAAGTCCTGCTCTGAGGTGCTCTGTGTCAGCTCTGAGTGACAGGTGATCTGGGCTGCTCTGCAATGAGGGCTACGTGCACGGTACCTGTGTGCCCAGCCCTGCCGGGGTACCTGCCCAGGGCAGCTCCGTATCCTGGGAGGGGCCTGACCACGAGAGCACCATGGGCTGCTGGGGAGGGGGGGCCTGCCCAGGTGAGCTCCATATCCTGGGATTGCCCTGACCACGAGAGGCCCGTGGGCTGCTGGGGACCTGGTAAACGATGTCGGGACAGTCAGTGAAGCCACCGAGGATATACATCCAGTAGTTCCTAATTCCTACACCCTGCTGGTCATTCTACCATCCACCAGGACACGTTATTCTGTATGAGACTTCAGTGATGCCTTCTTCTGTATTGCATTGGTCCCCGAAAGGCTCTGCTGCCCTAGTAACCAGATTTGGGAATGGAGAAATGCTGCCGCCTTGTGGCCGTTTGCCACAACAGCAGCTTTAAACCCAGTGCTCATGGTCACTAAATATTCACACTCATTGCAGCCTGTAAACGGCACCTGCCCTGAAAAACAATCCTGGGGTCGAAAATGGACCCAAAACTTCTAAAGAGGGCAACCATGCAAGAGGACAATTTCAAGAGGTTAATTGTACTCTCCGTTTTTTTCTGTTTTTCTGTACCAGAAATTTAAAACGGCCCCTCTGCCACGCCCCGGTACCCAAGGCCTCCGTTGCCCTGCCTGGGCGGGCGGCGGGGCGCTGCCGGGGCGGGCTGGCCGCGGGGATGGCGGTAAGGCGCAAGGACAAGCGAAGCTGGGCCTCAAGAGGCAGCCCGCGGTCCCCGCCCCCGTCTTCGGCCATACCACCCTGAACGCGCCCGATCTCGTCTGATCTCGGAAGCTAAGCAGGGTCGGGCCTGGTTAGTACTTGGATGGGAGACCGCCTGGGAATACCGGGTGCTGTAGGCTTTTGGCCTCCCGCTGCGGCTCCGCCTTCTCCTTTAGTCGCCCGCGGCGGTGGCCGCCAGCTCCGCCCCCCGCCGGGCACCGCTGCAGGCCCCACCTCCTCCGCCCCCCCCACCACCACCACAAAGCGCCAGAGGGGTCGCTCCATGCGGCCCGAAGGCGGCCCTGGAAAGCAGCAGCACACCCGACGCTCCGGGGGTGGCTGGCCCGGACCCAGACTCCGCCGCGGGCCCGGGGGCCGTCCGTGTGGCCCGCGAGCCCCTCCACCTGCACCTGGCCGGCCCCAACGGCGCCCAGCCCCGGCGCCGCCACCTGTCCGCCAGTGTGGCTCTCCGCAGCTCTCTCCGGATAAAGCTGGATAAAGGTCTGGACGCGAAAGAGGGGCAGTGATTCAGCCTATTGCTCTTAGTGCCCCTCCCCCACACTCAGGAGCCCTTTGTGACAAGGCCACAGCTCTGTGATGCAGGCCTGGGGTTCTGCCATCAAGTGAACTCCCAGGGCTCTGTTGCCTGAGGGCGGCAATGCAGTTCAGAAGACGGAGAATCTCTTTTCTTTGAAAAACACTGTTGCTATCTGGCTGAGATCCAGCCCAACTTTCTGGGTGATTGATATCATCCTTGGCTTCCTGTGTGGACTGGGGCTCTTCCTCACGTTACTCCCCTGCTTCCAGAGTAATCCATTCTTAGCACCACCTAGGAAACCTAGAAACATCAGGAAGCATCAAGTAGAGCTGAAGGGGAGGAGCAGGAGTAGGAAGAAAAGTCGATCTTTGAAAGCTTGCAGAGATTGCCTGGAAGAACTGGAGGGGACTCACAACCTGGCTTCCCCTCTGCGGAGCTGCCTGGGGAGGCTTCCTGGCAAGGGCAACTTTCATCAGCTCTCATGGCAAGACCCTCCTGGTGAGATGTGCAAAGCAGTGCCTGCTGGAGCCTGTGGAGGATACTGCTTGAAGGGTTGGGAACCCTGCAGGAACACCTCCTGTAGGGTTTCCTTCCTGGTTCAAGACACTCGAGAGGTGCTGGAAGCACATATTACAAGGTTTTGGGTAAAGCACGGGTGGACCCTACCCCTCAAGGTCCTCAAGCCCATTAATCTCTTGAAGTCGACAAAGTTCCAACCCTCCACCACCCTGCGGTTAGCCTCGTCCCCTTCAGCCACCTGTGTATCTGGGTCCCACTCAACAGTCACGTTTGCTGAGTTCCCGGAGAAACCTCCTCAGGCTCATTCAGGAGAGAAGGTGAGAACAGAAGAGTCCGTTCCTGCCCTGAAGAGGCCTCTCCTTGTCCCCTCCACTGTGTGTAAGGAAATCCAGAGTGCCCTGGGAGCGATTCCACCTGGTGACTACCATGGGCCCTCAAAGGCTTCTCTGACTGCACAGCAGGGCAGGCCACCTTCTCAGTCCCTCACACTCAGCCTTGTGGGCAGAACCTGGAAGAGTGAGACTGTGGAATGGGTCAAGAGGGACAGCCTAGAGCCAGGTCCAAGTTCAGCAATGGTCAGGAACGAGCCAAGAGAGGAGAGTGGTGGTCAGGCCTCAGGAGACACCTGCCATAGGGTAACAGTGATAGAGGTGAACTTAGGATCCCAATCTTTGAGAGGTGAAGAGGCCAGGGAGGCTGTGGAGGCCAAGGAGTCTCCTGCTCTTCAACCACAGTCTAGTGTTATCTTGGAAACCAAAGTGTTGACAAAATCCCAAACCACAAATGTACCTATGAGGAGTTTAGAGGTGCCAGGGGCCAGTAAAAGTTTCCTACTACCTAGAATGTCTGTTTTCCAACCTCTAGGTGAGCCATGCCTTAACATGGAGGTTGCTAGTGAGTTTAACTCCAAAGTACAGGTACAGTCAGACAACCAGCTTCAGGACTTTCCCAAACACAGGTTCCTTGCTGCAGACAACTTGGCTTCTCAGGTGCCTCAGTGCCATCCCCAGAGAGTCCCCACCAGAGACACGTTAGCTTCCCAGGAGCCAAGTGGCCTTATGGAAGGCCAAAGGAGCAACCTAGGGCAGCAGGAGCCCAAAACTTCAAAACTCCAAGACTCATGGAAGAGCCAGAGCAAGATGATTGCCCCTACTTACAAAAGAGAGGACCGTAGGAGGCATAAACCAGGAGAGCACGAAGAGAGGTTTAAAGAACGAGGGACCCCTCAAGCTGGAAGTATGAGCCGCCCTGCCCAGGTCAGGGGCATAACAGACTCTATTGGGAGCAGATGTCTCCAGCTCATGCCAGAGAAGAAATAGAGCCCTCCAGAAAGCCTCTTCAGAAAAAGGATGAGGCTATTTTTAAAGTGGATTTTCCCCAATAAAAAAGTCAATGGTCGAGATGCTCTGCAAAGAAAAAAAAAAAAAGCCCATATCAGCCACTGCCCGGAGTCACGGATCAGTCAAAAGCAGATCAATCTTGAAGAGTGAGACTGCTGAGGGTCAGGCACTCATGACAGCTGTTGGACAGATCGTAGAAGAAAAAAGAGCAATTCACCATGGACTTCATGCCACAGAGTTAAATGAGCACAGAGTGGAATTCCAAGTCCCAGTATGTGGGGGTTTCTGCTACCATAGGCTTACCTCCTACCCAGAGCAAGGGAGAATGATGGGTTCTACAGCCTGCAGTCATAAAGCCACCTCCAAGGGCCAGAGTTGTTCTGTCAGGGAAAGGGAAGTCAGACACCAACATAGTTTGAAAAGTGTAAGGTTTGACGATGAGCAGCTGGGCCTAAGGTGCCTCCCATCCTTGTCCCCCAGGAAGAGTGTGTTTCCAGTTAGTACCTGCCAGTATGGGCCAAGGATTCCAGGTGCCCCAGCCCACCATCAACACTGTCCAAGGCATTGTCATCTTTGGGGAGGTGTCTTGCCTGGTCGACAGTAAAATCCTTCTTTAGTCTTCCCTTTAGTAGGAAAACATGTCTCCAAGTAAAAATTCAGTCCATGTAGAGAAAATGATTTTCTCATTAGCACATCCAAGATATTTAATGTTCCCCAATACATATATATATATATTTTTTTCTAATAAAAGCATAGTGTAATGGCAAAAAAAGAGAAATTTAAAACGGCATGGAAAAATGCTGAACATTAGGAATAATTAAAGCTATGCAAATCCAAATTACAAAAACCTATCCGCTCACACCAGTCAGAATGGCCATCAGCAAGAATTCTGCAAAAAGTAAATGCTGAAGGGGTTTTAGAGAAATGCCTACCCTTGGTCCAAAGTGGGACATGGTAAGAGCCAGTAATGAAAACAAAAATGAGGTGCCTTGTAAAGGTAAATACTGAGCTACCATTCAATCAAGCATACCCACTGCTGGGCCTATCGCCTGAGGGGATGAGAATCAAAAAAACACAGGCTGGGCTTCACTGGTGGCGCAGTGGTTGAGAGCCCGCCTGCCAATGCAGGGGACACGCGTTCATGCTCCGGGTCGGGAAGATCCCACGTGCCGCGGAGCGGCTTGTCCCGTGAGCTAGGGCTGCTGGGCCTGCGCGTCCGGAGCCTGTGCTCTGCAATGGGAGGGTCCGCCGCAGTGAGAGGCCCACGTACCGCAAAAAAAAAAAAAAAAAACAAACAAACAAACAAAAAACAAAAAAACACAGGCTGGCAATCCTCCACTCCAGCAATATTTACCATAGCCAACACTTGGAAGCTACGAAAATGTCCATCAACAGAGGAATGCACAAAGAAGAAGTGGTCCCTGTACACAATGGAATATGACTCCAATAAAAAATCTATATAAATACAATTTATAAAACAAACATAATTAAGGAGACATCAGCTCTTGGGGGCACATTCCACTCTAATATTTAACCGAGGAACACCACTGCCCGGATGGTCTGTTTCCCTAGTTCCCAGGTTGGGAAAAGCAGAAATGCTGCCGCCCTCTGGCCATTACCTGCAACAGCAGCTTTAAGACCTGTGCTAAGGGTCACTTCATATGCAGCAGTACTGGTGGGCTGTAAATGAAACCTGCCCTCCAAACGTCTTGAGGGAGGTAATGGCCAAAATATTTCTAAATGTCACACACACTTCACGAAGACAATTTGAAGAGGTAAGCTGTACTCACAGTTGAAGAAAAGAAGGACATGCCAGAAAGCTCAATTTCAAGGGATTATGAGACGCATGCAAATCCAGCCACAAAGTGGTATCGGCTCACACTAGTCAGAACACACATCAGCAAAAAAACTACAAACAAAAAATGCTGAAGGTGTTGTGGAGAAGCGCATACCCTCAACTTTAAGCGGGACGTAAGCTGGTAAGAGCCACTAATGAGAACAGACTGGAGGTGCCTCTACAAGGTAAACATTCCGCTACCATATGATCCAGCAGGCCCACTCCTGGGCCTATAACCTAAGAAGACAGAATTGGAAAGACACAGGCAGGCAAATGTGCATTGCCGCAGCATTACAATAGCCATGACGTGGAAGCAACCAAAAAGCCCATCAACAGATGAGGGGACAAAGAAGAACTGGTACATGTACAGACAGAATATTAGCCAAGGAAGAAAAGGACACAATGCCATTTGCAGCACCGTAGATGAGTCTAGAGGTGATCACGTGACTTGTAGTAAGTCAGAAAGAGAAAGACACGTATCGTATGATATCACTTATAGGTGTTACCTAAAAATTGATACCAGTGAAGATATTTCCACAGAGAAGGGCAATCCCAGATTCATTAAACAAACTTATGGTTCACCAACGGAAAGGTGTGAGGATTGGATACATTACGAGATTGGGGTGAACAGACATATACAAACACAGGTGAAATATATAATCACCAAAGACCTACAGAATACCAAGAGAAGACTACTCAACATTCTGTCATAACGTATATGGGAAAAGGATCCCAGCAAGAACAGACATATGTATATGTGTAAAAGAACCACATCTTGCACACCTGCAACAAGCCAAACATTGTAATCAAACACGCTGTGATAAAATAAAAAATAAAAAAATTAAATTAAAAAAACGAACAAGAAGTAGTGAGACAAACTTAAGGGGCCTTCTCCTGGCACATTCCATTCTAAATTACAACCTAGAGCACGACTCCCATTGAGGCTCTGCTGCCCTAGTAACCAGATTTGGTAAGGGAGAACTGCTGCCCCCTTGTGGCCGTTTCACACAACAGCACCTTTAATCCCAACGCTAATGTCAGTTGATATTCAAAATCATTGCAGGCCTGTAAATGACACCTGCCCTGAAAACAAATCCTGGGGTCATATATCGACCAAAAAATTCAAAAGACGTCCATATTTCAAAACGACACTTTCAAGAGGCATATTTTGTTCTGCATATTTGTTCTGCACATTAGGGTTCTGCTTCTTTATCTTTCTTTCTTTCTTTGTTAAAAAAAAAAAACGGGAATGGAAAAAGGCAACCCTCAGAATGGGAGAAAATATTTGCAAACGAATCCACGGACAAAGGTTTAATCTCCAATATATATAACAGCTCATGCAGCTTAATATTAAAAAAAACAAACAACCCAATACAAAAATGGGCAGAAGATCTAAATAGACGTTTCTTCAAAGAAGACACAGAGATGGCCAAGACGCACATGAAAAGCTGCTCAACATCACTCATCATTAGAGAAATGCACATCAAAACTACAGTGAGGTATCACCTCACACCTGTTAGAATGGGCATCATCAGAAAATGTACAAACAACAAATGCTGGGGAGGGTGTGGACCAAAGGAACCTTCTTCCACTATTGGTGGGAATGTAAATTGATACAGTCACTATGGAGAACAGCATGGAGGTTCCTTAAAAAACTAAAAATAGAATTACCATAGGATCCAGCAATCCCACTTCTGGGCATATAGCCAGAGAAAACCATAAATGAAAAAGACACATTCACCACAATGTTCATTGCAGCACTATTTACAATAGCCAGGTAATGGAAGCAACCTAAATGCCCACAGACAGACGAACGGATAATGATGTGGTCCATCTATAAAACGGAATATTACTCAGCCATAAAAAGGAACGAAACTGGGTCATCTGTGGAGATGTCGACGGATCTAGAGACTGTCATACAGAGTGAAGTAAGTCAGAAGGAGAAAAACAAATATTGTATATTAATGCATATATGTGGAACCTAGAAAGATGGTACAGATGACCCGGTTTGCAGGGCAGAAATAGAGACACAGAGGTAGAGAACAAACGTATGGACACCAAGAGGGGGGAAGCCATGGGTTGTTGGTGGTGGGATGAGTCGGGAGATTGGGATTGTCCTGTATACATGTATATGCATAAAATAGATAACTAATAATAATCCTGCTGAATAAAAAAATAAACTTAAATTTCAAAATTTTAAAAAATAAATAAAATTTTAAAATAAAACGGAAAAAAAGTTCTTCCCTTCACACAGATGTATTTATAGGAATGAATTATTTCCATGCTTATATCTATAAATACATAGAAGAGGAATAAAATCTCACTTGAACCAAAAAAGAAAAAAAAAAAAAAAACAGAACCCACCAGTTATACACAGGAAAACCCTATCAGGGCACTGGCTCCAGCGGCAAACAATTCTGAAGTTGGTCAGAGGTGGGGAATCATCTCCCATGCAGCCAGCAGCCCCCCCAACCCCCGCAAGGAGCGTCGTCTTTGCAAAGCTGGGGGACCGTGCCGAGGCGTCTGTGAGTCAACGTGAGCCGAGCCCCAGGCCAGCTGCTGCTGAACTGTTCCCACCCTTCCCAGGTAAAACACCTGAATATGTCCAAGGACTTGAAAGCCTAGAGGAAGGGCCGTGGAGCCACAGCAGCGACAGCACGCAGGCCGACTTGGTGCCTGCAGGCCAGCCAGGATGGTCCTGGCCCCGGGCGCTCTTCTGGAAGCTTTCCATTTCCCTGCCTGAGATACTCCTCCTGTCCCGGCCCCCACTGCTTTTTTCCTTCCTCACCTCTGCCCGGGGAGAAATTCCAACGGAAGGTATGGGTGACACATCCTCTTCTTTAGCAGGTGGCAGCCCGGCAACTCCTGCAGAAAGTCCAGCAGAGCCCCACTCACACCGGGCCACCCACAGAGCCGTGGCCCCTCACTCCCTCCCACCAGCACAGCCCCGAGACTGCTGACGGGGCAGAGAATATGGCATCAGGCACAGCTGCAGGGGCTCTTGCTGCCTGGAGCCGTGTTTATATGGACCTCAACCCAGGCACACCTGGGGAGGGCTGGCCGGCAGGGTCAGGCTGCCCAGGTCAGCCCATCCTCACCCCTCAGGGACTCCCATTGCAGAAAATGGACCTCGCTGAACCGGCCAGGTCCAAGGAACAGGTGTGGGCTCCTGAGAGTCTGGATAGACAAGGGGCTGCAGCTCCGGCTTGTTTTCTAATCCTTTTATCTGGCCCATGAGTGGGAGACAACTTCAAGAAGACCCTCTCCTAATGAGAGGAACCCAGGAGTCAGGGAGAGGAGGGTTGATGGGTGGAGACAGAGGCCTGGTGCCCCGGCTGCGGTGGAAGCCTCTGGAAGACCAGGCAGAGGGAGGCCGCACAGAGTGATGCCCAGGGTCACAGACCTGTCGGAGCTGCTGTTTGTTAGCTCAAGTCCAGCTCTGAGGTGCTCTGTGTCAGCTCTGAGTGACAGGTGATCTGGGCTGCTCTGCAATGAGGGCTACGTGCACGGTACCTGTGTGCCCAGCCCTGCCGGGGTACCTGCCCAGGGCAGCTCCGTATCCTGGGAGGGGCCTGACCACGAGAGCACCATGGGCTGCTGGGGAGGGGGGGCCTGCCCAGGTGAGCTCCATATCCTGGGATTGCCCTGACCACGAGAGGCCCGTGGGCTGCTGGGGACCTGGTAAACGATGTCGGGACAGTCAGTGAAGCCACCGAGGATATACATCCAGTAGTTCCTAATTCCTACACCCTGCTGGTCATTCTACCATCCACCAGGACACGTTATTCTGTATGAGACTTCAGTGATGCCTTCTTCTGTATTGCATTGGTCCCCGAAAGGCTCTGCTGCCCTAGTAACCAGATTTGGGAATGGAGAAATGCTGCCGCCTTGTGGCCGTTTGCCACAACAGCAGCTTTAAACCCAGTGCTCATGGTCACTAAATATTCACACTCATTGCAGCCTGTAAACGGCACCTGCCCTGAAAAACAATCCTGGGGTCGAAAATGGACCCAAAACTTCTAAAGAGGGCAACCATGCAAGAGGACAATTTCAAGAGGTTAATTGTACTCTCCGTTTTTTTCTGTTTTTCTGTACCAGAAATTTAAAACGGCCCCTCCGCCACGCCCCGGTACCCGAGGCCTCCGTTGCCCTGCCTGGGCGGGCGGCGGGGCGCTGCCGGGGCGGGCTGGCCGCGGGGATGGCGGTAAGGCGCAAGGACAAGCGAAGCTGGGCCTCAAGAGGCAGCCCGCGGTCCCCACCCCCGTCTACGGCCATACCACCCTGAACGCGCCCGATCTCGTCTGATCTCGGAAGCTAAGCAGGGTCGGGCCTGGTTAGTACTTGGATGGGAGACCGCCTGGGAATACCGGGTGCTGTAGGCTTTTGGCCTCCCGCTGCGGCTCCGCCTTCTCCTTTAGTCGCCCGCGGCGGTGGCCGCCAGCTCCGCCCCCCGCCGGGCACCGCTGCAGGCCCCACCTCCTCCGCCCCCCCCACCACCACCACAAAGCGCCAGAGGGGTCGCTCCATGCGGCCCGAAGGCGGCCCTGGAAAGCAGCAGCACACCCGACGCTCCGGGGGTGGCTGGCCCGGACCCAGACTCCGCCGCGGGCCCGGGGGCCGTCCGTGCGGCCCGCGAGCCCCTCCACCTGCACCTGGCCGGCCCCAACGGCGCCCAGCCCCGGCGCCGCCACCTGTCCGCCAGTGTGGCTCTCCGCAGCTCTCTCCGGATAAAGCTGGATAAAGGTCTGGACGCGAAGGAGGGGCAGTGATTCAGCCTATTGCTCTTAGTGCCCCTCCCCCACACTCAGGAGCCCTTTGTGACAAGGCCACAGCTCTGTGATGCAGGCCTGGGGTTCTGCCATCAAGTGAACTCCCAGGGCTCTGTTGCCTGAGGGCGGCAATGCAGTTCAGAAGACGGAGAATCTCTTTTCTTTGAAAAACACTGTTGCTATCTGGCTGAGATCCAGCCCAACTTCCTGGGTGATTGATATCATCCTTGGCTTCCTGTGTGGACTGGGGCTCTTCCTCACGTTACTCCCCTGCTTCCAGAGTAATCCATTCTTAGCACCACCTAGGAAACCTAGAAACATCAGGAAGCATCAAGTAGAGCTGAAGGGGAGGAGCAGGAGTAGGAAGAAAAGTCGATCTTTGAAAGCTTGCAGAGATTGCCTGGAAGAACTGGAGGGGACTCACAACCTGGCTTCCCCTCTGCGGAGCTGCCTGGGGAGGCTTCCTGGCAAGGGCAACTTTCATCAGCTCTCATGGCAAGACCCTCCTGGTGAGATGTGCAAAGCAGTGCCTGCTGGAGCCTGTGGAGGATACTGCTTGAAGGGTTGGGAACCCTGCAGGAACACCTCCTGTAGGGTTTCCTTCCTGGTTCAAGACACTCGAGAGGTGCTGGAAGCACATATTACAAGGTTTTGGGTAAAGCACGGGTGGACCCTACCCCTCAAGGTCCTCAAGCCCATTAATCTCTTGAAGTCGACAAAGTTCCAACCCTCCACCACCCTGCGGTTAGCCTCGTCCCCTTCAGCCACCTGTGTATCTGGGTCCCACTCAACAGTCACGTTTGCTGAGTTCCCGGAGAAACCTCCTCAGGCTCATTCAGGAGAGAAGGTGAGAACAGAAGAGTCCGTTCCTGCCCTGAAGAGGCCTCTCCTTGTCCCCTCCACTGTGTGTAAGGAAATCCAGAGTGCCCTGGGAGCGATTCCACCTGGTGACTACCATGGGCCCTCAAAGGCTTCTCTGACTGCACAGCAGGGCAGGCCACCTTCTCAGTCCCTCACACTCAGCCTTGTGGGCAGAACCTGGAAGAGTGAGACTGTGGAATGGGTCAAGAGGGACAGCCTAGAGCCAGGTCCAAGTTCAGCAATGGTCAGGAACGAGCCAAGAGAGGAGAGTGGTGGTCAGGCCTCAGGAGACACCTGCCATAGGGTAACAGTGATAGAGGTGAACTTAGGATCCCAATCTTTGAGAGGTGAAGAGGCCAGGGAGGCTGTGGAGGCCAAGGAGTCTCCTGCTCTTCAACCACAGTCTAGTGTTATCTTGGAAACCAAAGTGTTGACAAAATCCCAAACCACAAATGTACCTATGAGGAGTTTAGAGGTGCCAGGGGCCAGTAAAAGTTTCCTACTACCTAGAATGTCTGTTTTCCAACCTCTAGGTGAGCCATGCCTTAACATGGAGGTTGCTAGTGAGTTTAACTCCAAAGTACAGGTACAGTCAGACAACCAGCTTCAGGACTTTCCCAAACACAGGTTCCTTGCTGCAGACAACTTGGCTTCTCAGGTGCCTCAGTGCCATCCCCAGAGAGTCCCCACCAGAGACACGTTAGCTTCCCAGGAGCCAAGTGGCCTTATGGAAGGCCAAAGGAGCAACCTAGGGCAGCAGGAGCCCAAAACTTCAAAACTCCAAGACTCATGGAAGAGCCAGAGCAAGATGATTGCCCCTACTTACAAAAGAGAGGACCGTAGGAGGCATAAACCAGGAGAGCACGAAGAGAGGTTTAAAGAACGAGGGACCCCTCAAGCTGGAAGTATGAGCCGCCCTGCCCAGGTCAGGGGCATAACAGACTCTATTGGGAGCAGATGTCTCCAGCTCATGCCAGAGAAGAAATATAGCCCTCCAGAAAGCCTCTTCAGAAAAAGGATGAGGCTATTTTTAAAGTGGATTTTCCCCAATAAAAAAGTCAATGGTCGAGATGCTCTGCAAAGAAAAAAAAAAAAAGCCCATATCAGCCACTGCCCGGAGTCACGGATCAGTCAAAAGCAGATCAATCTTGAAGAGTGAGACTGCTGAGGGTCAGGCACTCATGACAGCTGTTGGACAGATCGTAGAAGAAAAAAGAGCAATTCACCATGGACTTCATGCCACAGAGTTAAATGAGCACAGAGTGGAATTCCAAGTCCCAGTATGTGGGGGTTTCTGCTACCATAGGCTTACCTCCTACCCAGAGCAAGGGAGAATGATGGGTTCTACAGCCTGCAGTCATAAAGCCACCTCCAAGGGCCAGAGTTGTTCTGTCAGGGAAAGGGAAGTCAGACACCAACATAGTTTGAAAAGTGTAAGGTTTGACGATGAGCAGCTGGGCCTAAGGTGCCTCCCATCCTTGTCCCCCAGGAAGAGTGTGTTTCCAGTTAGTACCTGCCAGTATGGGCCAAGGATTCCAGGTGCCCCAGCCCACCATCAACACTGTCCAAGGCATTGTCATCTTTGGGGAGGTGTCTTGCCTGGTCGACAGTAAAATCCTTCTTTAGTCTTCCCTTTAGTAGGAAAACATGTCTCCAAGTAAAAATTCAGTCCATGTAGAGAAAATGATTTTCTCATTAGCACATCCAAGATATTTAATGTTCCCCAATACATATATATATATTTTTTTTTCTAATAAAAGCATAGTGTAATGGCAAAAAAAGAGAAATTTAAAACGGCATGGAAAAATGCTGAACATTAGGAATAATTAAAGCTATGCAAATCCAAATTACAAAAACCTATCCGCTCACACCAGTCAGAATGGCCATCAGCAAGAATTCTGCAAAAAGTAAATGCTGAAGGGGTTTTAGAGAAATGCCTACCCTTGGTCCAAAGTGGGACATGGTAAGAGCCAGTAATGAAAACAAAAATGAGGTGCCTTGTAAAGGTAAATACTGAGCTACCATTCAATCAAGCATACCCACTGCTGGGCCTATCGCCTGAGGGGATGAGAATCAAAAAAACACAGGCTGGGCTTCACTGGTGGCGCAGTGGTTGAGAGCCCGCCTGCCAATGCAGGGGACACGCGTTCATGCTCCGGGTCGGGAAGATCCCACGTGCCGCGGAGCGGCTTGTCCCGTGAGCTAGGGCTGCTGGGCCTGCGCGTCCGGAGCCTGTGCTCTGCAATGGGAGGGTCCGCCGCAGTGAGAGGCCCACGTACCGCAAAAAAAAAAAAAAAAAAACAAACAAACAAACAAAAAACAAAAAAACACAGGCTGGCAATCCTCCACTCCAGCAATATTTACCATAGCCAACACTTGGAAGCTACGAAAATGTCCATCAACAGAGGAATGCACAAAGAAGAAGTGGTCCCTGTACACAATGGAATATGACTCCAATAAAAAATCTATATAAATACAATTTATAAAACAAACATAATTAAGGAGACATCAGCTCTTGGGGGCACATTCCACTCTAATATTTAACCGAGGAACACCACTGCCCGGATGGTCTGTTTCCCTAGTTCCCAGGTTGGGAAAAGCAGAAATGCTGCCGCCCTCTGGCCATTACCTGCAACAGCAGCTTTAAGACCTGTGCTAAGGGTCACTTCATATGCAGCAGTACTGGTGGGCTGTAAATGAAACCTGCCCTCCAAACGTCTTGAGGGAGGTAATGGCCAAAATATTTCTAAATGTCACACACACTTCACGAAGACAATTTGAAGAGGTAAGCTGTACTCACAGTTGAAGAAAAGAAGGACATGCCAGAAAGCTCAATTTCAAGGGATTATGAGACGCATGCAAATCCAGCCACAAAGTGGTATCGGCTCACACTAGTCAGAACACACATCAGCAAAAAAACTACAAACAAAAAATGCTGAAGGTGTTGTGGAGAAGCGCATACCCTCAACTTTAAGCGGGACGTAAGCTGGTAAGAGCCACTAATGAGAACAGACTGGAGGTGCCTCTACAAGGTAAACATTCCGCTACCATATGATCCAGCAGGCCCACTCCTGGGCCTATAACCTAAGAAGACAGAATTGGAAAGACACAGGCAGGCAAATGTGCATTGCCGCAGCATTACAATAGCCATGACGTGGAAGCAACCAAAAAGCCCATCAACAGATGAGGGGACAAAGAAGAACTGGTACATGTACAGACAGAATATTAGCCAAGGAAGAAAAGGACACAATGCCATTTGCAGCACCGTAGATGAGTCTAGAGGTGATCACGTGACTTGTAGTAAGTCAGAAAGAGAAAGACACGTATCGTATGATATCACTTATAGGTGTTACCTAAAAATTGATACCAGTGAAGATATTTCCACAGAGAAGGGCAATCCCAGATTCATTAAACAAACTTATGGTTCACCAACGGAAAGGTGTGAGGATTGGATACATTACGAGATTGGGGTGAACAGACATATACAAACACAGGTGAAATATATAATCACCAAAGACCTACAGAATACCAAGAGAAGACTACTCAACATTCTGTCATAACGTATATGGGAAAAGGATCCCAGCAAGAACAGACATATGTATATGTGTAAAAGAACCACATCTTGCACACCTGCAACAAGCCAAACATTGTAATCAAACACGCTGTGATAAAATAAAAAATAAAAAAATTAAATTAAAAAAACGAACAAGAAGTAGTGAGACAAACTTAAGGGGCCTTCTCCTGGCACATTCCATTCTAAATTACAACCTAGAGCACGACTCCCATTGAGGCTCTGCTGCCCTAGTAACCAGATTTGGTAAGGGAGAACTGCTGCCCCCTTGTGGCCGTTTCACACAACAGCACCTTTAATCCCAACGCTAATGTCAGTTGATATTCAAAATCATTGCAGGCCTGTAAATGACACCTGCCCTGAAAACAAATCCTGGGGTCATATATCGACCAAAAAATTCAAAAGACGTCCATATTTCAAAACGACACTTTCAAGAGGCATATTTTGTTCTGCATATTTGTTCTGCACATTAGGGTTCTGCTTCTTTATCTTTCTTTCTTTCTTTGTTAAAAAAAAAAAACGGGAATGGAAAAAGGCAACCCTCAGAATGGGAGAAAATATTTGCAAACGAATCCACGGACAAAGGTTTAATCTCCAATATATATAACAGCTCATGCAGCTTAATATTAAAAAAAACAAACAACCCAATACAAAAATGGGCAGAAGATCTAAATAGACGTTTCTTCAAAGAAGACACAGAGATGGCCAAGACGCACATGAAAAGCTGCTCAACATCACTCATCATTAGAGAAATGCACATCAAAACTACAGTGAGGTATCACCTCACACCTGTTAGAATGGGCATCATCAGAAAATGTACAAACAACAAATGCTGGGGAGGGTGTGGACCAAAGGAACCTTCTTCCACTATTGGTGGGAATGTAAATTGATACAGTCACTATGGAGAACAGCATGGAGGTTCCTTAAAAAACTAAAAATAGAATTACCATAGGATCCAGCAATCCCACTTCTGGGCATATAGCCAGAGAAAACCATAAATGAAAAAGACACATTCACCACAATGTTCATTGCAGCACTATTTACAATAGCCAGGTAATGGAAGCAACCTAAATGCCCACAGACAGACGAACGGATAATGATGTGGTCCATCTATAAAACGGAATATTACTCAGCCATAAAAAGGAACGAAACTGGGTCATCTGTGGAGATGTCGACGGATCTAGAGACTGTCATACAGAGTGAAGTAAGTCAGAAGGAGAAAAACAAATATTGTATATTAATGCATATATGTGGAACCTAGAAAGATGGTACAGATGACCCGGTTTGCAGGGCAGAAATAGAGACACAGAGGTAGAGAACAAACGTATGGACACCAAGAGGGGGGAAGCCATGGGTTGTTGGTGGTGGGATGAGTCGGGAGATTGGGATTGTCCTGTATACATGTATATGCATAAAATAGACAACTAATAATAATCCTGCTGAATAAAAAAATAAACTTAAATTTCAAAATTTTAAAAAATAAATAAAATTTTAAAATAAAACGGAAAAAAAGTTCTTCCCTTCACACAGATGTATTTATAGGAATGAATTATTTCCATGCTTATATCTATAAATACATAGAAGAGGAATAAAATCTCACTTGAACCAAAAAAGAAAAAAAAAAAAAAAACAGAACCCACCAGTTATACACAGGAAAACCCTATCAGGGCACTGGCTCCAGCGGCAAACAATTCTGAAGTTGGTCAGAGGTGGGGAATCATCTCCCATGCAGCCAGCAGCCCCCCCAACCCCCGCAAGGAGCGTCGTCTTTGCAAAGCTGGGGGACCGTGCCGAGGCGTCTGTGAGTCAACGTGAGCCGAGCCCCAGGCCAGCTGCTGCTGAACTGTTCCCACCCTTCCCAGGTAAAACACCTGAATATGTCCAAGGACTTGAAAGCCTAGAGGAAGGGCCGTGGAGCCACAGCAGCGACAGCACGCAGGCCGACTTGGTGCCTGCAGGCCAGCCAGGATGGTCCTGGCCCCGGGCGCTCTTCTGGAAGCTTTCCATTTCCCTGCCTGAGATACTCCTCCTGTCCCGGCCCCCACTGCTTTTTTCCTTCCTCACCTCTGCCCGGGGAGAAATTCCAACGGAAGGTATGGGTGACACATCCTCTTCTTTAGCAGGTGGCAGCCCGGCAACTCCTGCAGAAAGTCCAGCAGAGCCCCACTCACACCGGGCCACCCACAGAGCCGTGGCCCCTCACTCCCTCCCACCAGCACAGCCCCGAGACTGCTGACGGGGCAGAGAATATGGCATCAGGCACAGCTGCAGGGGCTCTTGCTGCCTGGAGCCGTGTTTATATGGACCTCAACCCAGGCACACCTGGGGAGGGCTGGCCGGCAGGGTCAGGCTGCCCAGGTCAGCCCATCCTCACCCCTCAGGGACTCCCATTGCAGAAAATGGACCTCGCTGAACCGGCCAGGTCCAAGGAACAGGTGTGGGCTCCTGAGAGTCTGGATAGACAAGGGGCTGCAGCTCCGGCTTGTTTTCTAATCCTTTTATCTGGCCCATGAGTGGGAGACAACTTCAAGAAGACCCTCTCCTAATGAGAGGAACCCAGGAGTCAGGGAGAGGAGGGTTGATGGGTGGAGACAGAGGCCTGGTGCCCCGGCTGCGGTGGAAGCCTCTGGAAGACCAGGCAGAGGGAGGCCGCACAGAGTGATGCCCAGGGTCACAGACCTGTCGGAGCTGCTGTTTGTTAGCTCAAGTCCAGCTCTGAGGTGCTCTGTGTCAGCTCTGAGTGACAGGTGATCTGGGCTGCTCTGCAATGAGGGCTACGTGCACGGTACCTGTGTGCCCAGCCCTGCCGGGGTACCTGCCCAGGGCAGCTCCGTATCCTGGGAGGGGCCTGACCACGAGAGCACCATGGGCTGCTGGGGAGGGGGGGCCTGCCCAGGTGAGCTCCATATCCTGGGATTGCCCTGACCACGAGAGGCCCGTGGGCTGCTGGGGACCTGGTAAACGATGTCGGGACAGTCAGTGAAGCCACCGAGGATATACATCCAGTAGTTCCTAATTCCTACACCCTGCTGGTCATTCTACCATCCACCAGGACACGTTATTCTGTATGAGACTTCAGTGATGCCTTCTTCTGTATTGCATTGGTCCCCGAAAGGCTCTGCTGCCCTAGTAACCAGATTTGGGAATGGAGAAATGCTGCCGCCTTGTGGCCGTTTGCCACAACAGCAGCTTTAAACCCAGTGCTCATGGTCACTAAATATTCACACTCATTGCAGCCTGTAAACGGCACCTGCCCTGAAAAACAATCCTGGGGTCGAAAATGGACCCAAAACTTCTAAAGAGGGCAACCATGCAAGAGGACAATTTCAAGAGGTTAATTGTACTCTCCGTTTTTTTCTGTTTTTCTGTACCAGAAATTTAAAACGGCCCCTCCGCCACGCCCCGGTACCCGAGGCCTCCGTTGCCCTGCCTGGGCGGGCGGCGGGGCGCTGCCGGGGCGGGCTGGCCGCGGGGATGGCGGTAAGGCGCAAGGACAAGCGAAGCTGGGCCTCAAGAGGCAGCCCGCGGTCCCCACCCCCGTCTACGGCCATACCACCCTGAACGCGCCCGATCTCGTCTGATCTCGGAAGCTAAGCAGGGTCGGGCCTGGTTAGTACTTGGATGGGAGACCGCCTGGGAATACCGGGTGCTGTAGGCTTTTGGCCTCCCGCTGCGGCTCCGCCTTCTCCTTTAGTCGCCCGCGGCGGTGGCCGCCAGCTCCGCCCCCCGCCGGGCACCGCTGCAGGCCCCACCTCCTCCGCCCCCCCCACCACCACCACAAAGCGCCAGAGGGGTCGCTCCATGCGGCCCGAAGGCGGCCCTGGAAAGCAGCAGCACACCCGACGCTCCGGGGGTGGCTGGCCCGGACCCAGACTCCGCCGCGGGCCCGGGGGCCGTCCGTGCGGCCCGCGAGCCCCTCCACCTGCACCTGGCCGGCCCCAACGGCGCCCAGCCCCGGCGCCGCCACCTGTCCGCCAGTGTGGCTCTCCGCAGCTCTCTCCGGATAAAGCTGGATAAAGGTCTGGACGCGAAGGAGGGGCAGTGATTCAGCCTATTGCTCTTAGTGCCCCTCCCCCACACTCAGGAGCCCTTTGTGACAAGGCCACAGCTCTGTGATGCAGGCCTGGGGTTCTGCCATCAAGTGAACTCCCAGGGCTCTGTTGCCTGAGGGCGGCAATGCAGTTCAGAAGACGGAGAATCTCTTTTCTTTGAAAAACACTGTTGCTATCTGGCTGAGATCCAGCCCAACTTCCTGGGTGATTGATATCATCCTTGGCTTCCTGTGTGGACTGGGGCTCTTCCTCACGTTACTCCCCTGCTTCCAGAGTAATCCATTCTTAGCACCACCTAGGAAACCTAGAAACATCAGGAAGCATCAAGTAGAGCTGAAGGGGAGGAGCAGGAGTAGGAAGAAAAGTCGATCTTTGAAAGCTTGCAGAGATTGCCTGGAAGAACTGGAGGGGACTCACAACCTGGCTTCCCCTCTGCGGAGCTGCCTGGGGAGGCTTCCTGGCAAGGGCAACTTTCATCAGCTCTCATGGCAAGACCCTCCTGGTGAGATGTGCAAAGCAGTGCCTGCTGGAGCCTGTGGAGGATACTGCTTGAAGGGTTGGGAACCCTGCAGGAACACCTCCTGTAGGGTTTCCTTCCTGGTTCAAGACACTCGAGAGGTGCTGGAAGCACATATTACAAGGTTTTGGGTAAAGCACGGGTGGACCCTACCCCTCAAGGTCCTCAAGCCCATTAATCTCTTGAAGTCGACAAAGTTCCAACCCTCCACCACCCTGCGGTTAGCCTCGTCCCCTTCAGCCACCTGTGTATCTGGGTCCCACTCAACAGTCACGTTTGCTGAGTTCCCGGAGAAACCTCCTCAGGCTCATTCAGGAGAGAAGGTGAGAACAGAAGAGTCCGTTCCTGCCCTGAAGAGGCCTCTCCTTGTCCCCTCCACTGTGTGTAAGGAAATCCAGAGTGCCCTGGGAGCGATTCCACCTGGTGACTACCATGGGCCCTCAAAGGCTTCTCTGACTGCACAGCAGGGCAGGCCACCTTCTCAGTCCCTCACACTCAGCCTTGTGGGCAGAACCTGGAAGAGTGAGACTGTGGAATGGGTCAAGAGGGACAGCCTAGAGCCAGGTCCAAGTTCAGCAATGGTCAGGAACGAGCCAAGAGAGGAGAGTGGTGGTCAGGCCTCAGGAGACACCTGCCATAGGGTAACAGTGATAGAGGTGAACTTAGGATCCCAATCTTTGAGAGGTGAAGAGGCCAGGGAGGCTGTGGAGGCCAAGGAGTCTCCTGCTCTTCAACCACAGTCTAGTGTTATCTTGGAAACCAAAGTGTTGACAAAATCCCAAACCACAAATGTACCTATGAGGAGTTTAGAGGTGCCAGGGGCCAGTAAAAGTTTCCTACTACCTAGAATGTCTGTTTTCCAACCTCTAGGTGAGCCATGCCTTAACATGGAGGTTGCTAGTGAGTTTAACTCCAAAGTACAGGTACAGTCAGACAACCAGCTTCAGGACTTTCCCAAACACAGGTTCCTTGCTGCAGACAACTTGGCTTCTCAGGTGCCTCAGTGCCATCCCCAGAGAGTCCCCACCAGAGACACGTTAGCTTCCCAGGAGCCAAGTGGCCTTATGGAAGGCCAAAGGAGCAACCTAGGGCAGCAGGAGCCCAAAACTTCAAAACTCCAAGACTCATGGAAGAGCCAGAGCAAGATGATTGCCCCTACTTACAAAAGAGAGGACCGTAGGAGGCATAAACCAGGAGAGCACGAAGAGAGGTTTAAAGAACGAGGGACCCCTCAAGCTGGAAGTATGAGCCGCCCTGCCCAGGTCAGGGGCATAACAGACTCTATTGGGAGCAGATGTCTCCAGCTCATGCCAGAGAAGAAATATAGCCCTCCAGAAAGCCTCTTCAGAAAAAGGATGAGGCTATTTTTAAAGTGGATTTTCCCCAATAAAAAAGTCAATGGTCGAGATGCTCTGCAAAGAAAAAAAAAAAAAGCCCATATCAGCCACTGCCCGGAGTCACGGATCAGTCAAAAGCAGATCAATCTTGAAGAGTGAGACTGCTGAGGGTCAGGCACTCATGACAGCTGTTGGACAGATCGTAGAAGAAAAAAGAGCAATTCACCATGGACTTCATGCCACAGAGTTAAATGAGCACAGAGTGGAATTCCAAGTCCCAGTATGTGGGGGTTTCTGCTACCATAGGCTTACCTCCTACCCAGAGCAAGGGAGAATGATGGGTTCTACAGCCTGCAGTCATAAAGCCACCTCCAAGGGCCAGAGTTGTTCTGTCAGGGAAAGGGAAGTCAGACACCAACATAGTTTGAAAAGTGTAAGGTTTGACGATGAGCAGCTGGGCCTAAGGTGCCTCCCATCCTTGTCCCCCAGGAAGAGTGTGTTTCCAGTTAGTACCTGCCAGTATGGGCCAAGGATTCCAGGTGCCCCAGCCCACCATCAACACTGTCCAAGGCATTGTCATCTTTGGGGAGGTGTCTTGCCTGGTCGACAGTAAAATCCTTCTTTAGTCTTCCCTTTAGTAGGAAAACATGTCTCCAAGTAAAAATTCAGTCCATGTAGAGAAAATGATTTTCTCATTAGCACATCCAAGATATTTAATGTTCCCCAATACATATATATATATATTTTTTTCTAATAAAAGCATAGTGTAATGGCAAAAAAAGAGAAATTTAAAACGGCATGGAAAAATGCTGAACATTAGGAATAATTAAAGCTATGCAAATCCAAATTACAAAAACCTATCCGCTCACACCAGTCAGAATGGCCATCAGCAAGAATTCTGCAAAAAGTAAATGCTGAAGGGGTTTTAGAGAAATGCCTACCCTTGGTCCAAAGTGGGACATGGTAAGAGCCAGTAATGAAAACAAAAATGAGGTGCCTTGTAAAGGTAAATACTGAGCTACCATTCAATCAAGCATACCCACTGCTGGGCCTATCGCCTGAGGGGATGAGAATCAAAAAAACACAGGCTGGGCTTCACTGGTGGCGCAGTGGTTGAGAGCCCGCCTGCCAATGCAGGGGACACGCGTTCATGCTCCGGGTCGGGAAGATCCCACGTGCCGCGGAGCGGCTTGTCCCGTGAGCTAGGGCTGCTGGGCCTGCGCGTCCGGAGCCTGTGCTCTGCAATGGGAGGGTCCGCCGCAGTGAGAGGCCCACGTACCGCAAAAAAAAAAAAAAAAAAACAAACAAACAAACAAAAAACAAAAAAACACAGGCTGGCAATCCTCCACTCCAGCAATATTTACCATAGCCAACACTTGGAAGCTACGAAAATGTCCATCAACAGAGGAATGCACAAAGAAGAAGTGGTCCCTGTACACAATGGAATATGACTCCAATAAAAAATCTATATAAATACAATTTATAAAACAAACATAATTAAGGAGACATCAGCTCTTGGGGGCACATTCCACTCTAATATTTAACCGAGGAACACCACTGCCCGGATGGTCTGTTTCCCTAGTTCCCAGGTTGGGAAAAGCAGAAATGCTGCCGCCCTCTGGCCATTACCTGCAACAGCAGCTTTAAGACCTGTGCTAAGGGTCACTTCATATGCAGCAGTACTGGTGGGCTGTAAATGAAACCTGCCCTCCAAACGTCTTGAGGGAGGTAATGGCCAAAATATTTCTAAATGTCACACACACTTCACGAAGACAATTTGAAGAGGTAAGCTGTACTCACAGTTGAAGAAAAGAAGGACATGCCAGAAAGCTCAATTTCAAGGGATTATGAGACGCATGCAAATCCAGCCACAAAGTGGTATCGGCTCACACTAGTCAGAACACACATCAGCAAAAAAACTACAAACAAAAAATGCTGAAGGTGTTGTGGAGAAGCGCATACCCTCAACTTTAAGCGGGACGTAAGCTGGTAAGAGCCACTAATGAGAACAGACTGGAGGTGCCTCTACAAGGTAAACATTCCGCTACCATATGATCCAGCAGGCCCACTCCTGGGCCTATAACCTAAGAAGACAGAATTGGAAAGACACAGGCAGGCAAATGTGCATTGCCGCAGCATTACAATAGCCATGACGTGGAAGCAACCAAAAAGCCCATCAACAGATGAGGGGACAAAGAAGAACTGGTACATGTACAGACAGAATATTAGCCAAGGAAGAAAAGGACACAATGCCATTTGCAGCACCGTAGATGAGTCTAGAGGTGATCACGTGACTTGTAGTAAGTCAGAAAGAGAAAGACACGTATCGTATGATATCACTTATAGGTGTTACCTAAAAATTGATACCAGTGAAGATATTTCCACAGAGAAGGGCAATCCCAGATTCATTAAACAAACTTATGGTTCACCAACGGAAAGGTGTGAGGATTGGATACATTACGAGATTGGGGTGAACAGACATATACAAACACAGGTGAAATATATAATCACCAAAGACCTACAGAATACCAAGAGAAGACTACTCAACATTCTGTCATAACGTATATGGGAAAAGGATCCCAGCAAGAACAGACATATGTATATGTGTAAAAGAACCACATCTTGCACACCTGCAACAAGCCAAACATTGTAATCAAACACGCTGTGATAAAATAAAAAATAAAAAAATTAAATTAAAAAAACGAACAAGAAGTAGTGAGACAAACTTAAGGGGCCTTCTCCTGGCACATTCCATTCTAAATTACAACCTAGAGCACGACTCCCATTGAGGCTCTGCTGCCCTAGTAACCAGATTTGGTAAGGGAGAACTGCTGCCCCCTTGTGGCCGTTTCACACAACAGCACCTTTAATCCCAACGCTAATGTCAGTTGATATTCAAAATCATTGCAGGCCTGTAAATGACACCTGCCCTGAAAACAAATCCTGGGGTCATATATCGACCAAAAAATTCAAAAGACGTCCATATTTCAAAACGACACTTTCAAGAGGCATATTTTGTTCTGCATATTTGTTCTGCACATTAGGGTTCTGCTTCTTTATCTTTCTTTCTTTCTTTGTTAAAAAAAAAAAACGGGAATGGAAAAAGGCAACCCTCAGAATGGGAGAAAATATTTGCAAACGAATCCACGGACAAAGGTTTAATCTCCAATATATATAACAGCTCATGCAGCTTAATATTAAAAAAAACAAACAACCCAATACAAAAATGGGCAGAAGATCTAAATAGACGTTTCTTCAAAGAAGACACAGAGATGGCCAAGACGCACATGAAAAGCTGCTCAACATCACTCATCATTAGAGAAATGCACATCAAAACTACAGTGAGGTATCACCTCACACCTGTTAGAATGGGCATCATCAGAAAATGTACAAACAACAAATGCTGGGGAGGGTGTGGACCAAAGGAACCTTCTTCCACTATTGGTGGGAATGTAAATTGATACAGTCACTATGGAGAACAGCATGGAGGTTCCTTAAAAAACTAAAAATAGAATTACCATAGGATCCAGCAATCCCACTTCTGGGCATATAGCCAGAGAAAACCATAAATGAAAAAGACACATTCACCACAATGTTCATTGCAGCACTATTTACAATAGCCAGGTAATGGAAGCAACCTAAATGCCCACAGACAGACGAACGGATAATGATGTGGTCCATCTATAAAACGGAATATTACTCAGCCATAAAAAGGAACGAAACTGGGTCATCTGTGGAGATGTCGACGGATCTAGAGACTGTCATACAGAGTGAAGTAAGTCAGAAGGAGAAAAACAAATATTGTATATTAATGCATATATGTGGAACCTAGAAAGATGGTACAGATGACCCGGTTTGCAGGGCAGAAATAGAGACACAGAGGTAGAGAACAAACGTATGGACACCAAGAGGGGGGAAGCCATGGGTTGTTGGTGGTGGGATGAGTCGGGAGATTGGGATTGTCCTGTATACATGTATATGCATAAAATAGACAACTAATAATAATCCTGCTGAATAAAAAAATAAACTTAAATTTCAAAATTTTAAAAAATAAATAAAATTTTAAAATAAAACGGAAAAAAAGTTCTTCCCTTCACACAGATGTATTTATAGGAATGAATTATTTCCATGCTTATATCTATAAATACATAGAAGAGGAATAAAATCTCACTTGAACCAAAAAAGAAAAAAAAAAAAAAAACAGAACCCACCAGTTATACACAGGAAAACCCTATCAGGGCACTGGCTCCAGCGGCAAACAATTCTGAAGTTGGTCAGAGGTGGGGAATCATCTCCCATGCAGCCAGCAGCCCCCCCAACCCCCGCAAGGAGCGTCGTCTTTGCAAAGCTGGGGGACCGTGCCGAGGCGTCTGTGAGTCAACGTGAGCCGAGCCCCAGGCCAGCTGCTGCTGAACTGTTCCCACCCTTCCCAGGTAAAACACCTGAATATGTCCAAGGACTTGAAAGCCTAGAGGAAGGGCCGTGGAGCCACAGCAGCGACAGCACGCAGGCCGACTTGGTGCCTGCAGGCCAGCCAGGATGGTCCTGGCCCCGGGCGCTCTTCTGGAAGCTTTCCATTTCCCTGCCTGAGATACTCCTCCTGTCCCGGCCCCCACTGCTTTTTTCCTTCCTCACCTCTGCCCGGGGAGAAATTCCAACGGAAGGTATGGGTGACACATCCTCTTCTTTAGCAGGTGGCAGCCCGGCAACTCCTGCAGAAAGTCCAGCAGAGCCCCACTCACACCGGGCCACCCACAGAGCCGTGGCCCCTCACTCCCTCCCACCAGCACAGCCCCGAGACTGCTGACGGGGCAGAGAATATGGCATCAGGCACAGCTGCAGGGGCTCTTGCTGCCTGGAGCCGTGTTTATATGGACCTCAACCCAGGCACACCTGGGGAGGGCTGGCCGGCAGGGTCAGGCTGCCCAGGTCAGCCCATCCTCACCCCTCAGGGACTCCCATTGCAGAAAATGGACCTCGCTGAACCGGCCAGGTCCAAGGAACAGGTGTGGGCTCCTGAGAGTCTGGATAGACAAGGGGCTGCAGCTCCGGCTTGTTTTCTAATCCTTTTATCTGGCCCATGAGTGGGAGACAACTTCAAGAAGACCCTCTCCTAATGAGAGGAACCCAGGAGTCAGGGAGAGGAGGGTTGATGGGTGGAGACAGAGGCCTGGTGCCCCGGCTGCGGTGGAAGCCTCTGGAAGACCAGGCAGAGGGAGGCCGCACAGAGTGATGCCCAGGGTCACAGACCTGTCGGAGCTGCTGTTTGTTAGCTCAAGTCCAGCTCTGAGGTGCTCTGTGTCAGCTCTGAGTGACAGGTGATCTGGGCTGCTCTGCAATGAGGGCTACGTGCACGGTACCTGTGTGCCCAGCCCTGCCGGGGTACCTGCCCAGGGCAGCTCCGTATCCTGGGAGGGGCCTGACCACGAGAGCACCATGGGCTGCTGGGGAGGGGGGGCCTGCCCAGGTGAGCTCCATATCCTGGGATTGCCCTGACCACGAGAGGCCCGTGGGCTGCTGGGGACCTGGTAAACGATGTCGGGACAGTCAGTGAAGCCACCGAGGATATACATCCAGTAGTTCCTAATTCCTACACCCTGCTGGTCATTCTACCATCCACCAGGACACGTTATTCTGTATGAGACTTCAGTGATGCCTTCTTCTGTATTGCATTGGTCCCCGAAAGGCTCTGCTGCCCTAGTAACCAGATTTGGGAATGGAGAAATGCTGCCGCCTTGTGGCCGTTTGCCACAACAGCAGCTTTAAACCCAGTGCTCATGGTCACTAAATATTCACACTCATTGCAGCCTGTAAACGGCACCTGCCCTGAAAAACAATCCTGGGGTCGAAAATGGACCCAAAACTTCTAAAGAGGGCAACCATGCAAGAGGACAATTTCAAGAGGTTAATTGTACTCTCCGTTTTTTTCTGTTTTTCTGTACCAGAAATTTAAAACGGCCCCTCCGCCACGCCCCGGTACCCGAGGCCTCCGTTGCCCTGCCTGGGCGGGCGGCGGGGCGCTGCCGGGGCGGGCTGGCCGCGGGGATGGCGGTAAGGCGCAAGGACAAGCGAAGCTGGGCCTCAAGAGGCAGCCCGCGGTCCCCACCCCCGTCTACGGCCATACCACCCTGAACGCGCCCGATCTCGTCTGATCTCGGAAGCTAAGCAGGGTCGGGCCTGGTTAGTACTTGGATGGGAGACCGCCTGGGAATACCGGGTGCTGTAGGCTTTTGGCCTCCCGCTGCGGCTCCGCCTTCTCCTTTAGTCGCCCGCGGCGGTGGCCGCCAGCTCCGCCCCCCGCCGGGCACCGCTGCAGGCCCCACCTCCTCCGCCCCCCCCACCACCACCACAAAGCGCCAGAGGGGTCGCTCCATGCGGCCCGAAGGCGGCCCTGGAAAGCAGCAGCACACCCGACGCTCCGGGGGTGGCTGGCCCGGACCCAGACTCCGCCGCGGGCCCGGGGGCCGTCCGTGCGGCCCGCGAGCCCCTCCACCTGCACCTGGCCGGCCCCAACGGCGCCCAGCCCCGGCGCCGCCACCTGTCCGCCAGTGTGGCTCTCCGCAGCTCTCTCCGGATAAAGCTGGATAAAGGTCTGGACGCGAAGGAGGGGCAGTGATTCAGCCTATTGCTCTTAGTGCCCCTCCCCCACACTCAGGAGCCCTTTGTGACAAGGCCACAGCTCTGTGATGCAGGCCTGGGGTTCTGCCATCAAGTGAACTCCCAGGGCTCTGTTGCCTGAGGGCGGCAATGCAGTTCAGAAGACGGAGAATCTCTTTTCTTTGAAAAACACTGTTGCTATCTGGCTGAGATCCAGCCCAACTTCCTGGGTGATTGATATCATCCTTGGCTTCCTGTGTGGACTGGGGCTCTTCCTCACGTTACTCCCCTGCTTCCAGAGTAATCCATTCTTAGCACCACCTAGGAAACCTAGAAACATCAGGAAGCATCAAGTAGAGCTGAAGGGGAGGAGCAGGAGTAGGAAGAAAAGTCGATCTTTGAAAGCTTGCAGAGATT
This sequence comes from Mesoplodon mirus, assembly GCF_964341445.2. Taxonomy (NCBI): domain Eukaryota; kingdom Metazoa; phylum Chordata; class Mammalia; order Artiodactyla; family Ziphiidae; genus Mesoplodon; species Mesoplodon mirus. The sequence continues at coordinate 100,623,911 of NC_138976.1, forward strand.
GCCTGGAAGAACTGGAGGGGACTCACAACCTGGCTTCCCCTCTGCGGAGCTGCCTGGGGAGGCTTCCTGGCAAGGGCAACTTTCATCAGCTCTCATGGCAAGACCCTCCTGGTGAGATGTGCAAAGCAGTGCCTGCTGGAGCCTGTGGAGGATACTGCTTGAAGGGTTGGGAACCCTGCAGGAACACCTCCTGTAGGGTTTCCTTCCTGGTTCAAGACACTCGAGAGGTGCTGGAAGCACATATTACAATGTTTTGGGTAAAGCACGGGTGGACCCTACCCCTCAAGGTCCTCAAGCCCATCAATCTCTTGAAGTCGACAAAGTTCCAACCCTCCACCACCCTGCGGTTAGCCTCGTCCCCTTCAGCCACCTGTGTATCTGGGTCCCACTCAACAGTCACGTTTGCTGAGTTCCCGGAGAAACCTCCTCAGGCTCATTCAGGAGAGAAGGTGAGAACAGAAGAGTCCGTTCCTGCCCTGAAGAGGCCTCTCCTTGTCCCCTCCACTGTGTGTAAGGAAATCCAGAGTGCCCTGGGAGCGATTCCACCTGGTGACTACCATGGGCCCTCAAAGGCTTCTCTGACTGCACAGCAGGGCAGGCCACCTTCTCAGTCCCTCACACTCAGCCTTGTGGGCAGAACCTGGAAGAGTGAGACTGTGGAATGGGTCAAGAGGGACAGCCTAGAGCCAGGTCCAAGTTCAGCAATGGTCAGGAACGAGCCAAGAGAGGAGAGTGGTGGTCAGGCCTCAGGAGACACCTGCCATAGGGTAACAGTGATAGAGGTGAACTTAGGATCCCAATCTTTGAGAGGTGAAGAGGCCAGGGAGGCTGTGGAGGCCAAGGAGTCTCCTGCTCTTCAACCACAGTCTAGTGTTATCTTGGAAACCAAAGTGTTGACAAAATCCCAAACCACAAATGTACCTATGAGGAGTTTAGAGGTGCCAGGGGCCAGTAAAAGTTTCCTACTACCTAGAATGTCTGTTTTCCAACCTCTAGGTGAGCCATGCCTTAACATGGAGGTTGCTAGTGAGTTTAACTCCAAAGTACAGGTACAGTCAGACAACCAGCTTCAGGACTTTCCCAAACACAGGTTCCTTGCTGCAGACAACTTGGCTTCTCAGGTGCCTCAGTGCCATCCCCAGAGAGTCCCCACCAGAGACACGTTAGCTTCCCAGGAGCCAAGTGGCCTTATGGAAGGCCAAAGGAGCAACCTAGGGCAGCAGGAGCCCAAAACTTCAAAACTCCAAGACTCATGGAAGAGCCAGAGCAAGATGATTGCCCCTACTTACAAAAGAGAGGACCGTAGGAGGCATAAACCAGGAGAGCACGAAGAGAGGTTTAAAGAACGAGGGACCCCTCAAGCTGGAAGTATGAGCCGCCCTGCCCAGGTCAGGGGCATAACAGACTCTATTGGGAGCAGATGTCTCCAGCTCACGCCAGAGAAGAAATAGAGCCCTCCAGAACGCCTCTTCAGAAAAAGGATGAGGCTATTTTTAAAGTGGATTTTCCCCAATAAAAAAGTCAATGGTCGAGATGCTCTGCAAAGAAAAAAAAAAAAAGCCCATATCAGCCACTGCCCGGAGTCACGGATCAGTCAAAAGCAGATCAATCTTGAAGAGTGAGACTGCTGAGGGTCAGGCACTCATGACAGCTGTTGGACAGATCGTAGAAGAAAAAAGAGCAATTCACCATGGACTTCATGCCACAGAGTTAAATGAGCACAGAGTGGAATTCCAAGTCCCAGTATGTGGGGGTTTCTGCTACCATAGGCTTACCTCCTACCCAGAGCAAGGGAGAATGATGGGTTCTACAGCCTGCAGTCATAAAGCCACCTCCAAGGGCCAGAGTTGTTCTGTCAGGGAAAGGGAAGTCAGACACCAACATAGTTTGAAAAGTGTAAGGTTTGACGATGAGCAGCTGGGCCTAAGGTGCCTCCCATCCTTGTCCCCCAGGAAGAGTGTGTTTCCAGTTAGTACCTGCCAGTATGGGCCAAGGATTCCAGGTGCCCCAGCCCGCCATCAACACTGTCCAAGGCATTGTCATCTTTGGGGAGGTGTCTTGCCTGGTCGACAGTAAAATCCTTCTTTAGTCTTCCCTTTAGTAGGAAAACATGTCTCCAAGTAAAAATTCAGTCCATGTAGAGAAAATGATTTTCTCATTAGCACATCCAAGATATTAAATGTTCCCCAATACATATATATATATATATATTTTTTCTAATAAAAGCATAGTGTAATGGCAAAAAAAGAGAAATTTAAAACGGCATGGAAAAATGCTGAACATTAGGAATAATTAAAGCTATGCAAATCCAAATTACAAAAACCTATCCGCTCACACCAGTCAGAATGGCCATCAGCAAGAATTCTGCAAAAAGTAAATGCTGAAGGGGTTTTAGAGAAATGCCTACCCTTGGTCCAAAGTGGGACATGGTAAGAGCCAGTAATGAAAACAAAAATGAGGTGCCTTGTAAAGGTAAATACTGAGCTACCATTCAATCAAGCATACCCACTGCTGGGCCTATCGCCTGAGGGGATGAGAATCAAAAAAACACAGGCTGGGCTTCACTGGTGGCGCAGTGGTTGAGAGCCCGCCTGCCAATGCAGGGGACACGCGTTCATGCTCCGGGTCGGGAAGATCCCACGTGCCGCGGAGCGGCTTGTCCCGTGAGCTAGGGCTGCTGGGCCTGCGCGTCCGGAGCCTGTGCTCTGCAATGGGAGGGTCCACCGCAGTGAGAGGCCCACGTACCGCAAAAAAAAAAAAAAAAAAAAACAAACAAACAAACAAAAAACAAAAAAACACAGGCTGGCAATCCTCCACTCCAGCAATATTTACCATAGCCAACACTTGGAAGCTACGAAAATGTCCATCAACAGAGGAATGCACAAAGAAGAAGTGGTCCCTGTACACAATGGAATATGACTCCAATAAAAAATCTATATAAATACAATTTATAAAACAAACATAATTAAGGAGACATCAGCTCTTGGGGGCACATTCCACTCTAATATTTAACCGAGGAACACCACTGCCCGGATGGTCTGTTTCCCTAGTTCCCAGGTTGGGAAAAGCAGAAATGCTGCCGCCCTCTGGCCATTACCTGCAACAGCAGCTTTAAGACCTGTGCTAAGGGTCACTTCATATGCAGCAGTACTGGTGGGCTGTAAATGAAACCTGCCCTCCAAACGTCTTGAGGGAGGTAATGGCCAAAATATTTCTAAATGTCACATACACTTCACGAAGACAATTTGAAGAGGTAAGCTGTACTCACAGTTGAAGAAAAGAAGGACATGCCAGAAAGCTCAATTTCAAGGGATTATGAGACGCATGCAAATCCAGCCACAAAGTGGTATCGGCTCACACTAGTCAGAACACACATCAGCAAAAAAACTACAAACAAAAAATGCTGAAGGTGTTGTGGAGAAGCGCATACCCTCAACTTTAAGCGGGACGTAAGCTGGTAAGAGCCACTAATGTGAACAGACTGGAGGTGCCTCTACAAGGTAAACATTCCGCTACCATATGATCCAGCAGGCCCACTCCTGGGCCTATAACCTAAGAAGACAGAATTGGAAAGACACAGGTAGGCAAATGTGCATTGCCGCAGCATTACAATAGCCATGACGTGGAAGCAACCAAAAAGCCCATCAACATATGAGGGGACAAAGAAGAACTGGTACATGTACAGACAGAATATTAGCCAAGGAAGAAAAGGACACAATGCCATTTGCAGCACCGTAGATGAGTCTAGAGGTGATCACGTGACTTGTAGTAAGTCAGAAAGAGAAAGACACGTATCGTATGATATCACTTATAGGTGTTACCTAAAAATTGATACCAGTGAAGATATTTCCACAGAGAAGGGCAATCCCAGATTCATTAAACAAACTTATGGTTCACCAACGGAAAGGTGTGAGGATTGGATACATTACGAGATTGGGGTGAACAGACATATACAAACACAGGTGAAATATATAATCACCAAAGACCTACAGAATACCAAGAGAAGACTACTCAACATTCTGTCATAACGTACATGGGAAAAGGATCCCAGCAAGAACAGACATATGTATATGTGTAAAAGAACCACATCTTGCACACCTGCAACAAGCCAAACATTGTAATCAAACACGCTGTGATAAAATAAAAAATAAAAAAATTAAATTAAAAAAACGAACAAGAAGTAGTGAGACAAACTTAAGGGGCCTTCTCCTGGCACATTCCATTCTAAATTACAACCTAGAGCACGACTCCCATTGAGGCTCTGCTGCCCTAGTAACCAGATTTGGTAAGGGAGAACTGCTGCCCCCTTGTGGCCGTTTCACACAACAGCACCTTTAATCCCAACGCTAATGTCAGTTGATATTCAAAATCATTGCAGGCCTGTAAATGACACCTGCCCTGAAAACAAATCCTGGGGTCATATATCGACCAAAAAATTCAAAAGACGTCCATATTTCAAAACGACACTTTCAAGAGGCATATTTTGTTCTGCATATTTGTTCTGCACATTAGGGTTCTGCTTCTTTATCTTTCTTTCTTTCTTTGTTAAAAAAAAAACGGGAATGGAAAAAGGCAACCCTCAGAATGGGAGAAAATATTTGCAAACGAATCCACGGACAAAGGTTTAATCTCCAATATATATAACAGCTCATGCAGCTTAATATTAAAAAAAAAACAAACAACCCAATACAAAAATGGGCAGAAGATCTAAATAGACGTTTCTTCAAAGAAGACACAGAGATGGCCAAGACGCACATGAAAAGCTGCTCAACATCACTCATCATTAGAGAAATGCACATCAAAACTACAGTGAGGTATCACCTCACACCTGTTAGAATGGGCATCATCAGAAAATGTACAAACAACAAATGCTGGGGAGGGTGTGGACCAAAGGAACCTTCTTCCACTATTGGTGGGAATGTAAATTGATACAGTCACTATGGAGAACAGCATGGAGGTTCCTTAAAAAACTAAAAATAGAATTACCATAGGATCCAGCAATCCCACTTCTGGGCATATAGCCAGAGAAAACCATAAATGAAAAAGACACATTCACCACAATGTTCATTGCAGCACTATTTACAATAGCCAGGTAATGGAAGCAACCTAAATGCCCACAGACAGACGAACGGATAATGATGTGGTCCATCTATAAAACGGAATATTACTCAGCCATAAAAAGGAACGAAACTGGGTCATCTGTGGAGATGTCGACGGATCTAGAGACTGTCATACAGAGTGAAGTAAGTCAGAAGGAGAAAAACAAATATTGTATATTAATGCATATATGTGGAACCTAGAAAGATGGTACAGATGACCCGGTTTGCAGGGCAGAAATAGAGACACAGAGGTAGAGAACAAACGTATGGACACCAAGAGGGGGGAAGCCATGGGTTGTTGGTGGTGGGATGAGTCGGGAGATTGGGATTGTCCTGTATACATGTATATGCATAAAATAGATAACTAATAATAATCCTGCTGAATAAAAAAATAAACTTAAATTTCAAAATTTTAAAAAATAAATAAAATTTTAAAATAAAACGGAAAAAAAGTTCTTCCCTTCACACAGATGTATTTATAGGAATGAATTATTTCCATGCTTATATCTATAAATACATAGAAGAGGAATAAAATCTCACTTGAACCAAAAAAGAAAAAAAAAAAAAAAACAGAACCCACCAGTTATACACAGGAAAACCCTATCAGGGCACTGGCTCCAGCGGCAAACAATTCTGAAGTTGGTCAGAGGTGGGGAATCATCTCCCATGCAGCCAGCAGCCCCCCCAACCCCCGCAAGGAGCGTCGTCTTTGCAAAGCTGGGGGACCTTGCCGAGGCGTCTGTGAGTCAACGTGAGCCGAGCCCCAGGCCAGCTGCTGCTGAACTGTTCCCACCCTTCCCAGGTAAAACACCTGAATATGTCCAAGGACTTGAAAGCCTAGAGGAAGGGCCGTGGAGCCACAGCAGCGACAGCACGCAGGCCGACTTGGTGCCTGCAGGCCAGCCAGGATGGTCCTGGCCCCGGGCGCTCTTCTGGAAGCTTTCCATTTCCCTGCCTGAGATACTCCTCCTGTCCCAGCCCCCACTGCTTTTTTCCTTCCTCACCTCTGCCCGGGGAGAAATTCCAACGGAAGGTATGGGTGACACATCCTCTTCTTTAGCAGGTGGCAGCCCGGCAACTCCTGCAGAAAGTCCAGCAGAGCCCCACTCACACCGGGCCACCCACAGAGCCGTGGCCCCTCACTCCCTCCCACCAGCACAGCCCCGAGACTGCTGACGGGGCAGAGAATATGGCATCAGGCACAGCTGCAGGGGCTCTTGCTGCCTGGAGCCGTGTTTATATGGACCTCAACCCAGGCACACCTGGGGAGGGCTGGCCGGCAGGGTCAGGCTGCCCAGGTCAGCCCATCCTCACCCCTCAGGGACTCCCATTGCAGAAAATGGACCTCGCTGAACCGGCCAGGTCCAAGGAACAGGTGTGGGCTCCTGAGAGTCTGGATAGACAAGGGGCTGCAGCTCCGGCTTGTTTTCTAATCCTTTTATCTGGCCCATGAGTGGGAGACAACTTCAAGAAGACCCTCTCCTAATGAGAGGAACCCAGGAGTCAGGGAGAGGAGGGGTGATGGGTGGAGACAGAGGCCTGGTGCCCCGGCTGCGGTGGAAGCCTCTGGAAGACCAGGCAGAGGGAGGCCGCACAGAGTGATGCCCAGGGTCACAGACCTGTCGGAGCTGCTGTTTGTTAGCTCAAGTCCTGCTCTGAGGTGCTCTGTGTCAGCTCTGAGTGACAGGTGATCTGGGCTGCTCTGCAATGAGGGCTACGTGCACGGTACCTGTGTGCCCAGCCCTGCCGGGGTACCTGCCCAGGGCAGCTCCGTATCCTGGGAGGGGCCTGACCACGAGAGCACCATGGGCTGCTGGGGAGGGGGGGCCTGCCCAGGTGAGCTCCATATCCTGGGATTGCCCTGACCACGAGAGGCCCGTGGGCTGCTGGGGACCTGGTAAACGATGTCGGGACAGTCAGTGAAGCCACCGAGGATATACATCCAGTAGTTCCTAATTCCTACACCCTGCTGGTCATTCTACCATCCACCAGGACACGTTATTCTGTATGAGACTTCAGTGATGCCTTCTTCTGTATTGCATTGGTCCCCGAAAGGCTCTGCTGCCCTAGTAACCAGATTTGGGAATGGAGAAATGCTGCCGCCTTGTGGCCGTTTGCCACAACAGCAGCTTTAAACCCAGTGCTCATGGTCACTAAATATTCACACTCATTGCAGCCTGTAAACGGCACCTGCCCTGAAAAACAATCCTGGGGTCGAAAATGGACCCAAAACTTCTAAAGAGGGCAACCATGCAAGAGGACAATTTCAAGAGGTTAATTGTACTCTCCGTTTTTTTCTGTTTTTCTGTACCAGAAATTTAAAACGGCCCCTCCGCCACGCCCCGGTACCCGAGGCCTCCGTTGCCCTGCCTGGGCGGGCGGCGGGGCGCTGCCGGGGCGGGCTGGCCGCGGGGATGGCGGTAAGGCGCAAGGACAAGCGAAGCTGGGCCTCAAGAGGCAGCCCGCGGTCCCCGCCCCGTCTACGGCCATACCACCCTGAACGCGCCCGATCTCGTCTGATCTCGGAAGCTAAGCAGGGTCGGGCCTGGTTAGTACTTGGATGGGAGACCGCCTGGGAATACCGGGTGCTGTAGGCTTTTGGCCTCCCGCTGCAGCTCCGCCTTCTCCTTTAGTCGCCCGCGGCGGTGGCCGCCAGCTCCGCCCCCCGCCGGGCACCGCTGCAGTCCCCACCTCCTCCGCCCCCCCCACCACCACCACAAAGCGCCAGAGGGGTCGCTCCATGCGGCCCGAAGGCGGCCCTGGAAAGCAGCAGCACACCCGACGCTCCGGGGGTGGCTGGCCCGGACCCAGACTCCGCCGCGGGCCCGGGGGCCGTCCGTGCGGCCCGCGAGCCCCTCCACCTGCACCTGGCCGGCCCCAACGGCGCCCAGCCCCGGCGCCGCCACCTGTCCGCCAGTGTGGCTCTCCGCAGCTCTCTCCGGATAAAGCTGGATAAAGGTCTGGACGCGAAGGAGGGGCAGTGATTCAGCCTATTGCTCTTAGTGTCCCTCCCCCACACTCAGGAGCCCTTTGTGACAAGGCCACAGCTCTGTGATGCAGGCCTGGGGTTCTGCCATCAAGTGAACTCCCAGGGCTCTGTTGCCTGAGGGCGGCAATGCAGTTCAGAAGACGGAGAATCTCTTTTCTTTGAAAAACACTGTTGCTATCTGGCTGAGATCCAGCCCAACTTCCTGGGTGATTGATATCATCCTTGGCTTCCTGTGTGGACTGGGGCTCTTCCTCACGTTACTCCCCTGCTTCCAGAGTAATCCATTCTTAGCACCACCTAGGAAACCTAGAAACATCAGGAAGCATCAAGTAGAGCTGAAGGGGAGGAGCAGGAGTAGGAAGAAAAGTCGATCTTTGAAAGCTTGCAGAGATTGCCTGGAAGAACTGGAGGGGACTCACAACCTGGCTTCACCTCTGCGGAGCTGCCTGGGGAGGCTTCCTGGCAAGGGCAACTTTCATCAGCTCTCATGTCAAGACCCTCCTGGTGAGATGTGCAAAGCAGTGCCTGCTGGAGCCTGTGGAGGATACTGCTTGAAGGGTTGGGAACCCTGCAGGAACACCTCCTGTAGGGTTTCCTTCCTGGTTCAAGACACTCGAGAGGTGCTGGAAGCACATATTACAAGGTTTTGGGTAAAGCACGGGTGGACCCTACCCCTCAAGGTCCTCAAGCCCATCAATCTCTTGAAGTCGACAAAGTTCCAACCCTCCACCACCCTGCGGTTAGCCTCGTCCCCTTCAGCCACCTGTGTATCTGGGTCCCACTCAACAGTCACGTTTGCTGAGTTCCCGGAGAAACCTCCTCAGGCTCATTCAGGAGAGAAGGTGAGAACAGAAGAGTCCGTTCCTGCCCTGAAGAGGCCTCTCCTTGTCCCCTCCACTGTGTGTAAGGAAATCCAGAGTGCCCTGGGAGCGATTCCACCTGGTGACTACCATGGGCCCTCAAAGGCTTCTCTGACTGCACAGCAGGGCAGGCCACCTTCTCAGTCCCTCACACTCAGCCTTGTGGGCAGAACCTGGAAGAGTGAGACTGTGGAATGGGTCAAGAGGGACAGCCTAGAGCCAGGTCCAAGTTCAGCAATGGTCAGGAACGAGCCAAGAGAGGAGAGTGGTGGTCAGGCCTCAGGAGACACCTGCCATAGGGTAACAGTGATAGAGGTGAACTTAGGATCCCAATCTTTGAGAGGTGAAGAGGCCAGGGAGGCTGTGGAGGCCAAGGAGTCTCCTGCTCTTCAACCACAGTCTAGTGTTATCTTGGAAACCAAAGTGTTGACAAAATCCCAAACCACAAATGTACCTATGAGGAGTTTAGAGGTGCCAGGGGCCAGTAAAAGTTTCCTACTACCTAGAATGTCTGTTTTCCAACCTCTAGGTGAGCCATGCCTTAACATGGAGGTTGCTAGTGAGTTTAACTCCAAAGTACAGGTACAGTCAGACAACCAGCTTCAGGACTTTCCCAAACACAGGTTCCTTGCTGCAGACAACTTGGCTTCTCAGGTGCCTCAGTGCCATCCCCAGAGAGTCCCCACCAGAGACACGTTAGCTTCCCAGGAGCCAAGTGGCCTTATGGAAGGCCAAAGGAGCAACCTAGGGCAGCAGGAGCCCAAAACTTCAAAACTCCAAGACTCATGGAAGAGCCAGAGCAAGATGATTGCCCCTACTTACAAAAGAGAGGACCGTAGGAGGCATAAACCAGGAGAGCACGAAGAGAGGTTTAAAGAACGAGGGACCCCTCAAGCTGGAAGTATGAGCCGCCCTGCCCAGGTCAGGGGCATAACAGACTCTATTGGGAGCAGATGTCTCCAGCTCATGCCAGAGAAGAAATAGAGCCCTCCAGAAAGCCTCTTCAGAAAAAGGATGAGGCTATTTTTAAAGTGGATTTTCCCCAATAAAAAAGTCAATGGTCGAGATGCTCTGCAAAGAAAAAAAAAAAAAGCCCATATCAGCCACTGCCCGGAGTCACGGATCAGTCAAAAGCAGATCAATCTTGAAGAGTGAGACTGCTGAGGGTCAGGCACTCATGACAGCTGTTGGACAGATCGTAGAAGAAAAAAGAGCAATTCACCATGGACTTCATGCCACAGAGTTAAATGAGCACAGAGTGGAATTCCAAGTCCCAGTATGTGGGGGTTTCTGCTACCATAGGCTTACCTCCTACCCAGAGCAAGGGAGAATGATGGGTTCTACAGCCTGCAGTCATAAAGCCACCTCCAAGGGCCAGAGTTGTTCTGTCAGGGAAAGGGAAGTCAGACACCAACATAGTTTGAAAAGTGTAAGGTTTGACGATGAGCAGCTGGGCCTAAGGTGCCTCCCATCCTTGTCCCCCAGGAAGAGTGTGTTTCCAGTTAGTACCTGCCAGTATGGGCCAAGGATTCCAGGTGCCCCAGCCCGCCATCAACACTGTCCAAGGCATTGTCATCTTTGGGGAGGTGTCTTGCCTGGTCGACAGTAAAATCCTTCTTTAGTCTTCCCTTTAGTAGGAAAACATGTCTCCAAGTAAAAATTCAGTCCATGTAGAGAAAATGATTTTCTCATTAGCACATCCAAGATATTAAATGTTCCCCAATACATATATATATATATATATTTTTTCTAATAAAAGCATAGTGTAATGGCAAAAAAAGAGAAATTTAAAACGGCATGGAAAAATGCTGAACATTAGGAATAATTAAAGCTATGCAAATCCAAATTACAAAAACCTATCCGCTCACACCAGTCAGAATGGCCATCAGCAAGAATTCTGCAAAAAGTAAATGCTGAAGGGGTTTTAGAGAAATGCCTACCCTTGGTCCAAAGTGGGACATGGTAAGAGCCAGTAATGAAAACAAAAATGAGGTGCCTTGTAAAGGTAAATACTGAGCTACCATTCAATCAAGCATACCCACTGCTGGGCCTATCGCCTGAGGGGATGAGAATCAAAAAAACACAGGCTGGGCTTCACTGGTGGCGCAGTGGTTGAGAGCCCGCCTGCCAATGCAGGGGACACGCGTTCATGCTCCGGGTCGGGAAGATCCCACGTGCCGCGGAGCGGCTTGTCCCGTGAGCTAGGGCTGCTGGGCCTGCGCGTCCGGAGCCTGTGCTCTGCAATGGGAGGGTCCACCGCAGTGAGAAGCCCACGTACCGCAAAAAAAAAAAAAAAAACAAACAAACAAACAAAAAACAAAAAAACACAGGCTGGCAATCCTCCACTCCAGCAATATTTACCATAGCCAACACTTGGAAGCTACGAAAATGTCCATCAACAGAGGAATGCACAAAGAAGAAGTGGTCCCTGTACACAATGGAATATGACTCCAATAAAAAATCTATATAAATACAATTTATAAAACAAACATAATTAAGGAGACATCAGCTCTTGGGGGCACATTCCACTCTAATATTTAACCGAGGAACACCACTGCCCGGATGGTCTGTTTCCCTAGTTCCCAGGTTGGGAAAAGCAGAAATGCTGCCGCCCTCTGGCCATTACCTGCAACAGCAGCTTTAAGACCTGTGCTAAGGGTCACTTCATATGCAGCAGTACTGGTGGGCTGTAAATGAAACCTGCCCTCCAAACGTCTTGAGGGAGGTAATGGCCAAAATATTTCTAAATGTCACACACACTTCACGAAGACAATTTGAAGAGGTAAGCTGTACTCACAGTTGAAGAAAAGAAGGACATGCCAGAAAGCTCAATTTCAAGGGATTATGAGACGCATGCAAATCCAGCCACAAAGTGGTATCGGCTCACACTAGTCAGAACACACATCAGCAAAAAAACTACAAACAAAAAATGCTGAAGGTGTTGTGGAGAAGCGCATACCCTCAACTTTAAGCGGGACGTAAGCTGGTAAGAGCCACTAATGAGAACAGACTGGAGGTGCCTCTACAAGGTAAACATTCCGCTACCATATGATCCAGCAGGCCCACTCCTGGGCCTATAACCTAAGAAGACAGAATTGGAAAGACACAGGCAGGCAAATGTGCATTGCCGCAGCATTACAATAGCCATGACGTGGAAGCAACCAAAAAGCCCATCAACATATGAGGGGACAAAGAAGAACTGGTACATGTACAGACAGAATATTAGCCAAGGAAGAAAAGGACACAATGCCATTTGCAGCACCGTAGATGAGTCTAGAGGTGATCACGTGACTTGTAGTAAGTCAGAAAGAGAAAGACACGTATCGTATGATATCACTTATAGGTGTTACCTAAAAATTGATACCAGTGAAGATATTTCCACAGAGAAGGGCAATCCCAGATTCATTAAACAAACTTATGGTTCACCAACGGAAAGGTGTGAGGATTGGATACATTACGAGATTGGGGTGAACAGACATATACAAACACAGGTGAAATATATAATCACCAAAGACCTACAGAATACCAAGAGAAGACTACTCAACATTCTGTCATAACGTACATGGGAAAAGGATCCCAGCAAGAACAGACATATGTATATGTGTAAAAGAACCACATCTTGCACACCTGCAACAAGCCAAACATTGTGATCAAACACGCTGTGATAAAATAAAAAATAAAAAAAATTAAATTAAAAAAACGAACAAGAAGTAGTGAGACAAACTTAAGGGGCCTTCTCCTGGCACATTCCATTCTAAATTACAACGTAGAACACGACTTCCATTGAGGCTCTGCTGCCCTAGTAACCAGATTTGGTAAGGGAGAACTGCTGCCCCCTTGTGGCCGTTTCACACAACAGCACCTTTAATCCCAACGCTAATGTCAGTTGATATTCAAAATCATTGCAGGCCTGTAAATGACACCTGCCCTGAAAACAAATCCTGGGGTCATATATCGACCAAAAAATTCAAAAGACGTCCATATTTCAAAACGACACTTTCAAGAGGCATATTTTGTTCTGCATATTTGTTCTGCACATTAGGGTTCTGCTTCTTTTTCTTTCTTTCTTTCTTTGTTAAAACAAAAACGGGAATGGAAAAAGGCAACCCTCAGAATGGGAGAAAATATTTGCAAACGAATCCACGGACAAAGGTTTAATCTCCAATATATATAACAGCTCATGCAGCTTAATATTAAAAAAAAAACAAACAACCCAATACAAAAATGGGCAGAAGATCTAAATAGACGTTTCTTCAAAGAAGACACAGAGATGGCCAAGACGCACATGAAAAGCTGCTCAACATCACTCATCATTAGAGAAATGCACATCAAAACTACAGTGAGGTATCACCTCACACCTGTTAGAATGGGCATCATCAGAAAATGTACAAACAACAAATGCTGGGGAGGGTGTGGACCAAAGGAACCTTCTTCCACTATTGGTGGGAATGTAAATTGATACAGTCACTATGGAGAACAGCATGGAGGTTCCTTAAAAAACTAAAAATAGAATTACCATAGGATCCAGCAATCCCACTTCTGGGCATATAGCCAGAGAAAACCATAAATGAAAAAGACACATTCACCACAATGTTCATTGCAGCACTATTTACAATAGCCAGGTAATGGAAGCAACCTAAATGCCCACAGACAGACGAACGGATAATGATGTGGTCCATCTATAAAACGGAATATTACTCAGCCATAAAAAGGAACGAAACTGGGTCATCTGTGGAGATGTCGACGGATCTAGAGACTGTCATACAGAGTGAAGTAAGTCAGAAGGAGAAAAACAAATATTGTATATTAATGCATATATGTGGAACCTAGAAAGATGGTACAGATGACCCGGTTTGCAGGGCAGAAATAGAGACACAGAGGTAGAGAACAAACGTATGGACACCAAGAGGGGGGAAGCCATGGGTTGTTGGTGGTGGGATGAGTCGGGAGATTGGGATTGTCCTGTATACATGTATATGCATAAAATAGATAACTAATAATAATCCTGCTGAATAAAAAAATAAACTTAAATTTCAAAATTTTAAAAAATAAATAAAATTTTAAAATAAAACGGAAAAAAAGTTCTTCCCTTCACACAGATGTATTTATAGGAATGAATTATTTCCATGCTTATATCTATAAATACCTAGAAGAGGAATAAAATCTCACTTGAACCAAAAAAGAAAAAAAAAAAAAACAGAACCCACCAGTTATACACAGGAAAACCCTATCAGGGCACTGGCTCCAGCGGCAAACAATTCTGAAGTTGGTCAGAGGTGGGGAATCATCTCCCATGCAGCCAGCAGCCCCCCCAACCCCCGCAAGGAGCGTCGTCTTTGCAAAGCTGGGGGACCGTGCCGAGGCGTCTGTGAGTCAACGTGAGCCGAGCCCCAGGCCAGCTGCTGCTGAACTGTTCCCACCCTTCCCAGGTAAAACACCTGAATATGTCCAAGGACTTGAAAGCCTAGAGGAAGGGCCGTGGAGCCACAGCAGCGACAGCACGCAGGCCGACTTGGTGCCTGCAGGCCAGCCAGGATGGTCCTGGCCCCGGGCGCTCTTCTGGAAGCTTTCCATTTCCCTGCCTGAGATACTCCTCCTGTCCCGGCCCCCACTGCTTTTTTCCTTCCTCACCTCTGCCCGGGGAGAAATTCCAACGGAAGGTATGGGTGACACATCCTCTTCTTTAGCAGGTGGCAGCCCGGCAACTCCTGCAGAAAGTCCAGCAGAGCCCCACTCACACCGGGCCACCCACAGAGCCCTGGCCCCTCACTCCCTCCCACCAGCACAGCCCCGAGACTGCTGACGGGGCAGAGAATATGGCATCAGGCACAGCTGCAGGGGCTCTTGCTGCCTGGAGCCGTGTTTATATGGACCTCAACCCAGGCACACCTGGGGAGGGCTGGCCGGCAGGGTCAGGCTGCCCAGGTCAGCCCATCCTCACCCCTCAGGGACTCCCATTGCAGAAAATGGACCTCGCTGAACCGGCCAGGTCCAAGGAACAGGTGTGGGCTCCTGAGAGTCTGGATAGACAAGGGGCTGCAGCTCCGGCTTGTTTTCTAATCCTTTTATCTGGCCCATGAGTGGGAGACAACTTCAAGAAGACCCTCTCCTAATGAGAGGAACCCAGGAGTCAGGGAGAGGAGGGGTGATGGGTGGAGACAGAGGCCTGGTGCCCCGGCTGCGGTGGAAGCCTCTGGAAGACCAGGCAGAGGGAGGCCGCACAGAGTGATGCCCAGGGTCACAGACCTGTCGGAGCTGCTGTTTGTTAGCTCAAGTCCTGCTCTGAGGTGCTCTGTGTCAGCTCTGAGTGACAGGTGATCTGGGCTGCTCTGCAATGAGGGCTATGTGCACGGTACCTGTGTGCCCAGCCCTGCCGGGGTACCTGCCCAGGGCAGCTCCGTATCCTGGGAGGGGCCTGACCACGAGAGCACCATGGGCTGCTGGGGAGGGGGGGCCTGCCCAGGTGAGCTCCATATCCTGGGATTGCCCTGACCACGAGAGGCCCGTGGGCTGCTGGGGACCTGGTAAACGATGTCGGGACAGTCAGTGAAGCCACCGAGGATATACATCCAGTAGTTCCTAATTCCTACACCCTGCTGGTCATTCTACCATCCACCAGGACACGTTATTCTGTATGAGACTTCAGTGATGCCTTCTTCTGTATTGCATTGGTCCCCGAAAGGCTCTGCTGCCCTAGTAACCAGATTTGGGAATGGAGAAATGCTGCCGCCTTGTGGCCGTTTGCCACAACAGCAGCTTTAAACCCAGTGCTCATGGTCACTAAATATTCACACTCATTGCAGCCTGTAAACGGCACCTGCCCTGAAAAACAATCCTGGGGTCGAAAATGGACCCAAAACTTCTAAAGAGGGCAACCATGCAAGAGGACAATTTCAAGAGGTTAATTGTACTCTCCGTTTTTTTCTGTTTTTCTGTACCAGAAATTTAAAACGGCCCCTCCGCCACGCCCCGGTACCCGAGGCCTCCGTTGCCCTGCCTGGGCGGGCGGCGGGGCGCTGCCGGGGCGGGCTGGCCGCGGGGATGGCGGTAAGGCGCAAGGACAAGCGAAGCTGGGCCTCAAGAGGCAGCCCGCGGTCCCCGCCCCCGTCTACGGCCATACCACCCTGAACGCGCCCGATCTCGTCTGATCTCGGAAGCTAAGCAGGGTCGGGCCTGGTTAGTACTTGGATGGGAGACCGCCTGGGAATACCGGGTGCTGTAGGCTTTTGGCCTCCCGCTGCGGCTCCGCCTTCTCCTTTAGTCGCCCGCGGCGGTGGCCGCCAGCTCCGCCCCCCGCCGGGCACCGCTGCAGGCCCCACCTCCTCCGCCCCCACCCACCACCACCACAAAGCGCCAGAGGGGTCGCTCCATGCGGCCCGAAGGCGGCCCTGGAAAGCAGCAGCACACCCGACGCTCCGGGGGTGGCTGGCCCGGACCCAGACTCCGCCGCGGGCCCGGGGGCCGTCCGTGTGGCCCGCGAGCCCCTCCACCTGCACCTGGCCGGCCCCACCGGCGCCCAGCCCCGGCGCCGCCACCTGTCCGCCGGTGTGTCTCTCCGCAGCTCTCTCCGGATAAAGCTGGATAAAGGTCTGGATGGGAAGGAGGGGCAGTGATTCAGCCTATTGCTCTTAGTGCCCCTCCCCCACACTCAGGAGCCCTTTGTGACAAGGCCACAGCTCTGTGATGCAGGCCTGGGGTTCTGCCATCAAGTGAACTCCCAGGGCTCTCTTGCCTGAGGGCGGCAATGCGGTTCAGAAGACGGAGAATCTCTTTTCTTTGAAAAACACTGTTGCTATCTGGCTGAGATCCAGCCCAACTTCCTGGGTGATTGATATCATCCTTGGCTTCCTGTGTGGACTGGGGCTCTTCCTCACGTTACTCCCCTGCTTCCAGAGTAATCCATTCTTAGCACCACCTAGGAAACCTAGAAACATCAGGAAGCATCAAGTAGAGCTGAAGGGGAGGAGCAGGAGTAGGAAGAAAAGTCGATCTTTGAAAGCTTGCAGAGATTGCCTGGAAGAACTGGAGGGGACTCACAACCTGGCTTCACCTCTGCGGAGCTGCCTGGGGAGGCTTCCTGGCAAGGGCAACTTTCATCAGCTCTCATGGCAAGACCCTCCTGGTGAGATGTGCAAAGCAGTGCCTGCTGGAGCCTGTGGAGGATACTGCTTGAAGGGTTGGGAACCCTGCAGGAACACCTCCTGTAGGGTTTCCTTCCTGGTTCAAGACACTCGAGAGGTGCTGGAAGCACATATTACAAGGTTTTGGGTAAAGCACGGGTGGACCCTACCCCTCAAGGTCCTCAAGCCCATTAATCTCTTGAAGTCGACAAAGTTCCAACCCTCCACCACCCTGCGGTTAGCCTCGTCCCCTTCAGCCACCTGTGTATCTGGGTCCCACTCAACAGTCACGTTTGCTGAGTTCCCGGAGAAACCTCCTCAGGTTCATTCAGGAGAGAAGGTGAGAACAGAAGAGTCCGTTCCTGCCCTGAAGAGGCCTCTCCTTGTCCCCTCCACTGTGTGTAAGGAAATCCAGAGTGCCCTGGGAGCGATTCCACCTGGTGACTACCATGGGCCCTCAAAGGCTTCTCTGACTGCACAGCAGGGCAGGCCACCTTCTCAGTCCCTCACACTCAGCCTTGTGGGCAGAACCTGGAAGAGTGAGACTGTGGAATGGGTCAAGAGGGACAGCCTAGAGCCAGGTCCAAGTTCAGCAATGGTCAGGAACGAGCCAAGAGAGGAGAGTGGTGGTCAGGCCTCAGGAGACACCTGCCATAGGGTAACAGTGATAGAGGTGAACTTAGGATCCCAATCTTTGAGAGGTGAAGAGGCCAGGGAGGCTGTGGAGGCCAAGGAGTCTCCTGCTCTTCAACCACAGTCTAGTGTTATCTTGGAAACCAAAGTGTTGACAAAATCCCAAACCACAAATGTACCTATGAGGAGTTTAGAGGTGCCAGGGGCCAGTAAAAGTTTCCTACTACCTAGAATGTCTGTTTTCCAACCTCTAGGTGAGCCATGCCTTAACATGGAGGTTGCTAGTGAGTTTAACTCCAAAGTACAGGTACAGTCAGACAACCAGCTTCAGGACTTTCCCAAACACAGGTTCCTTGCTGCAGACAACTTGGCTTCTCAGGTGCCTCAGTGCCATCCCCAGAGAGTCCCCACCAGAGACACGTTAGCTTCCCAGGAGCCAAGTGGCCTTATGGAAGGCCAAAGGAGCAACCTAGGGCAGCAGGAGCCCAAAACTTCAAAACTCCAAGACTCATGGAAGAGCCAGAGCAAGATGATTGCCCCTACTTACAAAAGAGAGGACCGTAGGAGGCATAAACCAGGAGAGCACGAAGAGAGGTTTAAAGAACGAGGGACCCCTCAAGCTGGAAGTATGAGCCGCCCTGCCCAGGTCAGGGGCATAACAGACTCTATTGGGAGCAGATGTCTCCAGCTCATGCCAGAGAAGAAATAGAGCCCTCCAGAACGCCTCTTCAGAAAAAGGATGAGGCTATTTTTAAAGTGGATTTTCCCCAATAAAAAAGTCAATGGTCGAGATGCTCTGCAAAGAAAAAAAAAAAAAAGCCCATATCAGCCACTGCCCGGAGTCACGGATCAGTCAAAAGCAGATCAATCTTGAAGAGTGAGACTGCTGAGGGTCAGGCACTCATGACAGCTGTTGGACAGATCGTAGAAGAAAAAAGAGCAATTCACCATGGACTTCATGCCACAGAGTTAAATGAGCACAGAGTGGAATTCCAAGTCCCAGTATGTGGGGGTTTCTGCTACCATAGGCTTACCTCCTACCCAGAGCAAGGGAGAATGATGGGTTCTACAGCCTGCAGTCATAAAGCCACCTCCAAGGGCCAGAGTTGTTCTGTCAGGGAAAGGGAAGTCAGACACCAACATAGTTTGAAAAGTGTAAGGTTTGACGATGAGCAGCTGGGCCTAAGGTGCCTCCCATCCTTGTCCCCCAGGAAGAGTGTGTTTCCAGTTAGTACCTGCCAGTATGGGCCAAGGATTCCAGGTGCCCCAGCCCGCCATCAACACTGTCCAAGGCATTGTCATCTTTGGGGAGGTGTCTTGCCTGGTCGACAGTAAAATCCTTCTTTAGTCTTCCCTTTAGTAGGAAAACATGTCTCCAAGTAAAAATTCAGTCCATGTAGAGAAAATGATTTTCTCATTAGCACATCCAAGATATTTAATGTTCCCCAATACATATATATATATATATATATATTTTTTCTAATAAAAGCATAGTGTAATGGCAAAAAAAGAGAAATTTAAAACGGCATGGAAAAATGCTGAACATTAGGAATAATTAAAGCTATGCAAATCCAAATTACAAAAACCTATCCGCTCACACCAGTCAGAATGGCCATCAGCAAGAATTCTGCACAAAGTAAATGCTGAAGGGGTTTTAGAGAAATGCCTACCCTTGGTCCAAAGTGGGACATGGTAAGAGCCAGTAATGAAAACAAAAATGAGGTGCCTTGTAAAGGTAAATACTGAGCTACCATTCAATCAAGCATACCCACTGCTGGGCCTATCGCCTGAGGGGATGAGAATCAAAAAAACACAGGCTGGGCTTCACTGGTGGCGCAGTGGTTGAGAGCCCGCCTGCCAATGCAGGGGACACGCGTTCATGCTCCGGGTCGGGAAGATCCCACGTGCCGCGGAGCGGCTTGTCCCGTGAGCTAGGGCTGCTGGGCCTGCGCGTCCGGAGCCTGTGCTCTGCAATGGGAGGGTCCACCGCAGTGAGAGGCCCACGTACCGCAAAAAAAAAAAAAAAAAACAAACAAACAAACAAAAAACAAAAAAACACAGGCTGGCAATCCTCCACTCCAGCAATATTTACCATAGCCAACACTTGGAAGCTACGAAAATGTCCATCAACAGAGGAATGCACAAAGAAGAAGTGGTCCCTGTACACAATGGAATATGACTCCAATAAAAAATCTATATAAATACAATTTATAAAACAAACATAATTAAGGAGACATCAGCTCTTGGGGGCACATTCCACTCTAATATTTAACCGAGGTACACCACTGCCCGGATGGTCTGTTTCCCTAGTTCCCAGGTTGGGAAAAGCAGAAATGCTGCCGCCCTCTGGCCATTACCTGCAACAGCAGCTTTAAGACCTGTGCTAAGGGTCACTTCATATGCAGCAGTACTGGTGGGCTGTAAATGAAACCTGCCCTCCAAACGTCTTGAGGGAGGTAATGGCCAAAATATTTCTAAATGTCACACACACTTCACGAAGACAATTTGAAGAGGTAAGCTGTACTCACAGTTGAAGAAAAGAAGGACATGCCAGAAAGCTCAATTTCAAGGGATTATGAGACGCATGCAAATCCAGCCACAAAGTGGTATCGGCTCACACTAGTCAGAACACACATCAGCAAAAAAACTACAAACAAAAAATGCTGAAGGTGTTGTGGAGAAGCGCATACCCTCAACTTTAAGCGGGACGTAACCTGGTAAGAGCCACTAATGAGAACAGACTGGAGGTGCCTCTACAAGGTAAACATTCCGCTACCATATGATCCAGCAGGCCCACTCCTGGGCCTATAACCTAAGAAGACAGAATTGGAAAGACACAGGCAGGCAAATGTGCATTGCCGCAGCATTACAATAGCCATGACGTGGAAGCAACCAAAAAGCCCATCAACAGATGAGGGGACAAAGAAGAACTGGTACATGTACAGACAGAATATTAGCCAAGGAAGAAAAGGACACAATGCCATTTGCAGCACCGTAGATGAGTCTAGAGGTGATCACGTGACTTGTAGTAAGTCAGAAAGAGAAAGACACGTATCGTATGATATCACTTATAGGTGTTACCTAAAAATTGATACCAGTGAAGATATTTCCACAGAGAAGGGCAATCCCAGATTCATTAAACAAACTTATGGTTCACCAACGGAAAGGTGTGAGGATTGGATACATTACGAGATTGGGGTGAACAGACATATACAAACACAGGTGAAATATATAATCACCAAAGACCTACAGAATACCAAGAGAAGACTACTCAACATTCTGTCATAACGTACATGGGAAAAGGATCCCAGCAAGAACAGACATATGTATATGTGTAAAAGAACCACATCTTGCACACCTGCAACAAGCCAAACATTGTAATCAAACACGCTGTGATAAAATAAAAAATAAAAAAAATTAAATTAAAAAAACGAACAAGAAGTAGTGAGACAAACTTAAGGGGCCTTCTCCTGGCACATTCCATTCTAAATTACAACGTAGAACACGACTTCCATTGAGGCTCTGCTGCCCTAGTAACCAGATTTGGTAAGGGAGAACTGCTGCCCCCTTGTGGCCGTTTCACACAACAGCACCTTTAATCCCAACGCTAATGTCAGTTGATATTCAAAATCATTGCAGGCCTGTAAATGACACCTGCCCTGAAAACAAATCCTGGGGTCATATATCGACCAAAAAATTCAAAAGACGTCCATATTTCAAAACGACACTTTCAAGAGGCATATTTTGTTCTGCATATTTGTTCTGCACATTAGGGTTCTGCTTCTTTTTCTTTCTTTCTTTCTTTGTTAAAACAAAAACGGGAATGGAAAAAGGCAACCCTCAGAATGGGAGAAAATATTTGCAAACGAATCCACGGACAAAGGTTTAATCTCCAATATATATAACAGCTCATGCAGCTTAATATTAAAAAAAAAACAAACAACCCAATACAAAAATGGGCAGAAGATCTAAATAGACGTTTCTTCAAAGAAGACACAGAGATGGCCAAGACGCACATGAAAAGCTGCTCAACATCACTCATCATTAGAGAAATGCACATCAAAACTACAGTGAGGTATCACCTCACACCTGTTAGAATGGGCATCATCAGAAAATGTACAAACAACAAATGCTGGGGAGGGTGTGGACCAAAGGAACCTTCTTCCACTATTGGTGGGAATGTAAATTGATACAGTCACTATGGAGAACAGCATGGAGGTTCCTTAAAAAACTAAAAATAGAATTACCATAGGATCCAGCAATCCCACTTCTGGGCATATAGCCAGAGAAAACCATAAATGAAAAAGACACATTCACCACAATGTTCATTGCAGCACTATTTACAATAGCCAGGTAATGGAAGCAACCTAAATGCCCACAGACAGACGAACGGATAATGATGTGGTCCATCTATAAAACGGAATATTACTCAGCCATAAAAAGGAACGACACTGGGTCATCTGTGGAGATGTCGACGGATCTAGAGACTGTCATACAGAGTGAAGTAAGTCAGAAGGAGAAAAACAAATATTGTATATTAATGCATATATGTGGAACCTAGAAAGATGGTACAGATGACCCGGTTTGCAGGGCAGAAATAGAGACACAGAGGTAGAGAACAAACGTATGGACACCAAGAGGGGGGAAGCCATGGGTTGTTGGTGGTGGGATGAGTCGGGAGATTGGGATTGTCCTGTATACATGTATATGCATAAAATAGATAACTAATAATAATCCTGCTGAATAAAAAAATAAACTTAAATTTCAAAATTTTAAAAAATAAATAAAATTTTAAAATAAAACGGAAAAAAGTTCTTCCCTTCACACAGATGTATTTATAGGAATGAATTATTTCCATGCTTATATCTATAAATACATAGAAGAGGAATAAAATCTCACTTGAACCAAAAAAGAAAAAAAAAAAAAAAACAGAACCCACCAGTTATACACAGGAAAACCCTATCAGGGCACTGGCTCCAGCGGCAAACAATTCTGAAGTTGGTCAGAGGTGGGGAATCATCTCCCATGCAGCCAGCAGCCCCCCCAACCCCCGCAAGGAGCGTCGTCTTTGCAAAGCTGGGGGACCGTGCCGAGGCGTCTGTGAGTCAACGTGAGCCGAGCCCCAGGCCAGCTGCTGCTGAACTGTTCCCACCCTTCCCAGGTAAAACACCTGAATATGTCCAAGGACTTGAAAGCCTAGAGGAAGGGCCGTGGAGCCACAGCAGCGACAGCACGCAGGCCGACTTGGTGCCTGCAGGCCAGCCAGGATGGTCCTGGCCCCGGGCGCTCTTCTGGAAGCTTTCCATTTCCCTGCCTGAGATACTCCTCCTGTCCCGGCCCCCACTGCTTTTTTCCTTCCTCACCTCTGCCCGGGGAGAAATTCCAACGGAAGGTATGGGTGACACATCCTCTTCTTTAGCAGGTGGCAGCCCGGCAACTCCTGCAGAAAGTCCAGCAGAGCCCCACTCACACCGGGCCACCCACAGAGCCCTGGCCCCTCACTCCCTCCCACCAGCACAGCCCCGAGACTGCTGACGGGGCAGAGAATATGGCATCAGGCACAGCTGCAGGGGCTCTTGCTGCCTGGAGCCGTGTTTATATGGACCTCAACCCAGGCACACCTGGGGAGGGCTGGCCGGCAGGGTCAGGCTGCCCAGGTCAGCCCATCCTCACCCCTCAGGGACTCCCATTGCAGAAAATGGACCTCGCTGAACCGGCCAGGTCCAAGGAACAGGTGTGGGTTCCTGAGAGTCTGGATAGACAAGGGGCTGCAGCTCCGGCTTGTTTTCTAATCCTTTTATCTGGCCCATGAGTGGGAGACAACTTCAAGAAGACCCTCTCCTAATGAGAGGAACCCAGGAGTCAGGGAGAGGAGGGGTGATGGGTGGAGACAGAGGCCTGGTGCCCCGGCTGCGGTGGAAGCCTCTGGAAGACCAGGCAGAGGGAGGCCGCACAGAGTGATGCCCAGGGTCACAGACCTGTCGGAGCTGCTGTTTGTTAGCTCAAGTCCTGCTCTGAGGTGCTCTGTGTCAGCTCTGAGTGACAGGTGATCTGGGCTGCTCTGCAATGAGGGCTATGTGCACGGTACCTGTGTGCCCAGCCCTGCCGGGGTACCTGCCCAGGGCAGCTCCGTATCCTGGGAGGGGCCTGACCACGAGAGCACCATGGGCTGCTGGGGAGGGGGGGCCTGCCCAGGTGAGCTCCATATCCTGGGATTGCCCTGACCACGAGAGGCCCGTGGGCTGCTGGGGACCTGGTAAACGATGTCGGGACAGTCAGTGAAGCCACCGAGGATATACATCCAGTAGTTCCTAATTCCTACACCCTGCTGGTCATTCTACCATCCACCAGGACACGTTATTCTGTATGAGACTTCAGTGATGCCTTCTTCTGTATTGCATTGGTCCCCGAAAGGCTCTGCTGCCCTAGTAACCAGATTTGGGAATGGAGAAATGCTGCCGCCTTGTGGCCGTTTGCCACAACAGCAGCTTTAAACCCAGTGCTCATGGTCACTAAATATTCACACTCATTGCAGCCTGTAAACGGCACCTGCCCTGAAAAACAATCCTGGGGTCGAAAATGGACCCAAAACTTCTAAAGAGGGCAACCATGCAAGAGGACAATTTCAAGAGGTTAATTGTACTCTCCGTTTTTTTCTGTTTTTCTGTACCAGAAATTTAAAACGGCCCCTCCGCCACGCCCCGGTACCCGAGGCTTCCGTTGCCCTGCCTGGGCGGGCGGCGGGGCGCTGCCGGGGCGGGCTGGCCGCGGGGATGGCGGTAAGGCGCAAGGACAAGCGAAGCTGGGCCTCAAGAGGCAGCCCGCGGTCCCCGCCCCCGTCTACGGCCATACCACCCTGAACGCGCCCGATCTCGTCTGATCTCGGAAGCTAAGCAGGGTCGGGCCTGGTTAGTACTTGGATGGGAGACCGCCTGGGAATACCGGGTGCTGTAGGCTTTTGGCCTCCCGCTGCGGCTCCGCCTTCTCCTTTAGTCGCCCGCGGCGGTGGCCGCCAGCTCCGCCCCCCGCCGGGCACCGCTGCAGGCCCCACCTCCTCCGCCCCCTCCCACCACCACCACAAAGCGCCAGAGGGGTCGCTCCATGCGGCCCGAAGGCGGCCCTGGAAAGCAGCAGCACACCCGACGCTCCGGGGGTGGCTGGCCCGGACCCAGACTCCGCCGCGGGCCCGGGGGCCGTCCGTGTGGCCCGCGAGCCCCTCCACCTGCACCTGGCCGGCCCCACCGGCGCCCAGCCCCGGCTCCGCCACCTGTCCGCCGGTGTGTCTCTCCGCAGCTCTCTCCGGATAAAGCTGGATAAAGGTCTGGATGGGAAGGAGGGGCAGTGATTCAGCCTATTGCTCTTAGTGCCCCTCCCCCACACTCAGGAGCCCTTTGTGACAAGGCCACAGCTCTGTGATGCAGGCCTGGGGTTCTGCCATCAAGTGAACTCCCAGGGCTCTCTTGCCTGAGGGCGGCAATGCGGTTCAGAAGACGGAGAATCTCTTTTCTTTGAAAAACACTGTTGCTATCTGGCTGAGATCCAGCCCAACTTCCTGGGTGATTGATATCATCCTTGGCTTCCTGTGTGGACTGGGGCTCTTCCTCACGTTACTCCCCTGCTTCCAGAGTAATCCATTCTTAGCACCACCTAGGAAACCTAGAAACATCAGGAAGCATCAAGTAGAGCTGAAGGGGAGGAGCAGGAGTAGGAAGAAAAGTCGATCTTTGAAAGCTTGCAGAGATTGCCTGGAAGAACTGGAGGGGACTCACAACCTGGCTTCACCTCTGCGGAGCTGCCTGGGGAGGCTTCCTGGCAAGGGCAACTTTCATCAGCTCTCATGGCAAGACCCTCCTGGTGAGATGTGCAAAGCAGTGCCTGCTGGAGCCTGTGGAGGATACTGCTTGAAGGGTTGGGAACCCTGCAGGAACACCTCCTGTAGGGTTTCCTTCCTGGTTCAAGACACTCGAGAGGTGCTGGAAGCACATATTACAAGGTTTTGGGTAAAGCACGGGTGGACCCTACCCCTCAAGGTCCTCAAGCCCATCAATCTCTTGAAGTCGACAAAGTTCCAACCCTCCACCACCCTGCGGTTAGCCTCGTCCCCTTCAGCCACCTGTGTATCTGGGTCCCACTCAACAGTCACGTTTGCTGAGTTCCCGGAGAAACCTCCTCAGGCTCATTCAGGAGAGAAGGTGAGAACAGAAGAGTCCGTTCCTGCCCTGAAGAGGCCTCTCCTTGTCCCCTCCACTGTGTGTAAGGAAATCCAGAGTGCCCTGGGAGCGATTCCACCTGGTGACTACCATGGGCCCTCAAAGGCTTCTCTGACTGCACAGCAGGGCAGGCCACCTTCTCAGTCCCTCACACTCAGCCTTGTGGGCAGAACCTGGAAGAGTGAGACTGTGGAATGGGTCAAGAGGGACAGCCTAGAGCCAGGTCCAAGTTCAGCAATGGTCAGGAACGAGCCAAGAGAGGAGAGTGGTGGTCAGGCCTCAGGAGACACCTGCCATAGGGTAACAGTGATAGAGGTGAACTTAGGATCCCAATCTTTGAGAGGTGAAGAGGCCAGGGAGGCTGTGGAGGCCAAGGAGTCTCCTGCTCTTCAACCACAGTCTAGTGTTATCTTGGAAACCAAAGTGTTGACAAAATCCCAAACCACAAATGTACCTATGAGGAGTTTAGAGGTGCCAGGGGCCAGTAAAAGTTTTCTACTACCTAGAATGTCTGTTTTCCAACCTCTAGGTGAGCCATGCCTTAACATGGAGGTTGCTAGTGAGTTTAACTCCAAAGTACAGGTACAGTCAGACAACCAGCTTCAGGACTTTCCCAAACACAGGTTCCTTGCTGCAGACAACTTGGCTTCTCAGGTGCCTCAGTGCCATCCCCAGAGAGTCCCCACCAGAGACACGTTAGCTTCCCAGGAGCCAAGTGGCCTTATGGAAGGCCAAAGGAGCAACCTAGGGCAGCAGGAGCCCAAAACTTCAAAACTCCAAGACTCATGGAAGAGCCAGAGCAAGATGATTGCCCCTACTTACAAAAGAGAGGACCGTAGGAGGCATAAACCAGGAGAGCACGAAGAGAGGTTTAAAGAACGAGGGACCCCTCAAGCTGGAAGTATGAGCCGCCCTGCCCAGGTCAGGGGCATAACAGACTCTATTGGGAGCAGATGTCTCCAGCTCATGCCAGAGAAGAAATAGAGCCCTCCAGAAAGCCTCTTCAGAAAAAGGATGAGGCTATTTTTAAAGTGGATTTTCCCCAATAAAAAAGTCAATGGTCGAGATGCTCTGCAAAGAAAAAAAAAAAAAAAGCCCATATCAGCCACTGCCCGGAGTCACGGATCAGTCAAAAGCAGATCAATCTTGAAGAGTGAGACTGCTGAGGGTCAGGCACTCATGACAGCTGTTGGACAGATCGTAGAAGAAAAAAGAGCAATTCACCATGGACTTCATGCCACAGAGTTAAATGAGCACAGAGTGGAATTCCAAGTCCCAGTATGTGGGGGTTTCTGCTACCATAGGCTTACCTCCTACCCAGAGCAAGGGAGAATGATGGGTTCTACAGCCTGCAGTCATAAAGCCACCTCCAAGGGCCAGAGTTGTTCTGTCAGGGAAAGGGAAGTCAGACACCAACATAGTTTGAAAAGTGTAAGGTTTGACGATGAGCAGCTGGGCCTAAGGTGCCTCCCATCCTTGTCCCCCAGGAAGAGTGTGTTTCCAGTTAGTACCTGCCAGTATGGGCCAAGGATTCCAGGTGCCCCAGCCCGCCATCAACACTGTCCAAGGCATTGTCATCTTTGGGGAGGTGTCTTGCCTGGTCGACAGTAAAATCCTTCTTTAGTCTTCCCTTTAGTAGGAAAACATGTCTCCAAGTAAAAATTCAGTCCATGTAGAGAAAATGATTTTCTCATTAGCACATCCAAGATATTAAATGTTCCCCAATACATATATATATATATATTTTTTTTCTAATAAAAGCATAGTGTAATGGCAAAAAAAGAGAAATTTAAAACGGCATGGAAAAATGCTGAACATTAGGAATAATTAAAGCTATGCAAATCCAAATTACAAAAACCTATCCGCTCACACCAGTCAGAATGGCCATCAGCAAGAATTCTGCACAAAGTAAATGCTGAAGGGGTTTTAGAGAAATGCCTACCCTTGGTCCAAAGTGGGACATGGTAAGAGCCAGTAATGAAAACAAAAATGAGGTGCCTTGTAAAGGTAAATACTGAGCTACCATTCAATCAAGCATACCCACTGCTGGGCCTATCGCCTGAGGGGATGAGAATCAAAAAAACACAGGCTGGGCTTCACTGGTGGCGCAGTGGTTGAGAGCCCGCCTGCCAATGCAGGGGACACGCGTTCATGCTCCGGGTCGGGAAGATCCCACGTGCCGCGGAGCGGCTTGTCCCGTGAGCTAGGGCTGCTGGGCCTGCGCGTCCGGAGCCTGTGCTCTGCAATGGGAGGGTCCACCGCAGTGAGAGGCCCACGTACCGCAAAAAAAAAAAAAAAACAAACAAACAAACAAAAAACAAAAAAACACAGGCTGGCAATCCTCCACTCCAGCAATATTTACCATAGCCAACACTTGGAAGCTACGAAACTGTCCATCAACAGAGGAATGCACAAAGAAGAAGTGGTCCCTGTACACAATGGAATATGACTCCAATAAAAAATCTATATAAATACAATTTATAAAACAAACATAATTAAGGAGACATCAGCTCTTGGGGGCACGTTCCACTCTAATATTTAACCGAGGAACACCACTGCCCGGATGGTCTGTTTCCCTAGTTCCCAGGTTGGGAAAAGCAGAAATGCTGCCGCCCTCTGGCCATTACCTGCAACAGCAGCTTTAAGACCTGTGCTAAGGGTCACTTCATATGCAGCAGTACTGGTGGGCTGTAAATGAAACCTGCCCTCCAAACGTCTTGAGGGAGGTAATGGCCAAAATATTTCTAAATGTCACATACACTTCACGAAGACAATTTGAAGAGGTAAGCTGTACTCACAGTTGAAGAAAAGAAGGACATGCCAGAAAGCTCAATTTCAAGGGATTATGAGACGCATGCAAATCCAGCCACAAAGTGGTATCGGCTCACACTAGTCAGAACACACATCAGCAAAAAAACTACAAACAAAAAATGCTGAAGGTGTTGTGGAGAAGCGCATACCCTCAACTTTAAGCGGGACGTAAGCTGGTAAGAGCCACTAATGAGAACAGACTGGAGGTGCCTCTACAAGGTAAACATTCCGCTACCATATGATCCAGCAGGCCCACTCCTGGGCCTATAACCTAAGAAGACAGAATTGGAAAGACACAGGCAGGCAAATGTGCATTGCCGCAGCATTACAATAGCCATGACGTGGAAGCAACCAAAAAGCCCATCAACATATGAGGGGACAAAGAAGAACTGGTACATGTACAGACAGAATATTAGCCAAGGAAGAAAAGGACACAATGCCATTTGCAGCACCGTAGATGAGTCTAGAGGTGATCACGTGACTTGTAGTAAGTCAGAAAGAGAAAGACACGTATCGTATGATATCACTTATAGGTGTTACCTAAAAATTGATACCAGTGAAGATATTTCCACAGAGAAGGGCAATCCCAGATTCATTAAACAAACTTATGGTTCACCAACGGAAAGGTGTGAGGATTGGATACATTACGAGATTGGGGTGAACAGACATATACAAACACAGGTGAAATATATAATCACCAAAGACCTACAGAATACCAAGAGAAGACTACTCAACATTCTGTCATAACGTACATGGGAAAAGGATCCCAGCAAGAACAGACATATGTATATGTGTAAAAGAACCACATCTTGCACACCTGCAACAAGCCAAACATTGTAATCAAACACGCTGTGATAAAATAAAAAATAAAAAAAATTAAATTAAAAAAACGAACAAGAAGTAGTGAGACAAACTTAAGGGGCCTTCTCCTGGCACATTCCATTCTAAATTACAACGTAGAACACGACTTCCATTGAGGCTCTGCTGCCCTAGTAACCAGATTTGGTAAGGGAGAACTGCTGCCCCCTTGTGGCCGTTTCACACAACAGCACCTTTAATCCCAACGCTAATGTCAGTTGATATTCAAAATCATTGCAGGCCTGTAAATGACACCTGCCCTGAAAACAAATCCTGGGGTCATATATCGACCAAAAAATTCAAAAGACGTCCATATTTCAAAACGACACTTTCAAGAGGCATATTTTGTTCTGCATATTTGTTCTGCACATTAGGGTTCTGCTTCTTTTTCTTTCTTTCTTTCTTTGTTAAAAAAAAAACGGGAATGGAAAAAGGCAACCCTCAGAATGGGAGAAAATATTTGCAAACGAATCCACGGACAAAGGTTTAATCTCCAATATATATAACAGCTCATGCAGCTTAATATTAAAAAAAAAACAAACAACCCAATACAAAAATGGGCAGAAGATCTAAATAGACGTTTCTTCAAAGAAGACACAGAGATGGCCAAGACGCACATGAAAAGCTGCTCAACATCACTCATCATTAGAGAAATGCACATCAAAACTACAGTGAGGTATCACCTCACACCTGTTAGAATGGGCATCATCAGAAAATGTACAAACAACAAATGCTGGGGAGGGTGTGGACCAAAGGAACCTTCTTCCACTATTGGTGGGAATGTAAATTGATACAGTCACTATGGAGAACAGCATGGAGGTTCCTTAAAAAACTAAAAATAGAATTACCATAGGATCCAGCAATCCCACTTCTGGGCATATAGCCAGAGAAAACCATAAATGAAAAAGACACATTCACCACAATGTTCATTGCAGCACTATTTACAATAGCCAGGTAATGGAAGCAACCTAAATGCCCACAGACAGACGAACGGATAATGATGTGGTCCATCTATAAAACGGAATATTACTCAGCCATAAAAAGGAACGACACTGGGTCATCTGTGGAGATGTCGACGGATCTAGAGACTGTCATACAGAGTGAAGTAAGTCAGAAGGAGAAAAACAAATATTGTATATTAATGCATATATGTGGAACCTAGAAAGATGGTACAGATGACCCGGTTTGCAGGGCAGAAATAGAGACACAGAGGTAGAGAACAAACGTATGGACACCAAGAGGGGGGAAGCCATGGGTTGTTGGTGGTGGGATGAGTCGGGAGATTGGGATTGTCCTGTATACATGTATATGCATAAAATAGATAACTAATAATAATCCTGCTGAATAAAAAAATAAACTAAATTTCAAAATTTTAAAAAATAAATAAAATTTTAAAATAAAACGGAAAAAAAGTTCTTCCCTTCACACAGATGTATTTATAGGAATGAATTATTTCCATGCTTATATCTATAAATACATAGAAGAGGAATAAAATCTCACTTGAACCAAAAAAGAAAAAAAAAAAAAAAACAGAACCCACCAGTTATACACAGGAAAACCCTATCAGGGCACTGGCTCCAGCGGCAAACAATTCTGAAGTTGGTCAGAGGTGGGGAATCATCTCCCATGCAGCCAGCAGCCCCCCCAACCCCCGCAAGGAGCGTCGTCTTTGCAAAGCTGGGGGACCGTGCCGAGGCGTCTGTGAGTCAACGTGAGCCGAGCCCCAGGCCAGCTGCTGCTGAACTGTTCCCACCCTTCCCAGGTAAAACACCTGAATATGTCCAAGGACTTGAAAGCCTAGAGGAAGGGCCGTGGAGCCACAGCAGCGACAGCACGCAGGCCGACTTGGTGCCTGCAGGCCAGCCAGGATGGTCCTGGCCCCGGGCGCTCTTCTGGAAGCTTTCCATTTCCCTGCCTGAGATACTCCTCCTGTCCCGGCCCCCACTGCTTTTTTCCTTCCTCACCTCTGCCCGGGGAGAAATTCCAACGGAAGGTATGGGTGACACATCCTCTTCTTTAGCAGGTGGCAGCCCGGCAACTCCTGCAGAAAGTCCAGCAGAGCCCCACTCACACCGGGCCACCCACAGAGCCGTGGCCCCTCACTCCCTCCCACCAGCACAGCCCCGAGACTGCTGACGGGGCAGAGAATATGGCATCAGGCACAGCTGCAGGGGCTCTTGCTGCCTGGAGCCGTGTTTATATGGACCTCAACCCAGGCACACCTGGGGAGGGCTGGCCGGCAGGGTCAGGCTGCCCAGGTCAGCCCATCCTCACCCCTCAGGGACTCCCATTGCAGAAAATGGACCTCGCTGAACCGGCCAGGTCCAAGGAACAGGTGTGGGCTCCTGAGAGTCTGGATAGACAAGGGGCTGCAGCTCCGGCTTGTTTTCTAATCCTTTTATCTGGCCCATGAGTGGGAGACAACTTCAAGAAGACCCTCTCCTAATGAGAGGAACCCAGGAGTCAGGGAGAGGAGGGGTGATGGGTGGAGACAGAGGCCTGGTGCCCCGGCTGCGGTGGAAGCCTCTGGAAGACCAGGCAGAGGGAGGCCGCACAGAGTGATGCCCAGGGTCACAGACCTGTCGGAGCTGCTGTTTGTTAGCTCAAGTCCTGCTCTGAGGTGCTCTGTGTCAGCTCTGAGTGACAGGTGATCTGGGCTGCTCTGCAATGAGGGCTACGTGCACGGTACCTGTGTGCCCAGCCCTGCCGGGGTACCTGCCCAGGGCAGCTCCGTATCCTGGGAGGGGCCTGACCACGAGAGCACCATGGGCTGCTGGGGAGGGGGGGCCTGCCCAGGTGAGCTCCATATCCTGGGATTGCCCTGACCACGAGAGCCCCGTGGGCTGCTGGGGACCTGGTAAACGATGTCGGGACAGTCAGTGAAGCCACCGAGGATATACATCCAGTAGTTCCTAATTCCTACACCCTGCTGGTCATTCTACCATCCACCAGGACACGGTATTCTGTATGAGACTTCAGTGATGCCTTCTTCTGTATTGCATTGGTCCCCGAAAGGCTCTGCTGCCCTAGTAACCAGATTTGGGAATGGAGAAATGC
The DNA here is from genome assembly GCF_964341445.2 of Mesoplodon mirus. NCBI lineage: Eukaryota > Metazoa > Chordata > Mammalia > Artiodactyla > Ziphiidae > Mesoplodon > Mesoplodon mirus. The sequence goes on from NC_138976.1 coordinate 100,656,548, forward strand.
TGCCGCCTTGTGGCCGTTTGCCACAACAGCAGCTTTAAACCCAGTGCTCATGGTCACTAAATATTCACACTCATTGCAGCCTGTAAACGGCACCTGCCCTGAAAAACAATCCTGGGGTCGAAAATGGACCCAAAACTTCTAAAGAGGGCAACCATGCAAGAGGACAATTTCAAGAGGTTAATTGTACTCTCCGTTTTTTTCTGTTTTTCTGTACCAGAAATTTAAAACGGCCCCTCCGCCACGCCCCGGTACCCGAGGCCTCCGTTGCCCTGCCTGGGCGGGCGGCGGGGCGCTGCCGGGGCGGGCTGGCCGCGGGGATGGCGGTAAGGCGCAAGGACAAGCGAAGCTGGGCCTCAAGAGGCAGCCCGCGGTCCCCGCCCCCGTCTACGGCCATACCACCCTGAACGCGCCCGATCTCGTCTGATCTCGGAAGCTAAGCAGGGTCGGGCCTGGTTAGTACTTGGATGGGAGACCGCCTGGGAATACCGGGTGCTGTAGGCTTTTGGCCTCCCGCTGCGGCTCCGCCTTCTCCTTTAGTCGCCCGCGGCGGTGGCCGCCAGCTCCGCCCCACGCCGGGCACCGCTGCAGGCCCCACCTCCTCCGCCCCCCCCCACCACCACCACAAAGCGCCAGAGGGGTCGCTCCATGCGGCCCGAAGGCGGCCCTGGAAAGCAGCAGCACACCCGACGCTCCGGGGGTGGCTGGCCCGGACCCAGACTCCGCCGCGGGCCCGGGGGCCGTCCGTGCGGCCCGCGAGCCCCTCCACCTGCACCTGGCCGGCCCCAACGGCGCCCAGCCCCGGCGCCGCCACCTGTCCGCCAGTGTGGCTCTCCGCAGCTCTCTCCGGATAAAGCTGGATAAAGGTCTGGACGCGAAGGAGGGGCAGTGATTCAGCCTATTGCTCTTAGTGCCCCTCCCCCACACTCAGGAGCCCTTTGTGACAAGGCCACAGCTCTGTGATGCAGGCCTGGGGTTCTGCCATCAAGTGAACTCCCAGGGCTCTGTTGCCTGAGGGCGGCAATGCAGTTCAGAAGACGGAGAATCTCTTTTCTTTGAAAAACACTGCTGCTATCTGGCTGAGATCCAGCCCAACTTCCTGGGTGATTGATATCATCCTTGGCTTCCTGTGTGGACTGGGGCTCTTCCTCACGTTACTCCCCTGCTTCCAGAGTAATCCATTCTTAGCACCACCTAGGAAACCTAGAAACATCAGGAAGCATCAAGTAGAGCTGAAGGGGAGGAGCAGGAGTAGGAAGAAAAGTCGATCTTTGAAAGCTTGCAGAGATTGCCTGGAAGAACTGGAGGGGACTCACAACCTGGCTTCACCTCTGCGGAGCTGCCTGGGGAGGCTTCCTGGCAAGGGCAACTTTCATCAGCTCTCATGTCAAGACCCTCCTGGTGAGATGTGCAAAGCAGTGCCTGCTGGAGCCTGTGGAGGATACTGCTTGAAGGGTTGGGAACCCTGCAGGAACACCTCCTGTAGGGTTTCCTTCCTGGTTCAAGACACTCGAGAGGTGCTGGAAGCACATATTACAAGGTTTTGGGTAAAGCACGGGTGGACCCTACCCCTCAAGGTCCTCAAGCCCATCAATCTCTTGAAGTCGACAAAGTTCCAACCCTCCACCACCCTGCGGTTAGCCTCGTCCCCTTCAGCCACCTGTGTATCTGGGTCCCACTCAACAGTCACGTTTGCTGAGTTCCCGGAGAAACCTCCTCAGGCTCATTCAGGAGAGAAGGTGAGAACAGAAGAGTCCGTTCCTGCCCTGAAGAGGCCTCTCCTTGTCCCCTCCACTGTGTGTAAGGAAATCCAGAGTGCCCTGGGAGCGATTCCACCTGGTGACTACCATGGGCCCTCAAAGGCTTCTCTGACTGCACAGCAGGGCAGGCCACCTTCTCAGTCCCTCACACTCAGCCTTGTGGGCAGAACCTGGAAGAGTGAGACTGTGGAATGGGTCAAGAGGGACAGCCTAGAGCCAGGTCCAAGTTCAGCAATGGTCAGGAACGAGCCAAGAGAGGAGAGTGGTGGTCAGGCCTCAGGAGACACCTGCCATAGGGTAACAGTGATAGAGGTGAACTTAGGATCCCAATCTTTGAGAGGTGAAGAGGCCAGGGAGGCTGTGGAGGCCAAGGAGTCTCCTGCTCTTCAACCACAGTCTAGTGTTATCTTGGAAACCAAAGTGTTGACAAAATCCCAAACCACAAATGTACCTATGAGGAGTTTAGAGGTGCCAGGGGCCAGTAAAAGTTTCCTACTACCTAGAATGTCTGTTTTCCAACCTCTAGGTGAGCCATGCCTTAACATGGAGGTTGCTAGTGAGTTTAACTCCAAAGTACAGGTACAGTCAGACAACCAGCTTCAGGACTTTCCCAAACACAGGTTCCTTGCTGCAGACAACTTGGCTTCTCAGGTGCCTCAGTGCCATCCCCAGAGAGTCCCCACCAGAGACACGTTAGCTTCCCAGGAGCCAAGTGGCCTTATGGAAGGCCAAAGGAGCAACCTAGGGCAGCAGGAGCCCAAAACTTCAAAACTCCAAGACTCATGGAAGAGCCAGAGCAAGATGATTGCCCCTACTTACAAAAGAGAGGACCGTAGGAGGCATAAACCAGGAGAGCACGAAGAGAGGTTTAAAGAACGAGGGACCCCTCAAGCTGGAAGTATGAGCCGCCCTGCCCAGGTCAGGGGCATAACAGACTCTATTGGGAGCAGATGTCTCCAGCTCATGCCAGAGAAGAAATAGAGCCCTCCAGAAAGCCTCTTCAGAAAAAGGATGAGGCTATTTTTAAAGTGGATTTTCCCCAATAAAAAAGTCAATGGTCGAGATGCTCTGCAAAGAAAAAAAAAAAAAAGCCCATATCAGCCACTGCCCGGAGTCACGGATCAGTCAAAAGCAGATCAATCTTGAAGAGTGAGACTGCTGAGGGTCAGGCACTCATGACAGCTGTTGGACAGATCGTAGAAGAAAAAAGAGCAATTCACCATGGACTTCATGCCACAGAGTTAAATGAGCACAGAGTGGAATTCCAAGTCCCAGTATGTGGGGGTTTCTGCTACCATAGGCTTACCTCCTACCCAGAGCAAGGGAGAATGATGGGTTCTACAGCCTGCAGTCATAAAGCCACCTCCAAGGGCCAGAGTTGTTCTGTCAGGGAAAGGGAAGTCAGACACCAACATAGTTTGAAAAGTGTAAGGTTTGACGATGAGCAGCTGGGCCTAAGGTGCCTCCCATCCTTGTCCCCCAGGAAGAGTGTGTTTCCAGTTAGTACCTGCCAGTATGGGCCAAGGATTCCAGGTGCCCCAGCCCGCCATCAACACTGTCCAAGGCATTGTCATCTTTGGGGAGGTGTCTTGCCTGGTCGACAGTAAAATCCTTCTTTAGTCTTCCCTTTAGTAGGAAAACATGTCTCCAAGTAAAAATTCAGTCCATGTAGAGAAAATGATTTTCTCATTAGCACATCCAAGATATTAAATGTTCCCCAATACATATATATATATATATATTTTTTCTAATAAAAGCATAGTGTAATGGCAAAAAAAGAGAAATTTAAAACGGCATGGAAAAATGCTGAACATTAGGAATAATTAAAGCTATGCAAATCCAAATTACAAAAACCTATCCGCTCACACCAGTCAGAATGGCCATCAGCAAGAATTCTGCACAAAGTAAATGCTGAAGGGGTTTTAGAGAAATGCCTACCCTTGGTCCAAAGTGGGACATGGTAAGAGCCAGTAATGAAAACAAAAATGAGGTGCCTTGTAAAGGTAAATACTGAGCTACCATTCAATCAAGCATACCCACTGCTGGGCCTATCGCCTGAGGGGATGAGAATCAAAAAAACACAGGCTGGGCTTCACTGGTGGCGCAGTGGTTGAGAGCCCGCCTGCCAATGCAGGGGACACGCGTTCATGCTCCGGGTCGGGAAGATCCCACGTGCCGCGGAGCGGCTTGTCCCGTGAGCTAGGGCTGCTGGGCCTGCGCGTCCGGAGCCTGTGCTCTGCAATGGGAGGGTCCACCGCAGTGAGAGGCCCACGTACCGCAAAAAAAAAAAAAAAAAAAACAAACAAACAAAAAACAAAAAAACACAGGCTGGCAATCCTCCACTCCAGCAATATTTACCATAGCCAACACTTGGAAGCTACGAAACTGTCCATCAACAGAGGAATGCACAAAGAAGAAGTGGTCCCTGTACACAATGGAATATGACTCCAATAAAAAATCTATATAAATACAATTTATAAAACAAACATAATTAAGGAGACATCAGCTCTTGGGGGCACGTTCCACTCTAATATTTAACCGAGGAACACCACTGCCCGGATGGTCTGTTTCCCTAGTTCCCAGGTTGGGAAAAGCAGAAATGCTGCCGCCCTCTGGCCATTACCTGCAACAGCAGCTTTAAGACCTGTGCTAAGGGTCACTTCATATGCAGCAGTACTGGTGGGCTGTAAATGAAACCTGCCCTCCAAACGTCTTGAGGGAGGTAATGGCCAAAATATTTCTAAATGTCACATACACTTCACGAAGACAATTTGAAGAGGTAAGCTGTACTCACAGTTGAAGAAAAGAAGGACATGCCAGAAAGCTCAATTTCAAGGGATTATGAGACGCATGCAAATCCAGCCACAAAGTGGTATCGGCTCACACTAGTCAGAACACACATCAGCAAAAAAACTACAAACAAAAAATGCTGAAGGTGTTGTGGAGAAGCGCATACCCTCAACTTTAAGCGGGACGTAACCTGGTAAGAGCCACTAATGAGAACAGACTGGAGGTGCCTCTACAAGGTAAACATTCCGCTACCATATGATCCAGCAGGCCCACTCCTGGGCCTATAACCTAAGAAGACAGAATTGGAAAGACACAGGCAGGCAAATGTGCATTGCCGCAGCATTACAATAGCCATGACGTGGAAGCAACCAAAAAGCCCATCAACAGATGAGGGGACAAAGAAGAACTGGTACATGTACAGACAGAATATTAGCCAAGGAAGAAAAGGACACAATGCCATTTGCAGCACCGTAGATGAGTCTAGAGGTGATCACGTGACTTGTAGTAAGTCAGAAAGAGAAAGACACGTATCGTATGATATCACTTATAGGTGTTACCTAAAAATTGATACCAGTGAAGATATTTCCACAGAGAAGGGCAATCCCAGATTCATTAAACAAACTTATGGTTCACCAACGGAAAGGTGTGAGGATTGGATACATTACGAGATTGGGGTGAACAGACATATACAAACACAGGTGAAATATATAATCACCAAAGACCTACAGAATACCAAGAGAAGACTACTCAACATTCTGTCATAACGTACATGGGAAAAGGATCCCAGCAAGAACAGACATATGTATATGTGTAAAAGAACCACATCTTGCACACCTGCAACAAGCCAAACATTGTAATCAAACACGCTGTGATAAAATAAAAAATAAAAAAAATTAAATTAAAAAAACGAACAAGAAGTAGTGAGACAAACTTAAGGGGCCTTCTCCTGGCACATTCCATTCTAAATTACAACGTAGAACACGACTTCCATTGAGGCTCTGCTGCCCTAGTAACCAGATTTGGTAAGGGAGAACTGCTGCCCCCTTGTGGCCGTTTCACACAACAGCACCTTTAATCCCAACGCTAATGTCAGTTGATATTCAAAATCATTGCAGGCCTGTAAATGACACCTGCCCTGAAAACAAATCCTGGGGTCATATATCGACCAAAAAATTCAAAAGACGTCCATATTTCAAAACGACACTTTCAAGAGGCATATTTTGTTCTGCATATTTGTTCTGCACATTAGGGTTCTGCTTCTTTTTCTTTCTTTCTTTCTTTGTTAAAAAAAAAACGGGAATGGAAAAAGGCAACCCTCAGAATGGGAGAAAATATTTGCAAACGAATCCACGGACAAAGGTTTAATCTCCAATATATATAACAGCTCATGCAGCTTAATATTAAAAAAAAAACAAACAACCCAATACAAAAATGGGCAGAAGATCTAAATAGACGTTTCTTCAAAGAAGACACAGAGATGGCCAAGACGCACATGAAAAGCTGCTCAACATCACTCATCATTAGAGAAATGCACATCAAAACTACAGTGAGGTATCACCTCACACCTGTTAGAATGGGCATCATCAGAAAATGTACAAACAACAAATGCTGGGGAGGGTGTGGACCAAAGGAACCTTCTTCCACTATTGGTGGGAATGTAAATTGATACAGTCACTATGGAGAACAGCATGGAGGTTCCTTAAAAAACTAAAAATAGAATTACCATAGGATCCAGCAATCCCACTTCTGGGCATATAGCCAGAGAAAACCATAAATGAAAAAGACACATTCACCACAATGTTCATTGCAGCACTATTTACAATAGCCAGGTAATGGAAGCAACCTAAATGCCCACAGACAGACGAACGGATAATGATGTGGTCCATCTATAAAACGGAATATTACTCAGCCATAAAAAGGAACGACACTGGGTCATCTGTGGAGATGTCGACGGATCTAGAGACTGTCATACAGAGTGAAGTAAGTCAGAAGGAGAAAAACAAATATTGTATATTAATGCATATATGTGGAACCTAGAAAGATGGTACAGATGACCCGGTTTGCAGGGCAGAAATAGAGACACAGAGGTAGAGAACAAACGTATGGACACCAAGAGGGGGGAAGCCATGGGTTGTTGGTGGTGGGATGAGTCGGGAGATTGGGATTGTCCTGTATACATGTATATGCATAAAATAGATAACTAATAATAATCCTGCTGAATAAAAAAATAAACTAAATTTCAAAATTTTAAAAAATAAATAAAATTTTAAAATAAAACGGAAAAAAAGTTCTTCCCTTCACACAGATGTATTTATAGGAATGAATTATTTCCATGCTTATATCTATAAATACATAGAAGAGGAATAAAATCTCACTTGAACCAAAAAAGAAAAAAAAAAAAAAAACAGAACCCACCAGTTATACACAGGAAAACCCTATCAGGGCACTGGCTCCAGCGGCAAACAATTCTGAAGTTGGTCAGAGGTGGGGAATCATCTCCCATGCAGCCAGCAGCCCCCCCAACCCCCGCAAGGAGCGTCGTCTTTGCAAAGCTGGGGGACCGTGCCGAGGCGTCTGTGAGTCAACGTGAGCCGAGCCCCAGGCCAGCTGCTGCTGAACTGTTCCCACCCTTCCCAGGTAAAACACCTGAATATGTCCAAGGACTTGAAAGCCTAGAGGAAGGGCCGTGGAGCCACAGCAGCGACAGCACGCAGGCCGACTTGGTGCCTGCAGGCCAGCCAGGATGGTCCTGGCCCCGGGCGCTCTTCTGGAAGCTTTCCATTTCCCTGCCTGAGATACTCCTCCTGTCCCGGCCCCCACTGCTTTTTTCCTTCCTCACCTCTGCCCGGGGAGAAATTCCAACGGAAGGTATGGGTGACACATCCTCTTCTTTAGCAGGTGGCAGCCCGGCAACTCCTGCAGAAAGTCCAGCAGAGCCCCACTCACACCGGGCCACCCACAGAGCCGTGGCCCCTCACTCCCTCCCACCAGCACAGCCCCGAGACTGCTGACGGGGCAGAGAATATGGCATCAGGCACAGCTGCAGGGGCTCTTGCTGCCTGGAGCCGTGTTTATATGGACCTCAACCCAGGCACACCTGGGGAGGGCTGGCCGGCAGGGTCAGGCTGCCCAGGTCAGCCCATCCTCACCCCTCAGGGACTCCCATTGCAGAAAATGGACCTCGCTGAACCGGCCAGGTCCAAGGAACAGGTGTGGGCTCCTGAGAGTCTGGATAGACAAGGGGCTGCAGCTCCGGCTTGTTTTCTAATCCTTTTATCTGGCCCATGAGTGGGAGACAACTTCAAGAAGACCCTCTCCTAATGAGAGGAACCCAGGAGTCAGGGAGAGGAGGGGTGATGGGTGGAGACAGAGGCCTGGTGCCCCGGCTGCGGTGGAAGCCTCTGGAAGACCAGGCAGAGGGAGGCCGCACAGAGTGATGCCCAGGGTCACAGACCTGTCGGAGCTGCTGTTTGTTAGCTCAAGTCCTGCTCTGAGGTGCTCTGTGTCAGCTCTGAGTGACAGGTGATCTGGGCTGCTCTGCAATGAGGGCTACGTGCACGGTACCTGTGTGCCCAGCCCTGCCGGGGTACCTGCCCAGGGCAGCTCCGTATCCTGGGAGGGGCCTGACCACGAGAGCACCATGGGCTGCTGGGAAGGGGGGCCCTGCCCAGGTGAGCTCCATATCCTGGGATTGCCCTGACCACGAGAGGCCCGTGGGCTGCTGGGGACCTGGTAAACGATGTCGGGACAGTCAGTGAAGCCACCGAGGATATACATCCAGTAGTTCCTAATTCCTACACCCTGCTGGTCATTCTACCATCCACCAGGACACGTTATTCTGTATGAGACTTCAGTGATGCCTTCTTCTGTATTGCATTGGTCCCCGAAAGGCTCTGCTGCCCTAGTAACCAGATTTGGGAATGGAGAAATGCTGCCGCCTTGTGGCCGTTTGCCACAACAGCAGCTTTAAACCCAGTGCTCATGGTCACTAAATATTCACACTCATTGCAGCCTGTAAACGGCACCTGCCCTGAAAAACAATCCTGGGGTCGAAAATGGACCCAAAACTTCTAAAGAGGGCAACCATGCAAGAGGACAATTTCAAGAGGTTAATTGTACTCTCCGTTTTTTTCTGTTTTTCTGTACCAGAAATTTAAAACGGCCCCTCCGCCACGCCCCGGTACCCGAGGCCTCCGTTGCCCTGCCTGGGCGGGCGGCGGGGCGCTGCCGGGGCGGGCTGGCCGCGGGGATGGCGGTAAGGCGCAAGGACAAGCGAAGCTGGGCCTCAAGAGGCAGCCCGCGGTCCCCGCCCCCGTCTACGGCCATACCACCCTGAACGCGCCCGATCTCGTCTGATCTCGGAAGCTAAGCAGGGTCGGGCCTGGTTAGTACTTGGATGGGAGACCGCCTGGGAATACCGGGTGCTGTAGGCTTTTGGCCTCCCGCTGCGGCTCCGCCTTCTCCTTTAGTCGCCCGCGGCGGTGGCCGCCAGCTCCGCCCCACGCCGGGCACCGCTGCAGGCCCCACCTCCTCCGCCCCCCCCCACCACCACCACAAAGCGCCAGAGGGGTCGCTCCATGCGGCCCGAAGGCGGCCCTGGAAAGCAGCAGCACACCCGACGCTCCGGGGGTGGCTGGCCCGGACCCAGACTCCGCCGCGGGCCCGGGGGCCGTCCGTGCGGCCCGCGAGCCCCTCCACCTGCACCTGGCCGGCCCCAACGGCGCCCAGCCCCGGCGCCGCCACCTGTCCGCCAGTGTGGCTCTCCGCAGCTCTCTCCGGATAAAGCTGGATAAAGGTCTGGACGCGAAGGAGGGGCAGTGATTCAGCCTATTGCTCTTAGTGCCCCTCCCCCACACTCAGGAGCCCTTTGTGACAAGGCCACAGCTCTGTGATGCAGGCCTGGGGTTCTGCCATCAAGTGAACTCCCAGGGCTCTGTTGCCTGAGGGCGGCAATGCAGTTCAGAAGACGGAGAATCTCTTTTCTTTGAAAAACACTGCTGCTATCTGGCTGAGATCCAGCCCAACTTCCTGGGTGATTGATATCATCCTTGGCTTCCTGTGTGGACTGGGGCTCTTCCTCACGTTACTCCCCTGCTTCCAGAGTAATCCATTCTTAGCACCACCTAGGAAACCTAGAAACATCAGGAAGCATCAAGTAGAGCTGAAGGGGAGGAGCAGGAGTAGGAAGAAAAGTCGATCTTTGAAAGCTTGCAGAGATTGCCTGGAAGAACTGGAGGGGACTCACAACCTGGCTTCACCTCTGCGGAGCTGCCTGGGGAGGCTTCCTGGCAAGGGCAACTTTCATCAGCTCTCATGTCAAGACCCTCCTGGTGAGATGTGCAAAGCAGTGCCTGCTGGAGCCTGTGGAGGATACTGCTTGAAGGGTTGGGAACCCTGCAGGAACACCTCCTGTAGGGTTTCCTTCCTGGTTCAAGACACTCGAGAGGTGCTGGAAGCACATATTACAAGGTTTTGGGTAAAGCACGGGTGGACCCTACCCCTCAAGGTCCTCAAGCCCATCAATCTCTTGAAGTCGACAAAGTTCCAACCCTCCACCACCCTGCGGTTAGCCTCGTCCCCTTCAGCCACCTGTGTATCTGGGTCCCACTCAACAGTCACGTTTGCTGAGTTCCCGGAGAAACCTCCTCAGGCTCATTCAGGAGAGAAGGTGAGAACAGAAGAGTCCGTTCCTGCCCTGAAGAGGCCTCTCCTTGTCCCCTCCACTGTGTGTAAGGAAATCCAGAGTGCCCTGGGAGCGATTCCACCTGGTGACTACCATGGGCCCTCAAAGGCTTCTCTGACTGCACAGCAGGGCAGGCCACCTTCTCAGTCCCTCACACTCAGCCTTGTGGGCAGAACCTGGAAGAGTGAGACTGTGGAATGGGTCAAGAGGGACAGCCTAGAGCCAGGTCCAAGTTCAGCAATGGTCAGGAACGAGCCAAGAGAGGAGAGTGGTGGTCAGGCCTCAGGAGACACCTGCCATAGGGTAACAGTGATAGAGGTGAACTTAGGATCCCAATCTTTGAGAGGTGAAGAGGCCAGGGAGGCTGTGGAGGCCAAGGAGTCTCCTGCTCTTCAACCACAGTCTAGTGTTATCTTGGAAACCAAAGTGTTGACAAAATCCCAAACCACAAATGTACCTATGAGGAGTTTAGAGGTGCCAGGGGCCAGTAAAAGTTTCCTACTACCTAGAATGTCTGTTTTCCAACCTCTAGGTGAGCCATGCCTTAACATGGAGGTTGCTAGTGAGTTTAACTCCAAAGTACAGGTACAGTCAGACAACCAGCTTCAGGACTTTCCCAAACACAGGTTCCTTGCTGCAGACAACTTGGCTTCTCAGGTGCCTCAGTGCCATCCCCAGAGAGTCCCCACCAGAGACACGTTAGCTTCCCAGGAGCCAAGTGGCCTTATGGAAGGCCAAAGGAGCAACCTAGGGCAGCAGGAGCCCAAAACTTCAAAACTCCAAGACTCATGGAAGAGCCAGAGCAAGATGATTGCCCCTACTTACAAAAGAGAGGACCGTAGGAGGCATAAACCAGGAGAGCACGAAGAGAGGTTTAAAGAACGAGGGACCCCTCAAGCTGGAAGTATGAGCCGCCCTGCCCAGGTCAGGGGCATAACAGACTCTATTGGGAGCAGATGTCTCCAGCTCATGCCAGAGAAGAAATAGAGCCCTCCAGAAAGCCTCTTCAGAAAAAGGATGAGGCTATTTTTAAAGTGGATTTTCCCCAATAAAAAAGTCAATGGTCGAGATGCTCTGCAAAGAAAAAAAAAAAAAAGCCCATATCAGCCACTGCCCGGAGTCACGGATCAGTCAAAAGCAGATCAATCTTGAAGAGTGAGACTGCTGAGGGTCAGGCACTCATGACAGCTGTTGGACAGATCGTAGAAGAAAAAAGAGCAATTCACCATGGACTTCATGCCACAGAGTTAAATGAGCACAGAGTGGAATTCCAAGTCCCAGTATGTGGGGGTTTCTGCTACCATAGGCTTACCTCCTACCCAGAGCAAGGGAGAATGATGGGTTCTACAGCCTGCAGTCATAAAGCCACCTCCAAGGGCCAGAGTTGTTCTGTCAGGGAAAGGGAAGTCAGACACCAACATAGTTTGAAAAGTGTAAGGTTTGACGATGAGCAGCTGGGCCTAAGGTGCCTCCCATCCTTGTCCCCCAGGAAGAGTGTGTTTCCAGTTAGTACCTGCCAGTATGGGCCAAGGATTCCAGGTGCCCCAGCCCGCCATCAACACTGTCCAAGGCATTGTCATCTTTGGGGAGGTGTCTTGCCTGGTCGACAGTAAAATCCTTCTTTAGTCTTCCCTTTAGTAGGAAAACATGTCTCCAAGTAAAAATTCAGTCCATGTAGAGAAAATGATTTTCTCATTAGCACATCCAAGATATTAAATGTTCCCCAATACATATATATATATATATATTTTTTCTAATAAAAGCATAGTGTAATGGCAAAAAAAGAGAAATTTAAAACGGCATGGAAAAATGCTGAACATTAGGAATAATTAAAGCTATGCAAATCCAAATTACAAAAACCTATCCGCTCACACCAGTCAGAATGGCCATCAGCAAGAATTCTGCACAAAGTAAATGCTGAACGGGTTTTAGAGAAATGCCTACCCTTGGTCCAAAGTGGGACATGGTAAGAGCCAGGAATGAAAACAAAAATGAGGTGCCTTGTAAAGGTAAATACTGAGCTACCATTCAATCAAGCATACCCACTGCTGGGCCTATCGCCTGAGGGGATGAGAATCAAAAAAACACAGGCTGGGCTTCACTGGTGGCGCAGTGGTTGAGAGCCCGCCTGCCAATGCAGGGGACACGCGTTCATGCTCCGGGTCGGGAAGATCCCACGTGCCGCGGAGCGGCTTGTCCCGTGAGCTAGGGCTGCTGGGCCTGCGCGTCCGGAGCCTGTGCTCTGCAATGGGAGGGTCCACCGCAGTGAGAGGCCCACGTACCGCAAAAAAAAAAAAAAAAAAAACAAACAAACAAAAAACAAAAAAACACAGGCTGGCAATCCTCCACTCCAGCAATATTTACCATAGCCAACACTTGGAAGCTACGAAACTGTCCATCAACAGAGGAATGCACAAAGAAGAAGTGGTCCCTGTACACAATGGAATATGACTCCAATAAAAAATCTATATAAATACAATTTATAAAACAAACATAATTAAGGAGACATCAGCTCTTGGGGGCACGTTCCACTCTAATATTTAACCGAGGAACACCACTGCCCGGATGGTCTGTTTCCCTAGTTCCCAGGTTGGGAAAAGCAGAAATGCTGCCGCCCTCTGGCCATTACCTGCAACAGCAGCTTTAAGACCTGTGCTAAGGGTCACTTCATATGCAGCAGTACTGGTGGGCTGTAAATGAAACCTGCCCTCCAAACGTCTTGAGGGAGGTAATGGCCAAAATATTTCTAAATGTCACATACACTTCACGAAGACAATTTGAAGAGGTAAGCTGTACTCACAGTTGAAGAAAAGAAGGACATGCCAGAAAGCTCAATTTCAAGGGATTATGAGACGCATGCAAATCCAGCCACAAAGTGGTATCGGCTCACACTAGTCAGAACACACATCAGCAAAAAAACTACAAACAAAAAATGCTGAAGGTGTTGTGGAGAAGCGCATACCCTCAACTTTAAGCGGGACGTAACCTGGTAAGAGCCACTAATGAGAACAGACTGGAGGTGCCTCTACAAGGTAAACATTCCGCTACCATATGATCCAGCAGGCCCACTCCTGGGCCTATAACCTAAGAAGACAGAATTGGAAAGACACAGGCAGGCAAATGTGCATTGCCGCAGCATTACAATAGCCATGACGTGGAAGCAACCAAAAAGCCCATCAACAGATGAGGGGACAAAGAAGAACTGGTACATGTACAGACAGAATATTAGCCAAGGAAGAAAAGGACACAATGCCATTTGCAGCACCGTAGATGAGTCTAGAGGTGATCACGTGACTTGTAGTAAGTCAGAAAGAGAAAGACACGTATCGTATGATATCACTTATAGGTGTTACCTAAAAATTGATACCAGTGAAGATATTTCCACAGAGAAGGGCAATCCCAGATTCATTAAACAAACTTATGGTTCACCAACGGAAAGGTGTGAGGATTGGATACATTACGAGATTGGGGTGAACAGACATATACAAACACAGGTGAAATATATAATCACCAAAGACCTACAGAATACCAAGAGAAGACTACTCAACATTCTGTCATAACGTACATGGGAAAAGGATCCCAGCAAGAACAGACATATGTATATGTGTAAAAGAACCACATCTTGCACACCTGCAACAAGCCAAACATTGTAATCAAACACGCTGTGATAAAATAAAAAATAAAAAAAATTAAATTAAAAAAACGAACAAGAAGTAGTGAGACAAACTTAAGGGGCCTTCTCCTGGCACATTCCATTCTAAATTACAACGTAGAACACGACTTCCATTGAGGCTCTGCTGCCCTAGTAACCAGATTTGGTAAGGGAGAACTGCTGCCCCCTTGTGGCCGTTTCACACAACAGCACCTTTAATCCCAACGCTAATGTCAGTTGATATTCAAAATCATTGCAGGCCTGTAAATGACACCTGCCCTGAAAACAAATCCTGGGGTCATATATCGACCAAAAAATTCAAAAGACGTCCATATTTCAAAACGACACTTTCAAGAGGCATATTTTGTTCTGCATATTTGTTCTGCACATTAGGGTTCTGCTTCTTTTTCTTTCTTTCTTTCTTTGTTAAAAAAAAAACGGGAATGGAAAAAGGCAACCCTCAGAATGGGAGAAAATATTTGCAAACGAATCCACGGACAAAGGTTTAATCTCCAATATATATAACAGCTCATGCAGCTTAATATTAAAAAAAAAACAAACAACCCAATACAAAAATGGGCAGAAGATCTAAATAGACGTTTCTTCAAAGAAGACACAGAGATGGCCAAGACGCACATGAAAAGCTGCTCAACATCACTCATCATTAGAGAAATGCACATCAAAACTACAGTGAGGTATCACCTCACACCTGTTAGAATGGGCATCATCAGAAAATGTACAAACAACAAATGCTGGGGAGGGTGTGGACCAAAGGAACCTTCTTCCACTATTGGTGGGAATGTAAATTGATACAGTCACTATGGAGAACAGCATGGAGGTTCCTTAAAAAACTAAAAATAGAATTACCATAGGATCCAGCAATCCCACTTCTGGGCATATAGCCAGAGAAAACCATAAATGAAAAAGACACATTCACCACAATGTTCATTGCAGCACTATTTACAATAGCCAGGTAATGGAAGCAACCTAAATGCCCACAGACAGACGAACGGATAATGATGTGGTCCATCTATAAAACGGAATATTACTCAGCCATAAAAAGGAACGACACTGGGTCATCTGTGGAGATGTCGACGGATCTAGAGACTGTCATACAGAGTGAAGTAAGTCAGAAGGAGAAAAACAAATATTGTATATTAATGCATATATGTGGAACCTAGAAAGATGGTACAGATGACCCGGTTTGCAGGGCAGAAATAGAGACACAGAGGTAGAGAACAAACGTATGGACACCAAGAGGGGGGAAGCCATGGGTTGTTGGTGGTGGGATGAGTCGGGAGATTGGGATTGTCCTGTATACATGTATATGCATAAAATAGATAACTAATAATAATCCTGCTGAATAAAAAAATAAACTAAATTTCAAAATTTTAAAAAATAAATAAAATTTTAAAATAAAACGGAAAAAAAGTTCTTCCCTTCACACAGATGTATTTATAGGAATGAATTATTTCCATGCTTATATCTATAAATACATAGAAGAGGAATAAAATCTCACTTGAACCAAAAAAGAAAAAAAAAAAAAAAACAGAACCCACCAGTTATACACAGGAAAACCCTATCAGGGCACTGGCTCCAGCGGCAAACAATTCTGAAGTTGGTCAGAGGTGGGGAATCATCTCCCATGCAGCCAGCAGCCCCCCCAACCCCCGCAAGGAGCGTCGTCTTTGCAAAGCTGGGGGACCGTGCCGAGGCGTCTGTGAGTCAACGTGAGCCGAGCCCCAGGCCAGCTGCTGCTGAACTGTTCCCACCCTTCCCAGGTAAAACACCTGAATATGTCCAAGGACTTGAAAGCCTAGAGGAAGGGCCGTGGAGCCACAGCAGCGACAGCACGCAGGCCGACTTGGTGCCTGCAGGCCAGCCAGGATGGTCCTGGCCCCGGGCGCTCTTCTGGAAGCTTTCCATTTCCCTGCCTGAGATACTCCTCCTGTCCCGGCCCCCACTGCTTTTTTCCTTCCTCACCTCTGCCCGGGGAGAAATTCCAACGGAAGGTATGGGTGACACATCCTCTTCTTTAGCAGGTGGCAGCCCGGCAACTCCTGCAGAAAGTCCAGCAGAGCCCCACTCACACCGGGCCACCCACAGAGCCGTGGCCCCTCACTCCCTCCCACCAGCACAGCCCCGAGACTGCTGACGGGGCAGAGAATATGGCATCAGGCACAGCTGCAGGGGCTCTTGCTGCCTGGAGCCGTGTTTATATGGACCTCAACCCAGGCACACCTGGGGAGGGCTGGCCGGCAGGGTCAGGCTGCCCAGGTCAGCCCATCCTCACCCCTCAGGGACTCCCATTGCAGAAAATGGACCTCGCTGAACCGGCCAGGTCCAAGGAACAGGTGTGGGCTCCTGAGAGTCTGGATAGACAAGGGGCTGCAGCTCCGGCTTGTTTTCTAATCCTTTTATCTGGCCCATGAGTGGGAGACAACTTCAAGAAGACCCTCTCCTAATGAGAGGAACCCAGGAGTCAGGGAGAGGAGGGGTGATGGGTGGAGACAGAGGCCTGGTGCCCCGGCTGCGGTGGAAGCCTCTGGAAGACCAGGCAGAGGGAGGCCGCACAGAGTGATGCCCAGGGTCACAGACCTGTCGGAGCTGCTGTTTGTTAGCTCAAGTCCTGCTCTGAGGTGCTCTGTGTCAGCTCTGAGTGACAGGTGATCTGGGCTGCTCTGCAATGAGGGCTACGTGCACGGTACCTGTGTGCCCAGCCCTGCCGGGGTACCTGCCCAGGGCAGCTCCGTATCCTGGGAGGGGCCTGACCACGAGAGCACCATGGGCTGCTGGGAAGGGGGGCCCTGCCCAGGTGAGCTCCATATCCTGGGATTGCCCTGACCACGAGAGGCCCGTGGGCTGCTGGGGACCTGGTAAACGATGTCGGGACAGTCAGTGAAGCCACCGAGGATATACATCCAGTAGTTCCTAATTCCTACACCCTGCTGGTCATTCTACCATCCACCAGGACACGTTATTCTGTATGAGACTTCAGTGATGCCTTCTTCTGTATTGCATTGGTCCCCGAAAGGCTCTGCTGCCCTAGTAACCAGATTTGGGAATGGAGAAATGCTGCCGCCTTGTGGCCGTTTGCCACAACAGCAGCTTTAAACCCAGTGCTCATGGTCACTAAATATTCACACTCATTGCAGCCTGTAAACGGCACCTGCCCTGAAAAACAATCCTGGGGTCGAAAATGGACCCAAAACTTCTAAAGAGGGCAACCATGCAAGAGGACAATTTCAAGAGGTTAATTGTACTCTCCGTTTTTTTCTGTTTTTCTGTACCAGAAATTTAAAACGGCCCCTCCGCCACGCCCCGGTACCCGAGGCCTCCGTTGCCCTGCCTGGGCGGGCGGCGGGGCGCTGCCGGGGCGGGCTGGCCGCGGGGATGGCGGTAAGGCGCAAGGACAAGCGAAGCTGGGCCTCAAGAGGCAGCCCGCGGTCCCCGCCCCCGTCTACGGCCATACCACCCTGAACGCGCCCGATCTCGTCTGATCTCGGAAGCTAAGCAGGGTCGGGCCTGGTTAGTACTTGGATGGGAGACCGCCTGGGAATACCGGGTGCTGTAGGCTTTTGGCCTCCCGCTGCGGCTCCGCCTTCTCCTTTAGTCGCCCGCGGCGGTGGCCGCCAGCTCCGCCCCACGCCGGGCACCGCTGCAGGCCCCACCTCCTCCGCCCCCCCCCACCACCACCACAAAGCGCCAGAGGGGTCGCTCCATGCGGCCCGAAGGCGGCCCTGGAAAGCAGCAGCACACCCGACGCTCCGGGGGTGGCTGGCCCGGACCCAGACTCCGCCGCGGGCCCGGGGGCCGTCCGTGCGGCCCGCGAGCCCCTCCACCTGCACCTGGCCGGCCCCAACGGCGCCCAGCCCCGGCGCCGCCACCTGTCCGCCAGTGTGGCTCTCCGCAGCTCTCTCCGGATAAAGCTGGATAAAGGTCTGGACGCGAAGGAGGGGCAGTGATTCAGCCTATTGCTCTTAGTGCCCCTCCCCCACACTCAGGAGCCCTTTGTGACAAGGCCACAGCTCTGTGATGCAGGCCTGGGGTTCTGCCATCAAGTGAACTCCCAGGGCTCTGTTGCCTGAGGGCGGCAATGCAGTTCAGAAGACGGAGAATCTCTTTTCTTTGAAAAACACTGCTGCTATCTGGCTGAGATCCAGCCCAACTTCCTGGGTGATTGATATCATCCTTGGCTTCCTGTGTGGACTGGGGCTCTTCCTCACGTTACTCCCCTGCTTCCAGAGTAATCCATTCTTAGCACCACCTAGGAAACCTAGAAACATCAGGAAGCATCAAGTAGAGCTGAAGGGGAGGAGCAGGAGTAGGAAGAAAAGTCGATCTTTGAAAGCTTGCAGAGATTGCCTGGAAGAACTGGAGGGGACTCACAACCTGGCTTCACCTCTGCGGAGCTGCCTGGGGAGGCTTCCTGGCAAGGGCAACTTTCATCAGCTCTCATGGCAAGACCCTCCTGGTGAGATGTGCAAAGCAGTGCCTGCTGGAGCCTGTGGAGGATACTGCTTGAAGGGTTGGGAACCCTGCAGGAACACCTCCTGTAGGGTTTCCTTCCTGGTTCAAGACACTCGAGAGGTGCTGGAAGCACATATTACAAGGTTTTGGGTAAAGCACGGGTGGACCCTACCCCTCAAGGTCCTCAAGCCCATCAATCTCTTGAAGTCGACAAAGTTCCAACCCTCCACCACCCTGCGGTTAGCCTCGTCCCCTTCAGCCACCTGTGTATCTGGGTCCCACTCAACAGTCACGTTTGCTGAGTTCCCGGAGAAACCTCCTCAGGCTCATTCAGGAGAGAAGGTGAGAACAGAAGAGTCCGTTCCTGCCCTGAAGAGGCCTCTCCTTGTCCCCTCCACTGTGTGTAAGGAAATCCAGAGTGCCCTGGGAGCGATTCCACCTGGTGACTACCATGGGCCCTCAAAGGCTTCTCTGACTGCACAGCAGGGCAGGCCACCTTCTCAGTCCCTCACACTCAGCCTTGTGGGCAGAACCTGGAAGAGTGAGACTGTGGAATGGGTCAAGAGGGACAGCCTAGAGCCAGGTCCAAGTTCAGCAATGGTCAGGAACGAGCCAAGAGAGGAGAGTGGTGGTCAGGCCTCAGGAGACACCTGCCATAGGGTAACAGTGATAGAGGTGAACTTAGGATCCCAATCTTTGAGAGGTGAAGAGGCCAGGGAGGCTGTGGAGGCCAAGGAGTCTCCTGCTCTTCAACCACAGTCTAGTGTTATCTTGGAAACCAAAGTGTTGACAAAATCCCAAACCACAAATGTACCTATGAGGAGTTTAGAGGTGCCAGGGGCCAGTAAAAGTTTCCTACTACCTAGAATGTCTGTTTTCCAACCTCTAGGTGAGCCATGCCTTAACATGGAGGTTGCTAGTGAGTTTAACTCCAAAGTACAGGTACAGTCAGACAACCAGCTTCAGGACTTTCCCAAACACAGGTTCCTTGCTGCAGACAACTTGGCTTCTCAGGTGCCTCAGTGCCATCCCCAGAGAGTCCCCACCAGAGACACGTTAGCTTCCCAGGAGCCAAGTGGCCTTATGGAAGGCCAAAGGAGCAACCTAGGGCAGCAGGAGCCCAAAACTTCAAAACTCCAAGACTCATGGAAGAGCCAGAGCAAGATGATTGCCCCTACTTACAAAAGAGAGGACCGTAGGAGGCATAAACCAGGAGAGCACGAAGAGAGGTTTAAAGAACGAGGGACCCCTCAAGCTGGAAGTATGAGCCGCCCTGCCCAGGTCAGGGGCATAACAGACTCTATTGGGAGCAGATGTCTCCAGCTCATGCCAGAGAAGAAATATAGCCCTCCAGAAAGCCTCTTCAGAAAAAGGATGAGGCTATTTTTAAAGTGGATTTTCCCCAATAAAAAAGTCAATGGTCGAGATGCTCTGCAAAGAAAAAAAAAAAAAGCCCATATCAGCCACTGCCCGGAGTCACGGATCAGTCAAAAGCAGATCAATCTTGAAGAGTGAGACTGCTGAGGGTCAGGCACTCATGACAGCTGTTGGACAGATTGTAGAAGAAAAAAGAGCAATTCACCATGGACTTCATGCCACAGAGTTAAATGAGCACAGAGTGGAATTCCAAGTCCCAGTATGTGGGGGTTTCTGCTACCATAGGCTTACCTCCTACCCAGAGCAAGGGAGAATGATGGGTTCTACAGCCTGCAGTCATAAAGCCACCTCCAAGGGCCAGAGTTGTTCTGTCAGGGAAAGGGAAGTCAGACACCAACATAGTTTGAAAAGTGTAAGGTTTGACGATGAGCAGCTGGGCCTAAGGTGCCTCCCATCCTTGTCCCCCAGGAAGAGTGTGTTTCCAGTTAGTACCTGCCAGTATGGGCCAAGGATTCCAGGTGCCCCAGCCCGCCATCAACACTGTCCAAGGCATTGTCATCTTTGGGGAGGTGTCTTGCCTGGTCGACAGTAAAATCCTTCTTTAGTCTTCCCTTTAGTAGGAAAACATGTCTCCAAGTAAAAATTCAGTCCATGTAGAGAAAATGATTTTCTCATTAGCACATCCAAGATATTAAATGTTCCCCAATACATATATATATATATTTTTTTTTCTAATAAAAGCATAGTGTAATGGCAAAAAAAGAGAAATTTAAAACGGCATGGAAAAATGCTGAACATTAGGAATAATTAAAGCTATGCAAATCCAAATTACAAAAACCTATCCGCTCACACCAGTCAGAATGGCCATCAGCAAGAATTCTGCAAAAAGTAAATGCTGAAGGGGTTTTAGAGAAATGCCTACCCTTGGTCCAAAGTGGGACATGGTAAGAGCCAGTAATGAAAACAAAAATGAGGTGCCTTGTAAAGGTAAATACTGAGCTACCATTCAATCAAGCATACCCACTGCTGGGCCTATCGCCTGAGGGGATGAGAATCAAAAAAACACAGGCTGGGCTTCACTGGTGGCGCAGTGGTTGAGAGCCCGCCTGCCAATGCAGGGGACACGCGTTCATGCTCCGGGTCGGGAAGATCCCACGTGCCGCGGAGCGGCTTGTCCCGTGAGCTAGGGCTGCTGGGCCTGCGCGTCCGGAGCCTGTGCTCTGCAATGGGAGGGTCCACCGCAGTGAGAGGCCCACGTACCGCAAAAAAAAAAAAAAAAAAAAAAAAAAAAAAAACAAAAAACAAAAAAAACACAGGCTGGCAATCCTCCACTCCAGCAATATTTACCATAGCCAACACTTGGAAGCTACGAAAATGTCCATCAACAGAGGAATGCACAAAGAAGAAGTGGTCCCTGTACACAATGGAATATGACTCCAATAAAAAATCTATATAAATACAATTTATAAAACAAACATAATTAAGGAGACATCAGCTCTTGGGGGCACATTCCACTCTAATATTTAACCGAGGAACACCACTGCCCGGATGGTCTGTTTCCCTAGTTCCCAGGTTGGGAAAAGCAGAAATGCTGCCGCCCTCTGGCCATTACCTGCAACAGCAGCTTTAAGACCTGTGCTAAGGGTCACTTCATATGCAGCAGTACTGGTGGGCTGTAAATGAAACCTGCCCTCCAAACGTCTTGAGGGAGGTAATGGCCAAAATATTTCTAAATGTCACACACACTTCACGAAGACAATTTGAAGAGGTAAGCTGTACTCACAGTTGAAGAAAAGAAGGACATGCCAGAAAGCTCAATTTCAAGGGATTATGAGACGCATGCAAATCCAGCCACAAAGTGGTATCGGCTCACACTAGTCAGAACACACATCAGCAAAAAAACTACAAACAAAAAATGCTGAAGGTGTTGTGGAGAAGCGCATACCCTCAACTTTAAGCGGGACGTAACCTGGTAAGAGCCACTAATGAGAACAGACTGGAGGTGCCTCTACAAGGTAAACATTCCGCTACCATATGATCCAGCAGGCCCACTCCTGGGCCTATAACCTAAGAAGACAGAATTGGAAAGACACAGGCAGGCAAATGTGCATTGCCGCAGCATTACAATAGCCATGACGTGGAAGCAACCAAAAAGCCCATCAACAGATGAGGGGACAAAGAAGAACTGGTACATGTACAGACAGAATATTAGCCAAGGAAGAAAAGGACACAATGCCATTTGCAGCACCGTAGATGAGTCTAGAGGTGATCACGTGACTTGTAGTAAGTCAGAAAGAGAAAGACACGTATCGTATGATATCACTTATAGGTGTTACCTAAAAATTGATACCAGTGAAGATATTTCCACAGAGAAGGGCAATCCCAGATTCATTAAACAAACTTATGGTTCACCAACGGAAAGGTGTGAGGATTGGATACATTACGAGATTGGGGTGAACAGACATATACAAACACAGGTGAAATATATAATCACCAAAGACCTACAGAATACCAAGAGAAGACTACTCAACATTCTGTCATAACGTACATGGGAAAAGGATCCCAGCAAGAACAGACATATGTATATGTGTAAAAGAACCACATCTTGCACACCTGCAACAAGCCAAACATTGTAATCAAACACGCTGTGATAAAATAAAAAATAAAAAAAATTAAATTAAAAAAACGAACAAGAAGTAGTGAGACAAACTTAAGGGGCCTTCTCCTGGCACATTCCATTCTAAATTACAACGTAGAACACGACTTCCATTGAGGCTCTGCTGCCCTAGTAACCAGATTTGGTAAGGGAGAACTGCTGCCCCCTTGTGGCCGTTTCACACAACAGCACCTTTAATCCCAACGCTAATGTCAGTTGATATTCAAAATCATTGCAGGCCTGTAAATGACACCTGCCCTGAAAACAAATCCTGGGGTCATATATCGACCAAAAAATTCAAAAGACGTCCATATTTCAAAACGACACTTTCAAGAGGCATATTTTGTTCTGCATATTTGTTCTGCACATTAGGGTTCTGCTTCTTTATCTTTCTTTCTTTCTTTGTTAAAAAAAAAACGGGAATGGAAAAAGGCAACCCTCAGAATGGGAGAAAATATTTGCAAACGAATCCACGGACAAAGGTTTAATCTCCAATATATATAACAGCTCATGCAGCTTAATATTAAAAAAAAAACAAACAACCCAATACAAAAATGGGCAGAAGATCTAAATAGACGTTTCTTCAAAGAAGACACAGAGATGGCCAAGACGCACATGAAAAGCTGCTCAACATCACTCATCATTAGAGAAATGCACATCAAAACTACAGTGAGGTATCACCTCACACCTGTTAGAATGGGCATCATCAGAAAATGTACAAACAACAAATGCTGGGGAGGGTGTGGACCAAAGGAACCTTCTTCCACTATTGGTGGGAATGTAAATTGATACAGTCACTATGGAGAACAGCATGGAGGTTCCTTAAAAAACTAAAAATAGAATTACCATAGGATCCAGCAATCCCACTTCTGGGCATATAGCCAGAGAAAACCATAAATGAAAAAGACACATTCACCACAATGTTCATTGCAGCACTATTTACAATAGCCAGGTAATGGAAGCAACCTAAATGCCCACAGACAGACGAACGGATAATGATGTGGTCCATCTATAAAACGGAATATTACTCAGCCATAAAAAGGAACGAAACTGGGTCATCTGTGGAGATGTCGACGGATCTAGAGACTGTCATACAGAGTGAAGTAAGTCAGAAGGAGAAAAACAAATATTGTATATTAATGCATATATGTGGAACCTAGAAAGATGGTACAGATGACCCGGTTTGCAGGGCAGAAATAGAGACACAGAGGTAGAGAACAAACGTATGGACACCAAGAGGGGGGAAGCCATGGGTTGTTGGTGGTGGGATGAGTCGGGAGATTGGGATTGTCCTGTATACATGTATATGCATAAAATAGATAACTAATAATAATCCTGCTGAATAAAAAAATAAACTTAAATTTCAAAATTTTTAAAAATAAATAAAATTTTAAAATAAAACGGAAAAATAGTTCTTCCCTTCACACAGATGTATTTATAGGAATGAATTATTTCCATGCTTATATCTATAAATACATAGAAGAGGAATAAAATCTCACTTGAACCAAAAAAGAAAAAAAAAAAAAAAAACAGAACCCACCAGTTATACACAGGAAAACCCTATCAGGGCACTGGCTCCAGCGGCAAACAATTCTGAAGTTGGTCAGAGGTGGGGAATCATCTCCCATGCAGCCAGCAGCCCCCCCAACCCCCGCAAGGAGCGTCGTCTTTGCAAAGCTGGGGGACCGTGCCGAGGCGTCTGTGAGTCAACGTGAGCCGAGCCCCAGGCCAGCTGCTGCTGAACTGTTCCCACCCTTCCCAGGTAAAACACCTGAATATGTCCAAGGACTTGAAAGCCTAGAGGAAGGGCCGTGGAGCCACAGCAGCGACAGCACGCAGGCCGACTTGGTGCCTGCAGGCCAGCCAGGATGGTCCTGGCCCCGGGCGCTCTTCTGGAATCTTTCCATTTCCCTGCCTGAGATACTCCTCCTGTCCCGGCCCCCACTGCTTTTTTCCTTCCTCACCTCTGCCCGGGGAGAAATTCCAACGGAAGGTATGGGTGACACATCCTCTTCTTTAGCAGGTGGCAGCCCGGCAACTCCTGCAGAAAGTCCAGCAGAGCCCCACTCACACCGGGCCACCCACAGAGCCGTGGCCCCTCACTCCCTCCCACCAGCACAGCCCCGAGACTGCTGACGGGGCAGAGAATATGGCATCAGGCACAGCTGCAGGGGCTCTTGCTGCCTGGAGCCGTGTTTATATGGACCTCAACCCAGGCACACCTGGGGAGGGCTGGCCGGCAGGGTCAGGCTGCCCAGGTCAGCCCATCCTCACCCCTCAGGGACTCCCATTGCAGAAAATGGACCTCGCTGAACCGGCCAGGTCCAAGGAACAGGTGTGGGCTCCTGAGAGTCTGGATAGACAAGGGGCTGCAGCTCCGGCTTGTTTTCTAATCCTTTTATCTGGCCCATGAGTGGGAGACAACGTCAAGAAGACCCTCTCCTAATGAGAGGAACCCAGGAGTCAGGGAGAGGAGGGGTGATGGGTGGAGACAGAAGCCTGGTGCCCCGGCTGCGGTGGAAGCCTCTGGAAGACCAGGCAGAGGGAGGCCGCACAGAGTGATGCCCAGGGTCACAGACCTGTCGGAGCTGCTGTTTGTTAGCTCAAGTCCTGCTCTGAGGTGCTCTGTGTCAGCTCTGAGTGACAGGTGATCTGGGCTGCTCTGCAATGAGGGCTACGTGCACGGTACCTGTGTGCCCAGCCCTGCCGGAGTACCTGCCCAGGGCAGCTCCGTATCCTGGGAGGGGCCTGACCACGAGAGCACCATGGGCTGCTGGGGAGGGGGTGCCTGCCCAGGTGAGCTCCATATCCTGGGATTGCCCTGACCACGAGAGGCCCGTGGGCTGCTGGGGACCTGGTAAACGATGTCGGGACAGTCAGTGAAGCCACCGAGGATATACATCCAGTAGTTCCTAATTCCTACACCCTGCTGGTCATTCTACCATCCACCAGGACACGGTATTCTGTATGAGACTTCAGTGATGCCTTCTTCTGTATTGCATTGGTCCCCGAAAGGCTCTGCTGCCCTAGTAACCAGATTTGGGAATGGAGAAATGCTGCCGCCTTGTGGCCGTTTGCCACAACAGCAGCTTTAAACCCAGTGCTCATGGTCACTAAATATTCACACTCATTGCAGCCTGTAAACGGCACCTGCCCTGAAAAACAATCCTGGGGTCGAAAATGGACCCAAAACTTCTAAAGAGGGCAACCATGCAAGAGGACAATTTCAAGAGGTTAATTGTACTCTCCGTTTTTTTCTGTTTTTCTGTACCAGAAATTTAAAACGGCCCCTCCGCCACGCCCCGGTACCCGAGGCCTCCGTTGCCCTGCCTGGGCGGGCGGCGGGGCGCTGCCGGGGCGGGCTGGCCGCGGGGATGGCGGTAAGGCGCAAGGACAAGCGAAGCTGGGCCTCAAGAGGCAGCCCGCGGTCCCCGCCACCGTCTACGGCCATACCACCCTGAACGCGCCCGATCTCGTCTGATCTCGGAAGCTAAGCAGGGTCGGCCTGGTTAGTACTTGGATGGGAGACCGCCTGGGAATACCGGGTGCTGTAGGCTTTTGGCCTCCCGCTGCGGCTCCGCCTTCTCCTTTAGTCGCCCGCGGCGGTGGCCGCCAGCTCCGCCCCCCGCCGGGCACCGCTGCAGGCCCCACCTCCTCCGCCCCCCCCCACCACCACCACAAAGCGCCAGAGGGGTCGCTCCATGCGGCCCGAAGGCGGCCCTGGAAAGCAGGAGCACACCCGACGCTCCGGGGGTGGCTGGCCCGGACACAGACTCCGCCACGGGCCCGGGGGCCGTCCGTGCGGCCCGCAAGCCCCTCCACCTCCACCTGGCCGGCCCCACCGGCGCCCAGCCCCGGCGCCGCCACCTGTCCGCCGGTGTGGCTCTCCGCAGCTCTCTCCGGATAAAGCTGGATAAAGGTCTGGATGGGAAGGAGGGGCAGTGATTCAGCCTATTGCTCTTAGTGCCCCTCCCCCACACTCAGGAGCCCTTTGTGACAAGGCCACAGCTCTGTGATGCAGGCCTGGGGTTCTGCCATCAAGTGAACTCCAGGGCTCTGTTGCCTGAGGGCGGCAATGCAGTTCAGAAGACGGAGAATCTCTTTTCTTTGAAAAACACTGTTGCTATCTGGCTGAGATCCAGCCCAACTTCCTGGGTGATTGATATCATCCTTGGCTTCCTGTGTGGACTGGGGCTCTTCCTCACGTTACTCCCCTGCTTCCAGAGTAATCCATTCTTAGCACCACCTAGGAAACCTAGAAACATCAGGAAGCATCAAGTAGAGCTGAAGGGGAGGAGCAGGAGTAGGAAGAAAAGTCGATCTTTGAAAGCTTGCAGAGATTGCCTGGAAGAACTGGAGGGGACTCACAACCTGGCTTCACCTCTGCGGAGCTGCCTGGGGAGGCTTCCTGGCAAGGGCAACTTTCATCAGCTCTCATGTCAAGACCCTCCTGGTGAGATGTGCAAAGCAGTGCCTGCTGGAGCCTGTGGAGGATACTGCTTGAAGGGTTGGGAACCCTGCAGGAACACCTCCTGTAGGGTTTCCTTCCTGGTTCAAGACACTCGAGAGGTGCTGGAAGCACATATTACAAGGTTTTGGGTAAAGCACGGGTGGACCCTACCCCTCAAGGTCCTCAAGCCCATTAATCTCTTGAAGTCGACAAAGTTCCAACCCTCCACCACCCTGCGGTTAGCCTCGTCCCCTTCAGCCACCTGTGTATCTGGGTCCCACTCAACAGTCACGTTTGCTGAGTTCCCGGAGAAACCTCCTCAGGTTCATTCAGGAGAGAAGGTGAGAACAGAAGAGTCCGTTCCTGCCCTGAAGAGGCCTCTCCTTGTCCCCTCCACTGTGTGTAAGGAAATCCAGAGTGCCCTGGGAGCGATTCCACCTGGTGACTACCATGGGCCCTCAAAGGCTTCTCTGACTGCACAGCAGGGCAGGCCACCTTCTCAGTCCCTCACACTCAGCCTTGTGGGCAGAACCTGGAAGAGTGAGACTGTGGAATGGGTCAAGAGGGACAGCCTAGAGCCAGGTCCAAGTTCAGCAATGGTCAGGAACGAGCCAAGAGAGGAGAGTGGTGGTCAGGCCTCAGGAGACACCTGCCATAGGGTAACAGTGATAGAGGTGAACTTAGGATCCCAATCTTTGAGAGGTGAAGAGGCCAGGGAGGCTGTGGAGGCCAAGGAGTCTCCTGCTCTTCAACCACAGTCTAGTGTTATCTTGGAAACCAAAGTGTTGACAAAATCCCAAACCACAAATGTACCTATGAGGAGTTTAGAGGTGCCAGGGGCCAGTAAAAGTTTCCTACTACCTAGAATGTCTGTTTTCCAACCTCTAGGTGAGCCATGCCTTAACATGGAGGTTGCTAGTGAGTTTAACTCCAAAGTACAGGTACAGTCAGACAACCAGCTTCAGGACTTTCCCAAACACAGGTTCCTTGCTGCAGACAACTTGGCTTCTCAGGTGCCTCAGTGCCATCCCCAGAGAGTCCCCACCAGAGACACGTTAGCTTCCCAGGAGCCAAGTGGCCTTATGGAAGGCCAAAGGAGCAACCTAGGGCAGCAGGAGCCCAAAACTTCAAAACTCCAAGACTCATGGAAGAGCCAGAGCAAGATGATTGCCCCTACTTACAAAAGAGAGGACCGTAGGAGGCATAAACCAGGAGAGCACGAAGAGAGGTTTAAAGAACGAGGGACCCCTCAAGCTGGAAGTATGAGCCGCCCTGCCCAGGTCAGGGGCATAACAGACTCTATTGGGAGCAGATGTCTCCAGCTCATGCCAGAGAAGAAATAGAGCCCTCCAGAAAGCCTCTTCAGAAAAAGGATGAGGCTATTTTTAAAGTGGATTTTCCCCAATAAAAAAGTCAATGGTCGAGATGCTCTGCAAAGAAAAAAAAAAAAGCCCATATCAGCCACTGCCCGGAGTCACGGATCAGTCAAAAGCAGATCAATCTTGAAGAGTGAGACTGCTGAGGGTCAGGCACTCATGACAGCTGTTGGACAGATCGTAGAAGAAAAAAGAGCAATTCACCATGGACTTCATGCCACAGAGTTAAATGAGCACAGAGTGGAATTCCAAGTCCCAGTATGTGGGGGTTTCTGCTACCATAGGCTTACCTCCTACCCAGAGCAAGGGAGAATGATGGGTTCTACAGCCTGCAGTCATAAAGCCACCTCCAAGGGCCAGAGTTGTTCTGTCAGGGAAAGGGAAGTCAGACACCAACATAGTTTGAAAAGTGTAAGGTTTGACGATGAGCAGCTGGGCCTAAGGTGCCTCCCATCCTTGTCCCCCAGGAAGAGTGTGTTTCCAGTTAGTACCTGCCAGTATGGGCCAAGGATTCCAGGTGCCCCAGCCCGCCATCAACACTGTCCAAGGCATTGTCATCTTTGGGGAGGTGTCTTGCCTGGTCGACAGTAAAATCCTTCTTTAGTCTTCCCTTTAGTAGGAAAACATGTCTCCAAGTAAAAATTCAGTCCATGTAGAGAAAATGATTTTCTCATTAGCACATCCAAGATATTTAATGTTCCCCAATACATATATATATATTTTTTTTTTCTAATAAAAGTATAGTGTAATGGCAAAAAAAGAGAAATTTAAAACGGCATGGAAAAATGCTGAACATTAGGAATAATTAAAGCTATGCAAATCCAAATTACAAAAACCTATCCGCTCACACCAGTCAGAATGGCCATCAGCAAGAATTCTGCAAAAAGTAAATGCTGAAGGGGTTTTAGAGAAATGCCTACCCTTGGTCCAAAGTGGGACATGGTAAGAGCCAGGAATGAAAACAAAAATGAGGTGCCTTGTAAAGGTAAATACTGAGCTACCATTCAATCAAGCATACCCACTGCTGGGCCTATCGCCTGAGGGGATGAGAATCAAAAAAACACAGGCTGGGCTTCACTGGTGGCGCAGTGGTTGAGAGCCCGCCTGCCAATGCAGGGGACACGCGTTCATGCTCCGGGTCGGGAAGATCCCACGTGCCGCGGAGCGGCTTGTCCCGTGAGCTAGGGCTGCTGGGCCTGCGCGTCCGGAGCCTGTGCTCTGCAATGGGAGGGTCCACCGCAGTGAGAGGCCCACGTACCGCAAAAAAAAAAAAAAACAAACAAACAAACAAAAAACAAAAAAAAACACAGGCTGGCAATCCTCCACTCCAGCAATATTTACCATAGCCAACACTTGGAAGCTACGAAAATGTCCATCAACAGAGGAATGCACAAAGAAGAAGTGGTCCCTGTACACAATGGAATATGACTCCAATAAAAAATCTATATAAATACAATTTATAAAACAAACATAATTAAGGAGACATCAGCTCTTGGGGGCACATTCCACTCTAATATTTAACCGAGGAACACCACTGCCCGGATGGTCTGTTTCCCTAGTTCCCAGGTTGGGAAAAGCAGAAATGCTGCCGCCCTCTGGCCATTACCTGCAACAGCAGCTTTAAGACCTGTGCTAAGGGTCACTTCATATGCAGCAGTACTGGTGGGCTGTAAATGAAACCTGCCCTCCAAACGTCTTGAGGGAGGTAATGGCCAAAATATTTCTAAATGTCACACACACTTCACGAAGACAATTTGAAGAGGTAAGCTGTACTCACAGTTGAAGAAAAGAAGGACATGCCAGAAAGCTCAATTTCAAGGGATTATGAGACGCATGCAAATCCAGCCACAAAGTGGTATCGGCTCACACTAGTCAGAACACACATCAGCAAAAAAACTACAAACAAAAAATGCTGAAGGTGTTGTGGAGAAGCGCATACCCTCAACTTTAAGCGGGACGTAAGCTGGTAAGAGCCACTAATGAGAACAGACTGGAGGTGCCTCTACAAGGTAAACATTCTGCTACCATATGATCCAGCAGGCCCACTCCTGGGCCTATAACCTAAGAAGACAGAATTGGAAAGACACAGGCAGGCAAATGTGCATTGCCGCAGCATTACAATAGCCATGACGTGGAAGCAACCAAAAAGCCCATCAACAGATGAGGGGACAAAGAAGAACTGGTACATGTACAGACAGAATATTAGCCAAGGAAGAAAAGGACACCATGCCATTTGCAGCACCGTAGATGAGTCTAGAGGTGATCACGTGACTTGTAGTAAGTCAGAAAGAGAAAGACACGTATCGTATGATATCACTTATAGGTGTTACCTAAAAATTGATACCAGTGAAGATATTTCCACAGAGAAGGGCAATCCCAGATTCATTAAACAAACTTATGGTTCACCAACGGAAAGGTGTGAGGATTGGATACATTACGAGATTGGGGTGAACAGACATATACAAACACAGGTGAAATATATAATCACCAAAGACCTACAGAATACCAAGAGAAGACTACTCAACATTCTGTCATAACGTACATGGGAAAAGGATCCCAGCAAGAACAGGCATATGTATATGTGTAAAAGAACCACATCTTGCACACCTGCAACAAGCCAAACATTGTAATCAAACACGCTGTGATAAAATAAAAAATAAAAAAAATTAAATTAAAAAAACGAACAAGAAGTAGTGAGACAAACTTAAGGGGCCTTCTCCTGGCACATTCCATTCTAAATTACAACGTAGAACACGACTTCCATTGAGGCTCTGCTGCCCTAGTAACCAGATTTGGTAAGGGAGAACTGCTGCCCCCTTGTGGCCGTTTCACACAACAGCACCTTTAATCCCAACGCTAATGTCAGTTGATATTCAAAATCATTGCAGGCCTGTAAATGACACCTGCCCTGAAAACAAATCCTGGGGTCATATATCGACCAAAAAATTCAAAAGACGTCCATATTTCAAAACGACACTTTCAAGAGGCATATTTTGTTCTGCATATTTGTTCTGCACATTAGGGTTCTGCTTCTTTATCTTTCTTTCTTTCTTTGTTAAAACAAAAACGGGAATGGAAAAAGGCAACCCTCAGAATGGGAGAAAATATTTGCAAACGAATCCACGGACAAAGGTTTAATCTCCAATATATATAACAGCTCATGCAGCTTAATATTAAAAAAAAAACAAACAACCCAATACAAAAATGGGCAGAAGATCTAAATAGACGTTTCTTCAAAGAAGACACAGAGATGGCCAAGACGCACATGAAAAGCTGCTCAACATCACTCATCATTAGAGAAATGCACATCAAAACTACAGTGAGGTATCACCTCACACCTGTTAGAATGGGCATCATCAGAAAATGTACAAACAACAAATGCTGGGGAGGGTGTGGACCAAAGGAACCTTCTTCCACTATTGGTGGGAATGTAAATTGATACAGTCACTATGGAGAACAGCATGGAGGTTCCTTAAAAAACTAAAAATAGAATTACCATAGGATCCAGCAATCCCACTTCTGGGCATATAGCCAGAGAAAACCATAAATGAAAAAGACACATTCACCACAATGTTCATTGCAGCACTATTTACAATAGCCAGGTAATGGAAGCAACCTAAATGCCCACAGACAGACGAACGGATAATGATGTGGTCCATCTATAAAACGGAATATTACTCAGCCATAAAAAGGAACGAAACTGGGTCATCTGTGGAGATGTCGACGGATCTAGAGACTGTCATACAGAGTGAAGTAAGTCAGAAGGAGAAAAACAAATATTGTATATTAATGCATATATGTGGAACCTAGAAAGATGGTACAGATGACCCGGTTTGCAGGGCAGAAATAGAGACACAGAGGTAGAGAACAAACGTATGGACACCAAGAGGGGGGAAGCCATGGGTTGTTGGTGGTGGGATGAGTCGGGAGATTGGGATTGTCCTGTATACATGTATATGCATAAAATAGATAACTAATAATAATCCTGCTGAATAAAAAAATAAACTTAAATTTCAAAATTTTAAAAAATAAATAAAATTTTAAAATAAAACGGAAAAAAAGTTCTTCCCTTCACACAGATGTATTTATAGGAATGAATTATTTCCATGCTTATATCTATAAATACATAGAAGAGGAATAAAATCTCACTTGAACCAAAAAAGAAAAAAAAAAAAAAAAACAGAACCCACCAGTTATACACAGGAAAACCCTATCAGGGCACTGGCTCCAGCGGCAAACAATTCTGAAGTTGGTCAGAGGTGGGGAATCATCTCCCATGCAGCCAGCAGCCCCCCCAACCCCCGCAAGGAGCGTCGTCTTTGCAAAGCTGGGGGACCGTGCCGAGGCGTCTGTGAGTCAACGTGAGCCGAGCCCCAGGCCAGCTGCTGCTGAACTGTTCCCACCCTTCCCAGGTAAAACACCTGAATATGTCCAAGGACTTGAAAGCCTAGAGGAAGGGCCGTGGAGCCACAGCAGCGACAGCACGCAGGCCGACTTGGTGCCTGCAGGCCAGCCAGGATGGTCCTGGCCCCGGGCGCTCTTCTGGAAGCTTTCCATTTCCCTGCCTGAGATACTCCTCCTGTCCCGGCCCCCACTGCTTTTTTCCTTCCTCACCTCTGCCCGGGGAGAAATTCCAACGGAAGGTATGGGTGACACATCCTCTTCTTTAGCAGGTGGCAGCCCGGCAACTCCTGCAGAAAGTCCAGCAGAGCCCCACTCACACCGGGCCACCCACAGAGCCGTGGCCCCTCACTCCCTCCCACCAGCACAACCCCGAGACTGCTGACGGGGCAGAGAATATGGCATCAGGCACAGCTGCAGGGGCTCTTGCTGCCTGGAGCCGTGTTTATATGGACCTCAACCCAGGCACACCTGGGGAGGGCTGGCCGGCAGGGTCAGGCTGCCCAGGTCAGCCCATCCTCACCCCTCAGGGACTCCCATTGCAGAAAATGGACCTCGCTGAACCGGCCAGGTCCAAGGAACAGGTGTGGGCTCCTGAGAGTCTGGATAGACAAGGGGCTGCAGCTCCGGCTTGTTTTCTAATCCTTTTATCTGGCCCATGAGTGGGAGACAACGTCAAGAAGACCCTCTCCTAATGAGAGGAACCCAGGAGTCAGGGAGAGGAGGGGTGATGGGTGGAGACAGAGGCCTGGTGCCCCGGCTGCGGTGGAAGCCTCTGGAAGACCAGGCAGAGGGAGGCCGCACAGAGTGATGCCCAGGGTCACAGACCTGTCGGAGCTGCTGTTTGTTAGCTCAAGTCCTGCTCTGAGGTGCTCTGTGTCAGCTCTGAGTGACAGGTGATCTGGGCTGCTCTGCAATGAGGGCTACGTGCACGGTACCTGTGTGCCCAGCCCTGCCGGGGTACCTGCCCAGGGCAGCTCCGTATCCTGGGAGGGGCCTGACCACGAGAGCACCATGGGCTGCTGGGGAGGGGGGGCCTGCCCAGGTGAGCTCCATATCCTGGGATTGCCCTGACCACGAGAGGCCCGTGGGCTGCTGGGGACCTGGTAAACAATGTCGGGACAGTCAGTGAAGCCACCGAGGATATACATCCAGTAGTTCCTAATTCCTACACCCTGCTGGTCATTCTACCATCCACCAGGACACGTTATTCTGTATGAGACTTCAGTGATGCCTTCTTCTGTATTGCATTGGTCCCCGAAAGGCTCTGCTGCCCTAGTAACCAGATTTGGGAATGGAGAAATGCTGCCGCCTTGTGGCCGTTTGCCACAACAGCAGCTTTAAACCCAGTGCTCATGGTCACTAAATATTCACACTCATTGCAGCCTGTAAACGGCACCTGCCCTGAAAAACAATCCTGGGGTCGAAAATGGACCCAAAACTTCTAAAGAGGGCAACCATGCAAGAGGACAATTTCAAGAGGTTAATTGTACTCTCCGTTTTTTTCTGTTTTTCTGTACCAGAAATTTAAAACGGCCCCTCCGCCACGCCCCGGTACCCGAGGCCTCCGTTGCCCTGCCTGGGCGGGCGGCGGGGCGCTGCCGGGGCGGGCTGGCCGCGGGGATGGCGGTAAGGCGCAAGGACAAGCGAAGCTGGGCCTCAAGAGGCAGCCCGCGGTCCCTGCCCCCGTCTACGGCCATACCACCCTGAACGCGCCCGATCTCGTCTGATCTCGGAAGCTAAGCAGGGTCGGCCTGGTTAGTACTTGGATGGGAGACCGCCTGGGAATACCGGGTGCTGTAGGCTTTTGGCCTCCCGCTGCGGCTCCGCCTTCTCCTTTAGTCGCCCGCGGCGGTGGCCGCCAGCTCCGCCCCCCGCCGGGCACCGCTGCAGGCCCCACCTCCTCCGCCCCCCCCACCACCACCACAAAGCGCCAGAGGGGTCGCTCCATGCGGCCCGAAGGCGGCCCTGGAAAGCAGCAGCACACCCGACGCTCCGGGGGTGGCTGGCCCGGACCCAGACTCCGCCGCGGGCCCGGGGGCCGTCCGTGCGGCCCGCGAGCCCCTCCACCTGCACCTGGCCGGCCCCAACGGCGCCCAGCCCCGGCGCCGCCACCTGTCCGCCAGTGTGGCTCTCCGCAGCTCTCTCCGGATAAAGCTGGATAAAGGTCTGGACGCGAAGGAGGGGCAGTGATTCAGCCTATTGCTCTTAGTGCCCCTCCCCCACACTCAGGAGCCCTTTGTGACAAGGCCACAGCTCTGTGATGCAGGCCTGGGGTTCTGCCATCAAGTGAACTCCCAGGGCTCTGTTGCCTGAGGGCGGCAATGCAGTTCAGAAGACGGAGAATCTCTTTTCTTTGAAAAACACTGTTGCTATCTGGCTGAGATCCAGCCCAACTTCCTGGGTGATTGATATCATCCTTGGCTTCCTGTGTGGACTGGGGCTCTTCCTCGTGTTACTCCCCTGCTTCCAGAGTAATCCATTCTTAGCACCACCTAGGAAACCTAGAAACATCAGGAAGCATCAAGTAGAGCTGAAGGGGAGGAGCAGGAGTAGGAAGAAAAGTCGATCTTTGAAAGCTTGCAGAGATTGCCTGGAAGAACTGGAGGGGACTCACAACCTGGCTTCACCTCTGCGGAGCTGCCTGGGGAGGCTTCCTGGCAAGGGCAACTTTCATCAGCTCTCATGTCAAGACCCTCCTGGTGAGATGTGCAAAGCAGTGCCTGCTGGAGCCTGTGGAGGATACTGCTTGAAGGGTTGGGAACCCTGCAGGAACACCTCCTGTAGGGTTTCCTTCCTGGTTCAAGACACTCGAGAGGTGCTGGAAGCACATATTACAAGGTTTTGGGTAAAGCACGGGTGGACCCTACCCCTCAAGGTCCTCAAGCCCATTAATCTCTTGAAGTCGACAAAGTTCCAACCCTCCACCACCCTGCGGTTAGCCTCGTCCCCTTCAGCCACCTGTGTATCTGGGTCCCACTCAACAGTCACGTTTGCTGAGTTCCCGGAGAAACCTCCTCAGGCTCATTCAGGAGAGAAGGTGAGAACAGAAGAGTCCGTTCCTGCCCTGAAGAGGCCTCTCCTTGTCCCCTCCACTGTGTGTAAGGAAATCCAGAGTGCCCTGGGAGCGATTCCACCTGGTGACTACCATGGGCCCTCAAAGGCTTCTCTGACTGCACAGCAGGGCAGGCCACCTTCTCAGTCCCTCACACTCAGCCTTGTGGGCAGAACCTGGAAGAGTGAGACTGTGGAATGGGTCAAGAGGGACAGCCTAGAGCCAGGTCCAAGTTCAGCAATGGTCAGGAACGAGCCAAGAGAGGAGAGTGGTGGTCAGGCCTCAGGAGACACCTGCCATAGGGTAACAGTGATAGAGGTGAACTTAGGATCCCAATCTTTGAGAGGTGAAGAGGCCAGGGAGGCTGTGGAGGCCAAGGAGTCTCCTGCTCTTCAACCACAGTCTAGTGTTATCTTGGAAACCAAAGTGTTGACAAAATCCCAAACCACAAATGTACCTATGAGGAGTTTAGAGGTGCCAGGGGCCAGTAAAAGTTTCCTACTACCTAGAATGTCTGTTTTCCAACCTCTAGGTGAGCCATGCCTTAACATGGAGGTTGCTAGTGAGTTTAACTCCAAA
Organism: Mesoplodon mirus; assembly: GCF_964341445.2. Taxonomy (NCBI): domain Eukaryota; kingdom Metazoa; phylum Chordata; class Mammalia; order Artiodactyla; family Ziphiidae; genus Mesoplodon; species Mesoplodon mirus. Next base: position 100,692,794 of record NC_138976.1, read on the forward strand.
GTACAGGTACAGTCAGACAACCAGCTTCAGGACTTTCCCAAACACAGGTTCCTTGCTGCAGACAACTTGGCTTCTCAGGTGCCTCAGTGCCATCCCCAGAGAGTCCCCACCAGAGACACGTTAGCTTCCCAGGAGCCAAGTGGCCTTATGGAAGGCCAAAGGAGCAACCTAGGGCAGCAGGAGCCCAAAACTTCAAAACTCCAAGACTCATGGAAGAGCCAGAGCAAGATGATTGCCCCTACTTACAAAAGAGAGGACCGTAGGAGGCATAAACCAGGAGAGCACGAAGAGAGGTTTAAAGAACGAGGGACCCCTCAAGCTGGAAGTATGAGCCGCCCTGCCCAGGTCAGGGGCATAACAGACTCTATTGGGAGCAGATGTCTCCAGCTCATGCCAGAGAAGAAATATAGCCCTCCAGAAAGCCTCTTCAGAAAAAGGATGAGGCTATTTTTAAAGTGGATTTTCCCCAATAAAAAAGTCAATGGTCGAGATGCTCTGCAAAGAAAAAAAAAAAAAAGCCCATATCAGCCACTGCCCAGAGTCACGGATCAGTCAAAAGCAGATCAATCTTGAAGAGTGAGACTGCTGAGGGTCAGGCACTCATGACAGCTGTTGGACAGATCGTAGAAGAAAAAAGAGCAATTCACCATGGACTTCATGCCACAGAGTTAAATGAGCACAGAGTGGAATTCCAAGTCCCAGTATGTGGGGGTTTCTGCTACCATAGGCTTACCTCCTACCCAGAGCAAGGGAGAATGATGGGTTCTACAGCCTGCAGTCATAAAGCCACCTCCAAGGGCCAGAGTTGTTCTGTCAGGGAAAGGGAAGTCAGACACCAACATAGTTTGAAAAGTGTAAGGTTTGACGATGAGCAGCTGGGCCTAAGGTGCCTCCCATCCTTGTCCCCCAGGAAGAGTGTGTTTCCAGTTAGTACCTGCCAGTATGGGCCAAGGATTCCAGGTGCCCCAGCCCGCCATCAACACTGTCCAAGGCATTGTCATCTTTGGGGAGGTGTCTTGCCTGGTCGACAGTAAAATCCTTCTTTAGTCTTCCCTTTAGTAGGAAAACATGTCTCCAAGTAAAAATTCAGTCCATGTAGAGAAAATGATTTTCTCATTAGCACATCCAAGATATTTAATGTTCCCCAATACATATATATATATATATTTTTTTTTCTAATAAAAGCATAGTGTAATGGCAAAAAAAGAGAAATTTAAAACGGCATGGAAAAATGCTGAACATTAGGAATAATTAAAGCTATGCAAATCCAAATTACAAAAACCTATCCGCTCACACCAGTCAGAATGGCCATCAGCAAGAATTCTGCAAAAAGTAAATGCTGAACGGGTTTTAGAGAAATGCCTACCCTTGGTCCAAAGTGGGACATGGTAAGAGCCAGGAATGAAAACAAAAATGAGGTGCCTTGTAAAGGTAAATACTGAGCTACCATTCAATCAAGCATACCCACTGCTGGGCCTATCGCCTGAGGGGATGAGAATCAAAAAAACACAGGCTGGGCTTCACTGGTGGCGCAGTGGTTGAGAGCCCGCCTGCCAATGCAGGGGACACGCGTTCATGCTCCGGGTTGGGAAGATCCCACGTGCCGCGGAGCGGCTTGTCCCGTGAGCTAGGGCTGCTGGGCCTGCGCGTCCGGAGCCTGTGCTCTGCAATGGGAGGGTCCACCGCAGTGAGAGGCCCACGTACCGCAAAAAAAAAAAAAAAAAAAAAAAAAAAAAAAAAAAACAAAAAAAACACAGGCTGGCAATCCTCCACTCCAGCAATATTTACCATAGCCAACACTTGGAAGCTACGAAAATGTCCATCAACAGAGGAATGCACAAAGAAGAAGTGGTCCCTGTACACAATGGAATATGACTCCAATAAAAAATCTATATAAATACAATTTATAAAACAAACATAATTAAGGAGACATCAGCTCTTGGGGGCACATTCCACTCTAATATTTAACCGAGGAACACCACTGCCCGGATGGTCTGTTTCCCTAGTTCCCAGGTTGGGAAAAGCAGAAATGCTGCCGCCCTCTGGCCATTACCTGCAACAGCAGCTTTAAGACCTGTGCTAAGGGTCACTTCATATGCAGCAGTACTGGTGGGCTGTAAATGAAACCTGCCCTCCAAACGTCTTGAGGGAGGTAATGGCCAAAATATTTCTAAATGTCACACACACTTCACGAAGACAATTTGAAGAGGTAAGCTGTACTCACAGTTGAAGAAAAGAAGGACATGCCAGAAAGCTCAATTTCAAGGGATTATGAGACGCATGCAAATCCAGCCACAAAGTGGTATCGGCTCACACTAGTCAGAACACACATCAGCAAAAAAACTACAAACAAAAAATGCTGAAGGTGTTGTGGAGAAGCGCATACCCTCAACTTTAAGCGGGACGTAAGCTGGTAAGAGCCACTAATGAGAACAGACTGGAGGTGCCTCTACAAGGTAAACATTCTGCTACCATATGATCCAGCAGGCCCACTCCTGGGCCTATAACCTAAGAAGACAGAATTGGAAAGACACAGGCAGGCAAATGTGCATTGCCGCAGCATTACAATAGCCATGACGTGGAAGCAACCAAAAAGCCCATCAACAGATGAGGGGACAAAGAAGAACTGGTACATGTACAGACAGAATATTAGCCAAGGAAGAAAAGGACACCATGCCATTTGCAGCACCGTAGATGAGTCTAGAGGTGATCACGTGACTTGTAGTAAGTCAGAAAGAGAAAGACACGTATCGTATGATATCACTTATAGGTGTTACCTAAAAATTGATACCAGTGAAGATATTTCCACAGAGAAGGGCAATCCCAGATTCATTAAACAAACTTATGGTTCACCAACGGAAAGGTGTGAGGATTGGATACATTACGAGATTGGGGTGAACAGACATATACAAACACAGGTGAAATATATAATCACCAAAGACCTACAGAATACCAAGAGAAGACTACTCAACATTCTGTCATAACGTACATGGGAAAAGGATCCCAGCAAGAACAGGCATATGTATATGTGTAAAAGAACCACATCTTGCACACCTGCAACAAGCCAAACATTGTAATCAAACACGCTGTGATAAAATAAAAAATAAAAAAAATTAAATTAAAAAAACGAACAAGAAGTAGTGAGACAAACTTAAGGGGCCTTCTCCTGGCACATTCCATTCTAAATTACAACGTAGAACACGGCTTCCATTGAGGCTCTGCTGCCCTAGTAACCAGATTTGGTAAGGGAGAACTGCTGCCCCCTTGTGGCCGTTTCACACAACAGCACCTTTAATCCCAACGCTAATGTCAGTTGATATTCAAAATCATTGCAGGCCTGTAAATGACACCTGCCCTGAAAACAAATCCTGGGGTCATATACCGACCGAAAAATTCAAAAGACGTCCATATTTCAAAACGACACTTTCAAGAGGCATATTTTGTTCTGCATATTTGTTCTGCACATTAGGGTTCTGCTTCTTTATCTTTCTTTCTTTCTTTGTTAAAACAAAAACGGGAATGGAAAAAGGCAACCCTCAGAATGGGAGAAAATATTTGCAAACGAATCCACGGACAAAGGTTTAATCTCCAATATATATAACAGCTCATGCAGCTTAATATTAAAAAAAAAACAAACAACCCAATACAAAAATGGGCAGAAGATCTAAATAGACGTTTCTTCAAAGAAGACACAGAGATGGCCAAGACGCACATGAAAAGCTGCTCAACATCACTCATCATTAGAGAAATGCACATCAAAACTACAGTGAGGTATCACCTCACACCTGTTAGAATGGGCATCATCAGAAAATGTACAAACAACAAATGCTGGGGAGGGTGTGGACCAAAGGAACCTTCTTCCACTATTGGTGGGAATGTAAATTGATACAGTCACTATGGAGAACAGCATGGAGGTTCCTTAAAAAACTAAAAATAGAATTACCATAGGATCCAGCAATCCCACTTCTGGGCATATAGCCAGAGAAAACCATAAATGAAAAAGACACATTCACCACAATGTTCATTGCAGCACTATTTACAATAGCCAGGTAATGGAAGCAACCTAAATGCCCACAGACAGACGAACGGATAATGATGTGGTCCATCTATAAAACGGAATATTACTCAGCCATAAAAAGGAACGAAACTGGGTCATCTGTGGAGATGTCGACGGATCTAGAGACTGTCATACAGAGTGAAGTAAGTCAGAAGGAGAAAAACAAATATTGTATATTAATGCATATATGTGGAACCTAGAAAGATGGTACAGATGACCCGGTTTGCAGGGCAGAAATAGAGACACAGAGGTAGAGAACAAACGTATGGACACCAAGAGGGGGGAAGCCATGGGTTGTTGGTGGTGGGATGAGTCGGGAGATTGGGATTGTCCTGTATACATGTATATGCATAAAATAGATAACTAATAATAATCCTGCTGAATAAAAAAATAAACTTAAATTTCAAAATTTTAAAAAATAAATAAAATTTTAAAATAAAACGGAAAAAAATTTCTTCCCTTCACACAGATGTATTTATAGGAATGAATTATTTCCATGCTTATATCTATAAATACATAGAAGAGGAATAAAATCTCACTTGAACCAAAAAAGAAAAAAAAAAAAAAAACAGAACCCACCAGTTATACACAGGAAAACCCTATCAGGGCACTGGCTCCAGCGGCAAACAATTCTGAAGTTGGTCAGAGGTGGGGAATCATCTCCCATGCAGCCAGCAGCCCCCCCAACCCCCGCAAGGAGCGTCGTCTTTGCAAAGCTGGGGGACTTTGCCGAAGCGTCTGTGAGTCAACGTGAGCCGAGCCCCAGGCCAGCTGCTGCTGAACTGTTCCCACCCTTCCCAGATAAAACACCTGAATATGTCCAAGGACTTGAAAGCCTAGAGGAAGGGCCGTGGAGCCACAGCAGCGACAGCACGCAGGCCGACTTGGTGCCTGCAGGCCAGCCAGGATGGTCCTGGCCCTGGGCGCTCTTCTGGAAGCTTTCCATTTCCCTGCCTGAGATACTCCTCCTGTCCCGGCCCCCACTGCTTTTTTCCTTCCTCACCTCTGCCCGGGGAGAAATTCCAACGGAAGGTATGGGTGACACATCCTCTTCTTTAGCAGGTGGCAGCCCGGCAACTCCTGCAGAAAGTCCAGCAGAGCCCCACTCACACCGGGCCACCCACAGAGCCGTGGCCCCTCACTCCCTCCCACCAGCACAGCCCCGAGACTGCTGACGGGGCAGAGAATATGGCGTCAGGCACAGCTGCAGGGGCTCTTGCTGCCTGGAGCCGTGTTTATATGGACCTCAACCCAGGCACACCTGGGGAGGGCTGGCCGGCAGGGTCAGGCTGCCCAGGTCAGCCCATCCTCACCCCTCAGGGACTCCCATTGCAGAAAATGGACCTCGCTGAACCGGCCAGGTCCAAGGAACAGGTGTGGGCTCCTGAGAGTCTGGATAGACAAGGGGCTGCAGCTCCGGCTTGTTTTCTAATCCTTTTATCTGGCCCATGAGTGGGAGACAACTTCAAGAAGACCCTCTCCTAATGAGAGGAACCCAGGAGTCAGGGAGAGGAGGGGTGATGGGTGGAGACAGAGGCCTGGTGCCCCGGCTGCGGTGGAAGCCTCTGGAAGACCAGGCAGAGGGAGGCCGCACAGAGTGATGCCCAGGGTCACAGACCTGTTGGAGCTGCTGTTTGTTAGCTCAAGTCCTGCTCTGAGGTGCTCTGTGTCAGCTCTGAATGACAGGTGATCTGGGCTGCTCTGCAATGAGGGCTACGTGCACGGTACCTGTGTGCCCAGCCCTGCCGGGGTACCTGCCCAGGGCAGCTCCGTATCCTGGGAGGGGCCTGACCACGAGAGCACCATGGGCTGCTGGGGAGGGGGGGCCTGCCCAGGTGAGCTCCATATCCTGGGATTGCCCTGACCACGAGAGGCCCGTGGGCCGCTGGGGACCTGGTAAACGATGTCGGGACAGTCAGTGAAGCCACCGAGGATATACATCCAGTAGTTCCTAATTCCTACACCCTGCTGGTCATTCTACCATCCACCAGGACACGGTATTCTGTATGAGACTTCAGTGATGCCTTCTTCTGTATTGCATTGGTCCCCGAAAGGCTCTGCTGCCCTAGTAACCAGATTTGGGAATGGAGAAATGCTGCCGCCTTGTGGCCGTTTGCCACAACAGCAGCTTTAAACCCAGTGCTCATGGTCACTAAATATTCACACTCATTGCAGCCTGTAAACGGCACCTGCCCTGAAAAACAATCCTGGGGTCGAAAATGGACCCAAAACTTCTAAAGAGGGCAACCATGCAAGAGGACAATTTCAAGAGGTTAATTGTACTCTCCGTTTTTTTCTGTATTTCTGTACCAGAAATTTAAAACGGCCCCTCCGCCACGCCCCGGTACCCGAGGCCTCCGTTGCCCTGCCTGGGCGGGCGGCGGGGCGCTGCCGGGGCGGGCTGGCCGCGGGGATGGCGGTAAGGCGCAAGGACAAGCGAAGCTGGGCCTCAAGAGGCAGCCCGCGGTCCCCGCCCCCGTCTACGGCCATACCACCCTGAACACGCCCGATCTCGTCTGATCTCGGAAGCTAAGCAGGGTCGGGCCTGGTTAGTACTTGGATGGGAGACCGCCTGGGAATACCGGGTGCTGTAGGCTTTTGGCCTCCCGCTGCGGCTCCGCCTTCTCCTTTAGTCGCCCGCGGCGGTGGCCGCCAGCTCCGCCCCCCGCCGGGCACCGCTGCAGGCCCCACCTCCTCCGCCCCCCCCCACCACCACCACAAAGCGCCAGAGGGGTCGCTCCATGCGGCCCGAAGGCGGCCCTGGAAAGCAGCAGCACACCCGACGCTCCGGGGGTGGCTGGCCCGGACCCAGACTCCGCCGCGGGCCCGGGGGCCGTCCGTGCGGCCCGCGAGCCCCTCCACCTGCACCTGGCCAGCCCCAACGGCGCCCAGCCCCGGCGCCGCCACCTGTCCGCCAGTGTGGCTCTCCGCAGCTCTCTCCGGATAAAGCTGGATAAAGGTCTGGATGGGAAGGAGGGGCAGTGATTCAGCCTATTGCTCTTAGTGCCCCTCCCCCACACTCAGGAGGCCTTTGTGACAAGGCCACAGCTCTGTGATGCAGGCCTGGGGTTCTGCCATCAAGTGAACTCCCAGGGCTCTGTTGCCTGAGGGCGGCAATGCAGTTCAGAAGACGGAGAATCTCTTTTCTTTGAAAAACACTGTTGCTATCTGGCTGAGATCCAGCCCAACTTCCTGGGTGATTGATATCATCCTTGGCTTCCTGTGTGGACTGGGGCTCTTCCTCACGTTACTCCCCTGCTTCCAGAGTAATCCATTCTTAGCACCACCTAGGAAACCTAGAAACATCAGGAAGCATCAAGTAGAGCTGAAGGGGAGGAGCAGGAGTAGGAAGAAAAGTCGATCTTTGAAAGCTTGCAGAGATTGCCTGGAAGAACTGGAGGGGACTCACAACCTGGCTTCACCTCTGCGGAGCTGCCTGGGGAGGCTTCCTGGCAAGGGCAACTTTCATCAGCTCTCATGTCAAGACCCTCCTGGTGAGATGTGCAAAGCAGTGCCTGCTGGAGCCTGTGGAGGATACTGCTTGAAGGGTTGGGAACCCTGCAGGAACACCTCCTGTAGGGTTTCCTTCCTGGTTCAAGACACTCGAGAGGTGCTGGAAGCACATATTACAAGGTTTTGGGTAAAGCACGGGTGGACCCTACCCCTCAAGGTCCTCAAGCCCATTAATCTCTTGAAGTCGACAAAGTTCCAACCCTCCACCACCCTGCGGTTAGCCTCGTCCCCTTCAGCCACCTGTGTATCTGGGTCCCACTCAACAGTCACGTTTGCTGAGTTCCCGGAGAAACCTCCTCAGGCTCATTCAGGAGAGAAGGTGAGAACAGAAGAGTCCGTTCCTGCCCTGAAGAGGCCTCTCCTTGTCCCCTCCACTGTGTGTAAGGAAATCCAGAGTGCCCTGGGAGCGATTCCACCTGGTGACTACCATGGGCCCTCAAAGGCTTCTCTGACTGCACAGCAGGGCAGGCCACCTTCTCAGTCCCTCACACTCAGCCTTGTGGGCAGAACCTGGAAGAGTGAGACTGTGGAATGGGTCAAGAGGGACAGCCTAGAGCCAGGTCCAAGTTCAGCAATGGTCAGGAACGAGCCAAGAGAGGAGAGTGGTGGTCAGGCCTCAGGAGACACCTGCCATAGGGTAACAGTGATAGAGGTGAACTTAGGATCCCAATCTTTGAGAGGTGAAGAGGCCAGGGAGGCTGTGGAGGCCAAGGAGTCTCCTGCTCTTCAACCACAGTCTAGTGTTATCTTGGAAACCAAAGTGTTGACAAAATCCCAAACCACAAATGTACCTATGAGGAGTTTAGAGGTGCCAGGGGCCAGTAAAAGTTTCCTACTACCTAGAATGTCTGTTTTCCAACCTCTAGGTGAGCCATGCCTTAACATGGAGGTTGCTAGTGAGTTTAACTCCAAAGTACAGGTACAGTCAGACAACCAGCTTCAGGACTTTCCCAAACACAGGTTCCTTGCTGCAGACAACTTGGCTTCTCAGGTGCCTCAGTGCCATCCCCAGAGAGTCCCCACCAGAGACACGTTAGCTTCCCAGGAGCCAAGTGGCCTTATGGAAGGCCAAAGGAGCAACCTAGGGCAGCAGGAGCCCAAAACTTCAAAACTCCAAGACTCATGGAAGAGCCAGAGCAAGATGATTGCCCCTACTTACAAAAGAGAGGACCGTAGGAGGCATAAACCAGGAGAGCACGAAGAGAGGTTTAAAGAACGAGGGACCCCTCAAGCTGGAAGTATGAGCCGCCCTGCCCAGGTCAGGGGCATAACAGACTCTATTGGGAGCAGATGTCTCCAGCTCATGCCAGAGAAGAAATATAGCCCTCCAGAAAGCCTCTTCAGAAAAAGGATGAGGCTATTTTTAAAGTGGATTTTCCCCAATAAAAAAGTCAATGGTCGAGATGCTCTGCAAAGAAAAAAAAAAAAAAGCCCATATCAGCCACTGCCCAGAGTCACGGATCAGTCAAAAGCAGATCAATCTTGAAGAGTGAGACTGCTGAGGGTCAGGCACTCATGACAGCTGTTGGACAGATCGTAGAAGAAAAAAGAGCAATTCACCATGGACTTCATGCCACAGAGTTAAATGAGCACAGAGTGGAATTCCAAGTCCCAGTATGTGGGGGTTTCTGCTACCATAGGCTTACCTCCTACCCAGAGCAAGGGAGAATGATGGGTTCTACAGCCTGCAGTCATAAAGCCACCTCCAAGGGCCAGAGTTGTTCTGTCAGGGAAAGGGAAGTCAGACACCAACATAGTTTGAAAAGTGTAAGGTTTGACGATGAGCAGCTGGGCCTAAGGTGCCTCCCATCCTTGTCCCCCAGGAAGAGTGTGTTTCCAGTTAGTACCTGCCAGTATGGGCCAAGGATTCCAGGTGCCCCAGCCCGCCATCAACACTGTCCAAGGCATTGTCATCTTTGGGGAGGTGTCTTGCCTGGTCGACAGTAAAATCCTTCTTTAGTCTTCCCTTTAGTAGGAAAACATGTCTCCAAGTAAAAATTCAGTCCATGTAGAGAAAATGATTTTCTCATTAGCACATCCAAGATATTTAATGTTCCCCAATACATATATATATATATATTTTTTTTTCTAATAAAAGCATAGTGTAATGGCAAAAAAAGAGAAATTTAAAACGGCATGGAAAAATGCTGAACATTAGGAATAATTAAAGCTATGCAAATCCAAATTACAAAAACCTATCCGCTCACACCAGTCAGAATGGCCATCAGCAAGAATTCTGCAAAAAGTAAATGCTGAACGGGTTTTAGAGAAATGCCTACCCTTGGTCCAAAGTGGGACATGGTAAGAGCCAGGAATGAAAACAAAAATGAGGTGCCTTGTAAAGGTAAATACTGAGCTACCATTCAATCAAGCATACCCACTGCTGGGCCTATCGCCTGAGGGGATGAGAATCAAAAAAACACAGGCTGGGCTTCACTGGTGGCGCAGTGGTTGAGAGCCCGCCTGCCAATGCAGGGGACACGCGTTCATGCTCCGGGTTGGGAAGATCCCACGTGCCGCGGAGCGGCTTGTCCCGTGAGCTAGGGCTGCTGGGCCTGCGCGTCCGGAGCCTGTGCTCTGCAATGGGAGGGTCCACCGCAGTGAGAGGCCCACGTACCGCAAAAAAAAAAAAAAAAAAAAAAAAAAAAAAAAAAAAAAACCAAAAAAAACACAGGCTGGCAATCCTCCACTCCAGCAATATTTACCATAGCCAACACTTGGAAGCTACGAAAATGTCCATCAACAGAGGAATGCACAAAGAAGAAGTGGTCCCTGTACACAATGGAATATGACTCCAATAAAAAATCTATATAAATACAATTTATAAAACAAACATAATTAAGGAGACATCAGCTCTTGGGGGCACATTCCACTCTAATATTTAACCGAGGAACACCACTGCCCGGATGGTCTGTTTCCCTAGTTCCCAGGTTGGGAAAAGCAGAAATGCTGCCGCCCTCTGGCCATTACCTGCAACAGCAGCTTTAAGACCTGTGCTAAGGGTCACTTCATATGCAGCAGTACTGGTGGGCTGTAAATGAAACCTGCCCTCCAAACGTCTTGAGGGAGGTAATGGCCAAAATATTTCTAAATGTCACACACACTTCACGAAGACAATTTGAAGAGGTAAGCTGTACTCACAGTTGAAGAAAAGAAGGACATGCCAGAAAGCTCAATTTCAAGGGATTATGAGACGCATGCAAATCCAGCCACAAAGTGGTATCGGCTCACACTAGTCAGAACACACATCAGCAAAAAAACTACAAACAAAAAATGCTGAAGGTGTTGTGGAGAAGCGCATACCCTCAACTTTAAGCGGGACGTAAGCTGGTAAGAGCCACTAATGAGAACAGACTGGAGGTGCCTCTACAAGGTAAACATTCTGCTACCATATGATCCAGCAGGCCCACTCCTGGGCCTATAACCTAAGAAGACAGAATTGGAAAGACACAGGCAGGCAAATGTGCATTGCCGCAGCATTACAATAGCCATGACGTGGAAGCAACCAAAAAGCCCATCAACAGATGAGGGGACAAAGAAGAACTGGTACATGTACAGACAGAATATTAGCCAAGGAAGAAAAGGACACCATGCCATTTGCAGCACCGTAGATGAGTCTAGAGGTGATCACGTGACTTGTAGTAAGTCAGAAAGAGAAAGACACGTATCGTATGATATCACTTATAGGTGTTACCTAAAAATTGATACCAGTGAAGATATTTCCACAGAGAAGGGCAATCCCAGATTCATTAAACAAACTTATGGTTCACCAACGGAAAGGTGTGAGGATTGGATACATTACGAGATTGGGGTGAACAGACATATACAAACACAGGTGAAATATATAATCACCAAAGACCTACAGAATACCAAGAGAAGACTACTCAACATTCTGTCATAACGTACATGGGAAAAGGATCCCAGCAAGAACAGGCATATGTATATGTGTAAAAGAACCACATCTTGCACACCTGCAACAAGCCAAACATTGTAATCAAACACGCTGTGATAAAATAAAAAATAAAAAAAATTAAATTAAAAAAACGAACAAGAAGTAGTGAGACAAACTTAAGGGGCCTTCTCCTGGCACATTCCATTCTAAATTACAACGTAGAACACGGCTTCCATTGAGGCTCTGCTGCCCTAGTAACCAGATTTGGTAAGGGAGAACTGCTGCCCCCTTGTGGCCGTTTCACACAACAGCACCTTTAATCCCAACGCTAATGTCAGTTGATATTCAAAATCATTGCAGGCCTGTAAATGACACCTGCCCTGAAAACAAATCCTGGGGTCATATACCGACCGAAAAATTCAAAAGACGTCCATATTTCAAAACGACACTTTCAAGAGGCATATTTTGTTCTGCATATTTGTTCTGCACATTAGGGTTCTGCTTCTTTATCTTTCTTTCTTTCTTTGTTAAAACAAAAACGGGAATGGAAAAAGGCAACCCTCAGAATGGGAGAAAATATTTGCAAACGAATCCACGGACAAAGGTTTAATCTCCAATATATATAACAGCTCATGCAGCTTAATATTAAAAAAAAACAAACAACCCAATACAAAAATGGGCAGAAGATCTAAATAGACGTTTCTTCAAAGAAGACACAGAGATGGCCAAGACGCACATGAAAAGCTGCTCAACATCACTCATCATTAGAGAAATGCACATCAAAACTACAGTGAGGTATCACCTCACACCTGTTAGAATGGGCATCATCAGAAAATGTACAAACAACAAATGCTGGGGAGGGTGTGGACCAAAGGAACCTTCTTCCACTATTGGTGGGAATGTAAATTGATACAGTCACTATGGAGAACAGCATGGAGGTTCCTTAAAAAACTAAAAATAGAATTACCATAGGATCCAGCAATCCCACTTCTGGGCATATAGCCAGAGAAAACCATAAATGAAAAAGACACATTCACCACAATGTTCATTGCAGCACTATTTACAATAGCCAGGTAATGGAAGCAACCTAAATGCCCACAGACAGACGAACGGATAATGATGTGGTCCATCTATAAAACGGAATATTACTCAGCCATAAAAAGGAACGAAACTGGGTCATCTGTGGAGATGTCGACGGATCTAGAGACTGTCATACAGAGTGAAGTAAGTCAGAAGGAGAAAAACAAATATTGTATATTAATGCATATATGTGGAACCTAGAAAGATGGTACAGATGACCCGGTTTGCAGGGCAGAAATAGAGACACAGAGGTAGAGAACAAACGTATGGACACCAAGAGGGGGGAAGCCATGGGTTGTTGGTGGTGGGATGAGTCGGGAGATTGGGATTGTCCTGTATACATGTATATGCATAAAATAGATAACTAATAATAATCCTGCTGAATAAAAAAATAAACTTAAATTTCAAAATTTTAAAAAATAAATAAAATTTTAAAATAAAACGGAAAAAAATTTCTTCCCTTCACACAGATGTATTTATAGGAATGAATTATTTCCATGCTTATATCTATAAATACATAGAAGAGGAATAAAATCTCACTTGAACCAAAAAAGAAAAAAAAAAAAAAAACAGAACCCACCAGTTATACACAGGAAAACCCTATCAGGGCACTGGCTCCAGCGGCAAACAATTCTGAAGTTGGTCAGAGGTGGGGAATCATCTCCCATGCAGCCAGCAGCCCCCCCAACCCCCGCAAGGAGCGTCGTCTTTGCAAAGCTGGGGGACTGTGCCGAAGCGTCTGTGAGTCAACGTGAGCCGAGCCCCAGGCCAGCTGCTGCTGAACTGTTCCCACCCTTCCCAGATAAAACACCTGAATATGTCCAAGGACTTGAAAGCCTAGAGGAAGGGCCGTGGAGCCACAGCAGCGACAGCACGCAGGCCGACTTGGTGCCTGCAGGCCAGCCAGGATGGTCCTGGCCCTGGGCGCTCTTCTGGAAGCTTTCCATTTCCCTGCCTGAGATACTCCTCCTGTCCCGGCCCCCACTGCTTTTTTCCTTCCTCACCTCTGCCCGGGGAGAAATTCCAACGGAAGGTATGGGTGACACATCCTCTTCTTTAGCAGGTGGCAGCCCGGCAACTCCTGCAGAAAGTCCAGCAGAGCCCCACTCACACCGGGCCACCCACAGAGCCGTGGCCCCTCACTCCCTCCCACCAGCACAGCCCCGAGACTGCTGACGGGGCAGAGAATATGGCGTCAGGCACAGCTGCAGGGGCTCTTGCTGCCTGGAGCCGTGTTTATATGGACCTCAACCCAGGCACACCTGGGGAGGGCTGGCCGGCAGGGTCAGGCTGCCCAGGTCAGCCCATCCTCACCCCTCAGGGACTCCCATTGCAGAAAATGGACCTCGCTGAACCGGCCAGGTCCAAGGAACAGGTGTGGGCTCCTGAGAGTCTGGATAGACAAGGGGCTGCAGCTCCGGCTTGTTTTCTAATCCTTTTATCTGGCCCATGAGTGGGAGACAACTTCAAGAAGACCCTCTCCTAATGAGAGGAACCCAGGAGTCAGGGAGAGGAGGGGTGATGGGTGGAGACAGAGGCCTGGTGCCCCGGCTGCGGTGGAAGCCTCTGGAAGACCAGGCAGAGGGAGGCCGCACAGAGTGATGCCCAGGGTCACAGACCTGTTGGAGCTGCTGTTTGTTAGCTCAAGTCCTGCTCTGAGGTGCTCTGTGTCAGCTCTGAATGACAGGTGATCTGGGCTGCTCTGCAATGAGGGCTACGTGCACGGTACCTGTGTGCCCAGCCCTGCCGGGGTACCTGCCCAGGGCAGCTCCGTATCCTGGGAGGGGCCTGACCACGAGAGCACCATGGGCTGCTGGGGAGGGGGGGCCTGCCCAGGTGAGCTCCATATCCTGGGATTGCCCTGACCACGAGAGGCCCGTGGGCCGCTGGGGACCTGGTAAACGATGTCGGGACAGTCAGTGAAGCCACCGAGGATATACATCCAGTAGTTCCTAATTCCTACACCCTGCTGGTCATTCTACCATCCACCAGGACACGGTATTCTGTATGAGACTTCAGTGATGCCTTCTTCTGTATTGCATTGGTCCCCGAAAGGCTCTGCTGCCCTAGTAACCAGATTTGGGAATGGAGAAATGCTGCCGCCTTGTGGCCGTTTGCCACAACAGCAGCTTTAAACCCAGTGCTCATGGTCACTAAATATTCACACTCATTGCAGCCTGTAAACGGCACCTGCCCTGAAAAACAATCCTGGGGTCGAAAATGGACCCAAAACTTCTAAAGAGGGCAACCATGCAAGAGGACAATTTCAAGAGGTTAATTGTACTCTCCGTTTTTTTCTGTATTTCTGTACCAGAAATTTAAAACGGCCCCTCCGCCACGCCCCGGTACCCGAGGCCTCCGTTGCCCTGCCTGGGCGGGCGGCGGGGCGCTGCCGGGGCGGGCTGGCCGCGGGGATGGCGGTAAGGCGCAAGGACAAGCGAAGCTGGGCCTCAAGAGGCAGCCCGCGGTCCCCGCCCCCGTCTACGGCCATACCACCCTGAACACGCCCGATCTCGTCTGATCTCGGAAGCTAAGCAGGGTCGGGCCTGGTTAGTACTTGGATGGGAGACCGCCTGGGAATACCGGGTGCTGTAGGCTTTTGGCCTCCCGCTGCGGCTCCGCCTTCTCCTTTAGTCGCCCGCGGCGGTGGCCGCCAGCTCCGCCCCCCGCCGGGCACCGCTGCAGGCCCCACCTCCTCCGCCCCCCCCACCACCACCACAAAGCGCCAGAGGGGTCGCTCCATGCGGCCCGAAGGCGGCCCTGGAAAGCAGCAGCACACCCGACGCTCCGGGGGTGGCTGGCCCGGACCCAGACTCCGCCGCGGGCCCGGGGGCCGTCCGTGCGGCCCGCGAGCCCCTCCACCTCCACCTGGCCGGCCCCACCGGCGCCCAGCCCCGGCGCCGCCACCTGTCCGCCGGTGTGGCTCTCCGCAGCTCTCTCCGGATAAAGCTGGATAAAGGTCTGGATGGGAAGGAGGGGCAGTGATTCAGCCTATTGCTCTTAGTGCCCCTCCCCCACACTCAGGAGGCCTTTGTGACAAGGCCACAGCTCTGTGATGCAGGCCTGGGGTTCTGCCATCAAGTGAACTCCCAGGGCTCTGTTGCCTGAGGGCGGCAATGCAGTTCAGAAGACGGAGAATCTCTTTTCTTTGAAAAACACTGTTGCTATCTGGCTGAGATCCAGCCCAACTTCCTGGGTGATTGATATCATCCTTGGCTTCCTGTGTGGACTGGGGCTCTTCCTCACGTTACTCCCCTGCTTCCAGAGTAATCCATTCTTAGCACCACCTAGGAAACCTAGAAACATCAGGAAGCATCAAGTAGAGCTGAAGGGGAGGAGCAGGAGTAGGAAGAAAAGTCGATCTTTGAAAGCTTGCAGAGATTGCCTGGAAGAACTGGAGGGGACTCACAACCTGGCTTCACCTCTGCGGAGCTGCCTGGGGAGGCTTCCTGGCAAGGGCAACTTTCATCAGCTCTCATGTCAAGACCCTCCTGGTGAGATGTGCAAAGCAGTGCCTGCTGGAGCCTGTGGAGGATACTGCTTGAAGGGTTGGGAACCCTGCAGGAACACCTCCTGTAGGGTTTCCTTCCTGGTTCAAGACACTCGAGAGGTGCTGGAAGCACATATTACAAGGTTTTGGGTAAAGCACGGGTGGACCCTACCCCTCAAGGTCCTCAAGCCCATTAATCTCTTGAAGTCGACAAAGTTCCAACCCTCCACCACCCTGCGGTTAGCCTCGTCCCCTTCAGCCACCTGTGTATCTGGGTCCCACTCAACAGTCACGTTTGCTGAGTTCCCGGAGAAACCTCCTCAGGCTCATTCAGGAGAGAAGGTGAGAACAGAAGAGTCCGTTCCTGCCCTGAAGAGGCCTCTCCTTGTCCCCTCCACTGTGTGTAAGGAAATCCAGAGTGCCCTGGGAGCGATTCCACCTGGTGACTACCATGGGCCCTCAAAGGCTTCTCTGACTGCACAGCAGGGCAGGCCACCTTCTCAGTCCCTCACACTCAGCCTTGTGGGCAGAACCTGGAAGAGTGAGACTGTGGAATGGGTCAAGAGGGACAGCCTAGAGCCAGGTCCAAGTTCAGCAATGGTCAGGAACGAGCCAAGAGAGGAGAGTGGTGGTCAGGCCTCAGGAGACACCTGCCATAGGGTAACAGTGATAGAGGTGAACTTAGGATCCCAATCTTTGAGAGGTGAAGAGGCCAGGGAGGCTGTGGAGGCCAAGGAGTCTCCTGCTCTTCAACCACAGTCTAGTGTTATCTTGGAAACCAAAGTGTTGACAAAATCCCAAACCACAAATGTACCTATGAGGAGTTTAGAGGTGCCAGGGGCCAGTAAAAGTTTCCTACTACCTAGAATGTCTGTTTTCCAACCTCTAGGTGAGCCATGCCTTAACATGGAGGTTGCTAGTGAGTTTAACTCCAAAGTACAGGTACAGTCAGACAACCAGCTTCAGGACTTTCCCAAACACAGGTTCCTTGCTGCAGACAACTTGGCTTCTCAGGTGCCTCAGTGCCATCCCCAGAGAGTCCCCACCAGAGACACGTTAGCTTCCCAGGAGCCAAGTGGCCTTATGGAAGGCCAAAGGAGCAACCTAGGGCAGCAGGAGCCCAAAACTTCAAAACTCCAAGACTCATGGAAGAGCCAGAGCAAGATGATTGCCCCTACTTACAAAAGAGAGGACCGTAGGAGGCATAAACCAGGAGAGCACGAAGAGAGGTTTAAAGAACGAGGGACCCCTCAAGCTGGAAGTATGAGCCGCCCTGCCCAGGTCAGGGGCATAACAGACTCTATTGGGAGCAGATGTCTCCAGCTCATGCCAGAGAAGAAATAGAGCCCTCCAGAAAGCCTCTTCAGAAAAAGGATGAGGCTATTTTTAAAGTGGATTTTCCCCAATAAAAAAGTCAATGGTCGAGATGCTCTGCAAAGAAAAAAAAATAAGCCCATATCAGCCACTGCCCGGAGTCACGGATCAGTCAAAAGCAGATCAATCTTGAAGAGTGAGACTGCTGAGGGTCAGGCACTCATGACAGCTGTTGGACAGATCGTAGAAGAAAAAAGAGCAATTCACCATGGACTTCATGCCACAGAGTTAAATGAGCACAGAGTGGAATTCCAAGTCCCAGTATGTGGGGGTTTCTGCTACCATAGGCTTACCTCCTACCCAGAGCAAGGGAGAATGATGGGTTCTACAGCCTGCAGTCATAAAGCCACCTTCAAGGGCCAGAGTTGTTCTGTCAGGGAAAGGGAAGTCAGACACCAACATAGTTTGAAAAGTGTAAGGTTTGACGATGAGCAGCTGGGCCTAAGGTGCCTCCCATCCTTGTCCCCCAGGAAGAGTGTGTTTCCAGTTAGTACCTGCCAGTATGGGCCAAGGATTCCAGGTGCCCCAGCCCGCCATCAACACTGTCCAAGGCATTGTCATCTTTGGGGAGGTGTCTTGCCTGGTCGACAGTAAAATCCTTCTTTAGTCTTCCCTTTAGTAGGAAAACATGTCTCCAAGTAAAAATTCAGTCCATGTAGAGAAAATGATTTTCTCATTAGCACATCCAAGATATTTAATGTTCCCCAATACATATATATATATATATATATTTTTTTTTTCTAATAAAAGCATAGTGTAATGGCAAAAAAAGAGAAATTTAAAACGGCATGGAAAAATGCTGAACATTAGGAATAATTAAAGCTATGCAAATCCAAATTACAAAAACCTATCCGCTCACACCAGTCAGAATGGCCATCAGCAAGAATTCTGCAAAAAGTAAATGCTGAAGGGGTTTTAGAGAAATGCCTACCCTTGGTCCAAAGTGGGACATGGTAAGAGCCAGTAATGAAAACAAAAATGAGGTGCCTTGTAAAGGTAAATACTGAGCTACCATTCAATCAAGCATACCCACTGCTGGGCCTATCGCCTGAGGGGATGAGAATCAAAAATCACAGGCTGGGCTTCACTGGTGGCGCAGTGGTTGAGAGCCTGCCTGCCAATGCAGGGGACACGCGTTCATGCTCCGGGTCGGGAAGATCCCACGTGCCACGGAGCGGCTTGTCCCGTGAGCTAGGGCTGCTGGGCCTGCGCGTCCGGAGCCTGTGCTCTGCAATGGGAGGGTCCACCGCAGTGAGAGGCCCACGTACCGCAAAAAAAAAAAAAAAAAAAAAAAAAAAAAAAAAAAAAAAAACACAGGCTGGCAATCCTCCACTCCAGCAATATTTACCATAGCCAACACTTGGAAGCTACGAAAATGTCCATCAACAGAGGAATGCACAAAGAAGAAGTGGTCCCTGTACACAATGGAATATGACTCCAATAAAAAATCTATATAAATACAATTTATAAAACAAACATAATTAAGGAGACATCAGCTCTTGGGGGCACATTCCACTCTAATATTTAACCGAGGAACACCACTGCCCGGATGGTCTGTTTCCCTAGTTCCCAGGTTGGGAAAAGCAGATATGCTGCCGCCCTCTGGCCATTACCTGCAACAGCAGCTTTAAGACCTGTGCTAAGGGTCACTTCATATGCAGCAGTACTGGTGGGCTGTAAATGAAACCTGCCCTCCAAAAGTCTTGAGGGAGGTAATGGCCAAAATATTTCTAAATGTCACACACACTTCACGAAGACAATTTGAAGAGGTAAGCTGTACTCACAGTTGAAGAAAAGAAGGACATGCCAGAAAGCTCAATTTCAAGGGATTGTGAGACGCATGCAAATCCAGCCACAAAGTGGTATCGGCTCACACTAGTCAGAACACACATCAGCAAAAAAACTACAAACAAAAAATGCTGAAGGTGTTGTGGAGAAGCGCATACCCTCAACTTTAAGCGGGACGTAACCTGGTAAGAGCCACTAATGAGAACAGACTGGAGGTGCCTCTACAAGGTAAACATTCCGCTACCATATGATCCAGCAGGCCCACTCCTGGGCCTATAACCTAAGAAGACAGAATTGGAAAGACACAGGCAGGCAAATGTGCATTGCCGCAGCATTACAATAGCCATGACGTGGAAGCAACCAAAAAGCCCATCAACAGATGAGGGGACAAAGAAGAACTGGTACATGTACAGACAGAATATTAGCCAAGGAAGAAAAGGACACAATGCCATTTGCAGCACCGTAGATGAGTCTAGAGGTGATCACGTGACTTGTAGTAAGTCAGAAAGAGAAAGACACGTATCGTATGATATCACTTATAGGTGTTACCTAAAAATTGATACCAGTGAAGATATTTCCACAGAGAAGGGCAATCCCAGATTCATTAAACAAACTTATGGTTCACCAACGGAAAGGTGTGAGGATTGGATACATTACGAGATTGGGGTGAACAGACATATACAAACACAGGTGAAATATATAATCACCAAAGACCTACAGAATACCAAGAGAAGACTACTCAACATTCTGTCATAACGTACATGGGAAAAGGATCCCAGCAAGAACAGACATATGTATATGTGTAAAAGAACCACATCTTGCACACCTGCAACAAGCCAAACATTGTAATCAAACACGCTGTGATAAAATAAAAAATAAAAAAAATTAAATTAAAAAAACGAACAAGAAGTAGTGAGACAAACTTAAGGGGCCTTCTCCTGGCACATTCCATTCTAAATTACAACGTAATTTACGACTTCCATTGAGGCTCTGCTGCCCTAGTAACCAGATTTTGTAAGGGAGAACTGCTGCCCCCTTGTGGCCGTTTCACACAACAGCACCTTTAATCCCAACGCTAATGTCAGTTGATATTCAAAATCATTGCAGGCCTGTAAATGACACCTGCCCTGAAAACAAATCCTGGGGTCATATATCGACCAAAAAATTCAAAAGACGTCCATATTTCAAAACGACACTTTCAAGAGGCATATTTTGTTCTGCATATTTGTTCTGCACATTAGGGTTCTGCTTCTTTATCTTTCTTTCTTTCTTTGTTAAAACAAAAACGGGAATGGAAAAAGGCAACCCTCAGAATGGGAGAAAATATTTGCAAACGAATCCACGGACAAAGGTTTAATCTCCAATATATATAACAGCTCATGCAGCTTAATATTAAAAAAAAAACAAACAACCCAATACAAAAATGGGCAGAAGATCTAAATAGACGTTTCTTCAAAGAAGACACAGAGATGGCCAAGACGCACATGAAAAGCTGCTCAACATCACTCATCATTAGAGAAATGCACATCAAAACTACAGTGAGGTATCACCTCACACCTGTTAGAATGGGCATCATCAGAAAATGTACAAACAACAAATGCTGGTGAGGGTGTGGACCAAAGGAACCTTCTTCCACTATTGGTGGGAATGTAAATTGATACAGTCACTATGGAGAACAGCATGGAGGTTCCTTAAAAAACTAAAAATAGAATTACCATAGGATCCAGCAATCCCACTTCTGGGCATATAGCCAGAGAAAACCATAAATGAAAAAGACACATTCACCACAATGTTCATTGCAGCACTATTTACAATAGCCAGGTAATGGAAGCAACCTAAATGCCCACAGACAGACGAACGGATAATGATGTGGTCCATCTATAAAACGGAATATTACTCAGCCATAAAAAGGAACGAAACTGGGTCATCTGTGGAGATGTCGACGGATCTAGAGACTGTCATACAGAGTGAAGTAAGTCAGAAGGAGAAAAACAAATATTGTATATTAATGCATATATGTGGAACCTAGAAAGATGGTACAGATGACCCGGTTTGCAGGGCAGAAATAGAGACACAGAGGTAGAGAACAAACGTATGGACACCAAGAGGGGGGAAGCCATGGGTTGTTGGTGGTGGGATGAGTCGGGAGATTGGGATTGTCCTGTATACATGTATATGCATAAAATAGATAACTAATAATAATCCTGCTGAATAAAAAAATAAACTTAAATTTCAAAATTTTAAAAAATAAATAAAATTTTAAAATAAAACGGAAAAAAAGTTCTTCCCTTCACACAGATGTATTTATAGGAATGAATTATTTCCATGCTTATATCTATAAATACATAGAAGAGGAATAAAATCTCACTTGAACCAAAAAAGAAAAAAAAAAAAAAAACAGAACCCACCAGTTATACACAGGAAAACCCTATCAGGGCACTGGCTCCAGCGGCAAACAATTCTGAAGTTGGTCAGAGGTGGGGAATCATCTCCCATGCAGCCAGCAGCCCCCCCAACCCCCGCAAGGAGCGTCGTCTTTGCAAAGCTGGGGGACCGTGCCGAGGCGTCTGTGAGTCAACGTGAGCCGAGCCCCAGGCCAGCTGCTGCTGAACTGTTCCCACCCTTCCCAGGTAAAACACCTGAATATGTCCAAGGACTTGAAAGCCTAGAGGAAGGGCCGTGGAGCCACAGCAGCGACAGCACGCAGGCCGACTTGGTGCCTGCAGGCCAGCCAGGATGGTCCTGGCCCCGGGCGCTCTTCTGGAAGCTTTCCATTTCCCTGTCTGAGATACTCCTCCTGTCCCGGCCCCCACTGCTTTTTTCCTTCCTCACCTCTGCCCGGGGAGAAATTCCAACGGAAGGTATGGGTGACACATCCTCTTCTTTAGCAGGTGGCAGCCCGGCAACTCCTGCAGAAAGTCCAGCAGAGCCCCACTCACACCGGGCCACCCACAGAGCCGTGGCCCCTCACTCCCTCCCACCAGCACAGCCCCGAGACTGCTGACGGGGCAGAGAATATGGCGTCAGGCACAGCTGCAGGGGCTCTTGCTGCCTGGAGCCGTGTTTATATGGACCTCAACCCAGGCACACCTGGGGAGGGCTGGCCGGCAGGGTCAGGCTGCCCAGGTCAGCCCATCCTCACCCCTCAGGGACTCCCATTGCAGAAAATGGACCTCGCTGAACCGGCCAGGTCCAAGGAACAGGTGTGGGCTCCTGAGAGTCTGGATAGACAAGGGGCTGCAGCTCCGGCTTGTTTTCTAATCCTTTTATCTGGCCCATGAGTGGGAGACAACTTCAAGAAGACCCTCTCCTAATGAGAGGAACCCAGGAGTCAGGGAGAGGAGGGGTGATGGGTGGAGACAGAGGCCTGGTGCCCCGGCTGCGGTGGAAGCCTCTGGAAGACCAGGCAGAGGGAGGCCGCACAGAGTGATGCCCAGGGTCACAGACCTGTCGGAGCTGCTGTTTGTTAGCTCAAGTCCTGCTCTGAGGTGCTCTGTGTCAGCTCTGAGTGACAGGTGATCTGGGCTGCTCTGCAATGAGGGCTACGTGCACGGTACCTGTGTGCCCAGCCCTGCCGGGGTACCTGCCCAGGGCAGCTCCGTATCCTGGGAGGGGCCTGACCACGAGAGCACCATGGGCTGCTGGGGAGGGGGGGCCTGCCCAGGTGAGCTCCATATCCTGGGATTGCCCTGACCACGAGAGGCCCGTGGGCTGCTGGGGACCTGGTAAACGATGTCGGGACAGTCAGTGAAGCCCCCGAGGATATACATCCAGTAGTTCCTAATTCCTACACCCTGCTGGTCATTCTACCATCCACCAGGACACGTTATTCTGTATGAGACTTCAGTGATGCCTTCTTCTGTATTGCATTGGTCCCCGAAAGGCTCTGCTGCCCTAGTAACCAGATTTGGGAATGGAGAAATGCTGCCGCCTTGTGGCCGTTTGCCACAACAGCAGCTTTAAACCCAGTGCTCATGGTCACTAAATATTCACACTCATTGCAGCCTGTAAACGGCACCTGCCCTGAAAAACAATCCTGGGGTCGAAAATGGACCCAAAACTTCTAAAGAGGGCAACCATGCAAGAGGACAATTTCAAGAGGTTAATTGTACTCTCCGTTTTTTTCTGTTTTTCTGTACCAGAAATTTAAAACGGCCCCTCCGCCACGCCCCGGTACCCGAGGCCTCCGTTGCCCTGCCTGGGCGGGCGGCGGGGCGCTGCCGGGGCGGGCTGGCCGCGGGGATGGCGGTAAGGCGCAAGGACAAGCGAAGCTGGGCCTCAAGAGGCAGCCCGCGGTCCCCGCCCCCATCTACGGCCATACCACCCTGAACGCGCCCGATCTCGTCTGATCTCGGAAGCTAAGCAGGGTCGGGCCTGGTTAGTACATGGATGGGAGACCGCCTGGGAATACCGGGTGCTGTAGGCTTTTGGCCTCCCGCTGCGGCTCCGCCTTCTCCTTTAGTCGCCCGCGGCGGTGGCCGCCAGCTCCGCCCCCCGCCGGGCACCGCTGCAGGCCCCACCTCCTCCGCCCCCCCCCCCACCACCACAAAGCGCCAGAGGGGTCGCTCCATGCGGCCCGAAGGCGGCCCTGGAAAGCAGCAGCACACCCGACGCTCCGGGGGTGGCTGGCCCGGACCCAGACTCCGCCGCGGGCCCGGGGGCCGTCCGTGCGGCCCGCGAGCCCCTCCACCTGCACCTGGCCGGCCCCAACGGCGCCCAGCCCCGGCGCCGCCACCTGTCCGCCGGTGTGGCTCTCCGCAGCTCTCTCCGGATAAAGCTGGATAAAGGTCTGGACGCGAAGGAGGGGCAGTGATTCAGCCTATTGCTCTTAGTGCCCCTCCCCCACACTCAGGAGCCCTTTGTGACAAGGCCACAGCTCTGTGATGCAGGCCTGGGGTTCTGCCATCAAGTGAACTCCCAGGGCTCTGTTGCCTGAGGGCGGCAATGCAGTTCAGAAGACGGAGAATCTCTTTTATTGAAAAACACTGTTGCTATCTGGCTGAGATCCAGCCCAACTTCCTGGGTGATTGATATCATCCTTGGCTTCCTGTGTGGACTGGGGCTCTTCCTCACGTTACTCCCCTGCTTCCAGAGTAATCCATTCTTAGCACCACCTAGGAAACCTAGAAACATCAGGAAGCATCAAGTAGAGCTGAAGGGGAGGAGCAGGAGTAGGAAGAAAAGTCGATCTTTGAAAGCTTGCAGAGATTGCCTGGAAGAACTGGAGGGGACTCACAACCTGGCTTCACCTCTGCGGAGCTGCCTGGGGAGGCTTCCTGGCAAGGGCAACTTTCATCAGCTCTCATGTCAAGACCCTCCTGGTGAGATGTGCAAAGCAGTGCCTGCTGGAGCCTGTGGAGGATACTGCTTGAAGGGTTGGGAACCCTGCAGGAACACCTCCTGTAGGGTTTCCTTCCTGGTTCAAGACACTCGAGAGGTGCTGGAAGCACATATTACAAGGTTTTGGGTAAAGCACGGGTGGACCCTACCCCTCAAGGTCCTCAAGCCCATTAATCTCTTGAAGTCGACAAAGTTCCAACCCTCCACCACCCTGCGGTTAGCCTCGTTCCCTTCAGCCACCTGTGTATCTGGGTCCCACTCAACAGTCACGTTTGCTGAGTTCCCGGAGAAACCTCCTCAGGTTCATTCAGGAGAGAAGGTGAGAACAGAAGAGTCCGTTCCTGCCCTGAAGAGGCCTCTCCTTGTCCCCTCCACTGTGTGTAAGGAAATCCAGAGTGCCCTGGGAGCGATTCCACCTGGTGACTACCATGGGCCCTCAAAGGCTTCTCTGACTGCACAGCAGGGCAGGCCACCTTCTCAGTCCCTCACACTCAGCCTTGTGGGCAGAACCTGGAAGAGTGAGACTGTGGAATGGGTCAAGAGGAACAGCCTAGAGCCAGGTCCAAGTTCAGCAATGGTCAGGAACGAGCCAAGAGAGGAGAGTGGTGGTCAGGCCTCAGGAGACACCTGCCATAGGGTAACAGTGATAGAGGTGAACTTAGGATCCCAATCTTTGAGAGGTGAAGAGGCCAGGGAGGCTGTGGAGGCCAAGGAGTCTCCTGCTCTTCAACCACAGTCTAGTGTTATCTTGGAAACCAAAGTGTTGACAAAATCCCAAACCACAAATGTACCTATGAGGAGTTTAGAGGTGCCAGGGGCCAGTAAAAGTTTCCTACTACCTAGAATGTCTGTTTTCCAACCTCTAGGTGAGCCATGCCTTAACATGGAGGTTGCTAGTGAGTTTAACACCAAAGTACAGGTACAGTCAGACAACCAGCTTCAGAACTTTCCCAAACACAGGTTCCTTGCTGCAGACAACTTGGCTTCTCAGGTGCCTCAGTGCCATCCCCAGAGAGTCCCCACCAGAGACACGTTAGCTTCCCAGGAGCCAAGTGGCCTTATGGAAGGCCAAAGGAGCAACCTAGGGCAGCAGGAGCCCAAAACTTCAAAACTCCAAGACTCATGGAAGAGCCAGAGCAAGATGATTGCCCCTACTTACAAAAGAGAGGACCGTAGGAGGCATAAACCAGGAGAGCACGAAGAGAGGTTTAAAGAACGAGGGACCCCTCAAGCTGGAAGTATGAGCCGCCCTGCCCAGGTCAGGGGCATAACAGACTCTATTGGGAGCAGATGTCTCCAGCTCATGCCAGAGAAGAAATAGAGCCCTCCAGAAAGCCTCTTCAGAAAAAGGATGAGGCTATTTTTAAAGTGGATTTTCCCCAATAAAAAAGTCAATGGTCGAGATGCTCTGCAAAGAAAAAAAAAAAAGCCCATATCAGCCACTGCCCGGAGTCATGGATCAGTCAAAAGCAGATCAATCTTGAAGAGTGAGACTGCTGAGGGTCAGGCACTCATGACAGCTGTTGGACAGATCGTAGAAGAAAAAAGAGCAATTCACCATGGACTTCATGCCACAGAGTTAAATGAGCACAGAGTGGAATTCCAAGTCCCAGTATGTGGGGGTTTCTGCTACCATAGGCTTACCTCCTACCCAGAGCAAGGGAGAATGATGGGTTCTACAGCCTGCAGTCATAAAGCCACCTCCAAGGGCCAGAGTTGTTCTGTCAGGGAAAGGGAAGTCAGACACCAACATAGTTTGAAAAGTGTAAGGTTTGACGATGAGCAGCTGGGCCTAAGGTGCCTCCCATCCTTGTCCCCCAGGAAGAGTGTGTTTCCAGTTAGTACCTGCCAGTATGGGCCAAGGATTCCAGGTGCCCCAGCCCGCCATCAACACTGTCCAAGGCATTGTCTTCTTTGGGGAGGTGTCTTGCCTGGTCGACAGTAAAATCCTTCTTTAGTCTTCCCTTTAGTAGGAAATCATGTCTCCAAGTAAAAATTCAGTCCATGTAGAGAAAATGATTTTCTCATTAGCACATCCAAGATATTTAATGTTCCCCAATACATATATATATATATATTTTTTCTAATAAAAGCATAGTGTAATGGCAAAAAAAATTAGAAATTTAAAACGGCATGGAAAATGCTGAACATTAGGAATAATTAAAGCTATGCAAATCCAAATTACAAAAACCTATACACTCACACCAGTCAGAATGGCCATCAGCAAGAATTCTGCAAAAAGTAAATGCTGAAGGGGTTTTAGAGAAATGCCTACCCTTGGTCCAAAGTGGGACATGGTAAGAGCCAGGAATGAAAACAAAAATGAGGTGCCTTGTAAAGGTAAATACTGAGCTACCATTCAATCAAGCATACCCACTGCTGGGCCTATCCCCTGAGGGGGTGAGAATCAAAAAATCACAGGCTGGGCTTCACTGGTGGCACAGTGGTTGAGAGCCCGCCTGCCAATGCAGGGGACACGCGTTCATGCTCCGGGTCGGGAAGATACGACGTGCCGTGGAGCGGCTTGTCCCATGAGCTAGGGCTGCTGGGCCTGCGCGTCCGGAGCCTGTGCTCTGCAATGGGAGGGTCCACCGCAGTGAGAGGCCCACGTACCGCAAAAAAAAAAAAAAAAACAATCATAAAACAAAAAAAACACTGGCTGGCAATCCTCCACTCCAGCAATATATACCATAGCCAACACTTGGAAGCTACGAAAATGTCCATCATCAGAGGAATGCACAAAGAAGAAGTGGTCCATGTACACAATGGAATATGACTCCAATAAAAAATCTATATAAATACAATTTATAAAACAAACATAAGTAAGGAGACATCAGCTTTTGGGGGCACATTCCACTCTAATATTTAACCGAGGAACACCACTGCCCGGATGGTCTGTTTCCCTAGTTCCCAGGTTGGGAAATGCAGAAATGCTGCCGCCCTCTGGCCGTTACCTGCAACAGCAGCTTTAAGACCTGTGCTAAGGGTCACTTCATATGCAGCAGTACTGGTGGGCTGTAAATGAAACCTGCCCTCCAAACGTCTTGAGGGAGGTAATGGCCAAAATATTTCTAAATGTCACACACACTTCACGAAGACAATTTGAAGAGGTAAGCTGTACTCACAGTTGAAGAAAAGAAGGACATGCCAGAAAGCTCAATTTCAAGGGATTATGAGACGCATGCAAATCCAGCCACAAAGTGGTATCGGCTCACACTAGTCAGAACACACATCAGCAAAAAAACTACAAACAAAAAATGCTGAAGGTGTTGTGGAGAAGCGCATACCCTCAACTTTAAGCGGGACGTAAGCTGGTAAGAGCCACTAATGAGAACAGACTGGAGGTGCCTCTACAAGGTAAACATTCCGCTACCATATGATCCAGCAGGCCCACTCCTGGGCCTATAACCTAAGAAGACAGAATTGGAAAGACACAGGCAGGCAAATGTGCATTGCCGCAGCATTACAATAGCCATGACGTGGAAGCAACCAAAAAGTCCATCAACAGATGAGGGGACAAAGAAGAACTGGTACATGTACAGACAGAATATTAGCCAAGGAAGAAAAGGACACCATGCCATTTGCAGCACCGTAGATGAGTCTAGAGGTGATCACGTGACTTGTAGTAAGTCAGAAAGAGAAAGACACGTATCGTATGATATCACTTATAGGTGTTACCTAAAAATTGATACCAGTGAAGATATTTCCACAGAGAAGGGCAATCCCAGATTCATTAAACAAACTTATGGTTCACCAACGGAAAGGTGTGAGGATTGGATACATTACGAGATTGGGGTGAACAGACATATACAAACACAGGTGAAATATATAATCACCAAAGACCTACAGAATACCAAGAGAAGACTACTCAACATTCTGTCATAACGTACATGGGAAAAGGATCCCAGCAAGAACAGACATATGTATATGTGTAAAAGAACCACATCTTGCACACCTGCAACAAGCCAAACATTGTAATCAAACATGCTGTGATAAAAAATAAAATAAAAAAATTAAATTAAAAAAACGAACAAGAAGTAGTGAGGCAAACTTAAGTGGCCTTCTCCTGGCACATTCCATTCTAAATTACAACCTAGAGCACGACTTCCATTGAGGCTCTGCTGCCCTAGTAACCAGATTTGGTAAGGGAGAACTGCTGCCCCCTTGTGGCCGTTTCACACAACAGCACCTTTAATCCCAGCGCTAATGTTCAGTTGATATTCAAAATCATTGCAGGCCTGTAAATGACACCTGCCCTGAAAACAAATCCTGGGGTCATATATCGACCAAAAAATTCAAAAGACGTCCATATTTCAAAACGACTCTTTCAAGAGGCATATTTTGTTCTGCATATTTGTTCTGCACATTAGGGTTCTGCTTCTTTTGCTTTCTTTCTTTCTTTGTTAAAAAAAAACGGGAATGGAAAAAGGCAACCCTCAGAATGGGAGAAAATATTTGCAAACGAATCCACGGACAAAGGTTTAATCTCCAATATATATAACAGCTCATGCAGCTTAATATTAAAAAAAAAACAAACAACCCAATACAAAAATGGGCAGAAGATCTAAATAGACGTTTCTTCAAAGAAGACACAGAGATGGCCAAGACGCACATGAAAAGCTGCTCAACATCACTCATCATTAGAGAAATGCACATCAAAACTACAGTGAGGTATCACCTCACACCTGTTAGAATGGGCATCATCAGAAAATGTACAAACAACAAATGCTGGGGAGGGTGTGGACCAAAGGAACCTTCTTCCACTATTGGTGGGAATGTAAATTGATACAGTCACTATGGAGAACAGCATGGAGGTTCCTTAAAAAACTAAAAATAGAATTACCATAGGATCCAGCAATCCCACTTCTGGGCATATAGCCAGAGAAAACCATAAATGAAAAAGACACATTCACCACAATGTTCATTGCAGCACTATTTACAATAGCCAGGTAATGAAAGCAACCTAAATGCCCACAGACAGACGAACGGATAATGATGTGGTCCATCTATAAAACGGAATATTACTCAGCCATAAAAAGGAACGAAACTGGGTCATCTGTGGAGACGTCGACGGATCTAGAGACTGTCATACAGAGTGAAGTAAGTCAGAAGGAGAAAAACAAATATTGTATATTAATGCATATATGTGGAACCTAGAAAGATGGTACAGATGACCCGGTTTGCAGGGCAGAAATAGAGACACAGAGGTAGAGAACAAACGTATGGACACCAAGAGGGGGGAAGCCATGGGTTGTTGGTGGTGGGATGAGTCGGGAGATTGGGATTGTCCTGTATACATGTATATGCATAAAATAGATAACTAATAATAATCCTGCTGAATAAAAAAATAAACTTAAATTTCAAAATTTTAAAAAATAAATAAAATTTTAAAATAAAACGGAAAAAAGTTCTTCCCTTCACACAGATGTATTTATAGGAATGAATTATTTCCATGCTTATATCTATAAATACATAGAAGAGGAATAAAATCTCACTTGAACCAAAAAAGAAAAAAAAAAAAACAGAGCCCACAAGTTATACACAGGAAAACCCTATCAGGGCACTGGCTCCAGCGGCAAACAATTCTGAAGTTGGTCAGAGGTGGGGAATCATCTCCCATGCAGCCAGCAGCCCCCCCAACCCCCGCAAGGAGCGTCGTCATTGCAAAGCTGGGGGACCGTGCCGAGGCGTCTGTGAGTCAACGTGAGCCGAGCCCCAGGCCAGCTGCTGCTGAACTGTTCCCACCCTTCCCAGGTAAAACACCTGAATATGTCCAAGGACTTGAAAGCCTAGAGGAAGGGCCGTGGAGCCACAGCAGCGACAGCACGCAGGCCGACTTGGTGCCTGCAGGCCAGCCAGGATGGTCCTGGCCCCGGGCGCTCTTCTGGAAGCTTTCCATTTCCCTGCCTGAGATACTCCTCCTGTCCCGGCCCCCACTGCTTTTTTCCTTCCTCACCTCTGCCCGGGGAGAAATTCCAACGGAAGGTATGGGTGACACATCCTCTTCTTTAGCAGGTGGCAGCCCGGCAACTCCTGCAGAAAGTCCAGCAGAGCCCCACTCACACCGGGCCACCCACAGAGCCGTGGCCCCTCACTCCCTCCCACCAGCACAGCCCCGAGACTGCTGACGGGGCAGAGAATATGGCGTCAGGCACAGCTGCAGGGGCTCTTGCTGCCTGGAGCCGTGTTTATATGGACCTCAACCCAGGCACACCTGGGGAGGGCTGGCCGGCAGGGTCAGGCTGCCCAGGTCAGCCCATCCTCACCCCTCAGGGACTCACATTGCAGAAAATGGACCTCGCTGAACCGGCCAGGTCCAAGGAACAGGTGTGGGCTCCTGAGAGTCTGGATAGACAAGGGGCTGCAGCTCCGGCTTGTTTTCTAATCCTTTTATCTGGCCCATGAGTGGGAGACAACGTCAAGAAGACCCTCTCCTAATGAGAGGAACCCAGGAGTCAGGGAGAGGAGGGGTGATGGGTGGAGACAGAGGCCTGGTGCCCCGGCTGCGGTGGAAGCCTCTGGAAGACCAGGCAGAGGGAGGCCGCACAGAGTGATGCCCAGGGTCACAGACCTGTCAGAGCTGCTGTTTGTTAGCTCAAGTCCTGCTCTGAGGTGCTCTGTGTCAGCTCTGAGTGACAGGTGATCTGGGCTGCTCTGCAATGAGGGCTACGTGCACGGTACCTGTGTGCCCAGCCCTGCCGGGGTACCTGCCCAGGGCAGCTCCGTATCCTGGGAGGGGCCTGACCACGAGAGTGCCATGGGCTGGTGGGGAGGGGGGGTCTGCCCAGGTGAGCTCCATATCCTGGGATTGCCCTGACCACGAGAGCCCCGTGGGCTGCTGGGGACCTGGTAAACGATGTCGGGACAGTCAGTGAAGCCACCGAGGATATACATCCAGTAGTTCCTAATTCCTACACCCTGCTGGTCATTCTACCATCCACCAGGACACGGTATTCTGTATGAGACTTCAGTGATACTTTCTTCTGTATTGCATTGGTCCCCGAAAGGCTCTGCTGCCCTAGTAACCAGATTTGGGAATGGAGAAATGCTGCCGCCTTGTGGCCGTTTGCCACAACAGCAGCTTTAAACCCAGTGCTCATGGTCACTAAATATTCACACTCATTGCAGCCTGTAAATGGCAACTGCCCTGATAAACAATCCTGGGGTCGAAAATGGACCCAAAACTTCTAAAGAGGGCAACCATGCAAGAGGACAATTTCAAGAGGTTAATTGTACTCTCCGTTTTTTTCTGTTTTTCTGTACCAGAAATTTAAAACGGCCCCTCCGCCACGCCCCGGTACCCGAGGCCTCCGTTGCCCTGCCTTGGCGGGCGGCGGGGCGCTGCCGGGGCGGGCTGGCCGCGGGGATGGCGGTAAGGCGCAAGGACAAGCGAAGCTGGGCCTCAAGAGGCAGCCCGCGGTCCCCGCCCCCATCTACGGCCATACCACCCTGAACTCGCCCGATCTCGTCTGATCTCGGTAGCTAAGCAGTGTCGGGCCTGGTTAGTACTTGGATGGGAGACCGCCTGGGAATACCGGGTGCTGTAGGCTTTTGGCCTCCCGCTGCGGCTCCGCCTTCTCCTTTAGTCGCCTGCGGCGGTGGCCGCCAGCTCCGCCCCCCGCCGGGCACCGCTGCAGGCCCCACCTCCTCCGCCCCGCCCCCCCCACCACCACAGAGCGCCAGAGGGTCCGCTCCGTGCGGCCAGAAGGCGGCCCTGGAAGGCAGCGGCACACCCGACGCTCCGGGGTTGGCTGGCCCTGACCACAACTCCTCCGCGTGCCCGGGGGCCGTCCGTGCGGCCCGCGAGCCCCTCCACCTGCACCTGGCCGGCCCCACCGGCGCCCAGCCCCGGCGCCGCCACCTGTCCGCCGGTGTGGCTCTCCGCAGCTCTCTCCGGATAAAGCTGGATAAAGGTCTGGATGGGAAGGAAGGGCAGTGATTCAGCCTATTGCTCTTAGTGCCCCTCCCACACACTCAGGAGCCCTTTGTGACAAGGCCACAGCTCTGTGATGCAGGCCTGGGGTTCTGCCGTCAAGTGAACTCCCAGGTCTCTGTTGCCTGAGGGCGGCAATGCAGTTCAGAAGACGGAGAATCTCTTTTCTTTGAAAAACACTGTTGCTATCTGGCTGAGATCCAGCCCAACTTCCTGGGTGATTGATATCATCCTTGGCTTCCTGTGTGGACTGGGGCTCTTCCTCGTGTTACTCCCCTGCTTCCAGAGTAATCCATTCTTAGACAAGTGCATGGAGCTTGCTATGAGAGGTGTCTTGGAGCATTTTGATGACACGTGCATGGAGAATTTTGATGACAAGGGCATGTAACATTGTGATGAGAAGTGTCATGGAGCATTGTGATTACAAGGACGTGGGGAATTTTGATGACAAGGGACATGGAGCATTTTGATGACTAAGGCAAGAAGGATTGTGATGGTAAGACCGTTTAGCATTGTGATCAGAAGACCATGGATAATTGTGATGACGAGCATCATGGAGCACTGTAATGACAAGGGGCATGGTTCATTTTGATGACAGGGGTCATGGAGCAATGTGATGACATGGGTCATGGAGCATTGTGATGACAAGGGTCATGGAGCAATGTGATGACATGGGTCATGGAGTATTGTGATGACAATGGCATGGATCATTGTGATGAAAAGGGCATGGCGCATTGTGATGAAAAACGCATGGAGCCTTTTCATGACAGGGTTCAATTAGCATTCTGACGACAAGTGTCAGGGAGCATTGTGATGACAACTGTATTGCGCATTGTGATGACAAAAGTCATGGAGCATTGTGATGACAAGGGTCATGGAGCATTGTGATGACAAGGGTCATGGAGCATTGTGATGACAAAGGCATGGAGTATTGTGATAACAGGCATTATGATAGTTGTGATGACAAGTGTTATGGAGCATTGTGATGACAAGGGTTTGGAGCATTGTGATGATAGAGTCATGGATCATTTTGACTTCAAGGAGCATGGAGCATTGTGATGACAAGGGCATGAAGCAATGTGATCCCAAGATTCTTGGAGGATTGTGATGACAAGCCCATGGAGCATTGTGGTGAAAAGGTCGTGTAACATTTTGCTGGCAAAGGCATGGAGCATTGTGATGACAAGGGTCATGGAGCACTGTGATGACAAGCGTCACGGAGCATTGTGATTACAGGGGTGATGGAGCATTGGTATGACAAGGGCATGGATCATTGTGATGACAAGGGTCATGGAGCATTTTGATGACAAGAGTCTCGGATCATTGTTTTGTCAGTGGTCATGGAGTGTTGTGATTACTACGGTCATGGAGAATTGTGATGACAGGAGACATGGAGCATTCTGATGAGAAGGTCATGGATCATTGCGCTGAAAATATTCATGGAGTATTGTGATGACAGTGGTCATGGAGCCTTGTGATGACAAGGGAATGGAGCATTGTGATGACAAGGTCCTGGAGCATTGTGATAAGAAGACCATGGGGCCTTGTGATGACAAGTCTCATGGAGCTTTCTGATGAAAAAGGGCATGGAGCATTTTCATTAAAGGGGTCATGGAGCCTTGTGATGACAAGGGAATGGAGCATTGTGATGACAAGGTCCTGGAGCATTGTGATAAGACCATGGGGCCTTGTGTTGACAAGTCTCATGGAGCTTTCTGATGAAAAAGGGCATGGAGCATTTTCATTAAAGGGGTCATGGAGCATTGTGATGACATGGGCATGGAGCATTGTGATGAGTAGGACATGGACTATTCTGATTTCATGCGTCATGGAGCTTTGTGATTACAAGGCATGTAGCCTTGTGATTACAGGGGTCGTGGATCATTTGATGAAAAGGGCATGGATCATTGTGATGATAAAGGCATGGAGCCTTGTCATGACAGTGTTCAAGGAGCATACTGATGACATGTGTCAGGGAGCGTTGTGATGACAAGTGTATTGAGTATTGTGATGACAAAGGAAACGGAGCATTGTGATGAGAAGACCATGGATAATTGTGATGACGAGTGTCATGGGACGTTGTGATGACAATTGTTATGGAACATTGTGATCACAATGGTTTGGAGCATTGTGATGACAGAGGTCATGGAGCATTTTGATTTCATTGTGATGACAATAGCATGAAGCATTATGATGATGGGGATGGTGTATTGTGATGACAAGATTCATGGAGCATTGATATGAAAAGGGGCATCAAACATTGTGATTACAGGGGTCTTGGAGCATTGTGATGACAAGCGCATGGAGCATTGTGATGAGAAGTCCATTGAGCATTCTGATGACATGCGTCATGGAGCTTTGTGATGACAAGGGCATGGAGCATTGTGATTAGATGAGTCTTGGAGCATTGTGATGACAAGGGTCATGGAGCCTTGTGATGACAAGGCCGTGGAACATTGTGATGGCAGGGGTCATGGAGCATTGTTATGACAGGGGTAATGGAGCATTGTGAGGACAAGGGCATGGAGCATTGGTCTGAAAAATTTCATGGATTATTGTGATGAGAGTGGGCATGGAGCATTGTGATGACAAGGGCATGGAACACTGTGATACATGGGTCATGGAGGATTGTAATGACAAGGGTGTGGAGCATTGTGATGAGAAGGGCATCGAGCATTGTGATGACAAAAATCATGGAGCTTTGTGATGACAAGTGCATGGAGCAATGTGATGAGAGGGTTCATGGAGCATTGTGATGACAATGGCATGGAGCATTGTGATGCCAAACGTCATGGAGACTTGTGATGACAAAGGTCATGGAGAATTTTGATGAAAAGTGCGTGGTGCATTGTGATGAGAAGGGCAGGGAGCATTGTGATGACAGGGTTATGGAGCAATTTGATGAAAAGAGTCATGGAACATTTTGATGACAGGGGTTATGGAACATTGTGATGTCAGGGGTCATGAAGCATTGTGATGATAAGGGCATGTAGCATTGTGATGACAGGGGTCATGGAACATTGTGATGACAGAGGTGATGTTGTATTGTGATGGCTAGTGATGGAACATTTTGGTATCAGTGGTGAGAGCGCATTTTGATGAGAAGTGCGTGGAGCATAGTGATGACAAGGTTTATGGAGTGTTGTGATCACAAGGTTGTGGAGCATTGTGATGACAAGCACATGGCACATTGTAATGACATGGTTCATGGAGCATTGTGCTGAAAAGCACATTGAGCATTGTGATGACAATGGTCATGGATCATTGTGCTGACAAAGGCATGGAGAATGGTGATGACAAGGGTCACAGAGCATTGTGATGAAAAGTTCAAGGAGCATTTTGGTCACAAATGACACAGAGCCTTGTGATGACGAGGGCATGGACCAGAGTGATGACAAAGGTCATGAAGCATTGTGATGACTGGAGTTACGGGGCATTGTGATGACAGGGGTCATGGAGCATTGTGATGACAAGGGCATGGAGTATTGTGAAGACAAGTGTCAGGGAGCATTGTGATGACATATGTCATTGTCCATTGTTATGACAATGGCATGGAGCATTGTGATGCCAAATGTCATGCAAGATTGTGATGACAAAGGTAATGAAGCACTGTGATGACAAGCACATGGCTCATTGTGATGACATGGGTTATGGAGCATTGTGCTGACAAGTGCATGGAGCATTGTCATGACAAGGGTCATGGAGCATTGTGCTAACAAAAGCAAGGAGCATTGTGATGAGAAGGCCATGGAGCATTCTGATGACATGTGTCATGGAGCTTTGTGATGACAAGGCCATGGAGCATTGTGATTACAGGGGTCTTGGAGCATTGTGATGAAAAGGGCATGGATCATTGTGATGGAAAAGGCACGGAGACATTTCATGACAGGGTTCAAGGAGCATACTGACGACAAGTGTCAGGGAGCACTGTGATGACAAGTGCATGGCGCATTATGTTGACATGGGTCATGGAGCATTTTGCTGACAAGCGCATGGAGCATTGTGATGACAATGGTCATGGAGCATTGTGCTGACAAAGGCATGGAGCATAGTGATGACAAGGGTCACAGAGGATTGTGATGAAAAGTTCATGGAGCATTTTGGTGGCAGAGGTCACAGAGTCTTGTGATGACAAGGGCATGGACCATTGTGATGACAAAGGTCATGAAACATTGTGATGAAAGGGGCATGGAGCATTTGTCTGACAGGTTTCATGGATTATTGTGATGACAGTGGGCATGGCTCATTGTGATGAAAAGGGCATGGAGCATGGTGATGACAAGGTCATTGATTATTGTGAAGACAGGTGTCAGGGAGCATTGTGATGACATATGTCATGGTGCATTGTGATGACAATAGCATGGAGCATTGTGATGCCAATTGTCATGGAGGATTGTGATGACAAATGTAATCGATCATTGTGATTTCAAGGGCTTGGAGCATTGTGATGACAAGAGTCATGGAGCATTATGATGACAAGGGCATGGAGGATTGTGATGACAATTGCATGGAGAATTTTGATGATAAGAGCATGTAACATTGTTATGAGAAATGTCATGGAGCATTGTGATGACGAGGACATGGAGAATTGTGATGACAAGGGACATGGAGCATTGTGATGACCAGGGCATGGAGCGTTGTGATGGCAAGACTGTGGAGCATTGTGATGAGAAGACCATGGATACTTGTGATGATGAGCGTCATGGAGCACTGTAATGCCAAGGGGCATGGAGCATTGTGATGACAGGTCTCATGGTGCATTGTGATGACAGGGGTCATGGAACATTCTGATGACAAGCGTCATGGAGCCTTCTGATGACAAGCTTGTGGAGTATTGTGATGACAATGGCATGGAGCATTGTGAAGAAAAGGGCATGGAGCATTTTGATGAAAAAGGTATGGAGCCTTTTCATGACAGGTTTCAAGGAGCATTCTGATGACAAGTGTCAGGGAGCATTGTGATGACAAGTGTATTGAGCATTGTGATGACAAAGGTCATGGAGCATTGTGATGACAAGGGCATGGAGTATTGTGATGACAGGCATCATGGAGCGTTGTGATGACAAGTGTTATGGAACATTGTGATCACAATGGCTTGGAGCATTGTGCTCACATTAGTCATGGATCATTTTGATTTCAAGGAACATGGCGATTTGTCATGAAAAGGGCATGCAGTAATGTGATCCCAAGGTTCAGGGAGGATTGTGATGACAATGGTAATGGAGTATTGTGATGACAAGCACAAGGAGCACTGTGATGACATGGTCATGTAGCATTTTGCTGACAAAGGCATGGAGCATTGTGATGACAAGCGTCATGGAGCACTGTGATGACAAGCGCCATGGAGCTCTGTGATTACAGGGGTCATGGAGCATTGGGATAGCAAGGGCATGGATCATTTTGATGACGAGTGTCATGGAGCATTTTGATGACAAGAGTCCTGGATCATTGTGTTGTCATGGATCATGGAGCGTTGTGATGACAGTGGTCATGGAGCACTGTGATGACAAGGGAATGGAGCATTGTGATGACAAGTCCGTGGAGCCTTGGGATGACAAATCTCATGGAGCATTCTGATGAAAAGGAGCATGGATCATTGTGATTACAGGGGTCGTGGAACATTGTGATGACAACGGCATGGAGCATTGTGATGAGAAGGTCATGGAGCATTCTGATGACATGCATCATGGAGCTTTGTGATCACAATGGCTTGGAGTATTGTGATTACAGGGGTCTTGGAGCATTGTGATGAAAAGGGCATGGATCGTGGTGATGAAAAAGGCATGGAGCCTTGTCATGACATGGTTCAAGGAGCATACTGACGACAAGTGTCCGGGAGCACTGTGATGACACGTGTATTGAGCATTGTGATGACAAAGGTCATGGAACATTGTGATGAGAACACCATGGATAATTGTGATGACGAACATCATGGGGCGTTGTGATGACAAATGTTATGGAACATTGTGATCACAAGGGTTTGGAGCATTGTGATGACAAAGGTCATGGAGCATTTTGATTTCATTGTGATGACAATAGCCTGAAGCATTATGATGATGGGCATGGTGCATGGTGATGACAGGGTTCATGGGGCATTGAGATGAAAAGGGCATGGAGCATTGTGATGAGAAGACCATGGAGCATTCTGATGACATGCGTTATGGAGACTTGTGTTGACAAGTCCGTGGAACATTGTGATGGCAGGTGTCATGGAGCATTGTTATGACAGGGGTAATAGAGAATTGTGATGACAAGGGCATGGATCTTTGGTCTGAAAAGTTTCATGGATTATTATGATGAGAGTGGGCATGGAGCATTGTGATGACAAGGGCACGGAACACTGTGATACATGGGTCATAGAGGATTGTCATGACAAGGTCATGGAGCATTTTGATGAGAAGGGCATCGAGCATTGTGATGACAAGCATCATGGATCTTTGTGATGACAAAGCTCATGGAGCATTTTGATGAAAAGGGTGTGGTTCATTGTGATGAGAAGGGCAGGGAGCATTTTGATGACAGGGTCATGGAGCAATTTGATGAAAAGTGTCATGGAACATTTTGAGGACAGGTGTTATGGAACATTGTGATGTCAGGGGTCATGGAGCATTGTGATGATAAGGGCATGTAGCATTGTGATGACAGGTGTTATGGAACATTGTGATGACAGGGGTGAGGGAGTATTGTGATGACTAGTGATGGAACATTGTGGTATCAGTGGTGAGAGAGCATTTTGTTGAGAAGTGCATGAAGCATTTTGATGACAAGGTTTATGGAGCATTGTGATGACAAGGTTGTGGAGCATTGTGATGACAAGCGCATGGCGCATTGTGATGACATGCGTCAAGGAGCATTGTGCTGAAAAGCGCATGCAGCATTATGATGACAATGGTCATTGAGCATTATGCTGACAAAAGCATGGAGCTTTGTGATGAGAAGAGTCAGAGAGCATTGTGACGAAAATTTAATGGAGCATTGTGGTGACAAAAGTCACAGAGCCTTGTGATGATGAGGGTATGGACCACTGTGATGACAAAGTTCATGAAGCATTGTGTTGACTGGAGTCACGGAGCATTGTGATCACAGGGGTCATGGAGCACTGTGGTGACAAAGGTATGGAACATTGTGATGACAAGGTCATGGATTATTGTGATGACAGTGGGCATGGAGCATTGTGATTACAGTCGTCTTAGAGCATTGTGATGACAAGGGCATGGAGCATTGTGATGAGAAAGCCATGGAGCATTCTGATGACATGTGCCATGGAGCTTTGTGATGACAAGGGCATGGAGCATTGTGATTATAGGGGTCTCGGCAAATTGTGATGACAAGGGTCATGGAGTCTTGTGATGACAAGGCCGTGGAACATTGTGATGTCAGGGTTCATGGAGCATTGGTATGACAGGGGTAATGGAGCATTGTGATGACAAGCGCATGGAGCATTGGTCTGAAAAATTTCATGGATTATTGTGATGAGAGTGGGCATGGAGCATTGTGATGACAAGGGCACGGAACACTGTGATACATGGGTTATGGAGGATTGTAATGACAAGGGCATGGAGCATTGTGTAGAGAAGGGCATTGAGCATTGTGATGACAAGGGCATGAAGCAATGTGATCCTAAGTTTCATGGAGGATTGTGATGACTAGCGCATGGAGCATTGGGATGACAAGCTCATGTAGCATTTTGATGACAAAGCCATGGAGTATTGTGATGACAAGAGTCATGGAGCACTG
This sequence comes from Mesoplodon mirus, assembly GCF_964341445.2. Lineage (NCBI taxonomy): Eukaryota > Metazoa > Chordata > Mammalia > Artiodactyla > Ziphiidae > Mesoplodon > Mesoplodon mirus. Next base: position 100,732,998 of record NC_138976.1, read on the forward strand.
TGATGACCAGTGTCACGGAGCATTGTGATTACAGCATTCATGGAGCATTGGGATGACAAGGGCATTGACCATTGTGTTGACAAGGATCATGGAGCATTGTGATGAAAGGGTCATGGAGCATGTGATGTCAAGGTCATGCAGCATTTTGAAAACAGTGGCGTGGAGGACCATTGTGATGATAATGGGCAATGTTTTTGTGATGACAATGGCATGAAGCATTATGATGATGGCAATGGAGCATTGTGATTACTGGGATCTTGGAGCTTTTTGATGAAAAGTTTCACGGAGCGTTGTGATGACAGGTGACATGGAGCATTGTGGTGACAAGTGTCATCGAGCATTGTGATGACAAGGGCACGAAACATTGTGATACATGGCTCATGGAGCATTGTAATGACAGGGCATGGTGAATTCTGATGACAAGGGCATGGAGCATTGTGATGACAACCGGCATGGAGCTGTGTGATGACAATGGCATGGAGCAATGTGATGAGAGTGGTCATGGAGCATTGTTATGACAATGGCATGGAGCATTCGGATGAAAAGGGCATGGATCATTGTGATGAAAAAGGCATGGAACCTTTAATGACAGGGTTCATGGAGCATTTTGATATCAAGGAGAATGGAGCATTGTGATGACAAGTTTATGGAGCATTGTGATGGCCAGGTCATGTAGCATTTTGCTGACAAAGGCATGTAGCATTGCGATTATAGGGGTAATAGAGCTTTGGGATGACAAGGGCATGGAGCATTGGGCTGAAAATGTTCATGGAGTATTGTGATGACAGGGGACATGGAGCATTGTGATGACAAGGGAATGGAGAATTGTGATGACAAGACCATGGATCATTGTGATGAAAAAGGCATGGAAACTTTAATGACAGGGTACAAGGAGCATTCTGACGACAACTGTCAGGGAGCATTGGGATGACAAGTGTATTGAGCATTGTGATGACAAAGGTCATGGAGCATTGTGATGACAAGGGCATGGATTATTGTGATGACAGGCATCATGGAGCGTTGTGATGACAAGTGTTATGGAACATTGTGATCACAAGGTTTTGGAGCACTGTGATGACAGAGGTCATGGATCATTTGGATTTCAAGGAGCATGGAGCATTGGGATGACAAGGGCATGAAGCAATGTGATCCCAGGATTCATTGCAGATTGTGATGACAATGGTAATGGAGTATTGTGATGAGAAGCACATGGAGCATTGTGATGACAAGATCATGTAGCATTTTGCTGACAAAGGCATGGAGCATTTTGATGACAAGGGTCATGGAGCATTTCGATGACAAGAGTCCTGTATCATAGTGTGGTAATGGGTCATGGAACATTGTGATGACAGTGGTCATGGAGCATTGTGATGACAGGGGTCATGGAGCATTGTGGTGAGAAGGTCATGGAGCATTGGGCTGAAAATGTTCATGGAGTATTGTGATGACAGTGGTCATGGAGCATTGTGATGACAAGGGAATGGATCATTGTGATGACAAGATCCTGGAGCATTGTGATGAGAAGACAATGGAGCCTTGTGATGACAATTCTCATGGAACATTCTGATGAAATGGGGAATGGAGCATTGTGATTACAGGGGTCTTGGAACATTGTGATGACAAGGACATGGAGCATTGTGATGAGAAGGCCATGGAGCATTCTGATGCATCATGGAGCTTTGTGATGACAAGAGCATGGAGCATTGTGATTACAGGGGTCTTGGTGCATTTTGAAGAGATGTGCATGGAGCATTGTGATGACAAGCTTGTGGAGCATTGTGATGACAAGCGCATGACACATTGTGATGACATGGGTCATGGAGCATTGTGCTGACAAACGCATGGAGCATTGTGATAACAAGGGTCATGGAGCATTTTGCTGACAAAGGCATGGAGCATTTTGATGACAAGGGTCACAGAGCATTCTGATGAAATATTCATGGAGCATTGTGGTGACAAAGGTCACAGAGTCTTGTGATGACAAGGGCATGGACCATTGTGATGCCAAATGTCATGAAGCATTGTGATGACTGGAGTCACGGAGCATTGTTATGACAGTGGTCCTGGAGCATTGTGATGACAAGGGCATGGCACATTGTGATGATTAGGGCATGGAGCACTGTGATGACAAAGTCATGGAGTATTTTGAAGACAGGTGTCAGGGAGCATTGTGATGACATATGACATGGTTCATTGTGATGGCAATGGCATGGAGCATTGTGATGCCAAGTGTCATGGAGGATTGTGATGACAAGGGCCATTGAGAATTTTGATGACAGGGTCGTGAAGCATTGTTATAACTAGCGCATGGAGCTTGCTATGACAGGGGACATGGAGCATTGTGATGACAAGTGCATGGAGAATTGTGATGACAAGAGCATGTAATATTGTGATGAGAAGTGTCATGGAGCATTGTGATGACAAGGACGTGGAGAATTGTGTTGACAAGGGACATAGAGCATTGTGATGACCAGGGCATGGATCATTGTGATGGCAAGACCGTGGAGCATTGTGATGAGAAGACCACGGATAATTGTGATGACGAGTGTCATGGAGCACTGTAATGACAAGGGGCATGGAGCATTGTGATGACAGGTGTCAAGGAGCATTGTGATGACATGGGTCATGTAGCATTGTGATGACAAGGGTCATGGATCATTCTGATGACAAGCTTGTGGGGTATTGTGATGACAATTGCATGGAGCATTGTGATGAAAAGGGCATGGAGCATTGTGATTACAGCGGTCTTGGAGCATTGTGATAACAAGGGTCATGGAGCATTGTTATGACAGGGGTAATGGAGAATTGTGATGACAAGGGCATGGATCATTGGTCTGAAAACTTTCATGGATTATGGTGATGAGAGTCGGCATGGAGCATTGTGATGACAAGGGCACGGACCACTGTGATACATTAGTCACGGAGCGCTGGTATGACAGTGGTCATGGAGCATTGTGATGACAAGGGCATGGAGCATTGTGATGACAGGGGCATGGATCTTTGGTCTGACAGTTTTCATGGATTATTGTGATAACAGTGGGCATGGCGCATTGTGATGACAAGGGTATGGAGCACTGTGATGACAATGTCATGGAGTATTTTGAAGACAGGTGTCAGGGAGCATTGTGATGACATATGTCATGGTTCATTGTGATGACAATGGCATCGAGCATTGTGATGACAAGTGTCATGGAGTATTTTGATGACAAGAGTCCCGGATCATTGTGTTGTCAGGGATCATGGAGCATTGTGATGACAGTGGTCATGGAGCATTGTGATGACAGGGGTCATAGAGCATTGTGATGAGAAGGTCATGGAGCACTGGGCTGAAAATGTTCATGGAGTATTGTGATGACTGTGGTCATGTAGCATTGTGATGACAAGGGAATGGAGCATTGTGATGACAAGGTTCTGGAGCATTGTGATGCGAAAACCATGGAGCCTTGTGATGAAACGTCTCATGGAGCATTCTGATGAATAGGGGCATGGAGCATTGTGATTACAGGGGTCTGGGAACATTGTGATGAAAAGGGCATGGAGCATTGTGATGAGAAAGCCATGGAGCTTTCTGATGACATGCGTCATGGAGCTTTGTGATGACAAGGGCATGGAGCATTGTGATTACAGTGGTCTTGGAGCATTGTAATTAAAAGGGCATGGATTATTGTGATGAAAAAGGCATGGAGCCTTGTCATGACAGTGTTCAAGGAGCATACTGATGACAAGTGTCAGGGAGCATTGTGATGACAAGTGTATTGAGCATTGTGATGAGAACGGTCATGGAGAATTGTGATGAGAAGACCATGGATAACTGTGATGATGAGCGTCATGGGACATTGTGATGACAAGTGTTATGGAACATTGTGATCACAAGGGTTTGGAGCATTGTGATGACAAAGGTCATGGAGCATTTTGATTTCATTGTGATGACAATAGCCTGAAGCATTATGATGATGGGCATGGTGCATTGTGATGACACGTTTCATGGGGCATTGAGATGAAAAGGGACATTGAGCATTGTCATTACAGGGGTCTTGGAGCATTGTGATGACAAGGGCATGGAGAATTGTGATTACAGGGGTCTTGGAGCATTGTGAAGAAAATGGCATGGATCATTGTGATGAAAAAGGCCGTGGAACATTGTGATGGCAGGTGTCATGGAGCATTGTTATGACAGGGGTAATGGAGCATTGTGATGACAAGGGCATGGAGAATTGGTCTGAAATGTTTCATGGATTATTGTGATGAGAGCGGGCATGGAGCATTGTGATGACAAGGGCAAGGAACACTGTGATACATGTGTCATGGAGGATTATAATGACAAGGGCATGGAACATTGTGATTAGAAGGGCATCGAGCCTTGTGATGACAAGCCTCATGGAGCTTTGTGGTGACAAGGGCATGGAGCAATGTGATGAGATGTTTCATGGAGCATTGTGATGACAATAGCATGGAGCACTGTGATGCCAACGGTCATGGAGCTTTGTGATGACAAAGGTCATGGAGCATTTTGATGACAAGTCATGGTTCATTGTCATGAGAAGGGCAGGGAGCATTGTGATGACAGGGTCATTGAGCAATTTGATGAAAAGGGTCATGGAACATTTTGATGACAGGGGTTATGGAACATTGTGATGTCAGGGGTCATGAAGCATTGTGATGATAAGGGCATATAGCATTGTGATCACAGGGGTCATGGAACATTGTGATGACATGTGTGAGGGAGTATTGTGATGACTAGTGATGGAACATTGTGATATCTGTAGTGAGAGAGCATTTTGATGAGAAGTGCATAGAACATTTTGATGACAAGTTTTATGGAGCATTGTGATGACAAGGTTGTGGAGCACTGTGATGACAAACGCATGGCACGTTGTGATGACATGTGTCAAGGAGCATTGTGCTGAAAAGCGCATGGAGCATTGTGATGACAAGGGTCATGGAGCATTGAGCTGACAAAGGCATGGAGCATTGTGATGACAAGTGTCATGGAGCATTGTGATGAAAAGTTCATTGCTCATTGTGGTGACAGTGTCACAGAGCCTTGTGATGACAAGGGCATGGACCATTGTGATGACAAAGGTCATGAAGCATTGTGATGACTGGAGTCACGGAGCATTGTGATGACAGGGGTCATGGAGTATTGCGATGACAAGGGCATAGAACATTGTGATGACAGGGGCATGAAGCATTGGTCTGACAAGTTTCATGGATTATTGTGATGACAGTGGGCATGGCGAATTGTGATGACAAGGGCACGGAACACTGTGATACATGAGTCGTGGAGGATTGTAATGACAAGGGCATGGAGCATTGTGATGAGAAGTGCATCGGACATTGTGATGACAAGTGTCATGGAGCATTGTGATGACAAGGGTCATGGAGCTTTGTACTGACAAAGGCAAGGAGCATTGTGATGACAAAGGTCAGAGAACATTGTGATGAAAAGTTCATGGAGCATTGTATTGACAAAGGTCACACGGCCTTGTGATGACGAGGGCATGGACTATTGTGATGACAACGTTCATGAAGCTTGTGATGACTGGAGTCACGGAGCTTTATGATGACAGAGGTCATGGAGCATTGTGATGACAAGGGCTTGGAGCATTGGTCTGACAAGTTTCATGGATTATTGTGATGACAGTGGGCATGGGGCATTGTGATGAAAATGGCATGGAGCATTGTGATGACAAGTTCATGGAGTATTGTGAAGACAGGTGTCAGGGAGCATTGTGATGATATATGTCATTGTCCATTGTGATGACAATTGTATGGGGCATTGTGATGCCAAGTGTCACGGAGGATTGTGATGACAATGGTAATGGAGCATTGTGATGACAAGGGCATGGAAACTTGTGATGACAAGGTCCATTGAGAATTTTGATGACAAGATCGTGAAGCATTGTGATGACAAGAGAATGGAGAATTGTGATGACAAGTGCATGTAACATTGTGATGAGAACTGTCATGGAGCACTGTGATGACTAGGACGTGGATAATTTTGATGACAAGGGACATGGAGCATTGTGATGACCAGGGCATGGAACATTGTGATGAAAAGTGCATGAATCATTGTGATGAAAAAGGTATGGAGCCTTTTCATGTCAGGGTTCAAGGAGCATTCTGACGACAAGTGTAATGGAGCATTCTGATGACACGTGTATTGAGCATTGTGATGACAAATGTCATGGAGCATTGTGATGACAATCATCACGGAGCATTGAGATTACTGGGGTCATAGAGCATTGGTATGACAAGGGCATGGATCATTGTGATGACAAGGGTCATGGAGAATTATGATGACAAGAGTCCCGGATCATTGTGTTGTCAGGGGTCATGGAGCATTGTGATGACAGTGTTCATGGAGCATTGGGCTGAAAATATTAATGGAGATTTGTGATGACAGGGGTCATGGAGCATTGTGATGACAAGGGAATGGAGCATTGTGATGACATACTCTCTGAGCATTGTGATGACAAGGGCATGGAGCATTGTGATGAGAAGGCCATGGAGCATGCTGATGACATGTGTCATGGAGCTTTGTGATGACCAGGGCATGGAGCATTGTGATTACAGGGTTCTTGGAGCATTGTGATGAAAAGGGCATGGATGACTGTGATGAAAAAGGCATGGAGCCTTGTCATGACAAGTTTCAAGGAGCATACTGATGACAAGTGTCAGGGAGCATTGTGAGGACAAAGGACATGGAGCTTTGTGATGAGTAGACCATGGATATTTGTGATGACGAGCATCATGGGGCGTTGTGATGACAAGTGTTATGGAATATTGTGATCACAACGATTTGGAGCATTGTGATGACAGAGGTCATGGAACGTTTTGATTTCATTGTGATGACAATAGCATGAAGCATTATGATGATGGGCATGGTGCATTGTGATGCCAGGGTTCATGGAGCATTGAGATGAAAAGGGGCATGGAGCATTATGATTACAGGGGTCTTGGAGCATTGTGATGAGAAGAGCATGGAGCATTGTGATGAGAAGTCCAGGATCATTCTGATGACATGTGTCATGGAGCCTTTTGATGACAAGACCATGGAACATTGTGATGGCAGGGTTCAGGGAGCATTGTTATGACAGGGGTAATGGAGCATTGGTCTGAAAAGTTTCATGGATTATTGTGATGAGAGTGGGCATGGAGCATTGTGATGACAAGGGCATGGAACACAGTGATACATGGGTCATGGAGGATTGTAATGACAAGGGCTTGGATCATTGTTATGGGAAGGGCATCAAGCATTGTGATGACAAGCGTCATAGAGCTTTGTGATGACAAGTGCATGGGACAATGTGATGAGAGGGCTCATGGAGCATTGTGATGAAAATGGCATGGAGCATTGTGATGCCAAGGGTCATTGAGTTTTGTGATAACAAAAGTCAAGGAGCATTTTGATGAGAAGGGCAGGGAGCATTGTGATGACAGTGTCATGGAGCAATTTGATAAAAAGTGTCATGGAACATTTTGATGACAGGTATTATGGAATTTTGTGATGTCAGGGGTCATGGAGTATTGTGATGAAAAGGGTCATGGCACATTTTGATGACAGGGTTTATGGAACATTGTGATGACAAGGGTCATGGAGCATTGTGATGATAAGGGCATGTAGCATCATGATGACAGGGTTCGTGGAACATTGTGATGACAGGGGTGAGGGAGTATTGTGATGACTAGTGATGGAACATTGTGATATCAGTGGTGAGAGAGAATTTTGATGAGAAGTGCATGGAGCATTGTGATGACAAGGATTATGGAGCATTGTGATGACAATGTTGTTGAGCATTGTGATGACAAGCGCATGGTCCATTGTGATGACATGGGTCATGGAGCATTGTGCTGACAAAGGCATGGAGAATTGTGATGACAAGGGTCACAGAGCATTGTGATGAAAAGTTCATGGAGCATTGTGGTGAAAAAGGACATAGAGCCTCGTTAGGACGAGGGCATGGAAAATTGAGATGACAAAGGTCATGAAGCATTGTGATGACTGGAGTCACGGAGCATTGTGATGACAGGGTTCATGGAGAATTGTGATGACAAGGGCATGGTGCATTGTGATGACAAGGGCATGGAGTATTGTGATGACAGGGGCATGGAACTTTGGCCTGAGAATTTTCATGGATTATTGCGATGACAAAGGTCATGAAGCATTGTGATGACTGGAGTCACGGAGCATTGTGATGACAGGGTTCATGGAGCATTGTGATGACAAGGGCATGGAGCATTGTGATGACAGGGGCATGGAACTTTGGCCTGAGAATTTTCATGGATTATTGCGATGACAGTGGGCATGGCACATTGTGATGACAATGGCATGGATTATTTGTGAAGACAGGTGTGAGGGAGCATTGTGATGATATATGTCATGATCCATTGTGATGACAATGGCATGGAGCATTGTGATGCCAAGTGTCATGGATGTTTGTGATGACAAAGGTAATGTAGCATTGTGATGACAAGGGCTTGGAGCATTGTGATGACAAAGGTCATGCAGCATTGTGATGTCAGGGTTCATGGAGCATTGTGGTGACAAGGGCATGGAGCATTGTGATGAAAAGGGCTTGGAGCATTGTGATGACAAAGTTCATGGTGCATTGTGTTGACAAGGGTATGGAGCATTGTGATGAGAAGGGCCATTGAGAATTTTGATGACAGGTCGTGAAGCTTTGTGATGACAAGCACATGGAGCTTGCTATGACAGGGTTCATGGAGCATTGCGATGACAAATGCAAGGATAATTTTGATTACAAGAGCATGTAACATTGTGGTGAGAAGTGTCATGGAGCATTTTGATGACAAGGACGTGGATAATTATGATGACAATGGACATGGAGTATTGTGATGACCAGGGCATGGAGAATTGTGATGACAAGACCGTGGAGCATTGTGATGAGAAGACCATGGAAAATTGTTATGACGAGTATCATGGAGCACTGTAATGACAAGGGGCATGGAGCATTGTGATGACAGGTGTCAAGGAGCATTGTGATGACAAGCATTTGGGGTATTGTGATGACTATGGCATGGGACATTGTGATGAAAAGGGCATGGAGCATTGTGATAAAAAAGGCATGGAGCCTTTTCATGACAGGTTGCAAGGAGCATTCTATGACAAGTGTCAAGGAGCATAGTGATGACAAGTGTATTGAGCATTGTGATGACAAAGGTCATGGAGCATTGTGATGAAAAGGGCATGGAGTATTGTGATGACAGACTTCATGGAGCATTGTGATGACAAGTTTTATGGAACATTGTGATCATAAGTGTCTGGATCATTGTGATGACAGAGGTCATGGATCATTTTCATTTCAAGGAGCATGGAGCATTGTGAAGACAAGGGCATGAAGCAATGTGATCCGAAGGTTCATGGAGGATGGTGATGACAATGGTAATGGAGTATTGTGATGTGAAGCGGATGGAGCATTGTGATGACAAGGTCATATAGCATTTTGCTGACAAAGGCATGGAGCATTGTGATGACAAGCGCCGTGGAGCACTCTGATGACAAGCGTCATGGATCATTGTGATTACAGGGGTCATGGAGCATTGGGATGAAAGGGGCATGGATCATTGTGATGATAAGGGTCATGGAGCATTTTGATGACAATAGTCCCTGATCATTGTGTTGTCAGTCGTCATGGAACGTTGTGATTACAGTGGTCATGTAGCATTGTGGTGAGAAGGTCATGGAGCATTGGGCTGAAAATGTTCATGGATTATTGTGATGACAAGTGGCATGGAGCATTATTATGACAAGGAAATGGAGCATTGTGATGACAAAGTCATGGAGAATTGTGATGAGAAGACCTTGGAGCCTTGTGATGACAAGTCTCATGGAGCATTCTGATGAAAAGGGGAGGGGAGCATTGTGATTCCAGGGGTCTTGAACATTGTGATGACAAGGGCATGCAGCATTGAGATGAGAAGGCCATGGAGCATTCTGATGACATGCATCATGGAGATCTGTGATGACAAGGGCATGAAGCATTATGATTACAGGTGTCTTAGAGCATTGTGATGAAAAGGGCATGCATCATTGTAATGAAAAAGGCATGGAGCCTTGTCATGACAGGGTTCAAGGAGCATACTGATGACAAGTTTCTGGGAGCATTGTGATGACAAGTGTATTGAGCATTGTGATGACAAAAATCATGGAGCATTGTGATGAGAAGACCATGGTTAATTGTGATGCCGAGCGTCATGTGTCGTTGTGATGACAAGTGTTATGGAACATTGTGATCACAAGGGTTTGAGGCATTGTGATGAAAGAGTTCATGGAGCATTTTGATTTCACTGTGATGACAACAGCATGAAGCATTATGATGATGGGCATGGTGCATTGTGATGACAGGGTCCATGGTGCATTGAGATGAAAAGGAGAAAATATATACTGAAAGAATCAGGACAAAGTTACAGCAGAGAATATATAAAAAACCAGTAAATTTGAACATATCTGTAAAGTGGACAACTTCCTAGCTCCTAAAGTTTACCAAAACTGACACAAGGGGAAAACATTTAAGGCCATCATGTCTGCTCTTGGTATCCTCAGAGCGCCCTGGGCTCAGGATGCAGCTTCTTTAATCCACAGCAACCTGCGGAGTAGTGGCGGGTCTGCAGGAGTTTGGAAAACAGACCTCACTGAAGGTGTTTGTGTGGCCATCTCTGCTGTGACTAAACAAAGGGCAGGGGAGCAGGGGGCCAAGGGCAGGGCTCTCAGAGCCTGGCAGGTCCAGGGATGTGGCCCAAGCATATAGGAACAGGCCAAAGAGCGCCTTCTTGATATGCACATCGGCCCTGCGTCTGACCTTTCCACTCAGGCCACGCTCCTACTTGAAGTGTGTGTGGAACGTGTCCGCGGAGTACACCTCGCTGCACAGGAAACCATAAGTCTGGGCATCGTAGCTTCCTGCCAGGTGACCGAAGGTCGCAGGCAGATGGGTCCCTGGGACACATGTGGAGAGGCTCCTGCGTGGGCCACAGGCCACCCACTGCCCCTGCCCCAGAGTGGGGACCAAAAAGAAGCCGTGTCAGAGTCCCCTGCCTCTAGAGGAGGTATTGGACCAACAATTGTAGAAAACGGGGTCTTTGCGGGCAACTCATTGGAGGGACAAAAATAAATATTTGCCAACTTTCTGCTGAAGCTTATGAGCGATCACACCTGAGCCTCTTACAAGGTCAGCTGCTTAGCTAAACATGAGCTCATGATCTAAATTTACACAATAATGAAGAAATCAGCTACAACTGGAGACATTCAGCAAAAACAATCAATACCAGTATTAGATTCCCAAGGCCATCCATCAGATGTTGGAATAATCACCTGCAAGGCAGAAAATATACATAAAACTAGAACTGAAACAATTTTTAAAGTACACGTCATTGATAAAGCTAAATACTCGAAGGTTGTGTAATACAACAGATTAATCATGGAGAAGAGTGAAATTATGCTGTTTTGAAAAATATGACAGATCAGATTTTCTGCCTAATTATATAAGAAGAATTATCTAAAAAATACACATTATTTCAAAGACTTATTGGCTGTGAAATAAGTTAAGGGTATTTCAAATGGCTTGTCTGCAAAGAAAGGTGAGATGTAGGGAAATACAGAAAGTCGAGGGGAAAATACGTCGTTATATACATTGCTATATGGTGAACTAAGCCTTAGGCCAGCAACAATGTGGAGGACCTGACCCTTAGATACTTACAAGTAAGCTGGAATGTTCAAAAATTTCAACCCTTTATAATTAAAAATATTTATTAAAATTAATAACCAAGTGTTTTAATTGACATCAGAAGATCAAAACAATCAACCCTGAGAACAGAGAAAAAATATAAATAAACATATGAGCAGAACTTAATAAAACAGAAAACGTATAAAATTGAGGTGATTTAGTAAGTCAAAAGAATATTCTTTGAAAAGATTAAAAAACACACTTTGATTAAGCAAAACAAAAACATAAGTAAAGAATATACAGAAAGAATCAGGCCAATGTTATAGTAGAGAATATATGAAATGCCAGTAAATTTGAACATTTCTGTAAAGTGGACCATTTCCTAGCTCCTAAAGTTTACCAAAACTGACACAAGAGGAAATCATTTAAGGTCATCATATCTGCCCTTGGCATTCTCGGAATGCCCTGGCCTCAGAATGCAGCATCTGTAGTCCATGGCAACCTGCGGAAGGGTGGTGGGGCTGCAGGAGTTTGGAACACTGCACTCACTGAGGGAGTGGGTGTGGCCATCTCTGCTGTGACTGAACAAAGGGCAGGGGAGCATGGGGTCCAGGGCTGGGCCCTCAGAGCCCAGGAGTGCCAGGGGCGTGGCACAAGCATTTAGCCCAGGCCAAAGGGCGCTTTCTTTGTCTGCACAGCAGCCCAACCTCTCACCTTTCCACTCAATCCGCGCTCTTACTTGAAGTGTGTGTGGAACGTGTCCGCGCAGTACACATCGCTGCACTGGTAACCATAGGTCAGGGCATCGTAGCTTCCTGCCAAGTGACCGAAGTTCGCAGGCAGATGGGTCCATTGGACACACACGGAGAGGCTCCTGCCCGGGCCTCAGGCCGCCCACTGCCTCTGCCCCAGTGCGGGAGCCGCAATGCCACCCTGTCTGAGTCCCCTTCCTCTTGAGGGATTATTGGCCCAACAGTTCGAGAAAACGGGGTCCTTGCGGGCAACTCTTTGGAGGGACACAAATAAATATTTGCCGACTTTCTGCTGAAGCTTATGAGCGTTCACACCTAAGACTCTTACAAGGTGAGCTGTTTAGCTAAACATGACCTCATGATCTAACTTTACACAATAATAAAAAATCAGTTACAACTGGAGACATTCAGCAAAAACAATCAATACCAGAATTAGATTCCCAAGGCCATCCATCAGATGTTGGAATAATCAGCTGCAAGGCAGAAAATATACATAAAACTGGAACTGAAACAAGGAACAAAGATGGTTTAAAAGACTGGTAGGATCTTTAAAACATTTTTAAGGTGCACGTCATTGATAAAGCCAAATACTCGAAGGTTGTGTAATACAACAGATTAATCATGGAGAAGAGTGAAATTATGCTGTTTTGAAAAATATGGCAGATCAGATTTTCTGCCTAATTATATAAGAAGATTTATCTTAAAAATACACATTATTTCAAAGATTTATTGGCTGTGAAATAAGTTAAGGGTATTTCAAATGGCTTGTCTGCAAAGAAAGGTGAGATGTAGGGAAACACAGAAAGTCGAGGGGACAATATGTCAATATATACATTGCCATATGGTGAACTAAGCCTTAGGCCAGCAACAATGTGGAGGGCCAAAGTTATAGCAGAGAATATATGAAATGCCAGTAAATATGAACATTTCTATAATGTGGACAATTTCCTAGCTCCTAAAGTTTACCAAAACTGACACAAGAGGAAATCATTTAAAGTCATCATATCTGCCCTTGGCATTCTCGGAATGGCCTGGCCTCAGAATGCAGCATCTGTAGTCCATGGCAACCTGCGTAGGGGGGGAGGGGCTGCAGGAGGTTGGAACACAGCCCACACTGCGGGTGTGGGTGTGGCCATCTCTCCTGTGACTGAACAAAGGGCAGGGGAGCAGGGGGCCCAGGGCAGTGCCCTCAGAGACCAGCAGTGCCACGTGGGTGGCACAAGCATTTAGGCCCAGGCCAGGCGCCTTCTTTGTCTGCACAGCAGCCCAACCTCTCACCTTTCCACACAAGCCGCGCTCATACTTGAAGTGTGTGTGGAACGTGTCCGCACAGTACACCTCGCTGCAAAGGTAACCATAGGTCTGGGCATCGTACCTTCCTGCCATGTGACCGAAGGTTGCAGGCAGATGGGTCCCTGGGACACATGCGGAGAGGCTCCTGCCCATGCCACTGGCCGCCCACAGCCTCTGCCCCCGAGCGGGAGCCGCAAAGCCATCCTGTCTGTGTCCCATTCCTCTTCAGGGAGTATTGGCCCAACAGTTCTAGAAAACGGGGTCCTTGCGGGCAACTCATTGGAGGGACACAAATAAATATTTGCTGACTTTCTGCTGAAGCTTACGAGCGTTCACACGTAAGCCTCTTACAAGGTCAGCTGTTTAGCTAAACATTAGCTCATGATCTAAATTTACACAATAATGAAGAAATCAGCTATAACTGGAGACATTCAGCAAAAACAATCAATACCAGAATTAGATTCCCAAGGCCATCCATCAGATGTTGGAATAATCAGCTGCAAGGTAGAAAATATACATAAAACTGGAACTGAAACAAGGAACAAGGATGTGTTAAAAGACTGGTAGGATCTTTAAAACTTTTTTATGGTACACGTCACTGATAAAGCTAAATACTCGAAGGTTGTGTAATACAACCGATTAATCATGGAGAAGAGTGAAATTATGCTGTTTTGAAAAATATGGCAGATCAGATTTTCTTCGAATTATATAAGAATATTTATCTAAAAAATACACATTATTTCAAAGACTTATTGGCTGTGAAATAAGTTAAGGGTATTTCAAATGGCTTGTCTGCAAAGAAAGGTGAGATGTAGGGAAACACAGAGAGTCGAGGGGAAAATATGTAAATATATTCATTGCCATTTGGTGAATTAAGCCTTAGGCCAGCAAAAATGTGGAGGACCTGACCCTTAGATACTTACAAGTAAGCTGGAATCTTCAATAATTTCAACTCTTTACAATTTAAAAATACTTATTAAAATGAATAACCAAGTGTTTTAATTGACATCAGAAGATGAAAACAATAAACCCTGAGAACAGAGAAAAAATATAAATAAAGATATGAGCAGAACTTAATAAAACAGAAAATGTATAAAATTGAGGTGGTTTAGTAAGTCAAAAGAATATTCTTTGAAAAGATTTAAAAAACACACTTTGATTAAGCAAAACAAAACATAAGTAAATAATATACTGAAAGAATCAGGACAATGTTACAGCAGAGAATATAGAAAATGCCAGTAAATTTGAACATTTCTGTCAAGTGGACCATTTCCTAGCTCCTAAAGTTTACCAAAACTGACACAAGGGGAAAACATTTAAGGACATCATGTCTGCCCTTGGAATCCTCAGAACGCCCTGGGCTCAGGATGCAGCTTCTTTAGTCCACAGCAACCTGCGGAGTTGGGGCGGGTCTGCGGGAGTTTGGAAAACAGTCCTCACTGAAGGTGTTTGTGTGGCCATCTCTGCTGTGACTAAACAAAGGGCAGGGGATCAGGGGGCCGAGGGCAGAGCCCTCAGAGCCTGTCAGGTCCAGGTATGTGGCCCAAGCATTTAGGACCAGGCCAAAGAGCGCCTTCTTGATATGCGCATCAGCCCTGCCTCTCACCTTTCCACTCAGGACGCACTCCGACTTGAAGTGTGTGTGGAACGTGTCCACAGAGTACACCTCGCTGCACAGGTAACCATCAGTCTGGGCATCGTAGCTTCCTGCCAGGTGACCGAAGATTGCAGGCAGATGGGTCCCTGGGACACACGTGGAGAGGCTCCTGCCCGGGCCACAGGCCGCCCAATGCCCCTGCCACAGAGCAGGGACCGCAAAGCAGCCCTGTCGGAATCCCCTGCCTCTAGAGGGATTATTGGACCAACAATTCTAGAAAACGGGGTCTTTGCGGGCAACTCATTGGAGGGACACAAATAAATATTTGCCGACTTTCTGCTGAAGCTTATGAGCGATCACACCTGAGCCTCTTACAAGGTCAGCTGTTTAGCTAAACATGAGCTCATGATCTAACTTTACACATTAATGAAGAAATCAGCTACAACTGGAGACATTCAGCAAAAACAATCAATACCAGAATTAGATTCCCAAGGCCATCCATCAGATGTTGGAATAATCAGCTGCAAGGCAGAAATTATACATAAAACTGGAACTGAAACAAGGAACAAGGATGTTTTCAAAGACTGGTAGGATCTTTAAAACATTTTTAAGTTACACGTCATTGATAAAGCTAAATACTCGAATGTTGTGTAATACAACCGATTAATCATGGAGAAGAGTGAAATTATGCTGTTTTGAAAAATATGGCAGATCAGATTTTCTGCCTAATTATATAAGAAGAATTATCTAAAACATACACATTATTTCAAAGTCTTATTGGCTGTGAAATAAGTTAAGGGTATTTCAAATGGCTTGTCTGCAAAGAAAGGTGAGATGTAGGGAAATACAGAAAGTCGAGGGCAAAATATGTCAATATATACATTGCCATATGGTGAACTAAGCTTTAGGCCAGCAACAATGTGGAGGACCTGACCCTTAGAAACTTACAAGTAAGCTGGAATCTTCAAAAATTTCAACTCTTTATAATTAAAATGATTTATTTAAATTAATAACCAATTGTTTTAATTGACATCAGAAGATCAAAACAATAAACCCTGAGAACAGAGATAAAATATAAATAAAGATATGAGTAGAACTAATAAAACCGAAAACGTATAAAATTGAGGTGATTTAGTGAGTCAAAAGAATATTCTTTGAAAAGATTTAAAAAACACACTTTGATTAAGCAAAACAAAAACATAAGTAAAGAATATACAGAAAGAATCAGGCCAATGTTATAGCAGAGAATATATGAAATGCCAGTAAATTTGAACATTTCTGTAAAGTGGACAATTTCCTAGCTCCTAAAGTTTACCAAAACTGACACAAGGGGAAATCATTTAAGGCCATCATGTCTGCCCTTGGCATCCTCAAAACGCCCTGGGCTCAGGATGCAGCTTCTTTAGTCCATGGCAACGTGCGGAGTAGGGGCAGGTCTGCAGGAGTTTGGAAAACAGTCCTCACTGAAGGTGTTTGTGTGGCCATCTCTGCTGTGACTGAACAAAGGGCTGGGGAGCAGGGGGCCGAGGACAAGGCCCTCAGAGCCCGGCACGTCCAGAGATGTGGCCCAAGCATTTAGGACCAGGCCAAAGAGCGCCTTCTTGATATGCGCATCGGCCATGCCTCTCACCTTTCCACTCAGGCCGCCCTCCGACTTGAAGTGTGTGTGGAACGTGTCCACGGAGTACACCTCGATGCACAGGTAACAATAAGTATGGGCATCGTAGCTTCCTGCCAGGTGACTGAAGGTCGCAGGCAGATGGGTCCCTGGGACACACGTGGAGAGGCTCCTGCCCGGGCCACAGGCCGCCCAATGGCCCTGCCACAGAGCGGTGACCGCAAAGCAGCCCTGTCACAGTCCCCTGCTCTAGAGAGAGTATTGGACCAACAATTCTAGAAAACGGGGTCTTTGCGGGCACCTCATTGGAGGGACACAAATAAATATTTGCCGTCTATCTGCTGAAGCTTATGAGCGATCACACCTGAGCCTCTTACAAGGTCAGCTGTTTAGCTAAACATGAGCTCATGATCTAAATTTACAAAATAATGAAGAAATCAGTTACAACTGGAGACATTCAGCAAAAACAATCAATACCAGAATTAGATTCCCAAGGCCATCCATCAGATGTTGGAATAATCAGCTGCAAGGCAGAAAATATACATAAAACTAGAACTGGAACAAGGTACAAGGATGGTTTAAAAGACAGGTAGGGTCTTTAAAATATTTTTAAAGTACACGTCATTGATAAAGCTAAATACTCAAAGGTTGTGTAATACAACAGATTAATCATGGAGAAGAGTGAAATTATGCTGTTTGGAAAAATATGTCAGATCAGATTTTCTTCCAATTATATAAGAAGATTTATCTAAAAAATACACATTATTTCAAAGACTTATTGGCTGTGAAATAAATTGTGGGTATTTCAAATGGCTTGTCTGCAAAGAAAGGTGAGATGTAGGGAAACACAGAAAGTCGAAGGGAAAATATGTCAATACATACATTGCTATATGGTGAACTAAGGTTTAGGCCAGCAACAATGTGGAGGACCTGACCCTTAGATACTTACCTGTAAGCTGGAATCTTCAAAAATTTCAACTCTTTATAATTAAAAAGATTTATTAAAATTAATAACCAAGTATTTTAATTGACATCAGAAGTTCAAAACAATAAACCCTGAGAACAGAGAAAAAATATAAATAAACATATGAGCAGAACTTAATAAAACAGAAAACGTATAAAATTGAGGTGATTTAGTAAGTCAGAAGAATATTCTTTGAAAAGATTTAAAAAACACACTTTAAGCAAAACAAAACATAAGTAAATAATATACTGAAAGAATCAGAACAATGTTACAGCAGAGAATATATAAAATGCCAGTAAATTTGAACATTTCTGTAAGGTGGACAATTTCCTAGCTCCTAAAGTTTACATAAACTGACACAAGGGGAAATCATTTAAGGCCATCATGTCTTCCTTTGGCATCCTCAGAACGCCTTGGGCTCAGGATGCAGCTTCTTTAGTCCACAGCAACCTGCGGAGTAGGGGCGGGTCTGCAGGAATTCGGAAAACAGTCCTCACTGAAGGTGTTTGTGTGGCCATCTCTGCTGTGACTAAACAAAGGGCAGGGGAGCAGGGGGCCGAGGGCAGGGCCCTCAGAGCCCGGCAGGTCCAGGGATTTGGCCCAAGCATTTAGGACCAGGCCAAAGAGCGCCTTCTTGATATGCACATCAGCCCTGTCTCTCACCTTTCCACTCAGGCCGCCCTCCTACTTGAAGTGTGTGTGGAACGTGTCCACGGAGTACACCTCGCTGCACACGTAACCATAAGTCTGGGCATCGTAGCTTCCTGCCAGGTGATTGAAGCTCGCAGGCAGATGGGTCACTGGGACACACGTGGAGAGGCTCCTGCCCGGGCCACAGGCCACCCAAAGCCCCTGCCACAGAGCAGGGACCACAAAGCAGCCCTGTTGGAGTCCCATGCCTCTAGAGGGAGTACTGGACAAACAATTCTAGAAAACGGGGTCTTTGCGGGCAACTCATTGGAGGGACACAAATAAATATTTGCCAACTTTCTGCTGAAGCATATGAGCGATCACACCTGAGCCTCTTACAAGGTCAGCTGTTTAGCTAAACATGAGCTCATGATCTAAATTTACAAAATAATGAAGAAATCAGCTACAACTGGAGACATTCAGCAAAAACAATCAATACCAGAATTAGATTCCCAAGGCCATCCATCAGATGTTGGAATAATCAGCTGCAAGGCAGAAAATATACATAAAACTAGAACTGAAATAAGGAACAAGGATGGCTTAAAAGACTGGTAGGATCTTTAAAACATTTTTAAAGTACACATCATTGATAAAGCTAAATATTCAAAGGTTGTGTAATACAACCGATTAATCATGGAGAAGAGTGAAATTATGCTGTTTTGAAAAATATGGAAGATCAGATTTTCTTCCAATTATATAAGAATATTTATCTAAAAAATACACATTATTTCAAAGACTTATTGTCTGTGAAATAAATTGAAGGTATTTCAAATGGCTTGTCTGCAAAAAAGCTGAGATGTAGGGAAACAGAGAAAGTCGGAGGGAAAATATGTCAATACATACATTGCTATATGGTGAACTAAGCTTTAGGCCAGCAACAGTGTGGAGGACCTGACCCGTAGATACTTACAAGTATCTGTAATCTTCAAAAATTTCAACTCTTTATAATTAAAAAGATTTATTAAAATTAATAACCAAGTGTTTTAATTGACATCAGAAGATCAAAACAATAAACCCTGAGAACAGAGAAAAAATATAAATAAAGATATGAGCAGAACTTAATAAAAAAAAAACGTATAAAATTGAGGTGATTTAGTAAGTCAAAAGAATATTCTTTGAAAAGATTAAAAGACACACTTTCATTAAGCAAAACAAAAACATAAGTAAAGAATATACAGAAAGAATCAGGCCAATGTTATAGCAGAGAATATATGAAATGCCAGTAAATTTGAACATTTCTGTAAAGTGGACCATTTCCTAGCTCCTAAAGTTTACCAAAACTGACACAGGAGGAAATCATTTAAGGTCATCATGTCTGCCCTTGACATTCTCGGAATGCCCTGGCCTCAGAATGCAGCATCTGTAGTCCATGGCAACCTGCGGAGGGGGGGTGGGGCTGCAGGAGGTTGGAACACTGCCCTCACTGAGGGTGTGGGTGTGGCCATCTCTGCTGTGACTGAACAAAGTGCAGGGGAGCAGGGGACCCTGGGCAGGGCCCTCAGAGCCCAGCAGTGCCAGGGGCATGGCACAAGCATTTAGGCACAGGCCAAAGGGCGCCTTCATGTCTGCACAGCAGCCCAACCTCTTACCTTTCCACTCAAGCCGCGCTCTTACGTGAAGTGTGTGTGGAATACATCCGCGCAGTACACATCGCTGCACAGGTAAACATACGTCTGGGCATCGTAGCTTCCTGCCAGGTGACCAAAGGTCGCAGGCCGATGGGTGCCTGGGACACCTGTGGAGAGGCTCCTGCCCGGGCCACAGGACGCCCATTGCCTCTGCCCCAGAGTGGGGTCTGCAAGGCCACCCTGTCTGTGTCCCATTCCTCTTCAGGGAGTATTGGCCCAACACTTCTAGAAAACGGGGTCCTTGCGGGCAAATCTTTGGAGGGACACAAATAAATATTTGCCGACTTTCTGCTGAAGCTTACGAGCGTTCACACCTAAGCCTCTTACAAGGTCAGCTGTTTAGCTAAACATGAGCTCATATTCTAAATTTACACAATAATGAAGAAAGCAGCTACAACTGGAGACATTCAGCAAAAACAATCAATACCAGAATTAGATTCCCAAGGCCATCCATCAGATGTTGGAATAATCAGCTGCAAGGTAGAAAATATACATAAAACTGGAACTGAAACAAGGAACAAGGATGGTTTAAAAGACTGGTAGGATCTTTAAAACATTTTTAAGTTACACGTCACTGATAAAGCTAAATACTCAAAGGTTGTGTAATACAATAGATTAATCATGGAGAAGAGTGAAATTATGCTGTTTTGAAAAATATGGCAGATCAGATTTTCTGCCTAATTATATAAGAAGATTTATCTAAAAATTACACATTATTTCAAAGACTTATTGGCTGTGAAATAAGTTAACGGTATTTCTAATGGCTTGCCTGCAAAGAAAGGTGAGATGTAGGGAAACACAGAAAGTCGAGGGGAAAATATGTCAATATATACATTGCCATATGGTGAACTAAGCCTTAGGCCAGCAACAATGTGGAGGACCTGACCCTTAGATACTTACAAGTAAGCTGGAATCTTCAAAAATTTTAACTCTTTATAATTTAAAAATACTTATTAAAATTAATAACCGAGTGTTATAATTGACATCAGAAGATCAAAACAATAAACCCTGAGAACAGAGAAAAAATATAAAGATATGAGCAGAACTTAATAAAACAGAAAACGTATAAAATTGAGGTGATTTAGTAAGTCAAAAGAATATTCTTTGAAAAGATTTAAAAAACACACTTTTATTAAGCAAAACAAAACATAAGTAAATAATATACAGAAAGAATCAGGACAATGTTACAGCAGAGAATATAGAAAATGCCAGTAAATTTGAACATTTCTGTAAAGTGGACAATTTCCTAGCTCCTAAAGTTTACCAAAACGGACACAAGGGGAAATCATTTAAGTTCATCATATCTGCCCTTGACATTCTTGGAATGCCCTGGCCTCAGAATGCAGCATCTGTAGTCCATGGCAACCTGTGGAGTGGGGTCGGGGCTGCAGGAGGTTGGAACACTGCCCTCACTGAGGGTGTGGGTGTGGCCATCTCTGCTGTGACTGAACAAATGGCAGGGAAGCAGGGGGCCTAGGGCAGGGCCCTCTGAGCCCGGCAGGCCCAGGGGGGTGGCACAAGCACTGAGACCCAGTCCAAAGAGCACGTTCTTGTTCTGCACGATATCCTGGCCTCTAATCTTTACACTCAGGCCGCTCTCCTACTTAAAGTGTGTGTGCAACGTGTCCGTGGATTACACCTCGCTGCACAGGTAACCATAGGTTTGGGCATCGTAACTTCCTGCAAGGTGACCAATGGTTGCAGGCATGTGGGTCCCTGGGGCACACGCAGAGGGGCTCCTGAACCCGCCCCTGGCCATTCAGTTCCCCTGCTCCAGAGAGGGGGCCGCAAAGCAGCCCTTTCTGAGTCCCCTGCTACTAGAGGGAGTATTGGCCCAACACTTCTAGAAAACGGTGTCCTTGCGGGCAATTCAGTGGAGGGACAAAAATAAATCTTTGACGACTTTCTGCTGAAGCTCACGAAGAACGTTCACACCTTCGCCTCTTACAAGGTCAGCTGTTTAGCTAAACATGAGCTCATGATCTAAATTTACACAATAATGAATAAATCAGGTACAAATGGAGACACTCAGCATAAACAATCAATACCAGAATTAGATTCCCAAGGCCATCCATCAGATGTTGGAATAATGAGGTGCAAGGCAGAAAATATACATAAAACTCGAACTGAAACAAGTTACAAGCATGTTTTAAAAGACTGGTAGGGTCTTTAAAACATTTTTAAAATACATGTCATTGATAAAGCTAAAAACTCGAAGGTTGTGTAATACAACAGATTAATCATGGAAAAGAGTGAAAGTATGCTGTTTTGAAAAATATGGCAGATCAGATTTTCTGCCTAATTATATAAGAAGATTTATCTTAAAAAATACACATTATTTAAAGTCTTTTTGGCTGTTAAATAAGTTAAGTGTATTTCAAACGGCTTATCTGCACAGAAAGGTGAGGTTTAGGGAAACACAGAAAGCTGAGGGGAAAATATGTGAATATATACATTGCTATATGGTGAACTAAGCCTTAGGCCAGCAACAATGTGGAGGACATGACCGTTAGATACTTACAAGTAAGCTGGAATCTTCAAAAGTTTCAAATCTTTACAATTAAAATGATTTATTAAAATTAATAACCAAGTGTTTTATTTGACATCAGAAGATCAACACAATAAACCCTGAGAATAGAGAAAAAATATAAATAAAAATATGAGCAGAACTTAATGAAACAGAAAACTTATAAAAGTGAGGTGATTTAGTAAGTCAAAAGAATATTCTTTGAAAACATTTAAAAAACACATTTTGATTATGCAAAACTAAAACATAAGTAAATAATATACAGAAAGAATCAAGACAATGTTATAGCAGAGAATATATAAAATGCCAGTAAATTTGAACATTTCTGTAATGTGGACAATTTCCATGCTCCTAAAGTTTACCAAAACTGACACAAGAGGAAATCTTTAAATCCATCATGTCTGCCCTTGGAATCCTCGGAACGCCCTTACCTCAGGATGCAGCTTCTCTAATCCATGGCAACCTGTGCAGAGGGTTCGGGGTTTCAGGAGTTTGGAACACTGCCCTCACTGAGGGTGTGGGAGTGGCCATCTCTGATGTGACTGAAGAAAGGGCAGGGGAGCAGGGGTCCCAGGACAGGGCTCTCAGAACCCGGCCGGCCCCGGTGTGTGGCACAAGCATTTAGGCCTAGGCCTAAGAGTGTCCCATGGTCCTATCTGCCTGAGACCTTCGGTCACCTGGCAGGAAGCTACGACGCCCAGACCTATGCTTAGCTGTGCAGCGAGGTGTACTCTGCAGACACGTTCCAAACCCACTTCAAGTAGGAGGGTGGTCTGTGTGGGAAGGTGAGAGGCCATGCTGACATGCAGACCAAGAAGGCCCTCTGGCTTGGGCCTAAATGCTTGTGCCAAACCCCTGGGCCTGCCGGTCTCTGAGGGCCCTGCCCTGGGCCCCCTGCTCCCCTGCATTCGTTCAGTTACAGCAGAGATGGCTACACCCACACTCTCACTGAGGGCAGTGTTCCTACGTCCTGCAGCCTCGCCCCCTCTCTGCAGGTAGCCATGGACTACAGAAGCTGCATCCTGAGGCCAGATCATACTGAGGTTATCCAGGGGAAGACATGATGGCCTTAAATGATTTCCTCTTGTGTCAGTTTTCATAAACTTTAGGAGCTAGGAAATTTTCCACTTTACAGAAATGTCCAAATTTACTGGCATTTCATATATTCTCTGCTATAACAGTGTCCTGATTCTCTGTATATTATTTACTTATGTTTTTGTTTTGCTTACTCGAAGTGTGTTTTTTACATCTTTTTAAAAATATTACTTAGGCTTACTAATCACCTCAATTTTATACGTTTTCTGTTCAATTAATTTCTGCACATATCTTTATTTATATTTTTCTATGTTCTGAGTTTATTGTTTTGATCTTCTGATGTCAATTAAAACACTTGGTTATTAATTTTAATAAATCTTTTATATTATAAAGATTTGAACATTTTGAAGATTCCAGCTTACTTGTAAGTATCTAAGGGTCAGGTCCTCCACATTGTTGCTGGCCTAAGGTGTAGTTCACCATATAGCAATGTATATATTCACATATTTTCCCCTCGACTTTCTTTGTTTTCCTACCTCTCAACTTTCTTTGCAGACAAGCCCTGTGGAATACACTTAACTTATTTCACAGCCAATAAGTCTTTAAAATAATGTGTATTTTTTAAGATAAATCTTCTTATATAATTAGGCAGACAACGTGATCTGCCATATTTTTCAAAACAGCATAATTTCACTCTTCTCCGTGATTAATCTGTTGTATTACACAACCTTCGAATTTTTTGCTTTATTAATGACATGTAATTTAAAAATGTTTTAAAGACCCTACCAGTCTTTGAAAACATCCTTGTTCCTTGTTTCAGTTCTAGTTTTATGTATATTTTCTGCCTTATACCTGATTATTCCAACATCTGATGGATGGCCTTGGGAATCTAATTCTGGTATTGATTGTTTTTGCTGAATGTCTCCAGTTGTAGCTGATTTTTTCATTATTGTGTAAATTTAGATCATGAGCTCATGTTTAGCTTAACAGCTGACCTTGTAAGAGGCTTAGGTGTGAACGCTCGTAAGTTTCAGCAGAAAGTTGTCAAAGATTTATTTTTGTCCCTCCACTGAATTGCCCGCAAGGACCCCGTTTTCTAGAAGAGTTGGGCAAATACTCCCTCTAGTGTCAGGGGACTCAGACAGGGCTGCTTTGTGGTGTCCACTCTGGGGCAGGGCCACTGAGCGGCCAGGGGCCCAGTCAGGAGACTCTCCGTGTGTGTCCAGGACCCACCTGCCTGTGACCTTCGCTCACCTGGCTGGAAGCTGCGACGCCCAGACCTATGGTTAAATGTGCAGACAGGTGTACCCTGTGGACACGTTCCACACACAGGTCAGGTGGGAGAGCAGCCTGAGTGGGAAGGTGAGAGGCCGGTCTGCCGTTCCGACAAAAAAGGCACTCTTTGTTCTGGGCCTAAATGCTTGTGCCAACTCCCTGTGCCTGCTGGCTCTGAAGGCCCTGCCCTGGGAACCCTGCTCCCCTGCTCTTTGTTCAGTCACTGCACAGATGGCCACACCCACACACTCAGTGAGGGCAGTGTTTCAACCTACTGCAGCCCCGGCCCCTCTCCCTATTTTGCCATGGACTACAGAAGCTGCAGCCTGAGGCCGGGACATTCCGAGGATGCCAAGAGCAGGCATGATGGCCTTAAATTATTTCCTCTTGTGTCAGTTTTGGTAAACTTTAGGATCTAGGAAATGGTCCACTTTACAGAAATGTTCAAATTTACTGGCATTTCATATATTCTCTGCTCTAACATTGTCCTGACTCTTTCTGTATATTCTTTACTTATGTTTTTGTTTTGCTTAATCAAAGTGTGTTTTTTAAACCTTTTCAAAGAATATTCTTTTGACTTACTAATCACCTCAATTTTATATGTTTTCTGTTTTATTAACTTCTGCTGATATCTTTATTTTTATTTTTCTGTGTTCTCAGGGTTTATTGTTTTGATCTTCTGATGTCAATTAAAACACTTGGTTATTAACTTTAATAAATCTTTTTAATTATAAAGAGTTGAACTTTTAAAAGATTCCAGCTTACTTGTAAATATCTAAGGGTCAGGTCCTCCACTTTGTTGCTGCCCTAAGGCTTAGTTCACCATATAGCAATGTATATATTGATATATTTTCCCCTCGACTTTCTGTGTTTTCCTGCTTCTCACCTTTCTTTGCAGACAAGCCCTTTGAAATACCCTTAACTTATTTCACAGCCAATAAGTCTTTAAAATAATATGTATTTTTTAAGATAAATCTTATATAATTAGGCAGAAAATCTGATCCCCCATATTTTTGAAAATAGCATAATTTCACTCTTCTCCATGATTAGTTCCGGGCCATAAATGGGTGGCAGTGACAGCTTCCTCCAGCTTCGTCCACTTTCACGTTCCCAGACCCCTTCACACCCTGCACTTTCCAGCACACTCACTCACTCCCAGCCAGGCCTCGGCTTCACACAGTCTCTGCCCAGATTCACTCATTCTCACAGCTTGCTTGCAGTCAGTCTCCACTCATCCTCCATGGCATCCCATGCAGCTGCACTACTAGCCCTCAGCCTGTTGAATCTATGGACCTCCCCTGGTAAGGCTGAGGGGAGGTTTAGTGTGGGGGGGCAAGTATCAGGGGTGTCTAGGGCTCACACTGCTTGACGCTGGACGTGAGGGACTCTGTGAGTTAGGACTGCATGTTTCAGTGAACCTGGGTTGTGCCCCGTGTGTTTGCCTGTGAGTGGCGGTGTACCTGGGCTCCTGAATTCCAATGTGTATCTGTCTCTTGGTGTATCCAGGGCCTATGACTAGCCCCGTCTCTTCAGGCTCCATTTCCTGCTGCCTCTGTTTCCCAGGCAGGAGAGAACACAGTATACTGTTAAAGTGGAGGGAATGGGAGGTATTGGTCTAAGAAGGGTCAAAAAATTTAACAACTCCTATGTTCTGTTAATGCCACCCTCCTGTTACCCACCTCACCCCCTTCCCTACCCCACATCCTTCCCCCCACTGACACTGTAACCAGCGTGAACTCTTCATTTGTGGGGAGGTTGAAAAGACTCAGGAGAGAAGTTGGGGTGATCAGGGCAGCAGGAGGGCATTTGTGGGGCTCAGGACGGCGGTCGTTTGCCAAACTGCTTAGAAGTGCTTCAATATATTTAGCGAATATCAGGTCTAGCTGCCGCCACACACAGACAGGCATCCTTAATGCCAGTGAGGGCTGTGGCCTCCGTTCCTCAGTGTCCCTGTGTCCTGACACTAATCCTACCCCAGCTCTGGGAGATGCCAACGACGCTGAAGACTGCTGCCTGTCTTTGACCCAGCTCCCCTTCCCTGGATTCCTGGTGCTAGCCTATCGCTACCTGCTCATCAACAATGGCTTCAGGGTGTCTTCCGTTGTGTGAGTTGCAGGACAAGCCTGACTATCCTCATCTCCCCCATCAGCCCCTGGGGAGACCCACCCCCACCTTCTTATCTCTCTTCTCCTTGCCAAGCCCAAACTCTGCAAGGAAGCCCCTTAAACAGGCTCCTGGGTGTGGTCCCCAGCCACAGCTCCTCATACCAGGGCCTTCCAGGAAGCTGGGTTCCAGGGCTCTATTTTCTCTGACCTCTGACCTCTGTCTCCATATTCTCCACGCTGAGAGGTTACCAGCTCTGTGCAACCCTAGACCAGCCCTGGGTGGGCCGCATCATCCGGAGACTGCAGAAGAACTCAGCCAAGGCAAGCCTGGCCCTCCCCAGCCCTGCCTCCTCCCTCCAAGCCCCTGCCCAAGACCCCAGCCCATGACCTTGCCTCTCCTTCCTCCCCCAGGGAAAGCACTAGAGCAGGTAGCCCATGATAGTCCCAGAGGGAGCCCTGTGTCTGAGGGAAAGAATGTGAATCACTGAAGCCCTGGGGAACCAAGGACCAGAAGGGAGGACCACGCTTCCTGCTCCCCTGCACCAGAACTGACCCAGCTGGGGTGGGGCAGGATTGTGGGTGTGAGTGTGAGTGTGAGTGTGGATGAGTGTGGTGGAAGCACAACTTCTCCATGCCCAGACTGCAGTGTTTCCAATAAAGCCCAGCTTGTACCCAGGAATCCATCTGTCTGCTGTCTGTTTGCTGTCTGTCCAGGAGGACTGTGACAGGAAGGGTGAGGTGGAATGGCCGGGTTAGTTTCCACCCTGCAGCCCAAGCAACATCCTCATCCACCTCCACCTAATATGCTGTGTTCTCAGGATCAGCTCCCATGATCAGGGCCCCACATCATGTCTCCTCACAGCCCTATCAGACTCCACGGCTCAGCAACATTAAACTTGTGCCCGTCCACTGAATGACCCAAACTCTCTGAGCCCTCTGAGTTTTTGCCTTCCAGGACAGGTGCTCAAGCATCCAGGTGTCTCAGGGATGTGGTATCATGGGGGTGGGGAAGGGAGTTGTTGGGAACCAGGTCTCATGGCTGGAGAGGGCCAGGAGGCCCAACTCTGTTGCCTGGGGTGAAAGAACCCATCCACCCAAGTCATGCCCTCTGTCTGGAATTCTTCTCTCTCTTCTGCCTACCTGGCTTCCCATCTGAGTCTGGATGACTCCTCCTCCAGGAAGCCTTCCCTGACTCCACACAGGGTTAGGCAGCCTCCCTCCCTCCCAAGCTCCCAGGGTCCTCTGCCCCTCTCTTCTTGCAGCACTCAAGATGCTGAGTTATAATTGTTAGTTTGTCAGCCTTCCTGAACAGGGATCTTGTCTATTTTGGTTTCCACTGTCTCCCTGGTATGAAGT
Organism: Mesoplodon mirus; assembly: GCF_964341445.2. NCBI lineage: Eukaryota > Metazoa > Chordata > Mammalia > Artiodactyla > Ziphiidae > Mesoplodon > Mesoplodon mirus. Next base: position 100,761,525 of record NC_138976.1, read on the forward strand.
ACGTGGCTTGGCACAAGGTAGTCACTGAAAAAAATATTTGTCTTGAGAGCAGATAAATATATAAGAAAAGGGTCAGCAGCCAGAGGTGAGGGCCCATCTGTCCACATAGAATCTGACCTCCAGGCCAGCCCTCTTCTCTCGCCCAGTCACTTTGGGCCAGGTCCAGCCCCATCTGGGTCCACGTGGCAATCCTGGGGCCATGCTTCTCAGGGGTACTGATGGACAGACCTGGGAGCCAGAGGTCAGAGTGGGAGAGGAAGGAAAAAGGAACATCCAGAGAGCTGGGGAGATTCAGCATGGGGAGACCCCCACCACCTCATAGCCACATGGGCTCCAGGGCCAAGGCAACACTGAGACCAGAGGAGTCACAGGGAAGGAGTCTCAGCTCTGGGAGACAAAAGCCCTCGACTCTTGGGACATCTCACAAGACTGTTCTGGGAGGAATGAACTCCTCGTGCTCGGGAAGTCCTCTGGGAAAGCTGGGTGGTTGCCCAACTATGGCCCCTAAGGGCCTGTCCAGCTGGGAGCAGCAAGTCTGTGCCCCTGGGGTTGGGATGACAGCTAGTACAGCAGACTGAGCATCCTCACCTGGGAACAGGGGCCACCACTACACCATATACCTTATCTGGTAACAAAAGCAGACCTGGGCAGGCTTGGGCAAACTTGGAAGGGAAGCAGCAGTGAGGGTTTGTGCCAGCCCTTCCTCACTGAGCTGGGAGCATGGCAGCTTCTTCCTCACCTCTGCTCCTAGGACGAGGTGTCCAGAACCTCAGATAAATCAGGTCTTGGAGTCAGAGGAGTGGGTGGAATGCGGATAGTTTGCAAGAACAACTGGTATAGCCCAGAAATTTGGCTCTGCTACCTGGGGGAAATTACCTATCCATTCATGCATGCATGCAGCCATCCATCTAGCTGTCTCTGCATCCATTAGACCTCACCCATCCATCCACCCACTCCCCACCAACTCATCCGTCCATTAAGTCAGCCAACCATGGAGTTCCAGAGTTCACAGCTGTGGACACTCTTTGGACCTGTGCCCTGCACTGTAGCAGGCAGAGGACAAACACAGGTGTGAGGGGGGTACATCCCCTCAAATCCTTCTGGGTCCCCAGTGAAACCAAGCAAAGTTCAGCCTGACAAAGAGGCAGACACAAACCCACCCTCTGGACGCTTGCAGAAACACACAGATGGAGTAGAGAAGGTGAGGGTGGGAGCCCTGAGTAGGTGCTGCTACCAGGAGAGAGGCACCTGGACACCACCTCCCTGACACTGCCACAGGTGGGGGGCGCAGGGATGCAGTAACAGGTCATGAGCTCAATGACCAGTCCCCAATCCCCCAATCCTGTTTCTGCCCCTGACTGTGTAACTCTGGGGAAGTCCCTTCCTCACTGCCCCCTCCAAGACCTTACTTCCCCCATCTGTCAGGTGGGGGATGGGGGGCTTCATTTTTAAGGGTCCCTCCAAACAAAGACAATTCCTAAATCTTTGGGTCTTAGGCTAACCCTCCCCAGCATTCACACAGTCTCCCCAAAGTCATGCACATTCAGAAAGGTCCCTAGTGGCACAGTGGTTAAGAATCCGTCTGCCAATGCAGGGGACACAGGTCTGAGCCCTGGTCCGGGAAGATCCCACATGCCGCCGAGCAACTAAGTCTGTGTGCCACAACTACTGAGCCTGTGCTCTAGAGCCCGTGAGCCACAACTACTGAGTCCATGTGCCACAACTACGGAAGCCTGCACACCTAGAGCCCTTGCTCTCAACAAAGAAAAGCCACCTCAGTGAGAAGCCCTCGCACCACAACGAAGAGTAGCCCCCACTCGCCGCAACTAGAGAAAGCCCACGAGCCTCAAAGAAGACCCAACGCAGCCAAAAATAAATAAATAAATTTATTTATTTATTTTAAAAATAGAAAGAAAGGAAAGTCTTCACTTCCCGGGGCCCCAGGGACCACCCTCTGGGAATAAAGGGAAAGCTGAGGTCCAGGAAGAAAGAAAATAATCCAGGTGCTGGTGAAGTGGCTGGAACAGCCCCCTGCTGGACCCTGGAGGCCTGGAGGGTGAATAATTTTGAAGAAGCCTGAGCCCTCCCCACCTCTTCTTCGGCCAGTGCCTTTCCTCCTGGCTTTCTCCTTCCCTGTTTTTCCCACCCCCAGCCACCAACCCTCCCGGACACTAGGTCTTTTTCCCTTATCTCCCTGCCAGACACAGGAGGGCTTAGCCCAGCAACCTGTGACTTGTCCTGATCCACTTAAACATTCTCAGCACTCTGATTTCATCTAATCAACACCTGCCCTGTTTCACAGTGATTCACTGACAAGTGTTGAGTCTTTATCTATTCCAAGTTCTGACAGGACTGCCTACCTGACAATGATGAAGCTGCCTGCTCTCTGAGGGTTGGGGTGGACTCCTAGCTCCCTAACCAGGATATGGGGGCCTTGCTGCCTGCCTCTAAGTAGCCACCTTCCTCTCTCAGGCACATGACACTTGCTACAGGTTTAAGGCGGGCAGCTGAGTGACACCTCCCTACCTGAAGTTCTGTGGTCCCAGCAGCCAACATCTCCCTAAAGGGACCTGACATCCCTACTTAGGGAGCTCCCAGGCTTTTTGTCCACCTCTATGGGGGACAAAAAGCTTCCTATCCACGAGGGAATTCCCTGATGGTCCAGTGGTTAGGACTTGGTGCTTTCACTGCCGGGACCCCAATTCAATCCCTGGTTGGGGAACTGAGATCACACAAACTTCTCGGCCCCCCAAAAAAATGGCTCCCTGATAGAGTTCCCAGGAAACTACCATTGCCAACATTGCTCTGCCCAGGGCCTGGCACAGAACAAGGCCTAGTACACATGTGAGTAACAGAAAATGGAATTGAACGTGACCCTTTCCCACGATTACCCCAGCACCGCTCACACCTGGAGCACATCCAGTTCTCGGGGTGGGGGCTGTCTCGGTTACATGGCTAAGTGTTTGGTCAGAGCCAGCTCCATACGGTTTTGATCAGGTTTTCATCATCTCATGTTCAATTTCTCGGCAAGCCTTCACCACATACTCCCTTCTCCGGCCTCCGGGAAACTCAGAAACAGCCAGAAAACCTTGGGAATGAGAGCTTCACAAGGGAGCAGGACTCCCAAGTTGGGAGTTTCCTCCAAGAGGCCCGCTGTCAGAAGAAACAGGCACTTTTCTGGTCAGAGAACTTTCGTGATGGCCCCTGAGACTCTGTCCACGTGGGAGGACTTGGTTCTGTAGTACGAGCTCTATCACCACTGGTGTTTACTAGGTGCTGGGCACTGCTTTAAGCACTATTATCATTCTTATGTTGCAGCTGAGGAAACTGAGGTGCAGAGGTTAAATGACTTACCCAGGCTGGATGGCCGGTAAAGTGGCAGAGCTGGAGGTCCTGGCTGGGCAGATGGGCTCCAGAATCTGACTCTTAGCTACCACACATACTACCTCTCTGAGTCGATCCACCTCCTAAATAAAAATGGGAAATAGTACAGCAGGTGCAGGTCTGAGGAAGTGGCCCTCAGAGAACAGGGAAAACCGTTCCTTTGAGGTGCTGACCATGTGCCAGGCTCCAAGCTGAGTCCTTTATGTGCATTATCATTGCATCCTCAAACAACCCTATGAAGTGGGGATCGCTAGTCCCATTCTATGTATGAGAAAATTGAGGCACAGAGAGGTAGAGTGATCTCCCAAGTCCACTCAACTGGTGAGTGGCAAAGCTGAGACTGCAGCCCGTCTGCCTGACGGGTAGCACTTAGGCTGAGGGCTGGGGGCTGGGATGTCCAGATGGGGTAGAAAGGCTTGGCTTTGTCAGAAGAGCTGGGAAAAAAACAAGAGAAGGAGCTGAAGGTCTCAGGCAGGACCCCAGTGCTTGAGCTCAGACACAGATATGCCCCTTGGAGGCCTCCTGGGCCGGCCTCTCCAGCAGAAGGGGAGCCTGCTTCCCCAGAGCCTCCAGGAGGAAGTGGGCACAGGTTCTCAAGGTCTTCTCAGGCCTCAGTTTTTCCAGGAGTGGGGCAGAGGAGAAGGGGCTCAGCCTACAACTATGCCCACCTTCTTACCTCCATTCCCAGGGGAATAGCAGAGGCCAGGACCTGGTAATGTTGAAAGGAAAGGAGGAACGGAGGGCAGGGTTGGGATCTGGAGGGTAGGGATAGGGGAAGGACTAGAGGTTCTGTGGGCGGGACTTCTGGAAGGAGTGGGCCTCTCAGGGGGCCTTGAGCCAGCCTGGCTGGGGCTCCTGTAGGGCAGAGCTTCTGGGGACTTCAAGGGTGGGATCAGATCCTGAAGGACCCACTTCTGAGGGCTGGTTCCATCTCCTGAGGGGCCATGCATGGGGTGGAAACTCTGAGGATCAGAGTAGATGGGGGAGTCAGACCTCCCAGCCCACTTCTATTCCTAGGACCTTTGAGTCTTCCATGCTCCGGAGAGGAAGCATAAGACCTAAGCTGCCCTGGGCTCCAACCCGGCCGAAGTAGGATGGCTGTAACCCCAGCAGCTTTGACACTGCCCTATCAGACAACAGGACCCCTCCACCCCCCCACCCCCACCCCCAGAGTTCTGGATCTCAGAATCGCAATCACTGGAAATCTGGACTTATTACCATCAAAACCTCAATCACCTTACCGACCTCATACCTGTCAGACTATCATTTCAAGGATCCTCCCCCAAGAGGAAGACACCCCTTCCTACCAGGGACCCAACACTATAAAGCCCTCCATCAATTCAGGAATCCTGGAAGGACATCCCAACACCTATTGGTGTCCCCACTACTGACAGGAGCCCCATTCATGTCAAGGTCCCCCCATTACTATCAGGGCACCATTCTTCTTGGGAAATCCTATCTCTGTCAGGAACACCCAAGCCTGTCAGGCAGGACAGCAGCGACACACCACTCCAGGAACACCATTTTCCATGTAGTCTATGTAAATGGCACCTCTTGGCATGGCAGCCCTAAGCGTCAGAGCATCTGTTAACACAGGGTCTCCAGTGGTCTTGGTGCTGCCATGACATAGAGTCCCAGCCCTGGCAAACCCTTTTGTCTAAAGTGATGCTACATCACTGTCTGGAACCCAGAAATAGTTATTCATGCCAGGCACTGTTCTGGGTGCTGATGGTACAATAGTAAGCAAGACAGATATTTTCTTGAGATTCAGGGAGCTGAATGTAATCCTTTGGGGATTCTACGATGGAATGCAAGATCTACTGGTAAGTTAAGACTAATATAATAGGAAATTCCTCAAACACAGAAAGGGCTTAAGATTGTGGGCAGTGAAAAAAAAAGATAAATACCTTGATAGTCCACCCTATGGCTGTCCAACATCAACATGCATCCTTCTTACCAAACCCTAGACTTAACATTTTAAGGGTGTAACCTAGCATAAGATCACTTTTGTTTATAAAACCAAAAAATTCATTGCTCCCCAAAAAGAGACTCTTCAGAGCCTTAGCAATTACCACACCTGTCTTAGCTTGAGCTGCCATAATAAAATACCATGGACTGAGTGGCTTAAACAAGAGAAATTTATTTTCTCACAGTTCTGGAGGTTAGAAGTTCAACATAAAGGTGCCAGTATGGTAAGTTTCTATTGAGAGCTCTCTTCCTGGCATGTAGATGACCACCTTCTTACTAGGTCCTCACATGGCAGAGATCTCTCTCTCTTCCTCTTCTTTGAAGGCCACAGTCCTATAAGACTAGAGCCCTACCCTTATGATCTCATTTAACCTAAATTACTTCCTAAATACCCTATCTCTAGATACAGTCACATTGAGGGTTAGGTCTTCAACATATGAATTCTAGGGGACAGAGTTCAGCCCATAGCAAAAGCCAAATCTAAATCCAAGAACTCAGAATGACATCCATTCCTCCTCTAGTTTTGTTGTAATCTCATCTCTCTATTCTACAACACCTGATGACCACCAGCAGCGCACCTGATTGGTCAGGATAGGTTGGGTGATGCTGCAATAACAAATGACACCTAAATCTGAGTGGCTGAACACAACAAAATTCTATGCTGCACACATACCAACCCTGCTGTGGGTCTAGGCAATCTCTAGCACAACTGTACTCCATGTGGTGGCTCAACATTCCAGGCTGCTTTGATCTCTTGGCATGTTCTTTCATCTCAACACATGTTTCCATGATGACTCCAGCCAGGCAAGACAGCAAGGGGAACCCTTCCTTAAATGCTTCTATCCACAAATGGCACATGCCATTTCTGAACACATTTCGTTGGCCAAAGTGGGTCATACCTCCATGTCTAACTTCAAGGGAGCAACTGCCAGGAGGAGAAGCAAACCAGAATCTTGGTGAGTAGTAGTAATATGTCCACAACAACCTATATTCAAGAATGGAATAAAGGAGGATGAAAGAAAAGAGGAGTCAGTTAAAGAAATGGAGACATTTCAGAGCCAGGAAGGAAATATGAATAAAAGCTGTAGTCAGTAGTTCTGAAAATAGTCCTGGGGCTTAACTAGAATTTATTACTTCTTTCTTAATTAGTTTTCTATTGCTGTGTAACAAATCACCACAAATTCAGCAGCTTCGAACAATCCAAATTTATTATCTCACAGTTTCTGTGGGTCAACAGTCTGGGTACAGGTTAACTGGGTCCTCTGCTCAGGGCCTCACCAGGCTAATCTCAGGTGTCAGCCAGGCTGCCATCTCACCTCAGGCTCTGAGTCCTCTTCCAAATTCACTGGGTGTTGACAGTTGTGGTTTTAGGATTGAAGCCCTGAGTTCCTAGAGCTGCCTGCAACTCCCTGCTCCATGGCCCTCTTTGCAACGTGGCAGTTTGCTTCTCCAAGGGCAACATGAGAGCATCTGCTGCTGCTTTTTATTTATTTATTTATCTATTTATTTATTTATTTATTTATTTATTTATTTATTTATTAGTTTCTGCTTTATAACAAAGTGAATCAGTCATACATATACATCTGTTCCCACATCCCTTCCCTCCTGCATCTCCCTCCCTCCCACCCTCCCCATCCCACACCTCCAGGTGGTCACAAAGCACCAAGCTGATCTCCCTGTGCTATGTGGCTGCTTCCCACTATCTATCTACCTTATGTTTGGTACTGTATATATGTCCATGCCTCTCTTTTGCTTTGTCACAGCTTACCATTCCCCCTCCCCATATCCTCAAGTCCATTCTCAAGTAGGTCTGTGTCTTTATTCCTGTTTTATCCCTAGGTTCTTCATGACATTTTTTAAAAAATTCCATATGTATGTGTTAGCATACGGTATTTGTCTTTCTCTTTCTGAGTTACTTCACTCTGTATGACAGACTCTAGGTCTATCCACCTCATTACAAATAGCTCAGTCTCGTTTCTTTTTATGGCTGAGTAATATTCCATTGTATATATGTGCCACATCTTCTTTATCCGTTCATCCGATGATGGACACTTAAGTTGTTTCAATCTCCAGGCTATTGTGAATAGAGCTGCAATGAACATTTTGGTACATGTCTCTTTTTGAATAATGGTTTTCTCAGGGTATATGCCTAGTAGTGGGATTGCTGGGTCATATGGTAGTTCTATTTTTAGTTTTTTAAGGAACATCCATACTGTTCTCCATAGTGGCTGTACCAATTCACATTCCCACCAGCAGTGCAAGAGTGTTCCCTTTTCTCCACACCCTCTCCAGCTTTTATTGTTTCTAGATTTCTTGATGATGGCCATTCTGACTGGTGTGAGATGATATCTCATTGTAGTTTTGATTTGCATTTCTCTAAAGATTAATGAGGTTGAGCATTCTTTCATGTGTTTGTTGGCAGTCTGTATATCTTCTTTGGAGAAATGCCTATTTAAGTCTTCTGCCCATTTTTGGATTGGGTTGTTTCTTTTTTTGCTATTGAGCTGCATGAGCTGTTTATAAATTTTGGAGATTAATCCTTTGTCTGTTGCTTCATTTGCAAATATTTTCTCCCATTCTGAGGGTTGTCATTTGGTCTTGTTTATGGTTTCCTTTGCTGTGCAAAAGCTTTTAAGTTTCATTAGGTTCCATTTGTTTATCTTTGTTTTTATTTCCATTTCTCTAGGAGGTGGGTCCAAAAGGATCTTGCTGTGATTTATGTCATAGAGTGTTCTGCCTATGTTTTCCTCTAAGAGTTTGATAGTTTCTGGCTTTACATTTAGGTCTTTAATCCATTTTGAGTTTATTTTTGTGTATGGTGTTAGGGAATGATCTAATCTCATACTTTTACATGTCCCTGTCCAGTTTTCCCAGCACCATTTATTGAAGAGGCTGTCCTTTCTCCACTGTACATTCCTGCCTCCTTTATCAAAGATAAGTTGACCATATGTGCGTGGGTTCATCTCTGGGCTTTCTATCCTGTTCCATTCATCTATCTTTCTGTTTTTGTGCCAGTACCACACTGTCTTGATTACTGTAGCTTTGTAGTATAGTCTGAAGTGAGGGAGCCTGATTCATCCAGCTCCATTTTTCGTTCTCAAGATTGCTTTGGCTATTCGGTGTCTTTTGTTTTTCCAAACAAATTTTGAAATTTTTTGTTCTAGTTCTGTGAAAAATGCCAGTGGTAGTTTGATAGGGATTGCATTGAATCTGTAGATTGCTTTGGGTAGTAGAGTCATTTTCACAATATTGACTCTTCCAATCCAGGAGCATGGTATATCTCTCCATCTATTTGTATCATCTTTAATTTCTTTCATCAGTGTCTTATAATTTTCTGCATACAGGTCTTTTGTCTCCTTAGGTACGTTTATTCCTAGATATTTTATTCTTTTTGTTGCAATGGTAAATGGGAGTGTTTCCTTGATTTCACTTTCAGATTGTTCATCATTAGTGTACAGGAATGCCAGAGATTTCTGTGCATTAATTTTGTATCCTGCTACTTTACCAAATTCATTGATTAGCTCTAGTAGTTTTCTGGTAGCATCTTTAGGATTCTCTATGTACAGTATCATGTCATCTGCAAACAGTGACAGCTTTACTTCTTCTTTTCCAATTTGGATTCCTTTTATTTCCTTTTCTTCTCTGATTGCTGTGGCTAAAACTTCCAAAACTAAGTTGAATAAGAGTGGTGAGAGTGGGCAGCCTTGACTTGTTCCTGATCTTAGTGGAAATGGTTTCAGTTTTTCACCATTGAGGATGATGTTGGCTGTGGGTTTGTCATATATGGCCTTTATTATGTTGAGGAAAGATCCCTCTATGCTTACTTTCTGCAGGGTTTTTATCATAAATGGGTGTTGAATTTTGTCAAAAGCTTTCTCTGCATCTATTGAGATGATCATATGGTTTTTCTTCTTCAATTTGCTAATATGGTGTATCACATTGATTTGCATATATTGAAGAATGCTTGCATTCCTGCAATAAACCCTACTTGATCATGGTGTATGATCCTTTTAATGTGCTGCTGGATTCTGTTTGCTAGTATTTTGTTGAGGATTTTTACATCTATGTTCATCAGTGATATTGGCCTGTAGATTTCTTTCTTTGTGACATCCTTGCCTGGTTTTGGTATCAAGGGGATGGTGGCCTCGTAGAATGAGTTTGGGAGTACTCCTCCCTCTGCTATATTTTGGAAGAGTTTGAGAAGGATAGGTGTTAGCTCTTTTCTAAATGCTTGATAGAATTCGCCTGTGAAGCCATCTGGTCCTGGGCTTTTGTTTGTTGGAAGATTTTTAATCACAGTTTCAATTTCAGTGCTTGTGATTGGTCTATTCATATTTTCTATTTCATCCTGAGTCAGTCTTGGCAGGTTGTGCATTTCTAAGAATTTGTCCATTTCTTCCAGGATATCCATTTTATTGGCACAGAGTTGCTTGTAGTAATCTCTCATGATCTTTTGTATTTCTGCAGTGTCAGTTGTTACTTCTCCTTTTACATTTCTAATTCTATTGATTTGAGTCTTCTCCCTTTTTTCTTGATGAGTCTGGCTAATGGTTTGTCAATTTTGTTTATCTTCTCAAAGAACCAGCTTTTAGTTTTAGTGATCTTTGCTATCGTTTCCTTCATTTCTTTTTCATTTATTTCTGATCTGATCTTTATGATTTCTCTCCTTCTGCTGACTTTGGGGGATTTTTGTTCTTCTTTCTCTGATTGCTTTAGGTGCAGGGTCAGGTTGTTTGCTCAAGATGTTTCCTGTTTCTTAAGGTGGGATTGTATTGCTATATACTTCCCCCTTAGAACTGCTTTTGCTGCATCCCATAGGTTTTGGGTCGTCGTGTCTCCATTGTCATTTGTTTCTAGGTATTTTTTTTATTTCCTCTTTGATTTCCTCAGTGATCACTTCGTTACTGAGTAGTGTATTGTTTAGCCTCCATGTGTTTGTATTTTTTACAGATCTTTTCCTGTAATTGATGTCTAGTCTCACAGCATTGTGGTCGGAAAAGATACTTGATATGATTTCAATTTTCTTAAATTTACCAAGGCTTGATTTGTGACCCAAGATATGATCTATCCTGGAGAATGTTCCATGAGCACTTGGGAAAAATGTGTATTCTGTTGTTTTTGGATGGAATGTCCTATAAATATCAATTAAGTCCATCTTGTTTCATGTATCATTTAAAGCTTGTGTTTCCTTATTTATTTTCATTTTGGATGATCTGTCCATTGGTGAAAGTGGGGTGTTAAAGTCCCCTACTATGAGTGTGTTACTGTCGATTTCCCCTTTTATGGCTGTTAGTATTTGCCTTATGTATTGAGGTGCTCCTATATTGGGTGCATAAATATTTACAATTGTTATATCTTCTTCTTGGATCGATCCCTTGATTATTATGTAGTGTCCTTCTTTGTCTCTTCTAGTAGTCTTTCTTTTAAAGTCTATTTTGTCTGATATGAGAATTGCTACTCCAGCTTTCTTTTGATTTCCATTTGCATGGAATATCTTTTTCCATCCCCTTACTTTCAATCTGTATGTGTCTCTAGGTCTGAAGTGGGTCTCTTGTAGACAGCATATAAATGGGTCTTGTTTTTGTATCCATTCAGCCACTCTGTGTCTTTTGGTGGGAGCATTTAGTCCATTTACATTTAAGGTAATTATTGATATGTATGTTCCTATTCCCATTTCCTTAATTGTTTTGGGTTCGTTATTGTAGGTATTTTCCTCTTGTTGTGTTTCTTGCTTAGAGATGTTCCTTTAGCATTTGTTGTAAAGCTGGTTTGTTGGTGCTGAACTCTCTCAGCTTTTGCTTGTCTGTAAAGGTTTTAATTTCTCCATCAAATCGGAATGAGATCCTTGCTGGGTAGAGTAATCATGGTTGCAGGTTTTTCTCCTTCATCACTTTAATTATGTCCTGCCACTCCCTTCTGGCTTGTAGAGTTTCTGCTGAGAGATCAGCTGTTAACCTGATGGGGATTCCCTTGTGTGTTATTTGTTGTTTTTCCCTTGTGGCTTTTATTATGATTTCTTTGTGTTTAATTTTTGACAGTTTGATTAATATGTGTCTTGGCATATTTTTCCTTGGATTTTTTCTGTATGGCACTCTCTGTGCCTCCTGGACTTGATTAACTATTTCCTTTCCCATATTAGGAAAGTTTTCAACTCTAATCTCTTCAAGTATTTTCTCAGTCCCTTTCTTTTTCTCTTCTCCTTCTGGAACCTCTATAATTCGAATGTTGGTGCATTTAGTGTTGTCCCAGGGGTCTCTGAGACTGTCCTCTATTCTTTTCATTCTTTTTTCTTTATTTTGCTCTGCAGCAGTTATTTCCACTATTTTATCTTCCACCTCACTTATATGTTCTTCTGCCTCAGTTACTCTGCTATTGATCCCATCTAGAGTATTTTTCATTTCATTTATTGTGTTTTTAATCGATGCTTGATTCATCTTTAGTTCTTCTAGGTCCTTGTTAACTGTTTCTTGCATTTTGTCTATTCTATTTCCAAAATTTTGGATCTTGGAAATAGAATCTTGGATCATCTTTACTATCATTATTCTGAATTCTTTTTCAGGTAGACTGCCTATTACCTCTTAATTTGTTAGGTCTGGTAGGTTTTTATCTTGCTCCTTCACCTGCTGTGTGTTTTTCTGTCTTCTCATTTTGCTTATCTTACTGTGTTTGGGGTCTCCTTTTTGAAGACTGCAGGCTCATAGTTCCCGTTGTTTTTGGTGTCTGTCCCCAGTGGCTAAGGTTGTTTCAGTAGGTTGTGTAGGCTTCCTGGTGGGGGGGGACTAGTGCCTGTGTTCTGGTGGTTGAGGCTCGATCTTGACTTTCTGGTGGACAGGTCCACGTCTGGTGTTGTGTTTTGGGGTGCCTGTGGCCTTATTATGTTTTTAGGCAGCCTCTCTGCTAATGGGTGGGTTTGTGTTCCTGTCTTGCTAGTTGCTTGGCATAGGGTGACCAGCACTGTAGCTTGCTGGTCGTTGACTGAAGCTGGGTGCTGGTGTTCAGATGGAGATCTCTGGGAGATTTTTGCCACTTGATATTATGTGGAGCTGGGAGGTCTCTTGTGGACCCGTGTCCTGAAGTTGGCTCTCCCACTTCAGAGGCACAGCACTGACTCCTGGCTGCAGCACCAAGAGCCTTTCATCTACCCAGCTCAGAATTAAAGTGAGAAAAAGTAGAAAGAAAGAATTAGTAGAAGAAAGAAAGAGAGAAAGAAAGGAATAAGGAAATAAAGGAAGAAACAAAGAAAGAAAGAAAGAAAGGAGGGAGTGAGGGAGGAAGGATGGAAAGAAAGAAAGAAAGGAGGGAGGGATGGAGGAAGGAAAGAAAGAAAGAAAGGAAGAAAGAAAAGAAGAAAAAGAGAGAAGGAAAGAAAGACAGGAGGGAAGGAGGGAGGGAGGGAGGAAGGGAAGGTAGGAAAAAAAGAAAGAACAGGTAAAGTAAAATAGAATAAATTATAAAATATAGTAGCATTATTAAAATTAAAAAGTAATTATTGAAAAAAAACGGACAGATAGAACCCTGGGACATATGGTGGAAGCCAAGCTATACAGAGAAAATCTCACACAGAAGCATACACATACACATTCACAAAAAGAGTACAGGGAAAAAATCGAAAATCTTGCTGTCCAAGTCCACCTTCTCAATTTGGGATAATTCGTTGTAAAAAGAGGAAAAGGGGAAAAAGTCTGAAATCTTGTCCTCAAAGTCCACCTCCTCAATTTGGGATGATTCTCTATCCATTCATGCACTCCACAGACACAGGGCACATCAAGTGGACCGTGGAGTTTTAATCCGCTGCCTCCGAGGCTGCACAGAGAGATTTCCCGGTCTCTTCTGTGCTCTCACAGCTCCCGGGTCTCAGCCTTGGACCTGGCCCCGCCTCTGCATGTAGGTCACCGGAGGGTGTCCGTTCTTCGCTCAGACAGGACGGGTTTAAAGGAGCCACTGATTTGGGGGCTCTGTCTCACTCAGGCCGAGGGGAGGGAGGGGCACACGGTGCGGGGCGGGCCTGCGGCGGCAGAGGCCAGCGTGACGTCACAGCAGCCAGAGGTGCTCCATGCGCTTTCCCGGGGAAGCCATCCCTGTGTCCCTGGACCCCAGCAGTGGTGGGCTGCACAGGCTCCCCGGAAGGCAGGGTGGACAGTGACCTGCGCTTGCACACAGGCCTTGTGGCGGCGGCAGCAGCAACCCCAGCATCCCACGCCCGTCTCCGGTGTCCGTGCCTTTAGCCGTGGCTCACGCCCGTCTCTGAAGCTTCTTTAAGCAGTGCTCTTAATGCCCTCTCCTTGCGCACCAGGAAACAAAATGGAAGAAAAAGTCTCTTGCCTGTTCGGCAGCTCCAGACTTTTTCCGTGGACTCCCTCCGGGTTAGCCATGGTGCACTAACCCCTTCAGGCTCTCTTCCTGCCACCAGCCCCAGTCCTCTCCCTGCGCTCTGACTGAAACCCGATACCCGAGCCTCAGCTCCCAGCCCCACCCGCCCCGGTGGCCGAGCAGACAAGCCTCTCAGGCTGGTGTGTGCCTGAGGGCACCGATCCTCTGTGCCAGAATCTCTCTGCTTTGCCCTCCACACCCCTGTTGCTGTGATCTCCTCCGCTACTCTGAAGCTTTCCCCCTCCTCCACCCGCAGTCTCCGCCTGTGAAGTGGCTTCTAGTGTGTGGAAACCTTTCTTCCTTCACAGCTCCCTCCCACTGGTGCATGTGCCGTCCCTATCCTTTTGTTTCTCTTTATTCTTTTTTCTTTTGCCCTACCCAGGTATGTGGGGAGTTTCTTGCCTTTTGGGGGGTCTGAGGTCTTCTGTCAGAGTTCAGTAGGTGTTCTGTAGGTGTTGTTCCACGTGTAGATGAATTTCTGATGTATCTGTAGGGAGGAAGGTGATCTCCGCATCTTACTCTTCCGCCATCTTCCTCCCTGCTGCTGCTTTTTATTTCTTAGCCCTAGACACATTTTTAAAGGGCTCACCTGATTAGGTCAGGCCCACCCAGGGTAATCTCCCTTTCAACTAACTCAAAGTCAACTGATTTTGCTTCCTTAATTACATCTGCAAAGCCCCTTCATTTTTGCCATATAGCATAACCTAACCACATCACTGATATCCCATCATATTCACAGGCCAGGAGGCCAAGGGGATCCCCTCAAAGCGAGATTATACAGGATATGCACACCATGAGGGAGGAATGTTAAATTCTGTTTGCCACACTTCCTCTATGATTCATTCCCTTTACCTCCAACTGGCACTTCAGCTGGTTGATATTCTATGCTGGCTAAGGGACCCAAACCTTCATGCCTAGGGAATACTGGTCCCTGATGGTCCTGCCTGATTAAGGTTACAGGAGTCTTCCATGAAGTTTGACCACTGGGCATGGCATCACTAGGAGGTGCCCCAAGTACCCAGGGATTACCCCCACATACATAGCTTCTCACACCACTTGCCTTCCGCTGCCTCACCCACATCAGGATTAACCACAAAGCCCTGTCCCTCCTGAGCCTCTGTGCTTGCTGTTCATTCCACCTGGAATGTCCTACTTCCTGCCTCACCCATCCTCAAGGCTCTGCAGAGCTCCCTGTTACATGGAGACTCCCTTGCCTTCCCTCTAGCCCCCCTACCCATCAGGCTCATCACCAGTGACACAGGTCACCTTCTGCTTGGTTTCAGAGGCCCTTGTTTCCTGCACGTCTCCTGAGAAGGCTCAGTCCAGGCCCAGAAATCCTGGGGCCCAGAGTGGCCCAAACTGCAGAAAATGAAAGAGAGGGGGTGTTCAGGAAATCCTGGCAGTGACTGAGGCAGTCCTTCAAGATGCTGAGGGCAGGAGGCAGAGAAGGAGGGTGTACTATTGCTCAAGACTTCCCCCCATCCTGATGTCCAGTCACCTCCAGAAGTGCTGTGCAATATCCTACGCACACTTGGACTAAAGGGACAAGCTCTGCCCTGCAGGCTGGGTCAGGAACCTCTGGATGTGGACAGAGGGTTTGGAGAAGGATTTGCAGGGTGAAGCAGACCCCCTCCTAGGATCAGGGACTTTCAGAAGCTGAGTCATCAGGCTTCTTGCTCATTTCCAGCTCCTTTCTGGAATATGAGAGCCCAGGCTCCTCAGACCAGAGCCCCACTTCCACAGGCCACACAATCTATTTTTCTCTAGACACTATATGCCCTCTGCAGGCCCCATGAGGTTGGAGCACAGGCCAGGAAACTCGCATCCCCTTTCCCTGTGCACTGGATGCCCCCTGCAGGCCTTGTGAGGTTGAGAGCCACAATGGGATGGATTAAACAGAACACACATATACACACAAGCACAAAAGTGGGGACACCCTTACCCACTTACATACGTCCATACCGACACACACATACACAGGCATATAATCAATCACACAGCCAATCACTCGCATCTACCAAGGACACACCACAGACAGTTAAGCATATAATCACAGTACAGACACAAGGGGACATATAGACACACATACACTATTACACACAAACTGTCATGGGCACACAGACACAAAGACACATATGGACACAATCCTTCCTCCCAGAGAAGAGTATTTGTTTGGAATAAATAGGTTAAAAAGCCACCTGGGGAACAGGGTAATATCATGAATGGTGGACTTGATAAAAGAAGGTACCTAAACTGCCTCTCAGTCTAATGGGGCCTGTTGACTAGAGAGCCTTTTGTTTTGCTGGGCACTGGAGTGGTTACAGTTGTGGAACAGTATGGACAAGAGTTGGGGTAGAGCTACTAAAAAGAGAAATTTGGAGTTTGCAAGAGCTTAATCTATATAACTTGTATGAAAGCACATTCTTAGAAGTTGGGCTCCTGAACTCAGAAAGCCAGATTGAACTATCCTCACTGCATCCCAGGACACCCTAAAAAGAGAGAGGCCTCCTGATGCTGGTAATATATGGGAGGTGATGAATGAGAAAAGGGGATGGACCTAACTACCACTGAATGCACCCACTGTGTGTCAGGCACATGGACCACCTCACAAGATACATATTATTCCCATTTTACAAATCCTGTTCCCTCGACTGTCCAGGGTTCTAAAACAAGATTCAAATAGAAGAGTTTGAGTATAAAAACCCTGTTGTTTCCACTACATTAGTAATGGCAAATGCAAGGAATATACGTTTCCATTCCCTACTCATGTTCCCAACAATGACAGAACATATATGTTTTCCCCACTGATCCAGATCAGTGATTGGCAAACTATGGCCCAGCCAGCCTGCTGCCTGTTTTTGTAAATAAAACTTTATTGGAATATAGCCATGCCTGTTCATTTACATATTGTCTATGGCTGCTTTGAGGCTACAACAGCAAAGCTGACAAGTGACTACAGAGACAGTATGGCCTGCAAAACCTTATTTCCTAGCTGAAGCTTTAACACAAAAGTTTGCTAACCTCTGATCCAAACCCAGCCTCAAATTGGAGTTGGCAAGTCTTATTGCCTTTGGTGCCTTGACATTGAAGGATGGTCAGATAAATAAATAACTGGGATGGATGGATAGATGGATGGACTGAACCAACAGATGGACAGACATATATGGGTAATATGTCAGAGATTTGCTCCAAATATGTACCAATATTCTGCCATTTATAAGCAGTGAAACATGGGGTAAATTAATCTTTCTGGATATTAGTTTCCTCATCTGTAAAATGGGGATAATAATACAATGATCATTATCTAGGGCTCTTTCTATTGCGAGTGAAAAAAACCCAACTTAAAGTAGCTTAAGCAAAAAGTTAAATTTGTCATATCACATAACTAGATTAAGATTTGGTCTACTTCAGCACTGGTTGGACTCAGGGAATCAAATTATGTTATCTCCATCTTTTAACTTGAATTCTCTCTAATTTTTTTTTTTTTTGTGGCACGCAGGCCTCTCACTGCTGTGGCCTCTCCTGATGTGGCACACAGGCTCCGGACACCCAGGCTCAGTGGCCAGGGCTCATGGGCCCAGCCGCTCTGTGGCATGTGGGATCTTCCCGGACCGGGGCATGAACCCACGTCCCCTGGATCGTCAGGTGGACTCTCAACCACTGCACCACCAGGGAAGCCCCGAATTATCTCTAATTTTTTTTATGTGGAGGCCTCATTCTGGTTATAGACAGGTGATTTTCTAGCAGCAGAAAATATGACCACTGGAAGCCTCAAGTCCACATTTGTATAGTGAGTGATCCAAAACACAGGGCCTCTTTCTCCTAATATCAAAGCTCATGAAAAGCTTTGAACTGTGCTTGTGACACATACTCAGTTCTTCAATATATTACAGTGCCCAGGGAATGGAGTACTCTTATCAGATCACTGTAGTGAACATAGCCACAAAGACCACGTGAAGTGAGAGAGAACTTCCCTAAAGGAAGCAGGAAAAGGAGTATTAAAAAGTGTCTAGGGCTTCCCTGGTGGCGTAGTGGTTGAGAGTCCGCCTGCCGATGCAGGGGACACAGGTTCGTGCCCCGGTCCGGGAAGATCCTACATGCCGCGGAGCGGCTGGGCCCGTGAGCCATGGCCGCTGAGTCTGCGCGTCCGGAGCCTGTGCTCCGCAACGGGAGAGGCCACAGCAGTGAGAGGCCCACGAACCGCAAAAAAAAAAAAAAAAAGTGTCTGCATGAACAAAAACATCACTCACAGCATTCTACTTCATAGATTTGTCATGAGAAAATGATTTTAGAGCACTTAGCATGGTGCATGGCACTTAAGTATCAAAAAATGTTCATTATTACCATAACTGATAAATAGATGAATGGATGCATTAAATATACAGCTAATGGTTAAAAATACAGATGAATAAATGAAGAGAAAGATGTGAAAAGACAGATGAAAGTAAAGATGGGAGAATGGACCACTGACGAGACAAAGATGGGGAGACATATGAACACATAGATGGACGGATCGATCAATTGATAAATGGTTGGATGGATGATGGAAAGATAAGGCAGACAAAAAAGGGGTCACAGTTAAGTTTCTCACATCATATGCTCTAGGGCTGGGAATGGGAAAGAGAAGAGCACTCCACAATTGGTGTATCCTGAGAGGTCTCCTCCTCTGGTCTCTGCCTCTTGGGTCCCTCTCATCAGGTGGGTTAAACACTTGCTCCCCTCCCTCATCTCTAGTTTCCTTCTGTCCCTAGGAACTAACCAGCCCCTCTCCTCAGAAATCCCCTCTCAATTCCCAGGATAGGGAAGGCATGGCAAAAGGGGGTGTTCTAAGCCAGGTTCCCCTCATGCTATCGATAATTCTCTGACTCAGTTTGGGGCACAGGAAAATAATGGGGGAGAGGGACAGTACTGGCTGGGCCTGGAGGGTGAAGCCCTAGAGTCCTGAGATGTGAGATATGGGAGCCGGACCTGCTTCCAAAGAACTTTCCCTTTAGCCCTGCTTGTCGAAGAGAGGAGTAGGTCTCAGATGAGGGATGTGTAGTCACTGTGATAGGCCTATGGAGACCTGGGAGGAGATCTTCCCCAGTCTTACCCTGCTACTTGCCATTGTCCTCAGGGAATCTGGGGGACCAGCTGTGTCCCATCTTTCCCACTCCAGTAGTCTTAGGACCACAGAGAAGAGGTGGGAGTAAGGAGAAACCTGGGAAAGAGAGAGCCCCACAACCATATTGCTCTGATCTCTAATCCTGAACCAAGCTCTGACCCCTAGCCTTAAAACTCATGTTCAAATGCCTTCAAGGGGACGACACTGCAAACCTTCCCCTAACAGGGACAATGCAACCCACTTCCCTTGTCCAAAATGTTGAGTGCTGACGTTCTCAGAGCTAAAGACAAAGAGTGGGAAATGGGGACAGGGAGGCTACTAAGGAGTTATGAAAGGGAGAAAAGGTTCCAGATAGATGGAGACAGTGGGGAGTGCACTCAGTGGAAAGGTATTCTGCTACCAACTCGTGTACTGCAATTCAATTCAGACACTAACTACCCAGAGCTAGTGTTAGACTCCACAGGTTTAAGGGCACAGTCCCAACAAGCCTGCCTCCACTTGAACTGCCAGTCACAAGTGGGGTCCCCAGGCCACCTGCATTTCTGCCTAACTAGCTACAAGTCCAGAGGTCTTCAACCCCCCCCCAGGTCCAATAGTTCACTAGAATGACTCACACAACTCAGAAGTGCTATCCTGACAACTAGTTTTTTATCAAGTATATATATCAGGAACATCCAAACGAAAAGACACACAAGGAGGGTCTCAGTGCAGAGCTCCCATGCTCTCTCCCCATGGAGACACAAAGGGCATGTCACCCTCCCATTACATCAACATGTTCACCAACCAGGCAGTTCCATGAGCTTTGGGGTCCACAGTTTTTACCGAGGTTTCATACAGAGGCAGGAATGAATTGTTGGCAACATGACTCGATCTCCTCTGACGGATTGGCTCAAAACCCCAATTCTGCAATGATATGGTTGGTCTTTCTGCTGACCAGGCCTCAGCCCAAGTCACCTCATCTCTTAGCATCAACTCAGGTGTGAGCCGAGGGACTCACAGATAACAAAGACACTCGTATTACTTGAGGTATTCCAAAGATTTAGAGTCTCCCTCTCAGGAACCAGGGACAAAAGCCAAATTGTTTAGTATACAACAGACAGAGCCCTGCATCTGAGTGGAGGGATGTGAATTACTGAAGCCCTGGGGACCAGGCCTCCTCTTCCCATGCACCAGACTTGACCCAGCTGCAGCAGGGCAGGAGTGTCACTGTGAGTGTGAGTGTAAGTGAGGGTGAGTGCGGTGGAAGCACAGCTTCTCCATGCCCAGACTGCAGTGCTTCCCACTGGCATCCGTGGATCTGTCTGTCACCTGTCTGTATGTAGCCCAGGCAGGGGACGATAGGTATGAGAGGGGAAAAGAGTGTGGGATGGTGGGAAGAGGATAGGTGAATCCATTCTCCACACTTCAGCCTGAGGGAACTTTTATTTCACTCATTTCTGGTCATTCTCTCCCATACCGTCCAGCCACAAGGCTCCCTTCCCCCCTCCCCAGACCAAATAGGGCAGCTATTTCCAACCTCCCACAGTGGGTTAATTGCTCTTTCTTGGCTTTGCCAAAGCACCTTCCACGGCCCCCAGCCAGTCAGCTTCGTCTATTGTAGTGATCTTATTGTCTCTTTTGATTCCCCTGCCCTGTCCAACCCAGATGACAAGCTCTCTGAGGGCAGAGTCTGTGCCTGTCTTCTCTGCTGTATCCTCATGCCCAAGCACATCACCCGGCACCTAGTAGTCACTCGATAGATATTTGTTGATTAGTGACTGCCGGAACAAAAATCACATGAAAGGAGGTCTCAGCTCAGAGAGGAAGGGCTGTGACCCTCTAACCATGAAGTAACTTGGCCAAGGCCACTCAGCCAACAAGGGTTCCCATAGCCTGGCCTGTCTAGACTGGGCCCTCTCTGGAGCCCTATTCCTCCTCTGCCCAGAATCGTACAAACAGAATGGGGCAGACAAGAAAGGTAATTGTCGGAGCAGAAGCCAGGAAGACAGAGAGGAGAGGGGATTGGCAAAACAGTACTGGACAGCGTCCCAAAGCTCTTTTCTTGCTGCCTGGTGCTGAGGTCTCCGTCTTCCCAGGGCGCAGCTCTGAAATCTGACTCCACCCTTATAAAAGAGGGTCCGTGCCCTGCCTCTTTGTAACAAACCCTAACTCCGCCTCTTTATTGATAGGCTCTGGCTCCACCTTCTGGACTACCCCTCCTCTGAAGAAATGCCCTGGCTCCGCCCCTTCCTGGTAATAGGTAAGCCCCACCCCTAGTGCGTGATGCTGTCTTTGTGACCTAATGCACCGGCGTGTTTCCAGGGTGGAGCCAGAGAGGGTGGGCATTTAGGCTGTGCCGAACCCTCAACCCCCATCCGGGTGACCACAATCCCCGAAAATCCTCACGCGGGACCCCAAATATCCCAGCCCCATGGCCTCAAAGGCCTTTGGCTCTAACCCCCTAAATGCCCCATGCCCCCGAGAGGCCCTACCACCCAATCCCCTAACGACTAGTGCCTCCCAAATCTTCAATCCAACCCTGTCCCAATGTGGCAACTGAGTCTTCCCGGGGGCACCTGTCTCATATTATCTGAGAACAAGTCAGACTGGTCCAGAGAATGACAGAGAAGGGGATCCTCCCAAGGATTTGGGGAATCCTTGATCCAATCATGCCGCTCACCAGGAGACGTTGGGAACCCAGGACATGTCGGGATTGAGGAGATACAATTTGATGCAGGAAGCTGAGGAGGAGGAGGAGGAGGCGTGAGTGCAGGCGGGGTTCTGCGGAGGAGGAACCTAGCCGCTCCCGGTTGGTGGGGAAGGGGCGGGGAAGGCGCGAGTTCTCTGGGGTGGGAGAAGCGGGAGGAGAGGGGCCTCTTAGGGGGCGTGGACTGGAGGAACCGCCTCTAAAAACCGCCTGTAAAGCGCCTGTAAACCGCCTCTAACCGCCTCTAAAAGGGCGGAGCCTCTAAAGACCGCCTGTAAACCGCCTGTAAACCGCCTCTAACCGCCTCTAAAAGGGCGGAGCCTTCCACGAGAGGGTAGAAGCGTCCAAGGGGCGGAGTCAGTGGAGTCAGCCCCGCCCCGCCCCGCCCTGCTCTGCCTTCTCTTTCCAGGATCTGCAGGGGCTGTTTCTACTTTTTCCCCTGGCTGCACATGTGGTGGAGGGAGCGGAGGCGAAGGGCTTGGGATACCGCGCACCCGCCCAGGGCATGGACGAGGCTCAGTCCGGGAGAACCGGTCGCGGGGAAGCCGGGAGCCCCCGCCCCGCCTCATGCCTGTGTCGAGTCCCCACACAGCTCAGCGCACCCTCGGGAGCAGAAGCTGGAGCTTCTGCGGGGCCTGATGAGCTGTTTGTCAAGCGGACTGGGCACTGCTCTCCAGGGCTCCGGTCGCAACATCCCCCACCGCACCCCTGCTGCCGCTGCCTAGCCAGCTGGTGAGTTAAAGATTTAAACCGAAGCCACCGTCCTGCCCTCCTGATTCTGCCGCCGCTGCTGCCATTCGGTCTGGGAGCCATTCTCCATGCCGGCTGTTTCCATATCAACAGGGCCTCTCTCCCTGATAAGGTGTCCATCCGTGTCCAGGCTCCCATTATTCCTAAGGGCCCCTCATCAGAGTCAGGCCTCCCCTTACTACCAGTGATTGCCTTCCACCACCTAAGCCCCCCGCCCCACCACACACACACTCGCCTCTGTGAGTGGCCTGGATGGAGGGAGCTCAGTAATCCTGGCTTTATCTTCCTCCCAGCCTTGTCCCCACGTCCATAAATCCTCACAATCCCAGCACTCTGCTGCCACCTTCCTCCTAGACAGGACTTTGCCTGGTGCCTGAAGCATCTTCTCCTCCTGGGAGTGGATCGAAAATATTTCAAGCCCATAGTTGTAGGAAGTAGGCTGTGAGAGGAGGGAAAGATTCCTAGAAGCTGCCACCCTTGGCCTGCCATAGGGGAATGACTGAGAACTGTTGGAGGTCTTTCCTACAGTTAACACCCCAGCTTCTGGCTCCTTCAGTTGGATCCCGAGTTGAAAGATACTGGGCATCAGGGACTTCCCTGATGGTCCAGTGGATAAGACTCCATGCTCCCACTGCAAGGGGTATGTGTTCTATCCCTGGCTGGGGAATTAAGATACCGCATGCCGCGCGGCGCAGCCAAAAGATAAAAATAAAAAGGTACGTAGATACTTGGCATCAGCCCCCCGAAGTGTAACCTCCCTAGGAGAACCCAAGGGCCACTGCTCCCTACCTTTCCTTTCTGTCTTGTCACCGAGTTGGGCTGAAATCGACTAGCAACTGAAGTGATGAAGGGTCAGGGACTCCTAGTGGGTCTGCTTTCAGTTAGGGACTGGCCCCAGCACCGGGGAGGGCACCACAGAATTAAGTTAAAGGGACAGCACTCTACGATTGGTGTCTCCTGAGAGGTCTCCTCCTCTGGTCTCTGTCTCTTGGGTCCCTCTCATCAGGTGGGGGAAACACTTGCTCCCCTCCCTCATCTCTAGTTTCCTTGTGTCCCTGGGAGCTCACCAGCCCCTCTCCTCAGAAATCCCCTTTCAATTCCCAGGATAGGGAAGGCATGGCAGAAGGGGGTGTTCTAAGCCAGGTTCCCCTCATGCTATCGATAATTCTCTGACTCAGTTTGGGGCACAGGAAAATAATGGGGGAGAGGGACAGCACTGGCTGGGCCAGGAGGGGGAAGCCCTAGAGTCCTGAGATGGGTGATATGGAGATGGACCTGCTTTCAAAGAACCTCCCCTCTAGCCCTGCTTGTCAAAGAGAGGAGTAGGTCTCAGATGAGGGATATGCAGTCACTGTGATAGTCCTATGGAGACCTGGGAGGAGATCTTCCCCAGTCTTACCCTGCTACTTGCCATTGTCCTCAGGGAATCTGGGGGACCAGCTGTGTCCCATATTTCCCACTCCAGTAGACTTAAGACCACAGAGAAGAGGTGGGAGTAAGGAGAAACCTGGGAAAGAGGGAGCCCCCCAACCATATTGCTCGGACCTCTAACCCTGAATCAAGCACTGAGCCCTAGCCTTAAACCTCATGTTCCTGGAGCATTGGGATGAAAAGGGCTTGGATCATTGTGATGACAATTTCCATGTAGCATTTTGATGACAAGATTCCCGGATCATTGTGTTGTCAGGGGTCATGGAGCATTGTGATGATTGGGTCATGGAGCGTTGTGATGAGAAAATCATGGAGCATTGGGTTGAAAATATTCATGGAGTATTGTGATGACAGTGGTCATGGAGCATTGTGATGACAAGGGAAAGGAGCATTGTGATGACAAGGTCCTGGATCATAGTGATGAGAAAACCATGGAGCCTTGTGAAGAAAAGTCTCATGGAGCATTCTGATGAAAATGGGCATGGAACATTTTGATTACAGGGTTCTTGGAGTATTGTGATGACAAGGGCATGGAGCATTGTGATGAGAAGGCCATGGAGCATTCTGATTACATGCGTCATGGAGCTTTGTGATGAGAAATGCATGGAGCATTGTGATTACAGGTCTCTTGGAGCTTTGAGGTGAAAAGGGCATGCATCATTGTGATGAAAAAGACATGAACCCTTGTCATGACAGTGTTCAAGAAGCATACTGACGACAAGTGTCAGGGAGCATTGTGATGACAAGTGTACTGAGCATTGTGATGACAAAGGTCATGGACCATTGTGATGAGAAGACCACGGATAACTGTGATGACGAGCGTCATGGGGCGTTGTGATGAAAAGTGTTATGGAACATTGTGATCACAAGAGTTTGGAGAATTGTGATGACAGAGGTCATGGAGCATTTTGATTTCATTGTGATGACAATAGCATGAAGCATTATGATGATGGGCATGGTGCACTGTGATGACAGGGTTCATGGAGCATTGAGACGAAAAGGGGCATGGAGCATTGTGATTACAGGGGTCTTGGTGCATTGTGATGACAAGGGCATGGAGCATTGTGATGAGAAGGCCATGGAGCATTCTGATGACATCCATCTTGGAGCTTAGTGATGAGAAGGGCATGGAGCATTGTGATTACCGGGTTCTTGGAGCATGGTGAATACAAGGGTCATGGAGCCTTGTGATGACAAGGCCATGGAACACTGTGATGACAGGGGTCATGGAGCATTGTGATGACAAGGGCATGGAGCATAGTTCTGACAAGTTTCATGGAGTATTGTGATGACAGTGGGCATGGTGCATTGTGATGACAAGGGCATGGAGCATTGTGATGACAAGATCATGGAGTATTGTGAAGACAGGTGTTAGGGAGCATTGTGATGACATATGTCATGGTCCATTGTGAGCACAATGCCATGTAGCAATGTGATGCCAAGTGTCATGTAGGATTGTGATGTCAAACTTAATGGAGCATTGTGATTTCAAACGCTTGGAGCATTGTGTTGACAAGGGTCATGGAGCATTGTGATGACAAGGGCCATTGAGAATTTTGATGACACTTTTGTGAAGCATTGTGATGACAAGCGCATGGAGCTTGCTATGACAGCAGTCATGGAGCATTGCGATGACAATTGCATGGAGAATTGTGATGACAAGAGCATGTAACATTGTGATGAGAAATGTCATGGAGCATTGTGATGACAAGGACGTGGAGAATTGTGATGACAATGGACATGGAGCATTGTGCTGATCAGGGCATGGAGCATTGTGCTGATCAGGGCATGGAGCTTTGTGATGGCAAGACCGTGGAGCATTGTGGTGAGAAGGCCATGAATAATTGTGATGATGAGCATCATGGAGAACTGTAATGACAATGAGCATGGAGCATTGTGATGACAGGGTTCATGGAGCATTGTTATGACAGGGGACATGGAGCATTGTGATGACAAGGGTCATGGAGCATTGTGATGCCAATCTTGTGGAGTATTGTGATGACAATGGCATGGAGCATTGTGATGAAAGGGGCATGGAGCATTGTGATAAAACGGCATGGAGCCTTTTCATGACAGGTTTCATGGATCATTCTGCGACAAGTGTCAGGGAGCATTGTGATGAAAAGTGTATTGAGCATTGTGATGACAAAGGTCATGGAACATTGTGATGAAAGTCATCATGGAGCATTGTGATGACAAGTGTTATGGAACATTGCGATCACAAGCGTTTGGAGCATTGTGATGACAGAAGTCATGGATCATTTTGATTTCAGGGAGCATGGAAAATTGTGATGACAAGGGCATGAAGCAATGTGATCCCAAGGTTCAGGGAGGGTTGTGATGACAAGCGCATCGAGCATTGTGATGACAAGGTCATGTAGCATTTTGCTGACAAAGGCATGGAGCATTGTGCTGACAAGGGCCATGGAGCAATGTGATGACCAGCGTCACAGAGCATTTTGTTTACAGGGGTCATGGAGCTTTGGGATGACAAGGGGATGGATCATTGTGATGACAAGGGTCATGGAGCATTTTGATGACAAGAGTCCCGGATCATTGTGTTGTCAGGGGTCATGGAGTGTTGTGATGACAGTGGTCATGGAGCATTGTGATGACAGGGGTCATGGAGCATAGTGATGACAAGGGAATGGAGCATTGTGATGACAAGGTCCTGGAGCATTGTGATGAGAAGACCATGGAGCCTTGTGATGACAAGGCTCATAGAGCATTCTGATGAAAATGGGCATGGAGTATTTTGATTACAGGGGTCATGGAGCATGGTGATGAAAAGGGCATGGAGCATTGTGATGAGAAGTCCATGGAGCATTCTGATGACATTAGTCATGGAACTTTTTGATGACAAGGGCATGGAGCATTGTGATTACATGGGTCTTGGAGCATTGTGATGAAAAGTGTCATGGAGCCTTGTGATGACAAGGTCGTGGAAAATTGTGATGGCAGTGGTCATGGACCATTGTTATGACAGGGGTAATGGAGCATCGTGATGACAAGGGCATGGAGCATAGTTCTGAAAATTTTCATGGATTATTGTGCTGAGAGTCGGCATGGAGCATTGTGATGACAAGGGCACGGAACACTGTGATACATGGGTCACGGAGGATTGTAATGACAAGGGCGTGGAGCATTGTGATGAGCAGATCACCGAGCACTGTGATGACAAGCGTCATGGAGCTTTGTGATGACAAGGGCATGGAGCAATGTGATGAGAGGGTACATGGAGCATTGTGATGACAATGGCATGGAGCATTGTGATGCCAAGGGTCATGGAGTTTGTGATGACAAAGATCATGGAGCATTTTGATGAGAAGGTCGTGGTGCAATGTGATGAGTATGGCAGGGAGCATTGTGATGACAGGGTCTTGGAGCAATTTGATGAAAAGTGTCATGGAACATGTTGATGACAGTGGTTATGTAACATTGTGATGAAAAGGGTCATGGAGCCTTTGATGACAGGGGTTATGGAACATTGTGGTGTCAGTGGTGAGAGAGCATTTTGATGAGAAGTGCATGGAGCATTGTGCTGAAAAGGTTTATGGAGCATTGTGATGACAAGGTTGTGGAGCATTGTGATGACTAGCGCATGGCGCATTCTGATGACATGGGTCAAGGAACATTGTGCTGACAAGCGCATGGAGCATTGTGATGACAAGGGTCATGGAGCATTGTACTGACAAAAGAATGGAGCATTGTGATGACAAGGGTCTGAAGCAATGTGATCCCAAGTTTCATGGAGGACTGTGATGACAAGCGCATGGAGCATTGTGATGACAATGTCATGTAGCATTTTGCTGACAAAGGCATAGAGCATTGTGATGACAAGGGTCATGGAGAACTGGATGGCAAGCGTCACGGAGCATTGTGATTACAGGGTTCATCGAGCATTGGGATGAGAAGGGCATGGATCATTGTGATGACAAGTGTCTTGGAGCATTTTGCTGACAAGAGTCCCGGATCATTGTGTTGTCTGGGGTCATGGAGTGTTGTGATGACAGGTGTTATGGAACATTGTGATGAGAAGGTCATGGAGAATTTGGCTGAAAGCGTTCATGGAGTATTGTGATGACAGGGGTCATGGAGCTTTGTGATGACAAGGGCATGGAGCATTGTAATTATAGTAGTCTTGGAGAATTGTGATGACAAGGGTCATGGAGCCTTGTGATGACAAGGCCGTGGAACATTCTGATGGCAGGGGTCATGGAGCATTTTTATGACAGTTGTAATGGAGCATTGTGAGGACAAGGCCAAGAACCATTGGTCTGAGAAGTTGCATGGATTATTGTGATGAGAGTGGGCATGGAGCATTTTGATGACAAGGTCATGGAGCATTGTGATGACAGTGGTCATGGAACATTGTGATGACAGGGGTGAGGGAGTATTGTGATGACTAGTGATGGAACATTGTGATATCAGTGGTGAGAGAGCATTTTGATGAGAAGTGCATGGAACATTGTGATGACGAGATTTATGGAGCATTGCTATGACAAAGTTGTGGAGCATTGTGATGACAAGTGCATGGCGCATTGTGATTACAGGGGTCTTGGATCATTGTGATGACAAGGGTCATGGAGCCTTGTGATGACAAGTGCATGGAGCTTTGTGATTACAGGGTTCTTGGAACATTGTGATCAAAAGGGCATGGATAATTGTGATGAAAATGGCATGGAGCCTTGTCATGACAGCGTTCAAGGAGCATACTGACGGCAAGTGTTAGTGAGCATCGTGATGACAAGTGTATTGAGCATTGT
Organism: Mesoplodon mirus; assembly: GCF_964341445.2. NCBI lineage: Eukaryota > Metazoa > Chordata > Mammalia > Artiodactyla > Ziphiidae > Mesoplodon > Mesoplodon mirus. The sequence continues at coordinate 100,789,984 of NC_138976.1, forward strand.
GATGAAAAAGGTCATGGAGCATTGTGATAAGAAGACCATGGATAATTGTGATGACGAACGTCATGGGGCGTTGTGATGACAAGTGTTTTGGAACATTGTGATCACTAGGGTTTGGAGCATTGTGATGACAGAGGTCATGGAGCATTTTGATTTTATTTTGATGACAATAGCATGAATCATTATGATGATGGGCATGGTGCATTGTGATGACAGGTTTCATGAAGCATTGAGATGAAAAGGGGCATGGAGCATTGTGATTACAAGGGTCTTGGGTCATTGTGATGACAAGGGCATGGATCATTGTTATGAGAAGGCCATGGAGCATTCTGATGACATCCGTTATGTAGCTTTGTGATGACAAGGGCATGGAACATTTTGATTATAGGGGTCTTGGAGCATTGTGATGACAAGGGTCATGGAGCCCTGTGATGACAAGGCCGTGGAACATTGTGATGGTAACGGTCATGGAGCATTGTTACAACAGGGTTAATGGAGCATTGTGATGACAAGGGCATGGTGCATTGTGATGACAAGGGCCATTGAGAATTTTGATGACAAGGTCGTGAAGCATTGTGATGACAAGCGCATGGAGCTTACTATGACAGAGTTCATGGTGCATTGCAATGAAAAGTGCATGGATAATTGTGATGACAATAGCATAGAACATTATGGTGAGAAGTGTCATGGAACATTGTGATGACAAGAACGTGGAGAATTGTGATGACAAAGGACATGGAGCATTGTGATGACCAGGGCATGGAGCATTGTGATGACAAGGTCATGTAGCATTTGGGTGACAAAGACATGGAGCATTGTGATGACAAATATCATGGAGCACTGTGATGACAAGCGTCACAGAGCATTGTAATTACAAGGGTCATGGAGCACTGGGATGACAAGGGCATGGATCACTGTGATGACAATTGTCATGGAGCATTTTGATGACAAGAGTCCCGGATCATTTTGTTGTCAGGGTCATGGAGCATTGTGATGACTGTGGTCATGGAGCACTGTGATGACAGTGGTCATGGAGCATTGTGATGAGAAGGTCAAAGAGAATTGGGCTGAAAATGTTCATGGAGTATTGTGATGACATGGGTCATGGAACATTGTGATGACAAGGGAATGGAGTATGGTGATGACAAGGTCCTGGAGCATTGTGATGAGAACACCATGGAGCTTTGTGATGACAAGTCTCATGGAGCATTCTGATGAAAAGAGGCATGGATCATTGTGATTACAGGTGTCTTGGAGCATTGTGATGACAAGGACATGGAGCATTGTGATGAGAAGGCCATGGAGCACTCTGATGACTTGCCTCATGGAGCTTTGTGATGACAAGGGCATAGAGCATTGTCACTACAGGGGTCTTGGGGCATTGTGAAGAAAATGGCATGGATCATTGTGATGAAAAAGGCATGGAGCCTTTTCATGACATGGTTCAAAGAGGATACTGATGGCAAGTGTCATGGAGCATTGTGCTGACAAAGGCTTGGAACATTGTGATGACAAGTGTCAGAGAGAATTGTGATGAAATGTTCATGGAGCATTGTGGTGACACAGGTCACATAGCCATGTGATGACGAGGGCATGGACCATTGTGATAACAAATGTCATTAAGCTTTGTGATGACTGGAGTCACGGAGCATTGTGATGACAGGCGTCATGGAGCATTGCGATGACAAGGGCATGGAGCATTGTGATGACAGGGGCATGGAGCATTGGTCTTACACGTTTCATGGATTATTGTGATGACAGTGGGCATGGCGCATTGTGATGACAAGGGCATGGAGCATTGTGATGACAAGGTCATAGAGTATTGTGAAGACAGGTGTCAGGGAGCATTGTGATGACATATGTCATGGTCCATTGTGATGACAGTGGCATGGAGCATTGTGATGCCAAGTGTCATGGAGGAATGTGATGACAAAGGTCATGGAGCATTGTGATGACAAGGGTCATGGAGCATTGTGATGACAAGGGTCATGGAGCATTGTGATGACAAGAGTCCCATATCATTGTGTTGTCAGGGGTCATGGAGCGTTGTGGTGAGAGTGGTCATGGATTATTTTGATTTCAAGGAGCATCGAGCATTGTGATGACAAGGGCATGAAGCAATGTGATCCCAAGATTCATGGAGGTTTTTGCCGACAAAGTCATGGAGCATTGTGATGACAAGGTTCACGGTGCACTGTGATGACAAGTGATACGGAGCATTGTGATTACAGGGTTCATTGAGCATTGGGATGACAAGGGCATAGATCATTGTAATGACAAGTGTCATGGAACATTTTAATGACATGAGTCCCGGATCATTGAGTTGGTAGGGGTCATCCAGCATTTTGATGACACTGGTCACAGAGCATTGTGATGACAGGGGACAAGGAGTATTGTGATGAGAAGGTCATGGAGCGTTGGGCTGAAAATGTTCATGGAGTATTGGGATGACAGATGTCATGGAGCATTTTGATGACAAGGGAATGGAGCATTGTGATGACAAGGTCATGGAGCATTGTGATGAGAAGAGCATGGAGCCTTGTGATGACAAGTCTCATGGAGCATTCTGATGAAAGGTGCATGGAGAATTGTGATTACAGGGGTCTTGTAACATTGTGATGACAAGGGCATGAAGCATTGTAATCAGAAGGCCATGGAGCATTCTGATGACATGTGTCATGAAGCTTTGTGATGACAAGGGCATGGAGCATTGTGATTACAGGGGTCTTGGAGAATTGTGATGAAAAGGGCATGGATCATTGTGATGAAAATGGTATGGAGCCTTTTCATGACAGGTTTCAAGGAGCATACTGACGGCAAGTGTCTGGGAGCATTGTGATGACAAGTGTATTAAGCATTTTGATGACAAAGTTCATGGAGCATTGTGATGAGAAGACCATGGATAATTTTGATGATGAGCGTCATGGGGCGTGTGATGACAAATGTTATGGAACATTGTGATCACAAGGGTTTGGAGCAATGTGATGACAGAGGTCATGGAGCATTTTTATTTCATTGTGATGACAATAGCATGAAGCATTATGCTGATGGGCATGGTGCATTGTGATTACAGTGGTCTTGGAGCATTGAGATGATAAGGGTCAACGAGCCATGTGATGACAAGGCTGTGGAACACGGTGATGGCAGGGGTCAAGGAGCATTGTGATGATAAGAGCATATAGCACTGTGATGACTGGGGTCATGGAACATTGTGATGACAGGTGTGATGGAATATTGTAGTGACTAACGATGGAACATTGTGATGACATATGTCAGGGTCCATTGTGATGACTAATGTAATGGAGCATTGTGATGACAAGCGGATGGCGCATTGTGATGGCATGGGTCATGGAGCATTGTGCTGACAACCGCATGGAGCACTGTGATGACATATCATGGAGCATTGTGCTGATAAAGGCATGGGACATTGTGATGAGAAGTGTCATAGAGCATTGTGATGAAAAGTTCATGGAGCATTGTGGTGACAATGGTCACAGAGCCTTGTGATGACGAGGGCATGGACAATTTTGATGCCAAAGTCATGAAGCATCGTAATGACTGGAGTCACGGATCATTGTGATTACAGGGGTCATGGAGCATTTTGATGACAAGGGCATGGAGCATTGTGAAGATAGGGGCATGGAGCATAAGTCTGACAATTTTCATGGACTATTGCGATGACAGTGGGAACTGCACATTGTGACGACAAGGGCATTGAGCATTGTGATGACAAGGGCATGGAGCTTTGTGATGACAAGGTCATGGAATATTGTGAAGACAGGTGTCAGGGAGCATTGTGATGACATATGTCATGGTCCATTGTGATGACAATGGCATGGAGCATTGTGATGAGAAGACCATGGATAATTGTGATGACGAGCGTCAAGGGGCATTGTGATGACAATGTTATGGAACATTGTGATCACAAGGGTTTGGAGCATTGTGATGACAGAGATAATGGAACATTTTGATTTCATTGTGATGACAATAGCATGAAGCATTATGATGATGGGCATGGTGCATTGTGATGACAGGGTTCATGGAGCATTGAGATGAAAAGGGGCATGGAACATTGTGATTAAATTGGTCTTGGATCATTGTGATGACAAGGGAATGGATCATTGTGATGAGAAGGCCATGGAGCATTCTGATGACATCCGTCATGGAGCTTTGTGATGACAAGGTCATGGAGCATTGTGATTACAGGGTTCTTGGAGCATTGTGATGACAAGGGTCATGGAGCCCTGTGATGACAAGGCCGTGGAACATTGTGATGGTAGCGGTCATGGAGCATTCTTATGACAGGGTTAATGGAGCATTGTGATGACAAGGGCATGGATCATTGGTCTGAAAAGTTTCTTGAATTATTGTGATGGGAGTGGGAATGGAGCATTATGATGACAAGGGCACGGAACACTGTGATACATGGGTCGTGGAGGACTGTAATGACAAGGGCATGGAGCATTGTGATGAGAAGGGCAGGAAGAATTGTGATGACAGGGTCATGGAGCAATTTGATGAAAAGTGTCATGGAATATTTTGATGACAGTGATTATGGAACATTGTGATGTCAGGGGTCATGGAGCATTGTGATGAAAAAAGTCATGGAGCATTTTGATGACATGGGTTATGGAACATTGTGATGTCAGGGGTCATGGAGCATTGTGAGGATAAGGGCATGTAGCATTGTGCTGACAGGGGTTTTGGAACATTGTGATTACAGGGTTGAGGGAGTATTGTGATGACTAGTGATGGAACATTGTGATATCAATGGTGAGAGAGCATTTGGATGAAAAGTGCATGGAGCATGGTGATGACAATGACATGGAGCATTGTGATGCCAAGGGTCATGGAGCTTTGTGATGACAAAGGTCATGGCGCATTTTGATGACAAGTGTGTGGTTCATTGTGATGAGAAGGGCAGGGAGAATTGTGATGACAGGGTCATGAGCAATTTGATGAAAAGTGTCATTGATTATTTTGATGACAAGGGTTATGGAACATTGTGATGGGAGGGGTCATGGAGAATTGTGATGATAATGGCATGTAGCATTGTGATGACAGGGGTCATGGAACATTGTGATGACAGGGCTGAGGGGGTATTGTGATGACTAGTGATGGAATATTGTGATATCAGTGGTGAGAGAGCATTTTGTTGAGAAGTGCATGGAGCATTGTGATGACAAGGTTTATGGAGCATTGTGATGACAATATTGTGGAGCATTGTGTTGACAAGCGCATGGTGCATTGTGATGACATGGGTCATGGAGCATTGTGCTGACAAGCGAATGGAGCATTGTGATTACAGTGGTCTCGGAGCATTGTCATGACAGGGGCATGGAGCATTGGGATGAGAAGGCCATGGAGCATTCTGATGACATGAATCATGGAGCTTTGTGATGACAAGGGCATGGAGCATTGTGATTAAAGGGGTCTTGGATCATTGTGATGACAAGTGTCATGGAGCCTTGTGATGACAAGGCCGTGGAACATTGTGAAGGCCGGGGTCAAGGAGCATTTTTATGACAGGGGTAATGGAGCATTGTGATGAAAAGGGCATGGAACATTGGTCTGTAAAGTTTCACGGATTATTGTGATGAGAGTGGGCATGGAGCATTGTGATGACAAGGGAACGGACACGGTGATATATGGGTCAAGGAGGATTGTAATGACAAGTGCATGGAGCATTGTGATGAGAAGTGCATCGAGCATTGTGATGACAAGCGTCAAGGAGCTTTGTGATGACAAGGGCATGGAGCAATGTGATGAGAGTGTTCATGGAGCATTGTGATGACAATGGCATGGAGCATTGTGATGCAAAGGGTTATGGAGCTTTGTGATGACAAAGGTCATGGAGCATTTTGATGACAAGGTCGTGGTGCTTTGTGATGAGAAGGGCAGGGAGCATTGTGATGACAGGGTCATGGAGCAACTTGATGAAAAGTGTCATGGATTATTTTTATGACAGTGTATATGGAACATTCTGATGTCAGGGGTCATGGAGCATTGTGATGAAAATTGTCATGGAACATTTTGATGACAGGGGTTATGGAACATTGTGATGTCAGGGGTCATGGAGCATTGTGATGATAAGGGCATGTAGCATGGTGATGACAGGGGTCATGGGACATTGTGATGACAGGGGTGACGAGTATTGGGATGACTAGTGATGGAATATTGTGATATCAGTGATGAGAGAGCATTTGGATGAGAAGTGCATGGAGCATTGTGATGACAAGTTTTATGTAGCATTGTGATGACAAGTTTTATGTAGCATTGTGATGACAAGGTTGTGGAGCATTGTGATGATAAGTTTGTGGAGTATTGTGATGACAAACGCATGGCAAATTGTGATGACATGGGTCATGGAGCATTGTGCTGACAAACGCATGGAGCATTGTGATGACAAGTGTCATGGAGCATTGTGATGACAAAGGCATGGAGCATTGTGATGACAAGGGTCACGAAGCATTGTGATGAAAAGTTCATAGAGCAATGTGGTGAGAAAGGTCACAGAACCTTGTGATGATGAGGGAATTGGCCATTGTGATGACAAAGGTCATGAAGCATTGTGATGACTGGAGTCAGGGAGCATTGTGATGACAAGGGCATGGAGTATTGTGATGACAGGCATCATGGAGGGTTGTGATGACAAGTGTTAAGTAACATTGTGAACACAAGGGTTTGGAGCATTGTGATGACAGAGGTCATGGATCATTTTGATTTCAAGGAGCATGGAGCATTGTGATGACAATGGCATGAAGCAATGTGAATCCAAGGTTCATGGAGGATTGTGATGACAATGGTAATGGAGTATTGTGATGACAAGCGCATAGAGCATTGTGATGACAAGGTCATGTAGCATTTTTTTGACAAAGGCATGGAGCATTGTGATGACAAGTGTTTTGCAGCACTGTGATGACAAGCGTCACAGAGCATTGTGATTACAGGGGTCATGGACCATTGGGATGACAATGGCATGGATCATTGTGATGACAATAGCATGAAGCATTAAGATGATGGGCATGGTGCATTGTGATGACAGGGTTCATGGAGCATTGAGATTAAAAGGGGCATAGAGCATTGTGATTGCAGGGGTCTTGGAGCATTGTAATGGCAAGTGCATGGAGCATTGTGAAGAGAAGGCCATGGAGCATTCTGATGATATGCGTCATGAAGCTTTGTGATGACAAGGGCATGGAGCATTGTGATGCCAAAGGTCATGGAGCTTTGTGATGACAAAGGTCATGGAACATTTTGATGACAACGACGTGGTGCATTGTGATGAGAAGGGCAGTGAGCATTGTGATGACAAAGGTCAGGGAGCATTTTGATGACAATTGCGTGGTGCATTGTGATATGAAGGGCAGGGAGCATTGTGATGACAGGGACATGGAGACATTTGGTGAAAAGTGTCATGGAATATTTTGATGACAGTGGTTATGGAACACTGTGATGACAGGGCTCATGGAGCATTGTGATGAAAAGGGTCATGGAGCATTCTGATGACAGGGTTTATGGAACATTGTGATGTCAGGGGTCATGGAGCATTGTGATGATAAGGGCATGTAGCATTGGGATGACGGTGTCATGGAACATTGTGATGACAGGTGTGAGGGAGTATTTTGATGACTAGTGATGGAACATTGTGATATCAGTTGTGAGAGAGCATTTTGATGAGAAGTGCATGGAGCACTGTTATGACAAAGTTTATGGAGCATTGTTATGGCAAGCTCAGGGCGCATTGTGATGACGTGGGTCATGGAGCATGGTGCTGACAAGCGCATGGAGAATTGTGCTGACAAATGCATGGAGCATTGTGATGACAAGGGTCACGGAGCATTGTGATGAAAAGTTCATGGAGCATTGTGGTGACAAATGTCACAGAGCCTTGTGATGATGAGGGCATGGACCATTGTGATGACAAAGTTCATGAAGCATTGTGATGATTGGAGTCACGGAGCATTGTGATGACAGCGGTAATGGAGCATTGTGATGACAAGGACATGGAGCATTGTGAAGAAAGGTGTCAGGGAATATTGTGATGACACATGTCATGGTCCATTGTGATGAAAATGGCATGGAGCATTGTGATGCCAAGTGTCATGGAGGACTGTGATGACAAAGGTAATGGATCATTGTGATGGCAAGGGCTTTGAGCATTGTGATGACAAGGGTCATTGAGCAATGTGATGACAAGGGTATGGAGCATTGTGATGACAAGGGCCATTGAGAATTTTGATGACAAGGTCGTGAAGCATTGTGATGACAGGTGCATGGAGCTTGCTATGACAGGGGTCATGGAGCATTGTGATGACAAGTTCGTGGAGCACTGTGATGACAAGAGCATGTAACATTTTGATGAGAAGTGTCATGGAGCATTGTGATGACATGGACGTGGATAATTGTGATGACAAGGGACATGGAGCATGGTGATGACCAGGGCATGGAGCATTGTGATGGCAAGTCCGTGGAGCATTGTGAGGAAAAGACCAGGTATAATTTTGATAACGATCGTCATGGAGCACTGTAATGACAAGGGGCATGGAACATTGTGATGACAGGTGTCATGGAGCATTGTAATGACAAGGGCATGGAGCATTGTGAAGAGAAGGCCATGGAGCATTCTGATTATATGCGTCATGAAGCTTTGTGATGACAAGGGCATGGAGCATTGTGATGCCAAAGGTCATGGAGCTTTGTGATGACAAAGGTCATGGAGCATTCTGATGACAAAGACGTGGTGCATTGTGATGAGAAGGGCAGTGAGCATTGTGATGACAAAGGTCAGGGAGCCTTTTGATGACAATTGCGTGGTGCATTGTGATGAGAAGGGCAGGGAGCATTGTGATGACAGGGACATGGAGAAATTCGTTGAAAAGTGTCATGGACTATTTTGATGACAGTGGTTATGGAACATTGTGATGAAAAGGGTCATGGAGCATTTTGATGACAGGGGTTATGGAACATTGTGATATCAGGGGTCATGGAGCATTGTGATGATAAGGGCATGTAGCATTGAGATGACGGGGTCATGGAACATTGTGATGACAGGGGTGAGGGAGTATTTTGATGACTAGTGATGGAACATTGTGATATCAGTGGTGAGAGAGCATTTTGATGAGAAGTGCATGGAGCACTGTTATGACAAAGCTTATGGAGCATTGTGATGACAATGTTGTGGAGCATTGTGATGAAAAGCGCAGGGCGCATTGTGATGACATGGGTCATGGAGCATGGTGCTAACAAGTGGATGGAGCATTGTGCTGACAAATTCATGGAGCATTGTGATGACAAGGGTCATGGAGCATTGTGATGAAAAGTTCATGAAGCATTGTTTTGACAAAGGTCACAGAGCCTTGTGATGATGAGGGCATGGACCATTGTGATGACAAAGTTCATGAAGCATTGTGATGATTGGAACATGGAACATTGTGATGACAGGGGTCATGGAGTATTATGATGACAAGGACATGGAGCATTGTGATGACAGGGACATGGAGCATTTGTCTGACAATTTTCATGGATTATTGTGATGACAGTTGGCATTGCGCATTGTGATGACAAGGGCATGGAGCATTGTGATGACAAGGTCAAGGAGCATTGTGAAGAAAGGTGTCAGGGAATATTGTGATGACACATGTCATGGTCCATTGTGATGACAATGGCATGGAGCATTGTGATGCCAAGTGTCATGGAGGATTTTGATGACAAAGGTAATGGAGCATTGTGATGACAAGGGCTTTGAGCATTGTGATGACAAGGGTCATTGAGCAATGTGATGACAAGGGTATGGAGCATTGTGATGAAAAGGGCCATTGAGAATTTTGATGACAAGGTCATGAAGCATTGTGATGACAGGTGCATGGAGCTTACTATGACATGTGTCATGGAGCATTGCGATGACAAGTGCATGGAGCATTGTGATGACAAGAGCATGTAACATTTTGATGAGAAGTGTCATGGAGCATTGTGATGACATGGACGTGGATAATTGTGATGACAAGGGACATGGAGCATGGTGATGACCAGGGCATGGAGCATTGTGATGGCAAGTCCGTGGAGCATTGTGATGAAAAGACCAGGTATAATTTTGATAATGATCGTCATGGAGCACTGTAATGACAAGGGGCATGGAGCATTGTGATGACAGGTGTCATGGAGCATTGTGATGACAGGGATCATGGAGCACTGTGATGCCAACTGTCATGGAGCATTCTGATTACAAGCTTGTGGAGTATTATGATGACAATGGCATGGAGCATTGTGATGAAAAAGGCATGGAGACTTTTCATGACAGGGTTCAAGAAGCATTCTGATGACAAGTGTCAGGGAGCATTGTGATGAAAAGTGTATTGAGCATAGTGATGACAAAGGTCATGGAGCATTGTGATGACAAGGGCATGGAGTATTGTGATGACAGGCATCATGGAGCGTTGTGATGACAAGTGTTAAGTAACATTGTGATCACAAGCGTTTGGGGCATTGGGATGACAGAGGTCATGGATCATTTTGATTTCAAGGGGCATGGAGCATTGTGATGACAATGGCATGAAGCAATGTGAATCCAAGGTTCATGGAAGGTTGTGATCACAATGGGAATAAAGTATTGTGATGACAAGCGCATGCAGCATAGTGATGACAAGGTCATGTAGCATTTTGTTGACAAAGGCATGGAGCATTGTGATGACAAGAGTTTTGGAGCACTGTGATGACAAGAGTCATGGAGCATTGTGATTACAGGGTTCATGGACCATTGGGATGACAAGGGCATGGATCATTGTGAGGACAAGTGTCATGGAGCATTTTGATGACAAGAGTCCCGGATCATTGTGTTGTCAGGGGTCATGGAGCATTGTGATGACTGTGGCCATGGAGCATTGTGATGACAGGGGTAATGCAGCATTGTGATGAGAAGGTCATGGAGCATTGGGCTGAAAATATTCATGGAGTATTGTGATGACAGGTGTCATGGAGCATTGTGATGACAAGGGAAAGGAACATTGTGATGAGAAGACCATGGAGCCTTTTGATGACAAGTCTCATGGAGCATTCTGATAAAAAGGGGCATGAAGCATTGTGATTACAGGGGTCTTGGAGCATTGTGATGAGAAAGGTATGGAGCATTTTGATGAGAAGGCCATGGAACATTGTGATGAAATGTGTCATGGAGCTTTGTGATGACAAGGGCATGGAGCATTGTGATTACAGGGGTCTTGGAGCATTGTGATGAAAAGGGCATGGATCTTTGTGATGAAAACGGCCTGGAGCCTCTTCCTGACAGGGTTGAAGGAGCATACTGATGACAAGTGTCAGGGAGCACTGTGATGAGAAGTGTATTGATAATTGTGATGACAAAGGTCATGGAGCACTGTGTTGAGAAGTCCATGGATAATTGTGATGACGAGCGTCATGGGGCATTGTGATGACAAGTGTTATGGAACATTGTGATCACAATGATTTGGAGCATTTTGATGACAGAGGTCATGGAGCTTTTAAATTTCATTGTGATGTCAATTACATGAAGCATTATGTTGACGGGCATACTGCATTGTGATGACAGGGTTCATGGAGCATTGAGAGGAAAGGGGCATGGAGCATTGTATTTACAGGGGTCTTGAAGCATTGTGATGACAAGAGAATAGAGCATTGTGATGAGAGGCCATGGAACATTCTGATGACAGGCCTCATGAAGCTTTGTGATGACAAGGGCATGAAGCATTGTGATTACAGGGGTCTTGGAGCATTGTGATGGCAAGGGTCATGGAGACTTGAGATGACTAGGCCGTGGAACATTGTGATGGCCGCAGTTATGGAGCATTGTTATGACAGGTGTAATGAAGCATTGTGATGACAGGGGCATGGATCATTGGTCTGAAAAGTTTCATGGATTATTGTGATGAGAGTGGGCATAGAGCATTGAGATGACAAGCGTCGTGGAGCTTTGTGATGACAAGGGCATGGAGCAAAGTGATGAGAGGGTTCATGGAGCATTGTGATGACAATGACATAGAGCACTGTGATGCGAAGGGTCATGGAGCTTTCTGATGTCAAGGTCATGGAGCATTTTGATGACAAAGGCAGGGTGCATTGTGATGAGAAGGGCAGGGAGCATTGTGATGACAGGGTCATGTGGTAATTTGATGAAAATGGTCATGGAGAATTTTGATGACAGGGATTATGGAACATTGTGATGTCAGGGATCATGGAGCCTTGTGATGATAAGGGCATGTAGCATTGTGATGACAGGGGTCATGGAACATTGTGATGACAGGCATGAGGGAGTATTTTGATGATTAGTGATGGAACATTGTGATATCAGTGGTGAGAGAGCATTTTGATGAGAAGTGCATGGAGCATTGTGATGACAAGGTTGATGGAGCATTGTGATGACAAGGTTGTGGAGCATTGTGATGACAAGCACATGGCACATTGTGATGACATGTCATGGAGCATGGTGCTGACAAGCGCATGGAGCATTGTGATGACAAGTTTCATGGAGCATTGTGATGAAAAGTTCATGGAGCATTGTAGTAACAAAGGTCACAGAGCCTTGTGATGATGAGGTCATGGACCATTGTGATGACAAACATCATGAAGCATTGTGATGACTGGAGTCACTGAGCATTGTGATGACAGGGGTCATTGAGCACTGTGACCAAAAGGGCATGGAGTATGATGAGATGGGCATGGAGGATTGTTATGACAATGGGAATGGAGTATTGGTGATAACAAGCACATGGAGCATTGTGATGACGTGGTCATGTAGCATTTTGCTGACAAAGGCATGGAGCATTGTGATGACAAAGGTCATGGAGCACTGTGATGACAAGCGTCACAGAGCATTGTGATTACAGGGGTAATGGAGCATTGGGATGACAAAGGCATGGATCTTTGTGATGACAAGGGTCATTGAGCATTTTGATGACAAGAGTCCCGGATCATTGTGTTGTCATGGGTCATGGAGCGTTGTGATGACTGTGGTCATGGATCATTGTGATGACAGGGATAATGGAACATTGTGATGAGAAGGTCATGGAGCATTGGGCTGAAAATATTCATGGAGTATTGTGATGACAGTTGTCATAGAACTTTGTGATGACAAGGAAATGGAGCATGATGATGACAAGGTCCTGGAGCACTGTGATTAGAAGACCATGGAGCCTTGTGATGACAAGTCTCATGGAGCATTCTGATGAAAAGGGGCATGGAGCATTGTGATTACAGGGGTCTTGGAGCATTGTGAAGACAAGGGCATGGAGCATACTGATGAGAAGGCCATGGAGCATTCTGATGACATGCATCATGGAGCTTTGTGATGACAAAGGCATGGATCATTTTGATGAAAGGTGCATGGAGCCTCTTCATGACAGGGTTGAAGGAGCATACTGATGACAAGTGTCAGGGAGCATTGTGATGACAAGTGTATTGAGCATTGTAGTGACAAAGGTCATGGAGCATTGTGATGAGAAGACCATGGATAATTGTGATGATGAGCGTCATGGGGCTTTGTGATGATAAGTGTTATGGAACATTGTGATCACAAGGGTTTGGAGCATTGTGATGTCAGGGGTCATGGAGCATTGTGATGAGAAGACCATGGAGCCTTGTGATGACAAGTCTCATGGAGCATTGAGATGAAAAGGGGCATGGAGCATTGTGATTACTGGGGTCTTGGAGCATTGTGATGACAAGGGCATGGAGCATTGTGATGAGAAGGCCATGGAGCATTGTGATGACTTGCATAATAGAGCTTTGTGATGACAAGTGCATGGAGCATTGCTATTACAGGGATCTTGGAGCATTGTGATGACAAGGGTGATTAAGCCTTGTGATGACAAGGCTGTGGAACATTGCAATGGCAGGGGTGATGGAGCATTTTTATGACAGTGGTAATGGAGCATTGTGATGACAAGGGCATGGAGCATTGGTCTGAAAACTTTCATGGATTATTGTGATGAGAGTGGGCATGGAGCATTTTGAAGACAAGGGCACGGAACACTGTGATACATGGGTCATGGAGGATTGTAATGAGAAGGGCATGGAGCAATGTGATGAGAAGGGCATCGAGCATTGTGATGAAAAGCATCATTGAACTTTGTGATGACAAGCCCATTGAGCAATGTGATGAGAGGGTTCATGGAACATTGTGATAACAATGACATGGAGCATTGTGATGCCAAGGGTCTAGGAGCTTTGTGATGACAAAAGTCATGGAGCATTTTGATGACAAGGGCATGATACATTGTGATGAGAAATGCAGGGAGCATTTTGAGGCCAGTGTCATGGAGCAATTTGATGAAAAGGGTCATGGAGCATTTTGATGACAGGGGTTATGGAACATTGTGATATCAGGGGTCATGGAGCATTGTGATGATTAGAGCATGTAGCACTGTGATGAAAGGGGTCATGGAACATTGTGATGACAGGGGTGAGGGAGTAGTGTGATGACTAGAAATGGAACATTGTGATATCAGTGTTGAGAGAGCATTTTGATGGAAAGTGCATGTAGTATGGTGATGACAAGGTTTATGGAGCATTATGATGACAAGGTTGTGGAGGTATGTGATGACAAGTGCATGGTGCATTGTGATGACATGGGTCATGGATCATGGTGCTTACAAGGGCATGGAGTATTGTGATGACAAGTGTAATGGAGCATTGTGATGACAGGGTCATGGAGCATTGTGATGACAGGGTCATGGAGCATTTGTCTGACATGTTTCATGGATTATTGTGATGACAGTGGGCAGGGCGCATTGTGATAACAAGGACATGGAGCAGTGTGATGACACGGTCATGGAGTATTGTGAAGACAGGTGTCAGGGAGCATTGTGATGACATATGTTATTGTCCATTGTGATGACAATGTCATGGATCATTTTGATGCCAATTATCATGGAGGATGGTGATGACAAAGGTAAAGACGCACTGTGATGGAAAGGGCTTGGAGCATTGTGATGACATATGTTATGGTCCATTGTGATGACAATGTCATGGATCATTTTGATGCCAAGTATCATGGAGGATGGTGATGACAAAGGTAAAGACGCACTGTGATGGAAAGGGCTTGGAGCATTGTGATGACAAGGGTCATGGAGCATTGTGATGACAAGGGCATGCGGCATTGTGATGGCAAGGTCCATTGAGAATTTTGATGAAAATTTCGTGAAGCATTGTGATGACAAGCGCATGGAGATTGCTATGACAGCGGTCATGGAGCATTGGGATGACAAGTGCATGGATAATTGTGATGATAAGAGCATGTAATATTGTGATGAGTAGTGTCATGGAGCATTGTGATGACAAGGAGGTGGAGAATTGTGATGACAAGGGACATGGAGCATTGTGATGACCAGGGCATGGAGCATTGTGATGGCAAGACAGTGGAGCATTGTGATGAGAAGACCATGCAAAATTGTGATGATGAGCGTCATGGGCACTGTAATGACAAGAGGCATGGAGCATTGTGAGGACAGGTGTCATGGAGCATTGTGATGACAGGGGTCATAGAGCATTCTGATGACAAGAGTTATGGAGCATTCTGATTACAAGCTTTTGGAGTATTGTGATGACAATGGCATGGAACATTGTGATGAATAGGGCATGGAGAATTGTGAAGAAAAAGGCATGTAGCACTTTCTTGACAGGTTTCAAGGAGCATTCTGACGACAAGTGTCAGGAGCATTGTGATGACAAGTGTATTGAGCATTGTGATGACAAAGGTCATGGAACATTGTGATGACAAGGGCATGGAGTATTGTGATGACAGGCATCATGGAGCGTTGTGATGACAAGTGTTATGGAACATTGTGATCACAAGGGTTTGGAGAATTGTGATGACAGAGGTCATGCATCATTTTAATTTCAAGGAGCATGGAGCATTGTGATGACAAGGGCATGAAGCAATGTGATCCCAAGGTTCATAGAGGATTGTGATGACAATGGTAATGTAGTATTGTTATGACAAGCGCATGGAGCACTGTGATGAAAAGTTCATGTAGCATTTTGCTGGGAAAGGCATGGAGCATTGTGATGACAAGTGTCATGGAGCACTGTGATGACAAGTGTCATGGAGCATTGTCATTAGAGGTGTCATGGAGCATTGGGATGACAAGGGCATGGATCATTGTGATGACAAGTGTCATGGAGCAGTGTGCTGACAAATGCATGGCACATTGTGATGACAAGGGTCGCGGAGCATTGTGATGAAAATTTCATGGAGCATTGTGGTGACAAAGGTCACAGAGCCTTGTGATGACAAAGGTCATGAAGCATTGTGATGACAGGAGTCAAGGAGCATTGTGATGACCGGGGTCATGCAGCATTGTGATGGCAAGGGCATGGAGCATTGTGATGACAAGCTCATGGAGTATTGTTAAGACTGGTGTCAGGGAGCATTGTGATGACATATGTCATGGTCCATTGTGATGACAAGGGCATGGAGCATTGTGATGCCAAGTGTCATGGAGGATTGTGATGACAAAGTGAATTGAGCACTGTGATGACAAGGGCATGGAGCATTTTGATGACAACGGCCATTGAGAATTTTGATGACAAAGTCGTGAAGCATTGTGATGACAAGCACATGGAGCTTGCTATGACGGGGTCATGGAGCATTGTGATGGCAAGTGCATGGAGAATTGTGATGACAAGAGCATGTAACATTGTGATGAGAAGTTTCAGGGAACATTGTGATAACAAGGATGTGGAGAATTGTGTTGACAAGGGACATGGGGCATTGTGATGACCAGAGCATGGAGCATTGTGATTGCAAGACCATGGAGCATTGTGATGAGAAGACCATGAATAATTGTGATGACGAGCATCATGGAGTACTGTAATGACAAGGGGCATGGAGCGTTCTGATGACAAGCTTGTGGTGTATTGTGCTGACAATGGCATTTAGCATTGCGATGAAAAGGGCATGGAGCATTGTGATGAAAAAGGCATGGAGCCTTTCATGACAGGCTTCAAAGAGGATTCTGATGACAAGTGTCAGGGAGCATTGTGATGACAAGTATATTGAGCATTGTGATGACAATGGTCATGGAGCATCGTGATGACAAGGGCATGGATTATTGTGATGATAAGGGTCATGGAGTATTTTGATGACAGGAGTCCCAGATCATTGTGTTGTCAGGTGTCATGGAGCGTTGTGATGACAGTGGTCATGGAGCATTGTGATCGCAGGGGTCATGGAACATTGTGATGACCGAGGTAATGGAGCATTTTGATTTCATTGTGTTGAAAATAGCATGAAGCATTATGATGATGGGCATGGTGCATTGTGATGACAGGGTTCATGGAGCATTGAGATGAAAAGAGGCATGGAGCATTGTGATTATAGTGTCTTGGAACATTGTGATGACAATGGCATGGAACATTGTGATGAGAAGACCATGGAGCATGCTGATGACATTCGTTATGGAGCTATGTGATGACAAGGGCATGGAGCATTTTTATTACAGGGATCGTTTAGCATTGTGATGACAAGTGTTATGATGCCTTGTGATGAAAAGGTCGTGGAACATTGTGATGGCAGGGTTAATGGAGCATTGTTATGACAGGGGTAATGGAGCATTGTGATGCCAAGCTCATTGAGCATTGGTCTTAAATGTTTCATGGATTATTGTGATGAGAGTGGGCTTGGAACATTTTGATGACAAGGGCACGGAACACTGTGATACATGGGTCATGTAGAATTGTAATGACAAGGGCAAGAAGCATTGTGATGAGAAGCACACCGAGAATTGTGCTGACAAGCATCATGGAGCTTTGTGATGACAAGTGCATGGAGCAATATGATGAGAGGATTCATGGAGCATTGTGATGACAATGGCAAGGAGCATTGTGATGACAAGGGTCATGGAGCTTTCTGATGTCAAGGTCATGTAGCATTTTGATGACAAATGTGTGGTGCATTCTGATGAGAAGGGCAGGGAGCATTGTGATGACAAGTTCATGGAGCAATTTGATGAAAAGGGTCATGGAACATTTTGATGACATGGGTTATGGAACATTGTGATGTCAGGGGTCATGGATCATTGTGATGAAAATGGTCATGGAGCATTTTGATGACAGGTGTTATGGAACTTTGTGATGTCAGGGGTCATGGAGCATTGTGATAATAAGGGCATGTAGCATTGTGATGACAGGGGTCATGGAACATTGTGATGACAGGGGTGAGGGAGTATTGTGATGACTATTGATGGAATATTGTGATATCAGTGGTGAGAGAGCATTTTGGTGAGAAGTACTTGGAGCATTGTAATGACAAGTTTTATGGGGCATTGTGATGATATGGTTGTGGAGCGTTGTGATGACAAGCACATGGCACATTGTGATGACATGGGTCTTGGAGCATTGTGCTGACAAGGTCATGGAGCATTATGATGACAGTTGTCATGGAGCATTGTGATGACTGGGTTCATTAAGCATTGTGATGAGTAGGTCATGGAGCATTGGGCTGAAAATATTCATGGAGTATTGTGATGACTGTGGTCATGGAGCATGGTGATGACAAAGGAATGGAGCATTCTGATAACAGGGTCCTGGAGCATTGTTATGAGAAGACCATGGAGCCTTGTTATGACAATTCTCATGGAGCATTCTGATGAAATGGGGCATGGAGCATTGTGATTACAGGGGTCTTGGAGCATTGTGATGATAAGGGCATGGGTCATTGTGATGAGAAAGTCATGGAGCCTTGTCATGACAGTGTTCAAAGAGCATACTGATGACACGTGTCAGGGAGCATTATGATGAGAAGTGTATTGAGCATTCTGATGACAAAGATCATGGATCATTGTGATTAGAAGACCATGGATAATTGTGATGATGAGCGTCATGGGGCATTGTGATGACAAGTGTTATGGAACATTGTGATCACAAGGGTTTGGAGCATTGTGATGACAGAGGTCATGGAGCATTTTGATTTCATTGTGATGACAATAGCATGAAGCATTATGATGATGGACATGGTGCATTGTGATGACAGTGTTCATGGAGCAATGAGATGAAAAGGGGCATGGAGCATTGTGATTACAGGGGTCTTGGAGCATTGTGATGACAAGGGCATGGAGCATTGTGATGAGAAGGCCATGGAGCATTCTGATGACATGTGTCATGGAGCTTTGTGATGACAAGGGCATGGAACATTGTGATTACAGGGGTCTTGAAGCATTGTGATGACAAGGCCGTGGAACATTGTAATGGATGGGGTCATGGAGCATTGTTATGACAGGGGTAATGGAGCATTGTGATGACAAGGGCATGGACCATTGGTCTGAAATGTATCATGGACAATTGTGATGAGAGTGGGCATGGAGCATTGTGATGATCAGGTCATGGAGCATTGTGAATACATGTGTCAGGGAGCATTTTCATGAGAAGTGCATGGAACATTGTAAAACATTGTGATGACAGTGGTCATGGAGCATTGTGATGACAAGGGAATGGAGCATTGTAGTGACAAGTCCATGGAGCATTGTGATGAGAATGTCATGGAGCATTGGTCTGACAAATTTCGTGCATTATTGTGATGACAGTGTGCATGGAGCATTGTGATGACAAGCATCGTGGAGCATAGTGATGACAGGGGGCATGGAGCATTGTGATGACATATGCCATCCTCCAGTGTGAAGACAATGGGATGGAGCATTGTGATGGCAAGGGTCATGGAGCATTGTGATGATAAGTGCATGGAGCCTTGTGATGACAAGGGTCATGGAGAACTGTGATGAAAAGCATCACTGAGCATTGTGATAACAGGGGTCATGGAGCATTGGGATGACAAGGGCATGGATTATTGTGATGACAAGCATCATGGAGCATTTTGATGACAAGAATCCTGGAGCATTGTATTGTCAGGGGTCATGGAACATGGTGATAACAAGGGCATGGAGCATTGGGCTGAAAAGTTTCATGGATTATTGTAATGACAGGGATCATGGAGCATTGTGATGACAAGGGAATGGAGCATTGTGATGACAAGGCCCTTGAGCATTGTGATGAGAAGGCCATGGAGCATTGTGATGACAAGTGTCATGGAGCAATGTGATGGCAAGAGCTTGGAGTATTGTGATGAGCAAGGTCATGGATCATCTTTATGACAAATTCGTGGAGCTTCATGATGACAAGAACGTGGAGCATTGTGATGACAAGGGTCATGGACCGTTGTGATGACAAATGTCATGGAGCATTGTGATGACTGGAGTCACTGAGCATTGTGATGACAGGGGTCATAGATCATTGTGATGACAACTTTCAAGGATTATTGTGATGACAGTTATCATGGTGCATTGTGATGACAAGGGCGGGGAGTATTGTGATGACAAGTTCATGGAGTATTGAGAAGACAGGTGTCAGGGAGCATTGTGATGAGAAGGGCATGGAGCATTGTGATGACTAGTGTCATGTAGGATTGTGATGACAAAGGTAATGGAGCATAGTGATGACAAAGGCTTGGAGCATTGTGATGACAAGGGTCATGGAGCATTGTGATGAGAAGGTCATGGAGCATTCGGCTTAAAATATTCATGGAATATTGTGATGACAGGGGTCATGGAGCATTGTGATGATAGGGGGCATGGAGCATTGTGATGACATATGTCAGGGTCCATTGTGATGACAATGGCATGGAGCATTGTGATGCCAAGTGTCATGTTGGATAGTGAAGACAGAGGTAATGGAACATTGTGATGACAATGGGATGGAGCATTGTGATGAAAAGGGCATGGAGCATTGTGATGAAAATGTCATGGAGCTTTTTCATGACTGGGTTTAAGGCGAAAAGTGGGTTCACTGACGAAAAGTGTCAGGGAGCATTGTGATGACATGTGTATTGAGCATTGTAATGACAATGGTCATGGAGCATTGTGGATGACAAGGGCATGGAATATAGTGATGACAGGCATCATAAAGCGTTGTGATGACAAGTGTCATGGAACATTGTGATCACAAGGGTTTAGAGCATTGTGATGACAGAGGTAATGGAGAATTTTGATTTCAAGGAGCATGGAGCATTTTGATGACAAGGGCATGAAGCAATGTGATCCCAAGATTCATGGAGGATTTTGACGTCAATGGTAATGGAGTATTGTGATGACAAGCACGTGGAGCATTGTGATGACAAGGTCATGTAGCATTTTGCTGATAAAGGCATGGAACATTGTGATGACAAGGGTCATGGAGCACTGTGATGACAAGCGTCACGGAGCATTGTGATTACAGGGGTCATGGAGCATTGGGATGACAAGGGCATGGATTTTTGTGATGACAAGGGTCATGGAGCATTTTGATGACAGGGGTCATGGAGCATTGTGATGAGGGGTTTCATGGAACGTTGTGATGAGAAGGTCATGGAGCATTGGGCTGAAAATATTCATGGAGTATTGTGATGATAGGGGTCATGGAGAATTGTGATGAAAAGGGTCATGGAGCATTTTGATGTCAGGTGTTATGGAACATTGTGATGTCAGGGGTCATGGAGCATTGTGATGATAAGGGCATGTAGCATTGTGAGGACAGGGTTCATGGAATATTGTGATGACAGGGGTGAGGGAGTATTGGGATGACTAGTGATGGAACATTGTGATATCAGTGGTGAGAGAGCGTTTTGATGAGAAGTGCATGGAGCATTGTCATTACAAGGTTTATGGAGCATTGTGATGACAAGGTTGTGGGGCATTGTGAATGACAATTCCATGGCTCATTTTGATGACATGGGTCATGGAGCATTGTGCTAACAAGTGCATGGAGCATTCTGATGAAAAGGAGCATGGAGCACTGTGATTACAGGGGTCTTGGAGCATTGTGATGACAAGGGCATGGAGCATTGTGATGAGAAGGCTATGAATCATTCTGATGACTTGAGTCATGGAGCTTTGTGATGACAAGGGCATGCGGCACTGTGATTACAGGTGTCTTGGAGCATTGTGATGAAAAAGGCATAGAGCGTGTCATGACAGCTTTCAAGGAGCATAATGACGACATGTGTCAGGGAGCATTGTGATGACAAGTGTATTGAGCACTGTGATGACGAAAGTCATGGAGCATTTTGATGAGAAGACCATGGATAATTTTGATGACGAGCGTCATGGGGTGTTGTGATGACAAGTGTTATGGAACATTGTGATCACAAGCGTTTGGAGCATTGTGATGACAGAGGTCATGGAGCAAGTTGATTTCATTGTGATGACAATAGGATGAAGCATTATGATGATGGGCATGATGCATTGTGATGACAGGGTTCATGGAACATTGAGATGAAAATGAGCTGGGAGCACTGTGATTACAGGCGTCTTGGAGCATTATGATGACAAGGGTATTGAGCATTGTGATTACAAGGGACATGTAGCATTGCGATGACAATTGCATGGAGAATTGTGACGACAAGGGCATGTAACATTGTGATGAGAAGAGTCATGGAGCATTGTGATGACAAGAACTTGGATAATTGTGATGACAAGGGACATGAAGCTTTGTGATGCCATATGTCATGGAGAATTTTGATGATAAATGTAAGGAGCAATGTGATGACAAGGGTTTGGAGCATTGTGATGAAAGGGGTCATGGAGCAATTTGATGACAAGGGTCATGGAGCATTCTCATGAGAAGCTTGTGGAGTATTGTGATGACAATGCCATGGAGCATTGTGATGAAAAGGGCATGGAGCATTTTGATGAAAAAAGCATGGAGCCTTTTTATGACAGGGTTTAAGGAGAATTCTGATGACAATTGTCAGGGAGCATTGTGATGACAAGTGTATTGAGCATTGTAATGACAAAGGTCATGGAGCATTGTGATGAAAAGGGAATACTCTATTGTGATGACAGGCATCATGGAGCATTGTGATGACAAGTGTTATGGAACATTGTGATCACAAGGGTTTGGAGCATTGTAATGACAGAGGTCATGGATCATTTTGATTTCAAGGAGCATGGAGCATTGTGATTACAAGGGCATGAAGCAATGTGATCCCAAGGTTCATGGAGGATTGTGATGACAATGGGAATGGAGCATTGTGATGACAAGGTCAAGTAGCATTTTGCTGACAAAGGAATGGAGCATTGTGATGACAAGTGTAATGGAGCACGGTGATGACATGCGTCACGGAGCATTGTGATTACAGGTGTCATGGAGTATTGGCATGACAAGGGCATGGATTATTGTGATGACAAGGGTCATGGGGCATTTTGATGACGGATGTCATGGAGCATTGTGATGAGAGGGGTCGTGGAGCATTGTGATGAGAAGGGAATGGAGCATTGGGTGAAAATGTTCATGGAGTATTGTGATGCCAGGGCTCATGGAACATTATGATGACAAAGGAATGGAGCACTGTGGTGACAAGGTCCTTGAGCATTGTGATGAGAAGACCATGGAGCCTTGTGATGACAAGTGTCATGGAGCATTCTGATGAAAAGGAGCATGGAGCATTGTGATTACAGGGGTCTTGGAGCATAGTGATGGCAATGGCATGGATCATTGTGATGAGAAGGCCATGGATCTTTCTGATGACATGCGTCATGGAGCTTTGTGATGACAAGGGCATGGAGCATTGTGATTACAGGTGTCTTGGAGCATTGTGATGAAAAGGCCATGGATCCTTGTGATGAAAAAGGCATGGAGCCTTGCCGTGACAGGTTTCAAGGAGCATACTGACAACAAGTGGCAGGGAGCATTGTGATGAGAAGTGTATTGAGCATTGTGATGACAAAGGTTATGGAGCCTTGTGATGAGAAGACCATGGATAATTGTGATGACGAGCATCATGGGGAGTTGTGATGACAAGTGTTATGGAACATTGTGATCACAAGGGTTTGGAGCATTGTGATGACAGAGGTCATGGAGCAATTTGATTTCATTGTGATGAAAATAGCCTGAAGCATTATGATGATGGGCATGGTGCATTGTGATGACAGGGTTCATGGAGCATTGAGATGAAAATGGGCTGAGAGCATTGTGATTATAGTGGTCTTGGAGCATTATGATGACAAGGGTATTGAGCATTGTGAATACAGGGTTCATGGAGCATTGCAATGACAAGTGCATGGAGAATTGTGATGACAAGAGCATGTTACATTGTGATGAGAAGAGTCATGGAGCATTGTGATGACAAGGACGTGGAGAATTGTGATAAAAAGGGACATGGAGCATTGTGATGACCAGGGCATGTAGCATTGTGATGGCAAGAACGTGGAGCACTGTGATGAGTAGACCGTGGATAATTGTGATGACGAGCATCATGGAGCACTGTAATGACAAGGGGCATGGAGCATTGTGATGACAGGGGTCATGGAGCTTTGTGATGACAAGTGTCATGGAGAATTCTGATGACAAGCTTGTGGAATATTGTGATGACAATGGCATGGAGCATTGTGATGAAAAGGGCATGTATCATTGTGATGAAAATGGCATGGAGCCTTTTCATGACAGTGTTCAAGGAGCATTCTGACAACAAGTGTCAGGGAGTATTGTGATGAAAAGTGTATTGAACATTGTGATGACAAAGTTCATGGAGCATTGTGATGACAAGGGCATGGAGTATTGTGATGACAAGTGTTATGGAACATTGTGATCACATGTGTTTGGAGCATTGTGATGAATGGTCATGGATCATTTTGGTTTCAAGGAGCATGGAGCATTGTGATTACAATGGTATGAAGCAATGTGATCACAAGGTTCATGGAGGATTGTGATGACATTGGGAATGGAGCAATGTGATGACAAGGTCATGTAGCATTTTGCTGACAAAGTCATGGAGCATTTTGATGACAAGTGTAATGTAGCACAGTGATGACATGCATCACGGAGCATTGTCATTACAGGTTTCATGGAGCATTGTTATGAAAACTGCATGGATTATTGTGATGACAAGGGTCAAGGAGGATTTTGATGACAGGTTTAATGGAGCATTGTGATGAGAGGGGTCATGGAGCATTGTGATGAGAAGGTCATGGAGCATTGGGTGAAAATATTCATGGAATATTGTGATTCCAGTGGTCATGGAGCATTGTGATGACAAAGGAATGGAGCATTGTGGTGACAAAGTCCTGGAGGATTGTGATGAGAAGACCTTGGAGCCTTGTGATGACAAGTCTCATGGAGGATTCTGATGAAAAGGGGCATGGAGCATTGTGATTACAGGAGTCTTGGAGCATTGTGATGACAAGGGCATGGAGCATTGTGATGAAAAAGGCATGGAGCCTTGTCATGACAGGGTTCAAGGAGCATTCTGGCGACAAGTGTCAGGGAGCATGGTGATGACAAGTGTATAGAGCATTGTGATGACAAAGTTCATGGAGCATTGTGATGAGAAGACCATGGGTAATTGTGATGACGAGCGTCATGGGGCTTTGTGATGACAAGTGTTATGGAACATTGTGATCAAAAGGGTTTGGAGCATTGTGATGATGGAGGTCATGTATCATTTTGATTTCAAGGAGCATGGAACATTGTGATGACAAGGGCATGAAGCAATGTGATCCCAAGGTACATGGAGGATTGTGATGTCAATGGGAATGGAGTATTGTGATGACAAGTGCATGGAGCATTGTGATGACAATGTCATGTAGCATTTTGCTGACAAAGACATGGAGCATTGTGTTGACAAGGGTCATGGAGCACTGTGATGACAAGCGTCAAGGAGCATTGTGATTACAGGGTTCATGGACCATTGGGATGACAAGGGCATGGATTATTGTGATGACAAGTGTCATAGAGCATTTTGATGACAGGGGTCATGGAGCATTGTGATGAGAGGGGTCATGGAATATTGTGATGAGAAGGAAATGGAGCATTGGGCTGAAAATATTCATGGAGTATTGTAATGAATGTGGACATGGAGAATTTTGATGAAAAGGGTCATGAAGCATTTTGATGACTATTGTTATGGAGCATTGTGATGTTAGGGGTCATGGAGCATTGTGATGAAAAGGGTCATGGAGCATTTTGAAGTCAGGGGTTTTGGAACATTGTGATGTCAGGGGTCATGGAGCTTTGTGATGATAAGGGAATGTAGCATTGTGGGGACGGGGTCATGGAACATTGTGATGATGGGGTGAGGGAGTATTGGGATGACTAGTGATGGAACATTGTGATATCAGTGGTGAGAGAGCATTTTGATGAGAAGTGCATGGAGCATAGTGATTACAAGGTTTATGGAGCATTGTTATGACAAGGTTGTGGAGCATTGTGATGGCTCATTGTGATGACATGGGTCACGGAGCATTGTGCTGACAAGCGCATGGAGCATTGTGATGACAAGGGTCATGGAGCATTGTGATGAGAAGAACATGGAGCATTGTGATGACAAGTGTCATGGACCATTCTGAAGAAAAGGAGCATGGAGCATTGTGATTACAGGGGTCTTGGAGCATTGTGATGACAAGGGGATGGAGCATTGTGAATGAGAAGGCCATGGATCCTTCTGATGACATGTGTCATGGAACTTTGTGATGACAAGAGCATGGAGCATTGTGTTTAGAGGTGTCTTGGAGCATTGTGATGAAAAGGGCATGGATTATTGTGATGAAAAAGACATGGAGCCTTGTCATGACAGGGTTCAAGGAGCATACTGACGACAAGTGTCAGGGAGCATTGTGATGACAAGTGTATTGAACATTGTGATGACAAAGATCATGGAGCATTGTGATGAGAAGGGCATCGAGCATTTTGATGACAAGCGTCATGGAGCTTTGTGATGACAAGGGCATGGAGCATGCTCATTACAGGTGTCTTGGAGCATTGTGATGACAAGGGCATGGAACACTGTGAT
The DNA here is from genome assembly GCF_964341445.2 of Mesoplodon mirus. Classification (NCBI taxonomy): domain Eukaryota; kingdom Metazoa; phylum Chordata; class Mammalia; order Artiodactyla; family Ziphiidae; genus Mesoplodon; species Mesoplodon mirus. Next base: position 100,816,763 of record NC_138976.1, read on the forward strand.
GAGAAGGCCATGGAGCATTCTGATGACATGTGTCCTGGATCTCTGTGATGACAAGGGCATGGAGCATTGTGATTAAAGGTGTATTGGAGCATTGTGATGACCAGGGTCATGGAGCCTTGTGATGAGAAGTCTGTGGAACATTGTGATGGCAGGGGTCATGGAGCATTTTTATGACACGGGTTATGGAGCATTGTGAAGACAAGGGAATGGAGCATTGTGAAGACAATGTCCTGGAGCATTGTGATGAGATGACCATGGAGCCTTGTGATGACAACCTCGTGGAGCATTCTGATGAAAAGGGGCATGGAGCATTGTGATTACAGGGGTCTTGTAGCATTGTGATGAAAACGGCATGGAGCATTGTGATGAAAAGGCCATGGAGCATTCTGATCACATGCGTCTTGGAGTTTTGTGATGACAAGGGCATGGAGCATTGTGATTACAGGGGTCTTGGAACATTTTGATGAAAAGTGCATGGATCATTGTGATGAAAAAGGCATGGAGCCTTGTCATGACAGGGTTCAAGGAGCATACTGACAAAAAGTGTCAGGGAGCATTGTGATGACAAGTGTATTGAGCATTGTGATGAGAAGACCATGGATAATTGTAATGACGAGCGTCATGGGGCGATGTGATAACAAGTGTTATTGAACGTTTTGATCACATGGGTTTGGAGCATTGTGAAGACAGACGTCATGGAGCATTTTGATTTCATTGTGATGACAATAGCATGAAGCATTATAATGATGGGCATGGTGCATTGTGATGACAGGGTTCATGGTGTTTTGAGATGAAAAGGGGCATGGAGCATTGGTCTGACAAGTTTCATGGATTATTGTGATGACAGTGGGCATGGCACATTGTGATGACAAGGGCATGGAACATTGTGATGACAAGGTCACGGAGTATTGTGAAGACAGGTGTCAGGGAGCATTGTGATGACATAGGTCATGGTCCATTGTGATGACAATGGCATGAAGCATTGTGATGCCATGTGTCATGGAGGATTGTGATGACAAAGGTAATGGAGCATTGTGATGTCAAGGGCTTGGAGCATTGTGATGACAAGGGCCATTGAGAATTTTGATGACAAGTTCATTAAGCATTGAGATTACAAGCGCCTGGAGCTTGCTATGACAGGGTTCATGGAGCATTGCGATGACAAGTGCATGGATACTTGTGATGTCAAGAGCATGAAACATTGTGATGAGTAGTGTCATGGAACATTGTGATGAAAAGGACGTGGGGAATTTTGATGACAAAGGACATGTAGCATTGTTATGACCATGGCATGGAGCATTGCGATGGCAAAATCGTGGAGCATTGTGATGAAAAGACCATGGATAATTGTAATGACGAGCATCATGGAGCACTGACAAGGCCATGGAATATTGTGATGCCAGGGGTCATGGAGCATTGTTATGACAGGGGCAATGGAGCATTGTGATGAAAAGGGCATGGAACATTGGTCTGAAAAGTTTCATGGATTATTGTGATGAGAGTGGGCATGGAGCACTGTGATGACAAGGGCACGGAACACTGTGATACATGGGTCATGGAGCATTGTAATGAGAAGGGCATGAAGCATTGTGATGAGAAGTGCATCAAGCATTGTGATGACAAGCGTCATGGAGCTTTGTGATGAAAAGGGCATGGAGCAATGTGATAAGAGGGTTCCTGGAGCATTGTGATGACAATGGCATGGAGCATTGTGATGCCAAGGGTCATGGAGGTTTGTGATGACAAAGGTCATGGAGCATTTAGATGACAAGCGTGTGGTGCACTGTGATGAGAAGGGCAGGGATCATTGTGATGACAGGGACATGGAGCAATTTGATGAAAAGTGTCATGGAATATTTTGATGACAAGTGTCATGGAACATTGTGATGTCAGGAGTGATGGAGCATTGTGATGATAAGGGCATGTAGCATTGTGATGACAGGGGTCATGGAGCTTTGTGATCACAAGGGCATGGAGCATTGCCATTACAGGGGTCTTGGAGCATTGTGATGAAAAGGGCATGGATCATTGTGATGAAATAACACGGAGCCTTGTCATGACAGGGTTCAAGGCGCATACTGACGACAAGTGTCAGGGAGCATTGTGATGACAAGTGTATTGAGCATTGTGATGACAAAGGCATGGAGCATTGTGATGAGAAGACCATGGATAATTGTGATGAGGAGCATCATGGGGCGTTGTGATGACAAGTGTTATGGAACACTGTGATCAGAAGTGTTTGGAGCATTATGATGACAGAGGTCTTCGTGCATTTTGATTTCATTGTCATGGCAATAGCATGAATCATTATGATGAAGGGCATGGTGCATTGTGATGACAGGGTTCATGGAGCATAGAGATGAAAAGCGGCATGGAGCTTTGTGATTACAGGGGTCTTGAAGCATTGTGATGACAAGTGTATTGAGCATTGTGATGAGAAGACCATGAATAATTGTGATGATGAGCATCATGGGGCATTTTAATGAGAAGTGTTATGGAACATTGTGATCACAAGGGTTTTGAGCATTGTGATGACAGAGGTCATGGAGCATTTTGATTTCATTGTGATGACAATAGCATGAAGCATTATGATGATGGGCATGGTGCATTGTGATGACAGGGTTCATGTCGCATTGAGATTAAAATGGGCCAGGAGCATTGTGATTACAGGGGACTTGGAGCATTCTGATGACAAGGGTATGGAGCATTGTGATTACAGGGGTCATGGAGCATTGCGATGACAATTGCATGGAGAATTCTGCTGACAAGAGCATGTAATATTGTGATGAGAAGTGTCATGGAGTATTGTGATGACAAGTACGTGGAGAATTGTAATGACAAGAGACATGGAATATTGTGATGATCAGGGCATGGAACATTGTGTTGGCCAACCGTGGAGCACTGTGATGAGAAGACCATGGATAATTGTGATGACGAGCATCATGGAGCACTGTAATGACAAGGGGCATGGAGCATAGTGATGAGAGGTGTCATTGAGCATTGTGATGAAAGGGGTCATGGAGCATTGTGATGACAAGGGTCATGGAGCATTCTGATGACAAGCTTATGGAGTATTGTGATGACAATGACATGGAGCATTGTGATGAAAAGACCATGGAACATTGTGATGAAAAAGGTATGGAGCCCTATCATGAGAGTGTTCAAGGAGCATTCTGACAACAAGTGTCAGGGAGCATTGCAATGACAAGTGTATTGAGCATTGTGATGACAAAGGTCATAGAGCCTTTTGTTTCCAAGGGAATGGTGTATTGTGACGACAGGCATCATGGAGCATTGTGATGAAAAGTGTTATGGAACATTGTAATCACAAGGGTTTGGAGCATTGTGATAACAGAGGTCATGGATCATTTTGATTTCAAGTAGCATGGAGCATTGTGATGACAAGGGCATGAAGCAATGTGATCCCAAGATCCATGGAGGATTGTGATGACAATGGGAATGGAGTATTGTAATGACAAGTGCATGGAATATTGTGATGAAAATGTCATGTAGCATTTTGCTGACAAAGGCATGAAGCATTGTGATGACAAGTGTCACGGAGCATTGTGATTACAGGGTTCATGGAGCATTGGGATGACAAGGGCATGGGTTATTGTAATGAAAAGGGTCATGGAAGATTTTGATGACAGGGGTCATGCAGCATTGTGATGACACGGGTCATGGAGCATTGGGCTGAAAATATTCATGGAGTATTGTGATGACATGGGTCATGAAGCATTGTGATGACATAGGAATGGAGCATTATAATGACAAGTGTCATGGAGCATTGTGATGACAAGCTTGTGGAGTATTGTGATGACATTTGGATGGAGAATTGTGATGAAAAAGGCATGGAGTCTTTTTATGAGAGTGTTCAAGGAGCATTCTGATGACAAATGTCAGGGACCATTGTGATGACAAGTGTATCGAGCATTGTGATGACAATGGTCATGGCACATTGTGAATGAAAAGGGCATGGAGTATTGTGATTACAGGCATCATGGAGGGTTGTGATGACAAGTGTTATGGAACATTGTGATCACAAGCATTTAGAGCGTTGTGATGAAAGTGGTCATGGATCATTTTGATTTCAAGGAGCATGGAGCATTGTGATGCCAAGATCATGAAGCAATGTGATCCCAAGGTTCATGGAGGATTGTGATGACAAGCGCATGGAGCTTTGTGGTGACAAGGTCTTGTAGCATTTTGCTGAAAAAGGCATGGAGCATTGTGATTACAGGAGACTTGGAGCATTGTGATGAAAAGGGCATGGATCATTGTGATGAAAAAGGCATGGAGCATTGTCATGACATGGTTCAAGTGCATACTGATGGCAAGTGCCAGGGAGCATTGTGATGACAAGTGTATTGTGCATTGTGATGACAAAGGTCATGGAGCATTGTGATGACAATGGCATGGAGTATTGTGATGACAGGCATCATGGAGCATTGTGATGACAAGTGTTATGGAACATTGTGATCACAAGGGTTTGGATCATTGTGATGACAGTGTTCATGGATCATTTTGATTTCAAGGAGCAGGGAGCATTGTGATGACAAGGGCATGAAGCAATGTGATCCCAAGGTTCATGGAGGATTGTGATGGCAAGCTCATGGAACATTGTGATGACAAGGTCATGTAGCATTTTTCTGACAAAGGCATGGAGCATTGTGATGACAAGGGTGATGGAGCACTGTGATGCCAAGCGTCACGGAGCATTGTGATTACAGGGGACATGGAACATTGGGATGACATGAGCATGGATCTTGTGATGACAAGTGTCATGGAGTATTTTGATGAAAAGAGTCCAGGATCATTGTGTTGTCAGGGGTCATGGAGCATTGTGATTACTGTGGTCATGGAGCATTGTGATTACTGTGGTCATGGAGCATTGTGATGGCAGGGGTCATGGAGCATTGTGATTACTGTGGTCATGGAGCATTGAGCTGAAAATATTCATGGAGTATTGAGATGACAAGGGAATGTAGCATTTTGATGACAACGTCCTGGAGCATTGTGATGAGCGGAACATGGAGCCTTGTGATGACAATTATCATGGAGCATTCTCACCAGAAGAGGCATGGGGCATTGTGGTTACAGGGTTCTTGGAGCATTGTGATGACAAGTGTATTGAGCATTGTGATGACAAAGTTTATGGAGCATTGTGATGAGAAGACCATTGATAATTGTGATGACGAGCGTCATTGGGCATTGTGATGACAAGTGTTATGGAACACTGTGATCACTAGGGTTTGGAGCATGGTAATGACAGAGGTCATGGAGCATTTTGATTTCATTGTGATGACAATAGCAAGAAGCATTATGATGATGGGCATGGTGCATTGTGATGACAGGGTTCATGGAGCATTGAGATGAAAATCGTCAAGGAGCATTGTGATTATAGGGGTCTTGGAGCATTGTGATGAGAAGGCCATGGAGCATTATGATGAGAAGACCATGGAGCATACTGAAGACAGGCCTCATGGAGCTTTGTGATGACAAGTGCATGGAGCATTGTGATTACAGGGGTCTTGGAGCATTGTGATGACAAGGGTCATGGAGCCATGTGATGACAAGGCCGTGGAACACTGTGATGCCAAGGTTCATGGAGCATTGTTATGACAGTGATAATGGAGCATTGTGATGATAAGGTTATGGAGCATTGGTCTGAAAAGTTTCACGGAGTATTGTGATGAGACTGGGCATGGAGCATTGTGAAGACAAGGGCACGAAACACTGTGATACATGGGTCATGGAGGATTGTAATGACAAGGGCATGGGGCATTGTGATGTGAAGGGCATGGTGCATTGTGATGAAAAGCGTCATGGAGCGTTGTGATGACAAGGGCATGGAACAATGTGATGAGAGGGTTCATGGAGCATTGTGATGACAATGGTATGGAGCATTGTGATACCAAGGGTCATGGAGTTTTGTGATGACCAATGTCATGGAGCATTTTGATGACAAGTTCGTGGTGCATTGTGATGAGAAGGGCATGGAGCATTGTGATGAGAAGGCCATGGAGCATACTGATGACATGCGTCATGGAGCTTTGTGATGACACCCTCATGGAGCCTTTTGATTACAGGTGTCTTGGAGCATTGTGATGAAACGGGCATGGATCATTGTGATGAAAAAGGCATGGAGCCTTGTGATGACAGGGTTCAAGGAGCATACTGACGAAAAGTGGCAGGGAGCATTGTGATGACAAGTGTATTGAGCATTGTGATGACAAAGGTCATGGAGCATTGTGATGAGAAGACCATGGATAATTGTAATGACGAGCGTCATGGGGCGATGTGATAACAAGTGTTATTGAAAGTTTTGATCACATGGGTTTGGAGCATTGTGAAGACAGACGTCATGGAGCATTTTGATTTCATTGTGATGACAATAGCATGAAGCATTATAATGATGGGCATGGTGCATTGTGATGACAGGGTTCATGGTGTTTTGAGATGAAAAGGGGCATGGAGCATTGGTCTGACAAGTTTCATGGATTATTGTGATGACAGTGGGCATGGCACATTGTGATGACAAGGCCATGGAACATTGTGATGACAAGGTCACGGAGTATTGTGAAGACAGGTGTCAGGGAGCATTGTGATGACATAGGTCATGGTCCATTGTGATGACAATGGCATGAAGCATTGTGATGCCATGTGTCATGGAGGATTGTGATGACAAAGGTAATGGAGCATTGTGATGACAAGGGCTTGGAGCATTGTGATGACAAGGGTCATTGAGAATTTTGATGACAAGTTGGTTAAGCATTGAGATTACAAGCGCCTGGAGCTTGCTATGACAGGGTTCATGGAGCATTGCGATGACAAGTGCATGGACATATGTGATGTCAAGTGCATGAAACATTGTGATGAGTAGTGTCATGGAACATTGTGATGAAAAGGACGAGGGGAATTTTGATGACAAAGGACATGTAGCATTGTTATGACCATGGCATGGAGCATTGCGATGGCAAAATCGTGGAGCATTATGATGAAAAGACCATGGATAATTGTAATGACGAGCATCATGGAGCACTGACATGGCCATGGAATATTGTGATGCCAGGGGTCATAGAGCATTGTTATGACAGGGGCAATGGAGCATTGTGATGACAAGGACATGGAACATTGGTCTGAAAAGTTTCATGGATTATTGCGATGAGAGTGGGCATGGAGCACTGTGATGACAAGGGCATGGAACACTGTGATACATGGGTCATGGAGCATTGTAATGAGAAGGGCATGAAGCATTGTGATGAGAAGTGCATCAAGCATTGTGATGACAAGCGTCATGGAGCTTTGTGATGAAAAGGGCATGGAGCAATGTGATAAGAGGGTTCCTGGAGCATTGTGATGACAATGGCATGGAGCATTGTGATGCCAAGGGTCATGGAGGTTTGTGATGACAAAGGTCATGGAGCATTTGGATGACAAGTGTGTGGTGCACTGTGATGAGAAGGGCAGGGAGCATTGTGATGACAGGGACATGGAGCAATTTGATGAAAAGGGTCATGGAATATTTTGATGACAAGTGTCATGGAACATTGTGATGTCAGGAGTGATGGAGCACTGTGATGATAAGGGCATGTAGCATTGTGATGACAGGGATCATGGAGCTTTGTGATCACAAGGGCATGGAGCATTGTCATTACAGGGGTCTTGGAGCATTGTGATGAAAAGGGCATGGATCATTGTGATGAAATAACACGGAGCCTTGTCATGACAGGGTTCAAGGAGCATACTGACGACAAGCGTCAGGGACATTGTGATGACATGTGTATTGAGCATTGTGATGACAAAGGCATGGAGCATTGTGATGAGAAGACCATGGATAATTGTGATGAGGAGCATCATGGGGCGTTGTGATGACAAGTGTTATGGAACACTGTGATCACAAGGGTTTGGAGCATTATGATGACAGAGGTCTTGGTGCATTTTGATTTCATTGTGATGGCAATAGCATGAAGCATTATGAAGAAGGGCATGGTGCATTGTGATGACAGTGTTCATGGAGCATAGAGATGAAAACCGGCATGGAGCTTTGTGATTACAGGGGTCTTGTAGCATTGTGATGACAAGGGCATGGAGCATTGTGATGAGAAAGCCATGGGGCATACTGATGACATGCGTCATGGAGCTTTGTGATGATAAGGGCATGGAGAATTGTGATAACAGGGGTCTTGGAGCATTGTGATGACAAGTGTCATGGAGCCTTGTGATGACAAGGCCGTGGAACATTGTGATGTCAGGGTTCATGGAGCATAAGTCTGAAATGTTTCATGGATTATTATGATGACCGTGGACATGGAACATTGTGATGAAAAGGCCACGGAACACTGTGATACATGGGTCATGGAGGATTGTAATGAAAAAGCCATGGAGTATTTTGATGAGAAGTGCATCGAGCATTGTGATGACAAGCGTCATGGAGCATTGTGATGCCAAGGGTCATGGAGCTTTGTGATGACAAAGGTTATGGAGCATTTTGATGACAAGGGCGTTGTGCATTGTGATGAGAATGGCAGGAAGCATTGTGATGAGAGGATCAAGGAGCAATTTGATGAAAAGTGTCAAGGAATATTTTGATGACAGTGGTTATGGAACATTGTGATGTCAGGGGTCATGGAGCATTGTGAGGATAAGGGCATGTAGCATTCTGATGACAGGGGTCATGGAACATTGTGATGACGGGTGAGGGATTATTGTGATGACTAGTGATGGAACCTTGTGATATCAGTTGTCAGAGAGCATTTTGATGAGAAGTGAATGGAGCATTGTGATGACAAGTTTTATGGAGCATTGTGATGACAATGTTGTAGAGCATTGTGTTGACAAGCGCATGGCTTATTGTGATGACATGAGTAATGGAGCATTTTGCTGACATGGGCATGGAGCATTGTGATGACATGGGTCAAGGAGCTTTGTGATGAAAAGTTCATGGAACAGTGTGTTGACAGATGTCACAGAGCCTTGTGATGACGTGGGCATGGACCATTGTGATGACAAAAGTCATGAAGCACTGTGATGACTGGAGTCACGGAACATTGTGATGACCGCGGTCATGGAGCATTGTGATGACAAGGGCATGGAGTATTGTGATGACAGGTGTCAGGGAGCATTGTGATGACATATGTAATGCTCCATTGTGATGACAATAGAATGGAGCATTGTGATGCCAAGTGTCATGGAGGATTGTGATGACAAAGGTTATGGAGCATTGTGATGACAAGGGCTTCGAGCAATGTGATGAGAAGGCCATGGAGTCTTCTGATGACATGCGTCATGGAGCTTTGTGATGAAAAGGGCATGGAGCATTGTGATTACAGGGGTCTTGGAGCTTTGTGAAGACAAGACCATGGAACATTGTGATGGCAGGGATCATGGAGCATTGTTATGACAGAGGTAATGGAGCATTGTGATGACAAGGACATGGATCATTGGTCTGAAATGTTTCATGGATTATTATGATGAGAGTGGGCATGGAGCATTGTGATGACAAGGGCACGGATCACTGTGATACATGAGTCAGGGAGGATTGTAATGACAAGGGCGTGGAGAATTGTGATGAGAATTGAATCGAGCATTTTGATGAAAAGGGTCATGGAGCATTGTGATGACACGGCATTGAGCAATGTGATGAGAGGGTTCAAGGAGCATTGTGATGACAATAGCATGGAGCATTGTGATGCCAAGGATCAAGGAGCTTTGTGATGACAAAGGTCATGGAGCATTTTGATGACAAGGGCGTGATTCATTGTGATGAGAAGGGCATGGAGCTTGCTATGACAGGCGTCATGGAGCATTGCGATGACAAGTGCATGGAGAATTGTGATGACAAGAGCATGTAACATTGTGATGAGAAATGCCATGTAGCATTGTTATGAGGAGGACGTGGAGAAATGTGATGACAAGGGACTTGGAGCATTGTGATGATCAGGGAATGGATCATTGTGATGGCGAGACCGTGGAGCATAGTGATGAGAAGTCCATGGATTATGTTGATGACGAGTGTCATGGAGCACTCTAATTACAAGAGCCATGGAGCATTGTGATTACAGGTGTCATGGAGCATTGTGATGACAGGGGTCATGGAGCATTGTGATGACAAGTGTCATGGAGCATTGTGATGACAAGCTTGTGGAGTATTGTGATGACATTTGGATGGAGCATTGTGATGAAAAAGGCATGGAGTCTTTTTATGAGAGTGTTCAAGGAGCATTCTGATGACAAATGTCAGGGAGCATTGTGATGACAAGTGTATTGAGCATTGTGATGACAATGGTCATGGCACATTGTGATGACAAGGGCATGGAGTATTGTGATGACAGGCATCATGGAGCGTTGTGATGACAAGTGTTATGGAACATTGTGATCACAAGCATTTAGAGCGTTGTGATGAAAGTGGTCATGGATCATTTTGATTTCAAGGAGCATGGAGCATTGTGATGCCAAGACTATGAAGCAATGTGATCCCAATGTTCATGGAGGATTGTGATGGCAAGCGCATGGAGCTTTGTGGTGACAAGGTCTTGCAGCATTTTGCTGAAAAAGGCACGGATCATTGTGATTACAGGAGTCTTGGAGCATTGTGATGAAAAGGGCATGGACCATTGTGATAAAAAAGGCATGGAGCATTGTCATGACATGGTTCAAGTGCATACTGATGGCAAGTGCCAGGGAGCATTGTGATGACAAGTGTATTGTGCATTGTGATGACAAAGGTCATGGAGCATTGTGGTGACAAGGGCATGGAGTATTGTGATGACAGGCATCATGGAGCATTGTGATGACAAGTGTTATGGAACATTGTGATCACAAGGGTTTGGATCATAGTGATGACACAGTTCATGGATCATTTTGATTTCAAGGAGCATGGAGCATTGTGATGACAAGGGCATGAAGCAATGTGATCCCAAGGTTCATGGAGGATTGTGATGACAAGTGCATGGAACATTGTGATGACAAGGTCATGTAGCATTTTTCTGACAAAGGCATGGAGCATTGTGATGACAAGGGTGATGGAGCACTGTGATGCCAAGCGTCACGGAGCATTGTGATTACAGGGGACATGGAACATTGGGATGACATGAGCATGGATCTTGTGATGACAAGTGTCATGGAGTATTTTGATGAGAAGAGTCCAGGATCATTGTGTTGTCAGGGGTCATGGAGCATTGTGATTACTGTGGTCATGGAGCATTGTGATGACAGGGGTCATGGAGCATTGTGATGAGAAGGTCATGGAGCATTGAGCTGCAAATATTCATGGAGTATTGAGATGACAAGGGAATGGAGCATTTTGATGACAAGGTCCTGGAGCATTGTGATGAGCGGACCATGGCGCCTTGTGATGACAATTATCATGGAGCATTCTCACTAAAAGAGGCATGGGGCATTGTGATTACAGGGGTCTTGGAGCATTGTGATGACAAGTGCTAATAGCATTGTGATGAGAAGGCCATGGAGCATTCTGATAACATGCATCATGGAGCTTTGTGATGACAAGGGCATGGAACATTGTGATTACAGGGTTCTTGGAGTATTGTGATGAAAACGGCATGGATCATTGTGGTGAAAAAGGCATGGAGCCTTGTCATGAAAGGGTTCAAGGAGCATACTGACGACAAGTGTCAGGCAACATTGTGATGACAAGTGTATTGAGCATTGTGATGACAAAGTTTATGGAGCATTGTGATGAGAAGACCATTGATAATTGTGATGACGAGCGTCATTGGGCATTGTGATGACAAGTGTTATGGAACACTGTGATCACTAGGGTTTGGAGCATGGTAATGACAGAGGTCATGGAGCATTTTGATTTCATTGTGATGACAAGAGCATGAAGCATTATGATGATGGGCATGGTGCATTGTGATGAGAGGGTTCATGGAGCATTGAGATGAAAAGCGGCAAGGAGCATTGTGATTATAGGGGTCTTGGAGCATTGTGATGAGAAGGCCATGGAGCATTATGATGAGAAGACCATGGAGCATACTGATGACATGCGTCATGGAGCTTTGTGATGAAAAGGGCACGGAGCATTGTGATTACAGGGGTCTTGGAGCATTGTGATGACAAGGGTCATGGAGCCATGTGATGACAAGGCAGTGGAACACGGTGATGGTAGGTTTCATGGAGCATTGTTATGACAGTGATAATGGAGCATTGTGATGATAAGGTTATGGAGCATTGGTCTGAAAAGTTTCACGGATTATTGTGATGAGATTGGGCATGGAGCATTGTGATGACAACGGCACGGAACACTGTGATACATGGGTCATGGAGGATTGTAGTGACAAGGGCATGGAGCATTGTGATGAGAAGGGCATCGTGCGTTGTGATGACAAGCGTCATGGAGCGTTTTGATGACAAGGGCATGGAACAATGTGATGAGAGTGTTCATGGAGCATTGTGATGACAATGGCATGGGGCATTGTGATACCAAGGGTCATGGAGCTTTGGAATGAAAAATGTCATGGAGCATTTTGATGACAAGGTCGTGGTGCATTGTGATGAGAAGGCCATGGAGCATTGTGATGAGAAGGCCATGGAGCATACTGATGACATGAGTCATGGAGCTTTGTGATGACAACGTCATGGGGCCTTTTGATTACAGGTGTCTTGAAACATTGTGATGAAACGGGCATGGATCATTGTGATGAAAAAGGCATGGAGCCTTGTGATGACAGGGTTCAAGGAGCATACTGACGAAAAGTGGCAGGGAGCATTGTGATGACAAGTTTATTGAGCTTTGTGATGACAAAGTTCATGGAGCATTGTGATGAGAAGACCATGGATAATTGTAATGACGAGCGTCATGGGGCGATGTGATAACAAGTGTTATTGAAAGTTTTGATCACATGGGTTTGGAGCATTGTGAAGACAGACGTCATGGAGCATTTTGATTTCATTGTGATGACAATAGCATGAAGCATTATAATGATGGGCATGGTGCATTGTGATGACAGGGTTCATGGTGTTTTGAGATGAAAAGGGGCATGGAGCATTGGTCTGACAAGTTTCATGGATTATTGTGATGACAGTGGGCATGGCACATTGTGATGACAAGGCCATGGAACATTGTGATGACAAGGTCACGGAGTATTGTGAAGACAGGTGTCAGGGAGCATTGTGATGACATAGGTCATGGTCCATTGTGATGACAATGGCATGAAGCATTGTGATGCCATGTGTCATGGAGGATTGTGATGACAAAGGTAATGGAGCATTGTGATGTCAAGGGCTTGGAGCATTGTGATGACAAGGGCCATTGAGAATTTTGATGACAAGTTCGTTAAGCATTGAGATTACAAGCGCCTGGAGCTTGCTCTGACAGGGTTCATGGAGCATTGTGATGACAAGTACATGGACACTTGTGATGTCAAGAGCATGAAGCATTGTGATGAGTAGTGTCATGGAACATTGTGATGAAAAGGACGTGGGGAATTTTGATGACAAAGGACATGTAGCATTGTGATGACCAGGGCATGGAGCATTGTGATGGCAAAATCGTGGAGCATTGTGATGAGAAGACCATGGAAAATTGTAATGACGAGCGTCATGGAGCACTGTAATGACAAGGGGCATGAAGCATTGTGATGATAGGTGTCATAGAGCATTGTGATGACAGGGGTCATGGAGCATTCTGATGACAAGGCTCATGGAGCATTCTGATGACAAGCTTGTGGAGTATTGTGATGACAATGGCATAGAGCATTGTGATGAAAAGGGCATGGAGCATTGTGATGAAAAAGGCATGGAGACTTTTCATGATAGGTTTCAAGGAGCATTTTGACGACAAGTGTCAGGGAGCATTGTGATGACATGTGTATTGAGGATTGTGATGACAAAGTTCATGGAGCATTGTGATGACAAGTGCATGGAGTATTGTGATGAAAGGAATCATGGAGCGTTTTGATGACAAGTGTTATGGAACATTGTGATCACAAGGGTTTGGAGCATTGTGATGACAGAGGTCATGGATCATTTTGATTTCAAGGAGCATGGAGCATTGTGATGACAAAGGCATGAAGTAATGTGATGCCAATATTCATGGAGGATTGTCAATGACAATGGTAAAGAAGTATTGTGATGTCAAGCGCATGGAGCATTGTGATGACAAGTCTTGTAGCATTTTGCTGACATAGGCATGGAACATTGTGATGACAAGGGTCATGGTACACTGCGATGACAATTGTCAGAGAGCATTGTGATTAGAGGGTTTATGGAACATTGTGATGACAAATGTCATGGAGCATTGTGATGAGAAGAACAAGGATAATTGTGATGATGAGCGTCATGGGGCGTTGTGATGACAAGTGATATGGAACATTTTGATCACAAGGGTATGGAGCATTGTGATGACAGAGGTCATGGAGCATGTTGATTTCATTGTGATGACAATAGCATGAAGTATTATGATGATGGGCATGGTGCATTGTGATGACAGGGTTCATGGAGAATTGAGATGACAAGGGCATGGAGCATTGTGATGAGAAAGCCATGGAGCATTCTGATGACATGTGTCATGGAGCTTTGAGATGACAAGGGCATGGAGCATTGTGAATACAGGGCTCTTGGAGCACTGTGATGACAAGGGTCATGGGGAAGTGTTATGACAAGGCCATGTAATATTGTGATGCCAGGGTTCATGGAGTATTGTTATGACAGGGGCAATGGAGCATTGTGATGAAAAGGGCATGGAACATTGGTCTGAAAAGTTTCATGGATTATTGTGATGAGAGTGTGCATGGAGCACTGTGATGACAAGGGCACGGAACACTGTGATACATGGGTCATGGAGCATTGTAATGAGTAGGGCATGAAGCACTGTGATGAGAAGTGCATCAAGCATTGTGATGACAAGCGTCATGGAGCTTTGTGATGAAAAGGGCATGGAGCAATGTGATAAGAGGGTTCCTGGAGCATTGTGATGACAATGGCATGGAGCATTGTGATGCCAAGGGTCATGGAGGTTTGTGATGACAAAGGTCATGGAGCATTTGGATGACAAGTGTGTGCTGCACTGTGATGAGAAGGGCAGGGAGCATTGTGATGACAGGGTCATGGAGCAAATTGATGAAAAGGGTCATGGAATATTTTGATGACAAGTGTCATGGAACATTGTGATGTCAGGAGTGATGGAGCATTGTGATGATAAGGGCATGTAGCATTGTGATGACAGGGGTCATGGAGCTTTGTGATCACAAGGGCATGGAGCATTGTCATTACAGTGGTCTTGGAGCATTGTGATGAAAAGGGCATGGATCATTGTGATGAAATAACACGGAGCCTTGTCATGACAGGGTTCAAGGCGCATACTGACGACAAGTGTCAGGGAGCATTGTGATGACAAGTGTATTGAGCATTGTGATGACAAAGGCATGGAGCATTGTGATGAGAAGACCATGGATAATTGTGATGAGGAGCATCATGGGGCGTTGTGATGACAAGTGTTATGGAACACTGTGATCAGAAGTGTTTGGAGCATTATGATGACAGAGGTCTTGGTGCATTTTGATTTCATTGTGATGGCAATAGCATGAAGCATTATGATGAAGGGCATGGTGCATTGTGATTACAGGGTTCATGGAGCATAGAGATGAAAAGCGGCATGGAGCTTTGTGATTACAGGGGTCTTGAAGCATTGTGATGACATGGGCATGGAGCACTGTGATGAGAAAGCCATGGAGCATACTGATGACATGCGTCATGGAGCTTTGTGATGATAAGGGCATGGAGCATTGTGATAACAGGGGTCTTGGAGCATTGTGATGACAAGGGTCATGGAGCCTTGTGATGACAAGGCCGTGGAACATTGTGATGTCAGGGGTCATGGAGCATAAGTCTGAAATATTTCATGGATTATTATGATGAGCGTGGACATGGAGCATTGTGATGAAAAGGCCATGGAACACTGTGATACATGGGTCATGGAGGATTGTAATGACAAATCCATGGAGTATTTTGATGAGAAGTGCATCGAGCATTGTGATGACAAGCGTCATGGAGCATTGTGATGCCAAGGGTCATGGAGCTTTGTGATGACAAAGGTTATGGAGCATTTTGATGACAAGGGCGTTGTGCATTGTGATGAGAATGGCAGGAAGCATTGTGATGAGAGGATCAAGGAGCAATTTGATGAAAAGTGTCAAGGAATATTTTGATGACAGTGGTTATGGAACATTGTGATGTCAGGGTTCATGGAGCATTGTGAGGATAAGGGCATGTAGCATTGTGATGACGGGTCATGGAACATTGTGGTGACAGGGGTGAGGGATTATTGTGATGACTAGTGATGGAACCCTGTGATACCAGTTTTCAGAGAGCATGTTGATGCGAAGTGAATGGAGCATCGTGATGACATGTTTTATGGAGCATTGTGATGACAATGTTGTAGAGCATTGTGTTGACAAGCGCATGGCTTATTGTGATGACATGGGTCATGGAGCATTTTGCTGACTTTGGCATGGAGCATTGTGATGACAAGGGTCATGGAGCATTGTGCTGACAAAGGAATGGAGCATTGTGATGACATGGGTCAAGGAGCTTTGTGATGAAAAGTTCATGGAGCATTGTGTTGACAGATGTCACAGAGCCTTGTGATGACGAGGGCATGGACCATTGTGATGAGAAAAGTCATGAAGCACTGAGATGACTGGAGTCAGGGAACATTGTGTTGACAGCGGTCATGGAACCTTGTGATTACAAGGGCATGGAGTATTGTGATGACAAGGGCATGGAGTATTGTGAAGACAGGTGTCAGGGAGAATTGTGATGACATATGTCATGCTCCATTGTGATGACAATGGAATGGAGCATTGTGATGCCAAGTGTCATGGAGGTTTGTGATGACAAAGGTTATGGAGCATTGTGATGACAAGGGCTTCGAGCAATATGATGAGAAGGCCATGGAGCCTTCTGATGACATGCGTCATGGAGCTTTGTGATGAAAAGGGCATGGAGCATTGTGATTACAGGGGTCTTGGAGCCTTGTGATGACAAGACCATGGAACATTGTGATGGCAGGGATCATGGAGCATTGTTATGACAGGGGTAATGGAGCATTGTGATGACAAGGGCATGGATCATTGGTCTGAAAGGTTTCATGGATTAATTTGATGAGAGTGTGCATGGAGCATTGTGATGACAAGGGCACGGATCACTGTGATACATGAGTCAGGGAGGATTGTAATGACAAGGGCGTGGAGAATTGTGATGAGAAGTGAATCGAGCATTTTGATGAAAAGAGTCATGGAGCATTGTGATGACAACGGC
The DNA here is from genome assembly GCF_964341445.2 of Mesoplodon mirus. Lineage (NCBI taxonomy): Eukaryota > Metazoa > Chordata > Mammalia > Artiodactyla > Ziphiidae > Mesoplodon > Mesoplodon mirus. The sequence goes on from NC_138976.1 coordinate 100,834,046, forward strand.
ATTGAGCAATGTGATGAGAGGGTTCATGGAGCATTGTGATGACAATAGCATGGAGCATTGTGATGCCAAGGATCAAGGAGCTTTGTGATGACAAAGGTCATGGAGCATTTTGATGACAAGGGCGTGGTGCATTGTGATGAGAAGGGCATGGAGCTTAGTATGACAGGGGTCATGGAGCATTGCGATGACAAGTGCATGGAGAATTGTGATGAGAAGAACATGTAACACTGTGATGAGGAATGTCATGTAGCATTCTTATGAGGAGGACGTGGAGAAATGTGATGACAAGGGACTTGGAGCATTGTGATGATCAGGGAATGGATCATTGTGATGGCGAGACCGTGGAGCATAGTGATGAGAAGTCCATGGATTATGTTGATGACGAGTGTCATGGAGCACTCTAATTACAAGAGCCATGGAGCATTGTGATTACAGGTGTCGTGGAGCATTGTGATGACAGGGGTCATGGAGCATTGTGATGACAAGTGTCATGGAGCATTGTGATGACAAGCTTGTGGAGTATTGTGATGACATTTGGATGGAGCATTGTGATGAAAAAGGCATGGAGTCTTTTTATGAGAGTGTTCAAGGAGCATTCTGACGACAAATGTCAGGGAGCATTGTGATGACAAGTGTATTGAGCATTGTGATGACAATGGTCATGGCACATTGTGATGACAAGGGCATGGAGTATTGTGATGACAGGCATCATGGAGCGTTGTGATGACAAGTGTTATGGAACATTGTGATCACAAGCATTTAGAGCGTTGTGATGAAAGTGGTCATGGATCATTTTGATTTCAAGGAGCATGGAGCATTGTGATGCCAAGATCATGAAGCAATGTGATCCCAAGGTTCATGGAGGATTGTGATGACAAGCGCATGGAGCTTTGTGGTGACAATGTCTTGTAACATTTTGCTGAAAAAGGCATGGAGCATTGTGATTACAGGAGTCTTGGAGCATTGAGATGAAAAGGGCATGGATCATTGTATGAAAAAGGCATGGAGCATTGTCATGACATGGTTCAAGTGCATACTGATGGCAAGTGCCAGGGAGCATTGTGATGACAAGTGTATTGTGCATTGTGATGACAAAGGTCATGGAGCATTGTGGTGACAAGGGCATGGAGTATTGTGATGACAGGCATCATGGAGCATTGTGATGACAAGTGTTATGGAACATTGTGATCACAAGGGTTTGGATCATAGTGATGACACAGTTCATGGATCATTTTGATTTCAAGGAGCATGGAGCATTGTGATGACAAGGGCATGAAGCAATGTGATCCCAAGGTTCATGGAGGATTGTGATGACAAGTGCATGGAACATTGTGATGACAAGGTCATGTAGCATTTTTCTGACAAAGGCATGGAGCATTGTGATGACAAGGGTGATGGAGCACTGTGATGCCAAGCGTCACGGAGCATTGTGATTACAGGGGACATGGAACATTGGGATGACATGAGCATGGATCTTGTGATGACAAGTGTCATGGAGTATTTTGATGAGAAGAGTCCAGGATCATTGTGTTGTCAGGGGTCATGGAGCATTGTGATTACTGTGGTCATGGAGCATTGTGATGACAGGGGTCATGGAGCATTGTGATGAGAAGTTCATGGAGCATTGAGCTGCAAATATTCATGGAGTATTGAGATGACAAGGGAATGGAGCATTTTGATGACAAGGTCCTGGAGCATTGTGATGAGCGGACCATGGAGCCTTGTGATGACAATTATCATGGAGCATTCTCACTAAAAGAGGCATGGGACATTGTGATTACAGGGGTCTTGGAGCATTGTGATGACAAGTGCTAATAGCATTGTGATGAGAAGGCCATGGAGCATTCTGATAACATGCATCATGGAGCTTTGTGATGACAAGGGCATGGAACATTGTGATTACAGGGTTCTTGGAGTATTGTGATGAAAACGGCATGGATCATTGTGGTGAAAAAGGCATGGAGCCTTGTCATGACAGGGTTCAAGGAGCATACTGACGACAAGTGTCAGGCAACATTGTGATGACAAGTGTATTGAGCATTGTGATGACAAAGTTTATGGAGCATTGTGATGAGAAGACCATTGATAATTGTGATGACGAGCGTCATTGGGCATTGTGATGACAAGTGTTATGGAACACTGTGATCACTAGGGTTTGGAGCATGGTAATGACAGAGGTCATGGAGCATTTTGATTTCATTGTGATGACAAGAGCATGAAGCATTATGATGATGGGCATGGTGCATTGTGATGACAGGGTTCATGGTGTTTTGAGATGAAAAGGGGCATGGAGCATTGGCCTGACAAGTTTCATGGATTATTGTGATGACAGTGGGCATGGCACATTGTGATGACAAGGGCATGGAACATTGTGATGACAAGGTCACGGAGTATTGTGAAGACAGGTGTCAGGGAGCATTGTGATGACATAGGTCATGGTCCATTGTGATGACAATGGCATGAAGCATTGTGATGCCATGTGTCATGGAGGATTGTGATGACAAAGGTGATGGAACATTGTGATGACAAGGGCTTGGAGCATTGTGATGACAAGGGCCATTGAGAATTTTGATGACCAGGTCGTGAAGCATTGAGATTACAAGCGCATGGAGCTTGCTATGACAGGGGTCATGGAGCATTGCGATGACAAGTGCATGGAGAATTGTGATGACAAGAGCATGTAACATTGTGATGAGAAATGTCATGTAGCATTGTTATGAGGAGGACGTGGAGAAATGTGATGACAAGGGACTTGGAGCATTGTGATGATCAGGGAATGGATCATTGTGATGGCGAGACCGTGGAGCATAGTGATGAGAAGTCCATGGATTATGTTGATGACGAGTGTCATGGAGCACTCTAATTACAAGAGCCATGGAGCATTGTGATTACAGGTGTCGTGGAGCATTGTGATGACAGGGGTCATGGAGCATTGTGATGACAAGTGTCATGGAGCATTGTGATGACAAGCTTGTGGAGTATTGTGATGACATTTGGATGGAGCATTGTGATGAAAAAGGCATGGAGTCTTTTTATGAGAGTGTTCAAGGAGCATTCTGACGACAAATGTCAGGGAGCATTGTGATGACAAGTGTATTGAGCATTGTGATGACAATGGTCATGGCACATTGTGATGACAAGGGCATGGAGTATTGTGATGACAGGCATCATGGAGCGTTGTGATGACAAGTGCTATGGAACATTGTGATCACAAGCATTTAGAGCGTTGTGATGAAAGTGGTCATGGATCATTTTGATTTCAAGGAGCATGGAGCATTGTGATGCCAAGATCATGAAGCAATGTGATCCCAAGGTTCATGGAGGATTGTGATGACAAGCGCATGGAGCTTTGTGGTGACAATGTCTTGTAACATTTTGCTGAAAAAGGCATGGAGCATTGTGATTACAGGAGTCTTGGAGCATTGAGATGAAAAGGGCATGGATCATTGTATGAAAAAGGCATGGAGCATTGTCATGACATGGTTCAAGTGCATACTGATGGCAAGTGCCAGGGAGCATTGTGATGACAAGTGTATTGTGCATTGTGATGACAAAGGTCATGGAGCATTGTGGTGACAAGGGCATGGAGTATTGTGATGACAGGCATCATGGAGCATTGTGATGACAAGTGTTATGGAACATTGTGATCACAAGGGTTTGGATCATAGTGATGACAGAGTTCATGGATCATTTTGATTTCAAGGAGCATGGAGCATTGTGATGACAAGGGCATGAAGCAATGTGATCCCAAGGTTCATGGAGGATTGTGATGACAAGTGCATGGAACATTGTGATGACAAGGTCATGTAGCATTTTTCTGACAAAGGCATGGAGCATTGTGATGACAAGGGTGATGGAGCACTGTGATGCCAAGCGTCACGGAGCATTGTGATTACAGGGGACATGGAACATTGGGATGACATGAGCATGGATCTTGTGATGACAAGTGTCATGGAGTATTTTGATGAGAAGAGTCCAGGATCATTGTGTTGTCAGGGGTCATGGAGCATTGTGATTACTGTGGTCATGGAGCATTGTGATGACAGGGGTCATGGAGCATTGTGATGAGAAGGTCATGGAGCATTGAGCTGCAAATATTCATGGAGTATTGAGATGACAAGGGAATGGAGCATTTTGATGACAAGGTCCTGGAGCATTGTGATGAGCGGACCATGGAGCCTTGTGATGACAATTATCATGGAGCATTCTCACTAAAAGAGGCATGGGGCATTGTGATTACAGGGGTCTTGGAGCATTGTGATGACAAGTGCTAATAGCATTGTGATGAGAAGGCCATGGAGCATTCTGATAACATGCATCATGGAGCTTTGTGATGACAAGGGCATGGAACATTGTGATTACAGGGTTCTTGGAGTATTGTGATGAAAACGGCATGGATCATTGTGGTGAAAAAGGCATGGAGCCTTGTCATGACAGGGTTCAAGGAGCATACTGACGACAAGTGTCAGGCAACATTGTGATGACAAGTGTATTGAGCATTGTGATGACAAAGTTTATGGAGCATTGTGATGAGAAGACCATTGATAATTGTGATGACGAGCGTCATTGGGCATTGTGATGACAAGTGTTATGGAACACTGTGATCACTAGGGTTTGGAGCATGGTAATGACAGAGGTCATGGAGCATTTTGATTTCATTGTGATGACAAGAGCATGAAGCATTATGATGATGGGCATGGTGCATTGTGATGACAGGGTTCATGGTGTTTTGAGATGAAAAGGGGCATGGAGCATTGGCCTGACAAGTTTCATGGATTATTGTGATGACAGTGGGCATGGCACATTGTGATGACAAGGGCATGGAACATTGTGATGACAAGGTCACGGAGTATTGTGAAGACAGGTGTCAGGGAGCATTGTGATGACATAGGTCATGGTCCATTGTGATGACAATGGCATGAAGCATTGTGATGCCATGTGTCATGGAGGATTGTGATGACAAAGGTGATGGAACATTGTGATGACAAGGGCTTGGAGCATTGTGATGACAAGGGCCATTGAGAATTTTGATGACCAGGTCGTGAAGCATTGAGATTACAAGCGCATGGAGCTTGCTATGACAGGGGTCATGGAGCATTGCGATGACAAGTGCATGGAGAATTGTGATGACAAGAGCATGTAACATTGTGATGAGAAATGTCATGTAGCATTGTTATGAGGAGGACGTGGAGAAATGTGATGACAAGGGACTTGGAGCATTGTGATGATCAGGGAATGGATCATTGTGATGGCGAGACCGTGGAGCATAGTGATGAGAAGTCCATGGATTATGTTGATGACGAGTGTCATGGAGCACTCTAATTACAAGAGCCATGGAGCATTGTGATTACAGGTGTCGTGGAGCATTGTGATGACAGGGGTCATGGAGCATTGTGATGACAAGTGTCATGGAGCATTGTGATGACAAGCTTGTGGAGTATTGTGATGACATTTGGATGGAGCATTGTGATGAAAAAGGCATGGAGTCTTTTTATGAGAGTGTTCAAGGAGCATTCTGACGACAAATGTCAGGGAGCATTGTGATGACAAGTGTATTGAGCATTGTGATGACAATGGTCATGGCACATTGTGATGACAAGGGCATGGAGTATTGTGATGACAGGCATCATGGAGCGTTGTGATGACAAGTGCTATGGAACATTGTGATCACAAGCATTTAGAGCGTTGTGATGAAAGTGGTCATGGATCATTTTGATTTCAAGGAGCATGGAGCATTGTGATGCCAAGATCATGAAGCAATGTGATCCCAAGGTTCATGGAGGATTGTGATGACAAGCGCATGGAGCTTTGTGGTGACAATGTCTTGTAACATTTTGCTGAAAAAGGCATGGAGCATTGTGATTACAGGAGTCTTGGAGCATTGAGATGAAAAGGGCATGGATCATTGTATGAAAAAGGCATGGAGCATTGTCATGACATGGTTCAAGTGCATACTGATGGCAAGTGCCAGGGAGCATTGTGATGACAAGTGTATTGTGCATTGTGATGACAAAGGTCATGGAGCATTGTGGTGACAAGGGCATGGAGTATTGTGATGACAGGCATCATGGAGCATTGTGATGACAAGTGTTATGGAACATTGTGATCACAAGGGTTTGGATCATAGTGATGACAGAGTTCATGGATCATTTTGATTTCAAGGAGCATGGAGCATTGTGATGACAAGGGCATGAAGCAATGTGATCCCAAGGTTCATGGAGGATTGTGATGACAAGTGCATGGAACATTGTGATGACAAGGTCATGTAGCATTTTTCTGACAAAGGCATGGAGCATTGTGATGACAAGGGTGATGGAGCACTGTGATGCCAAGCGTCACGGAGCATTGTGATTACAGGGGACATGGAACATTGGGATGACATGAGCATGGATCTTGTGATGACAAGTGTCATGGAGTATTTTGATGAGAAGAGTCCAGGATCATTGTGTTGTCAGGGGTCATGGAGCATTGTGATTACTGTGGTCATGGAGCATTGTGATGACAGGGGTCATGGAGCATTGTGATGAGAAGGTCATGGAGCATTGAGCTGCAAATATTCATGGAGTATTGAGATGACAAGGGAATGGAGCATTTTGATGACAAGGTCCTGGAGCATTGTGATGAGCGGACCATGGAGCCTTGTGATGACAATTATCATGGAGCATTCTCACTAAAAGAGGCATGGGGCATTGTGATTACAGGGGTCTTGGAGCATTGTGATGACAAGTGCTAATAGCATTGTGATGAGAAGGCCATGGAGCATTCTGATAACATGCATCATGGAGCTTTGTGATGACAAGGGCATGGAACATTGTGATTACAGGGTTCTTGGAGTATTGTGATGAAAACGGCATGGATCATTGTGGTGAAAAAGGCATGGAGCCTTGTCATGACAGGGTTCAAGGAGCATACTGACGACAAGTGTCAGGCAACATTGTGATGACAAGTGTATTGAGCATTGTGATGACAAAGTTTATGGAGCATTGTGATGAGAAGACCATTGATAATTGTGATGACGAGCGTCATTGGGCATTGTGATGACAAGTGTTATGGAACACTGTGATCACTAGGGTTTGGAGCATGGTAATGACAGAGGTCATGGAGCATTTTGATTTCATTGTGATGACAAGAGCATGAAGCATTATGATGATGGGCATGGTGCATTGTGATGACAGGGTTCATGGTGTTTTGAGATGAAAAGGGGCATGGAGCATTGGCCTGACAAGTTTCATGGATTATTGTGATGACAGTGGGCATGGCACATTGTGATGACAAGGGCATGGAACACTGTGATGACAAGGTCACGGAGTATTGTGAAGACAGGTGTCAGGGAGCATTGTGATGACATAGGTCATGGTCCATTGTGATGACAATGGCATGAAGCATTGTGATGCCATGTGTCATGGAGGATTGTGATGACAAAGGTGATGGAACATTGTGATGACAAGGGCTTGGAGCATTGTGATGACAAGGGCCATTGAGAATTTTGATGACCAGGTCGTGAAGCATTGAGATTACAAGCGCATGGAGCTTGCTATGACAGGGGTCATGGAGCATTGCGATGACAAGTGCATGGAGAATTGTGATGACAAGAGCATGTAACATTGTGATGAGAAATGTCATGTAGCATTGTTATGAGGAGGACGTGGAGAAATGTGATGACAAGGGACTTGGAGCATTGTGATGATCAGGGAATGGATCATTGTGATGGCGAGACCGTGGAGCATAGTGATGAGAAGTCCATGGATTATGTTGATGACGAGTGTCATGGAGCACTCTAATTACAAGAGCCATGGAGCATTGTGATTACAGGTGTCGTGGAGCATTGTGATGACAGGGGTCATGGAGCATTGTGATGACAAGTGTCATGGAGCATTGTGATGACAAGCTTGTGGAGTATTGTGATGACATTTGGATGGAGCATTGTGATGAAAAAGGCATGGAGTCTTTTTATGAGAGTGTTCAAGGAGCATTCTGACGACAAATGTCAGGGAGCATTGTGATGACAAGTGTATTGAGCATTGTGATGACAATGGTCATGGCACATTGTGATGACAAGGGCATGGAGTATTGTGATGACAGGCATCATGGAGCGTTGTGATGACAAGTGCTATGGAACATTGTGATCACAAGCATTTAGAGCGTTGTGATGAAAGTGGTCATGGATCATTTTGATTTCAAGGAGCATGGAGCATTGTGATGCCAAGATCATGAAGCAATGTGATCCCAAGGTTCATGGAGGATTGTGATGACAAGCGCATGGAGCTTTGTGGTGACAATGTCTTGTAACATTTTGCTGAAAAAGGCATGGAGCATTGTGATTACAGGAGTCTTGGAGCATTGAGATGAAAAGGGCATGGATCATTGTATGAAAAAGGCATGGAGCATTGTCATGACATGGTTCAAGTGCATACTGATGGCAAGTGCCAGGGAGCATTGTGATGACAAGTGTATTGAGTATTGTGATGAAAAAGGGCATGGAGCATTGTGATGACAAGGGCATGGATTATTGTGATGACAGGCCTCATGGAGCGTTGTGATGACAATTGTTATGGAACATTGTGATCACAAGGGTTTGGAGCATTGTGATGACAGAGGTCATGGATCATTTTGATTTCAAGGAGCATGGAGCATTGTGATGTCAAGGGCATGAAGCAATGTGATCCCAAGGTTCATGGAGGATTGTGATGACAAGTGCATGGAACATTGTGATGACAAGGTCATGTAGCATTTTTCTGACAAAGGCATGGAGCATTGTGATGACAAGGGTGATGGAGCACTGTGATGCCAAGCGTCACGGAGCATTGTGATTACAGGGGACATGGAACATTGGGATGACATGAGCATGGATCTTGTGATGACAAGTGTCATGGAGTATTTTGATGAGAAGAGTCCAGGATCATTGTGTTGTCAGGGGTCATGGAGCATTGTGATTACTGTGGTCATGGAGCATTGTGATGACAGGGGTCATGGAGCATTGTGATGAGAAGGTCATGGAGCATTGAGCTGAAAATATTCATGGAGTATTGAGATGACAAGGGAATGGAGCATTTTGATGACAAGGTCCTGGAGCATTGTGATGAGCGGACCATGGAGCCTTGTGATGACAATTATCATGGAGCATTCTCACTAAAAGAGGCATGGGGCATTGTGATTACAGGGGTCTTGGAGCATTGTGATGACAAGTGCTAATAGCATTGTGATGAGAAGGCCATGGAGCATTCTGATAACATGCATCATGGAGCTTTGTGATGACAAGGGCATGGAACATTGTGATTACAGGGTTCTTGGAGTATTGTGATGAAAACGGCATGGATCATTGTGGTGAAAAAGGCATGGAGCCTTGTCATGACAGGGTTCAAGGAGCATACTGACGACAAGTGTCAGGCAACATTGTGATGACAAGTGTATTGAGCATTGTGATGACAAAGTTTATGGAGCATTGTGATGAGAAGACCATTGATAATTGTGATGACGAGCGTCATTGGGCATTGTGATGACAAGTGTTATGGAACACTGTGATCACTAGGGTTTGGAGCATGGTAATGACAGAGGTCATGGAGCATTTTGATTTCATTGTGATGACAAGAGCATGAAGCATTATGATGATGGGCATGGTGCATTGTGATGAGAGGGTTCATGGAGCATTGAGATGAAAAGCGGCAAGGAGCATTGTGATTATAGGGGTCTTGGAGCATTGTGATGAGAAGGCCATGGAGCATTATGATGAGAAGACCATGGAGCATACTGATGACATGCGTCATGGAGCTTTGTGATGAAAAGGGCACGGAGCATTGTGATTACAGGGGTCTTGGAGCATTGTGATGACAAGGGTCATGGAGCCATGTGATGACAAGGCAGTGGAACACGGTGATGGTAGGTTTCATGGAGCATTGTTATGACAGTGATAATGGAGCATTGTGATGATAAGGTTATGGAGCATTGGTCTGAAAAGTTTCACGGATTATTGTGATGAGATTGGGCATGGAGCATTGTGATGACAACGGCACGGAACACTGTGATACATGGGTCATGGAGGATTGTAGTGACAAGGGCATGGAGCATTGTGATGAGAAGGGCATCGTGCGTTGTGATGACAAGCGTCATGGAGCGTTTTGATGACAAGGGCATGGAACAATGTGATGAGAGTGTTCATGGAGCATTGTGATGACAATGGCATGGGGCATTGTGATACCAAGGGTCATGGAGCTTTGGAATGAAAAATGTCATGGAGCATTTTGATGACAAGGTCGTGGTGCATTGTGATGAGAAGGCCATGGAGCATTGTGATGAGAAGGCCATGGAGCATACTGATGACATGAGTCATGGAGCTTTGTGATGACAACGTCATGGGGCCTTTTGATTACAGGTGTCTTGAAACATTGTGATGAAACGGGCATGGATCATTGTGATGAAAAAGGCATGGAGCCTTGTGATGACAGGGTTCAAGGAGCATACTGACGAAAAGTGGCAGGGAGCATTGTGATGACAAGTTTATTGAGCTTTGTGATGACAAAGTTCATGGAGCATTGTGATGAGAAGACCATGGATAATTGTAATGACGAGCGTCATGGGGCGATGCGATAACAAGTGTTATGGAACATTGTGATCACAAGGGTTTGGAGCATTGTGAAGACAGAGATCATGGAGCATTTTGATTTCATTGTGAGGACAATAGCATGAAGCATTATGATGAAGGGCATGGTGCATTGTGATGACAGGGTTCATGGTGTTTTGAGATGAAAAGGGGCATGGAGCATTGGTCTGACAAGTTTCATGGATTATTGTGATGACAGTGGGCATGGCACATTGTGATGACAAGGGCATGGAACATTGTGATGACAAGGTCACGGAGTATTGTGAAGACAGGTGTCAGGGAGCATTGTGATGACATAGGTCATGGTCCATTGTGATGACAATGGCATGAAGCATTGTGATGCCATGTGTCATGGAGGATTGTGATGACAAAGGTAATGGAGCATTGTGATGACAAGGGCTTGGAGCATTGTGATGACAAGGGTCATTGAGAATTTTGATGACAAGTTCGTTAAGCATTGAGATTACAAGCGCCTGGAGCTTGCTCTGACAGGGTTCATGGAGCATTGTGATGACAAGTACATGGACACTTGTGATGTCAAGAGCATGAAGCATTGTGATGAGTAGTGTCATGGAACATTGTGATGAAAAGGACGTGGGGAATTTTGATGACAAAGGACATGTAGCATTGTGATGACCAGGGCATGGAGCATTGTGATGGCAAAATCGTGGAGCATTGTGATGAGAAGACCATGGAAAATTGTAATGACGAGCGTCATGGAGCACTGTAATGACAAGGGGCATGAAGCATTGTGATGATAGGTGTCATAGAGCATTGTGATGACAGGGGTCATGGAGCATTCTGATGACAAGGCTCATGGAGCATTCTGATGACAAGCTTGTGGAGTATTGTGATGACAATGGCATGGAGCATTGTGATGAAAAGGGCATGGAGCATTGTGATGAAAAAGGCATGGAGACTTTTCATGATAGGTTTCAAGGAGCATTTTGACGACAAGTGTCAGGGAGCATTGTGATGACATGTGTATTGAGGATTGTGATGACAAAGTTCATGGAGCATTGTGATGACAAGTGCATGGAGTATTGTGATGAAAGGAATCATGGAGCATTTTGATGACAAGTGTTATGGAACATTGTGATCACAAGGGTTTGGAGCATTGTGATGACAGAGGTCATGGATCATTTTGATTTCAAGGAGCATGGAGCATTGTGATGACAAAGGCATGAAGTAATGTGATGCCAATGTTCATGGAGGATTGTCAATGACAATGGTAAAGAAGTATTGTGATGTCAAGCGCATGGAGCATTGTGATGACAAGTCTTGTAGCATTTTGCTGACATAGGCATGGAACATTGTGATGACAAGGGTCATGGTACACTGCGATGACAATTGTCAGAGAGCATTGTGATTAGAGGGTTTATGGAACATTGTGATGACAAATGTCATGGAGCATTGTGATGAGAAGAACAAGGATAATTGTGATGATGAGCGTCATGGGGCGTTGTGATGACAAGTGATATGGAACATTTTGATCACAAGGGTATGGAGCATTGTGATGACAGAGGTCATGGAGCATGTTGATTTCATTGTGATGACAATAGCATGAAGCATTATGATGATGGGCATGGTGCATTGTGATGACAGGGTTCATGGAGAATTGAGATGACAAGGGCATGGAGCATTGTGATGAGAAAGCCATGGAGCATTCTGATGACATGTGTCATGGAGCATTGCGATGACAAGTGCATGGAGAATTGTGATGACAAGAGCATGTAACATTGTGATGAGAAATGTCATGTAGCATTGTTATGAGGAGGACGTGGAGAAATGTGATGACAAGGGACTTGGAGCATTGTGATGATCAGGGAATGGATCATTGTGATGGCGAGACCGTGGAGCATAGTGATGAGAAGTCCATGGATTATGTTGATGACGAGTGTCATGGAGCACTCTAATTACAAGAGCCATGGAGCATTGTGATTACAGGTGTCGTGGAGCATTGTGATGACAGGGGTCATGGAGCATTGTGATGACAAGTGTCATGGAGCATTGTGATGACAAGCTTGTGGAGTATTGTGATGACATTTGGATGGAGCATTGTGATGAAAAAGGCATGGAGTCTTTTTATGAGAGTGTTCAAGGAGCATTCTGACGACAAATGTCAGGGAGCATTGTGATGACAAGTGTATTGAGCATTGTGATGGCAATGGTCATGGCACATTGTGATGACAAGGGCATGGAGTATTGTGATGACAGGCATCATGGAGCGTTGTGATGACAAGTGTTATGGAACATTGTGATCACAAGCATTTAGAGCGTTGTGATGAAAGTGGTCATGGATCATTTTGATTTCAAGGAGCATGGAGCATTGTGATGCCAAGATCATGAAGCAATGTGATCCCAAGGTTCATGGAGGATTGTGATGACAAGCGCATGGAGCTTTGTGGTGACAATGTCTTGTAACATTTTGCTGAAAAAGGCATGGAGCATTGTGATTACAGGAGTCTTGGAGCATTGAGATGAAAAGGGCATGGATCATTGTATGAAAAAGGCATGGAGCATTGTCATGACATGGTTCAAGTGCATACTGATGGCAAGTGCCAGGGAGCATTGTGATGACAAGTGTATTGTGCATTGTGATGACAAAGGTCATGGAGCATTGTGGTGACAAGGGCATGGAGTATTGTGATGACAGGCATCATGGAGCATTGTGATGACAAGTGTTATGGAACATTGTGATCACAAGGGTTTGGATCATAGTGATGACACAGTTCATGGATCATTTTGATTTCAAGGAGCATGGAGCATTGTGATGACAAGGGCATGAAGCAATGTGATCCCAAGGTTCATGGAGGATTGTGATGACAAGTGCATGGAACATTGTGATGACAAGGTCATGTAGCATTTTTCTGACAAAGGCATGGAGCATTGTGATGACAAGGGTGATGGAGCACTGTGATGCCAAGCGTCACGGAGCATTGTGATTACAGGGGACATGGAACATTGGGATGACATGAGCATGGATCTTGTGATGACAAGTGTCATGGAGTATTTTGATGAGAAGAGTCCAGGATCATTGTGTTGTCAGGGGTCATGGAGCATTGTGATTACTGTGGTCATGGAGCATTGTGATGACAGGGGTCATGGAGCATTGTGATGAGAAGTTCATGGAGCATTGAGCTGCAAATATTCATGGAGTATTGAGATGACAAGGGAATGGAGCATTTTGATGACAAGGTCCTGGAGCATTGTGATGAGCGGACCATGGAGCCTTGTGATGACAATTATCATGGAGCATTCTCACTAAAAGAGGCATGGGGCATTGTGATTACAGGGCTCTTGGAGCATTGTGATGACAAGTGCTAATAGCATTGTGATGAGAAGGCCATGGAGCATTCTGATAACATGCATCATGGAGCTTTGTGATGACAAGGGCATGGAACATTGTGATTACAGGGTTCTTGGAGTATTGTGATGAAAACGGCATGGATCATTGTGGTGAAAAAGGCATGGAGCCTTGTCATGACAGGGTTCAAGGAGCATACTGACGACAAGTGTCAGGCAACATTGTGATGACAAGTGTATTGAGCATTGTGATGACAAAGTTTATGGAGCATTGTGATGAGAAGACCATTGATAATTGTGATGACGAGCGTCATTGGGCATTGTGATGACAAGTGTTATGGAACACTGTGATCACTAGGGTTTGGAGCATGGTAATGACAGAGGTCATGGAGCATTTTGATTTCATTGTGATGACAAGAGCATGAAGCATTATGATGATGGGCATGGTGCATTGTGATGACAGGGTTCATGGTGTTTTGAGATGAAAAGGGGCATGGAGCATTGGCCTGACAAGTTTCATGGATTATTGTGATGACAGTGGGCATGGCACATTGTGATGACAAGGGCATGGAACACTGTGATGACAAGGTCACGGAGTATTGTGAAGACAGGTGTCAGGGAGCATTGTGATGACATAGGTCATGGTCCATTGTGATGACAATGGCATGAAGCATTGTGATGTCATGTGTCATGGAGGATTGTGATGACAAAGGTGATGGAACATTGTGATGACAAGGGCTTGGAGCATTGTGATGACAAGGGCCATTGAGAATTTTGATGACCAGGTCGTGAAGCATTGAGATTACAAGCGCATGGAGCTTGCTATGACAGGGGTCATGGAGCATTGCGATGACAAGTGCATGGAGAATTGTGATGACAAGAGCATGTAACATTGTGATGAGAAATGTCATGTAGCATTGTTATGAGGAGGACGTGGAGAAATGTGATGACAAGGGACTTGGAGCATTGTGATGATCAGGGAATGGATCATTGTGATGGCGAGACCGTGGAGCATAGTGATGAGAAGTCCATGGATTATGTTGATGACGAGTGTCATGGAGCACTCTAATTACAAGAGCCATGGAGCATTGTGATTACAGGTGTCGTGGAGCATTGTGATGACAGGGGTCATGGAGCATTGTGATGACAAGTGTCATGGAGCATTGTGATGACAAGCTTGTGGAGTATTGTGATGACATTTGGATGGAGCATTGTGATGAAAAAGGCATGGAGTCTTTTTATGAGAGTGTTCAAGGAGCATTCTGACGACAAATGTCAGGGAGCATTGTGATGACAAGTGTATTGAGCATTGTGATGACAATGGTCATGGCACATTGTGATGACAAGGGCATGGAGTATTGTGATGACAGGCATCATGGAGCGTTGTGATGACAAGTGCTATGGAACATTGTGATCACAAGCATTTAGAGCGTTGTGATGAAAGTGGTCATGGATCATTTTGATTTCAAGGAGCATGGAGCATTGTGATGCCAAGATCATGAAGCAATGTGATCCCAAGGTTCATGGAGGATTGTGATGACAAGCGCATGGAGCTTTGTGGTGACAATGTCTTGTAACATTTTGCTGAAAAAGGCATGGAGCATTGTGATTACAGGAGTCTTGGAGCATTGAGATGAAAAGGGCATGGATCATTGTATGAAAAAGGCATGGAGCATTGTCATGACATGGTTCAAGTGCATACTGATGGCAAGTGCCAGGGAGCATTGTGATGACAAGTGTATTGTGCATTGTGATGACAAAGGTCATGGAGCATTGTGGTGACAAGGGCATGGAGTATTGTGATGACAGGCATCATGGAGCATTGTGATGACAAGTGTTATGGAACATTGTGATCACAAGGGTTTGGATCATAGTGATGACACAGTTCATGGATCATTTTGATTTCAAGGAGCATGGAGCATTGTGATGACAAGGGCATGAAGCAATGTGATCCCAAGGTTCATGGAGGATTGTGATGACAAGTGCATGGAACATTGTGATGACAAGGTCATGTAGCATTTTTCTGACAAAGGCATGGAGCATTGTGATGACAAGGGTGATGGAGCACTGTGATGCCAAGCGTCACGGAGCATTGTGATTACAGGGGACATGGAACATTGGGATGACATGAGCATGGATCTTGTGATGACAAGTGTCATGGAGTATTTTGATGAGAAGAGTCCAGGATCATTGTGTTGTCAGGGGTCATGGAGCATTGTGATTACTGTGGTCATGGAGCATTGTGATGACAGGGGTCATGGAGCATTGTGATGAGAAGTTCATGGAGCATTGAGCTGCAAATATTCATGGAGTATTGAGATGACAAGGGAATGGAGCATTTTGATGACAAGGTCCTGGAGCATTGTGATGAGCGGACCATGGAGCCTTGTGATGACAATTATCATGGAGCATTCTCACTAAAAGAGGCATGGGGCATTGTGATTACAGGGGTCTTGGAGCATTGTGATGACAAGTGCTAATAGCATTGTGATGAGAAGGCCATGGAGCATTCTGATAACATGCATCATGGAGCTTTGTGATGACAAGGGCATGGAACATTGTGATTACAGGGTTCTTGGAGTATTGTGATGAAAACGGCATGGATCATTGTGGTGAAAAAGGCATGGAGCCTTGTCATGACAGGGTTCAAGGAGCATACTGACGACAAGTGTCAGGCAACATTGTGATGACATGTGTATTGAACATTGTGATGACAAAGTTTATGGAGCATTGTGATCAGAAGACCATTGATAATTGTGATGACGAGCGTCATTGGGCATTGTGATGACAAGTGTTATGGAACACTGTGATCACTAGGGTTTGGAGCATGGTAATGACAGAGGTCATGGAGCATTTTGATTTCATTGTGATGACAAGAGCATGAAGCATTATGATGATGGGCATGGTGCATTGTGATGACAGGGTTCATGGTGTTTTGAGATGAAAAGGGGCATGGAACATTGGCCTGACAAGTTTCATGGATTATTGTGATGGCAGCGGGCATGGCACATTGTGATGACAAGGGCATGGAACATTGTGATGACAAGGTCACGGAGTATTGTGAAGACAGGTGTCAGGGAGCATTGTGATGACATAGGTCATGGTCCATTGTGATGACAATGGCATGAAGCATTGTGATGCCATGTGTCATGGAGGATTGTGATGACAAAGGTGATGGAACATTGTGATGACAAGGGCTTGGAGCATTGTGATGACAAGGGCCATTGAGAATTTTGATGACCAGGTCGTGAAGCATTGAGATTACAAGCGCATGGAGCTTGCTATGACAGGGGTCATGGAGCATTGCGATGACAAGTGCATGGAGAATTGTGATGACAAGAGCATGTAACATTGTGATGAGAAATGTCATGTAGCATTGTTATGAGGAGGACGTGGAGAAATGTGATGACAAGGGACTTGGAGCATTGTGATGATCAGGGAATGGATCATTGTGATGGCGAGACCGTGGAGCATAGTGATGAGAAGTCCATGGATTATGTTGATGACGAGTGTCATGGAGCACTCTAATTACAAGAGCCATGGAGCATTGTGATTACAGGTGTCGTGGAGCATTGTGATGACAGGGGTCATGGAGCATTGTGATGACAAGTGTCATGGAGCATTGTGATGACAAGCTTGTGGAGTATTGTGATGACATTTGGATGGAGCATTGTGATGAAAAAGGCATGGAGTCTTTTTATGAGAGTGTTCAAGGAGCATTCTGACGACAAATGTCAGGGAGCATTGTGATGACAAGTGTATTGAGCATTGTGATGACAATGGTCATGGCACATTGTGATGACAAGGGCATGGAGTATTGTGATGACAGGCATCATGGAGCGTTGTGATGACAAGTGCTATGGAACATTGTGATCACAAGCATTTAGAGCGTTGTGATGAAAGTGGTCATGGATCATTTTGATTTCAAGGAGCATGGAGCATTGTGATGCCAAGATCATGAAGCAATGTGATCCCAAGGTTCATGGAGGATTGTGATGACAAGCGCATGGAGCTTTGTGGTGACAATGTCTTGTAACATTTTGCTGAAAAAGGCATGGAGCATTGTGATTACAGGAGTCTTGGAGCATTGAGATGAAAAGGGCATGGATCATTGTATGAAAAAGGCATGGAGCATTGTCATGACATGGTTCAAGTGCATACTGATGGCAAGTGCCAGGGAGCATTGTGATGACAAGTGTATTGTGCATTGTGATGACAAAGGTCATGGAGCATTGTGGTGACAAGGGCATGGAGTATTGTGATGACAGGCATCATGGAGCATTGTGATGACAAGTGTTATGGAACATTGTGATCACAAGGGTTTGGATCATAGTGATGACAGAGTTCATGGATCATTTTGATTTCAAGGAGCATGGAGCATTGTGATGACAAGGGCATGAAGCAATGTGATCCCAAGGTTCATGGAGGATTGTGATGACAAGTGCATGGAACATTGTGATGACAAGGTCATGTAGCATTTTTCTGACAAAGGCATGGAGCATTGTGATGACAAGGGTGATGGAGCACTGTGATGCCAAGCGTCACGGAGCATTGTGATTACAGGGGACATGGAACATTGGGATGACATGAGCATGGATCTTGTGATGACAAGTGTCATGGAGTATTTTGATGAGAAGAGTCCAGGATCATTGTGTTGTCAGGGGTCATGGAGCATTGTGATTACTGTGGTCATGGAGCATTGTGATGACAGGGGTCATGGAGCATTGTGATGAGAAGGTCATGGAGCATTGAGCTGCAAATATTCATGGAGTATTGAGATGACAAGGGAATGGAGCATTTTGATGACAAGGTCCTGGAGCATTGTGATGAGCGGACCATGGAGCCTTGTGATGACAATTATCATGGAGCATTCTCACTAAAAGAGGCATGGGGCATTGTGATTACAGGGGTCTTGGAGCATTGTGATGACAAGTGCTAATAGCATTGTGATGAGAAGGCCATGGAGCATTCTGATAACATGCATCATGGAGCTTTGTGATGACAAGGGCATGGAACATTGTGATTACAGGGTTTTTGGAGTATTGTGATGAAAACGGCATGGATCATTGTGGTGAAAAAGGCATGGAGCCTTGTCATGACAGGGTTCAAGGAGCATACTGACGACAAGTGTCAGGCAACATTGTGATGACAAGTGTATTGAGCATTGTGATGACAAAGTTTATGGAGCATTGTGATGAGAAGACCATTGATAATTGTGATGACGAGCGTCATTGGGCATTGTGATGACAAGTGTTATGGAACACTGTGATCACTAGGGTTTGGAGCATGGTAATGACAGAGGTCATGGAGCATTTTGATTTCATTGTGATGACAAGAGCATGAAGCATTATGATGATGGGCATGGTGCATTGTGATGACAGGGTTCATGGTGTTTTGAGATGAAAAGGGGCATGGAGCATTGGCCTGACAAGTTTCATGGATTATTGTGATGACAGTGGGCATGGCACATTGTGATGACAAGGGCATGGAACACTGTGATGACAAGGTCACGGAGTATTGTGAAGACAGGTGTCAGGGAGCATTGTGATGACATAGGTCATGGTCCATTGTGATGACAATGGCATGAAGCATTGTGATGCCATGTGTCATGGAGGATTGTGATGACAAAGGTGATGGAACATTGTGATGACAAGGGCTTGGAGCATTGTGATGACAAGGGCCATTGAGAATTTTGATGACCAGGTCGTGAAGCATTGAGATTACAAGCGCATGGAGCTTGCTATGACAGGGGTCATGGAGCATTGCGATGACAAGTGCATGGAGAATTGTGATGACAAGAGCATGTAACATTGTGATGAGAAATGTCATGTAGCATTGTTATGAGGAGGACGTGGAGAAATGTGATGACAAGGGACTTGGAGCATTGTGATGATCAGGGAATGGATCATTGTGATGGCGAGACCGTGGAGCATAGTGATGAGAAGTCCATGGATTATGTTGATGACGAGTGTCATGGAGCACTCTAATTACAAGAGCCATGGAGCATTGTGATTACAGGTGTCGTGGAGCATTGTGATGACAGGGGTCATGGAGCATTGTGATGACAAGTGTCATGGAGCATTGTGATGACAAGCTTGTGGAGTATTGTGATGACATTTGGATGGAGCATTGTGATGAAAAAGGCATGGAGTCTTTTTATGAGAGTGTTCAAGGAGCATTCTGACGACAAATGTCAGGGAGCATTGTGATGACAAGTGTATTGAGCATTGTGATGACAATGGTCATGGCACATTGTGATGACAAGGGCATGGAGTATTGTGATGACAGGCATCATGGAGCGTTGTGATGACAAGTGCTATGGAACATTGTGATCACAAGCATTTAGAGCGTTGTGATGAAAGTGGTCATGGATCATTTTGATTTCAAGGAGCATGGAGCATTGTGATGCCAAGATCATGAAGCAATGTGATCCCAAGGTTCATGGAGGATTGTGATGACAAGCGCATGGAGCTTTGTGGTGACAATGTCTTGTAACATTTTGCTGAAAAAGGCATGGAGCATTGTGATTACAGGAGTCTTGGAGCATTGAGATGAAAAGGGCATGGATCATTGTATGAAAAAGGCATGGAGCATTGTCATGACATGGTTCAAGTGCATACTGATGGCAAGTGCCAGGGAGCATTGTGATGACAAGTGTATTGTGCATTGTGATGACAAAGGTCATGGAGCATTGTGGTGACAAGGGCATGGAGTATTGTGATGACAGGCATCATGGAGCATTGTGATGACAAGTGTTATGGAACATTGTGATCACAAGGGTTTGGATCATAGTGATGACAGAGTTCATGGATCATTTTGATTTCAAGGAGCATGGAGCATTGTGATGACAAGGGCATGAAGCAATGTGATCCCAAGGTTCATGGAGGATTGTGATGACAAGTGCATGGAACATTGTGATGACAAGGTCATGTAGCATTTTTCTGACAAAGGCATGGAGCATTGTGATGACAAGGGTGATGGAGCACTGTGATGCCAAGCGTCACGGAGCATTGTGATTACAGGGGACATGGAACATTGGGATGACATGAGCATGGATCTTGTGATGACAAGTGTCATGGAGTATTTTGATGAGAAGAGTCCAGGATCATTGTGTTGTCAGGGGTCATGGAGCATTGTGATTACTGTGGTCATGGAGCATTGTGATGACAGGGGTCATGGAGCATTGTGATGAGAAGGTCATGGAGCATTGAGCTGCAAATATTCATGGAGTATTGAGATGACAAGGGAATGGAGCATTTTGATGACAAGGTCCTGGAGCATTGTGATGAGCGGACCATGGAGCCTTGTGATGACAATTATCATGGAGCATTCTCACTAAAAGAGGCATGGGGCATTGTGATTACAGGGGTCTTGGAGCATTGTGATGACAAGTGCTAATAGCATTGTGATGAGAAGGCCATGGAGCATTCTGATAACATGCATCATGGAGCTTTGTGATGACAAGGGCATGGAACATTGTGATTACAGGGTTTTTGGAGTATTGTGATGAAAACGGCATGGATCATTGTGGTGAAAAAGGCATGGAGCCTTGTCATGACAGGGTTCAAGGAGCATACTGACGACAAGTGTCAGGCAACATTGTGATGACAAGTGTATTGAGCATTGTGATGACAAAGTTTATGGAGCATTGTGATGAGAAGACCATTGATAATTGTGATGACGAGCGTCATTGGGCATTGTGATGACAAGTGTTATGGAACACTGTGATCACTAGGGTTTGGAGCATGGTAATGACAGAGGTCATGGAGCATTTTGATTTCATTGTGATGACAAGAGCATGAAGCATTATGATGATGGGCATGGTGCATTGTGATGACAGGGTTCATGGTGTTTTGAGATGAAAAGGGGCATGGAGCATTGGCCTGACAAGTTTCATGGATTATTGTGATGACAGTGGGCATGGCACATTGTGATGACAAGGGCATGGAACACTGTGATGACAAGGTCACGGAGTATTGTGAAGACAGGTGTCAGGGAGCATTGTGATGACATAGGTCATGGTCCATTGTGATGACAATGGCATGAAGCATTGTGATGCCATGTGTCATGGAGGATTGTGATGACAAAGGTGATGGAACATTGTGATGACAAGGGCTTGGAGCATTGTGATGACAAGGGCCATTGAGAATTTTGATGACCAGGTCGTGAAGCATTGAGATTACAAGCGCATGGAGCTTGCTATGACAGGGGTCATGGAGCATTGCGATGACAAGTGCATGGAGAATTGTGATGACAAGAGCATGTAACATTGTGATGAGAAATGTCATGTAGCATTGTTATGAGGAGGACGTGGAGAAATGTGATGACAAGGGACTTGGAGCATTGTGATGATCAGGGAATGGATCATTGTGATGGCGAGACCGTGGAGCATAGTGATGAGAAGTCCATGGATTATGTTGATGACGAGTGTCATGGAGCACTCTAATTACAAGAGCCATGGAGCATTGTGATTACAGGTGTCGTGGAGCATTGTGATGACAGGGGTCATGGAGCATTGTGATGACAAGTGTCATGGAGCATTGTGATGACAAGCTTGTGGAGTATTGTGATGACATTTGGATGGAGCATTGTGATGAAAAAGGCATGGAGTCTTTTTATGAGAGTGTTCAAGGAGCATTCTGACGACAAATGTCAGGGAGCATTGTGATGACAAGTGTATTGAGCATTGTGATGACAATGGTCATGGCACATTGTGATGACAAGGGCATGGAGTATTGTGATGACAGGCATCATGGAGCGTTGTGATGACAAGTGCTATGGAACATTGTGATCACAAGCATTTAGAGCGTTGTGATGAAAGTGGTCATGGATCATTTTGATTTCAAGGAGCATGGAGCATTGTGATGCCAAGATCATGAAGCAATGTGATCCCAAGGTTCATGGAGGATTGTGATGACAAGCGCATGGAGCTTTGTGGTGACAATGTCTTGTAACATTTTGCTGAAAAAGGCATGGAGCATTGTGATTACAGGAGTCTTGGAGCATTGAGATGAAAAGGGCATGGATCATTGTATGAAAAAGGCATGGAGCATTGTCATGACATGGTTCAAGTGCATACTGATGGCAAGTGCCAGGGAGCATTGTGATGACAAGTGTATTGTGCATTGTGATGACAAAGGTCATGGAGCATTGTGGTGACAAGGGCATGGAGTATTGTGATGACAGGCATCATGGAGCATTGTGATGACAAGTGTTATGGAACATTGTGATCACAAGGGTTTGGATCATAGTGATGACAGAGTTCATGGATCATTTTGATTTCAAGGAGCATGGAGCATTGTGATGACAAGGGCATGAAGCAATGTGATCCCAAGGTTCATGGAGGATTGTGATGACAAGTGCATGGAACATTGTGATGACAAGGTCATGTAGCATTTTTCTGACAAAGGCATGGAGCATTGTGATGACAAGGGTGATGGAGCACTGTGATGCCAAGCGTCACGGAGCATTGTGATTACAGGGGACATGGAACATTGGGATGACATGAGCATGGATCTTGTGATGACAAGTGTCATGGAGTATTTTGATGAGAAGAGTCCAGGATCATTGTGTTGTCAGGGGTCATGGAGCATTGTGATTACTGTGGTCATGGAGCATTGTGATGACAGGGGTCATGGAGCATTGTGATGAGAAGGTCATGGAGCATTGAGCTGCAAATATTCATGGAGTATTGAGATGACAAGGGAATGGAGCATTTTGATGACAAGGTCCTGGAGCATTGTGATGAGCGGACCATGGAGCCTTGTGATGACAATTATCATGGAGCATTCTCACTAAAAGAGGCATGGGGCATTGTGATTACAGGGGTCTTGGAGCATTGTGATGACAAGTGCTAATAGCATTGTGATGAGAAGGCCATGGAGCATTCTGATAACATGCATCATGGAGCTTTGTGATGACAAGGGCATGGAACATTGTGATTACAGGGTTTTTGGAGTATTGTGATGAAAACGGCATGGATCATTGTGGTGAAAAAGGCATGGAGCCTTGTCATGACAGGGTTCAAGGAGCATACTGACGACAAGTGTCAGGCAACATTGTGATGACAAGTGTATTGAGCATTGTGATGACAAAGTTTATGGAGCATTGTGATGAGAAGACCATTGATAATTGTGATGACGAGCGTCATTGGGCATTGTGATGACAAGTGTTATGGAACACTGTGATCACTAGGGTTTGGAGCATGGTAATGACAGAGGTCATGGAGCATTTTGATTTCATTGTGATGACAAGAGCATGAAGCATTATGATGATGGGCATGGTGCATTGTGATGACAGGGTTCATGGTGTTTTGAGATGAAAAGGGGCATGGAGCATTGGCCTGACAAGTTTCATGGATTATTGTGATGACAGTGGGCATGGCACATTGTGATGACAAGGGCATGGAACACTGTGATGACAAGGTCACGGAGTATTGTGAAGACAGGTGTCAGGGAGCATTGTGATGACATAGGTCATGGTCCATTGTGATGACAATGGCATGAAGCATTGTGATGCCATGTGTCATGGAGGATTGTGATGACAAAGGTGATGGAACATTGTGATGACAAGGGCTTGGAGCATTGTGATGACAAGGGCCATTGAGAATTTTGATGACCAGGTCGTGAAGCATTGAGATTACAAGCGCATGGAGCTTGCTATGACAGGGGTCATGGAGCATTGCGATGACAAGTGCATGGAGAATTGTGATGACAAGAGCATGTAACATTGTGATGAGAAATGTCATGTAGCATTGTTATGAGGAGGACGTGGAGAAATGTGATGACAAGGGACTTGGAGCATTGTGATGATCAGGGAATGGATCATTGTGATGGCGAGACCGTGGAGCATAGTGATGAGAAGTCCATGGATTATGTTGATGACGAGTGTCATGGAGCACTCTAATTACAAGAGCCATGGAGCATTGTGATTACAGGTGTCGTGGAGCATTGTGATGACAGGGGTCATGGAGCATTGTGATGACAAGTGTCATGGAGCATTGTGATGACAAGCTTGTGGAGTATTGTGATGACATTTGGATGGAGCATTGTGATGAAAAAGGCATGGAGTCTTTTTATGAGAGTGTTCAAGGAGCATTCTGACGACAAATGTCAGGGAGCATTGTGATGACAAGTGTATTGAGCATTGTGATGACAATGGTCATGGCACATTGTGATGACAAGGGCATGGAGTATTGTGATGACAGGCATCATGGAGCGTTGTGATGACAAGTGCTATGGAACATTGTGATCACAAGCATTTAGAGCGTTGTGATGAAAGTGGTCATGGATCATTTTGATTTCAAGGAGCATGGAGCATTGTGATGCCAAGATCATGAAGCAATGTGATCCCAAGGTTCATGGAGGATTGTGATGACAAGCGCATGGAGCTTTGTGGTGACAATGTCTTGTAACATTTTGCTGAAAAAGGCATGGAGCATTGTGATTACAGGAGTCTTGGAGCATTGAGATGAAAAGGGCATGGATCATTGTATGAAAAAGGCATGGAGCATTGTCATGACATGGTTCAAGTGCATACTGATGGCAAGTGCCAGGGAGCATTGTGATGACAAGTGTATTGAGTATTGTGATGAAAAAGGGCATGGAGCATTGTGATGACAAGGGCATGGATTATTGTGATGACAGGCCTCATGGAGCGTTGTGATGACAATTGTTATGGAACATTGTGATCACAAGGGTTTGGAGCATTGTGATGACAGAGGTCATGGATCATTTTGATTTCAAGGAGCATGGAGCATTGTGATGTCAAGGGCATGAAGCAATGTGATCCCAAGGTTCATGGAGGATTGTGATGACAAGTGCATGGAACATTGTGATGACAAGGTCATGTAGCATTTTTCTGACAAAGGCATGGAGCATTGTGATGACAAGGGTGATGGAGCACTGTGATGCCAAGCGTCACGGAGCATTGTGATTACAGGGGACATGGAACATTGGGATGACATGAGCATGGATCTTGTGATGACAAGTGTCATGGAGTATTTTGATGAGAAGAGTCCAGGATCATTGTGTTGTCAGGGGTCATGGAGCATTGTGATTACTGTGGTCATGGAGCATTGTGATGACAGGGGTCATGGAGCATTGTGATGAGAAGGTCATGGAGCATTGAGCTGAAAATATTCATGGAGTATTGAGATGACAAGGGAATGGAGCATTTTGATGACAAGGTCCTGGAGCATTGTGATGAGCGGACCATGGAGCCTTGTGATGACAATTATCATGGAGCATTCTCACTAAAAGAGGCATGGGGCATTGTGATTACAGAGGTCTTGGAGCATTGTGATGACAAGTGCTAATAGCATTGTGATGAGAAGGCCATGGAGCATTCTGATAACATGCATCATGGAGCTTTGTGATGACAAGGGCATGGAACATTGTGATTACAGGGTTCTTGGAGTATTGTGATGAAAACGGCATGGATCATTGTGGTGAAAAAGGCATGGAGCCTTGTCATGACAGGGTTCAAGGAGCATACTGACGACAAGTGTCAGGCAACATTGTGATGACAAGTGTATTGAGCATTGTGATGACAAAGTTTATGGAGCATTGTGATGAGAAGACCATTGATAATTGTGATGACGAGCGTCATTGGGCATTGTGATGACAAGTGTTATGGAACACTGTGATCACTAGGGTTTGGAGCATGGTAATGACAGAGGTCATGGAGCATTTTGATTTCATTGTGATGACAAGAGCATGAAGCATTATGATGATGGGCATGGTGCATTGTGATGAGAGGGTTCATGGAGCATTGAGATGAAAAGCGGCAAGGAGCATTGTGATTATAGGGGTCTTGGAGCATTGTGATGAGAAGGCCATGGAGCATTATGATGAGAAGACCATGGAGCATACTGATGACATGCGTCATGGAGCTTTGTGATGAAAAGGGCACGGAGCATTGTGATTACAGGGGTCTTGGAGCATTGTGATGACAAGGGTCATGGAGCCATGTGATGACAAGGCAGTGGAACACGGTGATGGTAGGTTTCATGGAGCATTGTTATGACAGTGATAATGGAGCATTGTGATGATAAGGTTATGGAGCATTGGTCTGAAAAGTTTCACGGATTATTGTGATGAGATTGGGCATGGAGCATTGTGATGACAACGGCACGGAACACTGTGATACATGGGTCATGGAGGATTGTAGTGACAAGGGCATGGAGCATTGTGATGAGAAGGGCATCGTGCGTTGTGATGACAAGCGTCATGGAGCGTTTTGATGACAAGGGCATGGAACAATGTGATGAGAGTGTTCATGGAGCATTGTGATGACAATGGCATGGGGCATTGTGATACCAAGGGTCATGGAGCTTTGGAATGAAAAATGTCATGGAGCATTTTGATGACAAGGTCGTGGTGCATTGTGATGAGAAGGCCATGGAGCATTGTGATGAGAAGGCCATGGAGCATACTGATGACATGAGTCATGGAGCTTTGTGATGACAACGTCATGGGGCCTTTTGATTACAGGTGTCTTGAAACATTGTGATGAAACGGGCATGGATCATTGTGATGAAAAAGGCATGGAGCCTTGTGATGACAGGGTTCAAGGAGCATACTGACGAAAAGTGGCAGGGAGCATTGTGATGACAAGTTTATTGAGCTTTGTGATGACAAAGTTCATGGAGCATTGTGATGAGAAGACCATGGATAATTGTAATGACGAGCGTCATGGGGCGATGCGATAACAAGTGTTATGGAACATTGTGATCACAAGGGTTTGGAGCATTGTGAAGACAGAGATCATGGAGCATTTTGATTTCATTGTGAGGACAATAGCATGAAGCATTATGATGAAGGGCATGGTGCATTGTGATGACAGGGTTCATGGTGTTTTGAGATGAAAAGGGGCATGGAGCATTGGTCTGACAAGTTTCATGGATTATTGTGATGACAGTGGGCATGGCACATTGTGATGACAAGGGCATGGAACATTGTGATGACAAGGTCACGGAGTATTGTGAAGACAGGTGTCAGGGAGCATTGTGATGACATAGGTCATGGTCCATTGTGATGACAATGGCATGAAGCATTGTGATGCCATGTGTCATGGAGGATTGTGATGACAAAGGTAATGGAGCATTGTGATGACAAGGGCTTGGAGCATTGTGATGACAAGGGTCATTGAGAATTTTGATGACAAGTTCGTTAAGCATTGAGATTACAAGCGCCTGGAGCTTGCTCTGACAGGGTTCATGGAGCATTGTGATGACAAGTACATGGACACTTGTGATGTCAAGAGCATGAAGCATTGTGATGAGTAGTGTCATGGAACATTGTGATGAAAAGGACGTGGGGAATTTTGATGACAAAGGACATGTAGCATTGTGATGACCAGGGCATGGAGCATTGTGATGGCAAAATCGTGGAGCATTGTGATGAGAAGACCATGGAAAATTGTAATGACGAGCGTCATGGAGCACTGTAATGACAAGGGGCATGAAGCATTGTGATGATAGGTGTCATAGAGCATTGTGATGACAGGGGTCATGGAGCATTCTGATGACAAGGCTCATGGAGCATTCTGATGACAAGCTTGTGGAGTATTGTGATGACAATGGCATGGAGCATTGTGATGAAAAGGGCATGGAGCATTGTGATGAAAAAGGCATGGAGACTTTTCATGATAGGTTTCAAGGAGCATTTTGACGACAAGTGTCAGGGAGCATTGTGATGACATGTGTATTGAGGATTGTGATGACAAAGTTCATGGAGCATTGTGATGACAAGTGCATGGAGTATTGTGATGAAAGGAATCATGGAGCATTTTGATGACAAGTGTTATGGAACATTGTGATCACAAGGGTTTGGAGCATTGTGATGACAGAGGTCATGGATCATTTTGATTTCAAGGAGCATGGAGCATTGTGATGACAAAGGCATGAAGTAATGTGATGCCAATGTTCATGGAGGATTGTCAATGACAATGGTAAAGAAGTATTGTGATGTCAAGCGCATGGAGCATTGTGATGACAAGTCTTGTAGCATTTTGCTGACATAGGCATGGAACATTGTGATGACAAGGGTCATGGTACACTGCGATGACAATTGTCAGAGAGCATTGTGATTAGAGGGTTTATGGAACATTGTGATGACAAATGTCATGGAGCATTGTGATGAGAAGAACAAGGATAATTGTGATGATGAGCGTCATGGGGCGTTGTGATGACAAGTGATATGGAACATTTTGATCACAAGGGTATGGAGCATTGTGATGACAGAGGTCATGGAGCATGTTGATTTCATTGTGATGACAATAGCATGAAGCATTATGATGATGGGCATGGTGCATTGTGATGACAGGGTTCATGGAGAATTGAGATGACAAGGGCATGGAGCATTGTGATGAGAAAGCCATGGAGCATTCTGATGACATGTGTCATGGAGCATTGCGATGACAAGTGCATGGAGAATTGTGATGACAAGAGCATGTAACATTGTGATGAGAAATGTCATGTAGCATTGTTATGAGGAGGACGTGGAGAAATGTGATGACAAGGGACTTGGAGCATTGTGATGATCAGGGAATGGATCATTGTGATGGCGAGACCGTGGAGCATAGTGATGAGAAGTCCATGGATTATGTTGATGACGAGTGTCATGGAGCACTCTAATTACAAGAGCCATGGAGCATTGTGATTACAGGTGTCGTGGAGCATTGTGATGACAGGGGTCATGGAGCATTGTGATGACAAGTGTCATGGAGCATTGTGATGACAAGCTTGTGGAGTATTGTGATGACATTTGGATGGAGCATTGTGATGAAAAAGGCATGGAGTCTTTTTATGAGAGTGTTCAAGGAGCATTCTGACGACAAATGTCAGGGAGCATTGTGATGACAAGTGTATTGAGCATTGTGATGGCAATGGTCATGGCACATTGTGATGACAAGGGCATGGAGTATTGTGATGACAGGCATCATGGAGCGTTGTGATGACAAGTGTTATGGAACATTGTGATCACAAGCATTTAGAGCGTTGTGATGAAAGTGGTCATGGATCATTTTGATTTCAAGGAGCATGGAGCATTGTGATGCCAAGATCATGAAGCAATGTGATCCCAAGGTTCATGGAGGATTGTGATGACAAGCGCATGGAGCTTTGTGGTGACAATGTCTTGTAACATTTTGCTGAAAAAGGCATGGAGCATTGTGATTACAGGAGTCTTGGAGCATTGAGATGAAAAGGGCATGGATCATTGTATGAAAAAGGCATGGAGCATTGTCATGACATGGTTCAAGTGCATACTGATGGCAAGTGCCAGGGAGCATTGTGATGACAAGTGTATTGTGCATTGTGATGACAAAGGTCATGGAGCATTGTGGTGACAAGGGCATGGAGTATTGTGATGACAGGCATCATGGAGCATTGTGATGACAAGTGTTATGGAACATTGTGATCACAAGGGTTTGGATCATAGTGATGACACAGTTCATGGATCATTTTGATTTCAAGGAGCATGGAGCATTGTGATGACAAGGGCATGAAGCAATGTGATCCCAAGGTTCATGGAGGATTGTGATGACAAGTGCATGGAACATTGTGATGACAAGGTCATGTAGCATTTTTCTGACAAAGGCATGGAGCATTGTGATGACAAGGGTGATGGAGCACTGTGATGCCAAGCGTCACGGAGCATTGTGATTACAGGGGACATGGAACATTGGGATGACATGAGCATGGATCTTGTGATGACAAGTGTCATGGAGTATTTTGATGAGAAGAGTCCAGGATCATTGTGTTGTCAGGGGTCATGGAGCATTGTGATTACTGTGGTCATGGAGCATTGTGATGACAGGGGTCATGGAGCATTGTGATGAGAAGTTCATGGAGCATTGAGCTGCAAATATTCATGGAGTATTGAGATGACAAGGGAATGGAGCATTTTGATGACAAGGTCCTGGAGCATTGTGATGAGCGGACCATGGAGCCTTGTGATGACAATTATCATGGAGCATTCTCACTAAAAGAGGCATGGGGCATTGTGATTACAGGGGTCTTGGAGCATTGTGATGACAAGTGCTAATAGCATTGTGATGAGAAGGCCATGGAGCATTCTGATAACATGCATCATGGAGCTTTGTGATGACAAGGGCATGGAACATTGTGATTACAGGGTTCTTGGAGTATTGTGATGAAAACGGCATGGATCATTGTGGTGAAAAAGGCATGGAGCCTTGTCATGACAGGGTTCAAGGAGCATACTGACGACAAGTGTCAGGCAACATTGTGATGACAAGTGTATTGAGCATTGTGATGACAAAGTTTATGGAGCATTGTGATGAGAAGACCATTGATAATTGTGATGACGAGCGTCATTGGGCATTGTGATGACAAGTGTTATGGAACACTGTGATCACTAGGGTTTGGAGCATGGTAATGACAGAGGTCATGGAGCATTTTGATTTCATTGTGATGACAAGAGCATGAAGCATTATGATGATGGGCATGGTGCATTGTGATGACAGGGTTCATGGTGTTTTGAGATGAAAAGGGGCATGGAGCATTGGCCTGACAAGTTTCATGGATTATTGTGATGACAGTGGGCATGGCACATTGTGATGACAAGGGCATGGAACACTGTGATGACAAGGTCACGGAGTATTGTGAAGACAGGTGTCAGGGAGCATTGTGATGACATAGGTCATGGTCCATTGTGATGACAATGGCATGAAGCATTGTGATGCCATGTGTCATGGAGGATTGTGATGACAAAGGTGATGGAACATTGTGATGACAAGGGCTTGGAGCATTGTGATGACAAGGGCCATTGAGAATTTTGATGACCAGGTCGTGAAGCATTGAGATTACAAGCGCATGGAGCTTGCTATGACAGGGGTCATGGAGCATTGCGATGACAAGTGCATGGAGAATTGTGATGACAAGAGCATGTAACATTGTGATGAGAAATGTCATGTAGCATTGTTATGAGGAGGACGTGGAGAAATGTGATGACAAGGGACTTGGAGCATTGTGATGATCAGGGAATGGATCATTGTGATGGCGAGACCGTGGAGCATAGTGATGAGAAGTCCATGGATTATGTTGATGACGAGTGTCATGGAGCACTCTAATTACAAGAGCCATGGAGCATTGTGATTACAGGTGTCGTGGAGCATTGTGATGACAGGGGTCATGGAGCATTGTGATGACAAGTGTCATGGAGCATTGTGATGACAAGCTTGTGGAGTATTGTGATGACATTTGGATGGAGCATTGTGATGAAAAAGGCATGGAGTCTTTTTATGAGAGTGTTCAAGGAGCATTCTGACGACAAATGTCAGGGAGCATTGTGATGACAAGTGTATTGAGCATTGTGATGACAATGGTCATGGCACATTGTGATGACAAGGGCATGGAGTATTGTGATGACAGGCATCATGGAGCGTTGTGATGACAAGTGCTATGGAACATTGTGATCACAAGCATTTAGAGCGTTGTGATGAAAGTGGTCATGGATCATTTTGATTTCAAGGAGCATGGAGCATTGTGATGCCAAGATCATGAAGCAATGTGATCCCAAGGTTCATGGAGGATTGTGATGACAAGCGCATGGAGCTTTGTGGTGACAATGTCTTGTAACATTTTGCTG
Source organism: Mesoplodon mirus (assembly GCF_964341445.2). NCBI lineage: Eukaryota > Metazoa > Chordata > Mammalia > Artiodactyla > Ziphiidae > Mesoplodon > Mesoplodon mirus. The sequence goes on from NC_138976.1 coordinate 100,866,563, forward strand.
AAAAAGGCATGGAGCATTGTGATTACAGGAGTCTTGGAGCATTGAGATGAAAAGGGCATGGATCATTGTATGAAAAAGGCATGGAGCATTGTCATGACATGGTTCAAGTGCATACTGATGGCAAGTGCCAGGGAGCATTGTGATGACAAGTGTATTGTGCATTGTGATGACAAAGGTCATGGAGCATTGTGGTGACAAGGGCATGGAGTATTGTGATGACAGGCATCATGGAGCATTGTGATGACAAGTGTTATGGAACATTGTGATCACAAGGGTTTGGATCATAGTGATGACACAGTTCATGGATCATTTTGATTTCAAGGAGCATGGAGCATTGTGATGACAAGGGCATGAAGCAATGTGATCCCAAGGTTCATGGAGGATTGTGATGACAAGTGCATGGAACATTGTGATGACAAGGTCATGTAGCATTTTTCTGACAAAGGCATGGAGCATTGTGATGACAAGGGTGATGGAGCACTGTGATGCCAAGCGTCACGGAGCATTGTGATTACAGGGGACATGGAACATTGGGATGACATGAGCATGGATCTTGTGATGACAAGTGTCATGGAGTATTTTGATGAGAAGAGTCCAGGATCATTGTGTTGTCAGGGGTCATGGAGCATTGTGATTACTGTGGTCATGGAGCATTGTGATGACAGGGGTCATGGAGCATTGTGATGAGAAGTTCATGGAGCATTGAGCTGCAAATATTCATGGAGTATTGAGATGACAAGGGAATGGAGCATTTTGATGACAAGGTCCTGGAGCATTGTGATGAGCGGACCATGGAGCCTTGTGATGACAATTATCATGGAGCATTCTCACTAAAAGAGGCATGGGGCATTGTGATTACAGGGGTCTTGGAGCATTGTGATGACAAGTGCTAATAGCATTGTGATGAGAAGGCCATGGAGCATTCTGATAACATGCATCATGGAGCTTTGTGATGACAAGGGCATGGAACATTGTGATTACAGGGTTCTTGGAGTATTGTGATGAAAACGGCATGGATCATTGTGGTGAAAAAGGCATGGAGCCTTGTCATGACAGGGTTCAAGGAGCATACTGACGACAAGTGTCAGGCAACATTGTGATGACATGTGTATTGAACATTGTGATGACAAAGTTTATGGAGCATTGTGATGAGAAGACCATTGATAATTGTGATGACGAGCGTCATTGGGCATTGTGATGACAAGTGTTATGGAACACTGTGATCACTAGGGTTTGGAGCATGGTAATGACAGAGGTCATGGAGCATTTTGATTTCATTGTGATGACAAGAGCATGAAGCATTATGATGATGGGCATGGTGCATTGTGATGACAGGGTTCATGGTGTTTTGAGATGAAAAGGGGCATGGAACATTGGCCTGACAAGTTTCATGGATTATTGTGATGGCAGCGGGCATGGCACATTGTGATGACAAGGGCATGGAACATTGTGATGACAAGGTCACGGAGTATTGTGAAGACAGGTGTCAGGGAGCATTGTGATGACATAGGTCATGGTCCATTGTGATGACAATGGCATGAAGCATTGTGATGCCATGTGTCATGGAGGATTGTGATGACAAAGGTGATGGAACATTGTGATGACAAGGGCTTGGAGCATTGTGATGACAAGGGCCATTGAGAATTTTGATGACCAGGTCGTGAAGCATTGAGATTACAAGCGCATGGAGCTTGCTATGACAGGGGTCATGGAGCATTGCGATGACAAGTGCATGGAGAATTGTGATGACAAGAGCATGTAACATTGTGATGAGAAATGTCATGTAGCATTGTTATGAGGAGGACGTGGAGAAATGTGACGACAAGGGACTTGGAGCATTGTGATGATCAGGGAATGGATCATTGTGATGGCGAGACCGTGGAGCATAGTGATGAGAAGTCCATGGATTATGTTGATGACGAGTGTCATGGAGCACTCTAATTACAAGAGCCATGGAGCATTGTGATTACAGGTGTCGTGGAGCATTGTGATGACAGGGGTCATGGAGCATTGTGATGACAAGTGTCATGGAGCATTGTGATGACAAGCTTGTGGAGTATTGTGATGACATTTGGATGGAGCATTGTGATGAAAAAGGCATGGAGTCTTTTTATGAGAGTGTTCAAGGAGCATTCTGACGACAAATGTCAGGGAGCATTGTGATGACAAGTGTATTGAGCATTGTGATGGCAATGGTCATGGCACATTGTGATGACAAGGGCATGGAGTATTGTGATGACAGGCATCATGGAGCGTTGTGATGACAAGTGTTATGGAACATTGTGATCACAAGCATTTAGAGCGTTGTGATGAAAGTGGTCATGGATCATTTTGATTTCAAGGAGCATGGAGCATTGTGATGCCAAGATCATGAAGCAATGTGATCCCAAGGTTCATGGAGGATTGTGATGACAAGCGCATGGAGCTTTGTGGTGACAATGTCTTGTAACATTTTGCTGAAAAAGGCATGGAGCATTGTGATTACAGGAGTCTTGGAGCATTGAGATGAAAAGGGCATGGATCATTGTATGAAAAAGGCATGGAGCATTGTCATGACATGGTTCAAGTGCATACTGATGGCAAGTGCCAGGGAGCATTGTGATGACAAGTGTATTGTGCATTGTGATGACAAAGGTCATGGAGCATTGTGGTGACAAGGGCATGGAGTATTGTGATGACAGGCATCATGGAGCATTGTGATGACAAGTGTTATGGAACATTGTGATCACAAGGGTTTGGATCATAGTGATGACACAGTTCATGGATCATTTTGATTTCAAGGAGCATGGAGCATTGTGATGACAAGGGCATGAAGCAATGTGATCCCAAGGTTCATGGAGGATTGTGATGACAAGTGCATGGAACATTGTGATGACAAGGTCATGTAGCATTTTTCTGACAAAGGCATGGAGCATTGTGATGACAAGGGTGATGGAGCACTGTGATGCCAAGCGTCACGGAGCATTGTGATTACAGGGGACATGGAACATTGGGATGACATGAGCATGGATCTTGTGATGACAAGTGTCATGGAGTATTTTGATGAGAAGAGTCCAGGATCATTGTGTTGTCAGGGGTCATGGAGCATTGTGATTACTGTGGTCATGGAGCATTGTGATGACAGGGGTCATGGAGCATTGTGATGAGAAGGTCATGGAGCATTGAGCTGCAAATATTCATGGAGTATTGAGATGACAAGGGAATGGAGCATTTTGATGACAAGGTCCTGGAGCATTGTGATGAGCGGACCATGGAGCCTTGTGATGACAATTATCATGGAGCATTCTCACTAAAAGAGGCATGGGGCATTGTGATTACAGAGGTCTTGGAGCATTGTGATGACAAGTGCTAATAGCATTGTGATGAGAAGGCCATGGAGCATTCTGATAACATGCATCATGGAGCTTTGTGATGACAAGGGCATGGAACATTGTGATTACAGGGTTCTTGGAGTATTGTGATGAAAACGGCATGGATCATTGTGGTGAAAAAGGCATGGAGCCTTGTCATGACAGGGTTCAAGGAGCATACTGACGACAAGTGTCAGGCAACATTGTGATGACAAGTGTATTGAGCATTGTGATGACAAAGTTTATGGAGCATTGTGATGAGAAGACCATTGATAATTGTGATGACGAGCGTCATTGGGCATTGTGATGACAAGTGTTATGGAACACTGTGATCACTAGGGTTTGGAGCATGGTAATGACAGAGGTCATGGAGCATTTTGATTTCATTGTGATGACAAGAGCATGAAGCATTATGATGATGGGCATGGTGCATTGTGATGAGAGGGTTCATGGAGCATTGAGATGAAAAGCGGCAAGGAGCATTGTGATTATAGGGGTCTTGGAGCATTGTGATGAGAAGGCCATGGAGCATTATGATGAGAAGACCATGGAGCATACTGATGACATGCGTCATGGAGCTTTGTGATGAAAAGGGCACGGAGCATTGTGATTACAGGGGTCTTGGAGCATTGTGATGACAAGGGTCATGGAGCCATGTGATGACAAGGCAGTGGAACACGGTGATGGTAGGTTTCATGGAGCATTGTTATGACAGTGATAATGGAGCATTGTGATGATAAGGTTATGGAGCATTGGTCTGAAAAGTTTCACGGATTATTGTGATGAGATTGGGCATGGAGCATTGTGATGACAACGGCACGGAACACTGTGATACATGGGTCATGGAGGATTGTAGTGACAAGGGCATGGAGCATTGTGATGAGAAGGGCATCGTGCGTTGTGATGACAAGCGTCATGGAGCGTTTTGATGACAAGGGCATGGAACAATGTGATGAGAGTGTTCATGGAGCATTGTGATGACAATGGCATGGGGCATTGTGATACCAAGGGTCATGGAGCTTTGGAATGAAAAATGTCATGGAGCATTTTGATGACAAGGTCGTGGTGCATTGTGATGAGAAGGCCATGGAGCATTGTGATGAGAAGGCCATGGAGCATACTGATGACATGAGTCATGGAGCTTTGTGATGACAACGTCATGGGGCCTTTTGATTACAGGTGTCTTGAAACATTGTGATGAAACGGGCATGGATCATTGTGATGAAAAAGGCATGGAGCCTTGTGATGACAGGGTTCAAGGAGCATACTGACGAAAAGTGGCAGGGAGCATTGTGATGACAAGTTTATTGAGCTTTGTGATGACAAAGTTCATGGAGCATTGTGATGAGAAGACCATGGATAATTGTAATGACGAGCGTCATGGGGCGATGCGATAACAAGTGTTATGGAACATTGTGATCACAAGGGTTTGGAGCATTGTGAAGACAGAGATCATGGAGCATTTTGATTTCATTGTGAGGACAATAGCATGAAGCATTATGATGAAGGGCATGGTGCATTGTGATGACAGGGTTCATGGTGTTTTGAGATGAAAAGGGGCATGGAGCATTGGTCTGACAAGTTTCATGGATTATTGTGATGACAGTGGGCATGGCACATTGTGATGACAAGGGCATGGAACATTGTGATGACAAGGTCACGGAGTATTGTGAAGACAGGTGTCAGGGAGCATTGTGATGACATAGGTCATGGTCCATTGTGATGACAATGGCATGAAGCATTGTGATGCCATGTGTCATGGAGGATTGTGATGACAAAGGTAATGGAGCATTGTGATGACAAGGGCTTGGAGCATTGTGATGACAAGGGTCATTGAGAATTTTGATGACAAGTTCGTTAAGCATTGAGATTACAAGCGCCTGGAGCTTGCTCTGACAGGGTTCATGGAGCATTGTGATGACAAGTACATGGACACTTGTGATGTCAAGAGCATGAAGCATTGTAATGAGTAGTGTCATGGAACATTGTGATGAAAAGGACGTGGGGAATTTTGATGACAAAGGACATGTAGCATTGTGATGACCAGGGCATGGAGCATTGTGATGGCAAAATCGTGGAGCATTGTGATGAGAAGACCATGGAAAATTGTAATGACGAGCGTCATGGAGCACTGTAATGACAAGGGGCATGAAGCATTGTGATGATAGGTGTCATAGAGCATTGTGATGACAGGGGTCATGGAGCATTCTGATGACAAGGCTCATGGTGCATTCTGATGACAAGCTTGTGGAGTATTGTGATGACAATGGCATGGAGCATTGTGATGAAAAGGGCATGGAGCATTGTGATGAAAAAGGCATGGAGACTTTTCATGATAGGTTTCAAGGAGCATTTTGACGACAAGTGTCAGGGAGCATTGTGATGACATGTGTATTGAGGATTGTGATGACAAAGTTCATGGAGCATTGTGATGACAAGTGCATGGAGTATTGTGATGAAAGGAATCATGGAGCATTTTGATGACAAGTGTTATGGAACATTGTGATCACAAGGGTTTGGAGCATTGTGATGACAGAGGTCATGGATCATTTTGATTTCAAGGAGCATGGAGCATTGTGATGACAAAGGCATGAAGTAATGTGATGCCAATGTTCATGGAGGATTGTCAATGACAATGGTAAAGAAGTATTGTGATGTCAAGCGCATGGAGCATTGTGATGACAAGTCTTGTAGCATTTTGCTGACATAGGCATGGAACATTGTGATGACAAGGGTCATGGTACACTGCGATGACAATTGTCAGAGAGCATTGTGATTAGAGGGTTTATGGAACATTGTGATGACAAATGTCATGGAGCATTGTGATGAGAAGAACAAGGATAATTGTGATGATGAGCGTCATGGGGCGTTGTGATGACAAGTGATATGGAACATTTTGATCACAAGGGTATGGAGCATTGTGATGACAGAGGTCATGGAGCATGTTGATTTCATTGTGATGACAATAGCATGAAGCATTATGATGATGGGCATGGTGCATTGTGATGACAGGGTTCATGGAGAATTGAGATGACAAGGGCATGGAGCATTGTGATGAGAAAGCCATGGAGCATTCTGATGACATGTGTCATGGAGCATTGCGATGACAAGTGCATGGAGAATTGTGATGACAAGAGCATGTAACATTGTGATGAGAAATGTCATGTAGCATTGTTATGAGGAGGACGTGGAGAAATGTGATGACAAGGGACTTGGAGCATTGTGATGATCAGGGAATGGATCATTGTGATGGCGAGACCGTGGAGCATAGTGATGAGAAGTCCATGGATTATGTTGATGACGAGTGTCATGGAGCACTCTAATTACAAGAGCCATGGAGCATTGTGATTACAGGTGTCGTGGAGCATTGTGATGACAGGGGTCATGGAGCATTGTGATGACAAGTGTCATGGAGCATTGTGATGACAAGCTTGTGGAGTATTGTGATGACATTTGGATGGAGCATTGTGATGAAAAAGGCATGGAGTCTTTTTATGAGAGTGTTCAAGGAGCATTCTGACGACAAATGTCAGGGAGCATTGTGATGACAAGTGTATTGAGCATTGTGATGACAATGGTCATGGCACATTGTGATGACAAGGGCATGGAGTATTGTGATGACAGGCATCATGGAGCGTTGTGATGACAAGTGTTATGGAACATTGTGATCACAAGCATTTAGAGCGTTGTGATGAAAGTGGTCATGGATCATTTTGATTTCAAGGAGCATGGAGCATTGTGATGCCAAGATCATGAAGCAATGTGATCCCAAGGTTCATGGAGGATTGTGATGACAAGCGCATGGAGCTTTGTGGTGACAATGTCTTGTAACATTTTGCTGAAAAAGGCATGGAGCATTGTGATTACAGGAGTCTTGGAGCATTGAGATGAAAAGGGCATGGATCATTGTATGAAAAAGGCATGGAGCATTGTCATGACATGGTTCAAGTGCATACTGATGGCAAGTGCCAGGGAGCATTGTGATGACAAGTGTATTGTGCATTGTGATGACAAAGGTCATGGAGCATTGTGGTGACAAGGGCATGGAGTATTGTGATGACAGGCATCATGGAGCATTGTGATGACAAGTGTTATGGAACATTGTGATCACAAGGGTTTGGATCATAGTGATGACACAGTTCATGGATCATTTTGATTTCAAGGAGCATGGAGCATTGTGATGACAAGGGCATGAAGCAATGTGATCCCAAGGTTCATGGAGGATTGTGATGACAAGTGCATGGAACATTGTGATGACAAGGTCATGTAGCATTTTTCTGACAAAGGCATGGAGCATTGTGATGACAAGGGTGATGGAGCACTGTGATGCCAAGCGTCACGGAGCATTGTGATTACAGGGGACATGGAACATTGGGATGACATGAGCATGGATCTTGTGATGACAAGTGTCATGGAGTATTTTGATGAGAAGAGTCCAGGATCATTGTGTTGTCAGGGGTCATGGAGCATTGTGATTACTGTGGTCATGGAGCATTGTGATGACAGGGGTCATGGAGCATTGTGATGAGAAGGTCATGGAGCATTGAGCTGAAAATATTCATGGAGTATTGAGATGACAAGGGAATGGAGCATTTTGATGACAAGGTCCTGGAGCATTGTGATGAGCGGACCATGGAGCCTTGTGATGACAATTATCATGGAGCATTCTCACTAAAAGAGGCATGGGGCATTGTGATTACAGGGGTCTTGGAGCATTGTGATGACAAGTGCTAATAGCATTGTGATGAGAAGGCCATGGAGCATTCTGATAACATGCATCATGGAGCTTTGTGATGACAAGGGCATGGAACATTGTGATTACAGGGTTCTTGGAGTATTGTGATGAAAACGGCATGGATCATTGTGGTGAAAAAGGCATGGAGCCTTGTCATGACAGGGTTCAAGGAGCATACTGACGACAAGTGTCAGGCAACATTGTGATGACAAGTGTATTGAGCATTGTGATGACATAGTTTATGGAGCATTGTGATGAGAAGACCATTGATAATTGTGATGACGAGCGTCATTGGGCATTGTGATGACAAGTGTTATGGAACACTGTGATCACTAGGGTTTGGAGCATGGTAATGACAGAGGTCATGGAGCATTTTGATTTCATTGTGATGACAAGAGCATGAAGCATTATGATGATGGGCATGGTGCATTGTGATGACAGGGTTCATGGTGTTTTGAGATGAAAAGGGGCATGGAGCATTGGCCTGACAAGTTTCATGGATTATTGTGATGACAGTGGGCATGGCACATTGTGATGACAAGGTCACGGAGTATTGTGAAGACAGGTGTCAGGGAGCATTGTGATGACATAGGTCATGGTCCATTGTGATGACAATGGCATGAAGCATTGTGATGCCATGTGTCATGGAGGATTGTGATGACAAAGGTGATGGAACATTGTGATGACAAGGGCTTGGAGCATTGTGATGACAAGGGCCATTGAGAATTTTGATGACCAGGTCGTGAAGCATTGAGATTACAAGCGCATGGAGCTTGCTATGACAGGGGTCATGGAGCATTGCGATGACAAGTGCATGGAGAATTGTGATGACAAGAGCATGTAACATTGTGATGAGAAATGTCATGTAGCATTGTTATGAGGAGGACGTGAAGAAATGTGATGACAAGGGACTTGGAGCATTGTGATGATCAGGGAATGGATCATTGTGATGGCGAGACCGTGGAGCATAGTGATGAGAAGTCCATGGATTATGTTGATGACGAGTGTCATGGAGCACTCTAATTACAAGAGCCATGGAGCATTGTGATTACAGGTGTCGTGGAGCATTGTGATGACAGGGGTCATGGAGCATTGTGATGACAAGTGTCATGGAGCATTGTGATGACAAGCTTGTGGAGTATTGTGATGACATTTGGATGGAGCTTTGTGATGAAAAAGGCATGGAGTCATTTTATGAGAGTGTTCAAGGAGCATTCTGACGACAAATGTCAGGGAGCATTGTGATGACAAGTGTATTGAGCATTGTGATGACAATGGTCATGGCACATTGTGATGACAAGGGCATGGAGTATTGTGATGACAGGCATCATGGAGCGTTGTGATGACAAGTGTTATGGAACATTGTGATCACAAGCATTTAGAGCGTTGTGATGAAAGTGGTCATGGATCATTTTGATTTCAAGGAGCATGGAGCATTGTGATGCCAAGATCATGAAGCAATGTGATCCCAAGGTTCATGGAGGATTGTGATGACAAGCGCATGGAGCTTTGTGGTGACAATGTCTTGTAACATTTTGCTGAAAAAGGCATGGAGCATTGTGATTACAGGAGTCTTGGAGCATTGAGATGAAAAGGGCATGGATCATTGTATGAAAAAGGCATGGAGCATTGTCATGACATGGTTCAAGTGCATACTGATGGCAAGTGCCAGGGAGCATTGTGATGACAAGTGTATTGTGCATTGTGATGACAAAGGTCATGGAGCATTGTGGTGACAAGGGCATGGAGTATTGTGATGACAGGCATCATGGAGCATTGTGATGACAAGTGTTATGGAACATTGTGATCACAAGGGTTTGGATCATAGTGATGACAGAGTTCATGGATCATTTTGATTTCAAGGAGCATGGAGCATTGTGATGACAAGGGCATGAAGCAATGTGATCCCAAGGTTCATGGAGGATTGTGATGACAAGTGCATGGAACATTGTGATGACAAGGTCATGTAGCATTTTTCTGACAAAGGCATGGAGCATTGTGATGACAAGGGTGATGGAGCACTGTGATGCCAAGCGTCACGGAGCATTGTGATTACAGGGGACATGGAACATTGGGATGACATGAGCATGGATCTTGTGATGACAAGTGTCATGGAGTATTTTGATGAGAAGAGTCCAGGATCATTGTGTTGTCAGGGGTCATGGAGCATTGTGATTACTGTGGTCATGGAGCATTGTGATGACAGGGGTCATGGAGCATTGTGATGAGAAGGTCATGGAGCATTGAGCTGCAAATATTCATGGAGTATTGAGATGACAAGGGAATGGAGCATTTTGATGACAAGGTCCTGGAGCATTGTGATGAGCGGACCATGGAGCCTTGTGATGACAATTATCATGGAGCATTCTCACTAAAAGAGGCATGGGGCATTGTGATTACAGGGGTCTTGGAGCATTGTGATGACAAGTGCTAATAGCATTGTGATGAGAAGGCCATGGAGCATTCTGATAACATGCATCATGGAGCTTTGTGATGACAAGGGCATGGAACATTGTGATTACAGGGTTCTTGGAGTATTGTGATGAAAACGGCATGGATCATTGTGGTGAAAAAGGCATGGAGCCTTGTCATGACAGGGTTCAAGGAGCATACTGACGACAAGTGTCAGGCAACATTGTGATGACATGTGTATTGAACATTGTGATGACAAAGTATATGGAGCATTGTGATGAGAAGACCATTGATAATTGTGATGACGAGCGTCATTGGGCATTGTGATGACAAGTGTTATGGAACACTGTGATCACTAGGGTTTGGAGCATGGTAATGACAGAGGTCATGGAGCATTTTGATTTCATTGTGATGACAAGAGCATGAAGCATTATGATGATGGGCATGGTGCATTGTGATGACAGGGTTCATGGTGTTTTGAGATGAAAAGGGGCATGGAGCATTGGCCTGACAAGTTTCATGGATTATTGTGATGACAGCGGGCATGGCACATTGTGATGACAAGGGCATGGAACATTGTGATGACAAGGTCACGGAGTATTGTGAAGACAGGTGTCAGGGAGCATTGTGATGACATAGGTCATGGTCCATTGTGATGACAATGGCATGAAGCATTGTGATGCCATGTGTCATGGAGGATTGTGATGACAAAGGTGATGGAACATTGTGATGACAAGGGCTTGGAGCATTGTGATGACAAGGGCCATTGAGAATTTTGATGACCAGGTCGTGAAGCATTGAGATTACAAGCGCATGGAGCTTGCTATGACAGGGGTCATGGAGCATTGCGATGACAAGTGCATGGAGAATTGTGATGAGAAGAACATGTAACATTGTGATGAGAAATGTCATGTAGCATTGTTATGAGGAGGACGTGGAGAAATGTGACGACAAGGGACTTGGAGCATTGTGATGATCAGGGAATGGATCATTGTGATGGCGAGACCGTGGAGCATAGTGATGAGAAGTCCATGGATTATGTTGATGACGAGTGTCATGGAGCACTCTAATTACAAGAGCCATGGAGCATTGTGATTACAGGTGTCGTGGAGCATTGTGATGACAGGGGTCATGGAGCATTGTGATGACAAGTGTCATGGAGCATTGTGATGACAAGCTTGTGGAGTATTGTGATGACATTTGGATGGAGCATTGTGATGAAAAAGGCATGGAGTCTTTTTATGAGAGTGTTCAAGGAGCATTCTGACGACAAATGTCAGGGAGCATTGTGATGACAAGTGTATTGAGCATTGTGATGACAATGGTCATGGCACATTGTGATGACAAGGGCATGGAGTATTGTGATGACAGGCATCATGGAGCGTTGTGATGACAAGTGTTATGGAACATTGTGATCACAAGCATTTAGAGCGTTGTGATGAAAGTGGTCATGGATCATTTTGATTTCAAGGAGCATGGAGCATTGTGATGCCAAGATCATGAAGCAATGTGATCCCAAGGTTCATGGAGGATTGTGATGACAAGCGCATGGAGCTTTGTGGTGACAATGTCTTGTAACATTTTGCTGAAAAAGGCATGGAGCATTGTGATTACAGGAGTCTTGGAGCATTGAGATGAAAAGGGCATGGATCATTGTATGAAAAAGGCATGGAGCATTGTCATGACATGGTTCAAGTGCATACTGATGGCAAGTGCCAGGGAGCATTGTGATGACAAGTGTATTGTGCATTGTGATGACAAAGGTCATGGAGCATTGTGGTGACAAGGGCATGGAGTATTGTGATGACAGGCATCATGGAGCATTGTGATGACAAGTGTTATGGAACATTGTGATCACAAGGGTTTGGATCATAGTGATGACACAGTTCATGGATCATTTTGATTTCAAGGAGCATGGAGCATTGTGATGACAAGGGCATGAAGCAATGTGATCCCAAGGTTCATGGAGGATTGTGATGACAAGTGCATGGAACATTGTGATGACAAGGTCATGTAGCATTTTTCTGACAAAGGCATGGAGCATTGTGATGACAAGGGTGATGGAGCACTGTGATGCCAAGCGTCACGGAGCATTGTGATTACAGGGGACATGGAACATTGGGATGACATGAGCATGGATCTTGTGATGACAAGTGTCATGGAGTATTTTGATGAGAAGAGTCCAGGATCATTGTGTTGTCAGGGGTCATGGAGCATTGTGATTACTGTGGTCATGGAGCATTGTGATGACAGGGGTCATGGAGCATTGTGATGAGAAGGTCATGGAGCATTGAGCTGCAAATATTCATGGAGTATTGAGATGACAAGGGAATGGAGCATTTTGATGACAAGGTCCTGGAGCATTGTGATGAGCGGACCATGGAGCCTTGTGATGACAATTATCATGGAGCATTCTCACTAAAAGAGGCATGGGGCATTGTGATTACAGGGGTCTTGGAGCATTGTGATGACAAGTGCTAATAGCATTGTGATGAGAAGGCCATGGAGCATTCTGATAACATGCATCATGGAGCTTTGTGATGACAAGGGCATGGAACATTGTGATTACAGGGTTCTTGGAGTATTGTGATGAAAACGGCATGGATCATTGTGGTGAAAAAGGCATGGAGCCTTGTCATGACAGGGTTCAAGGAGCATACTGACGACAAGTGTCAGGCAACATTGTGATGACAAGTGTATTGAGCATTGTGATGACATAGTTTATGGAGCATTGTGATGAGAAGACCATTGATAATTGTGATGACGAGCGTCATTGGGCATTGTGATGACAAGTGTTATGGAACACTGTGATCACTAGGGTTTGGAGCATGGTAATGACAGAGGTCATGGAGCATTTTGATTTCATTGTGATGACAAGAGCATGAAGCATTATGATGATGGGCATGGTGCATTGTGATGACAGGGTTCATGGTGTTTTGAGATGAAAAGGGGCATGGAGCATTGGCCTGACAAGTTTCATGGATTATTGTGATGACAGCGGGCATGGCACATTGTGATGACAAGGGCATGGAACATTGTGATGACAAGGTCACGGAGTATTGTGAAGACAGGTGTCAGGGAGCATTGTGATGACATAGGTCATGGTCCATTGTGATGACAATGGCATGAAGCATTGTGATGCCATGTGTCATGGAGGATTGTGATGACAAAGGTGATGGAACATTGTGATGACAAGGGCTTGGAGCATTGTGATGACAAGGGCCATTGAGAATTTTGATGACCAGGTCGTGAAGCATTGAGATTACAAGCGCATGGGGCTTGCTATGACAGGGGTCATGGAGCATTGCGATGACAAGTGCATGGAGAATTGTGATGAGAAGAACATGTAACATTGTGATGAGAAATGTCATGTAGCATTGTTATGAGGAGGACGTGGAGAAATGTGACGACAAGGGACTTGGAGCATTGTGATGATCAGGGAATGGATCATTGTGATGGCGAGAACGTGGAGCATAGTGATGAGAAGTCCATGGATTATGTTGATGACGAGTGTCATGGAGCACTCTAATTACAAGAGCCATGGAGCATTGTGATTACAGGTGTCGTGGAGCATTGTGATGACAGGGGTCATGGAGCATTGTGATGACAAGTGTCATGGAGCATTGTGATGACAAGCTTGTGGAGTATTGTGATGACATTTGGATGGAGCATTGTGATGAAAAAGGCATGGAGTCTTTTTATGAGAGTGTTCAAGGAGCATTCTGACGACAAATGTCAGGGAGCATTGTGATGACAAGTGTATTGAGCATTGTGATGACAATGGTCATGGCACATTGTGATGACAAGGGCATGGAGTATTGTGATGACAGGCATCATGGAGCGTTGTGATGACAAGTGTTATGGAACATTGTGATCACAAGCATTTAGAGCGTTGTGATGAAAGTGGTCATGGATCATTTTGATTTCAAGGAGCATGGAGCATTGTGATGCCAAGATCATGAAGCAATGTGATCCCAAGGTTCATGGAGGATTGTGATGACAAGCGCATGGAGCTTTGTGGTGACAATGTCTTGTAACATTTTGCTGAAAAAGGCATGGAGCATTGTGATTACAGGAGTCTTGGAGCATTGAGATGAAAAGGGCATGGATCATTGTATGAAAAAGGCATGGAGCATTGTCATGACATGGTTCAAGTGCATACTGATGGCAAGTGCCAGGGAGCATTGTGATGACAAGTGTATTGTGCATTGTGATGACAAAGGTCATGGAGCATTGTGGTGACAAGGGCATGGAGTATTGTGATGACAGGCATCATGGAGCATTGTGATGACAAGTGTTATGGAACATTGTGATCACAAGGGTTTGGATCATAGTGATGACACAGTTCATGGATCATTTTGATTTCAAGGAGCATGGAGCATTGTGATGACAAGGGCATGAAGCAATGTGATCCCAAGGTTCATGGAGGATTGTGATGACAAGTGCATGGAACATTGTGATGACAAGGTCATGTAGCATTTTTCTGACAAAGGCATGGAGCATTGTGATGACAAGGGTGATGGAGCACTGTGATGCCAAGCGTCACGGAGCATTGTGATTACAGGGGACATGGAACATTGGGATGACATGAGCATGGATCTTGTGATGACAAGTGTCATGGAGTATTTTGATGAGAAGAGTCCAGGATCATTGTGTTGTCAGGGGTCATGGAGCATTGTGATTACTGTGGTCATGGAGCATTGTGATGACAGGGGTCATGGAGCATTGTGATGAGAAGGTCATGGAGCATTGAGCTGCAAATATTCATGGAGTATTGAGATGACAAGGGAATGGAGCATTTTGATGACAAGGTCCTGGAGCATTGTGATGAGCGGACCATGGAGCCTTGTGATGACAATTATCATGGAGCATTCTCACTAAAAGAGGCATGGGGCATTGTGATTACAGGGGTCTTGGAGCATTGTGATGACAAGTGCTAATAGCATTGTGATGAGAAGGCCATGGAGCATTCTGATAACATGCATCATGGAGCTTTGTGATGACAAGGGCATGGAACATTGTGATTACAGGGTTCTTGGAGTATTGTGATGAAAACGGCATGGATCATTGTGGTGAAAAAGGCATGGAGCCTTGTCATGACAGGGTTCAAGGAGCATACTGACGACAAGTGTCAGGCAACATTGTGATGACAAGTGTATTGAGCATTGTGATGACATAGTTTATGGAGCATTGTGATGAGAAGACCATTGATAATTGTGATGACGAGCGTCATTGGGCATTGTGATGACAAGTGTTATGGAACACTGTGATCACTAGGGTTTGGAGCATGGTAATGACAGAGGTCATGGAGCATTTTGATTTCATTGTGATGACAAGAGCATGAAGCATTATGATGATGGGCATGGTGCATTGTGATGACAGGGTTCATGGTGTTTTGAGATGAAAAGGGGCATGGAGCATTGGCCTGACAAGTTTCATGGATTATTGTGATGACAGTGGGCATGGCACATTGTGATGACAAGGGCATGGAACATTGTGATGACAAGGTCACGGAGTATTGTGAAGACAGGTGTCAGGGAGCATTGTGATGACATAGGTCATGGTCCATTGTGATGACAATGGCATGAAGCATTGTGATGCCATGTGTCATGGAGGATTGTGATGACAAAGGTGATGGAACATTGTGATGACAAGGGCTTGGAGCATTGTGATGACAAGGGCCATTGAGAATTTTGATGACCAGGTCGTGAAGCATTGAGATTACAAGCGCATGGAGCTTGCTATGACAGGGGTCATGGAGCATTGCGATGACAAGTGCATGGAGAATTGTGATGACAAGAGCATGTAACATTGTGATGAGAAATGTCATGTAGCATTGTTATGAGGAGGACGTGGAGAAATGTGATGACAAGGGACTTGGAGCATTGTGATGATCAGGGAATGGATCATTGTGATGGCGAGACCGTGGAACATAGTGATGAGAAGTCCATGGATTATGTTGATGACGAGTGTCATGGAGCACTCTAATTACAAGAGCCATGGAGCATTGTGATTACAGGTGTCGTGGAGCATTGTGATGACAGGGGTCATGGAGCATTGTGATGACAAGTGTCATGGAGCATTGTGATGACAAGCTTGTGGAGTATTGTGATGACATTTGGATGGAGCATTGTGATGAAAAAGGCATGGAGTCTTTTTATGAGAGTGTTCAAGGAGCATTCTGACGACAAATGTCAGGGAGCATTGTGATGACAAGTGTATTGAGCATTGTGATGACAATGGTCATGGCACATTGTGATGACAAGGGCATGGAGTATTGTGATGACAGGCATCATGGAGCGTTGTGATGACAAGTGTTATGGAACATTGTGATCACAAGCATTTAGAGCGTTGTGATGAAAGTGGTCATGGATCATTTTGATTTCAAGGAGCATGGAGCATTGTGATGCCAAGATCATGAAGCAATGTGATCCCAAGGTTCATGGAGGATTGTGATGACAAGCGCATGGAGCTTTGTGGTGACAATGTCTTGTAACATTTTGCTGAAAAAGGCATGGAGCATTGTGATTACAGGAGTCTTGGAGCATTGAGATGAAAAGGGCATGGATCATTGTATGAAAAAGGCATGGAGCATTGTCATGACATGGTTCAAGTGCATACTGATGGCAAGTGCCAGGGAGCATTGTGATGACAAGTGTATTGTGCATTGTGATGACAAAGGTCATGGAGCATTGTGGTGACAAGGGCATGGAGTATTGTGATGACAGGCATCATGGAGCATTGTGATGACAAGTGTTATGGAACATTGTGATCACAAGGGTTTGGATCATAGTGATGACACAGTTCATGGATCATTTTGATTTCAAGGAGCATGGAGCATTGTGATGACAAGGGCATGAAGCAATGTGATCCCAAGGTTCATGGAGGATTGTGATGACAAGTGCATGGAACATTGTGATGACAAGGTCATGTAGCATTTTTCTGACAAAGGCATGGAGCATTGTGATGACAAGGGTGATGGAGCACTGTGATGCCAAGCGTCACGGAGCATTGTGATTACAGGGGACATGGAACATTGGGATGACATGAGCATGGATCTTGTGATGACAAGTGTCATGGAGTATTTTGATGAGAAGAGTCCAGGATCATTGTGTTGTCAGGGGTCATGGAGCATTGTGATTACTGTGGTCATGGAGCATTGTGATGACAGGGGTCATGGAGCATTGTGATGAGAAGGTCATGGAGCATTGAGCTGCAAATATTCATGGAGTATTGAGATGACAAGGGAATGGAGCATTTTGATGACAAGGTCCTGGAGCATTGTGATGAGCGGACCATGGAGCCTTGTGATGACAATTATCATGGAGCATTCTCACTAAAAGAGGCATGGGGCATTGTGATTACAGGGGTCTTGGAGCATTGTGATGACAAGTGCTAATAGCATTGTGATGAGAAGGCCATGGAGCATTCTGATAACATGCATCATGGAGCTTTGTGATGACAAGGGCATGGAACATTGTGATTACAGGGTTCTTGGAGTATTGTGATGAAAACGGCATGGATCATTGTGGTGAAAAAGGCATGGAGCCTTGTCATGACAGGGTTCAAGGAGCATACTGACGACAAGTGTCAGGCAACATTGTGATGACAAGTGTATTGAGCATTGTGATGACAAAGTTTATGGAGCATTGTGATGAGAAGACCATTGATAATTGTGATGACGAGCGTCATTGGGCATTGTGATGACAAGTGTTATGGAACACTGTGATCACTAGGGTTTGGAGCATGGTAATGACAGAGGTCATGGAGCATTTTGATTTCATTGTGATGACAAGAGCATGAAGCATTATGATGATGGGCATGGTGCATTGTGATGACAGGGTTCATGGTGTTTTGAGATGAAAAGGGGCATGGAGCATTGGCCTGACAAGTTTCATGGATTATTGTGATGACAGCGGGCATGGCACATTGTGATGACAAGGGCATGGAACACTGTGATGACAAGGTCACGGAGTATTGTGAAGACAGGTGTCAGGGAGCATTGTGATGACATAGGTCATGGTCCATTGTGATGACAATGGCATGAAGCATTGTGATGCCATGTGTCATGGAGGATTGTGATGACAAAGGTGATGGAACATTGTGATGACAAGGGCTTGGAGCATTGTGATGACAAGGGCCATTGAGAATTTTGATGACCAGGTCGTGAAGCATTGAGATTACAAGCGCATGGAGCTTGCTATGACAGGGGTCATGGAGCATTGCGATGACAAGTGCATGGAGAATTGTGATGACAAGAGCATGTAACATTGTGATGAGAAATGTCATGTAGCATTGTTATGAGGAGGACGTGGAGAAATGTGACGACAAGGGACTTGGAGCATTGTGATGATCAGGGAATGGATCATTGTGATGGCGAGACCGTGGAGCATAGTGATGAGAAGTCCATGGATTATGTTGATGACGAGTGTCATGGAGCACTCTAATTACAAGAGCCATGGAGCATTGCGATTACAGGTGTCGTGGAGCATTGTGATGACAGGGGTCATGGAGCATTGTGATGACAAGTGTCATGGAGCATTGTGATGACAAGCTTGTGGAGTATTGTGATGACATTTGGATGGAGCATTGTGATGAAAAAGGCATGGAGTCATATTATGAGAGTGTTCAAGGAGCATTCTGACGACAAATGTCAGGGAGCATTGTGATGACAAGTGTATTGAGCATTGTGATGACAATGGTCATGGCACATTGTGATGACAAGGGCATGGAGTATTGTGATGACAGGCATCATGGAGCGTTGTGATGACAAGTGCTATGGAACATTGTGATCACAAGCATTTAGAGCGTTGTGATGAAAGTGGTCATGGATCATTTTGATTTCAAGGAGCATGGAGCATTGTGATGCCAAGATCATGAAGCAATGTGATCCCAAGGTTCATGGAGGATTGTGATGACAAGCGCATGGAGCTTTGTGGTGACAATGTCTTGTAACATTTTGCTGAAAAAGGCATGGAGCATTGTGATTACAGGAGTCTTGGAGCATTGAGATGAAAAGGGCATGGATCATTGTATGAAAAAGGCATGGAGCATTGTCATGACATGGTTCAAGTGCATACTGATGGCAAGTGCCAGGGAGCATTGTGATGACAAGTGTATTGTGCATTGTGATGACAAAGGTCATGGAGCATTGTGGTGACAAGGGCATGGAGTATTGTGATGACAGGCATCATGGAGCATTGTGATGACAAGTGTTATGGAACATTGTGATCACAAGGGTTTGGATCATAGTGATGACACAGTTCATGGATCATTTTGATTTCAAGGAGCATGGAGCATTGTGATGACAAGGGCATGAAGCAATGTGATCCCAAGGTTCATGGAGGATTGTGATGACAAGTGCATGGAACATTGTGATGACAAGGTCATGTAGCATTTTTCTGACAAAGGCATGGAGCATTGTGATGACAAGGGTGATGGAGCACTGTGATGCCAAGCGTCACGGAGCATTGTGATTACAGGGGACATGGAACATTGGGATGACATGAGCATGGATCTTGTGATGACAAGTGTCATGGAGTATTTTGATGAGAAGAGTCCAGGATCATTGTGTTGTCAGGGGTCATGGAGCATTGTGATTACTGTGGTCATGGAGCATTGTGATGACAGGGGTCATGGAGCATTGTGATGAGAAGGTCATGGAGCATTGAGCTGCAAATATTCATGGAGTATTGAGATGACAAGGGAATGGAGCATTTTGATGACAAGGTCCTGGAGCATTGTGATGAGCGGACCATGGAGCCTTGTGATGACAATTATCATGGAGCATTCTCACTAAAAGAGGCATGGGGCATTGTGATTACAGGGGTCTTGGAGCATTGTGATGACAAGTGCTAATAGCATTGTGATGAGAAGGCCATGGAGCATTCTGATAACATGCATCATGGAGCTTTGTGATGACAAGGGCATGGAACATTGTGATTACAGGGTTCTTGGAGTATTGTGATGAAAACGGCATGGATCATTGTGGTGAAAAAGGCATGGAGCCTTGTCATGACAGGGTTCAAGGAGCATACTGACGACAAGTGTCAGGCAACATTGTGATGACATGTGTATTGAACATTGTGATGACAAAGTTTATGGAGCATTGTGATGAGAAGACCATTGATAATTGTGATGACGAGCGTCATTGGGCATTGTGATGACAAGTGTTATGGAACACTGTGATCACTAGGGTTTGGAGCATGGTAATGACAGAGGTCATGGAGCATTTTGATTTCATTGTGATGACAAGAGCATGAAGCATTATGATGATGGGCATGGTGCATTGTGATGACAGGGTTCATGGTGTTTTGAGATGAAAAGGGGCATGGAACATTGGCCTGACAAGTTTCATGGATTATTGTGATGACAGCGGGCATGGCACATTGTGATGACAAGGGCATGGAACATTGTGATGACAAGGTCACGGAGTATTGTGAAGACAGGTGTCAGGGAGCATTGTGATGACATAGGTCATGGTCCATTGTGATGACAATGGCATGAAGCATTGTGATGCCATGTGTCATGGAGGATTGTGATGACAAAGGTGATGGAACATTGTGATGACAAGGGCTTGGAGCATTGTGATGACATGGGCCATTGAGAATTTTGATGACCAGGTCGTGAAGCATTGAGATTACAAGCGCATGGAGCTTGCTATGACAGGGGTCATGGAGCATTGCGATGACAAGTGCATGGAGAATTGTGATGAGAAGAACATGTAACATTGTGATGAGAAATGTCATGTAGCATTGTTATGAGGAGGACGTGGAGAAATGTGACGACAAGGGACTTGGAGCATTGTGATGATCAGGGAATGGATCATTGTGATGGCGAGACCGTGGAGCATAGTGATGAGAAGTCCATGGATTATGTTGATGACGAGTGTCATGGAGCACTCTAATTACAAGAGCCATGGAGCATTGTGATTACAGGTGTCGTGGAGCATTGTGATGACAGGGGTCATGGAGCATTGTGATGACAAGTGTCATGGAGCATTGTGATGACAAGCTTGTGGAGTATTGTGATGACATTTGGATGGAGCATTGTGATGAAAAAGGCATGGAGTCTTTTTATGAGAGTGTTCAAGGAGCATTCTGACGACAAATGTCAGGGAGCATTGTGATGACAAGTGTATTGAGCATTGTGATGACAATGGTCATGGCACATTGTGATGACAAGGGCATGGAGTATTGTGATGACAGGCATCATGGAGCGTTGTGATGACAAGTGTTATGGAACATTGTGATCACAAGCATTTAGAGCGTTGTGATGAAAGTGGTCATGGATCATTTTGATTTCAAGGAGCATGGAGCATTGTGATGCCAAGATCATGAAGCAATGTGATCCCAAGGTTCATGGAGGATTGTGATGACAAGCGCATGGAGCTTTGTGGTGACAATGTCTTGTAACATTTTGCTGAAAAAGGCATGGAGCATTGTGATTACAGGAGTCTTGGAGCATTGAGATGAAAAGGGCATGGATCATTGTATGAAAAAGGCATGGAGCATTGTCATGACATGGTTCAAGTGCATACTGATGGCAAGTGCCAGGGAGCATTGTGATGACAAGTGTATTGTGCATTGTGATGACAAAGGTCATGGAGCATTGTGGTGACAAGGGCATGGAGTATTGTGATGACAGGCATCATGGAGCATTGTGATGACAAGTGTTATGGAACATTGTGATCACAAGGGTTTGGATCATAGTGATGACACAGTTCATGGATCATTTTGATTTCAAGGAGCATGGAGCATTGTGATGACAAGGGCATGAAGCAATGTGATCCCAAGGTTCATGGAGGATTGTGATGACAAGTGCATGGAACATTGTGATGACAAGGTCATGTAGCATTTTTCTGACAAAGGCATGGAGCATTGTGATGACAAGGGTGATGGAGCACTGTGATGCCAAGCGTCACGGAGCATTGTGATTACAGGGGACATGGAACATTGGGATGACATGAGCATGGATCTTGTGATGACAAGTGTCATGGAGTATTTTGATGAGAAGAGTCCAGGATCATTGTGTTGTCAGGGGTCATGGAGCATTGTGATTACTGTGGTCATGGAGCATTGTGATGACAGTGGTCATGGAGCATTGTGATGAGAAGGTCATGGAGCATTGAGCTGAAAATATTCATGGAGTATTGAGATGACAAGGGAATGGAGCATTTTGATGACAAGGTCCTGGAGCATTGTGATGAGCGGACCATGGAGCCTTGTGATGACAATTATCATGGAGCATTCTCACTAAAAGAGGCATGGGGCATTGTGATTACAGGGGTCTTGGAGCATTGTGATGACAAGTGCTAATAGCATTGTGATGAGAAGGCCATGGAGCATTCTGATAACATGCATCATGGAGCTTTGTGATGACAAGGGCATGGAACATTGTGATTACAGGGTTCTTGGAGTATTGTGATGAAAACGGCATGGATCATTGTGGTGAAAAAGGCATGGAGCCTTGTCATGACAGGGTTCAAGGAGCATACTGACGACAAGTGTCAGGCAACATTGTGATGACAAGTGTATTGAGCATTGTGATGACAAAGTTTATGGAGCATTGTGATGAGAAGACCATTGATAATTGTGATGACGAGCGTCATTGGGCATTGTGATGACAAGTGTTATGGAACACTGTGATCACTAGGGTTTGGAGCATGGTAATGACAGAGGTCATGGAGCATTTTGATTTCATTGTGATGACAAGAGCATGAAGCATTATGATGATGGGCATGGTGCATTGTGATGAGAGGGTTCATGGAGCATTGAGATGAAAAGCGGCAAGGAGCATTGTGATTATAGGGGTCTTGGAGCATTGTGATGAGAAGGCCATGGAGCATTATGATGAGAAGACCATGGAGCATACTGATGACATGCGTCATGGAGCTTTGTGATGAAAAGGGCACGGAGCATTGTGATTACAGGGGTCTTGGAGCATTGTGATGACAAGGGTCATGGAGCCATGTGATGACAAGGCAGTGGAACACGGTGATGGTAGGTTTCATGGAGCATTGTTATGACAGTGATAATGGAGCATTGTGATGATAAGGTTATGGAGCATTGGTCTGAAAAGTTTCACGGATTATTGTGATGAGATTGGGCATGGAGCATTGTGATGACAACGGCACGGAACACTGTGATACATGGGTCATGGAGGATTGTAGTGACAAGGGCATGGAGCATTGTGATGAGAAGGGCATCGTGCGTTGTGATGACAAGCGTCATGGAGCGTTTTGATGACAAGGGCATGGAACAATGTGATGAGAGTGTTCATGGAGCATTGTGATGACAATGGCATGGGGCATTGTGATACCAAGGGTCATGGAGCTTTGGAATGAAAAATGTCATGGAGCATTTTGATGACAAGGTCGTGGTGCATTGTGATGAGAAGGCCATGGAGCATTGTGATGAGAAGGCCATGGAGCATACTGATGACATGAGTCATGGAGCTTTGTGATGACAACGTCATGGGGCCTTTTGATTACAGGTGTCTTGAAACATTGTGATGAAACGGGCATGGATCATTGTGATGAAAAAGGCATGGAGCCTTGTGATGACAGGGTTCAAGGAGCATACTGACGAAAAGTGGCAGGGAGCATTGTGATGACAAGTTTATTGAGCTTTGTGATGACAAAGTTCATGGAGCATTGTGATGAGAAGACCATGGATAATTGTAATGACGAGCGTCATGGGGCGATGCGATAACAAGTGTTATGGAACATTGTGATCACAAGGGTTTGGAGCATTGTGAAGACAGAGATCATGGAGCATTTTGATTTCATTGTGAGGACAATAGCATGAAGCATTATGATGAAGGGCATGGTGCATTGTGATGACAGGGTTCATGGTGTTTTGAGATGAAAAGGGGCATGGAGCATTGGTCTGACAAGTTTCATGGATTATTGTGATGACAGTGGGCATGGCACATTGTGATGACAAGGGCATGGAACATTGTGATGACAAGGTCACGGAGTATTGTGAAGACAGGTGTCAGGGAGCATTGTGATGACATAGGTCATGGTCCATTGTGATGACAATGGCATGAAGCATTGTGATGCCATGTGTCATGGAGGATTGTGATGACAAAGGTAATGGAGCATTGTGATGACAAGGGCTTGGAGCATTGTGATGACAAGGGTCATTGAGAATTTTGATGACAAGTTCGTTAAGCATTGAGATTACAAGCGCCTGGAGCTTGCTCTGACAGGGTTCATGGAGCATTGTGATGACAAGTACATGGACACTTGTGATGTCAAGAGCATGAAGCATTGTGATGAGTAGTGTCATGGAACATTGTGATGAAATGGACGTGGGGAATTTTGATGACAAAGGACATGTAGCATTGTGATGACCAGGGCATGGAGCATTGTGATGGCAAAATCGTGGAGCATTGTGATGAGAAGACCATGGAAAATTGTAATGACGAGCGTCATGGGGCACTGTAATGACAAGGGGCATGAAGCATTGTGATGATAGGTGTCATAGAGCATTGTGATGACAGGGGTCATGGAGCATTCTGATGACAAGGCTCATGGAGCATTCTGATGACAAGCTTGTGGAGTATTGTGATGACAATGGCATGGAGCATTGTGATGAAAAGGGCATGGAGCATTGTGATGAAAAAGGCATGGAGACTTTTCATGATAGGTTTCAAGGAGCATTTTGATGACAAGTGTCAGGGAGCATTGTGATGACATGTGTATTGAGGATTGTGATGACAAAGTTCATGGAGCATTGTGATGACAAGTGCATGGAGTATTGTGATGAAAGGAATCATGGAGCGTTTTGATGACAAGTGTTATGGAACATTGTGATCACAAGGGTTTGGAGCATTGTGATGACAGAGGTCATGGATCATTTTGATTTCAAGGAGCATGGAGCATTGTGATGACAAAGGCATGAAGTAATGTGATGCCAATGTTCATGGAGGATTGTCAATGACAATGGTAAAGAAGTATTGTGATGTCAAGCGCATGGAGCATTGTGATGACAAGTCTTGTAGCATTTTGCTGACATAGGCATGGAACATTGTGATGACAAGGGTCATGGTACACTGCGATGACAATTGTCAGAGAGCATTGTGATTAGAGGGTTTATGGAACATTGTGATGACAAATGTCATGGAGCATTGTGATGAGAAGAACAAGGATAATTGTGATGATGAGCGTCATGGGGCGTTGTGATGACAAGTGATATGGAACATTTTGATCACAAGGGTATGGAGCATTGTGATGACAGAGGTCATGGAGCATGTTGATTTCATTGTGATGACAATAGCATGAAGCATTATGATGATGGGCATGGTGCATTGTGATGACAGGGTTCATGGAGAATTGAGATGACAAGGGCATGGAGCATTGTGATGAGAAAGCCATGGAGCATTCTGATGACATGTGTCATGGAGCTTTGAGATGACAACGGCATGGAGCATTGTGAATACAGGGCTCTTGGAGCACTGTGATGACAAGGGTCATGGGGAAGTGTTATGACAAGGCCATGGAATATTGTGATGCCAGGGGTCATGGAGTATTGTTATGACAGGGGCAATGGAGCATTGTGATGAAAAGGGCATGGAACATTGGTCTGAAAAGTTTCATGGATTATTGTGATGAGAGTGTGCATGGAGCACTGTGATGACAAGGGCACGGAACACTGTGATACATGGGTCATGGAGCATTGTAATGAGTAGGGCATGAAGCACTGTGATGAGAAGTGCATCAAGCATTGTGATGACAAGCGTCATGGAGCTTTGTGATGAAAAGGGCATGGAGCAATGTGATAAGAGGGTTCCTGGAGCATTGTGATGACAATGGCATGGAGCATTGTGATGCCAAGGGTCATGGAGGTTTGTGATGACAAAGGTCATGGAGCATTTGGATGACAAGTGTGTGCTGCACTGTGATGAGAAGGGCAGGGAGCATTGTGATGACAGGGTCATGGAGCAATTTGATGAAAAGGGTCATGGAATATTTTGATGACAAGTGTCATGGAACATTGTGATGTCAGGAGTGATGGAGCATTGTGATGATAAGGGCATGTAGCATTGTGATGACAGGGGTCATGGAGCTTTGTGATCACAAGGGCATGGAGCATTGTCATTACAGGGGTCTTGGAGCATTGTGATGAAAAGGGCATGGATCATTGTGATGAAATAACACGGAGCCTTGTCATGACAGGGTTCAAGGCGCATACTGACGACAAGTGTCAGGGAGCATTGTGATGACAAGTGTATTGAGCATTGTGATGACAAAGGCATGGAGCATTGTGATGAGAAGACCATGGATAATTGTGATGAGGAGCATCATGGGGCGTTGTGATGACAAGTGTTATGGAACACTGTGATCACAAGGGTTTGGAGCATTATGATGACAGAGGTCTTGGTGCATTTTGATTTCATTGTGATGGCAATAGCATGAAGCATTATGATGAAGGGCATGGTGCATTGTGATTACAGGGTTCATGGAGCATAGAGATGAAAAGCGGCATGGAGCTTTGGAATTGCAGGGGTCTTGAAGCATTGTGATGACATGGGCATGGAGCACTGTGATGAGAAAGCCATGGAGCATACTGATGACATGCGTCATGGAGCTTTGTGATGATAAGGGCATGGAGCATTGTGATAACAGGGGTCTTGGAGCATTGTGATGACAAGGGTCATGGAGCCTTGTGATGACAAGGCCGTGGAACATTGTGATGTCAGGGGTCATGGAGCATAAGTCTGAAATGTTTCATGGATTATTATGATGAGCGTGGACATGGAGCATTGTGATGAAAAGGCCATGGAACACTGTGATACATGGGTCATGGAGGATTGTAATGACAAATCCATGGAGTATTTTGATGAGAAGTGCATCGAGCATTGTGATGACAAGCGTCATGGAGCATTGTGATGCCAAGGGTCATGGAGCTTTGTGATGACAAAGGTTATGGAGCATTTTGATGACAAGGGCGTTGTGCATTGTGATGAGAATGGCAGGAAGCATTGTGATGAGAGGATCAAGGAGCAATTTGATGAAAAGTGTCAAGGAATATTTTGATGACAGTGGTTATGGAACATTGTGATGTCAGGGTTCATGGAGCATTGTGAGGATAAGGGCATGTAGCATTGTGATGACGGGTCATGGAACATTGTGGTGACAGGGGTGAGGGATTATTGTGATGACTAGTGATGGAACCCTGTGATACCAGTTTTCAGAGAGCATGTTGATGCGAAGTGAATGGAGCATCGTGATGACAAGTTTTATGGAGCATTGTGATGACAATGTTGTAGAGCATTGTGTTGACAAGCGCATGGCTTATTGTGATGACAAGGGTCATGGAGCATTTGGCTGACATTGGCATGGAGCATTGTGATGACAAGGGTCATGGAGCATTGTGCTGACAAAGGAATGGAGCATTGTGATGACATGGGTCAAGGAGCTTTGTGATGAAAAGTTCATGGAGCATTGTGTTGACAGATGTCACAGAGCCTTGTGATGACGAGGGCATGGACCATTGTGATGAGAAAAGTCATGAAGCACTGAGATGACTGGAGTCAGGGAACATTGTGTTGACAGCGGTCATGGAACCTTGTGATTACAAGGGCATGGAGTATTGTGATGACAAGGGCATGGAGTATTGTGAAGACAGGTGTCAGGGAGAATTGTGATGACATATGTCATGCTCCATTGTGATGACAATGGAATGGAGCATTGTGATGCCAAGTGTCATGGAGGTTTGTGATGACAAAGGTTATGGAGCATTGTGATGACAAGGGCTTCGAGCAATATGATGAGAAGGCCATGGAGCCTTCTGATGACATGCGTCATGGAGCTTTGTGATGAAAAGGGCATGGAGCATTGTGATTACAGGGGTCTTGGAGCCTTGTGATGACAAGACCATGGAACATTGTGATGGCAGGGATCATGGAGCATTGTTATGACAGGGGTAATGGAGCATTGTGATGACAAGGGCATGGATCATTGGTCTGAAAGGTTTCATGGATTAATTTGATGAGAGTGTGCATGGAGCATTGTGATGACAAGGGCACGGATCACTGTGATACATGAGTCAGGGAGGATTGTAATGACAAGGGCGTGGCGAATTGTGATGAGAAGTGAATCGAGCATTTTGATGAAAAGAGTCATGGAGCATTGTGATGACAACGGCATTGAGCAATGTGATGAGAGGGTTCATGGAGCATTGTGATGACAATAGCATGGAGCATTGTGATGCCAAGGATCAAGGAGCTTTGTGATGACAAAGGTCATGGAGCATTTTGATGACAAGGGCGTGGTGCATTGTGATGAGAAGGGCATGGAGCTTAGTATGACAGGGGTCATGGAGCATTGCGATGACAAGTGCAAGGAGAATTGTGATGAGAAGAACATGTAACATTGTGATGAGGAATGTCATGTATCATTCTTATGAGGAGGACGTGGAGAAATGTGATGACAAGGGACTTGGAGCATTGTGATGATCAGGGAATGGATCATTGTGATGGCAAGACCGTGGAGCATAGTGATGAGAAGTCCATGGATTATGTTGATGACGAGTGTCATGGAGCACTCTAATTACAAGAGCCATGGAGCATTGTGATTACAGGTGTCATGGAGCATTGTGATGACAGGGGTCATGGAGCATTGTGATGACAAGTGTCATGGAGCATTGTGATGACAAGCTTGTGGAGTATTGTGATGACATTTGGATGGAGCATTGTGATGAAAAAGGCATGGAGTCATTTTATGAGAGTGTTCAAGGAGCATTCTGACGACAAATGTCAGGGAGCATTGTGATGACAAGTGTATTGAGCATTGTGATGACAATGGTCATGGCACATTGTGATGACAAGGGCATGGAGTATTGTGATGACAGGCATCATGGAGCGTTGTGATGACAAGTGTTATGGAACATTGTGATCACAAGCATTTAGAGCGTTGTGATGAAAGTGGTCATGGATCATTTTGATTTCAAGGAGCATGGAGCATTGTGATGCCAAGATCATGAAGCAATGTGATCCCAAGGTTCATGGAGGATTGTGATGACAAGCGCATGGAGCTTTGTGGTGACAATGTCTTGTAACATTTTGCTGAAAAAGGCATGGAGCATTGTGATTACAGGAGTCTTGGAGCATTGAGATGAAAAGGGCATGGATCATTGTATGAAAAAGGCATGGAGCATTGTCATGACATGGTTCAAGTGCATACTGATGGCAAGTGCCAGGGAGCATTGTGATGACAAGTGTATTGTGCATTGTGATGACAAAGGTCATGGAGCATTGTGGTGACAAGGGCATGGAGTATTGTGATGACAGGCATCATGGAGCATTGTGATGACAAGTGTTATGGAACATTGTGATCACAAGGGTTTGGATCATAGTGATGACACAGTTCATGGATCATTTTGATTTCAAGGAGCATGGAGCATTGTGATGACAAGGGCATGAAGCAATGTGATCCCAAGGTTCATGGAGGATTGTGATGACAAGTGCATGGAACATTGTGATGACAAGGTCATGTAGCATTTTTCTGACAAAGGCATGGAGCATTGTGATGACAAGGGTGATGGAGCACTGTGATGCCAAGCGTCACGGAGCATTGTGATTACAGGGGACATGGAACATTGGGATGACATGAGCATGGATCTTGTGATGACAAGTGTCATGGAGTATTTTGATGAGAAGAGTCCAGGATCATTGTGTTGTCAGGGGTCATGGAGCATTGTGATTACTGTGGTCATGGAGCATTGTGATGACAGGGGTCATGGAGCATTGTGATGAGAAGGTCATGGAGCATTGAGCTGCAAATATTCATGGAGTATTGAGATGACAAGGGAATGGAGCATTTTGATGACAAGGTCCTGGAGCATTGTGATGAGCGGACCATGGAGCCTTGTGATGACAATTATCATGGAGCATTCTCACTAAAAGAGGCATGGGGCATTGTGATTACAGGGGTCTTGGAGCATTGTGATGACAAGTGCTAATAGCATTGTGATGAGAAGGCCATGGAGCATTCTGATAACATGCATCATGGAGCTTTGTGATGACAAGGGCATGGAACATTGTGATTACAGGGTTCTTGGAGTATTGTGATGAAAACGGCATGGATCATTGTGGTGAAAAAGGCATGGAGCCTTGTCATGACAGGGTTCAAGGAGCATACTGACGACAAGTGTCAGGCAACATTGTGATGACAAGTGTATTGAGCATTGTGATGACAAAGTTTATGGAGCATTGTGATGAGAAGACCATTGATAATTGTGATGACGAGCGTCATTGGGCATTGTGATGACAAGTGTTATGGAACACTGTGATCACTAGGGTTTGGAGCATGGTAATGACAGAGGTCATGGAGCATTTTGATTTCATTGTGATGACAAGAGCATGAAGCATTATGATGATGGGCATGGTGCATTGTGATGACAGGGTTCATGGTGTTTTGAGATGAAAAGGGGCATGGAGCATTGGCCTGACAAGTTTCATGGATTATTGTGATGACAGCGGGCATGGCACATTGTGATGACAAGGGCATGGAACACTGTGATGACAAGGTCACGGAGTATTGTGAAGACAGGTGTCAGGGAGCATTGTGATGACATAGGTCATGGTCCATTGTGATGACAATGGCATGAAGCATTGTGATGCCATGTGTCATGGAGGATTGTGATGACAAAGGTGATGGAACATTGTGATGACAAGGGCTTGGAGCATTGTGATGACAAGGGCCATTGAGAATTTTGATGACCAGGTCGTGAAGCATTGAGATTACAAGCGCATGGAGCTTGCTATGACAGGGGTCATGGAGCATTGCGATGACAAGTGCATGGAGAATTGTGATGACAAGAGCATGTAACATTGTGATGAGAAATGTCATGTAGCATTGTTATGAGGAGGACGTGGAGAAATGTGACGACAAGGGACTTGGAGCATTGTGATGATCAGGGAATGGATCATTGTGATGGCGAGACCGTGGAGCATAGTGATGAGAAGTCCATGGATTATGTTGATGACGAGTGTCATGGAGCACTCTAATTACAAGAGCCATGGAGCATTGCGATTACAGGTGTCGTGGAGCATTGTGATGACAGGGGTCATGGAGCATTGTGATGACAAGTGTCATGGAGCATTGTGATGACAAGCTTGTGGAGTATTGTGATGACATTTGGATGGAGCATTGTGATGAAAAAGGCATGGAGTCATATTATGAGAGTGTTCAAGGAGCATTCTGACGACAAATGTCAGGGAGCATTGTGATGACAAGTGTATTGAGCATTGTGATGACAATGGTCATGGCACATTGTGATGACAAGGGCATGGAGTATTGTGATGACAGGCATCATGGAGCGTTGTGATGACAAGTGTTATGGAACATTGTGATCACAAGCATTTAGAGCGTTGTGATGAAAGTGGTCATGGATCATTTTGATTTCAAGGAGCATGGAGCATTGTGATGCCAAGATCATGAAGCAATGTGATCCCAAGGTTCATGGAGGATTGTGATGACAAGCGCATGGAGCTTTGTGGTGACAATGTCTTGTAACATTTTGCTGAAAAAGGCATGGAGCATTGTGATTACAGGAGTCTTGGAGCATTGAGATGAAAAGGGCATGGATCATTGTATGAAAAAGGCATGGAGCATTGTCATGACATGGTTCAAGTGCATACTGATGGCAAGTGCCAGGGAGCATTGTGATGACAAGTGTATTGTGCATTGTGATGACAAAGGTCATGGAGCATTGTGGTGACAAGGGCATGGAGTATTGTGATGACAGGCTTCATGGAGCATTGTGATGACAAGTGTTATGGAACATTGTGATCACAAGGGTTTGGATCATAGTGATGACAGAGTTCATGGATCATTTTGATTTCAAGGAGCATGGAGCATTGTGATGACAAGGGCATGAAGCAATGTGATCCCAAGGTTCATGGAGGATTGTGATGACAAGTGCATGGAACATTGTGATGACAAGGTCATGTAGCATTTTTCTGACAAAGGCATGGAGCATTGTGATGACAAGGGTGATGGAGCACTGTGATGCCAAGCGTCACGGAGCATTGTGATTACAGGGGACATGGAACATTGGGATGACATGAGCATGGATCTTGTGATGACAAGTGTCATGGAGTATTTTGATGAGAAGAGTCCAGGATCATTGTGTTGTCAGGGGTCATGGAGCATTGTGATTACTGTGGTCATGGAGCATTGTGATGACAGGGGTCATGGAGCATTGTGATGAGAAGGTCATGGAGCATTGAGCTGAAAATATTCATGGAGTATTGAGATGACAAGGGAATGGAGCATTTTGATGACAAGGTCCTGGAGCATTGTGATGAGCGGACCATGGAGCCTTGTGATGACAATTATCATGGAGCATTCTCACTAAAAGAGGCATGGGGCATTGTGATTACAGGGGTCTTGGAGCATTGTGATGACAAGTGCTAATAGCATTGTGATGAGAAGGCCATGGAGCATTCTGATAACATGCATCATGGAGCTTTGTGATGACAAGGGCATGGAACATTGTGATTACAGGGTTCTTGGAGTATTGTGATGAAAACGGCATGGATCATTGTGGTGAAAAAGGCATGGAGCCTTGTCATGACAGGGTTCAAGGAGCATACTGACGACAAGTGTCAGGCAACATTGTGATGACAAGTGTATTGAGCATTGTGATGACAAAGTTTATGGAGCATTGTGATGAGAAGACCATTGATAATTGTGATGACGAGCGTCATTGGGCATTGTGATGACAAGTGTTATGGAACACTGTGATCACTAGGGTTTGGAGCATGGTAATGACAGAGGTCATGGAGCATTTTGATTTCATTGTGATGACAAGAGCATGAAGCATTATGATGATGGGCATGGTGCATTGTGATGACAGGGTTCATGGTGTTTTGAGATGAAAAGGGGCATGGAGCATTGGCCTGACAAGTTTCATGGATTATTGTGATGACAGTGGGCATGGCACATTGTGATGACAAGGGCATGGAACATTGTGATGACAAGGTCACGGAGTATTGTGAAGACAGGTGTCAGGGAGCATTGTGATGACATAGGTCATGGTCCATTGTGATGACAATGGCATGAAGCATTGTGATGCCATGTGTCATGGAGGATTGTGATGACAAAGGTGATGGAACATTGTGATGACAAGGGCTTGGAGCATTGTGATGACAAGGGCCATTGAGAATTTTGATGACCAGGTCGTGAAGCATTGAGATTACAAGCGCATGGAGCTTGCTATGACAGGGGTCATGGAGCATTGCGATGACAAGTGCATGGAGAATTGTGATGACAAGAGCATGTAACATTGTGATGAGAAATGTCATGTAGCATTGTTATGAGGAGGACGTGGAGAAATGTGATGACAAGGGACTTGGAGCATTGTGATGATCAGGGAATGGATCATTGTGATGGCGAGACCGTGGAGCATAGTGATGAGAAGTCCATGGATTATGTTGATGACGAGTGTCATGGAGCACTCTAATTACAAGAGCCATGGAGCATTGTGATTACAGGTGTCGTGGAGCATTGTGATGACAGGGGTCATGGAGCATTGTGATGACAAGTGTCATGGAGCATTGTGATGACAAGCTTGTGGAGTATTGTGATGACATTTGGATGGAGCTTTGTGATGAAAAAGGCATGGAGTCATTTTATGAGAGTGTTCAAGGAGCATTCTG
The DNA here is from genome assembly GCF_964341445.2 of Mesoplodon mirus. Taxonomy (NCBI): domain Eukaryota; kingdom Metazoa; phylum Chordata; class Mammalia; order Artiodactyla; family Ziphiidae; genus Mesoplodon; species Mesoplodon mirus. The sequence continues at coordinate 100,900,733 of NC_138976.1, forward strand.
ACGACAAATGTCAGGGAGCATTGTGATGACAAGTGTATTGAGCATTGTGATGACAATGGTCATGGCACATTGTGATGACAAGGGCATGGAGTATTGTGATGACAGGCATCATGGAGCGTTGTGATGACAAGTGTTATGGAACATTGTGATCACAAGCATTTAGAGCGTTGTGATGAAAGTGGTCATGGATCATTTTGATTTCAAGGAGCATGGAGCATTGTGATGCCAAGATCATGAAGCAATGTGATCCCAAGGTTCATGGAGGATTGTGATGACAAGCGCATGGAGCTTTGTGGTGACAATGTCTTGTAACATTTTGCTGAAAAAGGCATGGAGCATTGTGATTACAGGAGTCTTGGAGCATTGAGATGAAAAGGGCATGGATCATTGTATGAAAAAGGCATGGAGCATTGTCATGACATGGTTCAAGTGCATACTGATGGCAAGTGCCAGGGAGCATTGTGATGACAAGTGTATTGTGCATTGTGATGACAAAGGTCATGGAGCATTGTGGTGACAAGGGCATGGAGTATTGTGATGACAGGCATCATGGAGCATTGTGATGACAAGTGTTATGGAACATTGTGATCACAAGGGTTTGGATCATAGTGATGACAGAGTTCATGGATCATTTTGATTTCAAGGAGCATGGAGCATTGTGATGACAAGGGCAAGAAGCAATGTGATCCCAAGGTTCATGGAGGATTGTGATGACAAGTGCATGGAACATTGTGATGACAAGGTCATGTAGCATTTTTCTGACAAAGGCATGGAGCATTGTGATGACAAGGGTGATGGAGCACTGTGATGCCAAGCGTCACGGAGCATTGTGATTACAGGGGACATGGAACATTGGGATGACATGAGCATGGATCTTGTGATGACAAGTGTCATGGAGTATTTTGATGAGAAGAGTCCAGGATCATTGTGTTGTCAGGGGTCATGGAGCATTGTGATTACTGTGGTCATGGAGCATTGTGATGACAGGGGTCATGGAGCATTGTGATGAGAAGGTCATGGAGCATTGAGCTGCAAATATTCATGGAGTATTGAGATGACAAGGGAATGGAGCATTTTGATGACAAGGTCCTGGAGCATTGTGATGAGCGGACCATGGAGCCTTGTGATGACAATTATCATGGAGCATTCTCACTAAAAGAGGCATGGGGCATTGTGATTACAGGGGTCTTGGAGCATTGTGATGACAAGTGCTAATAGCATTGTGATGAGAAGGCCATGGAGCATTCTGATAACATGCATCATGGAGCTTTGTGATGACAAGGGCATGGAACATTGTGATTACAGGGTTCTTGGAGTATTGTGATGAAAACGGCATGGATCATTGTGGTGAAAAAGGCATGGAGCCTTGTCATGACAGGGTTCAAGGAGCATACTGACGACAAGTGTCAGGCAACATTGTGATGACAAGTGTATTGAGCATTGTGATGACAAAGTTTATGGAGCATTGTGATGAGAAGACCATTGATAATTGTGATGACGAGCGTCATTGGGCATTGTGATGACAAGTGTTATGGAACACTGTGATCACTAGGGTTTGGAGCATGGTAATGACAGAGGTCATGGAGCATTTTGATTTCATTGTGATGACAAGAGCATGAAGCATTATGATGATGGGCATGGTGCATTGTGATGACAGGGTTCATGGTGTTTTGAGATGAAAAGGGGCATGGAGCATTGGCCTGACAAGTTTCATGGATTATTGTGATGACAGCGGGCATGGCACATTGTGATGACAAGGGCATGGAACATTGTGATGACAAGGTCACGGAGTATTGTGAAGACAGGTGTCAGGGAGCATTGTGATGACATAGGTCATGGTCCATTGTGATGACAATGGCATGAAGCATTGTGATGCCATGTGTCATGGAGGATTGTGATGACAAAGGTGATGGAACATTGTGTTGACAAGGGCTTGGAGCATTGTGATGACAAGGGCCATTGAGAATTTTGATGACCAGGTCGTGAAGCATTGAGATTACAAGCGCATGGAGCTTGCTATGACAGGGGTCATGGAGCATTGCGATGACAAGTGCATGGAGAATTGTGATGACAAGAGCATGTAACATTGTGATGAGAAATGTCATGTAGCATTGTTATGAGGAGGACGTGGAGAAATGTGATGACAAGGGACTTGGAGCATTGTGATGATCAGGGAATGGATCATTGTGATGGCGAGACCGTGGAGCATAGTGATGAGAAGTCCATGGATCATGTTGATGACGAGTGTCATGGAGCACTCTAATTACAAGAGCCATGGAGCATTGTGATTACAGGTGTCGTGGAGCATTGTGATGACAGGGGTCATGGAGCATTGTGATGACAAGTGTCATGGAGCATTGTGATGACAAGCTTGTGGAGTATTGTGATGACATTTGGATGGAGCATTGTGATGAAAAAGGCATGGAGTCATATTATGAGAGTGTTCAAGGAGCATTCTGACGACAAATGTCAGGGAGCATTGTGATGACAAGTGTATTGAGCATTGTGATGACAATGGTCATGACACATTGTGATGACAAGGGCATGGAGTATTTGATGACAGGCATCATGGAGCGTTGTGATGACAAGTGTTATGGAACATTGTGATCACAAGCATTTAGAGCGTTGTGATGAAAGTGGTCATGGATCATTTTGATTTCAAGGAGCATGGAGCATTGTGATGCCAAGATCATGAAGCAATGTGATCCCAAGGTTCATGGAGGATTGTGATGACAAGCGCATGGAGCTTTGTGGTGACAATGTCTTGTAACATTTTGCTGAAAAAGGCATGGAGCATTGTGATTACAGGAGTCTTGGAGCATTGAGATGAAAAGGGCATGGATCATTGTATGAAAAAGGCATGGAGCATTGTCATGACATGGTTCAAGTGCATACTGATGGCAAGTGCCAGGGAGCATTGTGATGACAAGTGTATTGTGCATTGTGATGACAAAGGTCATGGAGCATTGTGGTGACAAGGGCATGGAGTATTGTGATGACAGGCATCATGGAGCATTGTGATGACAAGTGTTATGGAACATTGTGATCACAAGGGTTTGGATCATAGTGATGACACAGTTCATGGATCATTTTGATTTCAAGGAGCATGGAGCATTGTGATGACAAGGGCATGAAGCAATGTGATCCCAAGGTTCATGGAGGATTGTGATGACAAGTGCATGGAACATTGTGATGACAAGGTCATGTAGCATTTTTCTGACAAAGGCATGGAGCATTGTGATGACAAGGGTGATGGAGCACTGTGATGCCAAGCGTCACGGAGCATTGTGATTACAGGGGACATGGAACATTGGGATGACATGAGCATGGATCTTGTGATGACAAGTGTCATGGAGTATTTTGATGAGAAGAGTCCAGGATCATTGTGTTGTCAGGGGTCATGGAGCATTGTGATTACTGTGGTCATGGAGCATTGTGATGACAGGGGTCATGGAGCATTGTGATGAGAAGGTCATGGAGCATTGAGCTGCAAATATTCATGGAGTATTGAGATGACAAGGGAATGGAGCATTTTGATGACAAGGTCCTGGAGCATTGTGATGAGCGGACCATGGAGCCTTGTGATGACAATTATCATGGAGCATTCTCACTAAAAGAGGCATGGGGCATTGTGATTACAGGGCTCTTGGAGCATTGTGATGACAAGTGCTAATAGCATTGTGATGAGAAGGCCATGGAGCATTCTGATAACATGCATCATGGAGCTTTGTGATGACAAGGGCATGGAACATTGTGATTACAGGGTTCTTGGAGTATTGTGATGAAAACGGCATGGATCATTGTGGTGAAAAAGGCATGGAGCCTTGTCATGACAGGGTTCAAGGAGCATACTGACGACAAGTGTCAGGCAACATTGTGATGACAAGTGTATTGAGCATTGTGATGACAAAGTTTATGGAGCATTGTGATGAGAAGACCATTGATAATTGTGATGACGAGCGTCATTGGGCATTGTGATGACAAGTGTTATGGAACACTGTGATCACTAGGGTTTGGAGCATGGTAATGACAGAGGTCATGGAGCATTTTGATTTCATTGTGATGACAAGAGCATGAAGCATTATGATGATGGGCATGGTGCATTGTGATGAGAGGGTTCATGGAGCATTGAGATGAAAAGCGGCAAGGAGCATTGTGATTATAGGGGTCTTGGAGCATTGTGATGAGAAGGCCATGGAGCATTATGATGAGAAGACCATGGAGCATACTGATGACATGCGTCATGGAGCTTTGTGATGAAAAGGGCACGGAGCATTGTGATTACAGGGGTCTTGGAGCATTGTGATGACAAGGGTCATGGAGCCATGTGATGACAAGGCAGTGGAACACGGTGATGGTAGGTTTCATGGAGCATTGTTATGACAGTGATAATGGAGCATTGTGATGATAACGTTATGGAGCATTGGTCTGAAAACTTTCACGGATTATTGTGATGAGATTGGGCATGGAGCATTGTGATGACAACGGCACGGAACACTGTGATACATGGGTCATGGAGGATTGTAGTGACAAGGGCATGGAGCATTGTGATGAGAAGGGCATCGTGCGTTGTGATGACAAGCGTCATGGAGCGTTTTGATGACAAGGGCATGGAACAATGTGATGAGAGTGTTCATGGAGCATTGTGATGACAATGGCATGGGGCATTGTGATACCAAGGGTCATGGAGCTTTGGAATGAAAAATGTCATGGAGCATTTTGATGACAAGGTCGTGGTGCATTGTGATGAGAAGGCCATGGAGCATTGTGATGAGAAGGCCATGGAGCATACTGATGACATGAGTCATGGAGCTTTGTGATGACAACGTCATGGGGCCTTTTGATTACAGGTGTCTTGAAACATTGTGATGAAACGGGCATGGATCATTGTGATGAAAAAGGCATGGAGCCTTGTGATGACAGGGTTCAAGGAGCATACTGACGAAAAGTGGCAGGGAGCATTGTGATGACAAGTTTATTGAGCTTTGTGATGACAAAGTTCATGGAGCTTTGTGATGAGAAGACCATGGATAATTGTAATGACGAGCGTCATGGGGCGATGCGATAACAAGGGTTATGGAACATTGTGATCACAAGGGTTTGGAGCATTGTGAAGACAGAGATCATGGAGCATTTTGATTTCATTGTGAGGACAATAGCATGAAGCATTATGATGAAGGGCATGGTGCATTGTGATGACAGGGTTCATGGTGTTTTGAGATGAAAAGGGGCATGGAGCATTGGTCTGACAAGTTTCATGGATTATTGTGATGACAGTGGGCATGGCACATTGTGATGACAAGGGCATGGAACATTGTGATGACAAGGTCACGGAGTATTGTGAAGACAGGTGTCAGGGAGCATTGTGATGACATAGGTCATGGTCCATTGTGATGACAATGGCATGAAGCATTGTGATGCCATGTGTCATGGAGGATTGTGATGACAAAGGTAATGGAGCATTGTGATGACAAGGGCTTGGAGCATTGTGATGACAAGGGTCATTGAGAATTTTGATGACAAGTTCGTTAAGCATTGAGATTACAAGCGCCTGGAGCTTGCTCTGACAGGGTTCATGGAGCATTGTGATGACAAGTACATGGACACTTGTGATGTCAAGAGCATGAAGCATTGTGATGAGTAGTGTCATGGAACATTGTGATGAAATGGACGTGGGGAATTTTGATGACAAAGGACATGTAGCATTGTGATGACCAGGGCATGGAGCATTGTGATGGCAAAATCGTGGAGCATTGTGATGAGAAGACCATGGAAAATTGTAATGACGAGCGTCATGGGGCACTGTAATGACAAGGGGCATGAAGCATTGTGATGATAGGTGTCATAGAGCATTGTGATGACAGGGGTCATGGAGCATTCTGATGACAAGGCTCATGGAGCATTCTGATGACAAGCTTGTGGAGTATTGTGATGACAATGGCATGGAGCATTGTGATGAAAAGGGCATGGAGCATTGTGATGAAAAAGGCATGGAGACTTTTCATGATAGGTTTCAAGGAGCATTTTGACGACAAGTGTCAGGGAGCATTGTGATGACATGTGTATTGAGGATTGTGATGACAAAGTTCATGGAGCATTGTGATGACAAGTGCATGGAGTATTGTGATGAAAGGAATCATGGAGCGTTTTGATGACAAGTGTTATGGAACATTGTGATCACAAGGGTTTGGAGCATTGTGATGACAGAGGTCATGGATCATTTTGATTTCAAGGAGCATGGAGCATTGTGATGACAAAGGCATGAAGTAATGTGATGCCAATGTTCATGGAGGATTGTCAATGACAATGGTAAAGAAGTATTGTGATGTCAAGCGCATGGAGCATTGTGATGACAAGTCTTGTAGCATTTTGCTGACATAGGCATGGAACATTGTGATGACAAGGGTCATGGTACACTGCGATGACAATTGTCAGAGAGCATTGTGATTAGAGGGTTTATGGAACATTGTGATGACAAATGTCATGGAGCATTGTGATGAGAAGAACAAGGATAATTGTGATGATGAGCGTCATGGGGCGTTGTGATGACAAGTGATATGGAACATTTTGATCACAAGGGTATGGAGCATTGTGATGACAGAGGTCATGGAGCATGTTGATTTCATTGTGATGACAATAGCATGAAGCATTATGATGATGGGCATGGTGCATTGTGATGACAGGGTTCATGGAGAATTGAGATGACAAGGGCATGGAGCATTGTGATGAGAAAGCCATGGAGCATTCTGATGACATGTGTCATGGAGCTTTGAGATGACAAGGGCATGGAGCATTGTGAATACAGGGCTCTTGGAGCACTGTGATGACAAGGGTCATGGGGAAGTGTTATGACAAGGCCATGGAATATTGTGATGCCAGGGGTCATGGAGTATTGTTATGACAGGGGCAATGGAGCATTGTGATGAAAAGGGCATGGAACATTGGTCTGAAAAGTTTCATGGATTATTGTGATGAGAGTGTGCATGGAGCACTGTGATGACAAGGGCACGGAACACTGTGATACATGGGTCATGGAGCATTGTAATGAGTAGGGCATGAAGCACTGTGATGAGAAGTGCATCAAGCATTGTGATGACAAGCGTCATGGAGCTTTGTGATGAAAAGGGCATGGAGCAATGTGATAAGAGGGTTCCTGGAGCATTGTGATGACAATGGCATGGAGCATTGTGATGCCAAGGGTCATGGAGGTTTGTGATGACAAAGGTCATGGAGCATTTGGATGACAAGTGTGTGCTGCACTGTGATGAGAAGGGCAGGGAGCATTGTGATGACAGGGTCATGGAGCAATTTGATGAAAAGGGTCATGGAATATTTTGATGACAAGTGTCATGGAACATTGTGATGTCAGGAGTGATGGAGCATTGTGATGATAAGGGCATGTAGCATTGTGATGACAGGGGTCATGGAGCTTTGTGATCACAAGGGCATGGAGCATTGTCATTACAGGGGTCTTGGAGCATTGTGATGAAAAGGGCATGGATCATTGTGATGAAATAACACGGAGCCTTGTCATGACAGGGTTCAAGGCGCATACTGACGACAAGTGTCAGGGAGCATTGTGATGACAAGTGTATTGAGCATTGTGATGACAAAGGCATGGAGCATTGTGATGAGAAGACCATGGATAATTGTGATGAGGAGCATCATGGGGCGTTGTGATGACAAGTGTTATGGAACACTGTGATCACAAGGGTTTGGAGCATTATGATGACAGAGGTCTTGGTGCATTTTGATTTCATTGTGATGGCAATAGCATGAAGCATTATGATGAAGGGCATGGTGCATTGTGATTACAGGGTTCATGGAGCATAGAGATGAAAAGCGGCATGGAGCTTTGGAATTGCAGGGGTCTTGAAGCATTGTGATGACATGGGCATGGAGCACTGTGATGAGAAAGCCATGGAGCATACTGATGACATGCGTCATGGAGCTTTGTGATGATAAGGGCATGGAGCATTGTGATAACAGGGGTCTTGGAGCATTGTGATGACAAGGGTCATGGAGCCTTGTGATGACAAGGCCGTGGAACATTGTGATGTCAGGGGTCATGGAGCATAAGTCTGAAATGTTTCATGGATTATTATGATGAGCGTGGACATGGAGCATTGTGATGAAAAGGCCATGGAACACTGTGATACATGGGTCATGGAGGATTGTAATGACAAATCCATGGAGTATTTTGATGAGAAGTGCATCGAGCATTGTGATGACAAGCGTCATGGAGCATTGTGATGCCAAGGGTCATGGAGCTTTGTGATGACAAAGGTTATGGAGCATTTTGATGACAAGGGCGTTGTGCATTGTGATGAGAATGGCAGGAAGCATTGTGATGAGAGGATCAAGGAGCAATTTGATGAAAAGTGTCAAGGAATATTTTGATGACAGTGGTTATGGAACATTGTGATGTCAGGGTTCATGGAGCATTGTGAGGATAAGGGCATGTAGCATTGTGATGACGGGTCATGGAACATTGTGGTGACAGGGGTGAGGGATTATTGTGATGACTAGTGATGGAACCCTGTGATACCAGTTTTCAGAGAGCATGTTGATGCGAAGTGAATGGAGCATCGTGATGACAAGTTTTATGGAGCATTGTGATGACAATGTTGTAGAGCATTGTGTTGACAAGCGCATGGCTTATTGTGATGACAAGGGTCATGGAGCATTTTGCTGACATTGGCATGGAGCATTGTGATGACAAGGGTCATGGAGCATTGTGCTGACAAAGGAATGGAGCATTGTGATGACATGGGTCAAGGAGCTTTGTGATGAAAAGTTCATGGAGCATTGTGTTGACAGATGTCACAGAGCCTTGTGATGATGAGGGCATGGACCATTGTGATGAGAAAAGTCATGAAGCACTGAGATGACTGGAGTCAGGGAACATTGTGTTGACAGCGGTCATGGAACCTTGTGATTACAAGGGCATGGAGTATTGTGATGACAAGGGCATGGAGTATTGTGAAGACAGGTGTCAGGGAGAATTGTGATGACATATGTCATGCTCCATTGTGATGACAATGGAATGGAGCATTGTGATGCCAAGTGTCATGGAGGTTTGTGATGACAAAGGTTATGGAGCATTGTGATGACAAGGGCTTCGAGCAATATGATGAGAAGGCCATGGAGCCTTCTGATGACATGCGTCATGGAGCTTTGTGATGAAAAGGGCATGGAGCATTGTGATTACAGGGGTCTTGGAGCCTTGTGATGACAAGACCATGGAACATTGTGATGGCAGGGATCATGGAGCATTGTTATGACAGGGGTAATGGAGCATTGTGATGACAAGGGCATGGATCATTGGTCTGAAAGGTTTCATGGATTAATTTGATGAGAGTGTGCATGGAGCATTGTGATGACAAGGGCACGGATCACTGTGATACATGAGTCAGGGAGGATTGTAATGACAAGGGCGTGGAGAATTGTGATGAGAAGTGAATCGAGCATTTTGATGAAAAGAGTCATGGAGCATTGAGATGACAACGGCATTGAGCAATGTGATGAGAGGGTTCATGGAGCATTGTGATGACAATAGCATGGAGCATTGTGATGCCAAGGATCAAGGAGCTTTGTGATGACAAAGGTCATGGAGCATTTTGATGACAAGGGCGTGGTGCATTGTGATGAGAAGGGCATGGAGCTTAGTATGACAGGGGTCATGGAGCATTGCGATGACAAGTGCATGGAGAATTGTGATGAGAAGAACATGTAACATTGTGATGAGGAATGTCATGTAGCATTCTTATGAGGAGGACGTGGAGAAATGTGATGACAAGGGACTTGGAGCATTGTGATGATCAGGGAATGGATCATTGTGATGGCAAGACCGTGGAGCATAGTGATGAGAAGTCCATGGATTATGTTGATGACGAGTGTCATGGAGCACTCTAATTACAAGAGCCATGGAGCATTGTGATTACAGGTGTCATGGAGCATTGTGATGACAGGGGTCATGGAGCATTGTGATGACAAGTGTCATGGAGCATTGTGATGACAAGCTTGTGGAGTATTGTGATGACATTTGGATGGAGCATTGTGATGAAAAAGGCATGGAGTCATTTTATGAGAGTGTTCAAGGAGCATTCTGACGACAAATGTCAGGGAGCATTGTGATGACAAGTGTATTGAGCATTGTGATGACAATGGTCATGGCACATTGTGATGACAAGGGCATGGAGTATTGTGATGACAGGCATCATGGAGCGTTGTGATGACAAGTGTTATGGAACATTGTGATCACAAGCATTTAGAGCGTTGTGATGAAAGTGGTCATGGATCATTTTGATTTCAAGGAGCATGGAGCATTGTGATGCCAAGATCATGAAGCAATGTGATCCCAAGGTTCATGGAGGATTGTGATGACAAGCGCATGGAGCTTTGTGGTGACAATGTCTTGTAACATTTTGCTGAAAAAGGCATGGAGCATTGTGATTACAGGAGTCTTGGAGCATTGAGATGAAAAGGGCATGGATCATTGTATGAAAAAGGCATGGAGCATTGTCATGACATGGTTCAAGTGCATACTGATGGCAAGTGCCAGGGAGCATTGTGATGACAAGTGTATTGTGCATTGTGATGACAAAGGTCATGGAGCATTGTGGTGACAAGGGCATGGAGTATTGTGATGACAGGCATCATGGAGCATTGTGATGACAAGTGTTATGGAACATTGTGATCACAAGGGTTTGGATCATAGTGATGACACAGTTCATGGATCATTTTGATTTCAAGGAGCATGGAGCATTGTGATGACAAGGGCATGAAGCAATGTGATCCCAAGGTTCATGGAGGATTGTGATGACAAGTGCATGGAACATTGTGATGACAAGGTCATGTAGCATTTTTCTGACAAAGGCATGGAGCATTGTGATGACAAGGGTGATGGAGCACTGTGATGCCAAGCGTCACGGAGCATTGTGATTACAGGGGACATGGAACATTGGGATGACATGAGCATGGATCTTGTGATGACAAGTGTCATGGAGTATTTTGATGAGAAGAGTCCAGGATCATTGTGTTGTCAGGGGTCATGGAGCATTGTGATTACTGTGGTCATGGAGCATTGTGATGACAGGGGTCATGGAGCATTGTGATGAGAAGGTCATGGAGCATTGAGCTGCAAATATTCATGGAGTATTGAGATGACAAGGGAATGGAGCATTTTGATGACAAGGTCCTGGAGCATTGTGATGAGCGGACCATGGAGCCTTGTGATGACAATTATCATGGAGCATTCTCACTAAAAGAGGCATGGGGCATTGTGATTACAGGGCTCTTGGAGCATTGTGATGACAAGTGCTAATAGCATTGTGATGAGAAGGCCATGGAGCATTCTGATAACATGCATCATGGAGCTTTGTGATGACAAGGGCATGGAACATTGTGATTACAGGGTTCTTGGAGTATTGTGATGAAAACGGCATGGATCATTGTGGTGAAAAAGGCATGGAGCCTTGTCATGACAGGGTTCAAGGAGCATACTGACGACAAGTGTCAGGCAACATTGTGATGACAAGTGTATTGAGCATTGTGATGACAAAGTTTATGGAGCATTGTGATGAGAAGACCATTGATAATTGTGATGACGAGCGTCATTGGGCATTGTGATGACAAGTGTTATGGAACACTGTGATCACTAGGGTTTGGAGCATGGTAATGACAGAGGTCATGGAGCATTTTGATTTCATTGTGATGACAAGAGCATGAAGCATTATGATGATGGGCATGGTGCATTGTGATGACAGGGTTCATGGTGTTTTGAGATGAAAAGGGGCATGGAGCATTGGCCTGACAAGTTTCATGGATTATTGTGATGACAGCGGGCATGGCACATTGTGATGACAAGGGCATGGAACACTGTGATGACAAGGTCACGGAGTATTGTGAAGACAGGTGTCAGGGAGCATTGTGATGACATAGGTCATGGTCCATTGTGATGACAATGGCATGAAGCATTGTGATGCCATGTGTCATGGAGGATTGTGATGACAAAGGTGATGGAACATTGTGATGACAAGGGCTTGGAGCATTGTGATGACAAGGGCCATTGAGAATTTTGATGACCAGGTCGTGAAGCATTGAGATTACAAGCGCATGGAGCTTGCTATGACAGGGGTCATGGAGCATTGCGATGACAAGTGCATGGAGAATTGTGATGACAAGAGCATGTAACATTGTGATGAGAAATGTCATGTAGCATTGTTATGAGGAGGACATGGAGAAATGTGATGACAAGGGACTTGGAGCATTGTGATGATCAGGGAATGGATCATTGTGATGGCGAGACCGTGGAGCATAGTGATGAGAAGTCCATGGATTATGTTGATGACGAGTGTCATGGAGCACTCTAATTACAAGAGCCATGGAGCATTGTGATTACAGGTGTCGTGGAGCATTGTGATGACAGGGGTCATTGAGCATTGTGATGACAAGTGTCATGGAGCATTGTGATGACAAGCTTGTGGAGTATTGTGATGACATTTGGATGGAGCTTTGTGATGAAAAAGGCATGGAGTCATTTTATGAGAGTGTTCAAGGAGCATTCTGACGACAAATGTCAGGGAGCATTGTGATGACAAGTGTATTGAGCATTGTGATGACAATGGTCATGGCACATTGTGATGACAAGGGCATGGAGTATTGTGATGACAGGCATCATGGAGCGTTGTGATGACAAGTGTTATGGAACATTGTGATCACAAGCATTTAGAGCGTTGTGATGAAAGTGGTCATGGATCATTTTGATTTCAAGGAGCATGGAGCATTGTGATGCCAAGATCATGAAGCAATGTGATCCCAAGGTTCATGGAGGATTGTGATGACAAGCGCATGGAGCTTTGTGGTGACAATGTCTTGTAACATTTTGCTGAAAAAGGCATGGAGCATTGTGATTACAGGAGTCTTGGAGCATTGAGATGAAAAGGGCATGGATCATTGTATGAAAAAGGCATGGAGCATTGTCATGACATGGTTCAAGTGCATACTGATGGCAAGTGCCAGGGAGCATTGTGATGACAAGTGTATTGTGCATTGTGATGACAAAGGTCATGGAGCATTGTGGTGACAAGGGCATGGAGTATTGTGATGACAGGCATAATGGAGCATTGTGATGACAAGTGTTATGGAACATTGTGATCACAAGGGTTTGGATCATAGTGATGACAGAGTTCATGGATCATTTTGATTTCAAGGAGCATGGAGCATTGTGATGACAAGGGCAAGAAGCAATGTGATCCCAATGTTCATGGAGGATTGTGATGACAAGTGCATGGAACATTGTGATGACAAGGTCATGTAGCATTTTTCTGACAAAGGCATGGAGCATTGTGATGACAAGGGTGATGGAGCACTGTGATGCCAAGCGTCACGGAGCATTGTGATTACAGGGGACATGGAACATTGGGATGACATGAGCATGGATCTTGTGATGACAAGTGTCATGGAGTATTTTGATGAGAAGAGTCCAGGATCATTGTGTTGTCAGGGGTCATGGAGCATTGTGATTACTGTGGTCATGGAGCATTGTGATGACAGGGGTCATGGAGCATTGTGATGAGAAGGTCATGGAGCATTGAGCTGCAAATATTCATGGAGTATTGAGATGACAAGGGAATGGAGCATTTTGATGACAAGGTCCTGGAGCATTGTGATGAGCGGACCATGGAGCCTTGTGATGACAATTATCATGGAGCATTCTCACTAAAAGAGGCATGGGGCATTGTGATTACAGGGGTCTTGGAGCATTGTGATGACAAGTGCTAATAGCATTGTGATGAGAAGGCCATGGAGCATTCTGATAACATGCATCATGGAGCTTTGTGATGACAAGGGCATGGAACATTGTGATTACAGGGTTCTTGGAGTATTGTGATGAAAACGGCATGGATCATTGTGGTGAAAAAGGCATGGAGCCTTGTCATGACAGGGTTCAAGGAGCATACTGACGACAAGTGTCAGGCAACATTGTGATGACAAGTGTATTGAGCATTGTGATGACAAAGTTTATGGAGCATTGTGATGAGAAGACCATTGATAATTGTGATGACGAGCGTCATTGGGCATTGTGATGACAAGTGTTATGGAACACTGTGATCACTAGGGTGTGGAGCATGGTAATGACAGAGGTCATGGAGCATTTTGATTTCATTGTGATGACAAGAGCATGAAGCATTATGATGATGGGCATGGTGCATTGTGATGACAGGGTTCATGGTGTTTTGAGATGAAAAGGGGCATGGAGCATTGGCCTGACAAGTTTCATGGATTATTGTGATGACAGCGGGCATGGCACATTGTGATGACAAGGGCATGGAACATTGTGATGACAAGGTCACGGAGTATTGTGAAGACAGGTGTCAGGGAGCATTGTGATGACATAGGTCATGGTCCATTGTGATGACAATGGCATGAAGTATTGTGATGCCATGTGTCATGGAGGATTGTGATGACAAAGGTGATGGAACATTGTGATGACAAGGGCTTGGAGCATTGTGATGACAAGGGCCATTGAGAATTTTGATGACCAGGTCGTGAAGCATTGAGATTACAAGCGCATGGAGCTTGCTATGACAGGGGTCATGGAGCATTGCGATGACAAGTGCATGGAGAATTGTGATGACAAGAGCATGTAACATTGTGATGAGAAATGTCATGTAGCATTGTTATGAGGAGGACGTGGAGAAATGTGATGACAAGGGACTTGGAGCATTGTGATGATCAGGGAATGGATCATTGTGATGGCGAGACCGTGGAGCATAGTGATGAGAAGTCCATGGATCATGTTGATGACGAGTGTCATGGAGCACTCTAATTACAAGAGCCATGGAGCATTGTGATTACAGGTGTCGTGGAGCATTGTGATGACAGGGGTCATGGAGCATTGTGATGACAAGTGTCATGGAGCATTGTGATGACAAGCTTGTGGAGTATTGTGATGACATTTGGATGGAGCATTGTGATGAAAAAGGCATGGAGTCATATTATGAGAGTGTTCAAGGAGCATTCTGACGACAAATGTCAGGGAGCATTGTGATGACAAGTGTATTGAGCATTGTGATGACAATGGTCATGAAACATTGTGATGACAAGGGCATGGAGTATTTGATGACAGGCATCATGGAGCGTTGTGATGACAAGTGTTATGGAACATTGTGATCACAAGCATTTAGAGCGTTGTGATGAAAGTGGTCATGGATCATTTTGATTTCAAGGAGCATGGAGCATTGTGATGCCAAGATCATGAAGCAATGTGATCCCAAGGTTCATGGAGGATTGTGATGACAAGCGCATGGAGCTTTGTGGTGACAATGTCTTGTAACATTTTGCTGAAAAAGGCATGGAGCATTGTGATTACAGGAGTCTTGGAGCATTGAGATGAAAAGGGCATGGATCATTGTATGAAAAAGGCATGGAGCATTGTCATGACATGGTTCAAGTGCATACTGATGGCAAGTGCCAGGGAGCATTGTGATGACAAGTGTATTGTGCATTGTGATGACAAAGGTCATGGAGCATTGTGGTGACAAGGGCATGGAGTATTGTGATGACAGGCATCATGGAGCATTGTGATGACAAGTGTTATGGAACATTGTGATCACAAGGGTTTGGATCATAGTGATGACACAGTTCATGGATCATTTTGATTTCAAGGAGCATGGAGCATTGTGATGACAAGGGCATGAAGCAATGTGATCCCAAGGTTCATGGAGGATTGTGATGACAAGTGCATGGAACATTGTGATGACAAGGTCATGTAGCATTTTTCTGACAAAGGCATGGAGCATTGTGATGACAAGGGTGATGGAGCACTGTGATGCCAAGCGTCACGGAGCATTGTGATTACAGGGGACATGGAACATTGGGATGACATGAGCATGGATCTTGTGATGACAAGTGTCATGGAGTATTTTGATGAGAAGAGTCCAGGATCATTGTGTTGTCAGGGGTCATGGAGCATTGTGATTACTGTGGTCATGGAGCATTGTGATGACAGGGGTCATGGAGCATTGTGATGAGAAGGTCATGGAGCATTGAGCTGCAAATATTCATGGAGTATTGAGATGACAAGGGAATGGAGCATTTTGATGACAAGGTCCTGGAGCATTGTGATGAGCGGACCATGGAGCCTTGTGATGACAATTATCATGGAGCATTCTCACTAAAAGAGGCATGGGGCATTGTGATTACAGGGCTCTTGGAGCATTGTGATGACAAGTGCTAATAGCATTGTGATGAGAAGGCCATGGAGCATTCTGATAACATGCATCATGGAGCTTTGTGATGACAAGGGCATGGAACATTGTGATTACAGTGTTCTTGGAGTATTGTGATGAAAACGGCATGGATCATTGTGGTGAAAAAGGCATGGAGCCTTGTCATGACAGGGTTCAAGGAGCATACTGACGACAAGTGTCAGGCAACATTGTGATGACAAGTGTATTGAGCATTGTGATGACAAAGTTTATGGAGCATTGTGATGAGAAGACCATTGATAATTGTGATGACGAGCGTCATTGGGCATTGTGATGACAAGTGTTATGGAACACTGTGATCACTAGGGTTTGGAGCATGGTAATGACAGAGGTCATGGAGCATTTTGATTTCATTGTGATGACAAGAGCATGAAGCATTATGATGATGGGCATGGTGCATTGTGATGACAGGGTTCATGGTGTTTTGAGATGAAAAGGGGCATGGAGCATTGGCCTGACAAGTTTCATGGATTATTGTGATGACAGCGGGCATGGCACATTGTGATGACAAGGGCATGGAACATTGTGATGACAAGGTCACGGAGTATTGTGAAGACAGGTGTCAGGGAGCATTGTGATGACATAGGTCATGGTCCATTGTGATGACAATGGCATGAAGCATTGTGATGCCATGTGTCATGGAGGATTGTGATGACAAAGGTGATGGAACATTGTGATGACAAGGGCTTGGAGCATTGTGATGACAAGGGCCATTGAGAATTTTGATGACCAGGTCGTGAAGCATTGAGATTACAAGCGCATGGAGCTTGCTCTGACAGGGTTCATGGAGCATTGCGATGACAAGTGCATGGAGAATTGTGATGACAAGAGCATGTAACATTGTGATGAGAAATGTCATGTAGCATTGTTATGAGGAGGACATGGAGAAATGTGATGACAAGGGACTTGGAGCATTGTGATGATCAGGGAATGGATCATTGTGATGGCGAGACCGTGGAGCATAGTGATGAGAAGTCCATGGATTATGTTGATGACGAGTGTCATGGAGCACTCTAATTACAAGAGCCATGGAGCATTGTGATTACAGGTGTCGTGGAGCATTGTGATGACAGGGGTCATTGAGCATTGTGATGACAAGTGTCATGGAGCATTGTGATGACAAGCTTGTGGAGTATTGTGATGACATTTGGATGGAGCTTTGTGATGAAAAAGGCATGGAGTCATTTTATGAGAGTGTTCAAGGAGCATTCTGACGACAAATGTCAGGGAGCATTGTGATGACAAGTGTATTGAGCATTGTGATGACAATGGTCATGGCACATTGTGATGACAAGGGCATGGAGTATTGTGATGACAGGCATCATGGAGCGTTGTGATGACAAGTGTTATGGAACATTGTGATCACAAGCATTTAGAGCGTTGTGATGAAAGTGGTCATGGATCATTTTGATTTCAAGGAGCATGGAGCATTGTGATGCCAAGATCATGAAGCAATGTGATCCCAAGGTTCATGGAGGATTGTGATGACAAGCGCATGGAGCTTTGTGGTGACAATGTCTTGTAACATTTTGCTGAAAAAGGCATGGAGCATTGTGATTACAGGAGTCTTGGAGCATTGAGATGAAAAGGGCATGGATCATTGTATGAAAAAGGCATGGAGCATTGTCATGACATGGTTCAAGTGCATACTGATGGCAAGTGCCAGGGAGCATTGTGATGACAAGTGTATTGTGCATTGTGATGACAAAGGTCATGGAGCATTGTGGTGACAAGGGCATGGAGTATTGTGATGACAGGCATCATGGAGCATTGTGATGACAAGTGTTATGGAACATTGTGATCACAAGGGTTTGGATCATAGTGATGACAGAGTTCATGGATCATTTTGATTTCAAGGAGCATGGAGCATTGTGATGACAAGGGCAAGAAGCAATGTGATCCCAAGGTTCATGGAGGATTGTGATGACAAGTGCATGGAACATTGTGATGACAAGGTCATGTAGCATTTTTCTGACAAAGGCATGGAGCATTGTGATGACAAGGGTGATGGAGCACTGTGATGCCAAGCGTCACGGAGCATTGTGATTACAGGGGACATGGAACATTGGGATGACATGAGCATGGATCTTGTGATGACAAGTGTCATGGAGTATTTTGATGAGAAGAGTCCAGGATCATTGTGTTGTCAGGGGTCATGGAGCATTGTGATTACTGTGGTCATGGAGCATTGTGATGACAGGGGTCATGGAGCATTGTGATGAGAAGGTCATGGAGCATTGAGCTGCAAATATTCATGGAGTATTGAGATGACAAGGGAATGGAGCATTTTGATGACAAGGTCCTGGAGCATTGTGATGAGCGGACCATGGAGCCTTGTGATGACAATTATCATGGAGCATTCTCACTAAAAGAGGCATGGGGCATTGTGATTACAGGGGTCTTGGAGCATTGTGATGACAAGTGCTAATAGCATTGTGATGAGAAGGCCATGGAGCATTCTGATAACATGCATCATGGAGCTTTGTGATGACAAGGGCATGGAACATTGTGATTACAGGGTTCTTGGAGTATTGTGATGAAAACGGCATGGATCATTGTGGTGAAAAAGGCATGGAGCCTTGTCATGACAGGGTTCAAGGAGCATACTGACGACAAGTGTCAGGCAACATTGTGATGACAAGTGTATTGAGCATTGTGATGACAAAGTTTATGGAGCATTGTGATGAGAAGACCATTGATAATTGTGATGACGAGCGTCATTGGGCATTGTGATGACAAGTGTTATGGAACACTGTGATCACTAGGGTTTGGAGCATGGTAATGACAGAGGTCATGGAGCATTTTGATTTCATTGTGATGACAAGAGCATGAAGCATTATGATGATGGGCATGGTGCATTGTGATGACAGGGTTCATGGTGTTTTGAGATGAAAAGGGGCATGGAGCATTGGCCTGACAAGTTTCATGGATTATTGTGATGACAGCGGGCATGGCACATTGTGATGACAAGGGCATGGAACATTGTGATGACAAGGTCACGGAGTATTGTGAAGACAGGTGTCAGGGAGCATTGTGATGACATAGGTCATGGTCCATTGTGATGACAATGGCATGAAGCATTGTGATGCCATGTGTCATGGAGGATTGTGATGACAAAGGTGATGGAACATTGTGATGACAAGGGCTTGGAGCATTGTGATGACAAGGGCCATTGAGAATTTTGATGACCAGGTCGTGAAGCATTGAGATTACAAGCGCATGGAGCTTGCTATGACAGGGGTCATGGAGCATTGCGATGACAAGTGCATGGAGAATTGTGATGACAAGAGCATGTAACATTGTGATGAGAAATGTCATGTAGCATTGTTATGAGGAGGACGTGGAGAAATGTGATGACAAGGGACTTGGAGCATTGTGATGATCAGGGAATGGATCATTGTGATGGCGAGACCGTGGAGCATAGTGATGAGAAGTCCATGGATCATGTTGATGACGAGTGTCATGGAGCACTCTAATTACAAGAGCCATGGAGCATTGTGATTACAGGTGTCGTGGAGCATTGTGATGACAGGGGTCATGGAGCATTGTGATGACAAGTGTCATGGAGCATTGTGATGACAAGCTTGTGGAGTATTGTGATGACATTTGGATGGAGCATTGTGATGAAAAAGGCATGGAGTCATATTATGAGAGTGTTCAAGGAGCATTCTGACGACAAATGTCAGGGAGCATTGTGATGACAAGTGTATTGAGCATTGTGATGACAATGGTCATGACACATTGTGATGACAAGGGCATGGAGTATTTGATGACAGGCATCATGGAGCGTTGTGATGACAAGTGTTATGGAACATTGTGATCACAAGCATTTAGAGCGTTGTGATGAAAGTGGTCATGGATCATTTTGATTTCAAGGAGCATGGAGCATTGTGATGCCAAGATCATGAAGCAATGTGATCCCAAGGTTCATGGAGGATTGTGATGACAAGCGCATGGAGCTTTGTGGTGACAATGTCTTGTAACATTTTGCTGAAAAAGGCATGGAGCATTGTGATTACAGGAGTCTTGGAGCATTGAGATGAAAAGGGCATGGATCATTGTATGAAAAAGGCATGGAGCATTGTCATGACATGGTTCAAGTGCATACTGATGGCAAGTGCCAGGGAGCATTGTGATGACAAGTGTATTGTGCATTGTGATGACAAAGGTCATGGAGCATTGTGGTGACAAGGGCATGGAGTATTGTGATGACAGGCATCATGGAGCATTGTGATGACAAGTGTTATGGAACATTGTGATCACAAGGGTTTGGATCATAGTGATGACACAGTTCATGGATCATTTTGATTTCAAGGAGCATGGAGCATTGTGATGACAAGGGCATGAAGCAATGTGATCCCAAGGTTCATGGAGGATTGTGATGACAAGTGCATGGAACATTGTGATGACAAGGTCATGTAGCATTTTTCTGACAAAGGCATGGAGCATTGTGATGACAAGGGTGATGGAGCACTGTGATGCCAAGCGTCACGGAGCATTGTGATTACAGGGGACATGGAACATTGGGATGACATGAGCATGGATCTTGTGATGACAAGTGTCATGGAGTATTTTGATGAGAAGAGTCCAGGATCATTGTGTTGTCAGGGGTCATGGAGCATTGTGATTACTGTGGTCATGGAGCATTGTGATGACAGGGGTCATGGAGCATTGTGATGAGAAGGTCATGGAGCATTGAGCTGCAAATATTCATGGAGTATTGAGATGACAAGGGAATGGAGCATTTTGATGACAAGGTCCTGGAGCATTGTGATGAGCGGACCATGGAGCCTTGTGATGACAATTATCATGGAGCATTCTCACTAAAAGAGGCATGGGGCATTGTGATTACAGGGCTCTTGGAGCATTGTGATGACAAGTGCTAATAGCATTGTGATGAGAAGGCCATGGAGCATTCTGATAACATGCATCATGGAGCTTTGTGATGACAAGGGCATGGAACATTGTGATTACAGGGTTCTTGGAGTATTGTGATGAAAACGGCATGGATCATTGTGGTGAAAAAGGCATGGAGCCTTGTCATGACAGGGTTCAAGGAGCATACTGACGACAAGTGTCAGGCAACATTGTGATGACAAGTGTATTGAGCATTGTGATGACAAAGTTTATGGAGCATTGTGATGAGAAGACCATTGATAATTGTGATGACGAGCGTCATTGGGCATTGTGATGACAAGTGTTATGGAACACTGTGATCACTAGGGTTTGGAGCATGGTAATGACAGAGGTCATGGAGCATTTTGATTTCATTGTGATGACAAGAGCATGAAGCATTATGATGATGGGCATGGTGCATTGTGATGACAGGGTTCATGGTGTTTTGAGATGAAAAGGGGCATGGAGCATTGGCCTGACAAGTTTCATGGATTATTGTGATGACAGCGGGCATGGCACATTGTGATGACAAGGGCATGGAACATTGTGATGACAAGGTCACGGAGTATTGTGAAGACAGGTGTCAGGGAGCATTGTGATGACATAGGTCATGGTCCATTGTGATGACAATGGCATGAAGCATTGTGATGCCATGTGTCATGGAGGATTGTGATGACAAAGGTGATGGAACATTGTGATGACAAGGGCTTGGAGCATTGTGATGACAAGGGCCATTGAGAATTTTGATGACCAGGTCGTGAAGCATTGAGATTACAAGCGCATGGAGCTTGCTATGACAGGGGTCATGGAGCATTGCGATGACAAGTGCATGGAGAATTGTGATGACAAGAGCATGTAACATTGTGATGAGAAATGTCATGTAGCATTGTTATGAGGAGGACGTGGAGAAATGTGATGACAAGGGACTTGGAGCATTGTGATGATCAGGGAATGGATCATTGTGATGGCGAGACCGTGGAGCATAGTGATGAGAAGTCCATGGATTATGTTGATGACGAGTGTCATGGAGCACTCTAATTACAAGAGCCATGGAGCATTGTGATTACAGGTGTCGTGGAGCATTGTGATGACAGGGGTCATGGAGCATTGTGATGACAAGTGTCATGGAGCATTGTGATGACAAGCTTGTGGAGTATTGTGATGACATTAGGATGGAGCATTGTGATGAAAAAGGCATGGAGTCTTTTTATGAGAGTGTTCAAGGAGCATTCTGACGACAAATGTCAGGGAGCATTGTGATGACAAGTGTATTGAGCATTGTGATGACAATGGTCATGACACATTGTGATGACAAGGGCATGGAGTATTGTGATGACAGGCATCATGGAGCGTTGTGATGACAAGTGTTATGGAACATTGTGATCACAAGCATTTAGAGCGTTGTGATGAAAGTGGTCATGGATCATTTTGATTTCAAGGAGCATGGAGCATTGTGATGCCAAGATCATGAAGCAATGTGATCCCAAGGTTCATGGAGGATTGTGATGACAAGCGCATGGAGCTTTGTGGTGACAATGTCTTGTAACATTTTGCTGAAAAAGGCATGGAGCATTGTGATTACAGGAGTCTTGGAGCATTGAGATGAAAAGGGCATGGATCATTGTATGAAAAAGGCATGGAGCATTGTCATGACATGGTTCAAGTGCATACTGATGGCAAGTGCCAGGGAGCATTGTGATGACAAGTGTATTGTGCATTGTGATGACAAAGGTCATGGAGCATTGTGGTGACAAGGGCATGGAGTATTGTGATGACAGGCATCATGGAGCATTGTGATGACAAGTGTTATGGAACATTGTGATCACAAGGGTTTGGATCATAGTGATGACAGAGTTCATGGATCATTTTGATTTCAAGGAGCATGGAGCATTGTGATGACAAGGGCATGAAGCAATGTGATCCCAAGGTTCATGGAGGATTGTGATGACAAGTGCATGGAACATTGTGATGACAAGGTCATGTAGCATTTTTCTGACAAAGGCATGGAGCATTGTGATGACAAGGGTGATGGAGCACTGTGATGCCAAGCGTCACGGAGCATTGTGATTACAGGGGACATGGAACATTGGGATGACATGAGCATGGATCTTGTGATGACAAGTGTCATGGAGTATTTTGATGAGAAGAGTCCAGGATCATTGTGTTGTCAGGGGTCATGGAGCATTGTGATTACTGTGGTCATGGAGCATTGTGATGACAGGGGTCATGGAGCATTGTGATGAGAAGGTCATGGAGCATTGAGCTGAAAATATTCATGGAGTATTGAGATGACAAGGGAATGGAGCATTTTGATGACAAGGTCCTGGAGCATTGTGATGAGCGGACCATGGAGCCTTGTGATGACAATTATCATGGAGCATTCTCACTAAAAGAGGCATGGGGCATTGTGATTACAGGGCTCTTGGAGCATTGTGATGACAAGTGCTAATAGCATTGTGATGAGAAGGCCATGGAGCATTCTGATAACATGCATCATGGAGCTTTGTGATGACAAGGGCATGGAACATTGTGATTACAGGGTTCTTGGAGTATTGTGATGAAAACGGCATGGATCATTGTGGTGAAAAAGGCATGGAGCCTTGTCATGACAGGGTTCAAGGAGCATACTGACGACAAGTGTCAGGCAACATTGTGATGACAAGTGTATTGAGCATTGTGATGACAAAGTTTATGGAGCATTGTGATGAGAAGACCATTGATAATTGTGATGACGAGCGTCATTGGGCATTGTGATGACAAGTGTTATGGAACACTGTGATCACTAGGGTTTGGAGCATGGTAATGACAGAGGTCATGGAGCATTTTGATTTCATTGTGATGACAAGAGCATGAAGCATTATGATGATGGGCATGGTGCATTGTGATGACAGGGTTCATGGTGTTTTGAGATGAAAAGGGGCATGGAGCATTGGCCTGACAAGTTTCATGGATTATTGTGATGACAGCGGGCATGGCACATTGTGATGACAAGGGCATGGAACATTGTGATGACAAGGTCACGGAGTATTGTGAAGACAGGTGTCAGGGAGCATTGTGATGACATAGGTCATGGTCCATTGTGATGACAATGGCATGAAGCATTGTGATGCCATGTGTCATGGAGGATTGTGATGACAAAGGTGATGGAACATTGTGATGACAAGGGCTTGGAGCATTGTGATGACAAGGGCCATTGAGAATTTTGATGACCAGGTCGTGAAGCATTGAGATTACAGGCGCATGGAGCTTGCTATGACAGGGGTCATGGAGCATTGCGATGACAAGTGCATGGAGAATTGTGATGACAAGCTTGTGGAGTATTGTGATGACATTTGGATGGAGCTTTGTGATGAAAAAGGCATGGAGTCTTTTTATGAGAGTGTTCAAGGAGCATTCTGACGACAAATGTCAGGGAGCATTGTGATGACAAGTGTATTGAGCATTGTGATGACAATGGTCATGGCACATTGTGATGACAAGGGCATGGAGTATTGTGATGACAGGCATCATGGAGCGTTGTGATGACAAGTGTTATGGAACATTGTGATCACAAGCATTTAGAGCATTGTGATGAAAGTGGTCATGGATCATTTTGATTTCAAGGAGCATGGAGCATTGTGATGCCAAGATCATGAAGCAATGTGATCCCAAGGTTCATGGAGGATTGTGATGACAAGCGCATGGAGCTTTGTGGTGACAATGTCTTGTAACATTTTGCTGAAAAAGGCATGGAGCATTGTGATTACAGGAGTCTTGGAGCATTGAGATGAAAAGGGCATGGATCATTGTATGAAAAAGGCATGGAGCATTGTCATGACATGGTTCAAGTGCATACTGATGGCAAGTGCCAGGGAGCATTGTGATGACAAGTGTATTGTGCATTGTGATGACAAAGGTCATGGAGCATTGTGGTGACAAGGGCATGGAGTATTGTGATGACAGGCATCATGGAGCATTGTGATGACAAGTGTTATGGAACATTGTGATCACAAGGGTTTGGATCATAGTGATGACAGAGTTCATGGATCATTTTGATTTCAAGGAGCATGGAGCATTGTGATGACAAGGGCATGAAGCAATGTGATCCCAAGGTTCATGGAGGATTGTGATGACAAGTGCATGGAACATTGTGATGACAAGGTCATGTAGCATTTTTCTGACAAAGGCATGGAGCATTGTGATGACAAGGGTGATGGAGCACTGTGATGCCAAGCGTCACGGAGCATTGTGATTACAGGGGACATGGAACATTGGGATGACATGAGCATGGATCTTGTGATGACAAGTGTCATGGAGTATTTTGATGAGAAGAGTCCAGGATCATTGTGTTGTCAGGGGTCATGGAGCATTGTGATTACTGTGGTCATGGAGCATTGTGATGACAGGGGTCATGGAGCATTGTGATGAGAAGGTCATGGAGCATTGAGCTGCAAATATTCATGGAGTATTGAGATGACAAGGGAATGGAGCATTTTGATGACAAGGTCCTGGAGCATTGTGATGAGCGGACCATGGAGCCTTGTGATGACAATTATCATGGAGCATTCTCACTAAAAGAGGCATGGGGCATTGTGATTACAGGGGTCTTGGAGCATTGTGATGACAAGTGCTAATAGCATTGTGATGAGAAGGCCATGGAGCATTCTGATAACATGCATCATGGAGCTTTGTGATGACAAGGGCATGGAACATTGTGATTACAGGGTTCTTGGAGTATTGTGATGAAAATGGCATGGATCATTGTGGTGAAAAAGGCATGGAGCCTTGTCATGACAGGGTTCAAGGAGCATACTGACGACAAGTGTCAGGCAACATTGTGATGACAAGTGTATTGAGCATTGTGATGACAAAGTTTATGGAGCATTGTGATGAGAAGACCATTGATAATTGTGATGACGAGCGTCATTGGGCATTGTGATGACAAGTGTTATGGAACACTGTGATCACTAGGGTTTGGAGCATGGTAATGACAGAGGTCATGGAGCATTTTGATTTCATTGTGATGACAAGAGCATGAAGCATTATGATGATGGGCATGGTGCATTGTGATGACAGGGTTCATGGTGTTTTGAGATGAAAAGGGGCATGGAGCATTGGCCTGACAAGTTTCATGGATTATTGTGATGACAGCGGGCATGGCACATTGTGATGACAAGGGCATGGAACATTGTGATGACAAGGTCACGGAGTATTGTGAAGACAGGTGTCAGGGAGCATTGTGATGACATAGGTCATGGTCCATTGTGAAGACAATGGCATGAAGCATTGTGATGCCATGTGTCATGGAGGATTGTGATGACAAAAGTGATGGAACATTGTGATGACAAGGGCTTGGAGCATTGTGATGACAAGGGCCATTAAGAATTTTGATGACCAGGTCGTGAAGCATTGAGATTACAAGCGCATGGAGCTTGCTATGACAGGGGTCATGGAGCATTGCGATGACAAGTGCATGGAGAATTGTGATGACAAGAGCATGTAACATTGTGATGAGAAATGTCATGTAGCATTGTTATGAGGAGGACGTGGAGAAATGTGATGACAAGGGACTTGGAGCATTGTGATGATCAGGGAATGGATCATTGTGATGGCGAGACCGTGGAGCATAGTGATGAGAAGTCCATGGATTATGTTGATGACGAGTGTCATGGAGCACTCTAATTACAAGAGCCATGGAGCATTGTGATTACAGGTGTCGTGGAGCATTGTGATGACAGGGGTCATGGAGCATTGTGATGACAAGTGTCATGGAGCATTGTGATGACAAGCTTGTGGAGTATTGTGATGACATTTGGATGGAGCATTGTGATGAAAAAGGCATGGAGTCTTTTTATGAGAGTGTTCAAGGAGCATTCTGACGACAAATGTCAGGGAGCATTGTGATGACAAGTGTATTGAGCATTGTGATGACAATGGTCATGGCACATTGTGATGACAAGGGCATGGAGTATTGTGATGACAGGCATCATGGAGCGTTGTGATGACAAGTGTTATGGAACATTGTGATCACAAGCATTTAGAGCGTTGTGATGAAAGTGGTCATGGATCATTTTGATTTCAAGGAGCATGGAGCATTGTGATGCCAAGATCATGAAGCAATGTGATCCCAAGGTTCATGGAGGATTGTGATGACAAGCGCATGGAGCTTTGTGGTGACAATGTCTTGTAACATTTTGCTGAAAAAGGCATGGAGCATTGTGATTACAGGAGTCTTGGAGCATTGAGATGAAAAGGGCATGGATCATTGTATGAAAAAGGCATGGAGCATTGTCATGACATGGTTCAAGTGCATACTGATGGCAAGTGCCAGGGAGCATTGTGATGACAAGTGTATTGTGCATTGTGATGACAAAGGTCATGGAGCATTGTGGTGACAAGGGCATGGAGGATTGTGATGACAAAGGTGATGGAACATTGTGATGACAAGGGCTTGGAGCATTGTGATGACAAGGGCCATTGAGAATTTTGATGACCAGGTCGTGAAGCATTGAGATTACAAGCGCATGGAGCTTGCTATGACAGGGGTCATGGAGCATTGCGATGACAAGTGCATGGAGAATTGTGATGACAAGAGCATGTAACATTGTGATGAGAAATGTCATGTAGCATTGTTATGAGGAGGACGTGGAGAAATGTGATGACAAGGGACTTGGAGCATTGTGATGATCAGGGAATGGATCATTGTGATGGCGAGACCGTGGAGCATAGTGATGAGAAGTCCATGGATTATGTTGATGACGAGTGTCATGGAGCACTCTAATTACAAGAGCCATGGAGCATTGTGATTACAGGTGTCGTGGAGCATTGTGATGACAGGGGTCATGGAGCATTGTGATGACAAGTGTCATGGAGCATTGTGATGACAAGCTTGTGGAGTATTGTGATGACATTTGGATGGAGCATTGTGATGAAAAAGGCATGGAGTCATTTTATGAGAGTGTTCAAGGAGCATTCTGACGACAAATGTCAGGGAGCATTGTGATGACAAGTGTATTGAGCATTGTGATGACAATGGTCATGGCACATTGTGATGACAAGGGCATGGAGTATTGTGATGACAGGCATCATGGAGCGTTGTGATGACAAGTGTTATGGAACATTGTGATCACAAGCATTTAGAGCGTTGTGATGAAAGTGGTCATGGATCATTTTGATTTCAAGGAGCATGGAGCATTGTGATGCCAAGATCATGAAGCAATGTGATCCCAAGGTTCATGGAGGATTGTGATGACAAGCGCATGGAGCTTTGTGGTGACAATGTCTTGTAACATTTTGCTGAAAAAGGCATGGAGCATTGTGATTACAGGAGTCTTGGAGCATTGAGATGAAAAGGGCATGGATCATTGTATGAAAAAGGCATGGAGCATTGTCATGACATGGTTCAAGTGCATACTGATGGCAAGTGCCAGGGAGCATTGTGATGACAAGTGTATTGTGCATTGTGATGACAAAGGTCATGGAGCATTGTGGTGACAAGGGCATGGAGGATTGTGATGACAAAGGTGATGGAACATTGTGATGACAAGGGCTTGGAGCATTGTGATGACAAGGGCCATTGAGAATTTTGATGACCAGGTCGTGAAGCATTGAGATTACAAGCGCATGGAGCTTGCTATGACAGGGGTCATGGAGCATTGCGATGACAAGTGCATGGAGAATTGTGATGACAAGAGCATGTAACATTGTGATGAGAAATGTCATGTAGCATTGTTATGAGGAGGACGTGGAGAAATGTGATGACAAGGGACTTGGAGCATTGTGATGATCAGGGAATGGATCATTGTGATGGCGAGACCGTGGAGCATAGTGATGAGAAGTCCATGGATTATGTTGATGACGAGTGTCATGGAGCACTCTAATTACAAGAGCCATGGAGCATTGTGATTACAGGTGTCGTGGAGCATTGTGATGACAGGGGTCATGGAGCATTGTGATGACAAGTGTCATGGAGCATTGTGATGACAAGCTTGTGGAGTATTGTGATGACATTTGGATGGAGCATTGTGATGAAAAAGGCATGGAGTCTTTTTATGAGAGTGTTCAAGGAGCATTCTGACGACAAATGTCAGGGAGCATTGTGATGACAAGTGTATTGAGCATTGTGATGACAATGTTCATGGCACATTGTGATGACAAGGGCATGGAGTATTGTGATGACAGGCATCATGGAGCGTTGTGATGACAAGTGTTATGGAACATTGTGATCACAAGCATTTAGAGCGTTGTGATGAAAGTGGTCATGGATCATTTTGATTTCAAGGAGCATGGAGCATTGTGATGCCAAGATCATGAAGCAATGTGATCCCAAGGTTCATGGAGGATTGTGATGACAAGCGCATGGAGCTTTGTGGTGACAATGTCTTGTAACATTTTGCTGAAAAAGGCATGGAGCATTGTGATTACAGGAGTCTTGGAGCATTGAGATGAAAAGGGCATGGATCATTGTATGAAAAAGGCATGGAGCATTGTCATGACATGGTTCAAGTGCATACTGATGGCAAGTGCCAGGGAGCATTGTGATGACAAGTGTATTGTGCATTGTGATGACAAAGGTCATGGAGCATTGTGGTGACAAGGGCATGGAGTATTGTGATGACAGGCATCATGGAGCATTGTGATGACAAGTGTTATGGAACATTGTGATCACAAGGGTTTGGATCATAGTGATGACAGAGTTCATGGATCATTTTGATTTCAAGGAGCATGGAGCATTGTGATGACAAGGGCATGAAGCAATGTGATCCCAAGGTTCATGGAGGATTGTGATGACAAGCGCATGGAGCTTTTTGGTGACAATGTCTTGTAACATTTTGCTGAAAAAGGCCTGGAGCATTGTGATTACAGGAGTCTTGGAGCATTGAGATGAAAAGGGCATGGATCATTGTATGAAAAAGGCATGGAGCATTGTCATGACATGGTTCAAGTGCATACTGATGGCAAGTGCCAGGGAGCATTGTGATGACAAGTGTATTGTGCATTGTGATGACAAAGGTCATGGAGCATTGTGGTGACAAGGGCATGGAGTATTGTGATGACAGGCATCATGGAGCATTGTGATGACAAGTGTTATGGAACATTGTGATCACAAGGGTTTGGATCATAGTGATGACAGAGTTCATGGATCATTTTGATTTCAAGGAGCATGGAGCATTGTGATGACAAGGGCATGAAGCAATGTGATCCCAAGGTTCATGGAGGATTGTGATGACAAGTGCATGGAACATTGTGATGACAAGGTCATGTAGCATTTTTCTGACAAAGGCATGGAGCATTGTGATGACAAGGGTGATGGAACACTGTGATGCCAAGCGTCACGGAGCATTGTGATTACAGGGGACATGGAACATTGGGATGACATGAGCATGGATCTTGTGATGACAAGTGTCATGGAGTATTTTGATGAGAAGAGTCCAGGATCATTGTGTTGTCAGGGGTCATGGAGCATTGTGATTACTGTGGTCATGGAGCATTGTGATGACAGTGGTCATGGAGCATTGTGATGAGAAGGTCATGGAGCATTGAGCTGCAAA
Organism: Mesoplodon mirus; assembly: GCF_964341445.2. Lineage (NCBI taxonomy): Eukaryota > Metazoa > Chordata > Mammalia > Artiodactyla > Ziphiidae > Mesoplodon > Mesoplodon mirus. Next base: position 100,931,433 of record NC_138976.1, read on the forward strand.
TATTCATGGAGTATTGAGATGACAAGGGAATGGAGCATTTTGATGACAAGGTCCTGGAGCATTGTGATGAGCGGACCATGGAGCCTTGTGATGACAATTATCATGGAGCATTCTCACTAAAAGAGGCATGGGGCATTGTGATTACAGGGGTCTTGGAGCATTGTGATGACAAGTGCTAATAGCATTGTGATGAGAAGGCCATGGAGCATTCTGATAACATGCATCATGGAGCTTTGTGATGACAAGGGCATGGAACATTGTGATTACAGGGTTCTTGGAGTATTGTGATGAAAACGGCATGGATCATTGTGGTGAAAAAGGCATGGAGCCTTGTCATGACAGGGTTCAAGGAGCATACTGACGACAAGTGTCAGGCAACATTGTGATGACAAGTGTATTGAGCATTGTGATGACAAAGTTTATGGAGCATTGTGATGAGAAGACCATTGATAATTGTGATGACGAGCGTCATTGGGCATTGTGATGACAAGTGTTATGGAACACTGTGATCACTAGGGTTTGGAGCATGGTAATGACAGAGGTCATGGAGCATTTTGATTTCATTGTGATGACAAGAGCATGAAGCATTATGATGATGGGCATGGTGCATTGTGATGACAGGGTTCATGGTGTTTTGAGATGAAAAGGGGCATGGAGCATTGGCCTGACAAGTTTCATGGATTATTGTGATGACAGCGGGCATGGCACATTGTGATGACAAGGGCATGGAACATTGTGATGACAAGGTCACGGAGTATTGTGAAGACAGGTGTCAGGGAGCATTGTGATGACATAGGTCATGGTCCATTGTGATGACAATGGCATGAAGCATTGTGATGCCATGTGTCATGGAGGATTGTGATGACAAAGGTGATGGAACATTGTGATGACAAGGGCTTGGAGCATTGTGATGACAAGGGCCATTGAGAATTTTGATGACCAGGTCGTGAAGCATTGAGATTACAAGCGCATGGAGCTTGCTATGACAGGGGTCATGGAGCATTGCGATGACAAGTGCATGGAGAATTGTGATGACAAGAGCATGTAACATTGTGATGAGAAATGCCATGTAGCATTGTTATGAGGAGGACTTGGAGAAATGTGATGACAAGGGATTTGGAGCATCGTGATGATCTGGGAATGGATCATTGTGATGGCAAGACCGTGGAGCATAGTGATGAGAAGTCCATGGATTATGTTGATGACGAGTGTCATGGAGCACTCTAATTACAAGAGCCATGGAGCATTGTGATGAGAGGGGTCATGGAGCATTGTGATGAGAAGGGCATGAAACATTGTGATGAGAAGTGCATCAAGCATTGTGATGACAAGCGTCATGGAGCTTTGTGATGAAAAGGGCATGGAGCAATGTGATAAGAGGGTTCATGGAGCATTGTGATGACAATGGCATGGAGCATTGTGATGCCAAGTGTCATGGAGGTTTGTGATGACAAAGGTCATGCAGCATTTGGATGACAAGTGTGTGGTGCACTGTGATGAGAAGGGCAGGGAGCATTGTGATGACAGGGTCATGGAGCAATTTGATGAAAAGGGTCATGGAATATTTTGATGACAAGTGTTATAGAACATTGTGATGTCAGGAGTGATGGAGCATTGTGATGATAAGGGCATGTAGCATTGTGATGACAGGGGTCATGGAGTTTTGTGATCACAAGGGCATGGAGCATTGTCATTACAGGGGTCTTGGAGCATTGTGATGAAAAGGGCATGGATCATTGTGATGAAATAACACGGAGCCTTGTCATGACAGTGTTCAAGGCGCATACTGACGACAAGTGTCAGGGAGCATTGTGATGACAAGTGTATTGAGCATTGTGATGACAAAGGCGTGGAGCATTGTGATGAGAAGACCATAGATAATTGTGATGAGGAGCATCATGGGGCGTTGTGATGACAAGTGTTATGGAACACTGTGATCACAAGGGTTTGGAGCATTATGATGACAGAGGTCTTGGTGCATTTTGATTTCATTGTGATGGCAATAGCATGAAGCATTATGATGAAGGGCATGGTGCATTGTGATGACAGTGTTCATGGAGCATAGAGATGAAAAGCGGCATGGAGCTTTGTGATTACAGGGGTCTTGAAGCATTGTGATGACAAGGGCATGGAGCATTGTGATGAGAAAGCCATGGAGCATACTGATGACATGCGTCATGGAGCTTTGTGATGATAAGGGCATGGAGCATTATGATAACAGGTGTCTTGGAGCATTGTGATGACAAGGGTCATGGAGCCTTGTGATGACAAGGCCGGGGAACATGGTGATGTCAGGGGTCATGGAGCATAAGTCTGAAATGTTTCATGGATTATTATGATGAGCGTGGACATGGAGCATTGTGATGAAAAGGCCACGGAACACTGTGATGCATGGGCCATGTAGGATTGTAATGACAAAGCCATGGAGTCTTTTGATGAGAAGGGCATCGAGCATTGTGATGACAATCGTCATGGAGCATTGTGATGCCAAGGGTCATGGAGCTTTGTGATGACAAAGGTTATGGAGCATTTTGATGACAAGGGCATTGTGCATTGTGATGAGAAGGGCAGGAAGCATTGTGATGAGAGGATCAAGGAGCAATTTGATGAAAAGTGTCAAGGAATATTTTGATGACAGAGGTTATGAAACATTGTGATGTCAAGGGTCATGGAGCATTGTGAGGATAACGGCATGTAGCATTGTGATGACAGGGGTCATGGAACATTGTGATGACAGGGGTGAGGGATTATTGTGATGACTAGTGATGGATCCTTGTGATATCAGTTGTCAGAGAGCATTTTGATGAGAAGTGAATGGAGCATTGTGATGACAAGTCTTATGGAGCATTGTGATGACAATGTTGTAGAGCATTGTGTTGACAAGCGCATGGCTTATTGTGATGACATGGGTCATGGAGCATTTTGCTGACATGGGCATGGAGCATTGTGATGACAAGGGTCATGGAGCATTGTGCTGACAAAGGAATGGAGCATTGTGATGACATGGGTCAAGGAGCTTTGTGATGAAAAGTTCATGGAGCATTGTGGTGACAAATGTCACAGAGCCTTGTGATGACGAGGGCATGGACCATTGTGATGACAAAAGTCATGAAGCACTGTGATGACTGGAGTCACGGAACATTGTGATGACAGCGGTCATGGAGCATTGTGATGACAAGGGCATGGAGTATTGTGATGACAGGTGTCAGGGTGCATTGTGATGACATATGTCATTCTCCATTGTTATGACAATGGAATGGAGCATTGTGATGCCAAGTGTCATGGAGGATTGTGATGACAAATGTTATGGAGCATTGTGATGACAAGGGCTTCGAGCAATGTGATGAGAAGGCCATGGAGCCTTCTGATGACATGTGTCATGGAGCTTTGTGATGAAAAGGGCATGGAGCGTTGTCAATACAGGGGTCTTGGAGCCTTGTGATGACAAGACCATGGAACACTGTGATGGCAGGGATCATGGAGCATTGTTATGACAGGGGTAATGGAGCATTGTGATGACAAGTACATGGATCATTGGTCTGAAATGTTTCATGGATTATTTTGATGAGAGTGGGCATGGAGCATTGTGATGACAAGGGCACGGATCACTGTGATACATGAGTCAGGGAGGATTGTAATGACAAGGGCGTGGAGAATTGTGATGAGAAGTGAATCGAGCATTTTGATGACAAGAGTCATGGAGCATTGTGATGACAACGGCATTGAGCAATGTGATGAGAGGGTTCATGGAGCATTGTGATGACAATAGCCTGGAGCATTGTGATTCCAAGGATCAAGGAGCTTTGTGATGACAAAGGTCATGGAGCAGTTTGATGACAAGGGCGTGGTGCATTGTGATGAGAAGGGCATGGAGCTTGCTATGACAGGGGTCATGGAGCATTGCGATGACAAGTGCATGGAGAATTGTGATGACAAGAGCATGTAACGTGATGAGAAATGTCATGTAGCATTGTTATGAGGAGGACGTGGAGAAATGTGATGACAAGGGACTTGGATCATTGTGATGATCAGGGAATGGATCATTGTGATGGCAAGACCGTGGAGCATAGTGATGAGAAGTCCATGGATTATGTTGATGACGAGTGTCATGGAGCACTCTAATTACAAGAGCCATGGAGCATTGTGATTACAGGTGTCATGGAGCATTGTGATGACAGGGGTCATGGAGCATTGTGATGACAAGTGTCATGGAGCATTGTGATGACAAGCTTTTGGAGTATTGTGATGGCATTTGGTTGGAGCATTGTGATGAAAAAGGCATGGAGTCTTTTTATGAGAGTGTTCAAGGAGCATTCTGTCGACAAATGTCAGGGAGCATTGTGATGACAAGTGTATTGAGCATTGTGATGACAATGGTCATGGCGTATTGTGATGACAAGGGCATGGAGTATTGTGATGACAGGCATCATGGAGCGTTGTGATGACAAGTGTTATGGAACATTGTGATCACAAGCATTTAGAGCGTGGTGATGAAACTGGTCATGGATCATATTGATTTCAAGGAGCATGGAGCATTGTGATGCCAAGACCATGAAGCAATGTGATCCCAAGGTTCATGGAGGATTGTGATGACAAGCGCATGGAGATTTGTGGTGACAAGGTCTTGTAACATTTTGCTGAAAACGGCATGGAGCATTGTGATTACAGGAGTCTTGGAGCACTGTGATGAAAAGGGCATGGATCATTGTGATGAAAAAGGCATGGAGCATTGTCATGACATGGTTCAAGTGCATACTGATGGCAAGTGCCAGGGAGCATTGTGATGACAAGTGTATTGTGCATTGTGATGACAAAGGTCATGGAGCATTGTGGTGACAAGGGCATGGAGTATTGTGATGACAGGCATCATGGAGCATTGTGATGACAAGTGTTATGGAACATTGTGATCACAAGGGTTTGGATCATAGTGATGACACAGTTCATGGATCATTTTGATTTCAAGGAGCATGGAGCATTGTGATGACAAGGGCATGAAGCAATGTGATCCCAAGGTTCATGGAGGATTGTGATGACAAGTGCATGGAACATTGTGATGACAAGGTCATGTAGCATTTTTCTGACAAAGGCATGGAGCATTGTGATGACAAGGGTGATGGAGCACTGTGATGCCAAGCGTCACGGAGCATTGTGATTACAGGGGACATGGAACATTGGGATGACATGAGCATGGATCTTGTGATGACAAGTGTCATGGAGTATTTTGATGAGAAGAGTCCAGGATCATTGTGTTGTCAGGGGTCATGGAGCATTGTGATTACTGTGGTCATGGAGCATTGTGATGACAGTGGTCATGGAGCATTGTGATGAGAAGGTCATGGAGCATTGAGCTGAAAATATTCATGGAGTATTGAGATGACAAGGGAATGGAGCATTTTTTTTTTTTTTTTTTTTTTGCGGTATGCGGGCCTCTAACTGTCGTGGCCTCTCCCGTTGCGGAGCACAGGCTCTGGACGCGCAGGCCCAGCGGCCATGGCTCACGGGCCCAGCCGCTCCGCGGCCTATGGGATCCTCCCAGACTGGGGCACGAACCCGTATCCCCTGCATCGGCAGGCGGACTCTCAACAACTGCGCCACCAGGGAGGCCCGGGAATGGAGCATTTTGATGACAAGGTCCTGGAGCATTGTGATGAGCGGACCATGGAGCCTTTTGATGACAATTATCATGGAGCATTCTCACTAAAAGAGGCAAGGGGCATTGTGATTACAGGGGTCTTGGAGCATTGTGATGACAAGTGCTAATAGCATTGTGATGAGAAGGCCATGGAGCATTCTGATAACATGCATCATGGAGCTTTGTGATGACAAGGGCATGGAACATTGTGATTACAGGGTTCTTGGAGTATTGTGATGAAAGCGGCATGGATCATTGTGATGAAAAAGGCATGGAGCCTTGTCATGACAGGGTTCTAGGAGCATACTGACGACAAGTGTCAGGCAATATTGTGATGACAAGTGTATTTAGCATTGTGATGACAAAGTTTATGGAGCATTGTGATGAGAAGACCATTGATAATTGTGATGACGAGCGTCATTGGGCATTGTGATGACAAGTGTTATGGAACACTGTGATCACTAGGGTTTGGAGCATGGTAATGACAGAGGTCATGGAGCATTTTGATTTCATTGTGATGACAAGAGCATGAAGCATTATGATGATGGGCATGGTGCATTGTGATGACAGGGTTCATGGTGTTTTGAGATGAAAAGGGGCATGGAGCATTGGCCTGACAAGTTTCATGGATTATTGTGATGACAGCGGGCATGGCACATTGTGATGACAAGGGCATGGAACATTGTGATGACAAGGTCACGGAGTATTGTGAAGACAGGTGTCAGGGAGCATTGTGATGACATAGGTCATGGTCCATTGTGATGACAATGGCATGAAGCATTGTGATGCCATGTGTCATGGAGGATTGTGATGACAAAGGTAATGGAGCATTGTGATGACAAGGGCGTGGAGCATTGTGATGACAAGGGCCATTGAGAATTTTGATGACCAGGTCGTGAAGCATTGAGATTACAAGCGCATGGAGCTTGCTATGACAGGGTTCATGGAGCATTGCGATTACAAGTGCATGGATAATTGTGATGTCAAGTGCATGAACCATTGTGATGAGTAGTGTCATGGAACATTGTGATGAAAAGGACGTGGGGAATTTTGATGACAAAGGACATGTAGCATTGTGATGACCAGGGCATGGAGCATTTGATGGCAAAATCGTGGAGCATTGTGATGAGAAGACCATGGAAAATTGTAATGACGAGCGTCATGGAGCACAGTAATGACAAGGGGCATGAAGCACTGTGATGATAGGTGTCATGGAGCATTGTGATGACATGGTTCATGGAGCATTCTGATGTCAAGGCTCATGGAGCTTTCTGATGACAAGCTTGTGGAGTATTGTGATGAAAAGGGCATGGAGCATTGTGATGAAAAAGGCATGGAGACTTTTCATGATAGGTTTCAAGGAGCATTTTGTCGACAAGTGTCAGGGAGCATTGTGATGAAATGTGTATTGAGCATTGTGATGTCAAAGTTCATGGAACATTGTGATGACAAGTGCATGCAGTATTGTGATGAAAGGAATCATGGAGCGTTTTGATGACAAGTGTTATGGAAAATTGTGATCACAAGGCTTTGGAGCATTGTGATGACAGAGGTCATGGATCATTTTGATTTCTAGGAGCATGGAGCATTGTGATGACAAGGGCATGAAGTAATGTGATGCCAGTGTTCATGGAGGATTGTGAATGACAATGGTAAAGAAATATTGTGATGACAAGCGCATGGAGCATTGTGATGACAAGTCATGTAGCATTTTGCTGACATAGGCATGGAGCATTGTGATGACGAGGGTCATGGTACACTTCGATGACAATTGTCAGAGAGCATTGTGATTAGAGGCGTTATGGAACATTGTGTGACAAATGTCATGGAGCATTGTGATGAGAAGACCATGGATAATTGTGATGATGAGCGTCATGGGGCGTTGTGATGACAAGTGATATGGAACATTTTGATCACAAGGGTTTGGAGCATTGTGATGACAGGGTTCATGGAGCATTGAGATGACAAGGGCATGGAGCATTGTGATGAGAAAGCCATCGAGCATTCTGATGACATGTGTCATGGAGCTTTTTGATTACAAGGGCATGGAGCATTGTGAATACAGGGGTCTTGGAGCACTGTGATGACAAGGGTCATGGGGAAGTGTTATGACAAGGCCATGGAATATTGTGATGCCAGGTGTCATGGAGCATTGTTATGACGGGGCAATGGAGCATTTTGATGACAAGGGCATGGAACATTGGTCTGAAAAGTTTCATGGATTATTGTGAAGAGAGGGGGCATGGAGCACTGTGATGACAAGGGCATGGAACACTGTGATTCATGGGTCATGGAGCATTGTAATGAGAATGGCATGAAGCATTTTGATGAGAAGTGCATCAAGCATTGTGATGACAGGCGTCATGGAGCTTTGTGATGAAAAGGGCATGGAGCAATGTGAAAAGAGGCTTCCTGGAGCATTGTGATGACAATGGCATGGAGCATTGTGATGCCAAGGGTCATGGAGGTTTGTGATGACAAAGGTCATGCAGCATTTGGATGACAAGTGTGTGGTGCACTGTGATGAGAAGGGCAGGGAGCATTGTGACGACAGGGTCATGGAGCAATTTGATGAAAAGGGTCATGGAATATTTTGATGACAAGTGTTATAGAACATTGTGATGTCAGGAGTGATGGAGCATTGTGATGATAAGGGCATGTAGCATTGTGATGACAGGGGTCATGGAGCTTTGTGATCACAAAGGCATGGAGCACTGTCATTACAGGTGTCTTGGAGCATTGTGATGAAAAGGGCATGGATCACTGTGATGAAATAACACGAGACCTTGTCATGACAGTGTTGAAGGAGCATACTGACGACAAGTGTCAGGGAGCATTGTGATGACAAGTGTATTGAGCATTGTGATGACAAAGGCATGGAGCATTGTGATGAGAAGACCATGGATAATTGTGATGAGGAGCATCATGGGGCGTTGTGATGACAAGTGTTATGGAACACTGTGATCACAAGGGTTTGGAGCATTATGATGACAGAGGTCTTGGTGCATTTTGATTTCATTGTGATGGCAATAGCATTAAGCATTATGATGAAGGGAATGGTGCATTTTGATGACAGGGTTCATGGAGCATTGAGATGAAAAGCGGCATGGAGCTTTGTGATTACAGGGGTCTTGAAGCATTGTGATGACAAGGGCATGGAGCACTGTGATGAGAAAGCCATGGAGCATACTGATGACATGTGTCATGGAGCTTTGTGATGATAAGGGCATAGAGCATTGTGATAACAGGGGTCTTGGAGCATTGTGATGACAAGGGTCATGGAGCCTTGTGATGACAAGGCCGTGGAACATTGTGATGTCAGGGGTCATGGAGCATAAGTCTGAAATGTTTCATGGATTATTATGATGAGCGTGGACATGGAGCATTGTGATGAAAAGGCCACAGAACACTGTGATACATGGGTCATGGAGGATTGTAATGACAAATCCATGGAGTCTTTTGATGAGAAGGGCATCGAGCATTGTGATGACAAGCGTCATGGAGCATTGTGATGCCAAGGGTCATGGAGCTTTGTGATGACAAAGGTTATGGAGCATTTTGATGACAAGGGCGTTGTGCATTTTGATGAGAAGGGCAGGAAGCATTGTGATGACAGGATCAAGGAGCAATTTGATGAAAAGTGTCAAGGAATATTTTGATGACAGAGGTTTTGGAACATGGTGATGTCAGGGGTAATGGAGCATAAGTCTGAAATGTTTCATGGATTATTATGATGAGCGTGGACATGGAGAATTGTGATGAAAAGGCCACGGAACACTGTGATACATGGGTCATGGAGGATTGTAATGACAAAGCCATGGAGTATTTTGATGAGAAGGGCATCGAGCATTGTGATGACAAGCGTCATGGAGCATTGTGATGCCAAGGGTCATGGAGCTTTGTGATGACAAAGGTTATGGAGCATTTTGATGACAAGGGCGTTGTGCATTGTGATGAGAACGGCAGGAAGCATTGTGATGAAAGGATCAAGGAGCAATTTGATGAAAAGAGTCAAGGAATATTTTGATGACAGAGGTTATGGAACATTGTGATGTCAGGGGTCATGGAGCATTGTGAGGATAAGGGCATGTAGCATTGTGATGACAGGGGTCATGGAACATTGTGATGACAGGGGTGAGGGATTATTGTGATGATTAGTGATGGAACCTTGTGATATCAGTTGTCAGAGAGCATTTTGATGAGAAGTGAATGGAGCATTGTGATGACAAGTTTTATGGAGCATTGTTATGACAATGTTGTACAGCATTGTGTTGACAAGCGCATGGCTTATTGTGATGTCATGGGTCATGGAGCATTTTGCTGACATGGGCATGGAGCATTGAGATGACAAGGGTCATGGAGCATTGTGCTGAGAAAGGAATGGAGCATTGTGATGACATGGGTCAAGGAGCTTTGTGATGAAAAGTTCATGGAGCATTTTCGTGACAAATGTCACAGAGCCTTGTGATGACGAGGGCATGGACCATTGTGATGACAAAAGTCATGAAGCACTGAGATGACTGGAGTCATGGAACATTGTGATGACAGCGGTCATGGAGCATTGTGATGACAAGTGTCATGGAACATTGTGATGTCAGGAGTGATGGAACATTGTGATGATAAGGGCATGTAGCACTGTGATGACAGGGGTCATGGAGCTTTGTGATCACAATGGCATGGAGCATTGTGATGAGAAGACCATGGATAATTGTGATGAGGAGCATCATGGGGCGTTGTGATGACAAGTGTTATGGACCACTGTGATCACAAGGGTTTGGAGCATTATGATGACAGAGGTCTTGGTGCATTTTGATTTCATTGTGATGGCAATAGCATGAAGCATTATGATGAAGGGCATGGTGCATTTTGATGACAGTGTTCATGGAGCATAGAGATGAAAACCGGCATGGAGCTTTGTGATTACAGGGGTCTTGAAGCATTGTGATGACAAGGGCATGGAGCATTGTGATGAGAAAGCCATGGAGCATACTGATGACATGCGTCATGGAGCTTTGTGATGATAAGGGCATGGAGCATTGTGATAACAGGGGTCTTGGAGCATTGTGATGACAAGGGTCATGGAGCCATGTGATGACAAGGCCGTGGAACATGGTGATGTCAGGGGTCATGGAGCATAAGACTGAAATATTTCATGGATTATTATGATGAGCGTGGACATGGAGCATTGTGATGAATAGGCCACGGAACACTGTGATCCATGGGTCATGGAGGATTGTAATGACAAAGCCATGGAGTCTTTTGAAGAGAAGGGCATCGAGCATTGTGATGACAAGCGTCATGGAGCATTGTGATGCCAAGGGTCATGGAGCTTTGTGATGACAAAGGTTATGGAGCATTTTGATGACAAGGGCGTTGTGCATTGTGATGAGAAGGGGAGGAAGCATTGTGATGAGAGGATCAAGGAGCAATTTGATGAAAAGTGTCAAGGGATATTTTGATGACAGAGGTTATGGAACATTGTGATGTCAGGGGTCATGGAGCATTGTGAGGATAAGGACATGTAGCATTCTGATGACAGGGGTCATGGAACATTGTGATGACAGGGGTGAGGGATTATTGTGATGACTAGTGATGGATCCTTGTGATATCAGTTGTCAGAGAGCATTTTGATGAGAAGTGAATGGAATATTGTGATGACAAGTTTTATGGAGCATTGTGATGACAATGTTGTAGAGCATTTTGTTGACAAGTGCATGGCTTATTGTAATGACATGGGTCATGGAGCATTTTGCTGACATGGGCATGGAGCATTGTGATGACAAGTGTCATGGAGCATTGTGCTGACAAAGGAATGGAGCATTGTGATGACATGGGTCAAGGAGCTTTGTGATGAAAAGTTCATGGAGCATTTTCGTGACAAATGTCACAGAGCAGTGTGATGATGAGGGCATGGACCATTGTGATGAGAAAAGTCATGAAGCACTGTGATGACTGGAGTCACGGAACATTGTGATGACAGCGGTCATGGAGCATTGTGATGACAAGGGCATGGAGTATTGTGATGACAGGTGTCAGGGAGCATTGTGATGACATATGTCATGCTCCATTGTGATGGCAATGGAATCGAGCATTGTGATGCCAAGTGTCATGGAGGATTGTGATGACAAATGTTATGGAGCATTGTGATGACAAGGGCTTCGAGCAATGTGATGAGAAGGCCATGGAGCCTTCTGATGACATGTGTCATGGAGCTTTGTGATGAAAAGGGCATGGAGCATTGTCAATACAGGGGTCTTGGAGCCTTGTGATGACAAGACCATGGAACACTGTGATGGCAGGGATCATGGAGCATTGTTATGACAGGGGTAATGGAGCATTGTGATGACAAGTACATGGATCATTGGTCTGAAATGTTTCATGGATTATTTTGATGAGAGTGGGCATGGAGCATTGTGATGACAAGGGCACGGATCACTGTGATACATGAGTCAGGGAGGATTGTAATGACAAGGGCGTGGAGAATTGTGATGAGAAGTGAATCGAGCATTTTGATGACAAGAGTCATGGAGCATTGTGATGACAACGGCATTGAGCAATGTGATGAGAGGGTTCATGGAGCATTGTGATGACAATAGCATGGAGCATTGTGATTCCAAGGATCAAGGAGCTTTGTGATGACAAAGGTCATGGAGCATTTTGATGACAAGGGCGTGGTGCATTGTGATGAGAAGGGCATGGAGCTTGCTATGACAGGGGTCATGGAGCATTGCGATGACAATTGCATGGAGAATTGTGATGACAAGAGCATGTAACATTGTGATGAGGAATGTCATGTAGCATTGTTATGAGGAGGACGTGGAGAAATGTGATGACAAGGGACTTGGATCATTGTGATGATCAGGGAATGGATCATTGTGATGGCAAGACAGTGGAGCATAGTGATGAGAAGTCCATGGATTATGTTGATGACGAGTGTCATGGAGCACTCTAATTACAAGAGCCATGGAGCATTGTGATTACAGGTGTCATGGAGCATTGTGATGACAGGGGTCATGGAGCATTGTGATGACAAGTGTCATGGAGCATTGTGATGACAAGCTTGTGGAGTATTGTGATGACATTTGGTTGGAGCATTGTGATGAAAAAGGCATGGAGCCTTTTCATGCCATGATTCAAACAGGATACTGATGGCAAGTGTCATGGAGCATTGTGCTGACAAAGGCTTGGAGCATTGTGATGACAAGTGTCAGAGAGAATTGTGATGAAATGTTCATGGAGCATTGTGGTGACACAGGTCACATAGCCATGTGATGACGAGGGCATGGACCATTGTGATAACAAATGTCATTAAGCTTTGTGATGACTGGAGTCACGGAGCATTGTGATGACAGGCGTCATGGAGCATTGCGATGACAAGGGCATGGAGCATTGTGATGACAGGGGCATGGAGCATTGGTCTTACACGTTTCATGGATTATTGTGATGACAGTGGGCATGGCGCATTGTGATGACAAGGGCATGGAGCATTGTGATGACAAGGTCATAGAGTATTGTGAAGACAGGTGTCAGGGAGCATTGTGATGACATATGTCATGGTCCATTTTGATGACAATGGCATGGAGCATTGTGATGCCAAGTGTCATGGAGGAATGTGATGACAAAGGTCATGGAGCATTGTGATGACAAGGGTCATGGAGCATTGTGATGACAAGGGTCATGGAGCATTGTGATGACAAGGGCCATTGAGAATTTTGATGACAAGGTCGTGTAGCATTGTGATGACAAGTGCATGGTGCTTGCAATGACAGGGGTCATGGAGCATTGCAATGACAACTTCATGGAGAATTGTGATGACAAGTGCATGTAACATTGTGATAAGAAGAGTCATGGAGCATTGTGATGACAAGGACGTGGAGAATTGTGAGGACAAGGGACATGGAGCGTTGTGATGACCAGGGCATGGAGCATTTTGATGGAAAGACCGTGGAGCATTGTGATGAGAAGTCCATGGACAATTGTGTTGACGAGCATTATGGAGCACTGTAATAACAAGGGGCATGGATAATTGTGATTACATGGGTCTTGGAGCATTGTGATGACAAGGGTCATGGAGCCTTGTGATGACAAGGGCATGGAGCATTCTGATGAGAAGGCCATGGAGCATTCTGATGACATGCGTCATGGAGCTTTGTGTGACAGGGGCATGGAGTATTGTGATTAGAAGGGTCTTAGAGCATTGTGATGACAAGCATCATGGAGCCACTTGATAAGGCTGTGGATCTTTGCAATGGCAGGGGTCATGGAGCATTGTTATGACAGGGGTAATGGAGCATTGTGAGGACAAGGGCATGGAGCATTGGTCTGAAACTTTCATAGATTGTTGTGATGAGAGTGGGCATGGAGCAATGTGATGACAAGGGCACGGAACCCTGTGATACATGGTTCATGGAGGATTGTAATGACAAGGTGGTGGAGCATCGTGATGCGAAGGGCATTGAATATTGTGATGACAAGCGTCATGGAGCTTTGTGATGACAAGGGCATGGAGCAATGGGATGAGAGGGTTCATGGAGCATTGTGATGACAATGACATGGAGCATTGTGATGCCAAGGGTCAAGGAACTGTGTGATGACAAAGGTCATGGAGCATTTTGATGACAAGGGCGTGGTGCATTGTGATGAGAAGAGCAGGGTGCATTGTGATGACATGGTCTTGGAGCAATTTGATGAAAATGGTCATGGATCATTTTGATGACAGGGCTTATGGAACATTGTGATGTCAGAGGTCATGGAGCATTGTGATAATAAGGGCATGTAGCACTGTGATGACAGGGGTCATTGGACATTTTGATGAGAGGGGTGAGGGAGTATTGTGATGACTAGTTATGGAACATTGTGATATCAGTGGTGAGAGAGCATTTTGATGGGAAGTGCATGGAGCATTATGATGACAAGGTTTATGGAGCATTGTGATGACAAGGATGGGGAGGAATGTGATGACAAGCACATGGCTCATTGTGATGATATGGGTCATGGAGCATGGTGCTGACAAGCACATGGAGCATTGTGATGACAATGGTCATGGAGCATTGTGATGAAAAGTTCATGGATCATTGTGGTGACAATGGTCACAGAGCCTTGTGATGACGAGGGCATGGACAATTGTGATGAAAAATGTCATGAAGCATTGTGAAGACTTGAGCCATGGAGCATTGTGATGACAGGGGTCATGGAGAATTGTGATGACAAGGGCATGGAGAATTGTGATGACAGCGTCTTGGAGCAATTGTCTGACAAGTTTCATGTATTCTTGTGGAGACAGTGGGCATGGTGCATTGTGATGACAAGGGAATGGAGAATTGTGATGACAAGGTCATGGAGTATTGTGAAGACAGGTGTCAGGGAGAATTGTGATGACATATGACATGGTCCATTGTGATGACAATGGCATGGAGCATTGTGATGTCAAGTATCATGGAGGATTGTGATGACAAAGATAATGGAGCAATGTGATGACAAGGTCTTGGAGCATTATGATGAGAAGAGCATGGATAATTGTGATGATGAGCCTCATGGGGCGTTGTGATAACAAGTGTTATAGAACATTGTGATCACAAGGGTTTGGAGCCTTGTGATGACAGAGGTCATGGAGCATTTTAATTTCATTGTGATGACAATAGCATGAAGCATTATGATGATGGGCATGGTGCATTGTGATGACAGGGTTCATGGAGCATTGAGATGCAAAGGGGCATGGAGCCTTGTGATTACAGGGGTCTTGGGGCATTTTGATGACAAGGGCATGGAGCATTGTGTTGAGAAGACCATGGGGCATTCTGATGACATGCGTCATGGAGCTTTGTGATGAAAACGGCATGGAGCATTGTGATGCCAAGGGTCATGGAGCCTTGTGATGAGAAGGTCATGGAGCATTGGGCTAAAAATATTCATGGAGTATTGTGATGACATTGGTCTTGGAGCATTGTGATGAGAAAGTCAAAGAGAATTGGGCTGACAATGTTCATGGAGTATTGTGATGACAGGGATCATGGAGCTTTGTGATGACAAGGGAATGGAGTATGGTGATGACAAGGTCCTGGAGCATTGTGATGAGAACACCATGGAGCTTTGTGATGACAAGTCTCATGGAGCATTCTGATGAACAGGGGCATGGGGCATTGTGATTACAGGTGTCTTGGAGCATTGTGATGACAAGGGAATGGAGCATTGTGATGAGAAGGCCATGGAGCACTCTGATGGCATGCCTCGTGGAGCTTTGTGATGACAAGGGCATGGAGCCTTGTCATTACAGGGGTCTTGGAGCATTGTGAAGAAAATGGCATGGATCATTGTGATGAAAAAGGCACGGAGCCTTGTCATGACAGGGTTCAAGGAGCATACTGATGGCAAGTGTCATGGAGCATTGTGCTGACAAAGGCTTGGAGCATTGTGATGACAAGGGTCACAGATAATTGTGATGAAAAGTTCATGGAGCATTGTGGTGACACAGGTCACATAGCCATGTGATGACGAGGGCATGGACCATTGTGATGACAAATGTCATGAAGCATTGTGATGACAGGAGTCACGGAGCATTGTGATGACAGTCGTCATGGAGCATTGTGATGACAAGGGCATGGAGCATTGTGATGATAGGGGCATGGAGCATTGGTCTTACACCTTTCATGGATTATTGTGATGACAATGGGCATGGCGCATTGTGATGACAAGGGCATGGAGCATTGTGAAGACAAGGTAATAGAGTTTTGTGAAGACAGGTGTCAGGGAGCATTGTGATGACATATGTCATGGTCCATTGTGATGACAATGGCATGGAGCATTGTGATGAAAAAGGCATGGAGCCTTTTCATGACAGGGTTCAAGGAACATTCTGACATGTGTATTGAGTATTGTGATGACAATGGCATGGTGCATTGTGATGCCAAGTATCATGGAGGATTCTGATGACAAAGGTAATGGAGCAATGTGATGACAAGGGCTTGGAGCATTGTGATGAAAAGACCATGTATAATTGTGATGATGAGCGACATGGGGCGTTATGATAACAAGTGTTTTGGAACATTGTGATCACAAGGTTTTGGAGCCTTGTGATGACAGAGGTCATGGAGCATTTTGATTTCATTGTGATGACAATAGCATGAAGCATTATGATGATGGGCATGGTGCATTGTGATGACAGGGTTCATGGAACATTGAGATGCAAAGGGGCATGGAGCCTTGTGATTACAGGGGTCTTGGGGCATTGTGATGACAAGGGCATGGAGCATTGTGTTGAGAAGCCCTTGGAGCATTCTGATGACATGCGTCATGGAGCTTTGTGATAAAAACGGCATGGAGCATTGTGATGACAAGGGTCATGGAGCCATGTGATGACAAGGCCTTGGAACATTGTGATGGCAGTGGTAATGGAGCATTGTGAGGACAAGTGCATGGAGCATTGGTGTGAAAAGTTTCATGGATTATTGGGATGAGAGTGGGAATGGAGCATTGTGGTGACAAGGGCATGGAACACTGTGATACATGGTTCCTGGTGGATTGTAATGACAAGGGCATGGAGCATTGTGATGAGAAGGGCATCGAGCATTGTGATGAGAAGCGTCATGGAGCTTTGTGATGAAAAGGGCATGGAGCAGTGCGTGAGTGTTCATGGAGCATTGTGATGACAATGGCATGGAGCATTGTGATGAGTGGAATCATGGAGCATTGCGATGACAGGGGTCATGGAGCATTGTGATGACAAGGGCAAGGAACATTGTGATGGCAGGGGCATGGAGCAATTTGATGAAAAGTGTCATGGAACATTTTGATGACAGGGGTTATGGAACATTGTGATGTCAGGGGTCATGGAGCATTGTGATGAAAAGGGTCATGGAGCATTTTGATGATAGGTGTTATGGAACATTGTGATGTCAGGGGCCATGGAGCATTGTGATGACTGGGGTCATGGAACATTGTGATGACGGGGGTGAGGGAGTATTGTGATGACTAGTGATGGAACATTGTGATATCAGTGGTGAGATAGCATTTTGATGGGAAGTGCATGGAGCATTGTGAGGACAAGCTTTATGGAGCATTGTGATGACAATGTTGTGGAGCATTTTGATGACAAGCGCATGGTACATTGTGATGACTTGGGTCATGGAGCATTTTGCTGACAAGCGCATGGAGCATTGTGATGACAAGGGTCATGGAGCATTGTGCTGATAAAGGCATGGCACATTGTGATGACAAGGGTCACAGAGAATTGTGATGAAAAATTCATGGAGCATTGTGGTGACAAAGGTAACAGAGCCTTGGGATGACGAGGGTATGGACCATTGTGATGACAAAGTTCATGAAGTATTGTGATGAGTGGAATCATGGAGCATTGCGATGACAGGGGTCAAGGAGCATTGGGATGACAAGTGCTAATAGCATTGTGATGAGAAGGCCATGGAGCATTCTGATAACATGCATCATGGAGCTTTGTGATGACAAGGGCATGGAACATTGTGATTACAGGGTTCTTGGAGTATTGTGATGAAAACGGCATGGATCATTGTGGTGAAAAAGGCATGGAGCCTTGTCATGACAGGGTTCAAGGAGCATACTGACGACAAGTGTCAGGCAACATTGTGATGACAAGTGTATTGAGCATTGTGATGACAAAGTTTATGGAGCATTGTGATGAGAAGACCATTGATAATTGTGATGACGAGCGTCATTGGGCATTGTGATGACAAGTGTTATGGAACACTGTGATCACTAGGGTTTGGAGCATGGTAATGACAGAGGTCATGGAGCATTTTGATTTCATTGTGATGACAAGAGCATGAAGCATTATGATGATGGGCATGGTGCATTGTGATGACAGGGTTCATGGTGTTTTGAGATGAAAAGGGGCATGGAGCATTGGCCTGACAAGTTTCATGGATTATTGTGATGACAGTGGGCATGGCACATTGTGATGACAAGGGCATGGAACATTGTGATGACAAGGTCACGGAGTATTGTGAAGACAGGTGTCAGGGAGCATTGTGATGACATAGGTCATGGTCCATTGTGATGACAATGGCATGAAGCATTGTGATGCCATGTGTCATGGAGGATTGTGATGACAAAGGTGATGGAACATTGTGATGACAAGGGCTTGGAGCATTGTGATGACAAGGGCCATTGAGAATTTTGATGACCAGGTCGTGAAGCATTGAGATTACAAGCGCATGGAGCTTGCTATGACAGGGGTCATGGAGCATTGCGATGACAAGTGCATGGAGAATTGTGATGACAAGAGCATGTAACATTGTGATGAGAAATGTCATGTAGCATTGTTATGAGGAGGACGTGGAGAAATGTGATGACAAGGGACTTGGAGCATTGTGATGATCAGGGAATGGATCATTGTGATGGCGAGACCGTGGAGCATAGTGATGAGAAGTCCATGGATTATGTTGATGACGAGTGTCATGGAGCACTCTAATTACAAGAGCCATGGAGCATTGTGATTACAGGTGTCGTGGAGCATTGTGATGACAGGGGTCATGGAGCATTGTGATGACAAGTGTCATGGAGCATTGTGATGACAAGCTTGTGGAGTATTGTGATGACATTTGGATGGAGCATTGTGATGAAAAAGGCATGGAGTCTTTTTATGAGAGTGTTCAAGGAGCATTCTGACGACAAATGTCAGGGAGCATTGTGATGACAAGTGTATTGAGCATTGTGATGGCAATGGTCATGGCACATTGTGATGACAAGGGCATGGAGTATTGTGATGACAGGCATCATGGAGCGTTGTGATGACAAGTGTTATGGAACATTGTGATCACAAGCATTTAGAGCGTTGTGATGAAAGTGGTCATGGATCATTTTGATTTCAAGGAGCATGGAGCATTGTGATGCCAAGATCATGAAGCAATGTGATCCCAAGGTTCATGGAGGATTGTGATGACAAGCGCATGGAGCTTTGTGGTGACAATGTCTTGTAACATTTTGCTGAAAAAGGCATGGAGCATTGTGATTACAGGAGTCTTGGAGCATTGAGATGAAAAGGGCATGGATCATTGTATGAAAAAGGCATGGAGCATTGTCATGACATGGTTCAAGTGCATACTGATGGCAAGTGCCAGGGAGCATTGTGATGACAAGTGTATTGTGCATTGTGATGACAAAGGTCATGGAGCATTGTGGTGACAAGGGCATGGAGTATTGTGATGACAGGCATCATGGAGCATTGTGATGACAAGTGTTATGGAACATTGTGATCACAAGGGTTTGGATCATAGTGATGACAGAGTTCATGGATCATTTTGATTTCAAGGAGCATGGAGCATTGTGATGACAAGGGCATGAAGCAATGTGATCCCAAGGTTCATGGAGGATTGTGATGACAAGTGCATGGAACATTGTGATGACAAGGTCATGTAGCATTTTTCTGACAAAGGCATGGAGCATTGTGATGACAAGGGTGATGGAGCACTGTGATGCCAAGCGTCACGGAGCATTGTGATTACAGGGGACATGGAACATTGGGATGACATGAGCATGGATCTTGTGATGACAAGTGTCATGGAGTATTTTGATGAGAAGAGTCCAGGATCATTGTGTTGTCAGGGGTCATGGAGCATTGTGATTACTGTGGTCATGGAGCATTGTGATGACAGGGGTCATGGAGCATTGTGATGAGAAGGTCATGGAGCATTGAGCTGAAAATATTCATGGAGTATTGAGATGACAAGGGAATGGAGCATTTTGATGACAAGGTCCTGGAGCATTGTGATGAGCGGACCATGGAGCCTTGTGATGACAATTATCATGGAGCATTCTCACTAAAAGAGGCATGGGGCATTGTGATTACAGGGCTCTTGGAGCATTGTGATGACAAGTGCTAATAGCATTGTGATGAGAAGGCCATGGAGCATTCTGATAACATGCATCATGGAGCTTTGTGATGACAAGGGCATGGAACATTGTGATTACAGGGTTCTTGGAGTATTGTGATGAAAACGGCATGGATCATTGTGGTGAAAAAGGCATGGAGCCTTGTCACGACAGGGTTCAAGGAGCATACTGACGACAAGTGTCAGGCAACATTGTGATGACAAGTGTATTGAGCATTGTGATGACAAAGTTTATGGAGCATTGTGATGAGAAGACCATTGATAATTGTGATGACGAGCGTCATTGGGCATTGTGATGACAAGTGTTATGGAACACTGTGATCACTAGGGTTTGGAGCATGGTAATGACAGAGGTCATGGAGCATTTTGATTTCATTGTGATGACAAGAGCATGAAGCATTATGATGATGGGCATGGTGCATTGTGATGACAGGGTTCATGGTGTTTTGAGATGAAAAGGGGCATGGAGCATTGGCCTGACAAGTTTCATGGATTATTGTGATGACAGCGGGCATGGCACATTGTGATGACAAGGGCATGGAACATTGTGATGACAAGGTCACGGAGTATTGTGAAGACAGGTGTCAGGGAGCATTGTGATGACATAGGTCATGGTCCATTGTGATGACAATGGCATGAAGCATTGTGATGCCATGTGTCATGGAGGATTGTGATGACAAAGGTGATGGAACATTGTGATGACAAGGGCTTGGAGCATTGTGATGACAAGGGCCATTGAGAATTTTGATGACCAGGTCGTGAAGCATTGAGATTACAAGCGCATGGAGCTTGCTATGACAGGGGTCATGGAGCATTGCGATGACAAGTGCATGGAGAATTGTGATGACAAGAGCATGTAACATTGTGATGAGAAATGTCATGTAGCATTGTTATGAGGAGGACGTGGAGAAATGTGATGACAAGGGACTTGGAGCATTGTGATGATCAGGGAATGGATCATTGTGATGGCGAGACCGTGGAGCATAGTGATGAGAAGTCCATGGATTATGTTGATGACGAGTGTCA
The DNA here is from genome assembly GCF_964341445.2 of Mesoplodon mirus. Taxonomy (NCBI): domain Eukaryota; kingdom Metazoa; phylum Chordata; class Mammalia; order Artiodactyla; family Ziphiidae; genus Mesoplodon; species Mesoplodon mirus. The sequence goes on from NC_138976.1 coordinate 100,952,952, forward strand.
TGGAGCACTCTAATTACAAGAGCCATGGAGCATTGTGATTACAGGTGTCGTGGAGCATTGTGATGACAGGGGTCATGGAGCATTGTGATGACAAGTGTCATGGAGCATTGTGATGACAAGCTTGTGGAGTATTGTGATGACATTTGGATGGAGCTTTGTGATGAAAAAGGCATGGAGTCATTTTATGAGAGTGTTCAAGGAGCATTCTGACGACAAATGTCAGGGAGCATTGTGATGACAAGTGTATTGAGCATTGTGATGACAATGGTCATGGCACATTGTGATGACAAGGGCATGGAGTATTGTGATGACAGGCATCATGGAGCGTTGTGATGACAAGTGTTATGGAACATTGTGATCACAAGCATTTAGAGCGTTGTGATGAAAGTGGTCATGGATCATTTTGATTTCAAGGAGCATGGAGCATTGTGATGCCAAGATCATGAAGCAATGTGATCCCAAGGTTCATGGAGGATTGTGATGACAAGCGCATGGAGCTTTGTGGTGACAATGTCTTGTAACATTTTGCTGAAAAAGGCATGGAGCATTGTGATTACAGGAGTCTTGGAGCATTGAGATGAAAAGGGCATGGATCATTGTATGAAAAAGGCATGGAGCATTGTCATGACATGGTTCAAGTGCATACTGATGGCAAGTGCCAGGGAGCATTGTGATGACAAGTGTATTGTGCATTGTGATGACAAAGGTCATGGAGCATTGTGGTGACAAGGGCATGGAGTATTGTGATGACAGGCATCATGGAGCATTGTGATGACAAGTGTTATGGAACATTGTGATCACAAGGGTTTGGATCATAGTGATGACAGAGTTCATGGATCATTTTGATTTCAAGGAGCATGGAGCATTGTGATGACAAGGGCATGAAGCAATGTGATCCCAAGGTTCATGGAGGATTGTGATGACAAGTGCATGGAACATTGTGATGACAAGGTCATGTAGCATTTTTCTGACAAAGGCATGGAGCATTGTGATGACAAGGGTGATGGAGCACTGTGATGCCAAGCGTCACGGAGCATTGTGATTACAGGGGACATGGAACATTGGGATGACATGAGCATGGATCTTGTGATGACAAGTGTCATGGAGTATTTTGATGAGAAGAGTCCAGGATCATTGTGTTGTCAGGGGTCATGGAGCATTGTGATTACTGTGGTCATGGAGCATTGTGATGACAGGGGTCATGGAGCATTGTGATGAGAAGGTCATGGAGCATTGAGCTGCAAATATTCATGGAGTATTGAGATGACAAGGGAATGGAGCATTTTGATGACAAGGTCCTGGAGCATTGTGATGAGCGGACCATGGAGCCTTGTGATGACAATTATCATGGAGCATTCTCACTAAAAGAGGCATGGGGCATTGTGATTACAGGGGTCTTGGAGCATTGTGATGACAAGTGCTAATAGCATTGTGATGAGAAGGCCATGGAGCATTCTGATAACATGCATCATGGAGCTTTGTGATGACAAGGGCATGGAACATTGTGATTACAGGGTTCTTGGAGTATTGTGATGAAAACGGCATGGATCATTGTGGTGAAAAAGGCATGGAGCCTTGTCACGACAGGGTTCAAGGAGCATACTGACGACAAGTGTCAGGCAACATTGTGATGACAAGTGTATTGAGCATTGTGATGACAAAGTTTATGGAGCATTGTGATGAGAAGACCATTGATAATTGTGATGACGAGCGTCATTGGGCATTGTGATGACAAGTGTTATGGAACACTGTGATCACTAGGGTTTGGAGCATGGTAATGACAGAGGTCATGGAGCATTTTGATTTCATTGTGATGACAAGAGCATGAAGCATTATGATGATGGGCATGGTGCATTGTGATGACAGGGTTCATGGTGTTTTGAGATGAAAAGGGGCATGGAGCATTGGCCTGACAAGTTTCATGGATTATTGTGATGACAGCGGGCATGGCACATTGTGATGACAAGGGCATGGAACATTGTGATGACAAGGTCACGGAGTATTGTGAAGACAGGTGTCAGGGAGCATTGTGATGACATAGGTCATGGTCCATTGTGATGACAATGGCATGAAGCATTGTGATGCCATGTGTCATGGAGGATTGTGATGACAAAGGTGATGGAACATTGTGATGACAAGGGCTTGGAGCATTGTGATGACAAGGGCCATTGAGAATTTTGATGACCAGGTCGTGAAGCATTGAGATTACAAGCGCATGGAGCTTGCTATGACAGGGGTCATGGAGCATTGCGATGACAAGTGCATGGAGAATTGTGATGACAAGAGCATGTAACATTGTGATGAGAAATGTCATGTAGCATTGTTATGAGGAGGACGTGGAGAAATGTGATGACAAGGGACTTGGAGCATTGTGATGATCAGGGAATGGATCATTGTGATGGCGAGACCGTGGAGCATAGTGATGAGAAGTCCATGGATCATGTTGATGACGAGTGTCATGGAGCACTCTAATTACAAGAGCCATGGAGCATTGTGATTACAGGTGTCGTGGAGCATTGTGATGACAGGGGTCATGGAGCATTGTGATGACAAGTGTCATGGAGCATTGTGATGACAAGCTTGTGGAGTATTGTGATGACATTTGGATGGAGCATTGTGATGAAAAAGGCATGGAGTCATATTATGAGAGTGTTCAAGGAGCATTCTGACGACAAATGTCAGGGAGCATTGTGATGACAAGTGTATTGAGCATTGTGATGACAATGGTCATGACACATTGTGATGACAAGGGCATGGAGTATTTGATGACAGGCATCATGGAGCGTTGTGATGACAAGTGTTATGGAACATTGTGATCACAAGCATTTAGAGCGTTGTGATGAAAGTGGTCATGGATCATTTTGATTTCAAGGAGCATGGAGCATTGTGATGCCAAGATCATGAAGCAATGTGATCCCAAGGTTCATGGAGGATTGTGATGACAAGCGCATGGAGCTTTGTGGTGACAATGTCTTGTAACATTTTGCTGAAAAAGGCATGGAGCATTGTGATTACAGGAGTCTTGGAGCATTGAGATGAAAAGGGCATGGATCATTGTATGAAAAAGGCATGGAGCATTGTCATGACATGGTTCAAGTGCATACTGATGGCAAGTGCCAGGGAGCATTGTGATGACAAGTGTATTGTGCATTGTGATGACAAAGGTCATGGAGCATTGTGGTGACAAGGGCATGGAGTATTGTGATGACAGGCATCATGGAGCATTGTGATGACAAGTGTTATGGAACATTGTGATCACAAGGGTTTGGATCATAGTGATGACAGAGTTCATGGATCATTTTGATTTCAAGGAGCATGGAGCATTGTGATGACAAGGGCATGAAGCAATGTGATCCCAAGGTTCATGGAGGATTGTGATGACAAGTGCATGGAACATTGTGATGACAAGGTCATGTAGCATTTTTCTGACAAAGGCATGGAGCATTGTGATGACAAGGGTGATGGAGCACTGTGATGCCAAGCGTCACGGAGCATTGTGATTACAGGGGACATGGAACATTGGGATGACATGAGCATGGATCTTGTGATGACAAGTGTCATGGAGTATTTTGATGAGAAGAGTCCAGGATCATTGTGTTGTCAGGGGTCATGGAGCATTGTGATTACTGTGGTCATGGAGCATTGTGATGACAGGGGTCATGGAGCATTGTGATGAGAAGGTCATGGAGCATTGAGCTGAAAATATTCATGGAGTATTGAGATGACAAGGGAATGGAGCATTTTGATGACAAGGTCCTGGAGCATTGTGATGAGCGGACCATGGAGCCTTGTGATGACAATTATCATGGAGCATTCTCACTAAAAGAGGCATGGGGCATTGTGATTACAGGGGTCTTGGAGCATTGTGATGACAAGTGCTAATAGCATTGTGATGAGAAGGCCATGGAGCATTCTGATAACATGCATCATGGAGCTTTGTGATGACAAGGGCATGGAACATTGTGATTACAGGGTTCTTGGAGTATTGTGATGAAAACGGCATGGATCATTGTGGTGAAAAAGGCATGGAGCCTTGTCATGACAGGGTTCAAGGAGCATACTGACGACAAGTGTCAGGCAACATTGTGATGACAAGTGTATTGAGCATTGTGATGACAAAGTTTATGGAGCATTGTGATGAGAAGACCATTGATAATTGTGATGACGAGCGTCATTGGGCATTGTGATGACAAGTGTTATGGAACACTGTGATCACTAGGGTTTGGAGCATGGTAATGACAGAGGTCATGGAGCATTTTGATTTCATTGTGATGACAAGAGCATGAAGCATTATGATGATGGGCATGGTGCATTGTGATGACAGGGTTCATGGTGTTTTGAGATGAAAAGGGGCATGGAGCATTGGCCTGACAAGTTTCATGGATTATTGTGATGACAGCGGGCATGGCACATTGTGATGACAAGGGCATGGAACATTGTGATGACAAGGTCACGGAGTATTGTGAAGACAGGTGTCAGGGAGCATTGTGATGACATAGGTCATGGTCCATTGTGATGACAATGGCATGAAGCATTGTGATGCCATGTGTCATGGAGGATTGTGATGACAAAGGTGATGGAACATTGTGATGACAAGGGCTTGGAGCATTGTGATGACAAGGGCCATTGAGAATTTTGATGACCAGGTCGTGAAGCATTGAGATTACAAGCGCATGGAGCTTGCTATGACAGGGGTCATGGAGCATTGCGATGACAAGTGCATGGAGAATTGTGATGACAAGAGCATGTAACATTGTGATGAGAAATGTCATGTAGCATTGTTATGAGGAGGACGTGGAGAAATGTGATGACAAGGGACTTGGAGCATTGTGATGATCAGGGAATGGATCATTGTGATGGCGAGACCGTGGAGCATAGTGATGAGAAGTCCATGGATTATGTTGATGACGAGTGTCATGGAGCACTCTAATTACAAGAGCCATGGAGCATTGTGATTACAGGTGTCGTGGAGCATTGTGATGACAGGGGTCATGGAGCATTGTGATGACAAGTGTCATGGAGCATTGTGATGACAAGCTTGTGGAGTATTGTGATGACATTAGGATGGAGCATTGTGATGAAAAAGGCATGGAGTCTTTTTATGAGAGTGTTCAAGGAGCATTCTGACGACAAATGTCAGGGAGCATTGTGATGACAAGTGTATTGAGCATTGTGATGACAATGGTCATGACACATTGTGATGACAAGGGCATGGAGTATTGTGATGACAGGCATCATGGAGCGTTGTGATGACAAGTGTTATGGAACATTGTGATCACAAGCATTTAGAGCGTTGTGATGAAAGTGGTCATGGATCATTTTGATTTCAAGGAGCATGGAGCATTGTGATGCCAAGATCATGAAGCAATGTGATCCCAAGGTTCATGGAGGATTGTGATGACAAGCGCATGGAGCTTTGTGGTGACAATGTCTTGTAACATTTTGCTGAAAAAGGCATGGAGCATTGTGATTACAGGAGTCTTGGAGCATTGAGATGAAAAGGGCACGGATCATTGTATGAAAAAGGCATGGAGCATTGTCATGACATGGTTCAAGTGCATACTGATGGCAAGTGCCAGGGAGCATTGTGATGACAAGCTTGTGGAGTATTGTGATGACATTAGGATGGAGCATTGTGATGAAAAAGGCATGGAGTCTTTTTATGAGAGTGTTCAAGGAGCATTCTGACGACAAATGTCAGGGAGCATTGTGATGACAAGTGTATTGAGCATTGTGATGACAATGGTCATGACACATTGTGATGACAAGGGCATGGAGTATTGTGATGACAGGCATCATGGAGCGTTGTGATGACAAGTGTTATGGAACATTGTGATCACAAGCATTTAGAGCGTTGTGATGAAAGTGGTCATGGATCATTTTGATTTCAAGGAGCATGGAGCATTGTGATGCCAAGATCATGAAGCAATGTGATCCCAAGGTTCATGGAGGATTGTGATGACAAGCGCATGGAGCTTTGTGGTGACAATGTCTTGTAACATTTTGCTGAAAAAGGCATGGAGCATTGTGATTACAGGAGTCTTGGAGCATTGAGATGAAAAGGGCATGGATCATTGTATGAAAAAGGCATGGAGCATTGTCATGACATGGTTCAAGTGCATACTGATGGCAAGTGCCAGGGAGCATTGTGATGACAAGTGTATTGTGCATTGTGATGACAAAGGTCATGGAGCATTGTGGTGACAAGGGCATGGAGTATTGTGATGACAGGCATCATGGAGCATTGTGATGACAAGTGTTATGGAACATTGTGATCACAAGGGTTTGGATCATAGTGATGACAGAGTTCATGGATCATTTTGATTTCAAGGAGCATGGAGCATTGTGATGACAAGGGCATGAAGCAATGTGATCCCAAGGTTCATGGAGGATTGTGATGACAAGTGCATGGAACATTGTGATGACAAGGTCATGTAGCATTTTTCTGACAAAGGCATGGAGCATTGTGATGACAAGGGTGATGGAGCACTGTGATGCCAAGCGTCACGGAGCATTGTGATTACAGGGGACATGGAACATTGGGATGACATGAGCATGGATCTTGTGATGACAAGTGTCATGGAGTATTTTGATGAGAAGAGTCCAGGATCATTGTGTTGTCAGGGGTCATGGAGCATTGTGATTACTGTGGTCATGGAGCATTGTGATGACAGGGGTCATGGAGCATTGTGATGAGAAGGTCATGGAGCATTGAGCTGAAAATATTCATGGAGTATTGAGATGACAAGGGAATGGAGCATTTTGATGACAAGGTCCTGGAGCATTGTGATGAGCGGACCATGGAGCCTTGTGATGACAATTATCATGGAGCATTCTCACTAAAAGAGGCATGGGGCATTGTGATTACAGGGCTCTTGGAGCATTGTGATGACAAGTGCTAATAGCATTGTGATGAGAAGGCCATGGAGCATTCTGATAACATGCATCATGGAGCTTTGTGATGACAAGGGCATGGAACATTGTGATTACAGGGTTCTTGGAGTATTGTGATGAAAACGGCATGGATCATTGTGGTGAAAAAGGCATGGAGCCTTGTCATGACAGGGTTCAAGGAGCATACTGACGACAAGTGTCAGGCAACATTGTGATGACAAGTGTATTGAGCATTGTGATGACAAAGTTTATGGAGCATTGTGATGAGAAGACCATTGATAATTGTGATGACGAGCGTCATTGGGCATTGTGATGACAAGTGTTATGGAACACTGTGATCACTAGGGTTTGGAGCATGGTAATGACAGAGGTCATGGAGCATTTTGATTTCATTGTGATGACAAGAGCATGAAGCATTATGAAGATGGGCATGGTGCATTGTGATGACAGGGTTCATGGTGTTTTGAGATGAAAAGGGGCATGGAGCATTGGCCTGACAAGTTTCATGGATTATTGTGATGACAGCGGGCATGGCACATTGTGATGACAAGGGCATGGAACATTGTGATGACAAGGTCACGGAGTATTGTGAAGACAGGTGTCAGGGAGCATTGTGATGACATAGGTCATGGTCCATTGTGATGACAATGGCATGAAGCATTGTGATGCCATGTGTCATGGAGGATTGTGATGACAAAGGTGATGGAACATTGTGATGACAAGGGCTTGGAGCATTGTGATGACAAGGGCCATTGAGAATTTTGATGACCAGGTCATGAAGCATTGAGATTACAAGCGCATGGAGCTTGCTATGACAGGGGTCATGGAGCATTGCGATGACAAGTGCATGGAGAATTGTGATGACAAGAGCATGTAACATTGTGATGAGAAATGTCATGTAGCATTGTTATGAGGAGGACGTGGAGAAATGTGATGACAAGGGACTTGGAGCATTGTGATGATCAGGGAATGGATCATTGTGATGGCGAGACCGTGGAGCATAGTGATGAGAAGTCCATGGATTATGTTGATGACGAGTGTCATGGAGCACTCTAATTACAAGAGCCATGGAGCATTGTGATTACAGGTGTCGTGGAGCATTGTGATGACAGGGGTCATGGAGCATTGTGATGACAAGTGTCATGGAGCATTGTGATGACAAGCTTGTGGAGTATTGTGATGACATTTGGATGGAGCTTTGTGATGAAAAAGGCATGGAGTCATTTTATGAGAGTGTTCAAGGAGCATTCTGACGACAAATGTCAGGGAGCATTGTGATGACAAGTGTATTGAGCATTGTGATGACAATGGTCATGGCACATTGTGATGACAAGGGCATGGAGTATTGTGATGACAGGCATCATGGAGCGTTGTGATGACAAGTGTTATGGAACATTGTGATCACAAGCATTTAGAGCGTTGTGATGAAAGTGGTCATGGATCATTTTGATTTCAAGGAGCATGGAGCATTGTGATGCCAAGATCATGAAGCAATGTGATCCCAAGGTTCATGGAGGATTGTGATGACAAGTGCATGGAGCTTTGTGGTGACAATGTCTTGTAACATTTTGCTGAAAAAGGCATGGAGCATTGTGATTACAGGAGTCTTGGAGCATTGAGATGAAAAGGGCATGGATCATTGTATGAAAAAGGCATGGAGCATTGTCATGACATGGTTCAAGTGCATACTGATGGCAAGTGCCAGGGAGCATTGTGATGACAAGTGTATTGTGCATTGTGATGACAAAGGTCATGGAGCATTGTGGTGACAAGGGCATGGAGTATTGTGATGACAGGCATCATGGAGCATTGTGATGACAAGTGTTATGGAACATTGTGATCACAAGGGTTTGGATCATAGTGATGACAGAGTTCATGGATCATTTTGATTTCAAGGAGCATGGAGCATTGTGATGACAAGGGCATGAAGCAATGTGATCCCAAGGTTCATGGAGGATTGTGATGACAAGTGCATGGAACATTGTGATGACAAGGTCATGTAGCATTTTTCTGACAAAGGCATGGAGCATTGTGATGACAAGGGTGATGGAGCACTGTGATGCCAAGCGTCACGGAGCATTGTGATTACAGGGGACATGGAACATTGGGATGACATGAGCATGGATCTTGTGATGACAAGTGTCATGGAGTATTTTGATGAGAAGAGTCCAGGATCATTGTGTTGTCAGGGGTCATGGAGCATTGTGATTACTGTGGTCATGGAGCATTGTGATGACAGGGGTCATGGAGCATTGTGATGAGAAGGTCATGGAGCATTGAGCTGCAAATATTCATGGAGTATTGAGATGACAAGGGAATGGAGCATTTTGATGACAAGGTCCTGGAGCATTGTGATGAGCGGACCATGGAGCCTTGTGATGACAATTATCATGGAGCATTCTCACTAAAAGAGGCATGGGGCATTGTGATTACAGGGCTCTTGGAGCATTGTGATGACAAGTGCTAATAGCATTGTGATGAGAAGGCCATGGAGCATTCTGATAACATGCATCATGGAGCTTTGTGATGACAAGGGCATGGAACATTGTGATTACAGGGTTCTTGGAGTATTGTGATGAAAACGGCATGGATCATTGTGGTGAAAAAGGCATGGAGCCTTGTCATGACAGGGTTCAAGGAGCATACTGACGACAAGTGTCAGGCAACATTGTGATGACAAGTGTATTGAGCATTGTGATGACAAAGTTTATGGAGCATTGTGATGAGAAGACCATTGATAATTGTGATGACGAGCGTCATTGGGCATTGTGATGACAAGTGTTATGGAACACTGTGATCACTAGGGTTTGGAGCATGGTAATGACAGAGGTCATGGAGCATTTTGATTTCATTGTGATGACAAGAGCATGAAGCATTATGATGATGGGCATGGTGCATTGTGATGACAGGGTTCATGGTGTTTTGAGATGAAAAGGGGCATGGAGCATTGGCCTGACAAGTTTCATGGATTATTGTGATGACAGCGGGCATGGCACATTGTGATGACAAGGGCATGGAACATTGTGATGACAAGGTCACGGAGTATTGTGAAGACAGGTGTCAGGGAGCATTGTGATGACATAGGTCATGGTCCATTGTGATGACAATGGCATGAAGCATTGTGATGCCATGTGTCATGGAGGATTGTGATGACAAAGGTGATGGAACATTGTGATGACAAGGGCTTGGAGCATTGTGATGACAAGGGCCATTGAGAATTTTGATGACCAGGTCGTGAAGCATTGAGATTACAAGCGCATGGAGCTTGCTATGACAGGGGTCATGGAGCATTGCGATGACAAGTGCATGGAGAATTGTGATGACAAGAGCATGTAACATTGTGATGAGAAATGCCATGTAGCATTGTTATGAGGAGGACTTGGAGAAATGTGATGACAAGGGATTTGGAGCATCGTGATGATCTGGGAATGGATCATTGTGATGGCAAGACCGTGGAGCATAGTGATGAGAAGTCCATGGATTATGTTGATGACGAGTGTCATGGAGCACTCTAATTACAAGAGCCATGGAGCATTGTGATGAGAGGGGTCATGGAGCATTGTGATGAGAAGGGCATGAAACATTGTGATGAGAAGTGCATCAAGCATTGTGATGACAAGCGTCATGGAGCTTTGTGATGAAAAGGGCATGGAGCAATGTGATAAGAGGGTTCATGGAGCATTGTGATGACAATGGCATGGAGCATTGTGATGCCAAGTGTCATGGAGGTTTGTGATGACAAAGGTCATGCAGTATTTGGATGACAAGTGTGTGGTGCACTGTGATGAGAAGGGCAGGGAGCATTGTGATGACAGGGTCATGGAGCAATTTGATGAAAAGGGTCATGGAATATTTTGATGACAAGTGTTATAGAACATTGTGATGTCAGGAGTGATGGAGCATTGTGATGATAAGGGCATGTAGCATTGTGATGACAGGGGTCATGGAGTTTTGTGATCACAAGGGCATGGAGCATTGTCATTACAGGGGTCTTGGAGCATTGTGATGAAAAGGGCATGGATCATTGTGATGAAATAACACGGAGCCTTGTCATGACAGTGTTCAAGGCGCATACTGACGACAAGTGTCAGGGAGCATTGTGATGACAAGTGTATTGAGCATTGTGATGACAAAGGCGTGGAGCATTGTGATGAGAAGACCATAGATAATTGTGATGAGGAGCATCATGGGGCGTTGTGATGACAAGTGTTATGGAACACTGTGATCACAAGGGTTTGGAGCATTATGATGACAGAGGTCTTGGTGCATTTTGATTTCATTGTGATGGCAATAGCATGAAGCATTATGATGAAGGGCATGGTGCATTGTGATGACAGTGTTCATGGAGCATAGAGATGAAAAGCGGCATGGAGCTTTGTGATTACAGGGGTCTTGAAGCATTGTGATGACAAGGGCATGGAGCATTGTGATGAGAAAGCCATGGAGCATACTGATGACATGCGTCATGGAGCTTTGTGATGATAAGGGCATGGAGCATTGTGATAACAGGTGTCTTGGAGCATTGTGATGACAAGGGTCATGGAGCCTTGTGATGACAAGGCCGGGGAACATGGTGATGTCAGGGGTCATGGAGCATAAGTCTGAAATGTTTCATGGATTATTATGATGAGCGTGGACATGGAGCATTGTGATGAAAAGGCCACGGAACACTGTGATGCATGGGCCATGTAGGATTGTAATGACAAAGCCATGGAGTCTTTTGATGAGAAGGGCATCGAGCATTGTGATGACAATCGTCATGGAGCATTGTGATGCCAAGGGTCATGGAGCTTTGTGATGACAAAGGTTATGGAGCATTTTGATGACAAGGGCATTGTGCATTGTGATGAGAAGGGCAGGAAGCATTGTGATGAGAGGATCAAGGAGCAATTTGATGAAAAGTGTCAAGGAATATTTTGATGACAGAGGTTATGAAACATTGTGATGTCAAGGGTCATGGAGCATTGTGAGGATAACGGCATGTAGCATTGTGATGACAGGGGTCATGGAACATTGTGATGACAGGGGTGAGGGATTATTGTGATGACTAGTGATGGATCCTTGTGATATCAGTTGTCAGAGAGCATTTTGATGAGAAGTGAATGGAGCATTGTGATGACAAGTCTTATGGAGCATTGTGATGACAATGTTGTAGAGCATTGTGTTGACAAGCGCATGGCTTATTGTGATGACATGGGTCATGGAGCATTTTGCTGACATGGGCATGGAGCATTGTGATGACAAGGGTCATGGAGCATTGTGCTGACAAAGGAATGGAGCATTGTGATGACATGGGTCAAGGAGCTTTGTGATGAAAAGTTCATGGAGCATTGTGGTGACAAATGTCACAGAGCCTTGTGATGACGAGGGCATGGACCATTGTGATGACAAAAGTCATGAAGCACTGTGATGACTGGAGTCACGGAACATTGTGATGACAGCGGTCATGGAGCATTGTGATGACAAGGGCATGGAGTATTGTGATGACAGGTGTCAGGGTGCATTGTGATGACATATGTCATTCTCCATTGTTATGACAATGGAATGGAGCATTGTGATGCCAAGTGTCATGGAGGATTGTGATGACAAAGGTTATGGAGCATTGTGATGACAAGGGCTTCGAGCAATGTGATGAGAAGGCCATGGAGCCTTCTGATGACATGTGTCATGGAGCTTTGTGATGAAAAGGGCATGGAGCGTTGTCAATACAGGGGTCTTGGAGCCTTGTGATGACAAGACCATGGAACACTGTGATGGCAGGGATCATGGAGCATTGTTATGACAGGGGTAATGGAGCATTGTGATGACAAGTACATGGATCATTGGTCTGAAATGTTTCATGGATTATTTTGATGAGAGTGGGCATGGAGCATTGTGATGACAAGGGCACGGATCACTGTGATACATGAGTCAGGGAGGATTGTAATGACAAGGGCGTGGAGAATTGTGATGAGAAGTGAATCGAGCATTTTGATGACAAGAGTCATGGAGCATTGTGATGACAACGGCATTGAGCAATGTGATGAGAGGGTTCATGGAGCATTGTGATGACAATAGCCTGGAGCATTGTGATTCCAAGGATCAAGGAGCTTTGTGATGACAAAGGTCATGGAGCAGTTTGATGACAAGGGCGTGGTGCATTGTGATGAGAAGGGCATGGAGCTTGCTATGACAGGGGTCATGGAGCATTGCGATGACAAGTGCATGGAGAATTGTGATGACAAGAGCATGTAACGTGATGAGAAATGTCATGTAGCATTGTTATGAGGAGGACGTGGAGAAATGTGATGACAAGGGACTTGGATCATTGTGATGATCAGGGAATGGATCATTGTGATGGCAAGACCGTGGAGCATAGTGATGAGAAGTCCATGGATTATGTTGATGACGAGTGTCATGGAGCACTCTAATTACAAGAGCCATGGAGCATTGTGATTACAGGTGTCATGGAGCATTGTGATGACAGGGGTCATGGAGCATTGTGATGACAAGTGTCATGGAGCATTGTGATGACAAGCTTTTGGAGTATTGTGATGGCATTTGGTTGGAGCATTGTGATGAAAAAGGCATGGAGTCTTTTTATGAGAGTGTTCAAGGAGCATTCTGTCGACAAATGTCAGGGAGCATTGTGATGACAAGTGTATTGAGCATTGTGATGACAATGGTCATGGCGTATTGTGATGACAAGGGCATGGAGTATTGTGATGACAGGCATCATGGAGCGTTGTGATGACAAGTGTTATGGAACATTGTGATCACAAGCATTTAGAGCGTGGTGATGAAACTGGTCATGGATCATATTGATTTCAAGGAGCATGGAGCATTGTGATGCCAAGACCATGAAGCAATGTGATCCCAAGGTTCATGGAGGATTGTGATGACAAGCGCATGGAGATTTGTGGTGACAAGGTCTTGTAACATTTTGCTGAAAACGGCATGGAGCATTGTGATTACAGGAGTCTTGGAGCACTGTGATGAAAAGGGCATGGATCATTGTGATGAAAAAGGCATGGAGCATTGTCATGACATGGTTCAAGTGCATACTGATGGCAAGTGCCAGGGAGCATTGTGATGACAAGTGTATTGTGCATTGTGATGACAAAGGTCATGGAGCATTGTGGTGACAAGGGCATGGAGTATTGTGATGACAGGCATCATGGAGCATTGTGATGACAAGTGTTATGGAACATTGTGATCACAAGTGTTTGGATCATAGTGATGACAGAGTTCATGGATCATTTTGATTTCAAGGAGCATGGAGCATTGTGATGACAAGGGCATGAAGCAATGTGATCCCAAGGTTCATGGAGGATTGTGATGACAAGTGCATGGAACATTGTGATGACAAGGTCATGTAGCATTTTTCTGACAAAGGCATGGAGCATTGTGATGACAAGGGTGATGGAGCACTGTGATGCCAAGCGTCACGGAGCATTGTGATTACAGGGGACATGGAACATTGGGATGACATGAGCATGGATCTTGTGATGACAAGTGTCATGGAGTATTTTGATGAGAAGAGTCCAGGATCATTGTGTTGTCAGGGGTCATGGAGCATTGTGATTACTGTGGTCATGGAGCATTGTGATGACAGTGGTCATGGAGCATTGTGATGAGAAGGTCATGGAGCATTGAGCTGAAAATATTCATGGAGTATTGAGATGACAAGGGAATGGAGCATTTTTTTTTTTTTTTTTTTTTGCGGTATGCGGGCCTCTAACTGTCGTGGCCTCTCCCGTTGCGGAGCACAGGCTCTGGACGCGCAGGCCCAGCGGCCATGGCTCACGGGCCCAGCCGCTCCGCGGCCTATGGGATCCTCCCAGACTGGGGCACGAACCCGTATCCCCTGCATCGGCAGGCGGACTCTCAACCACTGCGCCACCAGGGAGGCCCGGGAATGGAGCATTTTGATGACAAGGTCCTGGAGCATTGTGATGAGCGGACCATGGAGCCTTTTGATGACAATTATCATGGAGCATTCTCACTAAAAGAGGCAAGGGGCATTGTGATTACAGGGGTCTTGGAGCATTGTGATGACAAGTGCTAATAGCATTGTGATGAGAAGGCCATGGAGCATTCTGATAACATGCATCATGGAGCTTTGTGATGACAAGGGCATGGAACATTGTGATTACAGGGTTCTTGGAGTATTGTGATGAAAGCGGCATGGATCATTGTGATGAAAAAGGCATGGAGCCTTGTCATGACAGGGTTCTAGGAGCATACTGACGACAAGTGTCAGGCAACATTGTGATGACAAGTGTATTGAGCATTGTGATGACAAAGTTTATGGAGCATTGTGATGAGAAGACCATTGATAATTGTGATGACGAGCGTCATTGGGCATTGTGATGACAAGTGTTATGGAACACTGTGATCACTAGGGTTTGGAGCATGGTAATGACAGAGGTCATGGAGCATTTTGATTTCATTGTGATGACAAGAGCATGAAGCATTATGATGATGGGCATGGTGCATTGTGATGACAGGGTTCATGGTGTTTTGAGATGAAAAGGGGCATGGAGCATTGGCCTGACAAGTTTCATGGATTATTGTGATGACAGCGGGCATGGCACATTGTGATGACAAGGGCATGGAACATTGTGATGACAAGGTCACGGAGTATTGTGAAGACAGGTGTCAGGGAGCATTGTGATGACATAGGTCATGGTCCATTGTGATGACAATGGCATGAAGCATTGTGATGCCATGTGTCATGGAGGATTGTGATGACAAAGGTAATGGAGCATTGTGATGACAAGGGCGTGGAGCATTGTGATGACAAGGGCCATTGAGAATTTTGATGACCAGGTCGTGAAGCATTGAGATTACAAGCGCATGGAGCTTGCTATGACAGGGTTCATGGAGCATTGCGATTACAAGTGCATGGATAATTGTGATGTCAAGTGCATGAACCATT